>NC_138343.1:36320212-37583337 GCF_046562875.1 Panthera onca
CATTTTCTAACATTTCCGTGGAGCAGAGTTCTTATTGATGCTGTTTCTCAAAATGTTCTTTCACTGTAGTTCAGTCTTGCTCAGTGAAGTCCTCTTCATACGTTAATGATTATCTCATGTGGAACTTTCTTTCTGTACCACTCGCCATTCCTGTGAGCCTTCAGAGTAAATATATTCTGTGTTCCTGTTAGTCTTAAAATATTTTAAATCTAGTACTTATTACTTATGCTGTAGTTATTACTTGTGTTGCCTACTTCCTGGCTTTGCATTTTTATATCTTGCGGTCCCAGAACAGCACATAGAAAGCACATAATAAGTATTTATATGAAAAACGAAATGTTGAATACTTCTGCCTGCCCCAGTTTGCACTTTGATTGTATTTACTGTTTATTGTCATCAGTTGCTTTGAACTATAACATATTTTCCTAGAACCAGTATTTCAAATAGTGTGTAGGTACCTAGTCCCTAAAACTGGTTTCAAAACTTTGGGGCATGTTTTAAAACTCTAGGGAGTTTTAAAAATCCCATTGCCTAGGTCACATCTAATACCAATTAAATCAGAGTATTTGGGATGGGAGCCAGGCCCAGGCATCTGGTTTTTTGGTTTTTTTGTTTGTTGTTTTAAAGACTCCCACATGATACTAATCTAAAGCAGTTTATGTACCACTGCCCTATTTAACCTATAATAATACATAGGTGCTAGAGTTAAAACTCCTGCCATTTTTAGGTGCTAGAGTTAAAACTTTGCTTTTTAATGGGACAATAATACCTTTTCCAAGCCAGATGCAAAGGTCTTTGGTGGCTTAAGACCTATGAATAACAGGTTTAATATCCAGATATTTACTGTTAAAAGAGGTATTCAGTTTATTCTCAAGTGGCTCCAGAAATATTCAGAGAAAAGAATGATAAAGCAGCTTGGACAAAACGTAAACAATTGGTGAATTAATCTTGTAAAGGATATATGGGAGTACTTATATTAGTCTTGTACTTTTCTGTAAAAGTTTATAAAGCTTTATGAAAACCAAGCTCTATAAAAACCAAGCTCTGTTCATTCAGATCACTAACTGGTAAAATATTTAGAGAGATTTTTGTTTTTCATTGTTAAAAACACTGGGTTGGACAGAGTACATGTGGCTTCAGTCATCTCTTTTCATTCATGTTGTCATTTGTCTGAAATTCTCTTCTTTCTTGGGGCCCTGTCTCCTAAAGGGAGAGGGCATTTCCTTTTATTTTCTAGGATATGGAGAAGATGGAATCTAGTTAAGCAACAACCCACTTTTCTTCGTCTCATTTTCTTTCTGCTTCATAGGCTAAAATACTATTTCCTTTAAGGTGCCGAAAAGGGGATGCAAGTGCAGTTCTGCAAGTTCAGAAAATAATTACGTAGGTTTTCTAAACCCAAAGCAATTTGTTGGTTACTCTGTGTGTCTTTGATTCATTCATTCATTCATCCATCCATTGATCAATTGATTCATTCATTCATACATGAAATTATATGATTTTCTCATAATAGGGTTTGACTGTGTTTTGAATTACATTTTTAGTTGGAAGAGACCTTTGATTGTTTAATTTAACCTGCTTTTTACCAGTAAATGACTAGACTGATAGATGAAAACTTATACTTTATTTGAGATTTCAGATAAATAACAGTATATATTTTACTTTTCTCTCATTATTTAGAATTCAACATTGAATATTTACTTGTAGGAAAAACTTTTATATCCATTTTATATTACTTCTATGTCCTTGATACTTAATTATTTACTGTGCTATTGGCCTTTCTTTTTAAAAAAATTGTGGCTAGTAATTATGCAGACATGCTCAGTCTCATTATTAATCAGGGAAATACAAATTAAAATGAAAATGAGGTAATTTCACACCCATGATATTAGCAAAAATGTAAATGTCTGGCATTACCAAGTGTTGGTGAGGATGTGTGGGTTCTGCTATTGGTAGGAATATGAATTGAATATCACTTTCATGAGCAATTTGTCAATATTTAGTAAAGGTACAGTTCCTCTTGGCCTGGCGTTTCTGCTTCTAAGTCTGTACCCTGGAAATGCTGTAATGCTTGTGCAAAGGAGACAGGCACAATAAGTGTTTGTATTAGTGGAAAAATGGGAAACAAGAACTGTCCAACATTAGGTGAGTAAGTTGATTGCGGTTTGTTTATACACCAGAACATTGTGCAGTTCTCCATATGGAAGACCTCAAAAACATGACTGAGTAGAAAAATAAGTTTCTGGATGATGTTTATGTATGGCACACTTACATAAAGTTTGAAAGCATGCAAAAATCATGCTTTTTAATGGATGCTTGTTTGTAGAAATAGTATAAAAGCGTGGCTTGAAATGCAAATCTTGAACCAAATTTAGGGTAGTGGTTACCTCAGAGAAAGAGAAAGGAATGAGATTGGGAAAGGAGTGCATAGAGACCTTCCACCTGACCTGCAGTGTTTCATTTCTTCTTTAAGACTCTGAAACAAATACAGTGAAATATTAAGATTAGACAATACTAGATACTTCATTTTATTTTCTGTAACTTTCTGTATATTTGTATTTTAGATACATTCAGGACTGTAGTGGTAACCATGAATTCAGTCATCAGTAGTATTGTGGAACAGCAGGCCACCTCTTGCATGTAATCCTGAGGTTAAAGGCAGTGGGCCAGAATTTAGGTTTTGGAGTCAAGTGTATCTGGGTTAGAATCCCAGTTTATCCACTTAGCTGTCTGACTTTGGGCTTTAGTATGGCCATCTGTGAAGTGTAGCAGTCAGATTTATCTCCTGGGGATGGGTTGTGAGATTTTAAAAAGAACAGTATGGGACAGGTACTCAATATCTGATAGTTAAAGTTAGCCTTTAGCCACCTACATTAAATAAATGTAGTTTTTCAAGGAGCCATTCTTCGGTAGAGTCATGGTGATATGGGGAAAATGTGTTAAATATACAGTATTGCTTGTTTCCAGTATGACTGGTGTAATTACAAGTTTCTAGGGGCACCTGAGTGGTTCAGTAGGTTAAGCGTCCGATTTCATCTCAGGTCATGATCTCACAATTTGTGGGTTCGAGCCCCGTGTGGGCTCTGTGCTGACCGCTTGCTCAGAGCCTGGAGCCTGGTTTGAATCCTGTCTCCCTCTCTCTCTGCCCCTCCCCCGCTCACCCTCTGTCTGTCTCCCTCTCTCAAAAAATGAATAAACATTAAAAAAAAATTTTTTTTTAAGTTTCTAGAATACAAAATACATGCCAAAACCTAGAAACCACATTAGAGTTATATATCTGTACTGTTCCACCTACAGACTCAATTATGAATGATCATTGAGGTTAACTTTGTTACTGTGCTTTCCTCTTGGGTAACCTTGCTTTTTTAAAAGGAAAAAAGTTCTTTAAAAATAGGTCAGTTACTTGTAATTTTTCAACAGCTGAAATTTCCATCCTTAATTTGTTTAGTGAAAGTTATGAATAAAGAAACCAGGCATGATTATATTAAAAACAGATACGGGTATAATAGATGAAAATTTATTTAATGATTTGAAAAAGATCCTTTTTGTGAAGATACTGTTGGTGATTAGGAAAAAAAAAACTTTTAATATAGGATTACTGCTAACATTTTTTTAACAGTCTTTTGAGAACTAGCTTTAGGGATCTTTAGAAACATTGTATTCATAAGCCTAACTCAGGCATCTAGCCAGGGGGCCATTCTTTACTGTGTATAGAAGAGAGAAGGGGGTGAACCTGGATTTTTGTTGTTTTAAACTGTCTTGAACTTCTGTAACCAGGCATTGCTTGCCTTCTGTTCAGATTCATCAAATTGAGGGGTGGGGATACATTATCTGAGAAGATCTTATTCTTGAAGGACCCCCCCCCCCCCCAGCGCCAGAATTTTAGGCATTTTAGAGTTGTTGGGTATATGGCAGGTGCCCAAAGCCAAGGGGAATTGGGGAATGGCTTTGTGAGTCCAGCCATATGGTAAAATAGGATCACCTTTCTCACCCAGTCTTTCTGAAAGATTGATCACTTCTAGAAACACTTGCCCAAAAGGTAACTCACAGTTCACAGAGAAGCAAGAAGCTTTGTGGTTAGCACCTAAGAAAGAACTGCTGTGTGGAGATGGGGACAGGGACTGCTTGACATTCCGTTAGAAGCCCTGCCTTTGCATTCCACAATGACTTCAACTGGTATTTGAAGCTAGTTATTAGTGTGCCCAGTGAGCCGTGCATTCCTGAGGTAGCTCAGTGTTTTTGAAATAAAGTCTAAAAGCTTGATCTGCTTAGTTCCACTAAACCACTGTTCATATTTTTTCAGAAGGCACTTTAGCAGAGCCTGTCTTTTCATTTTGTGAATACTAAACTGCAAGTAAATGATGCTCACAAAGCATATATACAGTTAGAATTTCTGTATTTGATACTTGAAAAACTGAGTGGAGGGAGAAGACATGGTGTTGTTTGTCTCACTGAAGAGAGATACCCCTATATTCATAAAAGGAACCATATATTTCTAGATGTATGTTTCCGTCTTCTAAGGAACTTCTTTCATCATTTACTTTTCTAGCCAAAGATACGGTGGGCCTGGTTTATTTATTTATTTATTTTTTCCATCTGTGCTGTTTCTTTATGGAAATAGGTGTTAACTGAATATATTTTCTCAAATGACATTAACATTCTTGTGAGCATTCTTGGATTCCTCATTTTGAGTTTTGTTTTCTCCCTTCCCCCAGGTCTCTATACCTTTTTTCTCAAAAGTGTGCTTTTCCTAGTTTCCTGGAAAACTATTTATAATTATTTTTCTTCATCATCCCCCCCCCCCCCCCACCGCATTCCCACCTTTCATAGAATTTTAAGGTCTGCCCCCTTTTATGGTTCTTGGTGTAGACTATCATAGGTGAAGAGTCAGTTATCTTAATAGAATATAAATTTACCATGTTTATGTGTGACTTTCAAAATAAGATGGGTTAGGTTAGATAATGCCACTTTTAATTTATCTCTTAAATAATTAAAGCGTATTCTGTAAGGTGGTTCTTAGCCTTGTCTTGTCATCTGTAATCTTTATTATACAAGGCATCTACATGGTCCTTTAATATCTCTTCATGAGTAAATGAAGAGAACATTTTGTTTGCATTTTGAAATACAATACTAAAAGCTTCTTGCTAGGGCACCTGGGTGGCTCAGTCGGTTAAGTGTATGACTCTTGGTTTCAGCTCAGGTCATGATCTCACGGTTTCATGGGTTTGAGCCACACATAGGGCTCTGTGCTTGCAGCACGGAAGCTGCTTGGGATTCCCTCTTTCCTTGTCTCTCTGTCCCTCCCTCATTTGTGCAGTCACTGTCTCTCACAAAATAAATAAGCAAAAAAAAATTTTTTTCTTGTTACATCTTGCTAAGTGAGATAAGACAGAGAAAGACAAATAGTACATGATACCACTTATTATATGTGGAATCTAAAAAGCCAAACTCAGAGAAACAAAGTAGGGTTGTGATTACTAGAGGCTGGAGTATGGGGGAAATGGGGAGATGCTGGTCAAAGGGGACAAACTTCCAGTTACAAGATTAACAAGTTCTGGAGATCTAATGTGCAGCATGGTGATCAAATCTGATAATACTGTATTATGTACCTAAATGTTGCTCAGAGAGTACATCTGAAGAACTCTTAACACAAAAAGGAAATTATAATTATGTGACAAGATGAAGGTGTTAGCTAATGCTATTATGGTAATCATTTTGCAGTACATAAGTGTATCAAAACCAGTAAGTTGAATACCTTAAACTTACATAGTGTTACATGTCATTTATATCTCAGTAAAGCTGAAAATAAAATATTGCATATTGTAGCATATCATAAATGGTTATAATTAAGTTGTCTCAAATAATATGCTTTTCTTTTTTTCACTGTCTTTTCAAAGCATATGTTTTTATTTTTTAAATGTAAACACTGAATCTTGTTTGAAAAGGAAGTATAGATGTGTTCCACAAAATTTTTAAAAGTTACAAGAGGGCACATCACTAAAAGAAAATCTGCTCTAGATCCCCATCCATAGTTTGCCTCCTCTTTATATATACTCATTTTGATTCTCCTATTTCCAGATTCTGCTTGACCTTGTTCTTTCCAGTCATCATGTTCTAGAGGTGTTTTCATTGACTCCTTTTTTACAGTAGCAAAATTTTATGGTATACTATGATTTATTTAATTAGTTTCTTGTTGGTGGATATTTAACCCCCTTTCCCACCCTCATTTTCACTAAAACAGTGTTATTTCCTTGGAGCCGAGTGTCACAGTTTATAATCTGACACATGCTAGGTTTCTTCCTTTCTCTAACCTGAATGTCACAATGCTGGGGAAAAAATTAAAAAGGAAAAATCAGTTGATGATGATAACATTTCAGGTTATGTCATAAAATACTATGCTTTTGTAACACTTGGATATTAACAAACAAATCTCTGACATACTCTGTCCGGTGTGTCATTTATAATTGGTAGCATTTGCTTTAAGAGAAAGCAACTGCAGGTTTGTATGTTAAAGCAAGAAGCTACAAAGTAGCATGTGGGAAAAAAAAATGTTTTTGCTTCTTTCTTAAGAGGAGTTTAGAAAACACATCATCTTATTTTACCCCTTTCCCCATTACACAGTCTGATATTGTTCAGATTACTGTGGGTCTTCTCACCAAATGAGTTTTGTATCTCTAAGTTAATTTTCTGCCAGAATCACTTCAGGCTGATGACTGTGATGTTTGTGTATCCATTAAGCACACTGCCAGGATACGTCCACTACTTTCCACCTCTCCCATTAAACAGCTGTCAGCAGGTTTACAGAGCTACTCCCTTGTTTTGCATTAATTGTAGGGAGCCACAGGATGCAATGTAGAAGGGTCCATAAAGGAGATACATAGAGCTGACTTAGGTATCACATAAGGTAAACATAAATCCTGTCATCAGTTTGGTTCAATTTGTTAATGTTGTATACTTAAATGAATAAAAAAGATAAGCAAGTGAGTGTCAGTTTTTAAATTCTGTTTCTTGGTTAACCTTTCCCTTGCTTCATTCAACAACCTCCACCAGTAAAATTCAACAGTTCTGAACAAGCACATAGTGGAAGAGTCTTGGGTAAGAAGCTCTCATTAAAGTTGTATATAGCACCCTGCTGAGCTTTAGAATTGGTTTTGAAATGAAAATCTGTTAGATTAGAGCAAACATTATCCTAGCTGCAGTGATAAGTAATATGGAGAAGATTAATGATTTGTCTGTGAAAACCAGTGAACATTAAGTCTCTACTGTGCCCCTTTTTAAAAGGTGGAGGTGAGAAAGATGGAAGGGAAGAAGGAGGGACCATGCTTTTTATGGCTTATATATGCTTATTTTTACATGAATTAGTGGTTCACTAGCTTTTTCTCCCTTGGTAAAACTGAAGAAGCTTTAAATTTCAAGTGTATTCCCAAGGGCTAGAATTTTTCATTGACTGCCGAAAGTAGGGTAGAACCTGGAAAGAGGAGGGGTTAGAAAAACACTTTGGTCCTTATAGAAATTTAAAAGTGCTCACTTCTGTCTTCCTATTGGTGATGGAGTTTTTGTCTTCCTTTTTTCCTAAGATGAGTTGTGGTATTATGATCTCTCCTTTTGGGGCAGATGTCTAAAGGGGAATGGGTGAAAATTTAGTGGTGATAGTGACAGGGCACCTTCTCTCTTCACCCACTGCATGCATCATTAAAAGTAAAATTGAGTTATAATGTTAGATTCATTGACTCAGAAGGGCGGCTCAAGACAGTGCCTGTTTCTTCATTCAGCTGCAAGTGCCTCTATTTTCTGAGACCTTCAGTGTAAGGCAGAGTGGCACCAGGATCATTTTGAAGCAATATGTACCCTAGCAGAGAAAGATTGGCTTAGATGAGTATTCAAGAAACTACTAGTACTTAAACACAGATTATAGATCATAGCAAACTTATAATGGTGTCAAGTGCCATTTAGTCTTGTGATTTGGTACTCAAGTATCTGGTATCAGGATCAAAGTTAGGTGTTCTTTTTTGTTGTTGTTTTTGAATGTGGTATCCTGTAAACACTTGCTATTCAAAGTATAATCTCTGGACTAGCAGCTACCTCATCACCTGGATGCTTGTTAGAAATGCAGAATCTCAGGGGCTGCCCCGGACCTACCAAATACTGAATCAGATTCTGCCTTTTAACAAGCTCCCCATGTTATTTGCATATCCATTAACCTTTGAGAAGCTCTGCTATAAAAAGTAGCCTGCATTTCTAAAATGAGCATCTCCTCTGTTTTTCCCTTTGTTCAAAGTAGACAAGAAGGTTCAAAAAGAAAGAAAGAAATGCCCTTTATTTTATCAGCAGTAAGCCTGATCATGATTTTAGTGTCATTGCAATGCCACGTTGTTTGGTGCTATTTCTGCATCTTCCTGGAGATGTTATTTACAAATGAAGTTATTTCTACCTAATCTCTGTAACAGGAATAAGTCACTTCTTTGTTTTGCAGTTCTTTTAATAACAACAGCAACCATTTATTAAGAGTCTGCTGTGGGAGCATCTGGCTGCCTCAGTGGGTTAAGTGACCTCTTGATCTCAGCTCAGCCTTGATCTCAGGGTCATGAGTTCAAGCTGCCCTTTGGTCTCCGTGCTGGGCTTGAAGCCTACCTTAAAGAAAAAGAAAAAAAAAAGTTTGCTTTGTTCCAGGCACTATACTAAGTTTATAAAGTTCTCTGATTTAATCCTTAGAACACAGCATCCTCCTCTTCCTTCTTTTTTTTTTTTTTTTTTTTTTTTTAAATGAAGACCTAGGCCTAGAGAATTCTAACATGTCTTGGTCAGGTCACACATTTAAGTGTTAAGGCTGAGTGTCAGAGCCCTAAGCCCTTTAGCCAATGTACTTTCCTGTCTCTGTGCCATTTGGTCAGAAATTATCTGAGAGCAGATAGGTGAATTGTATAATTTTTATTCAGAATATTTGATTTTATCATTCTTTTGATCTTAAAGGGCACAATACAAGTTGGTTGGAACAAACAGCCTTAGACTAGCACAGTTCTGCCACCAACTCAGTGACTCGTTGTTGTCCTTGTTTTTTTCCTTGTAAACTTGGGGAGCAGGTATATGTGGAAGGGATTAGCTTTAAAGACAAAGAATTTGCATATCCTTTGCAAATAAGTAAAATCACGTTTGCTACTTGAATGTATTATCCTTCTTGGGTTTTTCAATTTGTAATTTGCTAGGGGAAAAAAGTGTTTGGTAAAACCTTTCTAACAAATCCATAAGGCTAGAAGGGGCTTTTTAGAGGTGAGCTAGCCAAACACTCGGAATTGAGGAAGATTTAATTTTTCTGATAGTTTGTATGCAAAAAACCTCTCAAGAGAAGGAGCTATGCATGTGTGTGTAAATTGTTATTTTAAGGTAGACAATCGCCTTTTCATTGAACATTAGTTTGATTGAAGTATTATTGGTAACAAGACATTTTAGTACTAATAGCGTGGAAGTTTTTATATTTTACAAGAAGAATTGAAAGTTAATTCTTGTAAAGAAGAATCCAGAATGTACTGTCTCTAAACTGCCTATAATCTGACTTTTGGCATAGACAAGGTGGAAGCATTTCATTTTGGCAAGAGGTAAATATCCAAATGCAAGAGCAGTTTCATACACCCACAAGAAGAATGTCATTAGTTGTCTGGAAAAATCAGAAATGATTCAAGGAAAGAATAGCTTTAAAAAAAAAAAGATGTCAAGTAATTTAAGTTTGTTTCTACTTGCTTATTCACTTTGGTCTCTAATACTTTCTGTCAGTGTTTAAAGTACTCCATTATTAGGAAATAATCAGATTAATGATATTGGCCAATCGTAGAAATCACTGTTTGTATTTAGTATTCCTTTTATTCAGCCCAGCAATTCTACTACTAAGTATATACACCCCAGAGAATTAAAAACAGGTATTCAAACAAGGACATGTACATTCATAGCAGCACTGTTCACAATAGCCAAAAGGTAGAAGCTGCCCACGTAATAAAAAAAAAATTTTTTTAATGTTTGATTTTAGGGGCACTTGGGTGGCTCATTCAGTTAAGATTCTGACTCTTGATTTTGGCTCAGGTCATGGTCTCCCAGTAGTGAGATTGAGCCCTGTGTTGGGTTCTGTGCTGGGCATTGGAGCCTGCTTAAGATTCTCTCTTTGCCTGTCTCCCTGCTCCTCCCCTGTTCATCTGCACCCTAACATGTTTTCTCTCTCTCTCTCTCTCTCTCTCTCTCCAAAAAAAAAAAAAAAAAATGGTTAATTTTATGTAGGAATTCACCTCAGTAAAGAAATAACATGTACTGTTCATGATTTCTTCTTTGGTTCCATGTATCTGGTTCATATGTCACAGAATTGAGAGATGCTCTTCTCAGATTTCAAAGTTGAGTTTAGTACATTTTAATACTAGAACCACTACATTCTTTTGCTTTAGAAATAAGTTTCATTTTCTAACTCAGGGTTGTTAATTGAGTTGCTATAAACATGACATCTTAAGAAAAAAAGAATTCACAAGTCACATACCTTTAAGAGTAGACATTACTGAAAAGAAGCAGAGGTCTTCCTTTGGTTACATCAATACATTTTTTCATTACTTAGGATGTGTTTGCTTCATAATTAGAAGTGGTAGTTTATTTTCATCCTCTTTTTAGTAGGCAAAATATCCAAGTCAAAGAAGAAAAAGGGAAAGGGAGTCTGGGTGGCCCAGTCAGTTACACATCCAACTCTTGATCTTGGCCCAGGTCATGATCTCATGGTCATGGAATCGAGCCCCATGTTGTGCTGCATGTGAAACCTGCTAAAGGTTATCTCTCTCCCTCTCTCTCTTTTCTACCCACACTTGTGCGCACAGGCTTTCTCTCTCAAAAGAAAAAAAAAAAAGAAGAAGAAGAAGAGGAAGACGGAAAAGGCCATATCATGCACATCAAATGAGAAGAGAACTTCTGTGAATGTTAAAAAAAAAATTTTTTTTTGAAACATTAACTATTGCAGTCCGATTACTAAAAGTATACATGGAAATATCATTGTATCATTCTTGTGAACACATCATTCTTTTTGTCTGTTTTGTTCTTAGGAAGTATTTAATTATGCTGAATTCGTGATATTCATGACTGTAAAACATTAGACTTTAAAGAGGAGTCTGACAAATAACTTGCTTATTCATCTTTTAGCCAGTTGAACCCCTACAGAAAATATTCAGGCATAAAAAGGGATGAAGCCCTGATTCATGCTACAGTGTTAATGAACTTTGAAAACATGCTACATGAAAGTGGTTAGTTACAGTACACCATATATTGTATGATTCCATTTTTCTGAAATGTCTGGAATAGGCAAATTTACAGAAATAGATAGTAGCTTTGTGATTGCATAGGAGGTTGGAGGGAAATGGTGGGGGGTGGTCACTGCTAACAGGTACAGGGGTTCTTTTTGAGGTGATGAAATTGTTCTGAAATTGGTTGTGATGGTTGCACAATCTTGTGAATATATTTTGAATCATTGAATTATATACTTTAATATATTGTATATGTGAATTTTACCTCAATAAAGGTACTATAAAAAGAAACATTCTCTTATTATAAATTATTGACAAATCCTTTTCCAGATCCACTTCAAAATGCAGTTCTTCAAGGAAATCTCTTCCCCTAAACATTCATATATCCAATTGATGTTGCATCATTTTATACTTTATACATTGTTTTTATAACTTTTCTTTTTGAATCCTACTTCTTCAGTCCCAAATCTTAGAACAGCTTCTTTTGCACATTGATTTAGCACTGTGATCAGGACTTTGTTTATACACAGAAGGCATTAGGAAATGCTTCTTAACAATATAAGGACTCAGAGTATGCTTACTCAGCCATAAAGTTCTGCACATTTTGAATTGTGTAAGCATTTATCATTTGTATTATTTTAGGATCTCTTTAGATGAGCTTAAAATGCTTTTAAAATCTGAAAGTGGACATCTTCCCTCTACCATATGTGGTATTAGGCTTTTGTAATTTAATAAAATCACCTGGTGTGTGTGTGTGTGTGTGTGTGTGTGTGTGTAGTATAAAATGAAACATCACTTCAATGTATACATGCTGTACTTGGGGAGCAAATTTAGTTTGTCTGCCTACACATTAGCTAGTTTTCTTTGAGATGAAATTCCAGGTCCAAGTCTTTTTATTGATTAATGTTTAAAATAAGGAATGGATTTACTAACTGTCTACTTTTGGAACTAAGTAAATCCCTATCCTATTTCATAAATATTTCCCTTAGTCTCCAGTGCAGGAAGAGAGATCTTGAAGAGCCTACAGGGGGGCTCTAGTGATGGGTAATGAACAGTGAGCACAAGCAAAATGGTGTTAGGTGGATACAAACATTTGTTAATTTCTCAGTCTAAGGGATAGTTAAGAGAGTAGATTATAGTGATTTTCTTCTATGTCCTTTTACCTTCTGTTTTTAAAGTATTTCTCCTAAAAATAAATTCAGCAAGCCTTTTAAATGCCTCATTGTTTATAAATGGTCGCTCATTCAGTCCTCGTTGAGAAACCCCATGCTGAATTTTCATGGAATCTTTAAGGTTCTTCTCAAAAAAACCCAAGGAGCTTTGAATAGCATTTGGAGATACCTTTTTTCAAGGTTAACTTTTCCTTTTGTAAGTATATTTTAGGCAGCAGCTTGCCCTTCTAAAGGTACCTCTTTTTTTTAATAGAGCATTTTTAATAGAATATATTGTTTAGCTGCCTTAGAATTAAGTCTATAAAATATTAATGAATGTACTAAGGCTTGAAAAACCCAGCGGTGTATGTGTGTAACTTATCTAGCTTTCAGTAGCTCAGACAGAGTAGCAAGGAATCAAAGCAAAATTTTGAAGAAAAACTGTTCTTCACGGTTGGCTGCCTTGGTAGATATAAAATATTAATATTTGTACAAAAGGCTGATGTTCTCAGCAGAGGCTTTGAAACCAATATGGATATTTTAGGAGGGTGGGAAGTGCGATAGGGTGAGTGGGAGACTGACTCAGCAGAATCTCTCAGGGAGCCCAGCCCTCAGCCACAGTCCAAGATAGGACAGCTGATCTCATCCTGAGCTATGCTGGCCAGTAGATCCTTGCTTTTGTTTTCTCTGTAATTCATGCAGGCCTCTTACAGTAACTGAGAAGTCACTGCTTTTCAGGCTTAAAGGTGGTTAAGGAACATTCCCCCAGAATGTTGTTTGCTCTCTCCAAGTTGTAACATCCTTTAGAAGGGCACATTTGCTATCAGAGTGTTTGGAAATTATCTGCAGCTCCTTATTTTGTAGAGGTATGTAAAGCCTCCTTTTAGCCAATATCCAGAAATACCATTAAGCCAAGAAGGAAGCTGACTCTTTCTTTTTCTCTGTTCCATAGTTTTGTGCCTCCTACTAAAATTTAGACTTAAAAGCACACAGTACTGTGGTATACCATTATAAATTTTGGGTAGGGTTTGTAGGACCTAAATGTTTGTGTGGTATATATTATTAAGAGTTTTAGTTAAATATTATACCAAATTTTCTGTACTGTCTTAGAAAAAAATTCTCTCTTCTACTTTTTTTTTTTTTTTTTTCTAATTTGAGAGAGAAAGAGCACGTGCATGCTCATGAGTGGGAGGGGCAGGGGGAGACAGAAGTTTATGCTGATTCCATGCTCAGTGTGGAGCCTGACATGGGGCTCGATCTCACAACCCTAAGATCCTGACCTGAGCTGAAATCAAGAGTTAGACGCTCAACCATCTGAGCCACTCAGGTGCCCCTCAACTTTATCTTTAACAAACAAACAAACCCCCATCTCTGGATAGTCTTAAGAAACTGCAATTTGAATGTACAATGGTCTGTATACGATGAGTGTATTTTTTGTTTGTTTGTATTTATTGTCCAGTCAAGATGCCTTTTTTTCCAAGTTAATTTCTTCAGACAACTACAGATCGGCTTGATTAGGTTTAGAAGGTGATGCAAGTAAAGCTTGTCTGACCTAAGGTAGGAAAGAATCCACTTACCGACCTCTCCTCAACAGTATGGCAACAAAATAAAAATAAGGTCAAAGTTAACTTACTAATTAGTAAATTCCAAGTTTTAGCTTTTTACCTTGTCTTGAAGTCATGCTGTGGGATCTTGGCCTGCTTTCTGGTTTATAATGGATAGATTTCATATATTCCATGTGGAATTCTGTTATACAGCATAACTAGGTAACTTGGCTTTTTCTTTTCTCTATGAAGAAAGGATGGAGCAAAAATAGGCCACTCCAAATCAAGCTTCTGTTTTCTGCTTATAAGGAATTGTTTTAATGACCTCTGATTAGATGTGTTTTCAGTGAGGTTGACCTTGACTCTCATCACAGGCACATCTGTTTCTCTTGACTGTCTTGATGAAGGCTTACTTACTAGCCAGTGGAGGAATTGGGAAGTTAATAGGACCCAAATCTTCTGTCTTGGGCCTGGCTAGCTATTTGAGTTGCACCTGAATTCCTACCTTGAGAAAATTAGTGTTTATAGAAGCCATTAAAGTTCTGTTAGACCTTTTTACTCATCTTCTTTAAACAGTGCCGTTTTTAAAACTATTTTTTGAGGGGCATCTGGGTGGCTCAGTCGGTTAAGCATCCAACTTCGGCTCAGGTCATGATCTCGCAGTCCGTGAGTTCGAGCCCTGCGTCGGGCTCTGTGCTGACCGCTCGGAACCTGGAGCCTGTTTCAGATTCTGTGTCTCCCTCTCTCTCTGACCCGCCCCCGTTCATGCTCTGTCTCTCTCTGTCTCAAAAATAAATAAACGTTAAAAAAAAATTAAAAAAAGAAACAACTATTTTTTGAAATGTTTCCACCAAAATACATCCACAAATTATTGCAGGTGGTTGGCCCTTTTTCTGACTCCTGACCTAAAGTTGTACAGCCTGACAATCATCCTATAAACTGTACAGATTTCCAGTATCTGGATCTCAGGAAGGATAGGAATTCTGATTTTATCTTTTGGTTTTACTTCTCCTTTAACCAGTTGCTTTGTTACTAAATATCAATGAGTAAAACATTTTAAATATGTGACTGTAATAAAATGTCTTCCTTGTGGTTTCCTGCCTTTTTCTTAAAAGTATTCATTTGGATCTACTACCTCTGAAACAACACAGCACTTATGATTATAATTAGTTTGTAATCTCTCAGGCAGTACTAAAGTCAGGACTCCTATTTAGTATAAATAAAGAATATCTACATATTACTTTAAAAAGAACACTACCTTCCACCTTAAAAAATACAACTTTGTAGGTAAATAGGCAAACAGTGGGCACTTTACAAAAGGGGATATGCAACTGGTCAATAAACATATGAAACATACTTAAAACTTTTTTTTAATGTTTATTTATTTTGGATAGAGAACAAGGGGGAGGAGAGTGATAGAGGCTCCAAAGCAGGCTCCATACTAACAGCACAGAACCTGATGTGGGGTTGGAACTCACAAACCGTTGAGATCGTGACCTGAGCTGAAGTTGGAAGCTTAACTGACTAAGCCACCCAGGCACCCCATACCTCATTTTTTTTTTAAAGGTAGAGGAAAATAATAAGGAACTGTTTTTCTAACCTTCTGTGAAAAAAACTGTTCTAAATTTTATATTAAAAAAAGAAACTAATAAAAGACTGAAGAATTTGACAACATAAATATTCATGAATGCTTGAAGAGAAAGTCATACCATAAAAATATTTGAAGAGTAAATGTCAAATTAGAAATATTAGCAACATATATAGCAATGGTTTACTCTTGTTAATCTATAATAAGCTTTCTCTAATTAAAATAAGACAAAAGTTCAACAGAAAACCTGGGTACAAATATAAATATGTAACTTAAAAAAACATAACAATTTGCACAGTAAGTATAAGAAAAAATATTCAATATCACTAGGAAGAGAAATTAGGTAACATTAATCACTACTGAACTGGTAGGTTTGATTTCGTAATGATGTAGTATTTATAAGAATTTGTACTTATATATCATCCTTGAGAGTATAACACTCTAAGTGATGGTTATCAAAATCATTAAAAATATAGCTGTTTACTGGTAACCCTTTTTAAACAATATATTGTGAAAAAAGAGATTCTTTTTAAGATTTTGGTATAAGGACATTCATTATAGCTTCATTTGTAAAAATGGGGGGGGGGGGAGGCCAAAATATATTTTCCATGGGTATAAAATTATGGGTTGGCTATTTTTCAGCACTTTTTATTGCTCTGTTTTTTCCTGGTTCTCAAGAGTTTCAGATATGAAGGTCTGCTGTAGTTCTTATCTCACTCTTCAGCAGGTCTTTTTTCCTCTATCTTCAAGATTTTTATCTTTATTCTAGGTTTTCAGCACCTTGAAAGTAAGGTATCTCCAGGGTGGTGGTGGAGGATTATCCTCATATTTTCTGAGCTTCTTGTACTGGGATTTGGTGTCATTCATTTTGGAAAAATTTTCAGCCATCGTTTTTTCAAATATTAAGTTTGCCTCATTTTCTCACTCTTATTCTTCTAGTATAAGAATTACACATAGTTAAGGCTGTTCATTCAACTGGCCTTGGATACTCTGTTTTTTATTTTTCATGCTTTGTTTTCAGTTGTATTCCAATTTGTGTAATTTCTATTTAGCTCTATCATGAAAACATTAATAGAGAGACACCACACCAGTGCTTCTCATAGTAAAACTGATTCTTTGGCAGCACAGAGATTGGGTGACAACTGCAATAAAACTTCTGAAAACTAAAGTATTCAGAGAAAAGGACACATTTCATTACAAGAAGCAATATGAGGACCAACAGAAATAATGAAATCCAGAAGACAAGGGATGGCATCTTTAGAAAGTCAGTGAGAAAATAATTGTCAAATTATAATTCAAGCACAGGGAAAATATCTTTCAAAAATAAAAGTGAGAACACATTTTTGTGAAAACAAAAACTGAGGGAGTTTGTCACCCACATATCTGCATTAAAAGAAACACTTAAAAAGAAAAGGAAAGAAAACCTTCAGTCAAGACGGGGGAAAATGCCAGACAAAACTGATTGAGGTAGTGAATAGCAAGGGATGAAATAAAGTTGGCTTAATTTAAATGAATATTGACAATGAAAAGTAACAGTTCCAGTGTCGCCTAGAGTTTAAAATACATGTTGAACAAAAATGGATGACAATAATATAAAGGAAGAAGGGCAATGAATGCCACAAAAACCAGCTAAGGTTCTAGTAGTATCTGAGATAAAAAAAATAATATGAATAAGAATATGATAGGTTAAGAATACAGCCAAAAAAGAAGGTGGTCTCCATTAAGGTTATATAGCCAGGATAGAACCCAGATCTTTCTATATCCAAGTTGGTGCTTTTTCCATGACATAATGTTTTTGTTTCTTCTCCAGTCTTGGTGCTACCACCTGTTTGTTTGATTCCTTTGTTTGTGCCTTGTTTTTTTCCTTAAAATGACACATAGTTACTCTGCACTCCAATGGATTTTACTACAGCTTTTATTCATTTCCTTACTAGCTACCTCAATACTTACTAATTTCACTTTCATCTTCCATAAAGACTGTTCTGCTCTTCAGTGGATCTGTGTTTTATACTTCAAACCTAAATTTATACCTGATGACCCTAGTATGCTTAGCCCTACCTTTTCTTATTTTGCCTTTCTGGAGATGACAGACTCCCCATAGCATGTTCAATCATGTCCTTGGTTCAAGGCCTGGTTGCAAGCCTTTCTCAGTTCTGGCATTTTTCCTTGGTGTGTAGAGGAAGTAAGTGCTCCCGCTTTGGAATCCGATAGACCTGATGACTACTTGTATCCTAGTTCTGCCTCTTTCTAGCTGTGTGACTGAGCAGATTTCCCAGTCTCCACAAGCCTTAGTTTCTCTGAGTGTAAATGAAGATAAATTATAACTACCTCAAAAAATTATTGGTTGGTTCAGTTAACAGTTAATTGCCCAACAGTTTCTGCCTAGATATTTTAGTACATTTTAATATATCTCCTTTTTCACATGTATGTATTTTTTACATAACTGGACTTTTACTTAGTTTTGTATAGTGCATTTTTGTTATGACACACATTTTTCCATGTTAATATGATAATGGTAATGATTCTGTTATAGTGGATATTATACTCAACATATTATTATGATACAATAATATATAATACAAAAAGAAAATAATATTTGGAAATGTTCTTAATTGGGATCTAATAATCCAGGCTATATGAACATGCTATAATCATTTTTTCATTGAGTGTATTAACTAATTGAAAGTTTCACCAATAGAAGTTAACTTTGCCAAAGTCTTTGGGACAGTTAATGTCATTTGGGCTATGCTCAGTGGTGATGGAGGTATGATATAAAGGGCTGTAAGTGACAGAGCAAGTTATAGGGAGCCTGGACCTCAAAAGAGAACAAAACCCTAAGCACCCATTTCCTTTAAAATGTACTGAGAAACTACTGGTGAAGACAGAAGTCTAGATTGTTTTCAAAAGGTGTTTGATAAACCCTGCATCTCTTTTAAAAGGTAGAATTAATGGCAACTGAAAGAAGGTGCTTATCTAGTAACTCTGGAGGAGAATGGTGACCAGGAGTGCATGGACTTTGTTCTGCTCAAGTGTACATGCAAAGTGGGAGCCGTATGATATCTTACCTAGAGCCTAGCAAACTTCTTTGCTTGTAATCAGCATTTGACTGATTTGAAAGGTGTGTTCTGAATTGATTTATTGTTTATTCACATTTAGGAACTAGAAAATAAAGATCAGACCTGGTTTTGTGACTGAATTTACCATCTGCAGGCTCATGTTGCTACTCTGTGTAAGACCCAAGCTTTGATTGTTTGCTAAAAATGTGAATACTTTGTTGGCAAAACCATGTATCTTTTTGTTATAAAACTAATGAATTTATTGAAAAGACCTGGAAGCCTGCTAGCTGAAAAGTTTAAACACCTTAGCCAAAATGACTGCAAGTAAACCCTTATTCAGGAGCTAGATTCCTGAGATCTAAATTTGAAATAACTTACTTAGATCTAATATGAGAAGATAGGAATGGACTTAAGCTTGGCTTTAGTTCACTTTTTATAGAAACTCTAAACTTCATTAATACAGTCTCACTGATGAGAAAAGGGACAGAATTCAGGGATAGGTTAGAAAATATCAATCCAGCTTTGCCAGTCTTTATAGTGTGTGTGTGTCTCTGTGTATGTGTGTTTAAGGTGGAAATTTTGCATTTTTGGTGTGTCAAGTTGAAATGTTTTTCTAGCTGGAGTTGATGTCATTACGCCAGCTGCTTGTTTGATCTAGTTAATGGAACTTGTATTTATTACAGTGTTCCCCTCCTTACCTCATTGTGAGACCAAGCTTGTCATTTGTAGGAGGCCCATGGGAGTGGTATGCAGGCTGCTTTAACCAGGTAATTAGAACAGCATGTGGGTGACAGCCAGTAGTTTAAAGCAGCAATTCAGCTCTGTCTGGAAGGATTATTTACCCTTCCATTTACTCACATTTCTGTTTGTACTGAGTTTTACATGCCAATCCACAGTTTTCTATGGTAATGTACTATACTCATTACACAATTAGCAACTGTGCCTTGAGTTGAAAGTTCTTTCATCTTGTATTTTAGTGATAGTCAAGGAGGAGGTAAATTTTCATGTTCTCCCTAGAAGCCTTTCCAGGATAGCTTAGTCAGTCAATCACAGGACATCTCTATAACAGTTCTCATGACATTCATCTAATGATACTTGGCAAAACAATTAAAATTAATAGCTTTAGATATTTAAGCAAGCAGAGTTAAAGCTTTTGTTTAAATATACTACTTCTAGATATTATTTCAAAATAAATTTTACTTCACAAATGACTTAAAACTTTAGGAATTAAAACATATAACTTAATGAAAGAATGTTTTCTAGACTGTGCATTGGTTTTCTAACCTTCCATCCCCTTTGGGGTCTGAAAAAGCATTATAATGTTGGCCTTTTGACTGAGACAGTGGTTTCCTCAGCTTTTTAAAATAGATTTGAATTTACTAACTATGTTTTACAGTCAATTTCAGCGTTTGTGTAAACTCAGATATGCCATACTTCATGTTGCAGTGTGTTTTTTTGTGTGTATATGAAATAAACTAGTCTCTGCCCTTTCTCTTTTTGTGAAGTTTTACCTTTCCCACCTCTACCCCAACCCATGTGAGAAATGGGAGATAAGAAAATAATCCAGAATAAAAAAGGGGAAAGTCCATTGATATTGGTTTAACAGACTCTTGCTAAATCTACTTTGATAAAAGGCCATCTAATACATTATAATGAGATGTGCCACCCTTCTCTAGTTGTTTTGTTAGAAAAAGTTGTATTTTTCATTTCTCCTTCAAAAAGCCAGCAGAGGGAGCACATCCTGTGTCTGCTGAGTTATCTTGGAAAATATGCAGTGTCTTTTTAAAGATTCTAGATGAATGTAATTAAAAATAAAGAACTTTTATTCAGGGTTCAAAATTCATGTTAGATAATGCTAGAAGAAAAAAAAATTAAGAGATTTCTCTCCTAACAGCTGATACTGGGTTTCCCCCCCAGAGATTTCAGGTATATGGAAAACTATCAGTTCTAAAGAATGGTTCTTAGAATGATGTTAGTAAGCACTTCAAAAAGTCTACCTACACATTTTTTATAAAGGAGAATTAGGGGTGCCTGGGTTGCTCAGTTGGTTAAGCATCCGACTTTGGCTCAGGTCATGATCTCGTGGTTCGTGAGTTCAAGCCCTGCATCCGGCTGTCTGCTGTCAGCACAGAGCCTGCTTCAAATCTTCTGTCCCTGCCTTTCTCTGTCCCTCCTCCACTCTCTGTCTCTGTCTCTCTTGTCAATGCGCGCTCGCTTTCTCTCTCAAAAATAAACATTAAAAAAAATTAAATAGAACAACCAATGAGAAATGTCGTGTTTACTGAGTGATACTTATTGTGTAGTTAAAACATGTAATTTGATAAATACAATTGTTCTAGTACTACTCCCTAAAAAGAATCTTTAAAAAATATGCCATAATGAACTGTGTTGAACTTGTGCGTTTAATATTCAAACTGTATTGAGTGTAAGGACCAAATTAACAAGGCTGGTTATAATTTAGAATCTTGGATTCCTCGAGGAAGATAATTGCAGTAGTAAAACTTCATATTTATTTCTAGACTGACTGAAAATCAAATCTTATACATTAAGCATGGCAGTGACTGATAGGTTTACTTCTCTTCACCAGTGTTATCAAACCAGTTTCTCACATCAAGGAATTTTACCTCTCTGGGAACCGTATTAATGCTTTAAGGATAAAATCACTTCACAATATTATGCTTTCTGGATGTATGTCCTGTTTGTTTTTATCCCTTATTAGCTATATGATTTAGAAAAATTATTTAATCTCTGTAAGCCTCAGCTTCCTCATCTCTCTGAGCCCCTACTTACTCAAAACCGGAAGTCACTAGCCATAGTATCTGACCCTCTGTAGTCAATTGCTTGTGAACAGGTGGTGGCTTTGAGTTGTTAATCTTTGTATTGTGTAAGCATTACTGCCTCTGATGTTATTATTACTACATGCACCTCTTCTTAAACTTAAATCAAGCAAGAATTTGTATCTTGAGAATGTTTTTTTTTTAATGAAACTTTTTTTTAAGAGAAGTTTTAGGACCACAGGAAAATTGAATGGAAGGTACAGGGATTTCTCATATATCCTCTGCCCCCTTGCACATGGACAACCTCCCCATTATCAACATGCACCAGCACAGTGGTATATTTGTTATAGTGGCTGAACCTACATTGATACATCATCATCATCACCTAAAGCCTGTAGGGTTTACTCTTAATGCTATATATGGTATGGATTTGGACAAATGTATGATCATACAGGTCCACTGTTAGAGTATTGTAGTTTTGCTGCCCTAAAAATCCTCTGTGCTCTGCCTATTCATTCCTCCCTCTCTATAAAACCCCTGGCAACCACTGATCTTTTTTATAGTCACTACAGTTTGGTGTTTTACAGAATGTCATAATTGGAATCATACAGTATGTAGCCTTTTCAAATTTTTTTTTTACTTAATAATATGCATTTCAGTTTCCTCCATGTCTTTCCATGGCTTGATAACTCTTTTTTTTTTTTTTTTTTTTTTTTTTTTTTTTTTTTAGCACTGAATGATATTCCATTGTCTAGATATACCACAGTTTATCCATCCACTTACTGAAGGACATTTTTGTTGCTTCCATGTTTTGGCAATTATGAATAAAGCTGCTATAAAGTACATCTCTGTACAGGTTTTTATGTGGACATAAGTTTTTAACTTCTTTGTGTAAATACCAGTTGGATGCATGATGGCTGGACTGTGTGGTCAGAGTATGTTTAATTTTGTAAGAAACCACCAAAATGTCTTCCGAAGTGGCTGTACCGTTTTGGATTCCCACCAGCAATGAATGAACATTTCCTGTTGCTCTACATCTTCACCAGCATTTAGTGTTTTCAGAATGTGGCCATTTTAATAGGAGTGTAATGGTATCTTGTTTTAATTTGCATTTCCCTGATGACATGTGATATGGAACATTTTTTCATATGCTTACTTGTCATCTGTGTATCTTATTTTGTGAGATGTCTTTTAAAGCCTTAGTCTGTCTTTTAATGGGATTGTGTTCTTACTGTTGAGTTTTAAGAGTTTTTTGTATATTTTGGATAACAGTTCTTTATGAGAGAAGTCTTTTGGAAGTACTTCCTCCCAGTCTGCAGTTTGTCTTTTAATTCTCTTGACAGTGTCTTTTGCAAAGTAGAAATTTTTAATTTCAATAATGTCCAATTTATCAGTCTTTCATGGATTGTGCTTTTGCTGTTACATCTAAAAAGTCATTGATGAATCTAAGGTCATCTGAATTTTCTGTCTTGAGAATCTTGAATGAGAAAGAAAAAAGAGTGATGTCTGTGGGGTCAAGGATCAAGAGAGTTGTTTTTTTTTAAAGCATCTATCATGGGAATCCATTTTAGCATGTTTATATGCTGATGATAAGGAACCAACAAATAGTGGGAGTTGCCAGTAGGAAGGAGCCTCATTGGCCCAAAGTGGCCCTAGTTTACCCAGTTGCGTAAATCTTCTTAGCAGAATTTGGCAGTCTAGATTAGGAGCAGATTATGGAACTGATCCGGGGTTGGAGGCTTGTTTGTAGGGCCTATGGAACAGAAGACAAGGTTTCAAGGGAGTTAAGGATTGGTGACAATAGTCCAAATAATGGACCATAAGCAATTTGGGTTGGGTCGAATAATAAGAGTTAGGAAGAATAATAGGAATAAAGGAAAGGAGTACAGATTGTGGAAGGAAAGGAGATGGTGGTTAGAGTATGTGATGGTGAGTTTCAAATTTTCTGAAATGGGCTATTTGGGGTCGTGAGGGTCAGGTTATTGCCTTAGGAATGGTTAGCTGAAGTAGAATGGAGATAAATATCATTAGAAATGAGGTGGAGGCCCTTGGTGACTTCTGTATTGGGGAGTTTGTCTGCAGGATAAGGATGATAGTGGTTTCTATTCGTTGGGTTTACAGTATACAAGGTACTGTTCTGTGTGCCTCACAGGTATTAGCAGAAAGTCAGATTGGACCCTAAATAAAACTTCTCTAGCTCTAGAATTAGGCTGAATATAGAATAGGAAATAGTCCATTTTCTCAGGAATTTCAGACTGTTCATCTTGTGTTTTAAAAAAAACGATTAAGAACTATTAAGTGGAAATCAGGTTGTGTACAGACAAGAAGCATACAAGTCCCTCTGCCGACTTTGAGAACATACAGGAGGTACCACTACCCTTTTTGGGTGGTATATCCTTTCCTTCCTTTGTTTGATTTCTGTACAGCTAGGAGAATGAGCACCATTTGCAAATTGTGTAAGTCCTCTCAGATTTTAGCTCACAAACAAATGAACCATAAAAGTCTGGAAGAGAGACTCTGCCTAAGAATTTTTAAATTTTATGTGATATTTCATATTGGTTTCTGGAGTAATTTTCCTATCCACTATAGGAACTGCTGATTATTGGCAACTTTAAAAATCATTTTACTTTTCTTTTAAAAAAAGAAAAGAATAGAACATTCCTTTCTTGCTTCAGAAATTAGTGCTTTAGCCACTTGCTCTTGCAGTGTATTATTTTTTTATTCTCCTTTTCAGAGGAAGTTGAGTGCTTAAATTCAGATGCACATGTATCTCCTATGAGGCTGATGATCCAGAGTGAATACTAACAATTAGAATTTAAATTTGTTTTGGGGCGCCTTGGTGGTTCAGTTGGTTAAGTGTCTGACTCTTGGTTTTGGCTCAGGTCATGATCTCATGGTTCCGTGAATTTGAGCCTTGCATTGGGCTCTGTGCTGGCAGTGCGGAGCCTGCTTGGGATTCTCTCTCTCCCTCTTTCTCTGCCCCTCCCCTGCTCATGCTGTCTCTCTCAAAAATAAATAAACTTATAAAAAAAATTTAAATTTGTTTAATTATTAAATACCATTTTTTGCTTAGATACAGCCAAGTATAAATTGTAATGGACATTTCGTAGCTAATGTAAACCAGAACCAATCTAAGTAAATATTTTCCATATGTGATCAGAAGGACTACATCCTTTGCAGGTCTTCTTTTGTTGTTATTAAGATAATCAAGTTTTTAATTTCCTGTTAAATGCATAGAGTTGTTGATGAGTTGCCTTACACCTGATTCATGCTATTAAATAGTCAGAATTGAGTGGAAATTAAATTTTTACACCTCCTGAGCCTGGTGTAACGTTGATTTCACGTTGACCTTTGGAGTTCATAAATATAGGTCAGCTTTTCTTTCTTGGTAGTTTTTTGACACTTTGATGCATGGGGTTATGGAAATTTTGTACATGCATTAAAGTTGTTCTTCTTCCTTGGTGAAGTACAACTGAGTTGAAGTATGTAACTCAAGAGTAGTAAGAAGGTGCTTTGGAGAAGGCATCTTCACATGTGACATCCTAAACCTTCCATTATGTTTGTTTATCTTGTGGTCTCTCATTTTCAAAATACACAATATAGCCAGGGCATTTTCTCCTGAACTTCTTTTTAACAAAGGGTTCTTTCCTTCTGCTGTTCTAATTTTGCTTATTCAGGCTGTGCCTCGTGGTTTCTAAGCAACCAAGGTGATACATGGCTGGGCATATATGTCCAGCATTTAAGGGATGGTGTATTTTACCTTTGAAACTCTTAAAAATAACCCTCAAAAAGGGGGAAAGAGTATTCAATAATATTTATATTTAGGTACAGACAAAACAATAAACTTACATTGCTTAATTAGTATGTGAGAATTCCTCATTAACATAATTCTTATTGTAAAGGTTTCTACATTTTGTTTTTGTGTAATATAAACTGTTGTATAAACAGTGTTGGGTCATTCAAGAACAGCACAGACACACACCACTTATCTAGGAAAGGTAAAGATTTATCATCTCATTTCCATGTTTTAATTTCCTAGAAATAGTCCAGGGTGGGAATTTCTGGAATGGCTCTATGAGAAGGTTGGTAGACCCTCTCCCTAGTGAAACAGTCATCTAGCAAAAAAAAATTTTTTTTGAATTAAATTTCTGGAAAGTGTCCTAAGTGTGCACGGTAAATAGAGAAACACTTACCACAATCAACTAAATCTTGGTAAGAACAGCAAGAGCCTATGGCATTCGAGTCACAACCTGTTCCAAACTCTCTTAGCTCCATGTTATAGAACATCTGCCCCAGGTAGATATGTCCAGTGCAGGTACAGAGAGCTCTTTCTTCCTCCAACTGCAAGTCTAGGGATACAGTTTCACTGCATGAGGGACAGACAGCTAGCCTCTCTTAAGTGCTTCCAGCCTCATATTGCATAAGCACTGTTTTGGGCAGGGGTGGCTAAGAGGACTGGGGCTTCCTTCTCCAACCCAGCTTCCTTCCACTCATGGGGTAAGGATTCTGCCCTAGACGTAACAAGACAAAGGTACTGGATCTCTGTTTGCCCTTGCCCACCTTGCTCATAGGGCACAGTTTCTATACCAAGAAGGGCAAGCCAAAATGAACCAGGGTGTCACTGTGGGAGAAGTTAACTTCTCTCCTCAATCTCAGCACCTGTGAAATGGTAGAGGGTCTGCATTGGAGGGGAGAGAGTGGACACTGACTTTATTTGGCACAAATCGTAGAAAAGTTCATACCTGAGGCCATGATTGGAAGCAGTGGCATAATTAAGTGGGTAGAGGTAGCTCTGTGATGCTAGTAGTAATAAACAAAAAGGTAAACCAGCCAGAAATAGAAAAGAACCAAGGAAAAAGCCAAAAGATCCCTCCTAGGATCACAGCCACTTCTTGAGGTCTGGAAGGCTGTGCACATCCACTATGTTGCACCCACTTAGGAGCAATTTGAGCAGGATGTGGGGTGGACCTGAAAGCATTCCCCAGGTCACACACAGATCCATTAGTGAAGTGTGGAGTCTTCCTGGCTCAAGGGGCTTAAGCACAATGTGTGAAAAAACACTAACTGAACAATAACTCAATCTGATCTAGAGGGGATGCCTAGAAAGCCAGGCTTAAAAATGAAATCAGTGTTCCACATTCCTCCCTGATGGTATTTAAGGCTGGGCATGCTCAAGCTGCACCCTGTTAGTAGTGAGAGAGAGAACCCCCAAGTTGCTAGTCCCTGGCAGAATGCAGGACAATATCATACATTCCTTGAAAAGTGAAAGCAGTCTCAAAGCCACACACATATTGAAGAGTAAAGGATGGAAAACTAACTGGCTCAGGAGGTTTAAGCAAGCACAAACTTTGATCAATATGTGACCCCCTAGGTACCTAGGTTAAAAGATAAAAACAAGGGAAAGTCTGAGCAGGGTCATCCGAGAATATACACTGCAGGTAAATGGACTTCACAGATGTAGTCCAACCAAGTCACTAAACAAATAACCACCCAACCAAAGAGGGAGAGTAAGTAATCAGAGCTGGCATATAACATGTAATCTAAAATGGCCAGTTAAAAGAAAATTTTTTCAATTAAAAAGTCAAGTTTTTGACAAAAAGTTACAAAACATGTAGAGAAAATGGAAGTGTTACCTTATGCAGGAAAAAAAAGCAGGCAATAGAAACTGCCTTTCAAGGGGTCCAGATGTTGGACGTAGACAAAGACTTCAAATTACAATATGTTTTTAAATTGTATAATTATAAATATGTTTAAAGGAAGGTGTGATTACAGTGATTCATCAAAGAGAATATCAATAGATAGACATAAGAAAAATGTACCAAATAGAAATAGAGAAGCTAAGTAGGTAAGCAAACTTTAACATGTAATAGTAAATTTATGAATATATTTTAAAAGGTAAACTGTCTGGTGGGATTTGCAAAAACTGTAGAATCGAGTTCATTTTCTTGAATTTTTTTATGTTTTTTTTATTTTTGAGAGAGACAGAGTGCAAGCAGGGGAGGGGCAGAGAGAGAGGGAGACACAGAATCGGAAGCAGGCTCCAGGCTCTGAGCTGTCAGTACAGAGCCCGATGTGGGGCTCGAACCCACGAGCCGTGAGATCTTGACCTGAGCTGAAGTCAGACGCTTAACTGACTGAGCTACCCAGGTGCCCCGACTTCATTTTCTATGTAACATATACTTTTCCCACTTGGACAGATGATAGTTTCCATTTAATTCTGTTTGCTTTATAACATACCAAAATGCTTCAGAATTTGTATAAAACAATGTAGCTTTTGCCTAAGGAGTAGGATCTCAATTCTAGTCATGTGATATCCTGCTAACCCAACATATTTTTTTTCTTTGAGCTACTCAGTCTTTTAGGGAAGAGAGAATAGGTATTCTGTGGCCATTTCTAGCTTAGAATCTCTTAAAGGGTTGTAGAATGTAATGGGTAAGCACACACAACATGTAAAATACCAGGAAATGAATAGAAAATCTTTTTAGTTTTATCTGAATGATAGCCAAGCCTTGGGTACCTCTCCTATTGTGGTCTTCCTGATGTGTGGCACAAGCTAGCCCTCTGGGGTTCAGCAGAATAGAATTTCTGCCATGGATAGTTGAGTGAACTTCGCCTCTCACCATGTCAGTAAACACTGTATATTGCCATATTCTCATCTCAGATTTTTCAAATCATGAAGTGTAACATTTCAATCAGAATGAGCATTGTTGGAGTACTCTAGCTAGGCATACCCATAATGCAGGAATTCATTATAAATAAGAGTTGAAAATCTTTTTTTCCCTGTGTCCTGGTTTCTTAAATAGTCAGACATTTTCATCCTTAAATAAATATAATAACTTTAATTTTCCTTTAAGCTGACCCAGTATTCACTTCTCTCTGGGAAGAATTTAGATTATGTGATAGTTCAAACTTACTGTTCCCAAAGAAGTGTGATAATGCTTGTTTAACGAGCATTAATAATAAAAAATTTTCTACCAGCCAGGTTGCCCTGCAATTAGGTGATGATGATAACATAATGGAAAGGCATCAGCTGGGGGGTACATGCGTTAAAGTAGATAAAAGAAACAGCCTGTCCGTACCCAGAGCAGGGGGCGCAGTAGCACATCTATTGCGGAGGGGCCACACAAGGGCCCAGTCACTGCCAGTGCTCCTTAATCCAGATGAGGACTCTTGGGGTCCTTTAAGCTCACCTTTGTCATTCTCCTGAGGGTTAGGTGTATAGGTTGTGCTCTCTTGTTCCCTCTCATCTCTCCTGAAGACTAGCCAAGGGTCTGCCTATTGACCAAGTATAAATAATTGATAACAAACCCAGAGTATTCCTGACTGTGTACTGCAATATAGGGTGAATCAAAGATTAACTTTCCAGACTGCACGTCCTTAATCTTTTTTTTGCGGGGGGAGGGAGTGACTTTTCTTTCACACGATCTTAATAAGGGGATTGTGTGGAAGGATATGAGCTAATTAATACAAGTGCCAAAGAACAGAGGAGGTAGAGAGTTAAAAGCAGAGTGAAGGGCTGCACTCTGCTCCTTCATAGTTGTCTACACATGGAGCAGGGGGCTTTCCAGGGCTCTGTGGAGCCTAGACAAGCAGGACTTCAAGGATTAATCAACTGGTCCAACCAGATGTCTCTGGTTGTAGGCATCTCATCCTGTCTTTTTCTCTGCCATTGCTGTATTGAGGACCCTAAGAGTAGAAGTGACTCTGCTTCAAAGCTTTATTACCCTCTAGCCGGTTGATGACACTTTGCTCTCTCCTGTATGGCAGAGGTAGAGGTGGTACATGTAGTGTAGCCCTTTGCTTGCAGTCAAAACAGGAGGTTCTGCTTAGCATGTTGGTCCATTAGCTCTTTATGAAAGGGCTCATGACTTTTTATTTCATACAGATATTTTTAAATGTGTGAACTTTAAATGAATCTTACCAACTAAAACTCAAGCAAATGTACCATTTTAATTGGATTTGGGAAGGATGTGCAAGAGAAATTATTTATAAAATGGAGTATTTTAAAATGGCAAGGTTCATCCTAGGCCTCTGGGAAGCATTCTGAGGCAGGGTCTCCAAAGATGTTCATATAGGAAAAGTTAGCTGAAAGTCATTTCCCCACATCTGTACGTTAATTTTTTTAAGAGAGAAAATAAAGCGTTTCTGGCATAATTTAGAAGATTCAGAGAATTGTCACCTGAACATTTTCAGTGTCAGTAGACCTTCCTAGTCATTTGCCTTTGCCAAATAACAGTAGTCTGAGATTTTACATGTCATTCTAGATGCAAAGGTTTGAAAGCAAGGCACACCAAAAAGGAGCTGAATCTGTTACTGTATAATCGGCTTTTAGGACATCACTGCCTCTCGAAGCTGTTGGATTATACCCTGAAACGTGCTTGGCTTGAAGCTCAAGTTAACTGATACCTGGTTGTTTTTGGTTTTTGAGGTCAAAGTAAAACCACAGATACTAAAGTGAACAAATTTAGTGTTTTTGTTTTTAATATAAAATTACATTTTGTTAGTAAAATTTAAAAGGTGTGGGGTCTTGTTTCTACAAGTTAGTGCCTTATCCCCCTTAAAATTTCCTTTTTTACCAAATGACAATCAGTCTTAACAAGACTAAAGATTATTTGGGAAGAATGAGAGGATCATAGGATATAAAGAATCTCAAGAGTTTTGCCTGACTTATGTCAATGCTTCTTAGCAACTTGAAGGTTAAAATTGTCCATAATCAGCTTTCAGACATATATGGAAAAGCCTAACTGGCCACTCTTTCCTCTTTAACCTGTTCCATACACATTTTCATTCTATGTTTATTAAGGATTTGTAGAATTTTCCCAGGGACTTTTCTCAGAAGTGGGAAGGAGGAGAATATATTCCTAAGCTGGAGTAGTATTTACAAGTTAAAATGAAAATACTAGATGCATGTGTGTCAAAACGGATGTATGCCAAACTGACATTGAGGAAAAGCTAGTAATAGTATGAGACATGCAGTATAGTGTCATTTATGTAAATTTTTAAAACTTGCCTGGGTAATACAAGTAAAATACATGATTTACAAGGAGACATTCCAAATCCATGGTAATGGTTGAAACCGAAGAGCACTAGGGTGGGGAACCACAACTCTATCAGTACTTTTTAAAAAAGTCACAAACACACACGTATTGCAAATACAATAGATACCAAAATTAGTTACTTCTAAGTGGTGAGAATGCAGGTATTTATCGTTTTCTATGTCTTGTTTTATTAAAAACTTTTTTTTTCAATGTTTATTTTTGAGAGAGAGAAAGAGAGAGAGAGACAGTGTGCAAGCAGAGGAGGGGCAGAGAGAGAGGGAGACACAGAATCTGAAGCAGGCTCCAGGCTCTGAGCTGTTAGCACAGAGTCTGATGCTTTACTGACCCAGCCACCCTGGCACCCCCTTCTATGTTTGTTTTAAATAGATTTTAAAATACATACTTATTGTCTAAAAAAAGGCAATTGTGACATAATGATAGAAAATAATATTCCCCTTCTTAATTCTACTACCCGGATATTACTGCTCCTAAACTTATAATGCATCTCTATTATTAGACTTTTTGGGGGGAGAAATGGAGAAAAGCACTAAAAAAGAATTAGAAGTTTTAATTGTCATATACAGATGGTATATTAAACATAGTATTTTGTAAACTTAGATTTTTCACTCTTTTCCCCACTCTTTCTATAAGGTACAGATCTGCTTCATCTCCTCTTAAAGGACATTTTGATGGTTAACACTGTTGAACAAAAGATTGTAGTGACTATTTTATACATATCTTTTTAAAAATTCACTTTATTTAGAATTGTTAAATTGTGGGCCATTCATATATCCTAAAGCTTCATCTTAACCATTTTTAAGTTTACAGTTCAGTAATGTTAAGAACATTCGTATTGTTGTGCAGCCAATCTCCAGAACTCTTCATCTTGCGCAACTGAAACTTGATACCTGTACAGCTGCCCACTTCCTCCCCATCCCAGTCCCTGGCAGCCACCATCTTACTGTCTGTCACTGAATCTGACTACTCCAGGTACCTCACATAAGTGGAATCATACAGTATTTGTCTCTTTGTGACTGGCTTATAACAATGCCGTTAGAGGTCATCCACGTTGTAGCATGAGACAGAATTCCCTTTCTTTTTACTTTTTAAGGCTGAATAATACTCTGCCATGTGTATACACCTGATTTTGTTTATCCATCTACTCATCAGTGAACACTTGGGCTGCTTCCCAAGTACACACCTTTTAAAAACTTGTAATTTTGGTACAATTTTATATTTCCTTTATGCAGATCCAGCATTTTTTTACATTCTGCCTCATTTGTTTTATCATTCTGTATATGTATGTATGGGGGCACACATGTGCACATCTTTTTCTGAACCATTTGAACATAAATTGGAGATGTGCCTTTTTATCCTTAAATATTTCAGTGTATATTTCCTTAGAAATAGGGATATATTCTCTTATATAACCACCACAGTGAAGTTATCAAATCAGGAAATCTAATATTGATACTGTTTTATTATCTAATCCATAGTCTATAATCACATTTCATCAGTTTCAGTAATCCCCTTTATAGCAAATTTTTCCCCTGGATCATAGTCTAATTCATTGCATTTACTTGTCATGTCTCTTTAGTTTCCTTTAGTCTAGAATTGTCCCTTAGCCTGTTTTGTTTGTTTTTCCTGACCTTGACATTAGTGAGGAATGCACATCATTATTTTGTAGAATGTCCCTCAGTTATATTTTTCTGATGTTTTTTCATGATTAGGTCAAATTATGCATTTTTGAGAGATATTTCACACAAATGATTGTTTTATTCTAATTGCATCCTATCGAGAGGCATGTGATTAAAGTGGTGTCCCCAGATCTCTCTACTATAAAATTACTGTTTCCTTTCTAATTAATAAGGAATTTGTGGGTAGGTGCTTTGAGACTACTATATAAATATCCTGTTCCTCATCAAAATTTCACCCAGTAGTGTTAGCACCCACTGATGATTTTTAGTAACCACATTATTTCTTCTGTATTTATTAGTTTTCTTTCTGCTGTAACAAAGAGCTTTCTCCTCTCTTTCATTTTAATTACATCAGTATGAACCAATGAATTTCTATTTTATTCAGTAAGTTATACTTCATTACTGTCCTCTTTTTTTTTTTTTTTTAAGGTTCAAATTGTCCTAATTTGGCCACTCTGAATACCTTCAGCTTGATTTCTGTGGTCTTTTGTTACATCACCATTATTTTCTTAACATGTACACTACTTTTGCACTTGTTTTCCTTAAAACAGTTTTCTTAAAGTAGAATTGCTGAATTGAAAAGTGCACATTTCAAATAACGTATGGCCTGAGTAAATCATACTTGTGGCTGGCCCGTTTGAAGTTGGGAAAAGTACACTTAAACATTAACCTGCTGCTTTTAAGAAGCATAAGGAGTACTTGAAAAAAAAAAGTGTAAGGAGTTTTTGTCCTTACTGGTTTTCAACTAAAAGAAACATCTGCAAGAAAGGGAGACAAAGAAGGGTTTATCTTTCATTGCCAGAGTTTTAGAGTATATTCTAGAGAGTAGATGATTGGCAATATATAACTCACATTAAGTGATAAAATCTACTTGGAGAAGTTACAGCTTAACATCCATGGCGGGGGGGGGTGCATTTGCCTAGAACAAGTTGATTTCTTCTCTGTGCCTTACTTTCCTCATATATAAAATGAAAATGTATTGGATCATTGGTTTTGTAACTTTTTAAACCACATCATGCAGTAAGAAGTACATTTTATGTTGTGATCCAGTATACATGTATGTGTGCCTAATAATGCATATTTGTAACAAAGTCAAAAGTTTTATGAAAGAAAATTTAGCCTTACTAAATCTGCAGTACACTCCATTTCTATTCTGTTTCTTTAAAATGCTGGTGGTACCTTTGAAATTTTTTTTAGATTGAAAACCTTGTAGTAGATTATTTCTAAAAGCTCTTTAGCTCCAAAATCACATGAGTATATTTTGTGATTTAAAGTGACAAGGAGAAAAATATAGATTTTGGGGGACAAAGTGTCATGAGAGTAGTCACAAAGAACAGTTTCTCTTGTATAGATAGTTATAGCCACTTCAACAAAAAACAATTCCATAAAAATCTAGTTCAAAGTCTTTACTATGTCTCTCCAATTATAATCACTGCTAGTATAAGCCAGTTTTGCTTCCCCTTCTCCCATTAAATTGACCCTCTCTACCTTTTTCTTTTTTCTTTTTCTTTTTTTGCATCCATAGCAATATACTACCATTAACAATGTGAGTGTGGGGTGCTAGGCCCCACGCAGTCAAAATTCTATGTGTAACTTTTGACTCCTGAAAAATTTAACTACTAATAGCCTGTTGTTGACTGGAATTTGTTATATGTATTACATAGTATATTCTTACGATAAAGGAAGCTAAAAAAAAGAAAATGTTACTGAAATCATAAGGATGAGAAAATATGTTGACTGTACTGTATCGAAAAAAATCTGTATAAGGGGACCTGTGCATCTGAAACCCATGTTGTTCAAGAGCCACCTGTAATTGCTACCTAGGTTGCATTAAATTCTGTCTATGACTTAAGTGGTTAATGGAAAAGCTTGATGGGGAAAAAAACCTTATTGCTGGGTTTGAATTTAGTTGAAAGTAAGACCAGCTCTCTTAGGTTTTTAAAAGATGTATGGAGAAACACTGTTATCTATGCAAATAAGCTTGTAACTATATTTTCCCTACCGGACCTGTATAAAATGGAAACATGAATAAAATGGAAACAAAAGCTCATCCTTTAGCCATCTTGCAGAAGAATTTGAGCTCCTGAGCTCTAGAGCCACAGTTTACTCTTGAGTAGGCATGCCAGCATCTCTAATGCCTCAGCAAGAACTTGGCTGTAGAGAATGTAATTTTCCTTGTCACTCTCAGTTTTAGTTTTTAGGAAAAAAGATGAATGGAATTTAACATCCATCAAATTGATAAGCACAGTATTAAAAGAGAAATTGGGAATGTGCTGCCATCCTCCTTGACATGCTAGCTTGTTCCCTTAAGTTTGCACTACAGCGTTACTCACACAGAGAGCCAAGTGAGATGGTAAATCACTTTCATGAAATGGGAGCTTTGGGGCCGGTTGTGTTGGGAAGATGTTTTTGCTCTTGATAAAGTACATTCGAAAATGCAAAAGTAATTGCTCTCTCTTTTCAGAGCATATCTTTTTAGGTTTGTATGATTTGTGCTGAGACCATTGAAGTGTAAACTGCCAGGGAAATTGTACTGCTTTGGCAGTGTTGTACCTGGCCTCCTATGCATCTTCTGTTCGTTTTTGTTTGTCCATTACTTTTCAGCTTCTCACAGTTTTAGATCTGTTACTTAGACTTGGCATGTCTTGCCTTGAAACCTGTTCAGTTCTATTTGGTTGATATTTCCACCGCATGCATTCTTTGCCCTAAAGGGTAAAGTGAAAAAAAATGCATAACTATGGTCTACTCATAACAGAAATTCCAACATAGTTCATGTAGAATTTTATTCCTAATTTAATATACTCACAAATTTTCTAGTAATTTTCCTCCCTTTTGGTTTTATTAGTAACCTTCACTCAAGTATAGATATAGACATATGTATTATTTATAAATGCTGATCTTTATGAAATACCCACATAAAAATGCGATTGTGGCATTTAGTTTTTTATGTGTCACTACTTCTTTCCAAAAAATGGTAGTCTAGTAAAAAATAACATACAGAGTACAATAGACTTTTTCTTTTTAAATGAAAGAATCAGGAAAAAGGGAAAATTCAGATTGATTAGTAGGATAAAGACAAGAGAAATTTGTACACAAATTCACACCCATAAACATCCGTATAACTGTTAAAAGACAGAGTACAGATTGAAACCTGAGCTTCCTAGGAGCCAGAGCAGAAATGGAAATGCAAGTAGTTCACAGATCACCATCCTATGAGCTCTAAAGCAGACAGTGAGAACAGTAGGGAGCAGTGTTCTCAATAACGGTTCTTCAGAATATACTGTTTTACACAATTCTTTCTCATAACATCCCTTGTAAGAAGCCAAAGGCATTTTCTCTGAAAGATGAGTACCAGCACTGACAGTCCAAATACATTTCCTTTTCCTTTTTCTCACTGGTCAGAATTAATGGTAAATACCATCTCACACTAATGCAAGATCTAAGCCCAGTTAGTTGCCTAAATTAGAAAAAGTTCTAAAAAATTCGATTTACAAGGCCTCTTGTTGGGGTACCTATAGAGTAAGGGACAATTAGAGTTGTATCTGCGTAGAACATTATCACTTAATTTGTTTAGTAGTAATACAACTTTAAAAGGAGGAACTTGTCTATAAATGCCATTAAGCATTTAAAAGATAATTTTAGAATAACTTGCTCCTCTTCCTCATCCCATTCAAAACACATTCACCCATACTTACAAGTGAAATAAAAAAAAAACAAAAAAAAAAAAAAAACCAACTATTCCCAAATGAAAAATATATTTTTAAATGAGTTAGTTTTGCCAAATTTCACCTTTATTAAGTGAATTTTAGACAAAATCAGACTGGATTATTTAATTAGCATAAGGCAGTTGGTTCCTAAGAAGGACTTTCTAATAATTTGTTTTTTCTTTTCTTTTTATTTTATTTTATTTTATTTTATTTTATTTTATTTTATTTTATTTTATTTTATTTTATTTTTTTAACGTTTATTCATTTTTGAGAGACAGAGACAGAACAGGAGTCAGGGAGGGGCAGAGAGAGAGGGAGACACAAAATCCGAAGCAGGCTCTAGGCTCTGAGCTGTCAGCACAGAGCCTGATGTAGGGCTCGAACTCATGAACTGTGAGATCATGACCTAAGCCGAAGTTGGACGCTTAACCAACTAAGCCACCCAGGCACCCCTGATTTGTTTTTTCTATTTGATAGGGAGCTTTAAATGTTTCAGTTCATTGACTTAGTAGTCTTTGTCTATTTGAAAATCAGAATGTAAGGCTGACTTGGCAATTATTAAAAAATATAATAAACATAGCATGACCCTGTTAACATAAAACACACAAAATTTGAATTAGTATCACACTATCTTGTATTTCATGAAGGGTTTCAAGTTGCCTGGAAATAGCAGGTTTTTTTTTTTTTTTTTCAGATGAATCTTTATTAAACCAGTATCAGCCTGATAACAGTTTTACTGTGATTCAGATTTTCATTAAGACAATACTAGAATTTAATACTTTCTGGGAGAAAGTTTGGATTATTTCCCTGGCTCATGCTGCCCAGTAACCAGAAGCTAGGAAAATCATAGTTAGGATTATTGATCTGCTATTATAAAATCACTAGTAATAATTGTATGTTTGCGACTTGACTTCTTTCAAACCCAATCTGACTTCTTTTAGGCCATTTTGGTCTGTGATACTTTTCATAATATACTGTGTATGCTCCATTTGCTGAGGGGAAAAAATGGGCCTGTATGCATCACCGTATTGCATTTAATTTCCCAGATTTAACCCAGAATTAAATGCAAAATTGTCTGGGCACACACATTGTAAACTCTGGATTATACATGTTTCCATATATTTACTGCTCCTTTGATGGGAGGATAATACTTCTCTGTTCTCATCATCAGATTTGGCCATGTGATATCTTTTAACAAATAAAACGTGAATGAAAAAGTCATATGCCACTAGTGAACAGAAAATTAGGGTATAGTTGCAGCTTTCCCTTTTCCCTCTACCACAAGAGCAGTAGTGTTCCGGTTAGAGCCACTCTTTCATTCTGGATTCCTGGAATGAAGACACATGTGAACAAAACCAACAAACTATTTTTGTTGTAAAGCCTCTAGATTTTAGGGTTGTTTGTTACTACAGCCTAAATTATCCTAAGATGACTCACCATATAAGAACCCCAGATTAAGAGTCTCTATTCTAGACCTAGATGAATGTTTTGACATTCATTTGTTATCCATTTAAAATTTTATTGAACACGTCTGTTTCATGAAGGATACCTACATTATTGCCCATCCTCAGAAAAGTCCTATAGAGTAGGTTTTTAACATTTTTTGCAGGTGAAGAAACAAGTATGGACTTTTTTATGGATGCTGCTTCTAAGAAGCTTAGTGAGGATCAAACATAGGTCTGTCTCATTCTCTTGTATCTCTACTATCCTATTTATCCAGTTGCATAGTTTCCTATCTATCTGTTGCACATATATTGGATAAATCATTTTTTACCAATATATGGAATTAATAATTCAATATTATCGAACAGCAAGACTTAAAAAATATTTTAACGTTTATCTTTTTTGAGAGAGAACACAAACAGGGGAGGGGGGATAGAGGATCTAAAACATGGTCTGAGCTGTGAGCACAGAGCATGATGTGGGGCTCAAATTCACAAACTGCTACATCATGACCTGAGCCAAAATCAAGAGTCAGGTGTTTAACTGACTGGGCCACCCAGGCGCCCCCACATGCCTTTAGGAGAGGTTTACACTTGCCAGTTAACCACAGTAACCACTACTCCCTATCCTTTAGGCCAGCTGTCTTTATACATTTCTAACTACCTGATCCTTGAAAACTTTTGAATTTATAACCCCAAGATTGGCTTACATTGTTAATAAAACTGAGTTAAGTATAATTTCCATTTTTTATTGGCATCAGAGAAAATATTTTTCATTGCCAGTCTTGCAATAGCAAAGTTTTAGAAAATTGTGTGCAAGAAGCCAGAATGGAATAATAAAAATCCTAGAGACTTACTATGTACCCGGCATTGTTCTAAGACTTTAACATGTAGTAGCTAACATAATCTACACAGTAACCTTATGAAGTAGATAAAATTATCATTCTCATTTTATAGAAGAAAACTGAAGCCAGAGAAGTTGAATAACTTGCCCAAGGTCACACAGCAGTGAAGAGGCTGAGCCAGGATTTGAACTGTCGGATTCCACACTCCTAAACACCATACTATGACGGGGTAGATAACTGCATGAGCTTTTCTCATGAGTGGAGAAATCTCTTACCTCTTTTGATGGTGGCTTTTATGTAAAGGACAAGATTTTCCTTATATTCTACAGCTTTTTCATAACCAGCCATAGTATTCTTCAGAAAGATCTCTTGTTCTTTCTACTAGTAGACAGATGCCTCCTGGAGATTGTGAATCATGCAAACATACATTATTTTGATACTTTGTGTTCACTGGATAAAAATTAGTCTTTTTCTGAGCATCCCGTGATATATTTTAATAGGTGTAATGAGAAAGTGTTTAGTAAACCCATCACTTTATCCTTTAAAATGTTTTCTTTTAGTAGTTTAAAACAGTGTGTAGTCTGTTACTTTTTGGGAAAGAGATTGACATTCTTAAAATATACCATAGTGCATTGTTTGAAAAATAATTATTTGTGCTGAACATTCTGTGGATTTTATCCTTAGGAAATGTGTGTCTCAGAAGTTACCACCACCACCCCAAGTTGAAAGTCCTGAAGCAGATGAAGTGATCAGCTTGGCAATAGGGTTAAATGTAGGAGATTGGTAGTATGTGACCTGATACGAGATGGTGATGCTGAGAACTGAGTGGAAATGGAATACTAGGGGGTGGGAATAGCTCGCTAAAGGTAAGAGGTGCCCTCCTGGATGGAAGGAAGCCAAGACAACAGGACCAAGTTGTAGGGGTACCAATGGCAGGAGCATGAACGCGGCTCCCCTGCCACTTTGCAAAAAGGGACATGCTAGTGGGAGGTATTTTTTTTTCTTTTATTACTTTTACATGGTGAAATGAAGGGATAGTATTATGAAGACTGTAGGTACAGTTATAAAAACAATCAGAAATCTTTGAAAAAGGAGGTAACCTGACTTTTTTGTAATTTATTCCCAGATACTTTTCTAATTCTTTGTTCCATTATTATTGCGTCTTTATGGGCATTTGAAACCTTAAGTCTGAACTGGAAAAAATAAAAAATCTAGGCTCCAACATCTCCAGCAGTTATGTTCATTCTACACCCATGCCATTGTAGTGATTTGTGAATGATAGCAGGGACTAACGGCCTGAGGAGAGGTCTTTAACTGGTATGAAGGATCAGCTACAAACAGGTAAGTCAGAGGTTTTTGTTTTTAGGTTGTAATTGGCCTTTGTTTTGTCAGCTTTTCTTAATATTTCCACAATTTTCCTAGCCCTATCAATACTTCTGATGGTTGAGCTATATGTGTAGGATATGTGTGTATGTGTGTATGCACACACACATACACATGAACACATATATGTATACACACACACACACACATCAGCAAATGCTCATCTTGTTGGACCTAGGCTAATGTCACAATATTTAGAAAACGTCTCCCTGTGTTGTCGATTTTTAAAAAATGGACACATTTTGTGGTTAGACTGAAATGAAATAAATAGGTCTCTGGTGCATGTTATTGTAGTACTAATGGATCTTTAGATATTTGCTGTAATGTTAACATGATAATTTATGCCCTGTAAATGAGTAGGAGACACTGTTACTGAAAAAACTGTAGAGTCTGCACAATAAATGCTGTATAAGAAATAAGCCTTCCTCCAAATAACTTTTTTGCTGGTTCACACTTCTGAGCAGTAGGCTCTATAGGTGTGAAGAATCTAGGGACTGTGTATAATTTGTGATAAACCAGATTATAAAAGAAGCTTAATTACTGATAAGAGTTTCGCTTGTAAGCTTTGTCAACTTCATATATTCTCTTGTTGACTATTTTTGCAAGAAGCATTTGAAGACATACTTTGGGGAGCAGTGTAATATTATTTCTGTTCTCAAAGGCTTACAACCCTGTGGTCTAGACCTAAGCAAATAGGACTTGAGAGACGTTTTGAGTCCTATCAGAACTAGTTACCTGTGGTGAGTAGTAAAGAAGAAAACTTTTTATGTGCAGGGATAACTTGTAAAATGTAAACATCTGCTTACTGACAGTGGTGTTTAATATTTTTACTGTATATAGAAACATTCACTTCCTATAACTATTTTGTAGCAATTTGAAGTCCGTTAAGGTCTGAGACAACTAATAAATTTTTTAAGCTTAGTATGTTGAGCAGATCAAATAAGTTATATTCAGCAAATGTATATTGTGTATTATGTGGCAGATATAATATTGTTTTGCTAGGGGCTAGGGTATACAGTGAATAAGACCTTCATTTATTTTTCATCCAACAAGTATATATTAAGTGCTTCTGTGGATATAATCTTAAGGGCTTCCCTGAGGACATCATGCTTACATTAAAGTTCAAAGATGAGTAGGAGTTACCAAAGCAAATGGCAAGATAAAGAAAAATAGTCACATGCTGTGATCAAAGTACTCCAGGTTGAGAAAAAGCATGGAAAGTTTGAAAAACAGAAAGGACCCTTGAGTGACTGAAGTAGGAGGAGGAGAGGAGAAGCAGTGGCTTAAGAGGAGACTGAAGAGATAGCCAGAAGCCAGTTCTTAAACAGACTTGTTAACTTCTAAACTGTGTTTATGATTTTGGATCTAGTTATAAAGGCAAGGTGCGGCCGTTCAAGGGTTTAGGGAGGAAAATGAACTTACGGGAATTTGGTTTTTACACCACCATGCTGGTTGTTTTATGGTGAATGTATTAGAGCGGGCCAAGAGCTAGTAGGATGCAAAGAAATCAGGTAGAATACCATTGAAGGAATCTGACAAATGATGACGACTTAGGTTAGCGTGGTAATGGAGAAATGGCTGGGTTCAAGAGATATTGGAGTTGTAAATAACTAGATTCAGAGATTTTTTGAGATGTACAATTAAGGGTAGGAGAATATGGAGTCTGAGATGATTCCCTCGCTTCTGGCTTCAGCCTCCAGGAGAATGTTGGTGCCATCCCCTGAGATGGGGAGAAGGGCAGAAGACAAGGGTCTATAGTTTCTGAGATATACCTCAAAGATTCATGGGCACAGATGGGGACACAGGACAGGAGTCATTTACCATTAGTAGGATGTATGTGGTACGTGGGAGATTGTAATGTATATATTTTAAACTTACCTGAAAATGTCAATTAGTATCAAAGCAGTGTCAGACAGTGTCTCTTCTGAGATCAGTGAAGACAGTCTCAGTTTTAAAGAGAAGGAATCATTATGAGAATGTAGGTGAGAATATGGTAGGGTAAAGTTTTTTGTTTTTTAAAAAGCTAAAAGAGATTACTAATGAAACAAAGTTTAAATGAACCTAGCCATATTGAGTAGATCACTGTTTTCCCCATAAGATCCAAAGTTTTAAGTTTTTAAGGTGTTAATAGTAATCTGTCCTTGGTTCTTGCTAGTTTTTGTTCCAACGAGTTTGTTTTTTGCTGAGGCTTTTAAACGCAGGTTAACATCCAACTAGGAGAATTTTTTTTTTAGGATTTTAATCAGAAGGCTAAAACTGGTTTATGAATTGGCTAATGGATAATGGGTTTGTAGCTTTTAAAAATAAGGCATCTAAAGTTTATGATTGGGGTCGGGGTAGGAACATACAGCTTTAAAAACCTTAGAAATTACTTATGAATGGAGGCTCTAGCCTATTTAGGACATAAATTGGGGGAAGGGATGAAGAGAAGGAAAAAAAACCCTGTTCTTGTAAAGGAGTCTTTATACAATGCCTTCCATGAACTGAACTTTTAAGATTATTGAATTTTTATTTGCAACGTTTCCACTTTAATTGGCTATTTGAAACATGAAGCATGTTACGGTGTGAAATGCTACAATAAAGCTTTCAGTGGGAAAATGGAATTGTAACCTGTAATCTGTAGATCTATAATCTACAGTCAGGTGGAGTTTGGAGACTGGGAATGGGATGTGGGAACTGGAAAAGTAACCCCTGCAGTTTGCAAGCTGTTGCATTTTGGCAAGCTGGGCAGTGGTTGCTTCACTGTTGTTGGCTGTAGTGGGAAGAGTATGGACATTAGAGTCACATAAACCTGGGTCTCAAAACCCTAGCTCCAGCACTTGTTAGGAACAGGCAGATCTCCCACCCTTGCCATGCCCCACTGTCCTCTGTTAAAGTGTAAGGATGGCATCTACTGCCCAGGTTATTTTGAGGATTAAATGAGAAAATGAACAGAAGGCCTCTGACAGAGTGCCTTGCTCATAGTAGGCACTTAAATCGTAGTTCCTCCTTCACCACCAATTTGATTTTCTTTATACCCAGCTTTAGTATCTATAATAATGATACAGAAGCCTTATTAGTGGCCATATAAACTTAGTGAGTTAGAACAAATGCAGTGGAATCTCTCATTTCTACTAATTAATTATGAAAATAGAAATTCATGGGTACTGAGTACATCATCTTTCAGAAATGCTAATCCAGGTGATTTTAGGAGTGCCCTTGAAGACACACAAAGTAGTTTGTGAGAGGTTTGAAATGACAATGGATAAATAATTTTAAATGTAATCCAGCGATGGGTTTTTCTACAGGAAAACATTTGGCCACTTATCATTCAGTTAGTATTTATTGAGCAGTGTTTTTATCCTGGGGCCATATATTGTGGGATACTGAACAGAAGATTCTTAACGTACCATAGTAGGTCTTGTGCTGTGGGAAATCACAGGGTATTGTGCCAAGAGAATTTGATATTTTGTACCAAATGTTTTAAAAATGCACTTTCTCTCCTACCCAGTTGTTCTGCTTGTAGCAATATAACCTGAGGAAGTTCAATGGAATCTTACTTATAATAGTGAAAAATTGGTAACTGCACAGATACAACAATAGTGAATTGGTTTAATTGCATACCCAGGAGTGATCACACATGTCTGTATGTGACAAAAAATATTCATGATATATTGCTAAGAGCAAAAAGTAGGTTAAGAAGAGGGTTAAAAAAAAGGAATTTATTATCAAAGAAAGTAAGTTTAGTGAAATCTTTTCTGAATCACTGTTGTGTATTCTCTGCCTTAAAGAAATTGTTCAAAAAGTTGTCCTAATCTGGAAGTGGGATGGGAGTTAAAGGAGCTAAGCCGCTTACCAAATCTGTATAGTACATTGGATATACAAACCAAAGGTAAGTTTTGAGTAATAATCAGATAAAGTATAGTCCCAGCGAGGCTGCTCAGGTGAATGGGCTTGTCAGCAGAGCAGGGCGAGGTGTTGTTACAATGTTCTCAGTCTTTTGAGGTACACTTTCTAATAAGATTGACTTGTGAAAGAAAGCATTGCAAAAGCAATGGGAAAAAATATGTCCAGTGAGTATATGGGCAAGTAGTCTCAGGGACTATATTGGCCATTTTGGCTCAGCTGGTACCAGTAGGTCATTTTCTCTTGTGGAAACATCCCATTTCTAGATATTTCAGATTCTAAGAGTTACCTTCATTGAGAAATTATTTTTCCTTTTAGTTGATAATAAGTTAAGCTGCCAGGATCTTGGCTTCTTTTCACTTCTGCACAGCAATCCTATTAATCCAAAGGTTTTTACTTGAGTTTTACAAAACTATTTTGGAAAACTTTATTTACATTCACCAAGCTTACACCTTCGGATATACAATTAACTCTACCAATTTACAATAATAGGTAATTATTCCTTTTTTTTTTTTTTCCTCATAGAAGTTGATAAGCTCGGAGTTTTCTGGTTTTCCCATTTATATGAGAACTGTACAACAAATGGAACAAGGCTTTACTGTGGCTGGATCAAATGAAGTGACTATTTCTTCACCTTTTCCACACTGCTTTTCAGAGTAGAGTGATGAAAGGCAGTCTCTCTGCCTGCTTTGTTCACTTTTTTACATGTGGTGCAGATCTGCTCCCCTTCAACCTTGGAATAGACTTCTGGGATTTTTTTTTTTTCCTTTCTGTGTTTGTTTGTTTGTCAGTTGTCAGAAGTTGGATACCAAAAGATTCAGAAAGAAAGGAACAAGAGAGTAGGAACTAAGATGCAAATGTCAGGGCTAAAAGGAAAAGAGAATTCATGATCTTTCTATAAACTGGGAAAATACCTTTTATTTTTAATGGCTAGCATTTGTTGAGTACCCATGTGCTAGTTACTTTATGCACATTATCTTATTTAATCCACACTATTGTGAGAGGAAGAAATAATTCCCTCCTTTTGTTTTACAGACAAGGCCCCAAAAGATTAAACAGTTTTCTTTTAGCCATGTGTCCATTAAATAGCAAAGTTAGGATTTGAATCCAGGTCCAACTTTAAAGTTCTTTGTAGTATATAAGCTGCTCATATTGGCCCGAGAGTTAGAAAACTCTTAGGATTTAGCTCTGTGAGTTTCTGGTGACTTGAATTAGCTTTCTTGGCCCTTGCTTTCTTCTTTATCTGTAAGATGAGAGGATTGGGCTGGATCTTTAAAGTTAATTCTGACTGTAAAATTATTTGATTTCTGGGCTCTTTTTTGAATCCGATCAGAGAATGTGTAGAGATTCTGCTAGCTCTCTTGTGTGTAGCCAGTTTGGTTTGTAATGATTTTTTTTTTCACCTGATCATCCTGTGGAGGTGCAGAAAAGTCATCATGGGAGAATGGGTTAAAAGAAGGCACATTGTGTCAACTGAAGATTCACAAAAGAAAACTTAAAAGTACTTGAGCATGGAAAGCCTGGGCTGGAGATTTGTGTGGGTGGGACCTGGTTATTGTCTGTGGACACCAATTTCATTTACCCTTAAGTGTTATTGTGCTTGAGTGAGTGAGTTTGTGTGTCTGTCTCCAGACATTGGGGATTGTGCTAGATGGTATAATGATGACTTAGTTCTTTTAGGGCCTTGTAACATTTCCAATTAAATGGTAGAGATGGTTATAGGAGGGACACGATGATTATTGACATAAGAGAGCTAATGAGATGACATGACATAAAGAAGCATCATTGTTACATTATTATAGTATTTTTATTCCATTTTTATGGTACCTTTTCCTCTAAAGGTGCTGTACAAATAACATTGAGGTAATAAGCCATTTTAAAATGCCAAAACACTGAAGAATGAGGAAGTAGCTAGGAGAAATAAATATACAGAAAAGAAGCAATAGAGGCTTTAGATCACTAATCAGCACAAAGATTAGTGATTCTTTGGCTAAATCCCTTGCACTCAACATGGGTTCTGTGAATCATTAGGGACTTGACATGGAGGTCTTTTTTTGAGCCAAACTAGTGCTCATCATTTTACATCCTGTGGTTGTGATTAAAGACCATGGATGGGTTTTAGTGTCAGATGGACCTGTATTTAATTCCTGGTCTTGCTACTTAGTAACTTTAACTTGGAACAAATAACCTAAACTTTCTCAGCCTCAGTTTCTTTATCAGTGAAGTGGTATATGACTATATAATTATACTTCCCTTGTTAGGGTTGTCATGAGAATTGATGTACATGAGTTATACGCATAAAACATTTAGTTCATTGCCTGGCACATGGTATGCACAACATAAGTAATAGCTCAGTACATGTTAAAACAGTGATTCTGATGAGGTGATAAGAGCGTAATAGTAGTTTCTCTGTGGTTTAAAAGGTAAAGCAATGTAGAGTTGTCGGGATCTTCTTTTCCTTCTCTGAATTGATAAAGTATAATATGTAGTTTATAGACTAGCATTAGATTTTTAAATGAAAAATACAGAGACTGTACCTAATAGTCTTAAGTTACATACCCAACACCAACTTGGAGAAATGAAAAATTACAGATAGAATTGAAGATCTCTGTTCCTCTTTGCCCTCCCTTTCCCCCCACCCCAGACATAACCATTATTCTGAATTTGGTGTATCATCCCCATACATGTCATTATATTGTAATTATGTATCAATAAACAATATATGGTATTTTTACATATTATAAATTTTTATATAAATATTATACTATATATATCCCTCCATAGCTTTTCTCACTCAACATTGTTTTTGTTGTATTTGTAGTATTATCCATTAATTTTAACTGCCCTCTAGCATTCCCTTATGCATAAATTTTATTTTAATCTGTTCTGTCAGTGTACACTATTCCTATTATTTTTGCATACCTCTCACCTTCACATCCCCCCTCCCTCAACCTAAGAAGTAACCACTAGCCTGAATTGTATTAATTATTTTTTAATGGTTTAAACATACATATTTCTAGGGGCGCCGGGGTGGCTCAGGTGGTTGAGCTTCTGACTTCAGCTCAGGTCATGATCTCATAGTACGTGGGTTTGAGCCCCACATCATGTTCTATGCTGGCAGCTAAGAGCCTGGAGCCTGCTTCATATTCTGTGTCTCTCTCTCTCTGTCTCTCTCTCTGCCCCTCCCCCGCTTGAGCTCTCTCACTCTCTTTCTCTCTCTCTCAAAAATAAATAAACATTAAAAAAATTTTTGAACATACAAATTCTAAATAATATATTGAGTTTTGACTCTTTTTAAGGTTTACATAAGCACAATCTTACTGTGTTATTTAGTGACTTGTTTTTTTCTTTTCAGCGCTATGATTTTGAGATTCATTCCTGCTGATGTGTGTAGCAGTCATTTTCACAATATACATTATTCCTTTATATGAATTTAGTATGGTTTATGGACCTTCAGGTTGTTTCTGACATTTTGGTATTGCAAACAATATATAATTAACATTCTTATACATGTGCGTTGACATTGTACATGTGTGTTAGACATAGATCTAGGTGTGAAATGACTGAGGTATAATGTTATGTACATGTTTATCTTTACTGGATGTTGATGAGTAGTAATTTCTTTATCATTTATTTATAAGTATTTTCTGATTTCTGATTTGACCCATGAGTTTACTTTAAATTTTTAATAAAATATTAAAAATTTTTCAAATACAGAATTTTTTATCAGAATCTAATTTACTTGCTCAGTGATCAGCTAATAATGCTTTTATCTTACTAATTCTTTGGCATCTGTTAAGACTTCTGCTTTATAGGTTAATGTGTGATCAGCATTTAGCCAGGTATAGCCGTTTTTATAAATATTCCTCATATGTTTGAAAATAATTTATTATCTTATTGTTGAGTATATGAGTTTATGCTTATTAATCCTCTTTAATTTTACTAATTATTTTGGCTTAGACAGATATATTAAAATCTTCCCATTATGATAGTAAATTTGTCAGGTTCCCATAAATAGAATCATTTTTGCTTTATATATTTTGAGGCTTTGTTATTAGGTACATACAGGTTTAGAATTGTTTTATCTTCCTGGTAAATTCTTTGCTTTTAAACTTTTTTTTTTTTTTTTTAACTATTCTATAATCCTCTTTTTTTCTCTAGTTTTTGTTTTGTTTTTTTGCCTTAGTCTACATTTTCTGATAGTACTGTGGCTATAACTGGCTTTTTAATCATGTATCTTTGCTGGTATTATTATAATGTACTTTAGAATTTTCTTTATACTCATGTTCATGTTTCTAGTGTGTCTCATAAACTACATAAAACAGGATTTTGTTTATTCAATCTGAATATTTTCTTAGTTTAGTCAGTTTACAGTTATTACCATTACTAATATATTTGTACTTATCTCTACAATCTTATTATGTGTTTTCTGTTTACCCTGTTTTTTTTCTGTGCTCATTTTTTCCTTTTTACCTGTCCTGTCTTGATTTGAATAACTTTTTTTAAATCTCTTTATCTATGTGTCTAATTATATACCTGTCTATCTATTTATTATTTTAGAGAGCAAGCTTGAGCTGAGGAGAGGGGCAGAGGGTGAGAGGGAGAGAATTTTAAGCAGGCCCTAGGCTCAGCACAGAGCTGACACGGGGCTCAATCCCACAACACTGGGATTGTGACCTGAGTTGAAATCAAGAGTTGGACGTTCAAACTACTGAGCCACCCAGGTGCCCCTGAGTAACTTTTCTTTATTTATTTTTCCCTTCTACTGATTACTCCTAAAATTTTAATTTGTATTTGGCTTTGTAAACTCTTACATTAAAATTGGTATGTCTACCATTTCTCTGAACAATACATGGACCTTGGAAAGTTTTAACTCCAGTTATCCTCTGTCAGTGAAGGGCTTATATGGTATATGTTTTTGATCCGTTTTTTTACTTCCGTTTTTTTTTTTTATCACCAAGTGTATTATTGCTGCTGTGTCATTTAATTTTTATTTTTGTACTTTTATTGTCTTCTAATTCCCAAGGAAATTGTGAACTCCTTAATTAAGCTGGTTATATCACTCTTTTTCTTCAGATTTTCAAAAGAAACAACCAGACGATGATTCTGCTCCAAGTACCAGTAACAGCCAATCAGATTTGTTTTCTGAAGAGACCACCAGTGACAACAACAATACCTCGATAACCACGCCAACTCTTAGTCCCAGCCAGCAGCCGCTTCCGACAGAACTGAATGTAACTTCACCAAGTAAAGAGGAGTGTAAGTGCCCAGATCCTGTGAAGTGGTAGAGAAAGCAGCCCAAGAATCATATCATGAGCTTCTTGGTAATGCCTTGTCTAGAAAACAAGATAGCAGCTTTTCTAATTCAAGATAAAGTTTTGACATGTAGGCCCAATTCAACAAGTTAAGAGAATATGTCTTAGCTGTTCTGTAGAGCTTAAGGTCTTTTTTAAAAGATAGTCTTCTGTGTTAACTGTCAAGTACGAAGTTTCGAACCAGTCTAGCTAGGGTAGTGGTTCTCAATCCTGGCTGCAAAACAGAACCCACTAGAGATTTAAAAAAGAAAAAAAAAAAACAATTTTAGTTTTCAGCCCCATTCCCTGAGTCTAATTTTATTGACCTAGAGGGAGGCCCAGGGATCTGTTTCTGTTTTTTTTTTTTGTTTTTTTTGTTTTTTGTGTTTTTTTGCTTTGTTTTGTTTTTAACTTTGCAGAGGATCCTAATGTGTGCTAATTGATGAGAACCACTGGTCTAGAGAACTTCTAATTTAGGAACCTTGGATCGAAAACTTACCTATGTCACTAACTGGGCCTTGAATGTTTCTAGGCAATTAACTGAGATAGTAACTTCATAGAACATAGGATATTTGAAGAGAGTAGGAAGTGGTTTCTGTTCTTCTATAAGTCCTCAATGGTAGAATACTATTGTTATTATATATGTGATATGGAAGTCCATTGTCCACTTAAATTTTTAAATGCTTTAACCATCTTCTTTAGGACACAACTTATAACCATATGTGTTGAAAATTTTAGGCACATTTTGACATAGCAGTTTTTGCCTTTTAAAAGCTTTAATAACAGGTTGAAGTTTGCTGTTTCAGAGTTAATGAGCATATAGAAATCCTTGGAATATGGTAGGTTAGAGTGTTCTGTCTAACTTTGGAAAGATAAGCAGAGAACAAATGATCATAAGCCAGTGTACTAGGTAAAATTGAGAATATAATAGTAAGGAAGACCATTGTCTGTGTCTTCAGAGAATTTACTTATTAGAGGAAATTAAATATATTTGTTATATCAGTGGTTCTCAACCAGGAGTAATTTTGCCACCCACCCCCCGCCACCACTGCAGCTGAACATCCTACACTGCACAGGACAGCTCTCCACAGCAAGGAGTTATCCAGCCTGACATGTCAGTAATGCCAGTGTTGATAAACCCTGATACCTGGTTTTATGTGCCCATTTTAATGATTCTTCTTATGTATTAAAGACCGTGACTCTTGAAGAAGGGTGTTGGTTTACTGGAGAAAGTGGTCTTGAAATAGACACAGATGGTGAAAAGACATTCTAGACAGAGTAGGATGAGCTGTGCAGAAAAGCTACATAGGGTTTTATACTGGCAAGTGACCCCTAGGACAAGGTTGGAAAGGTAGATGATGGTCAAGTCATAAATGCCCAGCTAAGCTATTTGGATGTTATATGATAGTCATGTTTTTGAGCAAAGAAAGTAATATTATTACAGTTCTTTTGGAGAAGTAACCCTGAAAATGGGAAGGGTTATACTAGAATAGTATTGCAGAGAAAGAATTTTTTAAATACTGTAACTTATTGAATAGAGGCCCAGGGGAAGGTGTAGAAATCATTTAAGAGGAGGGAAGAAGAAAGCATTAAAATAGTAGTAGTAATGTTAAGGCAATGGGTTTTATTTTGTTATTAAAAATCTATTTGTGTCATGTACTTATTGAGAAACACTGATAAAAGGTATGACCCCTTGTCTCAGAAAAATACATACTATCCAATTTTGAATAAAAAATTTTTTTTTTAACAATTTTTTTTTCAACGTTTTTTATTTATTTTTTGGGACAGAGAGAGACAGAGCATGAACGGGGGAGGGGCAGAGAGAGGGAGACACAGAATCGGAAACAGGCTCCAGGCTCCGAGCCATCAGCCCAGAGCCTGACGCGGGGCTCGAACTCACGGACCGCGAGATCGTGACCTGGCTGAAGTCGGACGCTTAACCGACTGCGCCACCCAGGCGCCCCGAATAAAAATTTTTTAAGCTCAATGTAGCCTTTAGGTGAAGAATTCCTTGTCTAAGGGAAAGATTGGAGCTGGCCAGGATCTTACCTGATTGGATTCATACATACCAGGATTAGACCACAAAAAACAGCTTGAGCAGCCAAGTTGTGTGCAAGAGGAAGATAATAATAGCTATCATTTATTGAGCACTTTATGTGCAAGATAGTGTTCTGTATGTTTTGCATATTTTCTCTCTTATTCTTCATGATAATCCAGTACAGTAGATACTATCATTATCCCTATCCTGCAGATGAGGAAATAGGTACAAAGAGGTCAGGTAATTTGCCTGTGGTCACAAACAACTAGATACTAGAACCAGGATTCAAATTTAGACATTTGGCTTCAGAATCCATACTTTTGATTAGTTAATTCACAATGGGAAACATAATTACCACAGAGAATAGAAATTTTCATGTTGGCAAGATCAGCACTTTGTCTCTCTATAATTAAGGTATGTGGAAACTCAAATTATAACCAAAAGTTACTTTGTTAATTCATCATGAAAAATCCTGTAACAGAGATTGGAAATAAAAATTTATACATATGACTAAAAGATTTTCTCTGGAGGCAGACCTTTCTGGAAAGCCAACCAAACAAGGATTTAATATAGCAAATGGCAAAGTATGGCCTCAGTAAGTGGAATTAAAATGAAGTGAATTTTTAATTGAGTCCAGCAGATTGTGAGGTACACTCTAACTACATACAGGGAAGGTGTTGCATTCAATGCAAGATTACATCTTCATACCCTTTTCTCCTTTCTCTGCCTGGGCTTACACCCACCCTGAGCTCTGGAGCCCTTAGGACACAACACTTCCTGTGTTTCCATAACTTGCAATTCTGGGCCATTGTACACTGCCATGTTTTTTCTTGTGATAAATAAATACCTTCCATCTGAGTAAAGGTGTCTAGTTCTACTAGCTTCAGATCCATTCTTTCTGATGACATTACTGTTTTGAACCATTTTGTGTTTGAGTTAAACTCTCTGAAACAAATCTCATTTCCTAACTCTTATGAGGCTCATTGTTGTAGTTCTCAGGTTTTTATAGATATGAGGAATTGAGGTTTGCTAATCTGAGACATGATGATGACTTTCATGTTCAAGTGGGCAGTTTGAGTTGGAGCTCAGGAGAAGGGGAAGTCAGAGTGAGCTTCAAACACTTGGGAGATGATAGTTGAAGCCTTAATGGTTAAATGAGATTGGCAAAGATGAGAGCAATTAAAAGCAGTGAGAATAGAACCTTGAGAGTGAAATCAAGACAGAGTAGGAAACTGAAGAAGTCAGAGAAGAGGAGAATGATAATTGGTAAGGTCACAGAAGCCAAGGAACAAATTTCAACTTATGATGTGGTCTTTCATAATAATAGTGAAAATATGGCTTAGTCAGTTAAGCGTCAGACTCTTGATTTGGGCTCAGGTCATGGTCTACAGTTCGTGGGATTAGTTCGTGGGATTGAGCCCCACATGTAGCCTACTTGAGATGGTTTCTCTCTCTCCCTCTCTCTGCCCTGCCCCTCTGTTTGCACATGTGCACTCTCTCAAAATAAATAAACTTAAAAAATAATGAAAATGTAAGGTCACATTTATGAAGTGTCTGCTGTATTCTAAGCACTCTTCTAAGCTCTTTACATGTAGTAATATTTAATTTTCACAGGATCTTATGAGGTAGGTGCTTTTATTACTCTTGTATTTACAGACGAGGAAGGTAAAGAGTAGAGAGGTTCAGTAACTTCAGTCCAAAGTTACAGAGCTTCTGCTTCTCAATATAGTTTATGTTCCAGCCCACTAATTTGGCTCCAAAGCAAGTGTTTGCAAGCACCCACAATAGCTTGTTGCCTCATCATTGTTAAAATGCTGTAGAAAGTGTCAGCTGACCAGAGACACTTGGTTTTGATGATCTTGAGACTGATTACCTAAGTATAAGCTATTTAATCATCTTTTTCAGTGGCTTGTATATTCATTTAGCAATCTTTGCTGAGAGCCTACTAAATGTGAGGTACTAGGTTAAGTGCTGGCTACAGAAATGAGTAAGGTTAGGTCTCTATCCCCCAAGGAGGTCACCTTTTCAAATATATATGCTACTCCCTGAGATTCTGGCTTATTCTCCCAAATGGGTTCAGAAGAATTTGGGGTGTCAGGGAGGCAGCAGCATGAACAGTGGTCAGTAAGCAGGTTATTTGTAAAAGCTTTCTCAGGTGGGTGTTGCTACCTCAACAAGATTGAAAACTATGTGTGCCTGGTTTGTGGGTGGGGGATATAGGGATGAAGAAACTAAGGAAGTTTGTTAAAGTGTTAGGGTAGATGCATTGTAAGTCAACATGAGATAATTATGGTGGTTGCCAAGTAGCAGTGAAGACCCAGGTGAGAGTAGACAGCCTGATCGATAGGCACCTTAGAGATTTCTGCAGCTATGCTGTACTGTAGAAGCAGGGTGGAGGGAGCAGAGGAAGGGGATTACTTCTGTTGATCTTTCAGCAACCTCAAGGGACCAGAATTTCATCTGTTGGCCCTTCGTAGCTTCTCTTATATAGAGGTAAAGAGATGTGGGGTGTGGGAGTTGCTGGGAAATGGGTTTGTGTTGCAGATCCGAGTACTACGTACTTTGTTAACTATACAGTAATTGTGGGTCTACTGTTACTATGTAGAACTGGAAGTGTAGTGTATTCTTCAGGACTTGTGGAAAGTTTTTATTTGTCTGTAATAATCAAGAGAATGGGTATTATTTATATCTGCTTTTTTACTTCCCACTGTGAAATGAATATAGGACAAGAAATGAAATATATGTGGTGAGCGTCTGGGTGCATTAGTGCTGTTCTAAAAAGACTGCAGATAGGGTAAGAACTACTGACAAGCATGTAAAGCAAAGAAGCAGGGCAGATTTTTATCCAGAAGAATTTCTTAAAACCTGACTGAATGTCAAATAACACAGATATCCAAAAGCTCCAGATAAAGTTTGTGATTTTTGTCTGAACACTCACATACCTCTTCCTCTCCCTTTGTTGTGTGACTACAGAACAGTCTGTGGAACTTTTAAGCCATTAGAAACTTGTTTAAAAAAGCAGTGTAAACAAAACTCAAAGAGTGACCAAAGGACTTGTCACAGTATTTAAATGCTATAACAATGGTAACAGCTAGCTCTGGACTCCTCAAGTACCAGGCACTATTCCAAATACTTTATCTGCAGTAACCTACTTTATCTTCATAATTACCCTGTATGGTAGAGATTGTAACCATATCTGTTTCACAGGTGTGGAGGTGGAGGCACAGGATGATGGTTCAGTATCTTACCCAAGATCACAGTAGCCTGATTCTGGCATCACACCATAACTTCCTGCCTCTGTGGTGATTTATGGTATAAAGGACATTGCGTGCAAATGTAAACTACAGAGGAAGGAATGTTGCATAAACATTTAACAAGAGCAAAATAACCTTTCTTCTGCTTTTGCTACTTATTCGCTGTTTTCCCAATTTCCAGGGTTTTCATAGAGGAGATGAAGTGTGATTTGTACTTCTGTTTCTTGACCCAACTTTTTTTTTTTTTTAATGTTTATTTTGAGAGAGAATGGGAGCAAGAGAGAGGGGGAAGGGTAGAGAGAGAGAGAGAGAGGAAGAGAGAATCCCAAGCAGGTTCTACACTGTCAGCACAGAGCCGTAGGCAGGACCTAATCTCACAAACTGTGAGATCATGTCCTGAGCCAAGATCAGGAGTTGGATGTTCAACCAGCTGAACCACCCAGGCGCCCCTTGACCCAGCTTTTTTTTTTTTTTTTTTTTTTTTTTTTAATTTTTTTATTTTTGGGACAGAGAGAGACAGAGCATGAACGGGGGAGGGGCAGAGAGAGAGGGAGACACAGAATCGGAAACAGGCTCCAGGCTCCGAGCCATCAGCCCAGAGCCTGACGCGGGGCTTGAACTCACGGACCGCGAGATCGTGACCTGGCTGAAGTCGGACGCTTAACCGACTGCGCCACCCAGGCGCCCCTTGACCCAGCTTTTAAAGGGAGAAAGGATAATATCAGGTTGTAGATAGAAAACACCGGAACCAGTTGTTTTATTTTTAAATGAGGGGCATATTGACTGGTCACCTTAAGTCAGGGTCTTATCAGATAGGGCTTAAAAGATGAAAAAATGTCCTTTTCTTTCTCTGTCTTATAAATCAGCTTTCTTGTTATCCTGAGCATGTCACAGGTAGACCTGTTTAGGAGACTTCTGATGTGCGTACCTACCTAGGTTTTGGGTTTTGTTTTTTTTTCCCCAGGCCCACTACATACTGGATAGAAAAAGAGGTGTTGGAGGAGATTTGGCTGGTCTGTTTCTTTCAAGGCAAGAGAGGAAGAGAACTGATACTCAAACAGTTGAAATCCATACCTAGGAAAGAGTGATGGCAAGAAATGGGCTTGTTTTCAAACATTCTGACATTCTAATCCAGCAGTTAGAGAGTGCCCACCTCATACAGAATACTTTTCCTAAGCTCTGTAGAGGCACATACTAAGAAATAAACAGCAGCCACCACATATATAAAACTATTGTTTATAAGAGGAATTGGCAAAATATGGCCCATGGGCCACATCTAGACTATCACATGTTTCTGTGTGGCCTGTAATGATTTTGGATGATTGAAAAAAGTCAAAAGAACAATATTTTGTAACATGTAAAACTTATATGAAATTTAAATTTCAGTGTTGATAAAGTTTTATTGGAATATGACATGCTCATTCATTTATGTATTATGTCTACGACTACTTCTGCACTACAATGGCAGAATTGGGTAGTTGCTACAAAGACCCAGTGATTCTTTACAGAAAAAGTTTGCTAACCCCTGTTTAGCAGAGCACTTTAACAAACATTATTTTCCTGGGATCTTTCTGACCATGTGCAACGTAGGCAGGGCAGCTATTCTTCCTATTATTCTACAGCTGAGAAAAAAGGTTTGCATGCTAATTTGCCTTGAGTCACATGACAGGACTAGCACTCAGCTCTGGGCCTTTTTCATCTATAATACTCCAGATTTTTCATATTCTTCTCTACTGCATCCACCCAAGAGATGCTTTTGTTATAGCCAAAAGAAAATATACAGAAAAAGTGAGAACCATACTAACTGGAATGTTAATGAAGATTGTTAATGATTAAAGCTTCATTTCCAAGTGCTGGCTGGATTTTCTTTTAATTATGACAGTGATTCCCAAAATAGAAATTTGAGAACATTCTTTATCTGTGGTTAAATTAATGTCCCCTGAAAAATGAATATCACAGCCACCAAGTAGTTAGACTGTTTGTTTTTACCAATTAAATTTCTAATAATCTTTCAGCGAAACTAGTTTTCCCTTTTTTGGACTATGCCTACTTCAGAAAACCAGATAGATATTGGGCAAAACAGGCTGGCTTATTCTAGTAGAACATTTAGAAAATATTACCTATTAAAAAAATGCTTTATGACTTCCTGCTGGGCTGGTTTTAAGTGAAATACGGTGGGGAGATTTATTCACAGTTCTTTCTGTATGTGTCTTTCTCTTCCCTTTTCTCTAATGAAGCTCGAAGCATCAGGCCGTTTATCAGAGATAATTATACAACAGATGGAGCTTTTCTGATATATAATAGTCTCAAAGTGGAAGATTCTTTCCCATAATGAAGAATGCCCAAACTTTAAATGTCTCTTTTGATTTTAATTTAAAGGTATTTTTTTTTCAGTGCATTTATTTATCCTGGAGCTGATTCTCTAAAGCATTCTGCTTTTATTATGGCTATGTACTAAAAAGATTGATACTTTGCAGTACAGTATGATAATGTACAGTTATATGATGTATCAAATTGAATGGCTGTAATTTACCAGGAATCAATGTATGGAATCATTAAATTAATCCCTGTCAAAAAGCAGAAGGACTTGAGCAGTTTAGCAGTGTTTTCTTACTGAAATTATTTCTATTCCATAATGTTATCTGGGTTGAAACTTGTTGAGGCACTTTATAGGATCATGTGACCTTCAACAAGTAGTCAAAATAAAGACCAAATTAAAGCAAAACAATGATTTTTAAATTACTCATTTGATGGCTTTTTTTTTTCTTAAAAGATTTGTAAATCCTATTTTTTAAGTACACAAGTAAAGCAATAACATACACAATATACAATAAACATACAGGTTTATATAGAATAGAAGGTGAAAATACTTCTTTTATATCTCCACCCCCAAGCCCCGCTAAATTCCCATTTTTTCCAGAGATAACCATTGTTTATTCATTTTGGGTTATACATTCTTTTTCAAGTTATATGTATTTTGGCATACATAAAGATTTTCTTCATTTTTAAAAACCTTTTTTTTTTTTTTAAGAGAGAGAACATGCAGTTAGGGGAGAGGAGCAGATGGAGGGAGAAAGGGAAAGGGAAGGAGGGAGGGAGGGGGCAGAGAGAGAAGGAGAGAGAGAGAGAGAGAGAGAATATCTTAAACAGGCTCTATGCTCAGCACAGAGCCCAACGTTCAAACCCAGGACCCTGAGATCATGACCTGAGCCGAAATCAAGAGTTGAACGCTCAACCTACTGAGCCACCCAGGTTCCCCAATTTTCTTCATTTTTATTCAAATGAGTGCATATTCCATTTATTGTTTATAACTTGTTCTTCCATTTAACAGTATATTTTAGAGATCTTGTCAGATCAATACATAAAGATCTGCCTACTTCTTTTTAAACTGCTGCAAAGTATTTCATATTTTTATTCTCTTTTTTTGAGACTTTCTAACATTTCTCTATAAGCCATGTGAAGTAGACATTTTTGTACATGACTAATGGTGCATGTGTCATTTTTCCATGATGAATACATGGAGGAGGAACTAAGGAATCAGAATATGTATATATATATTTTAACTTTTGATATACATGGCCCAAATTAATTTCCAAAATGACATTATCAAATATACCCCTAAGAATGGTGTTTGAGAGTGTTTCCCGTACTTTTACCGTTGTTAGGTGTTCTGGGGGGAGGAGACAGTAGGCAAAAGAATAGCTCATTTTAATTTGCATTCCCCTGACATCTCCTGATACTGAGATTGAGCACTGCTGCACATTTGTTAACTGTTCATGCCTCCAGTGATTTGCCTATCTCTATTCTTTGCTTATTTATTTTTTTTATTAACTCTTTTTCTTACTGATTTGTAGGAACTCATAAGTCTTTGTTATGTATCTTGCAAATGTTTTCTTCTAGTATGTCACTTGGCTTTTAATTTTGATTTGGGTGTCTGAAATTTTAGTTGAAAATTTACAGGTTTTTTAAAGTTAAGTCTGTTGGTCTTTTGTCTTCTAGGGTTGTGTCTTTCTTAGAAGGCTTTCTTTGCTACAGGGTTATAAAAATATTTTTTAATGTATTTTAATACTTTTATAATTTATCTTTTTCTATATTTAGCTCTTGAATCCATCTGGAATTCATTCTGTATATGATAGGAGTATAGGGATTTACCTTTATAATTTTTCTGAATGGAGAACCAGTGATCTCAAAACCATTTATTAAATAGGCCTGGTTTGTAATTCCATTAATATTATATAAACACGGATCTGTTTTTAGGCTCTTTTATTTTATTCCAGTTGTCTACTTGTATATTCCTAAAACTGGAATATATCTTTGTGGTATGTAATGATGTCTGGTAGAGCTAGTCCCCTTTAGTTTATTTTTTTTTTCTAAATTATATTAGCTATTCTTTTGTATTTTCTTGATGAATTTATAGTCAGCTTGTCAAGCTGTATTAACAATTACAGTGTGATTCTGATTAGGATTATATGGAATACGTAGATTTATTTGGAAATAATTGACATTTTAATACACTATTGAGCCTTCTCATAGGAATATTGTTTGTCTTCATTTATTCAGATCTTATATATTTTTGAGTAAACACCTATCGTTTCTTCTTGTAAATCTTAAACATTTCTTACAAGATTGTCTCCCTTCCAGCTTTGTATATTTTTCTTTTTCTCATTTCTAACTCTAATAGGACTACTTCTAGTAGCATTTCACGGTTTAGTATTTGTGGTGGGGTTTTTGTTTTTGTTTTTGTAGCTGTTATTTATCAGTTGAAGGAAATTCTTTTATTTATAGCTTGCTAACTTTTTATTTTTAAGTCAGAGAGGAGTGTTGAATTTTATAAAATACCTTTGGTGGGGGCATCTTTGGAGATGATCAAATGGATTTCTCCTTTAATATGTAATCTCTTAATTTAATGGATTTCCAGCATTAAACTATCTTTGCATTCCCTGAATTAAACTCTACTAGTTCTTTCAGTATACTGCTGGGTTCAAAATGCTAATTTTATTTTAAATTTTACACCTTTTTAACAAGTAAGTTAATTTTATATATGTGTGTATTTATATTATTGTGGGCATGCTATTCCTGTCTAGTTCTGGCATCAGTTACATTAATCTCATAGAAAGCTGTTCATCTTTTCCTGTGCCCTAAGCAGGTTTTTGTATTATGTTCTCACATTATGTAACGTGTCTATTCTTTGAAAGCTGGAAAAACTTATTCATAAAGCTGATTGGCCTGATATCTGATATTGGACTTTTCATATTTTCTACCTTATTTAAAGTCAATTTTGATATTAATAAAAACATCCATTTCATCTATTCTTCTAAATTTCTTGAAATGCATAACTTTCATTTATTAACTTTACTTTTTAATATTTTTTAAATGTTTGTTTAATTTTGAGGCCGGGGAGGGGAAGAGAGAGGGGGATAGAGGATCCGAAGCGGGCTCTGTGCTGACAGCAGTGAGCCCAAAGCAAGGCTTGAACTCATGAGCCTTGAGATGATGACCTGAGCCAAAGTCGGATACTTAACTGACTGAGCCACCCAGGCACCACTCATTTATTAGCTTTAGAGTATATATTATACCAAGTACACAAACTAAGTCTTATTCTTAATTTCACTGATATTGGTTATATTACCTAATTTCTTTGTTTATGATCTTCTAGTTAATGGAGAGATGTTAAAGGTCTGGAAAGTTGTCACTGCCACCATTGTGTTTTTACAGCATTACAGCCATATCTTCTACTCTTGTCCTAGTCCTTAAGTTTGTCACAAGAACCTCCCATTGATATCATGTTAAACAAGAAAGGAAATTCTTTAGTTGGCTTATCATCATCTGTCTGGTCATTTAGATTCTTAATTTTGTATGAGGCATCCTCCACTGTAATCTGGATGCTCATTGATTGTATCTGACCAGGCTACCCATTTCAGCAGTGATGTTCAGCTCTGAACCATGCTAGACCCTTGGTGTCCTCAGAAGATGCCCTGGCACTTGTCTTAACCATTTTTATTCGTGCTTGTGGAAGCCATCTCAAAACCATTTTATCAACACTAATTGCTTCCTCCAAGGAATTCCTCCACTTCCTACCTGTAACATCTAATCGCATATTGTTTTGGTTATCTTTTTGACAAAATAATGTCATCTCCTTGTACCAACTTAGAGGGTAAGTCCAGAATTAGCGAAGACTTTATTATATGTTGCTTTGCTTTTCCCCAGAGCACCCAGCATAGTGCTTGGCAAGGCAGTACTTAGTAAATGCTTACTAATTTAAATACTTAGAAAAGTTTTCTAATTCTTAACTTTTGGAAAACTCATGTGTTTTGGCACATTAAAGAGAAGTGTGTTATTGCCTGAACCTGATTTGAAACAGCTATTTAATGTTCTTTTATTATTTTCTGTGACTGTGCCATTCAGTAACCCCAAGATGAAGCACCTCGAAAAGGCAGTTTCCCTACCAAATTTTGAAATTTGGTTGCCTTGTTGTAGTGACAGTTAATTTCTTTTATCCACCAGAGATTTGGAATAATGGAAGACTGTCTTTTTTTTTTTTTTAAACTATGCAAATAGCCACTTGCTTGTGAAGTAACAGTTTTTGCTTATAAGTATTTCTTTTATCACTTCAATTTCCCCCTTTAGGATTCCCCTTTGCCATACAGAAGACTAGCAGATTTTAAATACTCATTTTTCAGGCTCCCTTAAGAAGTCTACAAATCTGAAAGGTTTATTTCCCATAAAGATTTCCTCAGGCACCTATGAGATTATACAGTTACTGATATTCAGACTAGGTTTTGAAGCAACATTATCACTGCCCCCCTCTTTGCAAATGCAGATTTTTGTTTTATGTTCTTATTAAGTGAAGTATTCTGTACTTTGCTGTGAAAGTAAAGGTCACAGTGAACAATTACATTTCACACAGCTTTAGCCCTTTGCAATTGTCATATTTTTATTTTGCGTTGATACAAGTAATGGGTGACAGTGTCAATTTGAAACTAAATCTAAGTTTTATTATGACAGAAGCGTTTGGCTGAAAAAATCGTATTCTAATAGGGCTATCTATTTGGATGTGTTAAAAGTGGTTATTTTAACTTTATATTTTAATTGTGTTTGTGAACTTCTCTCTTAAAATTCAAAGCTGCCAGTGCCAAAAAGTGACTACATATATACTTTATGTTTTATATTCACGTGGTCTGTAATTTCATAAACCATTTCACTTTTTGATCTATCAAAAGGACAATTTTTTGGTTTAATAAAAACAGGATGCCATCTTTGTGAGGAAGTTTTTAAATTTCAAAATATCAGTATAAACCCTTCTCTACATAATTCAAATTGTGGCTCTGTTTTTGCAAAGAGAGGTCCCATTGGTAAGACTTGCTAGCGTTTGCTTCTGTAGAACAAGGAGGTTGGACGCAGGTACCTTACAACCAATGTCACTGTGAACACATTGTCAGCAGTGTGCAGCTACCTATAGGAGAGGTTCACCAAAGGCCAAGGAAGAAGGCACCTGCATTCAGAATTCTTTTTAAATGTCCACAGGGCGTATCTGTGGCCTAAATAATGTCTTTTTCCATTTTATCTAAAGTGTCTTACAAAGAACATGCACAGGTAACTTCTTTCTGAGGAGGGCATTGCAGCCTTTCAGTTGCTGACGTAGGCCAAGATTTAGGAGAGCATCTTTGGTAGCTGAACTATGATGTCAAAAATAAAAGCTCTTATAATGCTGAGTGGTTTCTCCATTAATGTTATGAGATTCATGCTCATGTTGATGGTAAAATGCAAATACAGAAATCTGTGTTGGGCGTTAGTTATGCCTGTAAAGAGTTAGAACTGAAGCCTAAATTGAAGAAGTGACAGCTCCTGATTTCATATCCATATTAAATAAGTTTTATCACAGAGAAAGAAGTATCTAAAAATAGAACTTTTAGCTAGGTGATATTTGGACCTCTCAAAAAAGGATTCTAGTTTTTGGTGTGTGTGTGTGTGTGTGTGTGTGTGTGTGTGTGTGTGTGTTTCCATGTTTGTTTATTTTTGAGACAGAGAGTGCAAGCTGGGGAGGGTCAGAGAGAGAGGGGGAGACACAGAGTCTGAACTGGGCTCCAGACTCTGAGCTGTCAGCACAGTTGACAGCCAGGCTTGGACTCCCAGACAGCAAGATCATGACCTGAGCCGAAGTCAGATGCTTAACCGACTGAGCCACCCAGGTGCCCCAAAAGGGTTCTAGTTTTGATCCCTAAGATGGTGGTATCTTAGAATTTCAATGTTAATCGCTATTGGACTTTATCACATTTGGATGTGATGTTGGATGTTTGTCAGTTTCCTAATGTATTGGAAGCTCTGTTCTGATCATAAGGGGTTCTGAGAGATCACATCTGAAAAACTGAAATCAAACGTTTAATTGCTCAGAATTTTTTGAATTTCTTGAAACACGTTTTTACTCTTAGTATATAAGTAGCAGAAACAAAATGTCCTGGTTGAAATTATGACCATAGAGTTTATTCTGCTACCCCCTTGCCTTTTTGTATTTGCTTAAATATTGAACATTTTGTTGAGAATGAGCTCAGTGTTTTACTGTTATTACTACTAGTGCATCCAGTTGGTCTCTGCAAGACCAGAATAAACCAACTGACATGTGAGGAAAGTATGGAGAAATTGGAAATTATATTAACCTTTAGATTCATTTTTTTGTTCTATACCAGTCCTTCTCAAAGTGTGGCCCAAGGACCTATAAAGTCCCCAAGATCGACTCAGGGCACCATAAGGTGCTTCCTTTCCCACTGTGTATCTGTGTGAAGGGTGGTTTTTCGTGATATCCTTCATTTAAAATTGAATGTAGATATGAAAATTCAGATGTCTTCCTTTAAGACAACTCTTCATAATTTTCTCAAAATGTGTAATTGCTTTTTCTAAAACAGTATGTTTTTATGTTGACACGTAATTATTTTGTGAATTTTAAGTGAAGCTGTGTTTTTAAATTTTTTCGGTTTTGATTTTAGATCAGGTACATATCAGTAGATATGCCCCATATAACCAGAAGCTCTTTAGTGTCCTTAATAATTTTTAAGTGTAAAAAGTTCCCAAGACTAAAATGAGAACTGTTGTGCTATATCAACATGTAAATACAGCGAAAATCAACTATTTTTAAAATTGTTCCATTTTCCTTCTGAATAGTTATGTATGTTCAGTAATTGCTTTTGGCCTGGGTCATTTTCATTTAGCAGTGGAAAATACATTTTTGAAAACCTAACGTGCTAGATTACTAAAATGAGTCAGACTTTACCCTTGCCCTTGAGGCTCATTCCATTTAAGGCCATTGCTGGGTCATGAGAGTATTTCTTCCAAAACACATTCCCTGGCCCCAGCAGGGATGTCCACTTTAACTCCTGTAAGAGTCCATCAGTACTAGGTGAATGAAAACATACTGATTTCATTTTGCTTGTAGTGCTGTTCCCTGGGGAAGGTGGTATGGGAGGATTTTTAATTTTATTTCTATTGGACAAATAGGCTAATAAGCATACTCACACACAAACATACACTAACATTTGCAGAGCTGCCCAGCATGATACTTATTTAGGGGAGCAGGGGTAGAATGGTAATGAAATTTTGTTGAGAAGCCCTTTATAAGCAGAATAGATATCTACCAATTGCAACTTGTGACCCACTTTGAAAATCCCCTTCTCATGAATCCCTAATTTAGATCTAAATGGTGTGAGAGATCATGCAGGAAGTTAGGATTAGAACTTCTGACTGAGAGATTAACACTTAGATTCTGTAACAAGCTTTGTAAATGGTTTAGTTTGAAAGTTTCATTTGGAGAAATGGGAGGGCTATTATCTGTGCTGAAGATTTTCTGTATACTTAGATTTCCGTTCATTATATCTTTATGTATCCTTGTTTTTAATCGATGGTGCTTTTCAAACTCAATTATGTAGATAGATTAGGTGTGTTCTTTCTGATTAAAACAATTCATGAATTGCAGGTTTAGGGTGAGGTTGACTTTTTTCTGAAGGGGAGATGACTTATTTTCTTATGCATTCTGATCTGTCCTTGATATTCATTTCTTACTGGTCATTTCTTACCATTTACTGTTTTAAGTGTCTGTGTGTATTGAAGGCTTTTTAGAGAAGGAATATCTTATTGCAAAAGAAATCTAGATTCTTTGAATATTTTTAAAAGATAGTTTTACATTCTTAATATAGCCACATCAGGAGACAATGTAGAGTTTATTTCACTATCTCTGTTGCATAGGCTTTTTGTTTTTTGCTTTTTTTTCCCTTTGAGTTGTCTCATCAAAAAACTCTTGATAAGATACTATAAATCTCTTGAGAGTGAGGAAAATTGTAGCTCTTGAATCTGTTGTCAGAGGTCACCTTTTGAACACTGAGCCTAGGAAAGTGAGATGCTGCAAGGTAAACAATGTGCAGATTATGATAGAGTGGAATTGACAAGCTGGTTAAAAAAGGATGATGCATTTCTAATTAGCCCATAGTGCCTTTAGTTGGAAATTAATTAGATACTGTTATGTAAATGTCATGTTAATTAAGCAAGAATATTGAAGTATTATAAATTTGCAAAAGGAATGGCTATTTTTGTGTATTAATGTTTTGCAGTTACCATGAAAAGCTGATAGTAGAATATTTGTTTCATTATTGGGCTTCTGGCAATTTTTAGCTGACTGACTCCTTGACAGTCCATTTTTCCTAATTGATGTGCTTTAACACATGGTATACCTGCAGCCAATGAGGGCTAGTGGATCCAGAAGCCAAAAATAACCGGTCATCACAGCTGTTTTAACAAAACCTTTCTGGGTAGATTGTTCATCTCTATTTTCAGGGTTAAGGAGAAATACTATTTTTCTGTATTCAGCCTTAGATTTAGAGTGCCTAAGATGATTGCAGTCCTAAACACAGCTGCCTCTAAGCCTGTGTTCTCTGCTTCTCCTTGAGTCACAGACTTCAACCAGTCTGAGATTGACTACTACATAGGTAGCTCAGAGGTTTTTTTGACATACTCAGTAACTCTATAGGAATCTGACAGAAAATTTAAGAGTTCTACTTCAGTTTGAAATTTGAATGTTGATAATTAATGGGATACCTTCATTCAGTCCTTCTGGTTTTGCAAGTTACAGTGAAGTTAGTATGCAGATTTGACCCTTCAACTGTACAGGACTGAAGTTAGTACTGCTTCTCTAAGAAAATCCACTACCTTATTAGAAACAGTATAAAGATCTCTTGTTGGGAATATAGCGGAAGAATTTTATTTCATGCCTCTCATGTGAAATTGCAAATGCAATCCATATAGTGCTGCGTTATGTAGGACACCTTTAACACAAGAATAGAAACATCCCCTAGAAGACAAAATAGTGTGTTCAGACTTGTGGTCACAAACCACAAGCTACCACAAACATTATTTACTTGAAGTTCCAGATTCTAAATTATTGAAACTTAGTAAAAAGTCCTCTGGATGTAATATCAAATGCAAAATTATAGTCTGTTATTAAGTATCAGCAGGTAGTGAAGAGATTTGAAAAAACAGATATTTAATATGTCTTACCAAAAGAAAGCAAAAAAGTACTCTCAGTGACTGTCTAAAAGTTAGTTTAGGTTGGTTAATCTTGATATCATCTGGTTCAGAATTCGCAGAGAGCCTGTTATTAAACAAGGAACTTTAACTACGGTGTTTGTTTTTTTTCATATTCAAAAACCCAAAACTTATTTTTCTGAGCTCAATTGCCACTACTGTAGACTAGACAGTAATGGTGTGAATCATGCTGTGCTTTGAAATACATTTCTTTTCCTAACCATGATCCCACTCAACACATAACACACATGCACATACACACACGTTATATTCACTTATAGAACCCAGTCGTGAAGAGGCTTCCTCACCTTGCTTTTCAGTTATTAGCTCTGTCTACCCTGCTGCTTGGAAAGGAGAGGAGGTAGGGCCAAAAATAAGAGCAGGATTTACAATGACTTGACCATATGCTGCCTTTCCCTCAGGCATTAGAAAGCCCAGTGAAGAAAAGCCAACTCCATTATTTGATGAACAGGTGCCCTGACTTTGACCCTCACCATCAGCTCTCAAAATTGTTTTGTTTGCTATAACCACATGGCACCCATGTTATATTTTTATTGTTGTGGACAAAAACTTGAAAAGATTCCCCTTGAGTGGTCCTTAATTTTCTGTATTCATTTTAACAGAGTTGATTTGGAATTACATGTGGTCCCTGACCTAACATGGTTCAGCTTAGGATGATTTTTAGACTTTACGATAGTGCAAAAGTCATAGGCATTCAATAGAAACCATACTCGAATTTTGAATTTTGGTCTTTTCCTCGGCTAATAATACATGCTACAGTACCCTTTTGTGATGCTGGGCAGCTACAATGAGCACAGCCCCCAGCCTCACCATCACAGGGGTCCACAACCAATACACTTAGACCCATTTTGTACCCATACAACCATTCTGGTTTTCACCTTCAGTACGCTATTCAATAAATTAGACAGGGTATTTAATATTTTAGTATAAAATAGGCTCTGTGTTAGATGATTTTGCCCAGCTGTAGGTTAATGTAGATGTTCTGAGCACATTTAAGAAACAAGCTAGGCTAACTAGAATATTCAGTAGGTTAGGTGTATTAAATGCATTTCCAACTTAGGATTTTCAATTTATGATGGGTTTTTGGGACGTAACCCCATCGTAAGTTGAGGAAGATCTGTAAGTGTGTAAAGGTAGATAATATCTCCTGTGACTCTTCCTTTTATGTGAGAGTAAAGGAATTTTGTATGACAGCACAATTAGTGTAGAATATATGTGTGGTGCTCATATGCATCTGTTTTGGATTTTAAAGAGTTTCATAGGTTATAGTCTGCCAGACCAAACTTAATTCCAGGCTTTCTGTTTATAATATTGTCCAATTATCAAAGCTGGGATATATTATCACTGCCAGTTACTCATGCTGTCAATTTGTTTTGGCTCAACTATGGTTCTATTTGTAGTTTACTATAATGTAGTGAATACATTGGATTGGGTTGTTAGTTTAACAAGCTCTCTGGAGAACACTTTCATGATGATGCATGTTGAGATATGCTAGGTAGCCTTAAAGTTATTTGCGTATTTGCCAAAGCCTACAGAAATTCATTCATTAGGAATTTTAAAAAGGATCAGCTCTCAATCTACAGATTGAGGTAAAGATTACATTTGTAAACATGGGAGTGTTAAGTCATGAGTCCCAGCTAAATTTCTTTAGGGGTCTTGATGTGACCAATTTCTCCCTTCTCTCATAATTTTACTGGATGAATTATGTTGTATCCTTTTAAAAAAGTATTCCATTAGTTAGGTTGTTATTGACTCTTGTGCTCTGTGCAGCTTGCGATGTTGTGGGTACTCTGTGATCTTGGCCAGATATTGAGCTGGGAGTTAAAGAAAATGTTATCAGAGATTAGAACTGACTGGGTTGTTAATATTTACATTGTGTTCAGCTGGTTTTAAAATGTGCACTAAAATTGCTTCCTGTGCCCACCCGAACCTTTTGCATCAAAATTTCCAGAGTCTGGGTCTGGGAATCTGTATCTTGAAAATGCTCCTTTGAACTTTCTGGATTCTGAAAATGTTCTAGTATATTTATCTGATAGTTGTTATGCAAATATATATATATATATAACATATACATATATATGTTATATATATATATGTTAAAACCCTTCACTGTGTCTATTTAAGATTTACGTGCTTCATTCTAGTATTTTCTTTATCTAATACCTCAATTTAAAAAAAGCTTTAAAAAAATGCACTCTCCCGATTTCATCAAGCAGCTTGCAGTGGTCACTTAATAAACACTATTAATTGCCCACTGTTGACATTGTCATGACCCAAGAGTAGATGACAAAGTAGGTCTTGGCTCTTGGGAGCATAAAATCTGGTGGAAGAGAAAGTGATGATACATAATATAAAGCTTTATATAGTTTATGAAGTCTTTTTGTACAGATGATCTCATCAACACTGTGGCTTATGGGCAATTTATGACGTCCATGTTTTTTATTAAACTTACCCAGGATTACTGAGCAAGTAGGGAGTAGCTGCAGGACTTTAAATGGAGTCTTCTGTAACAGCCTGTCATTTCCCAGAAATCAAAATGCTTCGATTAACAACAACAACAAAAAACAAAACTAAAATCAAAAACCTCACGTGGAGGAAAAAGCTAACTTATTTATGGGACTATAGAAGCCAGTGTCAAGAGGGTTCTTATGGATGTGGGATCTGTATCCGTTTTCCGGCAGCCTGTTTTCTCTTCATGTTGCCTATTTGTCATGTCACAGTTGCCCATTTGGACTCTGGAATTTTAGCATGTTGAGCTTTCTCTAGTTTGTGATGTTTGTAGAAAAAATTTTAACTGAAATGTCTTGCTTTTTTGGCCTTTCTAATTTTCAGTCCTTCATTTTCAAATTCTTGAGATGTATTTCCAGGTGATGCTGGCCAGTGATAGATATCATTCTTCCTGATTACATTTAGCATTTATTATTTGTTCCATAGTGTTTGGTACTTGATCATTTCCCATTCAGCTCTTTTTTGCTGTCATGTATTGTTTTTTCTTTACACAAATTTTGTCTTCCTAACAAGAGTATAAACCCCTTGAGCATGAGACTAACCCATGTGGTGACAAATAGTAGGACTTACTAAGACCTGTTTGACATTAACAATACACCTGCTTGGTTTTTCCTCCCTTCTGTTTCCCCTCTGTGTTGTCTTACACCCGGTAAGGTTTGCTGCTCTTATGGCGTTGGGGTAGGAAAGGGTGGAACTAATGATGAACTTCTTACGTGGGATCTCCAGGTCCCTAAACCTATGGATGTTGGTGGCATGAACTCATTCACCTCAGAGCTCTTTCACCTTTCCTTCCTTTTCAGCGGGTAACTTCAGTGATAGGAAGTCTTGTCATTATTGGCTTACAGCTATGCCAAGAAACCATGTATCCCTTTGCTAGTCATCATCACCTGAGGAACCTTTTCAGAATAGTGTAACATTTGCCTGTTTTACTCCTTTATGATCACCACCACTGCCCTTCCTAGGGTATGTCAAGAAAGAACCACTAATATTCATGTTTATACAGTAACTTCCTTTTTCAGAAGGTAGGGTGTGGTCTCCAGTATGGGAGTGTTGGTGTATATATATCAATATCAACTTAAGAATTTATTGATGGTCCTGATTGTGCAGAATGAAATTACTGCTTTTCAAGCCTTCACCCAGTATATAAACTGACTATATCTCTTGCATACTCTTGAATTATGTCTATCTACTAGATCTCTGGGCTCACAAGATTCCATAAAAGCCCCTCTTTCTATCATAGTCTTATAATTAAACTAGATATTCTTCCTTGTTCAGTAATGCTCTCTTTATATATTAAAATGATCCTTATTTCTTCTGTAAAGCAGTGTTTTGTTCCTTTGGGTGTTCTCCCTCTTTAAGGCTATGGGCAATTTATTGCCCACTTATTAAATACAATAAATTTAAAGGTAGGGTGACTGCCGAGATCAACTTAAGAGGGAGTGCTCCTGCTTATTGCTTTGTGGAAAAACTCATCTTCCCAAACTTTTGGGTAATTTTCTCTCACCTGCATCAGAATTCTAGTTAAAATTATATCCTTAACTTCTGAACATTATGGAACTCAATAATTTTTTATGAAAAGCATGTTGTAATTTAGAAAGACTATGGACCTGTAGTCTAAACTGCTGAGCTAAAATTAGGTCCTTAGAAATTAGCCTTCTGCTACCACCACCATCTTTCCTACTGCCCCTCTTCATGCATATTTGCGGGTTGATCCCTGCCTTTTTAGGTTTCTCTTTATCCAGGATAGCAACTTTGGGCATGTAGAAGATATGTCCTGACTGATGTGCCTGCCTTTCTGTTTCTAGGTGGGCCATGCACAGACACAGCTCATGTCTCGTTAATCACACCAACCAAAAGATCCTGTGGTACAGGTACGTACATCATTCTTATCTGATTCATTCTTATCTGGATTCTTCACAGAAATTAGTTACTGGTTTAAACATGGTGTCTTTGCCAGGGCATTCTCTAATTTCTTACATCAGTTGTGAAGGTGATGTATTTATTATGTGCTAAGTTCTGGGAGTGGCAGTGGAGTGAACAGGGGGTCACAGTGGTGCTCTTAGAGGTCAGAATGAGTTAATGCTGGCAGCTAGAACCAAGAAGGGTGGACATGAAAATTTACCTACTTCCTAATATCTGAAGAATACTATTAAGACATGAAACATACAGAAAATACAAGTAATTGCCTAGTTTCTGGCATGTGTCTAATTTGTCTGTCTTGGACCTACTGAAAAAAAAAAAAAAACATTGTTTAGATGGAGGTGGAAGGTGAAAGAAGTTGTGGTGCAGATAATCAACGTTTTAACTTGATAATTGTAGTATCCTAATAGTTTCAGAAAATTTTTTTCCATTTGTCTTAAAGCCAGAGGTATGCTGAAGTCATTCTTTTTAGATGCATTGAATCCCAAAAACATCTTTGTGCATCTGTGACATTTTTATTAGACATGAAGTCATGAATCTTACAACTTTCTAAAGAGCAGTTGTAATGTCCATCACTCCCTTAGTCTGTAGCTTCATTTACTTTAAACAATATTTGCCTTTTCTAATGCTGCCTACTATTTAAAATAACTTAAAGATTATATTTGGAGGAGTCAAAGTAATTATATTGTTTTTCTAAAGGTCACAAAGTCTTTTTCCCCAGTAGAAATAGCACAAACTATTTCTGTGTACAAAGTTAAACTGAAACCTCAGTCCCTTTAAATGCTCATAGTTTTGATGTTAAACCTGAAATAGGCCTGTCCTTGCACAGTTTTAGAGTAAGATCCAGGCATTGAACTCTGAGGAACTTAAATTTACTCTCCTAGTATTGAGGCAAGGTGTGAGATAGTCCTGGCATGCTCTCATCCTTTCTGTGCCCAGCACCCAAGCTCCCCTCAGTAGTTCGTGGTTAAGATAGAAGTGAGCTGTGTCATGGGGTAAGACAGGCCATCCCGACCAGCCAGTAAGAAGTCAGAGAGCCAGCTTCCTACCCACTTCAGCCAGAAGCTTGGAAACACTCAGAGCCCTTTCATCTCAGCACTTCACATGCACACTACACTTTAGTCTTTCTTCTTTCCTTTCAGTCTTTGATCTCAGGGCAGACTTTACCATTGGCACTACTAACATGTTGAGGTAGTCAGGGAATGGGCCTCAAGTACCTTGAGTCATCCTCAGAGACTTAGGAAGGAGGCTCATGCTCAGCTTAGACACTGAAACTAGCAGGAACCCTTCCTGAATATCATGTACTTGTGTGCTTCATTTTCTAGGCATATCTGTTTCCTCTGTTCTGCTTCATATATCCAAACATAATAACAGTGTTTATTGTATGCTTACTACATTACCAGGTACCATTCAATATGTTTTACATACATACTCATTTCATCTTCAGAACAGTTCTGGAAGATAATTACTCCTCCTTTATAGATGACATAAATGGGCACTCAGAAAGTTAAGTATATTTCCTGGGGTGGTAATATTACTAGTAAGAGTCAGGACTTGAACATGGATCTTTTTTTTTTTTATTAAGTTTTAAAATTTAATTCCAGTATAGTTGACATACAGTATTATTTTAGTTTCAGATTTACAATACAGTGACTCAGCAAATGTGTACATCACTCAGTGCCCACCATGCTAGGTGTACTCTAATTCCCACCACCTGTTTTCACTCATTGCCCCACCCACCTCCCCCTGTTCACTGCCACTTTGTTGAACACAGATCTTTGAGATGCTAAAGCCATTGTTGTTTTCTGCAATATAACGTCACTGGGTATTGCATTTTATTGTAATTACTTATACTCCCAGCCAGACTGTGGAAAAGCATATCATTGATGAATTATGGAGATAGAGAAACACAAGATTTTGAAACATAGCATATTGTGAAGTAGTTTGAAAATGTAAGTTCTACAGGGTGCCTGGGTGAGTCAATTAAGTGTCTGAATCTTGATCTCAACTCGGGTCTTGATCTCAGGGTCATGAGATCAGGGTGTGAAGGCTACTTAAAAAAATAATAATAAAAGTGTGAGTTCTAGAAGCAAATCAGGTGTCAGATCCTAGCCTGACCATTTACAAAATGTGATTCTGAGTAAATAAGTTAACCTCTCAAAATTTGTTCTTCATCTGTAAAGTGGATAATGAATCTGTCTCGTAGGTTTGATGTGAGAAATACTATGCATAAAGCTCACATAATAGGTCTTCAATAAGGGTAGGTGCTGTCACTAAAGATTATATGTATATGATTGCCAACTGTATACACATGGTATTGATATTACATTAATAGGTAGTTTAGGCAGAAAGGAGTAGATTATAATTTACCAGAATGTATTGCCATATCTACTTTCATTAATTGATTTTATGTTGATCACATTCTGTTCACATTATGTTGTTGTATGTCAGTACTATGTTAGGAACTGAGGAGGGTAATATTTTTAGGTCTCCACAAATGAAATGATAAGGGAGGCATTGAGCTCTCAGTCATACATTTCCAGGCCTCATTTTGGGGGAACACATACCTCTTAACTAAAAAGAGATTGAGAATTTCTGTCTTGGAAGGACATTAATGCAACATGCCAAGTCGTCTCCAAAAAGTCTGAAAGAAAGTTGAGATTTCTTAGCTTGGACATTATAGGCCGTCAGGTTCAGCCTGCTGCACTTCTTTTCAAGAAACCTATCTGTGCCCCCTCAGGCTCCTTGAGCTAGGTGGATGACTTCAGCCTTACACAATGGCTTGACTCTAGAGGGCAGAACTTCCTGATTTTCAGAGGTAAATTAAATGATTTGCTTTGGGAATCACAGGTTGACTGTCTTTGTTTCCATCTTGCTGTTCTGAAATCAGCAGGTTGCTCATCGTGGGGATTCTGGGCATTTTTCCTATGAATCACCACCAATTACTTATTGTTATGTTGCTGCAGTGTCTTGTATTCTTTATGTCTAAGTTCTTCAAGAATAGGACTCATGCCTCTAACACATGCCCTGTAGTGCTTCTGCCACAGTGGGTACCGTAACAGTAGCTCTTCTAACGGTCTCTCAGAACACAGGCTTCAGGCATAGATGATCAATAAAAGATTATCTTACAGCCACATGTTATTTCTTAGGAGCTGTAGAGTGAGACCTTCTGACTATACCAACTCTTCCCAGCTAATCTATCCATACAGATTTGGTCCTAAAGCATCCTCTAGCATAATAATGACGTGAAATTAGAAAAAGAATACGTAACTTAGTCTAGAATAAAGTGGTTCTTTAAGTCGGTGGTCCCTGAAGAAGGGCATACAATATATAAAGCCTATCAAGTATAGGGAGAAAATAGTAAAAGCTCTTTATGTCAGGCTTTTAAAATTTCTATTTTGCAGATTGATTTCATGATTGTATATTAGTCCATGCACATGCTTTAAAGCAAGCAAATACACATAGAAATATATATTTTATTTTTTTAATGTTTATTTATTTTTGAGAGAGAGAGAGAGACAGAGCATGAGTGGGGAAGGGGCAGAGAGAGGGGGAGACAGAATCTGAAGCAGGCTCCAGGCTCTGAGCTGTCAGCACAGAGCCCAGTGTGGGTCTCAAACTCAGGAACCACAAGATCATGACCTGAGCCAAAGTCAGATGCTTAACCAGACTGAGCCACCCAGGTGCCCTGAGAAATATGTGTGTGTGTGTGTGTGTGTGTGTGTGTGTGTGTGTGTGTGTGTGTGTATATATGTATATATATATACACATAGCTATATACATACATATATATAGGTACATAGCTAAATGTCTTAGATAGGTGTTTACACTCAGAAAAGGTTAGTGACCTCTTCAGTAAATATGTCATTTCTTTTTAGTACTTTGAAAATTAGATATGAAGATTAGCATCAGACATGTTGTTATATGATTTTAATATGTGGAATGGTTGATTATGTCTCTATTTACATTTCAGGTGACTACTTCTTGATCAGTGGGTATTGTAATTTAGAGAGGTGGACAGTGGTGTAGAGTGGTTGTTCTGCAACCATCAAAATGAGAGGGGGAACTCTTTTAGAAATTGCTTTGTGAGGATTGTGAGTCTCAGAAGCAGATTACAAAAAGGAACAGTAGTGGCAAATGAAAGATCAGTTTGTATTTGTGAGCTTGCTGAGAAATGGCTTTTTGTTAGATGCTGGCTTTTAGCCACGTAGAACTATTAACATTTAGACTCTTTGTAATCTTTGGATGGAAAACACACACACACACACACACACACACACACACACAGTGATCATTGTGGTTTTCAAGCAGAGAAAAATGAAGTGAAGGTGCGTGTGGCTTTGTGATATCAACAGTCAGCAAAGAGTTGAAAAATGCTGCCAAGTCCCAGGTTGCTTTTGGTTAGAATGTGAGAGTTAAAGCATTTCATACTTTCAGATTACTAGAGAGAACTTACTTTCTTCCAAGAGCTCAGAATGGTTTGCACATGTTCCCTTGTTAATTCTCACAACATTCTTGCCAAGAATGAGTATATTATGAAAGAAATAGTTCATTTTCCTTGGTAACAGACTACCGGAAGATTCCCTTTTGTCCTTCATCTTTTCTGTCAAGTTCTATCTTAAGCCAAAATGTTGTAATCTAAGCTGTGATCTAGATAGTTTTATTTGGAAGGTATTTGGATATTTAGGTGAATATTTTATGTGGTCATATTTTTATGGTTAAAGTGCCTTGTGGGACAGGAGGGAAGTTTGTTGACTTTTTGTAGGATTTCTTGTTTAAAGACCTGTAGCTTTTTCTTTTTTTTACAGAGAGTTACAGCAAAAGAAATATGTTGTTTTGTGTTTCATTTATTGGAGCTTGCTATTGATGAACTTTAAATTTTAAGCTGTAATTGACAGAACCATGTCTTGCCTGGAATTTTTGTGGAGAAATGGTCTGTCTCCACGAGGACCCTTGAACCGTAACTAACTCAAGGACCCTGATCCTTCCAGGTGAGGCAGTAACCAACTCTTCACTCTGTGCTAGGTTGAATATATCAAGGGGTAGACTTTTTAGTGTATGAAAAAAAGGAAATTGCTCCTTACCTAATTCACCACTCTTATGTGCCTTGATTTTGTTTTTTCATTTTATAGCTTCTTTATTTTGGAAGTTAAAATAGGGAAAAAGTCATAGGCAACTTTCAAACTTAATGGTACTGCCAACAGCCTTTTGGTTTACCGTATCTATATTCAATATATTCTTTTTTTTTTTTTTTTTTTTTAAATTTTTTTTCAACGTTTTTTATTTATTTTTGGGACAGAGAGAGACAGAGCATGAACAGGGGAGGGGCAGAGAGAGAGGGAGACACAGAATCAGAAGCAGGCTCCAGGCTCTGAGCCATCAGCCCAGAGCCCGACGCGGGGCTCGAACTCACGGACCGCGAGATCGCGACCTGGCTGAAGTCGGACGCTTAACCGACTGCGCCACCCAGGCGCCCCTCAATATATTCTATATTCAGTTTTACTCTTCTTCTAGCAAGTATGTTGAGTAAATAATATTCTCTCTGATAGACTTGAAAAATGATGGTTTTTAAATGCTGTGTGTATGTTAAAAATGTGATTATAATTAGTAGAATAGCAAGTAAAATAACCATTTGTGGGGCCATAAGGGAGTTACAGTATTGCCTGAGATGAAAGCAGATGGGACTAGAAACTGTCCCATTAAACATCAAGGCAAGTTTTTGCAGAAAGTATCATCAATTCCACTCTATTACAAGAAGCATGTTATTTCTGTTTAACTGTATAGCCCTTGCATGCTTTCTTTTCTTTTAAAACTTTTTTTTCTTTTTTCTTTCCTTTTCCATTCCCACCCACCCCCCCCCCCCCTCGAAAACCCATGTTTATCCTTTTGGGTTACCTGTTTTCCTTTCAGTGTGATGAATAGTGACATGAACTAGATACCCTTGTATTGTTCATTGTTTCCCTATTCTCCCCCAGAACGTTTTCTTGACTCACTTCTCTCAATCTGCTTGTGATATTATTGTCTGTTCTTACAAAGACAAGAGAATTAAAAAAAAAAAAAAAAAAAAGACAAGAGGAGAAACCCCCTTTCACCTGGGAGTTAAGAGAGGATTGATGTGCCGAACACTTTCCACATCAGTGTTCAGAAGCCAGTTAAAGGGAAATGTTTCATTGTTGTTAGGTTTATATAAGATATTTTAAATTGATTCAGAAGCTAAAGGGTGGTAGTGTTAAATCAGAGGTGGCTCTGTAAATCTGAGAAATACCTACAGTTGTATGTTTTACCTCCTGGTGGAGTCAGTATTCATGGAAATATTTCAACCAGCTGTATTGGTCAGTATTACATACTGTCTGTGGCACTTCTGGAAAGGATGCTGTGGAGCTTTAAAGAGAGGTGGCTTTGGGCATGAGTTCAAGTGTAATTCAGTTCTCTTTTTCATTCTTTTTCTCCTGGGTCCTTCAGGTATAGCTTTTCCCTCAGGTCTGCAGTATCAGCATTTGAGACAGAAAATTAGAAATTTGACCTACTTATGTAATATGCAAGTTCCCATCAGGAGACTATTAGGGAAGATATAAACCTTTCATTTTTTATTAGCATTTAATGTAACCATTGAAGAAAGATCAAAACAGTAAATCTGTCATTGCAAAGAAAAAAAGGATTAAAAAAATGTTTTACCTTGTGCACTCATCATCTTGGGTCCTAAAAGAGTTCATTTGATTCCTGGGGTAGGGGACAAGATGAATACTGCATATTTGGTAGGATTGCAACATTTCTCTAAAAGGTCTGTCTTCCTGTGTTTTATTGTAGAAAACAAGCCACAGGTTATCTTAGTATGTTTTAGTGGCTATTTACTGATACTCCATGTTTTTTGACAAGTACGTGGAAAACTGGGTAGGGAAATAACCTGCTAAATGCTTTTTCTTGTGTTGGTTTTTATTTTCTGTAAAGACTTTCATCTTCCTGAGTTGTTGCTTATATTAAGAAACAGAATGAGGTAGCAAGACACTGTATAAATAGATGATTTGATAGTCAATATGTGAATAATAGGTGATTTTAAAAGCACCTCACACAATGTATAGATTTCAGAAAAGTTTAGGGAGAGGAAAATTACAGGTTACCTGTACTTGTAAATGAGAGTTTGGACCCATTGCCACTAATCACTGTGGTTGCATTATAGGCCAGCTAGACACATAATAATGTCTAAGTTTGCTGGACTTGAAGCCAAAGGTTTGTTTCAGAGTACTTGTTTGAATTTTGCTCATAAGAAGTGGTAGCTTCTCCTCTGAACAAAAGCTGATAAAAGTGAATATCAAGCCAGGGTGCCAGTCTTGTCAAGAGGCAATTTTGCATTTAATGGATAAAAATACACTCCAGTATTAAAAGGAAAAGGAAGTGTGATGAGGCTTGCTGCTATTTTGGATGTGTGTGTATGAGAAGCATTGGCTTTGGTGTTGAGCTACTAGTTACTAGTGGTCCACATGCTTTGTGTAAATTCAGTTTGCTTATTTATTTGAATGCAGTGAAAGCTGTTCTGTGTGTGTGTGTGTGTGTGTGTGTGTGCGCGCGCGCGCGCGCGTGTTTGCATTTATGGTCATTTATTTTATCATAGCTTGCACTCTTACCAAGGAGAAAAGCCTTGAACTTCCATTAATTAGCTGTTCTATTGCTCCACTGGGGCAAAATGCCTGAGCCAACACTATTTAAAAAGGATATCAAGGGAATTTAATACCCCTCTCCTCCTTTGAAACTTTTGGATTTTGGTGGGGGGCAGCGGGGATGTATCTGGGGATGCCTTTCAGGTGCTGCTCCATAGCACATGTGTACCTTTTAGAGGATAGCACGTTAGAAACATAGCTTTCCTGGAGCAGTCTTACCAGAGGAGCGTGATAGAACAGCCACAAAGCTGCATTATAAATCATCCAAGCCTTGCGATGATACTGCCCATTAAGGAGACTCTTTTTTTTGCCCCGCTCAGTTCCTGGCTGTACTAATAGAACAGCGCATCAAGCAAGGCTGTAAATAAAAGTTATTACCTAATAGGTGGGTACCGAAGTGGAACGGACGGAGCTGAGGCATGGAGGCCTTATTACTGCTCATCAGCAATTATAAACAGGATAAAGTGTCTGGGACTTGCGCTGATGCAGCGAGGGCTAATAGAGGCTGGGAATGACACTAGCCATGATAGGGTGATGTATGCTGATGGGTTTTTACTGCTTCATCGTGCTGCTTGCTTCCAAGACAAGTTGTGTTATCCGTTTTCCTTCTTGCTCATCTGTCTGAAGAGACAGTCTCATTGCCTGTTCTGTCAGCAGGTGGGCTGGCATGTATTCTTCACACCTGTGTCTGCTTCTAAGGCACCCCCCCCTTATGAATCTTAAGAAATATTTCATAATCATGGCCGATTAAAGCTATAATCTTATTGTATTGCCTGCTGTCATGGTTATAGATCACACCTTCAGAAGTGGTTGCTTATGTGTAATATAGGACCAGCTGAGAGATACTGTAGTCACTCAGCCAGTCCAGTACATTATTAAAAGACCACTATGACAGTCCAGTAGTAAATTCTGTAGGAACATGCAAAAGAAGTGATAGGCGTGCATCTTGCCCCTGGCAGCTTATGCTATAAAGAGACCAGAATGGTCTGGACTATAAATAAGTCCAGAAACAAACACAACTAATTCCATTTTTAGAGAGCAAGAAATATAACTAATGTTTATTTTCTAAAGTGAGCACAGGGAGGATTAATTATGTTCATTATTACAAACAAATATAATACTAATGTATCTTTTAAAAGGATTATCTTCCTTTTAAATTTAAAATTTAAATTTTAAATGCTTAAAATTTAGTTCCTTAGAGCCAGTAGGAGTGATAAGGGGACACTGGAAGGTGGAGGCAAAGTCTAGCAATAGGACTTTGCTTTCCAGTGAATGGAAGACAGCAGGTATGACTTGGCAATGCTTTTGAGTAGCAGATAAGCACCTAACACTTGGGAAAATTGAGATACACCTCTATTCTGTTCAGCTCTGATCACTCAACTTCACTAAATCACAGTAATTAGACCTTTGGGATAGGAGAAATGTGTAGCATAGCTACAGAGGAATGCTTTGAAAAGGGCTTACCAGTTTGATCCAGGAGTTTATGGACATTCTGGTAGTTCAGTTGCCATTTGTGCCTTTAAATGAATACATCTCTTTATGTATTACCTTGAAAACTAACTTGTCAGGAGACTTCCTGCTGTTGGAAAAATTGTGGTTTTTCTGTGAAGCTCTTTGATGCCTTAAGTTATGCATACGTTTGGCTCATTTTTAAGAATGTGGATATATGATAATATTACAAACCAGATAAACTAAATTAATGTTACAGTCTATAAAGTGTCTTGCCACTGGGCTAATGTGGATAGGTTTTTCCTTTTGTGTATAAAGTAATAATTTGACTTACCAATTCCTCCTTATCCCATTTTTTCAAGGTGTTTTGTGGGTAGTGGTCAGTGGATAGAGGAAGAGAGATAAATTTGAGAAAAATGTTTTAAAATAATAATAGGATTTAATGGCTGATTAGAGTTGGCTCAAGAAAGAATGCAGAGTTGAAAAATTGGGGATCTGAGGGAAGAAAGATAATGGTTGATGTCAGGGAAAGAGTGAGAGGAAAAACTGGTTGAAACTATTTTCAGTTTCTGATGAGCTAAATTTTAGGTTATTGTGGATAGTCCTATAGAAAATTATAAATATAGGCCTAGTTTGGAAATCATTGATCTAGAAGCAATGATTAAGAGTGTGAAAGTGGGTAAGAGAGTGACTTATAGAAGAATGAGGGGCTGCTAAGGACTGTACTTGGGGGGCTGGGAAAGGGAAGAAGAAACCAGTGAGTTAAGGAAGCTAAAGAAAGGAGCAAGCCAAACACAGGATCTTGAAAGATGTAAGAGAATAGGGGCCAGGAGATATGAGGACTCAGGAAATTGTTGCCTGTGGCTATCAGAATATCATTGGGAAACATAAAAGAAGTTAGTGTGTCATGGTGGGAAACCAAAGTCTGATGAGCAGTCATTAAAGAGGTTCTTGATAACAAGGAAATAGGGGCAGCAGACAGAAGGCGTTCAGTTAAGGAGTTAGGTGAGACATTAAAAACCAGTAAGTAGTGGTGGTTGGAGAAGGAATGGAGTTAGGCATTTCTTAACATGGAGGTGGTTAAGGTAGGGAAATATTTTGCCCTTGGTAAGCTACAAAGGAAGGGATGATCCAACAATCACACTACCCAGTATTTACCCAGAGAATACAAGAAGGCTAACTCAAAGGGATACATATACCCTTATGTTTATTGCAACATTATTTACAATAGCCAAATTATGGAAGCAGCCCAGGTGTCCAGCCCAGGTGATGAGTGGATAAAGAAGATGTGGTATATGTATACAATGGAATATTACTCAGCCATAAAAAAGAGTGAAATCTTGCCATTTGCAACAAACGACATGGATCGGGCTAGAGAGTATAATGCAAAACACAACACATCAGAGAAAGTCACATACCATATGATTTCACTCCTATGCAGAGTTTAAGAAACAAAATGAACAACCAAAGGAAAAAAATTACATAAAGAGAAGGGAGAGAGAGAGACAAAGACAAATAAAAAACAGACTCTTAACTATAGAGAACAAACTGATGGTTACCAAAGGGGATGCGGGTGGGAAGATGGGGGAAACAGGTGATGGGGATTAAGGAAGGCACTTGTGATGAGCAGGTGATGTTCTGGAACTGTTTGAATTACTGTATTGTACACTTGACACTAATGTAAGACTGTATGTTCATGAAGTGGAATTAAAATTAAAACTTTTAAAAAAAGATACAAAGGAAAGGTACACAGGAAGGAAAAAGAATAGAAAATATTACAGGGAAATAGAAGAGATACACAAAGAAGATTTTTTAGATGCAAAAACTCAGAAGCATTAGTTGCCTCTAGTAGCGTGAGGCATGAGGAAAGAGATATAGATATAGATAAATAGGTTTTCTTTTTTTAATGTATAGACAGCTTGGGTACATCTCATCCCCTACATTTACTGAGAACCACAACTTTCTGTTTGAAGCTAGAACCTTTTTTCTTCCACTGGTGACTAAATCAGAAATCACAGTCCTGACTTTGCAGGTAACTTGTATTTTAAGAGGACTAAACACTTTTTCTTCTGACCCTCCCCAGACCCAACTGAAATAAAGGCACAAAAATAATGGTAATGAAGACTGAACCCACTATAATAAATATAATTGTGTGTGTTTAACATAATCAACAAAAGATTTTAAACATATTTCTAGCCATTTTAATGGGAATGGGTGGAGGCTGAAACTTCGTGATTGCAGGGGTGACAGCCACTGGTGTGCAAAGAAAGTCTTAAGCAGGGTGAGAAGCAGGGCAGAAAACGGGGGATCCACTGAAGGTGTATTTGTAGGATGTGGTGGTTGACGAGGTGGGCTCTAGAGGCAGACTATGTGGGTTCCCATTCCAGTTTCCCAACCACAGGAAGAACTGTTGGACCTCTCTGTGAGCCTCCATTTTCTCTGTTGTAAAATGACAGATTGAACTGTAGCGTTGTTATGAGGGAAATGAGATAATGCATTTAAAGCACCTGACATAGTGCCTGATAAATGCTTAGTAGGTAGTAGAGATAAGATCAGAAGGTACCTGATGATGAAAGGAGATGGAGGAGAAACTTGAAGGAGGAAAGTAAGAAAGAACTCCCAACTCCAGTAGTCTGGTTAGAAAAAGACATGGAATTGGAAACTGGTAATGAGGACCCAAAGCCAAGCAGATGGAGAGTAGAGGTCAGTGAGGTCAAGGGAAGAGGGGAGAGCCATTAGCAGCCCCTCTTTGAATGGGTGAGGGCTGTGAATGACAGGAAGCCCAGAAAACTCTTTCTTAAGAAAACTGGACATCAGAATTGGGAAAATCAAACTTCTTTTTTGTTCTGTTTTATTTCTGGGCCTAGTTTTAAAAGTAAAAATTTAATATTGTGTGTATTGGTAGAAAGTAATCCTTACAGCGATTTCACAAGCTTGACTTCAAGGAGAAAAAAAAAAAAAAAAAAGAAAGACATTTCTACATCCTGAACTCTTCTCTAAGCTTTTATATTATAATTGAGAACTCCTTTTCTTTCTGAAGCAAATCTCAATTTAGGAGCCACAGAAGGTTGATAGTTTTCTTGTGGTTAAAATCTTGATGAAAAAGGCTGGATGTTACATTTAGACCAACAACATGAGAGAACTTTAGCCAATAAATTCACTTCTTTATGATTAAAAATCAGACAGTTTAACCTTGGAAACATTTTTGTCACGGGGGACTTCATATTGTGATTAGTTATCTGAACAACCAAGTGCCTCTGTGGGCTCAAGTTAACCAGCCTCCCACTACATATGTATAATTATTTTTAGTGCATACACACACACTGCTATAAAAGCTTATTTGGCCTTATGCTCCCTGCCGTTCTGAATTCTCTGTTTCATTACCAGTATCCACCTACAGAGTTTCAGAAAACCATTCCCAAGTAGCAGAACCACAACTCTGAATTTTAAATAAACCACATCTCTATTAGCTCAGTGGACAGGGGAATTAGTTGCATGCTATGCATTGCCCACATCCATCCACCCCATCAAAACTTATTAAAAATGTATATACATATATAAGCAAGAAAATGGGGCATTTAACTCAGACTGTGTTAATTTCTGTGTTACTTTAGCAAGGGATAAAGAAAGACAATACAACAGACAGTCTTTTAAGATTTTTACCTTGAATATGGGCCAGTATTTACTTGAAAAAATATATTGAGCACTGCTTTTTTTTTTTTTTTTTTTTTTGACAGAATGTTGAACAACTCTTTTCCAAAGATGTTGTTACATTACAGCTTGAGTTATATGTCCAAATATGCAGGATGACTTTTAAAAGAAAGTTGGGCTGGGAAGGGAATATGTGTAGTACTGATATGAATGGGAGGTGTTAGCTGCAGCAAAGTCTGTTTTTCAACTTGGCATTAACTGATAGTTCCTGTAAGTGACAAGGATTCAGATCTACTTTTTCTTTGGCCTCCTGTTGATAAATCCATTTCTAGAAGATTAAAATCACATCTTAAGTCTTGGTCATCATCCTTCCTGGAATAGCAGTTGCAGTAATTGATGCAATTAAAAATGGGTCCTTACTGGGATTGGAGGAAGTATAGATTAAGGAAGTGATATGTAAAAGTCTGTGACTAATCATTAAAGTGTACTTAACAGATAAGTGTTGACTTCACTACAAACCTGGAGAAGCATAAGCATTGACATTACTGTTGATTACCTGCTACAGCCATCTTGCCATGCACTTTCCTATCAGACCTAAGCGGTGTCAACATCTGGGAAATAATTTGGCAGACACTCTAGCCAGTATGCAAGTGTGGCTACCCTGGAATATAGGTGTTTTGGGTTTTTTTTTACACAATTTCAGATTTACAGAAAAGTTACAAGAAAATCAAATTCTCACTTTATTGTGCCCCCACCTCCCCATTCCCCAGATTTAACATTTTACTATATGGGCTTTTTCTACCCTCCCCCCTACTGACCTCGTGTGTGTGTATGTGTGTGTGTGTGTGTGTGTGTGTGTGTGTGTGTGTGTGTTCGTTCCATATCCCTAACCATTTGAGTAAGGTGCCTTTATTATGCTAAAATCTTCAGTGTGTAATTCTTAAAATCAAGGTATACATAGCCACAGTACAGTTTGCAAAATTATGAAGTAAATATTGATGTAATATATAGTTGATTTTCTAGCATGGACATTATGATCAATAATCTTTCAGTGAAGAGTGGCTGATGAACAAAGTCAGTTGAATTGAGGTTAAAATGTTAGGCACTTGATCCTCTCATGTTTCACATATGGGCTAAAGACAATTTTCATAATAATTTTATGCAGACTTCTTTACCTCTGATTTTCCAGCAACTTGTTTTACAAATGAGATTATTTCTTTTTTCTTCATAAGTCACTTTCTTAAGGCAGCTTTCTTCATCCCTCTACATACTTGGTAGGACGTGCATCAGCCCTGATACAACCCCGAGTAATGAATACCTAATGGTACTCGTTCAGGAAAATAAACAGACAAAGCTTTCTCTGGGCAAGCTTTGTTATCATATGTTGTGTTCTAACTTTAGGTTCAATTAGCCTCACATCAGAAAGAGTAACAGTGAGGCACAGAAGTATTTATTCATAAACTTAAGGATTTACCCTGGGAGCAATGAGTCAAAAGACTAGATCTTGGGTGGAAGAAACTAAACGATAGGTAAGAGAGGAGCTGAATTAGGCTGATGCTGAATTAGAAACAAAAATGGTTTAAAAACAAATCAGCTATTTAATTTTAGCATCTACTTATACATTCAAGCTGATTTTTTTAAATAGCATAATATAAATGTTCAAATTTTTTTTTCCCTTACATTAAACCTGGACCACAGCCCACAAAATGACTGTCTCTCATTGCGAGATCATCATCATTAAGGACTTATTCCCTGTTACAGAGATATTCTTTGTTGTTGTTGTTGTTGAGCACCAGTGGAGTACTAAATATGTCACTTCTGCCCCTGCCCCTAGAGACTTGCATTATTAGCCAGATGGGCAAAACAGTTGGAAAATTAAGAACACTTGGGGAGGGTAGTTAAGCTTCAGAGGAGTGAGATGATGGGCATAGGAATGTTTGACTTTTTGTATGTTTTTTTTTAAGAAAAAGTAAAAAAAATTGAATTAGTGTCTTATTCTTTCCCCTTTTCCCCACCCTACCCCCATACTCAGTGTTTTTCCAAAAAGAACAGCTATTTTCAGTCTTCTTAAAAAAGACTCATGACTTAAGCAAGTCATCTGTGCTTTGGAGACCGAATATGGGGGGGTGAGGGGGGTCCGTTATTACATTGTTACTTGAAGACTCCTGACCTGTCCCTTCCCACTAGGCCTCTTCATATATGATCAACAGTAGAAAGATGCCTGTAGTCACATTATTGTCCAGTTTTGCTCTGAACAGTTGTCTACAGTTGACCCTTGAAAAACACAGGGGTTGGGGCACTGTCCCCGCGTCTCCCTGCACAGTTGACAATCCACATATAACTTTTTAATCCCCAAAAACTTTACTAATAGCCTGCTATTGACCAGAAGAAGCTGTGCCAATAATATAAACAGTCTATTGATAATGTATTTTGTATATGTATTAAATACTATATTCTTACAATAAAGCTAGAGAAAAGAAAATGTTATTAAGAAAATCATAAGGAAAAAGTACATACTGTATCCAAAAAAATCTGCATATTAGTAGACCCACTTTAAAGTAGTTTAACTTGTGTTAAGGGTCAACTGTAGTTTTTTAAGGTGTAATTTGAAAACTTCTAGGCTTCATGTAACTGCAGAGTAAGTAGAAGACTTAATCTGTATTTTTAGGCAGTTTAACTTCTAAATGAGTGTTCTAGGAAACTGGATGAAAACAGTTGTAGGATGGTAAATCTGGATATATAGATAATTCATGGATTCTCTCAAATTTCCTTTCTTTGGATAAATGAAAATAAACTATGGCTGATCTTAGTTTTCTAGAAATATTGGAAAAGATAGTAGAACAGAAGTTCAATACCAGTCTTAGCACTTTGAGAGTCTTAAAACCCTCATGGTAACGGACCTAGATTTGTTGTCAAGAAACAGAAGTTAGGGGACTTGGGCATGTGACCTTTTGAGAGGTCTATCTTTCTCATGGGTTTCTTAATCTTCTCTCTCTGTCTAACCTTAATAGTGTTAACCTTATTCTGTACTCTGTTGATGCTATAAATGTAATATTTTTAAAAAATCAATGCTTTGTAATGTTGTTGAACTCTAAAATTCCCAAGCACGTTATAAAAAGGAAAGATTATAGGGGCGCCTGGGTGGCGCAGTCGGTTAAGCGTCCGACTTCAGCCAGGTCACGATCTCGCGGTCCGTGAGTTCGAGCCCCGCGTCAGGCTCTGGGCTGATGGCTCGGAGCCTGGAGCCTGTTTCCGATTCTGTGTCTCCCTCTCTCTCTGCTCCTCCCCCGTTCATGCTCTGTCTCTCTCTGTCCCAAAAATAAAAAAAAATAAAAAAAAAATAAAAAAAAAAAAACGTTGAAAAAAGGAAAGATTATATACTGCGGGTAATGTGTCAGTTAAAATAAGTAACTGAAAAATCTGTGGGGAAAAGTAATATGGTTTAGATGGGCAGGCAGGACAGGTGTTGTGCTGATGGAGAAGCTAAGGAAGTGGTACCAGGCCAGTATCAGCTACAAAGGAAGACTGCTGTGTTGCTGGTGTGACAGGCTAGGCTCCACTGACCAAGTGGCGCCTCTGTAGACTGTAGCTCCTGGGATACCCTTTAAGTAAATAGTGCAGTAGGAATGGCATTTAACAAACAAGGATGGTGGCTGCGGTTTTTCCTGTGAACCCAGGAGTGGTTTATGGGCTACCCACCCTCATCAGTGCCTTTTTAAAGAGACCTGGTGTATGACCTGTAGGAAGCAGTCAACGTGGTGGAGAAGAGGAAGCTTTGACTTCTGGGGCTCATAAAAAGGCAAAAAAGCATGTTTTACTTTTTCTGACCGTTAAAAGAAATAAAATTTCAAGTGAAAATAACTGACTTTTGCTGTTAGGGGCACAGTATTTTTTTATATCATCCTATAATAATCTGTAAAGAAACTTTTGTGGACAGATTTCTGAAAATAACAGAGAAAATTAAAAATGAAGCTCATTTTGTGTAAACTAAATGCTGTAAGTCTAGTCCACAGAAATTCAGAAAGTTTGCGGGAATGGGAAGAAAATGGTAGGAGTTAAGTCTTTTTTTTTTTTTTTTAAAGTTTGCTTATTTATTTTGAGAGAATGTGTGCAGCATGTGTGGGGGGAGGGGGGGGGCAGAGAGGGAGTGAAAGAGAAAATCCCAAGCAGGCTTCATATTGTCAGCATGGAGTCCAAGGTGGAACTCTGTCTCACAAATTGCGAGATCATGACCTGAGCCGAAATCAGGAATCAGGTGCTTAACTGACTGAGCCTCCCAGGTGCCCCAGGAGTAAGTCTTTTAAATCATATTCTAAGAGCAGAAGACAAGTAGGATTATTCAGCGGAGATGTATTTTAGAGAAATTGTACCATTTTATTTGGGTAAGAAGATTCTAAGTGGAACCGAAAGGGTCTCTTGTTTTCCTTCCCATACTTTGCTTAGGATCTGCTTCCCCCTCACCCCTAGACAGCTGGGTCTTTGTATACATAGGAGGTGGTAGAAACTAGTCTTTGCAGTTAGGTATTTTCATGGAAGAGCAGAAGCAGAGTGTTGAAGTGTAATAACCGTTGGAGACAGGATAGCTAAGTGGTTAAGAGCAAGGACTCTAGGACACACACACTCTGGGTTCAAATTCTAACTCTTCTTACCAGCTTTGTGTGATCCTTGGCAATTCACTTAACCCATGCCTCAGTTTCCTCGTCTTAAAATATGGGTAATAATAGCACTCTCCATATAGCCTTGTTACAAAAGCTAAAAGAGCTAATATATGTACAGTAATTAGTCTTCCTATGGCTTCCTTTTCCACTGGTTCCCTTCCCACCGTTTCAATTACCCACAGTCGGCTGCAGTCCAGAAGCAGATGATTCTACTTCTGACATATCAGAAAGTCAGTAGTAGCCTAAGTCTGCATCATAATGTCTACATCATTCATCTCCCTTCATCTCCTCATGTAGGTATTCTCCCTCCCTGTCACGTTATCTCAAGAAGACAAGGGGTGAGTGCAGTATAATTTGAGAGAAGGGGCCACATTCACATAACTTACCTTACAGTATATTATTATAGTTGTTCTGTTATGTTGTTAATCTCTTAACTGTGCCTGATTTATAAATTAAACTTTATCATGGGTATGTTTGTATAGAAAACACATATATAGAGTTTGGTACTATCTGGTTTCAGGCATCCACGGGTATTCTTGGAACATATCCCCTACAGATAAGAGGGAACTACTGTAAAAGCATTTAGGTGCTGTTACAAAATAAGTGCTTTGTGTTAGTACTTATTATTGCAGTTATTACTGAAGCTTAACTTAAGGAATCTCTTTTATCATATTCACCTACTGTGGTAGTGGCCTTAGAAATGAGCTTGGACAAAAGGTTACTATATGATTCTGTTTGTCCATATAAATGGCATTCTTGAGATGACAAGATTATAGAAATGGAGGGCATATTAATGTTTGCCAAGGGTTGGCAGGGATCAAAAGGGGAACGAGGGAGATGGGTCTGTCTTATAAAAGGGCAACATGAGGGGTCCTTGTGGTGATGGATGTAGTTTGACTATATTCATATGCTATACAGCTTGACTGTATCATTATCAGTGTCCTACTTGTGCTATCATACTGGAGTTTAGTAAGATGTTACCATTGGAGAAAACTGGGTGAAGAGTACATGAGATTTTTCTGCCTTATTTCTTCTAACTACATGTGAACCTATAATTATCTCAAACTAAAATGATTAATGATAAACAGAAAATGGGCTTGGAAGATTCCTGATAAAAGTTGGCAGTTAAAGCCATGCATGTGTCTGAGCCAGACAGAGGCCAATATTGAGGTTAATAAACATGATGGAAGGAAAAATTTGAACCATTTGGGGCCAAAGAGAGGGGAAAGGTAACAACAGCTTTATTTCCCTAAAACCACTCACTGGTGTTCTCCAGTTACCTGTGCTCCTGAGACTGTGAAAGGGTCTATTAGTTGATAGGAAGTTTGGTAAAGAGAAGAAGGTAGATGAACAAGCTGTAAGCTATATGCAGATGGTATTGTGAAAAGCAGGCTCCCCAGAAAAGAATGTGGAGATGACAAAAATGAGCAAAAAAATCATCTGTCTGCATATATTTAATATAGTTCTTAAGTTCAAGAGGTACCTTTACTGACCTTTCTGTCTTCTGCTTCTTGATCACCCACCCAAAAGAATTTACCATGTCCACATTTTGTGTTCATAGCATTCTGTTCATATACTGATATGTCACTGTGCTATAGGTTTATTTGTATATATGTCTGTCTTTCTGGATCGTGGCCTCCTTGAGGGAAGAGTTCACTACCATATGCAGATCTGATTTGCCAGTTCAAAGCCCAGTGCCTGGCACATAGTAGGCACTTGAGAAATGATAATATATGGTCTGTTTGTCATGGCCTTGAACAGAGTGGTCATTAATCTACAGGCTTAAATAAAGTAGAGCAAATAAACTGAGAATGTTACTGTACTTTATGAGATTGTGATTATTTTTGCAAATGAACATCCCTGGGCTTTTGCTGTATATTTTTTAATCTGGTGAAATTTTTCCTTAGGTTTAAAATAACGAAGAATTTTAGAGAGTTGAGTGGTTTAGCAATGAAGAGATGTCTTATAGCAATAATTAACAACAGTGTAGTCCGTCATGAGAGGGAGGGCAATCAGGAAAAAGGCCAGGAGGCTATTGGCAAGGAAATAATTGGAGGAATAACTTGTGGCCTGTGGGACCAGCTTTAGTCACAGGGAATGCCATCAGACTATAAGAAATCATGGGCAAAAAAAAAAAAAAAAAAAGAAATCATGGGCTTAAACACTTGGAGCTAGCTCATCTCCTAATGTTTGCCTGAGCATCCATCCCTTGTCCAGGCATAGATGAACTATATTCTGATGTCCAGTATGTGGCAAGGGTGCAGTAGAACCCGTTAGAGGAAGAACATGCCTCCCCCCACTGCAGCGTGCAGTAGGAACTGGGCTGATTGACTACCCAGTACTTGCTCTTCTTTACCTGCCCTTGCTTGTGCCGGCCCTGCAGCCATGTGGATTTGTCAGGGACTTGCTGCAAGTTTTAATTTCTGGCCCTGAATATGTAACAGAGGAGATGTACAATTAAAAATCCCCTTCCTTATAAGTTAAGTTATGCCATTAAAAGGTAGATAAGTAGGTAAAGAATCTAGAATATGGTATGTTCCACAGGAAAACTAACCAGGACTGTTCAAAAGTTTAGGTCATTTGATGGCAGGAACGAACAAATGAAGGAAAACCAACACTTCGAAGGGCATGCTGTCCTAGATTAAAAGAGACTTAGACATAAGATCGAAATGTAACACATGAAACTTGATTGGACATGCCTTTGAGAACAATGAAGATAATTTGGATATGGACTGAATATGAGATGACACTGGGGAATTATTCTTAATGCTCTTAGGTGTGATATTTTGGTCATGGCAGGAAATGCCCTTATTATTTTAGATGTGTGTGTATGAAGTATTTTGATATGTGCAAATTATTTTCAGATGGTTTTGGGAGGAGGAAAGCATAAATATGGAGAGGAGAGATAAAACAGTGTGACAGATTATTAACAATTGTTGAATCTGAATGGAATGTGCACAGGTGTTTGTTGTACTCTTTGAATTTTTCTACGTGTTTGAAATTTTTCAAAATGAAAAGTTGCGTGAGAGCTGAATGTTTTCCTCCTGAAGTTGGAAACAATGCAAGCATGTCCTCTTTCAACACTCCTATTCAGCATTACTCTAGAAGGCCTAGCCAGCACAGTAGGCAAGAAAAAGAAATAAAAAGGCATGCAGAATAGAAAAGTTGAGGGAAAACTCCTTCCTTTGGAACTATTGGGCTCTGGTGCCATGATTTTATTTGATTGTTTTATTTCATGGAGAGCTGCTCTCCCCACAGCCCATTAGCTTCTCCTACTTGATCCATTGACAAATTTACAATCATTTTTTTCTGGTGTCAAGGTGTGCCATGAAAATCAGCATCCACCTTCCTGTCCAGCAGGAATCAGAGGGGAAGATTGGCTTTGGGGAAGTGAGAAATCTGAGCCCAGTCTTTAAAACATGGCTTTGGGACTTGTGGGTGCTCCTCTCCCACTTGGGTACAAATTATCATGACTTACAACTTCCATGTGTTCAGCTGCTCTTAAAGCTGTCTTCTAACCAAAAAAAGTCCCTATGGAAGCAGTTTTCGCAGTGCTATCATGATGACCAAAATGAGGCAGCTAGATGATACAATTACCCCCAAGAAGATTTCTGATGTTTTGTATCTTGTGAGCATTTTGAGGACAGAGACCCCAAATATTCAAGTGCACTCCCAGGATAGTCCGCTTTACCGATCAGCTGCCTCAGGTCTCCCAATCTTGTGTTCTCAACAGGGAGGGAAGAGTCAGAGGTCTGCTTTCAGTCTTGAGGTTGTGATGGAGAAGGAGACCACCCTCAGGTATCTCTAATAGCAAAGGAGAGAGCCAGAAAAAATAACTAGGGGCAGGGGGCGGGGGTAGGAGTGGAACTGGATGAAGAATAGAGAGATTGATGCTTAAGAATGGTACTCCCTGGCAGTTTGAGAACAACTGACCTTTAAAATGGTTATGATATAAAACATAGCATCTTAAGTATATTTCAAGTTACATTCATCTCCATGTCATATATCATATATAAAAGCATTTCCACAAAATTTTAATAATCCACTCCCACCAAAGACTTGAACTTCTTTCTTTGTCCATGTAATAGCTTTGTAACGGGTGTATATTCCCAAATTGTTCTAAGGCCATTAGGACAGTAAGAAGGGAGGGGGAAATCCCAGTTGGACACCATAGGGAAAAATGTTTAATAGGTCCTAAGGAAGTTTTCTCTCCTGAACTCCTTCAGGAGAGGATGGATTTAATCCCTGCATACACTGAAAGCAAAGCATGAGGAGAAACACAGAAAGTACCTGTAAAACAGATTTTTAAGGTCCCTTTTATCAGTTTTTCCAGTGAGAATGGTATTTTTCATGGACAGAGGCTTTAGCAGCTTAAGCTCCTTTTAAATGGTCGAAGGAGAGACAGCAGTGATGTGTGAGGTTCATTAATTATTGCTCTTACTGATGTTTGCACAGGCTGTTGGGATCATAAATGTCAATCTGTCAAGAGACTGTGATAGGTTCTAAAAAAACTGATTGAGTGCCTCAAAAGCTGTCATACAGCCTGAGATTAAACAGATTCATCTTTCTTTCTTACAAGTGAGGGAAGGTGTGGGTGAAGCGAATGAGGAAGGCTTCCTTCTCTTTGTTGCCACTTTGCTTCTCCCACTCTCCTGTTCTAAATTGTAGTGTTGGCTTGTACAGAGGGCTAAGAGCCTGCCTGAGACGTCAGAAGGCCACAGTCATGGTTAGCAGCCCCGGGTGTGTGCATGCTGCCAGCTGCACAGTGACGGGAGATTAAGAGAGATTGGGATTCAACTCTGACAGGCCTGACACAATTTATTTGGAAATTTTCAGGAGAGAACATGAGTAATAAAGACAAGAACAGTGACAGTAAGGAACAAATGTGAATTTCTGTCAGAGACAAAACAGAATTTTAAAAGAAGTAACGCTGTTTGTTGTCTCAAGCTTTCCAGTTAAACTGTGTTCCTAAATTGAAAGTCTTACCACTGCTTTCTGCAATTGGCTAAGAAATAGTACAATTAGAAGAATTTCTCTTTTCAGAAGATTGTGTGTTTTTAAAATCTCTGTACTTGTTTCTCTGTCACAAATTAAGCAGTAGTTACCATCAAACCTAAGGAGCTGATAGGTAAAATACTTTGTCTTAAGGTTTTCCTTTTTCATGTAATCACATTACGATTCTTGATCAACCTTTCCTGCAACTTAGAAAATCTGATGTGATATCTTTCTCATTCTGTTAAACATAGGCAGAGGAAGAGGGGATCTGGTGAGTACCAAGAACTGTGAACCCAGCATGGGAGTGTGGCAGCTCTTGCGTGGGTACATGCAGATTGGATTATGTTCTTGAGAAAAAGCATACTGGAAAAAATGTGCTTTGTTGGCCCTTTATATGAAGGACCTTAATTAGAAGTCACTCTTAACTCCTGGGGTGGAAACAGTTTCTAGCTTGCCACTACAGCTCCTCCTGCTGCTAATGAGCATGCTCCTTGCAAGGACGTGTTTCTTCTGACAGTTAAAGCTGCATGTAAGAGTTATTTCTGTTCACCTTTCTCTCCGCGTTTAACCCTTACTGCCCAAGTTCAGATTGTGCAAGTAGAGTGTTGGGTGTTTTCCGTCATTGTCGAGGAAGTTAAAGATGTCTCAAAGTAACAGGAACGATATTTTCGAGCAAAAAGTAAATAATCAGAGTTTAATTTATTCAAATATGGACAGTAGATGGGGGTTCCTTTAATGTTGACCACATTTGGATCTTTTCTGTTAGTCTTTTTTTAATTGACATAAAATTTATAATTGAATAGTTGAATTATTTAGTTCATTATTAAGCAATTAGAATCCTGCCCTGGACATCTGTTTCTCTTATTTAGGCAACTCACCCCATGGCACAAAGTTTCATTAAGTAATTAGCAGAGGAGATGTAAATTTCTTATGCAGACATGATGATGATCTTGTAGACTGCTATTTATTTCATTAGCTACTAATTAAAACACTAAGTTGACTTGTGAAAAAATGTCAAAGAATGGTTTGCTTTGCCAAGAAGTTATATATAACACTGTCACCTTCCTGGATGACAGCATGTGGAGGGTGGTAAACAGTTTAGGAAGGTTTTTCTCCCTCCTTCTTTCTGGCAGGGATCATTAGAGGGCACAGGGATTCCTTTCCATCTAATAGACCATTAGAGTGAAGATTAAGTGGGCATATTCCAGAACATAAAAGTCATGGATTTCTTAGTGTCTCAGAACAGTTCCTTGATCCTAAAACACACACACACACACACACATTCTGGTAAACTTTTCATCTGTGTTGGCTTAGAATCATTGAGGACTGCTTCTCGTGGTTCAGACTTTATATACATGGATGCCTTTTGTCTTAGACTTGCACAGATGCCCAGACATTGACTCTTAGAGGACTGACTAGGGCTGAGTGGTGCTCTTTTAGGATGGCCAAGGCAGTGCAGCCAGAATGGTCGGCAGCATCAGAAAAGCCGGTTGGGACCTATAATTTCTGCAACATCCCATGCCTCCTGCTTGCCTGAACAAATAACCAAGTAGTCTTTATATAAAATGTGGAATGGGGAAAGGAAAGTTTCAGCATGAGATCATGCAAACTTACTCCTTAGTTTTGCTTTTGAATGCTTGCTGGTCAGACAAGATAGGGAATCAGAGGAAAAGACAGGCCTCCAACTTTTGAGAGTCCCATCAGGTGCGTTGTTTGGTAATGGCCAACTGATGATTATATAAATGTGAATTCCATTTCCCATTCTTGAGAATCATACGTTAAAAAGTATTACCTATCACTCCCTTGCTTATCTGCGCATACTTAGCTGTGGACAGCATTGCCATACTAAAAGAAAAAATGTCTTCTTGTAGCAAAGGTTTGCTTTAGAAATGGAGACGTATGTAGATAGCATGTTTGACAGTTTGGGACAGTGTCATGTGGAAAACACTTTTGAATGTGAACTCTGCATTTCTAGACACAGGCTTGGTTCTGTCAGATAGCAGTGTGAATGAAAGAGGGTTCGGGTCTAAGCAGTCCTCTTTTACATTAGAGATGTGCTGGCATCATGTCAGAGCCCTCTGGATTTTAACAATATTAATAATGCAAAGACATCAATAGCCTCCATTTCTTGTATGGGCTCCTTTCTCTCTCTTTCCCCACCTCATGCCCCAGCGTTGGGAGATAAGTTCTCATAAGGATGCTTCATATTTAGGACCTTGTCTCAGAACAAGCACCATTTTTTTTGTTATGACTCTTACTCTAGAATTTTCTCTTCTTGTTACAAAAAAAAAAAAAAAGTATCTCTAAATAGGGTTATTAATACAAATTGTGCCATTGCTGGTTTGTGAAAAAGGACCCCCAGGAGAGCGCTGCAGCTCATAGGAGGTGAATTCCTTTTGGCTGGCTGCTTTGTAATGATTTACATTTAGATTGTTGCTTGTTGCTGTTGTAGGGGAAGGGGCTCTGTCTGTGGCTGCCTCAGTCATCACACCAATTGGGTTTGGACAGCTTCGCTCAGCAGAGCTGGGAAATAGGCTGAACTTGCTTTCAATTGTTTTCATCAAAGACCTTGTTTAGTTGGTTTGTATTGGGGGAAAATGTCATGTAGGACTGGAAGAACTAAATGAGATGAAAAATGAAGTTTACAATTGCTAAGAATGGTGCGTGCCTTCCATACGTCAGTGCACAGTGTGGTGGGCTGAGGAGGGTGGGGCAGTGAGCGCTCTCCCGTGAAGTGCAGCGTCTTCACACAGGGAGGCTGGGGAAAAAGGTACAGACAGCCTCCACTGAAATACATCCAGCAGTCTGCTGCTTCTCACTAGGGCCACTTTAAATAGAAAATCCAACTGCCTAGGACAAGATTCATTCATTTAAGAAATATTTATTGAGTTGTAGGCATGGAAGGCAGATTATGAACAATGCAGGTGAAACCTCCTGCCTTCCAGGAATTTACATCCTCCTAGAGGATTATAATAAAAGGCATAGTGCTATGGAGGAGTAAAAGGCAGGAGTTGGGAGGAGAGGAAGCGCTTGGGAAGGGGGATAAGAGTGGTTTAGATAGGGTGAACAGGGAAGAAGACATCATTGAAAATGTGACTTAAAAGACTTAAAAGAGGTGAGATCCCATGTAGATCTGGGAGAAGAGTGTTTTAGGAGAAGGTGTAAAGGCCCTGAGGTAGGAGACAATAAGGAGGCTACTGTGGATGGAGTAAAGGGAGAGAGCAGCAGATGAGGTGATAGAGCAGAGAGGAGGGCAAATCATGCAGGTGCTTATGGGGCGGTCGTAAGTGTTTGAACTTTTACTCTGGGAAGGGGAGCTTTAGAAAGATTTTGAACAAGGAAGCGACATGATTCTAACTTGATTTTTAAAAGGATCACTTGGCTGTGGAGAACAGACTGTAGGAGCTTAGGGGTGGGCAGGAGGCCAGTTAAAAAGCTATTATACTAAGCTGGATGTGAGATGGTAATTGTGGTGTTGGTGGAGGGGTGAGAAGTGGTGGGATCTGGATGTGTTTTGAAGAAAATCGTTTAGGAGACTGTGTTCCAGAGATGGTTTAGCACAAACCCCTTTAGAACCTTGGCAAGAGGTGCATCTTCAGTTTGCAGTGGAGCAAGTCCAAGAATACAGAGTTCCCAAGTGCTCCCCTTTCTTTTGAAGGCAAGAGTTATTCGCAGCCTGCCTATGACAAGAACTTTATTTCATTTTAGTTACTTTATTAAGGTTCCACAAAACACAAGTTGTCATACAGCATACCTCCCTCCACCTGCCAATTTGGCACCAACGTTGAAGGTTGTGGTGCAGAGTGCTGCTTCGGTAGCCTCCACAGTGGAGGCCGTGGGATAGCCTGCTTGTGAATAAACGAGGATACTCCTTCACTCTGAATAAAGTTGAAGTAATTTGCAGCATCAGAACCTGATTCTTGTGTGTTTTGTTACATTTAGGACTAGAAACAGGAGTGTTTTTACTAGAAAAGATTATGGATCACCCATCAAACACTGGCATTGGGTATAGAATTGTGCTATACATGGTGATATAAAGAAATATTAGATATAGTCTCTTCTCTAGTGAATTACAATCTACTTGAGGCCAAATATCTAAGAAGCAGTAAATAACCAGTACAAGCAGTAAGGCCCAGAGATGGGGTACAGAGAAAGAGAGGATCCCAGTTTGGATGGTCTCCTCAGAGAAACAGCTGTTTTTAAAAACAACAGCATCAGACTGATTTTTGTTAAGTAACCCTGCTCTCCTCTCCTAGCTCAGGCCTCGCTTATTAGAAGTCTGCCCCGAAGGTACATTCTTGTCACAATCTGTGCAGTATAAACCAGGCCAGGCAGAACTGGCTCTTGCTCACACAGGTCCAGTTCCTGGAAAAGGGCAGCAGAAGGCCTGGCAGTACATTAATTAGCTGTGCTTGCCAGGCCAGGCACTAACCCTGACCCCTAAATGTGTTGTTTTGGTCAGATTCACAGTCTGAGAATGAGGCTTCGCCAGTGAAACGGGCACGACTACTGGAGAACACCGAACGACCTGAGGAAACCAGCCGGTCTAAACAGAAGAGTCGACGTCGGTGCTTCCAGTGTCAGACCAAACTGGAGCTGGTGCAGCAGGAATTGGGATCATGCCGCTGTGGTAAGCATCTCCCCCAGTGGCATGATGGAGACTGGTCCTTGACACCCTGGCATAGCTTTGGAAATTATTCCTAAGAGGCTGAAGCCCTTCGTTCTTCTCCTGAGTACTTCCCTGAAAGCTACTGCTTTGGAGATTCATAAAGCAGGAGCAGAGAAGTCTTACTTCTAAATGCCCTTTATTTCCTCCCACACGTAAAAACAAGGCACAAACATTCCCACTCTTAAATTTATTTCGTAAGAGTTGCATTGTCACTGCTTACTGATTCCAACTTCTCCCCACTACATATTACTCTAGTTCCTATTCATTGATGACTTACTTAGAAATTAACCAAACCAGTGACATTCTGAGATATGTACCATAAAATTCAGTTATTCATTTTGAATGAACATCTTACTATGTATAATAAATGGAAACTCTTTCCCCCCATACCCCTTTTAAATTAAAGTTTGGTTGGAACATTTTCTTTGAATCATAATTCATTGTCAGTTAACTCCTTGAAGTAGCTTTAAAGTAACATTTCCTTCTGTTTTATCCAGTGTTATACTAGCTCTTAGAATTGCTGTACAGGGATGTATTTTTAAAACCTTCATGACTACCCACAACGGAACACAACTTAGACCAATTCTTTCTCTCCCTTTGACCATGTACGTGATGTCACAGAGAAGCAGAATTGTGTAGCTGCATTATTTAGGCTGACCTACAGATTTCCTGTTCCTGTTTTTATTTCCTGATTTAAAGCTTTGTTTTATAAAATTGTTCTATGGGACAAGAGCTGTCATCAGGCAGACTTAGAGACCTGGCTCTTGCCTCTGAGTGTCTTGTATTCTTTGCCCTAAGGAGTGAGCTTTAGAAGCCTCCCTTCTCCTCTGCGATAGCCATAGATACCCTACAAGTACTGATGCTGGCAGGCAGGACTAGATGGTTCTCTCAGCAGTTAGAAAATTACAGTTACTCATAGTCCTTCATCTTCTGAAGAGGCAGCCGTTGCTTCCCTGTGCCTCAGTTATTTACCCTGTTGGAAGTCAAAAGGAAAGGAGGGGTACCAGCTTCTCATGGAAACAAAGTCAGAACTCCTGTTGTTATCAAGACCAGGAATCTGTTTGTTGCATGCTCTGGTGTGTGGTACTCAATGAGATTGGAAGTGTATGCTCAACTGCAGAAACAGACACCAGCATGGGGAGTCCAGGTGTCACTGGATGAGTTTTTATTTTTTTAGCTTGGCATTTACTTACCCTATTAAACACTTGTGTGAAAGTGTAAAGAAGAGAGATAGGAGAAAAGGTGGGAGGAGAGGCTGTCAGCAGAGTTTTCAGACTTCAGTTGTGTTCATGTAGAACTCCAGAAGAGCCCAGAACCTTATTCTTAGACTGCATCTTCAGCAACCCTGCCACGTGATTTTAAATCCATAGTGAAACAGGGAAGGAATACTGTGGTTAGCCAGAGCAGACTCTGGTGCATGGTGGCTAACCACCTTCGCCTGTATTGAAGGGTTTGTCTAGTCTTTGGTGGTCTGCAGATTCTTAGCTTTGGTCTTCACATGAACTTTTGGGGGGGCAGGGGTTCAGTACTTCAGTCTGTTATCAGTGTTGTGAAGCCCACCTGACCGTTTTGCCTATTACTTTTATAACACATGCTCTTGGTTATTCCTAAATTAGAATCATGAGATTTTCCTGTACCTTATGTTCTTGTTTCCTTCTTGAAAGCAACTGAATCCTGGGTATTACACAGGATTTGCCCTAGTGGATCAAGCAATTGATCCATAAAGTATGCTGTCTTGCCTCTGGCAATGGCTGATACCTCCTGTCCTTGTCAGGCAAGCAGTGAGAATTCACAGTTTAGCACTGAGAGATCCAGAAGTATTGTAACCAGGTCTCCCAGATTTCCTAAGGTCTTAAGCACTCAGCTGAAAAAAATCTAGAAATACATGTTAGATGATTTTACATGCTCCTGAGTGAAGCCAACTTGACTGTCTTGGTAAATTCTGAGTGCCTGCTGGGTTTACCACAGATATACATTCTTTTTAAATGATCTAACACATAGTCCCTTGGCTTACGCCCAATTCTGAGGGTCTACTTACAGAGAGATTTGATCTTAATGCTGGGAAAGAAAGCCCTGAGCTTTGTGCACTCCCTCCAGTTGTAGCCTTCCTAGAGAGAGTGGGGAGTTCAGTTTGGCCCACTGAGAGTGTTACACTTACGTGCCCAGAAAAATGACTGAGTCTACTGCCACATTTTAAAAGATAAAGGACAGCAATAGAGCAGTGGGAACATACACCTCTGGGATTGTCTTTGACAAATAGCTCTTGTGTTCTTCCTGCCTGTCTGCTCGGATCTCTCTAGGAAAGGGTGAGTTGTGTAGTTATTTCCTTGAGGATGCATGGGGTGTTGAAGAGACATTGAACTGCCCTGAAAGGTTGGGGGTGGGGGGGGCATGGTAATTTCCTGCTAGAAGTGAAGACTCAGGAAGGTAGTTTGAACTCAAACAGAACACTTCTCCGCTGCAGAAAATCTTTTTCTTAATATATATATTCACAATCTTTTTTTCCATTCCCCTTCCACTCTGTACAGGTTATTAACTGCTGACAAGAAATTCACATCTCATAAATAATGCTTAAGAGCCATTGCTATATAAATTGAATGTGTTATGAATTGTGATGGGCCTTTTTGTAGCATTCGATGCCTAGAGCAGGAAGAACAGAGGATGTCATTTTCATTAATTTCTAATGAGGTGCCAATTAAAGACAGAGAAGACGCTCCAAAGGGAAGAGTGGCCAAGCTCCCCTGAATCCTCCGCCCCGGGGCTGTCATCCAAACACTGCCAGCAAGGCTTCTCTAAAAATTCCATTAAATTACAGTCTCATCGAGAGCACACACAGACACATTCAGCTTCCCTTTGATCTTCAAAAGAGCAATTTGTAAGGCGAGTTCTGAGCCTTCTCACATAGGGAACAGCTAGAGGTGATAGGAATTGTTAATTGCCAAGATACTCCATGGGCTTTCAATAAGGAGGTGAATTTTGAAGATGAATTCTTCTCTGCCTTGCTGTGACTAGATAACCTTTAAATCAACAATACCAAAGTAACACCCTTTTCCTGTGAAATCTCTCAGGATGCCAATTAGAAAAGGCATGTGGTGAGGCTGGGATGATGTCCTGCATCCTAGAGCATCTTCAACAGTTTAGCTTCTCAAGATAGAAAACACTTGCATAAAAATGGATTTATTTGTTTCATTTTCTACTCAGTAGGCAAATTTATCAGCTCATTCTCATTACAGGAGTCTTGTCTCTCCAAAGGCCAACTAGAAGATGTTCTGAAATTTGACCATCCTCATCAGATCTGGGCCACATCACAGCCACGTGAATGCTGTGTTCTCTAAGCAGATCTTGCATGATGCACACAGCGTGGCTTAGTAATTGTTGTGCCTTGCTTCCCAGAACCACAGAATTAATTTTTAAATACCAGTCTAAGAGCTTGCATAAGTTATCACCTGTTTTCAGTTGACAGTGACTTAAACTGTAAGCTGATATGCTCCCTTTTGGGATAACAGTGCTTTTACTAACAACCTGAATAATCTGACTTCCGTTATTGCTTTCAAAATAAATTTTATATTCACTTTAGAAACTCCATAGTAATGCTTTAGCCCTTTAGTTTATCATCTCTCAAGTGCCTCAGTGGTCATTTTCTGCATTATCATTCACTGTAAAACTAAATTCTTCAAGCATTTATCGAGATACGACAATGCACAAAGTATTTTGCTAGCTTTTGTGGGGAATGTAGGATATAGAAATATAGAATGTAGGAGCTCTTAGTCTAGGTCCATGGTTCCAAACTTGAGTGGACATCAGACTCGCATGGAAGGTGTGACAAACACACATTGCTGACCACCCCCCACCTCCCAGAGGTCTGACTCAGTGGCCTGTGCATGTGTAACGAGGTCCTGGGTCATGTTGCTGCTGGTCTGAGGAACCACTGCTCTAGGCAGTTCTCAGTCCTGGGAAGCTTTTAAAAATAGAATGTCTGGGCCTCACTCTAAATAATTAAATCAGAAAAGGACACCAGCTATTGTTTTAGCTTTTTATTTGGAAATTTAAAGTGTTTTTCTGGGCCATTTGAGAGAGTAAGCTGCAAACATGGCCTTTTGTCTTTATAAACGTCAATGAATGTTTTCCAAGAATAGGGATATTATTTTATATCCATAGCAGTTATCAATTTTAGTAAATTGATACTGATGCAGTGCTTTTATTAAATCTGCCACCCATATTCTGGTTTTCTCAGTTGGTCCAAAAATGTCTCCTGTAAAAGCACTTTTTCCCCCTCCAGTCCAGGATCAAGTATTGCATTTAGTTGTCATGTCTCTTTAGACCCTTTTAACTTGAAACATTTTTATGGCCTTTCTTTGTTTTTAATGATATTGATATTTTTGAAGACTATAGCCCTCTCCCCCCTTTTAATAGAACTCTCTTTGTTTCTATTTGGTGTTTGGTGTTTCTTCATGATTAGATTCAGATTACTTATTCCCGGCCTAGTCTCAGACTACTATTAAGTGATGTGTCTTTCTCAGGATATTATATTAGACACAGATGTCCATCATCCCCCTCACTGTAGATATTAATTTTAATTCACTCAAAGTGTTGCCCAGTTTCTCCACTCTATAGTTACTATCTTTGACCACACAAGTAGTAAGCAGTCTGCGGGAAAACACTTTGTGACCATGTCAGTATCCTGCTCATCATCAAAAGTGTCTCCTAGATTTAGCATCCATTGATGATTCTTGCCTGAACTGGTCTTTTTAATTTTTTTTTTTTTTAATTTTTTTTTTCAACGTTTTTTATTTATTTTTGGCACAGAGAGAGACAGAGCATGAACGGGGGAGGAGCAGAGAGAGAGGGAGACACAGAATCGGAAACAGGCTCCAGGCTCCGAGCCATCAGCCCAGAGCCTGATGCGGGGCTCGAACTCACAGACCGCGAGATCGTGACCTGGCTGAAGTCGGACGCTTAACCGACTGCGCCACCCAGGCGCCCCTGGTCTTTTTAATTTTTTAATGTCTGTTTATTTTTGAGAGAGAGCGAGCACGTGAGCGGAGGAGGACAGAGGGGAAGGGAGACACAGAATCTGAACTAGGCTCCAGGCTCTGAGCTGTCTGCATAGAGCCTGACATGGGGCTCAAATTCACAAGCCATGAGATCATGACCTGAGCCAAAGTCGGATGCTTCACTAACTGAGCCACCCAAGTGCCCCTGAACCAGTCTTTACTATGATCGTTGCAAAATGATGATTTTCTAACTCTAACCCTCCTTCTTCATTTCTCCTTTGACACTCAGCGTTCTTATGTAAGTGAAAACCCTTCTTCCCCATTTATTTATCTGTTGTTATTACAGGCTCATGAGCTCTTCTATTTTATCAGTGGTTCATAATTCATTACTATACTTAATTATTTTGGTGCTCAAACTGTGCCAAAAACGTTTCCTTACTTTCTGGCAGTTATAAGATGTGTTCTGGATGTGTCTTGTACTTGACCTTTGCCAGCTCCTGGAATCAGCCATTTTTCTAGGTATCCCCAAGGTGGTTTTAATATGCATTCAAAATAGGGATTTGCTGGGCCTAAGAGGAAGGCATGAAATAGCTGACATCCAGGGCAGCCTACCATAAGAGTTTTAACTGAGGCATAAGCCATATATGTAGGAACATGGGGAGAGAGAGATTAATTCCAACTACAGTACTTGTATAGGTTGTGACAATTGGGGCTTCAAAGGCAGAGTGGGATTTAGATGTGGAGAAAGAGGGACTACCTGGTCAAAGATGGTGACCTCTATACAGCTGGATGGAGCCTTGGGGTTGAGTGAGGAGAGACTACTAGAAAGGGAGGGTAAGGATTCCAGGCTCCAGGCTGTAGGGTTTGGATGTTGGTTTGCAGTGAGAAGCTGCCCGTGGTTTTGAATATAGTCAACACGCTTTTTTGTGTGTGTTTATTTTTTTATTTTTATGTTTATTTTTAAGAGCGAGAGAGACAGAGCATAAGCGAGAGAGGGGCACCAAGAGAGGGAGACACAGAATCCAAAGCAGTCTCCAGGCTCTGAGCTGTCAGCACAGAGCCCGACGCAGGGCTCGAGCTCGTGAACTGGGAGATCATGATCTGAGCTAAAGTTGGACGCTTAACCGACTGAGCCACCCAGGTGCCCCTTGACTCCCTCCCCCGCTCCAGTTAAGCACACAAGAAGGCCCGGGAGATTGTTGAATCTTTTTAAGTGGAATGATCTGGGAAGAATGTGAACTAATTCACTAAGTGAAAAGGAATGTGCCTCTGTCACAGCCATCCCTGCACTACAGGGGACTACAGAGTGAATGAATGGTGATATCTTATGGTCCAGAGTTGGGCAAGGAGCTGTGGTGATAATGAGGTGTGTTGGTGACATGAAATGACTAGGCTGGTCCATTTCACCAGGATCAGAAATCATCACAAATAAGTCCGTGTATCTGCGCCTTTATTTAACTCTCATCCACATGTGATTTGAACCTGTCAGGAACACGTGGCATTCTGTCCTTTGTCTCTAAAAGAAAGCAAGGCAATGCATGTTTTTATAAAGGCTTTATTCCCTTACAGAGTTCTAGCCTGGATCTGTTAGAAAACTCTGCTATCTAGGGAAACACCAGAGATCTTTTATCTTGACCAAATTGATTTGGTTGGTTTAGTGTTATCATTACTGCTATTGAGTGGTGAGTTTATGCTCTGCCATGTATTACAGGAGAGAGTGTGTGGTTACCAAGACCTCAGCCCTTTTCATGTTTTCATGCTGAGTCTGGCAATGAAAGGCTAAAGTTTCTCCATTACTTATAAGACAGCAGCTGGGTATATGTTACCTATGGTAACATAGGTGTCCTGTCCATCCTCCCAAAAGCAAAAACACCCTTTGATGGGAGTTACTGTAAATGTGAGAACTAAGAGTAATTGGATATCTTGAGGCAGATTCTGAGAAAATGTTCTCCCTTTGCTACTCTCTTTCGCTCTCACTGTACTTTTACCTGAACAAGAGTATGCTGTCTGTGTTCCCCATTTAATCTTTAATGTATAAGAATTCTAGTCTAAAACCAAACAGATTAGTCCCTCTGCTGCTCCTCTGTAAATTGCACATTGAGATGTTAGAGCAAAACAAATCAAACCTTTTACTGAATACTAACTCTGTATTTAGCCCATTAGTTCAGCACTGTCTCAGAGATCCAACCTACCATATGCCCTTTGACAAGGGTGTAGAAAGAAATCAGAAACGTGAAGAGCTCCCCTCCCCAGCAAAGGAGCATCAAAGACTGAGCTTTCAAAAGACAAAATGTACAGGGGCGCCTGGGTGGCGCAGTCGGTTAAGCATCCGACTTCAGCCAGGTCACGATCTCGCGGTCCGTGAGTTCGGTCCGTGAGTTCGAGCCCCGCGTCAGGCTCTGGGCTGATGGCTCGGAGCCTGGAGCCTGTTTCCGATTCTGTGTCTCCCTCTCTCTCTGCCCCTCCCCCGTTCATGCTCTGTCTCTCTCTGTCCCAAAAATAAATAAAAAACGTTGAAAAAAAAAAAAACAAAAGACAAAATGTACAGAACACATCTGCTGAAGCCTTTGTCACATTCCCACCCTACTGAGAGGTGAACCAGGAGACCCTTGTCCCATGAAGTGAAATATTTTCTGTCTGGACAGCAAATTTGCAACTACTTCTGTAGTCCAATCTGAGCAGCAATAACAGCACAGTAATTTTATCAATAATTTTATCAAAGCTATTTGGCTAGGTTACCCTGCTTATATAGAAATACTTCCTTATGGGAGGGGAAAAAAATGGATCGTTGCAAAAGAAAATGAATTATTGATGTCTTTTGTTTTGGTTCCAAGAGTAAATAGTTTCAGTTAATTCTTTGTCCAGCAGAGTGTGCATGGGTTTGTTTGTTTTTTTTTAACAGATTTTTTTAGATGGAATTTATATACCATAATATTCACCTATTTTACAGGTCAGTGAGTTTTGGTAAATTTAAGTGGTACAGCCTTCACCAAATTCAAGTTTTAAAATGTTTTTAGTCACCTGTAAAATTTCCCTTGCGCCCCTTTTCAGTCAATCCCTACTCTCCCCTACTCCAGCCCCAGGCAGCCACTGATTGATCTGCTTTTCTGTTGTTGTAATTTTGCCTTTTCGATAATTTTAATATCAGTGGATTCATACAGTATGTATATAGTCTTGTATTTCTACATGGCTTGGTGTTTATGAGATTGATCCATATTGTCATGTATTGGTAGTTCATTCCTCTATAATGTTGGGTAGTATTTCGTTGTATATGGATCTTAACACATTTACCGGTTGACATACATTTCGGTTGTTACCAGTTTGAGGATGTTTTGAATGAAGCTGCTATAAATATTCATGTGTAAGTTTTTATGTGGATATATGTTTAATTCTTCTTAGGTAGATACAGGGGTGGAATTGCCAGGTTGAATGACTCTGACGTTTAGCACTTTAAGAAAATTCTATTAGTAGTGCATTATGGTTCCAATTTACCCATAATTTGTCAACATTTAATATTGTCTTTGATTTAACTTTAGCTATTCTAGTGGGTATGTGGTGCCATCTTGGTGTGGTATATTAATTTCCCATCACACATTTCCCTGATAACTAGTGATATTAAGCACTTTTTCATAAGCTTTTTGGTTACTTATTTATCAGTTCTTTTGTGAAGAGTCCATACCTCAAGTATCTTTACCATTTAAAAAAGATGTACAGCATTGCCATCTTAACAATATCCCAACCCACGAATATGGTATATAAGTCTTCTCAAGTTTCTCAGCAATATTTTGTATTTTTCAGTACCTTTTAAAGAACTTATTCCCATTTTAATTTTTTGATGCTGTTGTGAGCAGAATTCTTAAAATGTATTTTCAGATTGTTCTTTGCTGTCACTTCAGAACACAATTTTTGCATATGATTTTTTATTCTGCAGCTCTAATTCACTTATTAGTTCTAGATTTCTTAGGATTTTCTACATCCATGATCATGTCATTGTGTATAAAGGCAGTTTTACTCCTTTTCAAACTTTATGCCAGTTTTTTTCTTGCATTGTTGCACTGGCCATGACCTCTACCATAATGTTGAATGGAAGTGTTGAGACTGGATCTCTTTGCCTTTTTCCCTGATCTTAGGTAAAATTCTGTGTTTTACAACTAAGTATGATTTAGCTGTAGATTTTTTAAGTTTAATTTTTTTTAGTAATCTCTACACCCAGTGTGGGGCTCAAACTCAGAACCCTGAGATCAGTGCATGCTTTTCCAACTGAGCCAGCCAGGCACCCCATCTGCTGTAGATTTTTTATAGCTGTTCCCCACCTCTGCCCTTCTCTGACATTTGTAATATTTGTAGCTGTTGAATACATTCTAGGAAAACAGGCAATATTCAAATACATCCCCCCAAACAGATGATATAGCCCATGGTGAACTACCATGTGGCCTAAAAAAGATGAGCAAGTGGCGCCTGGGTGGCTCAGTCGGTTAAGCGTCTGACTTTGGCTCAGGTCATGATCTCACAGTTTGTGAGTTCGAGCCCCCGCATCGGGCTCTGTGCTGACAGCTGGGAGCCTGGAGCCTGCTTGGATTCTGTGTCTCCCTCTCTCTCTGACCCTCCCCCCGTTCATGCTCTGTCTCTGTCTCAAAAATAAATAAAAATTAAAAAAAAAAAAAAAAAAAGCAAAACTGTGTTTTAAAAGTTTTATCATCCAGAGGCACCTGGGTGGCTCAGTCAGTTAAGCGTCCAACTCTTGATTTCAGCTCAGGTCATGATCTCAAGGTTCGTGGCATCAAGCCCTGCATTGGGCTTTGTGCTCTCAGTGCTTGGAATTCTCTCTCTCCCTCTCTTTCTGCCCCTCCTCTGCTCATAACCACTCTCAAAATAAACATTAAAAAAATAATAATAAGAGTTTACCATCCCATGAATTCATTTCTGTTTACAGTTGAAGCATATTCCCTTTGTTCACAGTTCTGTGTAACGTGTCTCCATCTATAGTGGGGAAAACCTGTGCCCTGAGAATATTCCTCTTTTCCTCACACCAATATCATAACAAGACACCAAAATGCTATTCTGTCTGGGTTATTCTCACTTGAGGTAATAAAAGCAAACTACACTGAGAGAAGCTTGGAAATGCTTTGCTTGAATTCAGTGCTTTTACCACAAGACACAGTCACAAAAATTTGTGGGTAGATAGATAATAAAGGAGCCTTAGCAGCCATGCCAACCCCACTTTTTTCTATAAATGAGGAAACAGATCAAAAAGGTTTCCACTAGCCTCAGATCACACCTGTGTGCTAAATATTGGTACTTCATGCAGCCTTTGTTGTAAAGCTCAGGGACTAAAAAGTTCCTGCCCAGGGTGACTGCTCACAGCGGTGCCTGCTCCCATCACATAGGTCTTGCCGCCTCCCCCTCCCCCCCCCCCCCCCCCCCCGCCCAACTATAACTCTTCATCACACATCCTGGATGTTGGCTTGTTGTTACCACCAAATCCCGCTGGTCTCTTCTGAAGTACCCAAAAAGATTTCTTGGTCTTTCTTTCAAGTTAATACACCTGACTATTTTCACTTCCTCTTAGTTTGGCCTCCAAAACCTAGCTCAGAACTCAGGACTCTTCTATGAACCCTTTGCAGCAAAATGTCACCAGATTAGACCATTAGCAGTAAAGATAAATAAAGTAGTTAGTATTTAGACAAAATAATAGGATTTTTTATTAAATTTTTTTTCTTGCAGATTAACAACAATTTGTTCACAGAGTTTTGCTAAATGTTCTTTCCAAAGCCTTTAATGTATGTAGTTAAAACTAATTTGTGTTGAATACGTTGTATACATTGTATAGTACGTTGTAGTACTATACACAAAATGTACTATATACATATATAGTACTATATGCATTGTAATAGCAAATATATGCTATTAGATACTACCAGTCTTCTCAAAGAGATTCTTACTGCGATTCCCTCATGAGCACTGCTGCTTGAAAAATGTGGGCCTATCCCCAGATAGAAGGGGATGCTTCTTTAGAAAGTAAAAGTGCAGTTGCTCAGGTAATTCTCTTATACCCCAATGTTTGATAAACTATCTGCACACTTAATACCTCATTGTTTTCATGGGAAATGCAAAGGTAATTTAAGACCAAATAGAATTACTGGACATGTCAAATAAGGTGATCCACATCATAGAGGTTTTATATCAGATCTAGTCAACTCCATTCTCTTTTACTTAGAAATTTACATCTTCTGAGTATTTAACACATGCCTTCCTCTACTGATCTTCTCTTCCCTCCTAGATTCTGAAATCCTCAAGGGTCAGGATCTTGTATTATTCTATAGCTTCCCACTGCCCTTATTAGAGTATGTGGCCGATGGTGGTACCCAGACAGTGTTGACTAATAATGTGCGAGACAAATCGGAGGTCACAGAAATGCGGCGTTCTGGTGAGCCTGCTGATTATCTTTAGGAGAAAGCCCTTTTGTAGTAGTAGTCGAAGACATGCCCAAGCAAGTGAATGGGAGGATGTCTGGGCTGGTCTCCATGTTAATTCTGGAAGCCAGGGTACATGTGCAACCTGAGGGTTTCCCGGTGGAATATTTGGCTGGAGGAATAAGGTGTAGATAGGGAACCTTACCATTATTTGTTGTTACATACTTTTATCTGCCTTGAATTTTTATTGGTAGGGGGTAGAAATCAGCCAAGACATACATACATCAGATAGGGTAGAATTGCTTGCTTGGTGTAATTAAAAATATTTGATAAGCTTATGGTTTAATTAAATATTCGACTTTGGGAATGAGTGTGTTTGCATTAGTGAAACCTGTGATTCATCTTGCACATGAATAAAATGAGCTCTTTGGAGGTCACAGACCTGCTGTATACAACCACATCAGTCTCTCATTCCTGCCTAACCTGTCACACTCTGGCATAGATTTCAAGTACTTAAGTGACTTAGAAGTCCCCCATCTGGTGCCTGGCCAGCCCCTCAAACTGACCTTGAAACCACAGCAGCAGTGCCCTTGCAGGTAATCCAGCCACCGTGTACATCTTCAGCCTGGAGGGAATGTGGCAGGTCTTATTGCCAGGCAGCTTAGACCACCTAGGTGCTTCCTCCATTGAATAAAAACAGCCTTTTTCTATAATGTGCCCTTATTTCTCCTCACTCTGTCCTCCAGAGTGACCTGTCACAAATCATCTTCCTCCCCTGCAAGCCTGTTCCTCAGATACTGGCACACAGGGGCTTTGGCTTTCCGGCACCCCAGTCCTCCAGTAGCAAGTCCATTCACAAGGACTAAAGAACTTGTGTGGGGATGTTATGGCCTAGGATGGGATATAGGAATGATAGAGTGGGCTCAGTGTTTGTCACAGAATTCCTCATCAGAAGCCCTTACAAAATCTGGATGTCTTTTTAAACAAAAACCCTTCTTTACCTGCTGATCTCCTTCTGAAACTGCTAAAAAGTCTTCTCTTTTATGGAGTCCATGGCTGACCTCTGTTGTTATACTTCTCAGAACATACATTAGCTTTCCTTCCTCCTAGACCATAAGCACTGGAGGGCAGGGACCATATGGTGTTCTTCGGCAGCTTCTACTGTAGTAGAAGTGCACTGATACCTAGTGAACATTCGAGTGAATGAGTGAACTCTACCATTGCAGTTGTGATCCTCTGGGTAAAGGAGAAAGTAACAGCTTTATTGAATACCTACTATACAGTGGATGCCTACTCCTATGTTCCATCACTTGACCCTGATGAAAGCATTGCTGTGAAATGGTACTACGTATTTATAGAAGAGAACACTCAAGCTTTGAAGTTGAGTAACTCAAATACTAAGGGAGTATTGGAGCCCAGATCTGTTGAGCTCCCAGAATCCCACCAGTGTTCATGTCCCCCTACTGGCCCATGGGTGTCCTAAACAGTGAGAGATACCTGCAGCATGAGTTACATTTAGTTTCAGCCATATAGATCTTAGCCCATTTGTTAAGCACTGCCCCAATTCAGAGATGCTTTTTATTGAACAATGAATGTTAAAAATGTATGCAGCCTACTATGTGAGAACCACTTGAGACGGTGGTAATAAGTCATCCCAATATACTGTTTCCAGTTTGCTCCATGTGCCACTTGTCACTCCATCTAGATAAGATGCTTCTGGAGGACAAGGTCCATAGTGTTGCCACCTTTTTGTTTCCCACTGCGCCTGGGTAATGTGAGACACAGTGGCACTTAATTCTTATTGATGTGAACGTTCCATTTTCTCCTGAGTGCTAATTCATGTCCTCATTGTCCTTGAAAACTTACCCACTCCAGGATACCTTATGCAGTTGACCTCTCCTCAGTGCCCCCGATTTATTGCATATAGCTGGGTTGTATTGATTTTATTTGCAGTTGATTTCTTGCTTTGCTTCTTGTGTCCTTCAGCTGTTTTCCTCTCTGCACATCTCCAGCTGTCTTGAAAGGCAGGAAAACTAGTGACTTTTTTCTTTTCCTTTTCCTCCACCCAGCCCCTAGAATAGTGCTCTGTAAACATTGCACAGATGACCAATAAATACTTTTGACTCCTTGAGCCTGATAGCTTCTTTTCCTTGCTGGACTGACAGCCCAACACTGGAGCCTGAATCCTTTATTTATTAGATGAGATTTCTATAGCACCTTTCCTCTGAAGAGATCAATATCAATGAAGTTTGTTTCTGCTTCTGGAAAGTGCTTTTACCTAAGCAGACCAAGGCTCTGATAAGATCACATGATAGTCCTTACTCCTCAACTATTGGGCCCTAGAGATGTAGACTCCAAGAAAAGCCTCACCACTTCAGGTTCGGCTATCTTGCGGCCAGCAATGAGCCTGAATAAGACTGTGACAAATCAGCAACACAGGTTCCGCAGCATCGGTTGATATTATAGGCAGTGTTATATATAAAAAGAGAACTTGCATTTGGGGGGCACAGCCATCTTTTAGAAGACAGATATGAGGAAGGTCACCTTAGCACTCAATACGTATTGTCTGCCCACTGACCAGAGCCCCATCACAGTGTTTGTGGATTATAGTTTCTCAGATAGTGGTTGGCGTCGTTAGAACCATTCAGTCTCTGAAACTCAGTGCCACTAGGGAGAGCGTCCCTGGGACAGGACCCAGAGACTCCAAACGTACACATGCTGGGTAGGTGGGAGATAAGTGCTGAGAGATGGCACTATCTAGCTGCTGAGAAGAAGAGCTGATTTGGGGTAGTCAAGGCCCACTGTGAAATACGGCACAGAATTCAGAGGCCAAAGACCAAAAAGGATGAGTCAGCCCTATAATTCACTGGAGAAGTGCCTAAGATAATTGGGTCAGCTGGCTTCTCTACGAAATTGCTCACCTTTCCACATATCCTTGTTTGTACAAACATTATTCCCGTCCCTATTCAGGCTTAGGCAGAATTGAGCAGGAGATGAAGTCATCTGCCATGTACTTTCCAGACAGATGACAGCTGCACATGTAGAAGCTACATAGTGTGGATACTCCCACTGTCCACCAGACTCGGTCTGCCCTTGATCCTGCTGTCCAGAAAACCCCCTCTGTGGTCAGAGCAGGTGTCAAGGCAACCATAGCTACTGAGGCACCTTGAGAAACAGAAAGCGGGAGTGGGGGGATTTGGGGGGAAGGTGTTAGAAAAAGGAGGAAAACAAAGTAGAAAAGGACTAGAAATCTAAGGAAATGGGAAGAGGGCAGAAATGGAGATGTGGTGGGGTGGGGAAAGTCCACTGGCATTTACTCAAGGGGTTGTGTGAGCTTGGGAGGGTGCCCCAGCTTACCTCTTCCTGAGATTTGAAGGATGTTCCCTTTCCCTGTTGTCACCTGTGGAGTTGACATGTAGAGCCACCTGTACTGTCTGCTTTATTCTCAGTGTGCAACACAGGGGCATATTTGGAAGGAGGGGATGACAAGAAGTGCTCCTCTTTTCTCTGGGTACCTCCCTGTACATGATCACGGGGCCTCACCGACTGTTGTAGGTGCTGAAATGTGCAATGTCATGTTGGATGACTGGGAGACAGATGGCACTGGCCTATGGGGAACTCTGCCCAGTGGCTCTCTCCTGCAGCAGACAGCCAAGACTGCTTCATTTATCCTGATGAATTCTCCAGAACAGTACTCTCCGGCTGCAGAGGGACTAGGGGGAAGTGTACCATGCAAGTGTTGGATGCTCTCCTATGGCCAGAATTTTCTAAGTATCAATCAAGATGTTGCTTGGATGCAGATGGGTTGTTCTTAGGCTGTAAGGTGGGAGGTGGCAGGCAGTGGATACTCTGTTGAAGACGTTTCCTGTGGGTAATGGAGGCTTAGACTTCTGGCAGCCCACTTGTGCCTTGAGGAGCTGAGCAGGCTTCTTCCTCTCTAGATTATGCTTTATAGCAGCAGGCCTCTCCACACACTCACATGCTCTTCTTGAACCATGTCAGCCCGGTGGCTCTTGGGAGATGGAAACTATGAGTCAGCACATGATGGAGTTTGTGCATCCTTGTGACTAATACATAGTATGACATGTGCTCCCTAGAGCAGTGCACTGCAGTGTAACAGATTCACCTGGGAAGGGGAAGGCTTCCAGATTTACAAATTAAAGGGCCAGGTTAGTGTTAATACTCTTGTATCAATTAAATTGCTCTTCCTTTGAACTTAACTACCCCAGGATTAATTTTCCATGGAATCTGGAATAAATGACCAAAATACTGGGGGGTAGAGTACGAAATGAATGTCAGTGGGAACTTGGGTGATTATGCTTCAATTCTTCATTATCTGTACTCAGCTCATTTATGATTATGAGTTACAGCAAAGTTTTAATTCCAGGAGAGCATCTAATGCCATCTTGGACATTTCTGGGTTGCCTCTCAGAGTGAGCTCAGTGAATATAGGTTCATATTAATAATGGCAATAGAAAAGCATAATTAGGAAAGTAAACCAGATACTGCAAAACAATGGAATATATCCAAAGCCAGACAGTAATAGTTTTTAGATTGCACTCACTGTGCTCCTGTTCACCCGGGTAATTGAAGTAGACTGTGTGGTCTACTATTTCCAGGGGTGGCAGGGAGGGGCACAGTTACCAGCATTAAACATTCTTTTATTGCCAAAAGTAATTTTCTTCTATTTTTAATGAGTCAGATGTTGACTCAAATTATTTATTTATTCAGTCTACTTGAGTTCCAGAGGAACAGCAGGGAAAACAGCAACAAAGTCCCTGACCGCATGGTGCTTTTATTCTTTGGGAGGGAGATGCAGTAAACAAGGGAAAAGATATAAATGAGATATTTTGTGGTAGGAGTAAGTGCTGTGGTATAATAGGATGACGGAGAAAGAGAAGGGCTCTGCCCTGGGTGGGGGTGGGGTGGGGGTGCTGCAGGTAGTGGTGGGGAGGCTAGCATCTGGAAGGAGGTGAAAGCTGAGCTGAGACATAAAAACTGGGAGAGCCAGCCATTCAGAGAGCTTGGGCAGGGGAAGTGTCCTCGGTGGAGAGAACAGTGAGGTGACCCTGAGGGAGGAACAACCTAGCATATCAGGACCAGAAAGGTGGCCCGTGTGGTTGGAACACAGTGCGTGAGGAGAGGCGGGCAGGACCAGATGGGGGATAGTTAGACCTTTGCAAGGTCTACTAGAATTTTACTCTAAGTAAAAGTAGTGGGAAGGCATTGAAGGGCTTTAGGCAAAGGAGTGGCGTGATCTGATTTACATTTTGTGTTACATTTCTATCTCTCTGGGACATGAACACAAATGCTTGTGTATGCATACACTATCAAGAATACATAAGAACTGGTCGTAGTGGTTGCTTTGCCTCTGGGGAGGGCAACTGAGAGAATGGGAAGGGAGACTTAGTTTTTGTTGAATATTATTTCCTGCAAATTGAATTTCTGTTATATTCATGTATTACCTATTCAAACAGGAATTAATTAACAAATATTAAAAAGTACATCTCAAGTCACTTGCCCTGAAAGAAGGAAAGAAAAAGAAAGAAATCCCTCTAACTGCTCTGAGAGAGAAGGCTGGGGGTGGGAAGGCAGCAAAGGCAGAAGAGTGCAACTGCATCATGGGCTCCAGGTAGCCATGTTGGAGGCTTGGCCTCACTGCATCTCAGCCTTTGCTGGCCTTTGTTCTGTTCCATCAGCATGCCACACTCATTCTTGCCATGGGAGTTTTGCATGAGATGATGGCGAGAAGCACTTGGGCAGATTTAGAACATCAGTTAGAGGTATATCCAACAAGACTAATAATAAAGTTGGCGCGGGGAATAAGAAACCAAGAAAGAGGCCTGGGTTTGGCTTGAGCAACTGTGTGGATATGGTATCACTCCCTGAGGCAGGGAGGATTAGGAGATGAGCTGATACAGGACTTTTGTTTTGAACATGTTACAGTTGAGGTTCCTATTAACCAGTCTGTTTGGGTGTGTTTGTCAAGTAGTAAGTTAGATATAGGAGTTTAGAGTTTAGGGGAATAATTTGTGGATGGAAATAAAAATTCCAGAGGCATCAGTATTTAGACTGTACTTGAAGCTTTGGGTCTGGATGAGATTACCTACAGGAGGGAATGTACAAAAATACAAGAGGACTACATTCTGTAGTGGTTTCAGAAGGGAAGCCAGTAAAGGGTCCCAAGGAGCTATAGCCAGTAAGGTGGGAGGAAGATGAGGAACATCACAGAACACCATAGAAGCCAAGGGAGGGAAATACTACAAGAAAGGAACGGGAGACAGATGCTGCTGAGAAGGGAGGGTGAGCAGGTTGGATTTGGCCACTTGAGCTCTTGACTGGCCTTTATCTGTCCCCTGAGGTTCGGAGAACACAGTCTCTGTGACTAACCTCCTGTTCATTAACTCAGTTGAAATATTTTGAGTGAACCACACACTGTTCTAGGCATTAAATTACAAAAGCGTGGTTCCTGCTTTCATGAAATCAGGAAAACAAGTTAAATGAAAACATTACACAATGACTGTATAATTGTGACCAGTGTTTCAAGGAAAAGTCTAGGATGCCATGAGAGTGTATAATGGGGCTCTAGATTAGTCTGAGGGTCTAGGGAGGTCTTCCCGAGGAGAAGCCATTCAAAGTGAGGCCTGAGGAAGCAAGCATTTGGTTAGGTGAGTGTGTCAAGGACATAGAGTACAGGAGGGTGGGGGGGTGAATGGCATGAGGAGAGACAAAGAGGCAGTGGGGTATGAGAGTGAGCTAAGATGGTGAAATTGATTGTCATTCTTGGGAAACCACTGAAGGGTTTAAATAAGAGTGTGATTATCACAGATCGGGGTGTGTAGGATCACAAGGTTGTTGGAGTGGCCCTAGTAGGAGACACTGGTGGCTTTGACTGGGTGCTGGTGGTAAAGGTGGAAGGAGGAGAATGAATTTGATTATGGGGACTAGGATCCACAGGACTTGGTAGTTGAATGTGAAGAATGAGGAATATATCAGTGATGACCCAGGTTCGTGTCATAAGCCACTGGCTGCAAGGTGAGCCTGTTCTGCTAGAGTGGGGGACACTGAAGAAGTATGTTTATGAGGGAATAGCAAGTGTTCCATTTTGGGCACCTTGAATCTAAGATATCCAACTTAGCCAGTAGATAATTGGATACAGAGGCATAGAGCTCCAAAGAGAGAGGTAGGTCTGGGACAGAGAAAGACATTTCAGAGTTGTTGGCCTATGTGGTTAGAGTTTTAAACATTGGGACAAGTGTGGGTGAGACAAAAAAAAAAAAAAAAGTCCAGCGCTGAGGAATTCTCATACTTAAAGGACAGTAGGGAGAGAGAATAAAAACAAGGAAAGCAGTATATGCCCACAGGAGTAGTCACAGAAACAAGGAAAGCAGTATGTGCCCGTGGGAGTAGTCAACTGTTCAGACACTATCGAGGAGAACTGAAAAGAGCCCATTGGGTTTAGCAATGAGCAAGCTCCATTCATGGCATTTTTTATATACCTGGACTGTATAACCTTATCTGTGCCCCCCTCCCCACCCACTCTCCGAGTGAAAGGGAATTGGGCTGTGAGGTCAACTCCCCCCACCCAGGCAGAAAAGAAGTCTCTAGGATCCTGGAGGGGGTGGTCCATTCATTGGGGGTTTTAACTGTCTATATCCATGGTTTGGTTTCAAGTCTGAATTCATGTGTACGGCTAAAGCATTCTTCTGCCACTGAGTAAGCCTCTCTCCCTGCAGATGAGGGGTGTTTAAATAAAGTAACTTTAAAAATGGAGAATCAAGAAGCCAGCTTCTCTGCCCTCCCCTCCCCTCTACACACACTTAGAACAGTGGACCTCACATGTTGTGGGATTTGTGACTTTAAGGCTTAAATTTTGTGAAAATCAACAAGAGCGTGCTTATACTCTGGAGGCCCTCAGAATGACCTTTCTGAGTTAATGTGAAAACAAGAGGCATGTAGAGAGACTTTTCATTCTTAAAAGAAGCACAAAGCAAATGCACGTGACATTGGCACCGTTTGGATAAAAGCATAATTGTTTTCAGAATGTCTACAGCCCATTCCTTTCTCTTGTTCCTCCTTTCACCGCAGCTCCCAGCTCGACCGTCTCAGGGAAATAGACACGGGCTCTTCAGCGCACGGTCAGTACGTGACCAAACTTGGAAACACACTTGCTCTGCCTCTGCTTGTGAGAGAGGCTTGCAGAATTCACAACCATACCTGTGGAGAAGCCCCCACAGGAGCAGAGAAGCTGCTCTCTGCTGTCCTTGGAAAGTTTGTGTCCCTTTCATGGTGTCCCTAACCAGTGAGTGCTTTCTAGGCTGCCCTGTGTAGTCTTCATATATTTAAATCAAGTTGCTCTAAAATTTGCATATCTTCAACAGAAATCTTTACTGAGCTTGTCACTTACTGTGCATCTGTAGTCTGTACAAAAAGGTTTGTGAAGAGGGGCAGAGGAGACCACGTGTTCAGAGGAAGATTTCACGTTCATTCTCCTTTGTCAGTAGCAGTTTCTCAGAAGGAAACCAGAGTCTAGACTGAGAGGTAAACGGGAGGAGGAAGAAGGGGAAGGGGGCTCCCAGCCTTGAAGTCAAGTTTGTTAGTTATATCCTGTAAGGTGAGGGGGTGACAAAAGCTGGAGGAGCCATCCAGCAGCAGCCTTCCTCCAGCCCGGGGCTTCGTGTGCACTAGCTGCTTTAATGTCCGTAACCCCGTTTATGGGCAGTACAAGTGAGGCTCCGAAAGGTTGAATGACTTACCTGTAACACACAACTGTCAAAGCAGTGCAGCTGGAACTTGAATCCAGTACTTTGGCTCCAAAGCACAAGCTTCTCACTGGGTTTTGCAGAAAGAGAACTTGAGGTTGCCCTGTTCATGGGATTTGCCATAGGTACCTCCCAGTTCCGATCTGTCATCTTCCCGTGACCTCACCATATGGATTGAAAGGCCGACAGAGAAAAATGGCGAAAGTATTCCTTTCCTTTCCAAGTGTTGTTCTGGAGAGAGACACATGGCATTTACAGTCGGAGGCCCCCTGACATTCTGTGACTTGGGTGAACTGGCTCTTGCCAGTGTAGCCTCAGGGATGGCTAAACAGGCCACAGTTCTCTGGAGAGCCTGGCAGCTAAGTTGCTCCATTGGGCCCAGGCTGTGCCCTCAGTGGCTCTTGGGTGGGGTGGGTGGGGCCCTTTTTCTTGCCTACAGTGCAGCTTTGGAGCTAGTTTTCTAGGAGGGTTCTCCATTTGAGAAGGTAGTCCTTTAAAGGACAAGGAAATGCTGAAAGAGAAATCTCCAGCCTGTTGGGAGGAGGATAAGGTCACCCAAGAAATGGAAGTTTCCTGCCAGTACCTCACTATTATCTGGAGACACTGAGAGGCCTGTGGTGGGGGGAAGGAATGGAGCAGAGGCTGGGAGTGCAGGCACCTGCTAGGGTTTTTCTGGATCGTTAAAACTGCCTCAGGTACCAAGAGGCTAATACTGCCTGCCTTTGCTACTAAAATGGAATGATGTTTGAAAATGCAAGTCATTATTCCTGTGGCAAAAACTGCCTTGAGCCATTTTCTCTTAGTTTTTAAATATATGTTCATAGTTTTTAAATATATGTTCATCTGTAGATAAAACAGCCCAGCAGAATGTGAGCCTGCAGCCAACCCCCTTCTCCTTGTGCGCTGAGGTGTTACCGGGCATGCTTGGAGGGTTCTCACAAGTCAGAATTGATGGCACGGTATCCTTTGTGATGCAGGTGCCCTGCCCTACCTCCCACCCACGGTGGCAAAAATAGGACTAGGCTTTTCCTGGGTGGAGGCAAGAGTGAAGGGGGCAGGACTTGTTCTGTGAATGTCAGGTAAAGCAAGGTTGCCTGAGTTGGGTGATAGGAGACATTACTGGGACAAGGCAGACATTCCCCCCAGAGGAGAGGAAAGAGGTCAGTAGAGTTTTTGCAAGAAGGGAGCTATCTAGAGAACAATAAAGGATACCAGGAGCGGTGAATTTTGTATACTTTTATTTATTTATTTTTTTTAATTTTTTTTTTTTTAACGTTTATTTATTTTTGAGACAGAGAGAGACAGAGCATGAACAGGGGAGGGGCAGAGAGAGAGGGAGACACAGAATCTGAAACAGGCTCCAGGCTCTGAGCTGTCAGCACAGAGCCCGACGCAGGGCTCGAACTCACGGACCGTGAGATCATGACCTGAGCCGAAGTCGGACGCTTAACCGACCGAGCCACCCAGGCGCCCCATGTATACTTTTAAAATGACATGTGTGCAAGTTGCTTCAGGAGCTTTGTTATTACACTGGACCACGACACCTTTTTCTCCCTCTGCTGCTGTCTCCTCTCCCAGAGCCACTTGCTGAGTGCACACAGCCACCTTAGGAGCTCAGGGCACCAGGCTCCCATATCTTTGCCTGCTGTCACACTGCTTTTTTGTTCTAACATTTAGCTTGTATCTAACTGGTATTATAATTGATTTGGGGGAAAACAGATGATTGCTTCTGTTTTAGAATTGTCTTGGTATATTTTAGTGGTTTTTATTAAATTGTTGACTAGAATGGGCTCTTACAAACTGAAGGCTCTCCTTCCCTTTGAAAAACAGACCGATGCCCACCTTGGTGATCTACTGTGGCTTTGGTTCCAGCACCCTGGGTAGCTGACCCCTGCCCATCCACCCATTCTCTCCCCCGGCCCAGCTAAGCACTGTGTTGGCCACTCATGAGCCACGATCCAGTTCTGTTTCTTGGAGCGCGATGCTTTCCCCTCCACCATGCAGAGCCAGAGATGGAGGAGAATGCAAAGCAGACACACTCCGTTCCTGAATCATTTGTAGCTGCTTTGCCCATACCCTGGGTCTGATGAAATAAAATGTGTTAAGATCCTTTAATATGTTTCTGTGCTACAAATTCTGCCTTGGGCATTGGGTCAGTGAATGTGGTGTAATCCGGGATTGCTGCTGGTGGGAGTATAAATGGCTAATGCTTTCCAACAAGCTTTCCTGTAGCCACCTGCTGTTCCCAGCATGTACTTACAAATGAGCTATGAGGTCACTGTGCTGTCCTGAGCTTTAAGAAACTTTTACCTTGCTGGGAAAAAAAAATGTGATTCTTTTTTCTAACAAGCTTGCCTGGTCATTTCAGACACATGGGTCAGGCACATTTGTCATTATTCTTTAAAAAGATAGCAAGTGGTGCCTATTGATGAGTTGAAATTTGGACTGTCTGTTGCCGAGGTTTCTCAGGAAGCTTCGGGAGGCGTCGGGTAGGCTGTGTTTGCTGGAGCCCATGCTCACGTGTAGGAACAGTCTCTGATTGTCCCCCTAACTGGACGTACGCTGCAGCCAGCACAGGTAGGGGGCTGGAGGGCAGATGTGACTGCACAGACAGCATGCACACGTGCACTGCCACCTCAGGCTGCTCACTGGTGGATCATTTTACAGGGCCTCGGTCCCCAAGGCTTGTCAGTATTTTTAGTTTCTGCTTGAACCTTTGCTTTGACAATTTGAAATTCAAATGAGCAAGAAAGTGTAAAATATTTCTTACAAGTGAGGTAGAAACACCTAAATAGCTGGAGCTGAGGCCTGCCCTGGTCTGTGGCTTTACTAAAACCACCGTGGTGGGTGAGCCTTCAAGGGGGGGGGGGGGGGGGGGGTCAGATCCTGCAAGAAAACAAATGTTTAATTAATTAAAGTCTAAAACTATCCAGAGCTGTCCAACTTTGCCAACTTTAAATGGTGCTTTTTACTCTAAGATAAAGCCGATAAGCAGCATTTCTGTCTGACAGAGATTGAATAAAAATGTCAAGGGCTGAGACTTGGAATGTGGATTTTGGCATCACTTTCTTTGCCTCCCTTAGGAAATTCCATGGATAAAGTTCCAGCCCCTGCTTAATTCTTAGGGTTTGGAGGGAAGTGCTGGCTGTGGAGGGGAGGAGCCCAGGGCCTCAGCCAGAGGGTAAGGGCTACCCTGCCTGCTGTCTACAGAGTGTAAGGTTGGCTCCCTCCTTCTGCCCCCCAGCTCCTCCTCCTCCCATCTCCCTGCCCCCAGTACCTTAGCCATTTCCCATGGCTTGTGGGTGAGGGAGCAGTGGAGGGATGGAACTGGTAGGTGAGGCAGTTATCTGGTTCTAGTGCCCTCAGGGCCTTGCCTACCAGCACTACTGAGAGGTAAAGGACACAGACCCTTTCTCCTCAGGTCTTTGGTGAGGCTTCTTCCCAGTGTTCCTCTTGGGCAGTGATAGTTGTGGATTTTTGTAAACAAGTTAGTGAAACAAAACAGTGTTAAAACTTTCATAGCACTTAGAGCAAGGTGTTGGGTGTCCTCTTTGTTTGATGATGGCATTTGTACAAATTATTCTCTATCCTGTGTGTTTAGTCTCAAAATACACACACGCACGTACACACACACACACACACACACACACACACACACACCCGTGTAAGCAGATGTGAAGTTTAACTGTGGATGAAGGCATCAGAATGAATTGTATGGCTTCCAGACATTAACTTTAAAAGCTAAAGAGTCAGAAGTTTGGTTCCCACCAAATGAGCATTTTTAGAAACATGCACTTTCAGACCTTTTCAAGTCTTAGAAGAATGAGCCTTAGTTTCATTTTGTGCTGGGAATGTATTTTCAGGGCCATTGGGTGTTGGCCATCTTTAGGTTGATATGGCATATGGTCATGGGTGCCACAGGCCCCAGGCCCACATCAGGAGGGCTGAGTCCAGAGGAGTGGTTTCCATTAAAATACCTGTCCTACAAGAATGCCCCCAGGCTTCTCTGTTGAGGGCCAGTGACTTGAATGCTGCCTTCTGTATTTCTCATGCCATGTGAGGGAAAAACCCTTTCTTGTATCTCTGAATGATAGAGTTAGGGAAGCTTCTGGTATCCCCCCACCTCTTGCTGTCCATAGCCACAGGCTTGGGCAGGGCACTGGGATGAGCCTGAGTAGGTCAGCCCTGTGACCATCTACACAGTCATCCTCTTCCCTCCTGATGCTGCCTGCTTAAAGAAGGTTATTTCAAACTGAGGATGTAGCTGCTGGAGACCTTCCAGCTCAGCTCACTGGGAGGGGGCTGACTGGTATCACCTGCTGTGGGGGCCTCCTCTTCCTCTTCCTGCGTGAGGGATGGGCGGCCAGAAGCCAGGGCGGGGTGGGGGGTGGGGCATGGAACAAAGTGCACACAGAGTTGCTGCTTCACCCTCCCTTTTTAATCAAGGGTTCATCCTAAATTGTTCTTCAGTGCCAGCTAGTGAAGAAACACCCACACAAATTCTTGAGTGTTTCGTGCAGATGTACTGAAAACAACCCCAGCAGCCTATAGGAGCTCTGCAGCTTCCTCCTACGCCAGTATTTCATGGAAAACCAGGAATCCGGGCCTCTCGGGAGCAGGGCAGCCAGTTATGTGACACCAGAGGGGCAAGGGCTGAGGTTAAACCACATTGAGCAGGCATGTCATATTTTCAAAAACTTTGGCTTTGGGTGTTTTCATTCTCTTTTGGGAATCAGCGTCCTTTTAATCATATTCTCCTACCCTGATCCATCCTCATCCTGCCAGAGTACCATGTGGTATGTAGCTCTTATAGGCAAACGTATATTGAATTTTTTTTCAAAGTACGTGATGCTGAACTATGGGGGCCATGACGAGAGTGTAGGTATGGATTGATTGTATGTATGCAAATGAATGAGTGAATTCAGTTTTGATATATAACTTTTTTAAATTAGGGGAGAAAAGAATTGTGTAATCCTCTGGTGATGATACCAAACCCATATTGCAGCTCAGCTGATCAATTCATTGTCCTCTGTGCTTTCATCCCTTCGGACACTGCCTTGGTTGACCCTCTCTGGAAAGGCCCTAATTGGTTTCTAATGAACACTGTGGAGGATGTAGACAGAGGCTGTAAATCCCCTTGCACTTTTAAACTGTATTCATCACTGAAATTAAGAACAATCATCTTCCCTAGCAGCCTGAACTCATTTCTCCATACCCAGCTCTGTTTAAAGAATTCAATCAGAGAATAATTGAGAGTTCATGACACTTGCAGTAGTTTCTGGAAACAGATCTGTGGGTACCAAGAAAAGAGGATAGAGATTCGTCTACCCACGGGTCATTCCCGCCCCCCACCACCCCCGTCTGTATCCAGAGCAACCCATTCCCGAATACTGACACCAAAATGCATTTAGCCGATTGGCTGCTGTCAGTGGATAATACCTGCTCAGCATTTGGGACAAGTTCCAGCATGTAACTTCCTTTTGGTGAGTGACCCTGACAGGAGAGGGGATTGACTTAATTTATTCCAGCTACTAACCTCACTACAGCAAGTTGGGAAGCTAGCCTTCTAGAATTTGCCCAGACACTCTTCCCCAGTGAATTACAATGCCATATATTCTAATTGTTACCCGTGCTGCACCCAAGTGTAGCTGCTGTGTAGTGGTTTTCACCTTTCAGAAATCAAAGCCAAGTGTCAAGTTGTGTCTGACAGAGGTACACAGAACTCGGAGGGAGAAATGAGGTGTTTCTGGCTGGATGGAGAATCCTTGGGTGTGTAGAGAGAGCATCAGGCAGCTGTTGTGGTTGTCACGCCCTGTTTCCTTTTCCACACAGAGCCTGGGGCTCTCAGATCCCTGAGGGGGGCTGCTCTGTAGCCAGGGGAAGGCAAGCTAAGCAAAGTTGTGCGGGGTGTGTAGTGAGGACAAGGCTGGAGCCTCTCCCCTCTGCCCCAGTCTGCCTTTGACTAATGAGGTGTTAGGCTGAGCCAGGGCTCAGTTAATTTCAGAGGTAATCCATTTCTTGCTACTTTGATTCAGCCGGCACCATTCATCAGAAGCAGAGAAGAGCCCCTGGGACCTTCTCCTACATCATCTCAGTATCTTGAAAACAAGGAGGGAAGGGGGCAGTGGGGGTTCTCCCGCCCTTTTTATAGATGCCCAAGTTCCAGAAGTATGTCAGGACTTGGTGGCAGAAAATGCCTACCAGCATGTCATGGTACCAGGCTGCCAGCGCCCCATCAGAGCCCCTCTCCCCACAAGTAGGCTTGCCCCAAAGGACAGCTGTGCTGGTTAGATGGAGGATGTATATTGAGGCCATCCACACTTAGGCTGGGAAGTCCTTTAGGACAAAGACAACACTATCCAATATCTTCGAGTAATGAACTTATCAGTAAATATAACACATGAGCTCATTAATCTTAACTTTGCTTTTGGACCAAGTGGGAACTCGGCTTCTCAGGAGACAAAAATTTCATCTCTGTTCTTTTCCTTAAACCCAGTCCCAATTTAGAGTCAAACATATTGCCCTGCTCTCCCTGGGAAGCAGTTAATAATGTGTTTTCTCTCACAGCGGATGGTCCAGTCAGCCTGGTCACTCAGGCTCCTGGGCCCTGTGCACGTGCTCTATGCACAGCATGGGCTTTAGGGCATCAGAGCAGGGCTGTGAGGGTCAGTTGAGGAGTGTTCTCTAGATGAAGTTAACCTTACAGGTTAGGCTGTTGAAACTGTCGCTTGTCCTGGCCACTCAGTCTTTGCTTCAACCAATGTTATTCTTCTGTGAAAAGAAAAGAAATGGAGGCTGTGGAGATGGATGAAGGGAGTGGCTGGCCGTTCGCTCTGAGCAGTGAGATCTGGGCGCAAAAGAAATCTCTGGGAAGAGGTGGTGGTTGCGAGGAGAGCCTTGGCTTGGTGGGGCTGTTGTGGGATGCCTGCCCGTGCACACAGGGAGAGGAGGTTTAGGGAAGACTCGCCTACAGGTCGGTCCTGTGGACCTGGTCTAGGCCTGTGGCCACATACGACTGATGGGATGAGTGGGGGCGACGGGCCAGCCAGCACTGGCAGGTGGCTTCCCAGCCTGGATCTTTCCCTCCCCCTCCCTGACAGAGAGGGCCAGACAGACCTTGGGGACATCAGCAGTTCTAGAAATGGAGCAGAATGGGGAGGGAACAGGCCACATCCTTGGCAGCTCTGTGTTACCTTTGTCCTTTGAGCCTCCTGCTGACTGCCTGAGGGCCACCTCTTATTATTTCCTATCAGAGGGCCTTCACCTGCACCATCTCCTTGCTCTGTTGGCCTCTCCTCAGTCCTTTGTTCTGCCAGGCTCATCAGTGTTTCCCTTGATTTCTCTGCTCCAGGAAGAGGGAGCAGTCCTGTAGCCTCCTACCTACCAGGTGGAGTTAGAAGCCTCAGGCTCCTTTGAGATGGCTGGCGATTAGAGCTCAACATTTCTGTTCTTTCCCCTATTTATATGTAATACCTTTTCCGGCACTTGAAATAATCCCCTTTTCTTTGAGAGTCTCCACTCACTTGTGGGCTGTGGTTTGATCATACCCACTGTCCCCCCTAAGCCCTCACTGTACAGGATGTAATTTAAGCCATAATCATTTCTGCTCCGTCTCTGCCTCTTAGAAATGGTGGGTGTCCTGTGGCTGTTACAGTTTGCCCAAGCTGGGAAGGTGCTGAGCTGGCAGCTTTCTGCCCTCCCGCCTGTTTGGTGGGGAAGGAGGGGCTCAGACCACCCCCCACCGCCATCGGGAAGGGGGCGGCGTGTCTCACTGTAGCAGCTGAGAAGTCACTGGCCTTCTGAGGTCCTGGAGGAGGAGCTGTGGTAAAGGCCCCTTCCTCCCAGGCGGCCACTGTGTAAACTCTCTCCGGTGGCAGGAGTGCCTGCTGTGTGCCACTGTCTGCTCGCTGAGATGCCCCTCCATCCTCCAGGCCAGAACGAAAGCTGGGGTTTGGACATTTGGAGGTCCACCTAACAGTCTGTTTTCTTTGCTTCTCCCACTGTTGCAGGTTATGTGTTCTGTATGTTACATCGCCTCCCCGAGCAGCATGACTGTACGTTTGACCACATGGGCCGCGGCCGAGAGGAAGCCATCATGAAAATGGTGAAACTGGACCGGAAAGTGGGGCGCTCCTGCCAGCGCATTGGGGAGGGGTGCTCCTGAAGGCCAGGCATGGCCGCCACATGACGCTGTTCTTAGTTCACTAATGTTAGCCTTATTTAGGACAAAGTCAGCCAGACACCTTGTACTGGGCACGCGTCAGACTACAGCCAGTCCGTTTCCTTTCTTTAGCCAGCCATCCTGGTACTGTAGTTTAGGGGTTGATGGTGGTTGAAATTGATTTCTGGCTGGTTACTAAGGTGCCTGCTAGCCATTGTATAAAATTAAAACGTGAAGAATATTTTTTTTTGAGCATGGCTAGTGGATTTAAAACAACACATACCTGTCACTGCTGGAGTCAAACTTATAAAAAGCCTTAAGCGGAAAGTGTTCCAGACGGAGACTCTGAGTTAATAGAGGAGTAGAAGCTGGTGTTACAGTTCCCATGACGCACATGGCTTTGCCAGAAACTCTGGTTAATGTTCGGCCTTTCACCTCTTCACTTATCCTTAGTCCCAGTAGCCAGGATACCTGATGGCCACGCGTGCCTTGGCCACAGGAGGCTGTTGAGATTGGCCACGTGGCTGGGCTGGGTGGTGGCTTTGCTCTCCCACAGAGCTGGAAATGGGGGTGGGGGGGCAGGTTCTTAGGAAAATTTTTTTACCTGACTTGCTATGAAAAAACTCTCTCATCACAGGAGAAGAGAAACAATAACCTCACTTTGAAAATTAGTTCCATTCAAGGCTAGTCCATGTACAAGACCCATCTTTTCTACACAGGACCCACGGTCGTGAGAAGCAGCCAGGGCGCACCCTGACCCCACTGGCTCTGGTTTGCCATTTGCCAAGTGCAGGGATCTGGCAATTGATCAAATAAGGCTAATTACAGCACAGCAGCTGCGGCTGGGATCTACAAACTGGCCTCTGCAGCTAAATTTCTATATTGGGATTTTTTAAAAAGACATTTCATGGCCAACGGGAATCAGTAGGAGGGCTGGGGAGCGTCTGGGAAGCTGCTGTCCGCAGACTCTGCCCCTTCCAGTGGCACCCACTCAGCTCTCTGTGGGCCGAGAGGATGGTGCCATGGCCTCGCCCCTTATGTCTGTGCAGCTCTGTAGTCCAGGGACAACCTCTACCACATAGGTTTAGGACGGGCAGGCAGCATACGCCAGAGGAGCTGTGGGTTGATCTGTCTAGAACAGTGGTTCGTGGCCCGGCCCGGCTCTGAGAGACCTTTGCTCTGGCAGTGGGGTGGGAGGGCACATTTATCAGCCTGTCCCTCTTCATGCGGGCGGAAAGGAGTCAGTAGCCACGATAGCTCAGGCCAGGTGGGGAGGGTGGCTCTGGGCCTGTTTGCCCGTGTTAGGGAATCATCACCGGTCGGGTGGGGCGGGGAGGGTGGACAGGATTAAGATTCCTGTCTTAAGCCTGAACAGGGTTGAGTGGCCCAGAGACCCCATCTGGTCCAGGCTGGTGAGAGTCGGAGGCTCCTGCAGAGGCGGCTTGGATCTGCCCACACACAGGCTACTGGAATAGTTAACCCAGCAAACTTTCCCTTTTATACCACAACAAGCAGCTCGACTCTGTCTGCAGTTCACAGCTACACACCTGCAACTACAAGTGGTTTTGATCCGGAATACTGAAATAGGAAATCATGCTCTTCCCAGCCTCTTCCTTCCATCCCACCCCCACCAGAGTGGAATCCGCTGCAAAATCTCCGGCCTTATTCTTGCTTCAGGACCCAGACTGGTGTCTTGCTCTAAGGCAGCCCAGGGCAGAGGGGCCAGGTCTGCCCGCGTTTACCACTGTTGTCAAGCCACGGCCCTCGGCCAGTACATGGCCATCCTCAGTGAGGCGGCCGCCTAGGCCCCCCCGCCAAGCTCTGATCCCGAAGAGGCCACCCACGCGCCCTTCTGGCCCTCCTCAGGCCCCACCGCTGCTGCTTCGAGGCAGGGATGGGAGGCAGGCTCTCTGGGGAGCCTGGTGGCACACAGGGCTCGCAGCCCATGTTCACTTCCTGATGGTAGAGCTGGGGGTGGGGGGAGGGCTTGTTCCCCTGCAGTATCTGTTCTGTGAAGTTTGTTAAATGTAAGGAAAGCTTAAATTCTTGTATCTTTAAAAGAGAAGATCTTATTTAACCCTTTTGTGTTTTAGATTTACTTACACACATAGCCTAGAGCTCAGTTTTAGTTTTAACATTGTGAAAATATTAAAAGAATCTTGTAACTTTATTCTTTTTTCTCCTGCTGAAAAAAAATTAAACCAATCGTATGAAAGTTTGGATTTCTCTGTTTCGCCAGTTCTCCGAAGTGCTACCTGTATAACCAGAAAAACGGTACAGTGTCTCCCTGGCCGGAGCTAGGAAGAGATGAGGGAGGAGGTGGCTCTTGTGTGCAGCGTCCCCTCCATTCTCTCCTCGGGGGGTGGGGGTGGGGGGTGGCGGGGTGGCGGTGGCGAGGGGAGGTCGCTCTCCTTGTTTCTGTTGGCGGGTTGTGCTTTGGGAGGCCCCCGGGCTGACCCTGGATGAAGGTGTGCCTGCTGGCCCAAGTCTTTGCTGGCAGCAAGGAGGCCACCCATGTAGGGGAGACAGGAAGAAATAAACACTAGGCCTGAGGGAGTCCCTCAGTTGTGCCTGGCTTAGGGGTGCCTGGGTCCTGGGGGGCGGGGAGGGGCAGCATCTCAGAGACCCAGATCCCACCCACGGGAGGATCCAACTCTGGTGTGGAGGAGGCATTTGATACGTCTTCAGGTGTTTGAAAATGTGGCAGGAGAGTAGCATCCCTCCTTCCCACCTTTAGGGCAGAATATTTGACCACACAGTTGCCATGAAGATGATGAGAAATCCTAAGAGGAAATTAGAGGTGTATGGTAGAGGGGAACAGGCAGATGTGTGCAAAGAGCACAGGAGTGTGGTGGCCTTGAAACCCGCTAAACGCACCTCTGTCCCTGGTTAGCACCTCCTGTTGATCTGGGAGGTTTTGTTTCTGCCAGCAGGAGCCCACAGCCAGAAGAGATGGCTCTGGAAAGAAGCCACAGCAAGGAACAGGAGCAGGAAGCCCACCCCCACCCCACAGGCAGATTGGGGGTGGGACGTGGTCCTCAAGGCAAACTGAGAGAGCCCTCTGGCTCCAAAGAAGGAGCGAACTAAGAGCACCCCAGCAGTCAGCAGAGCAACAGAAATACCCAGGAAAATTCTGCAGCTGTCTCAAAAACGTATCTCCTTTACAGCCATTCTCAAACCTGCCTAAAGGAGGGCTCCAGAAGAAGAGGAATAAGAAGAGAAAAACGTGGAGGCCTGGAAGCTCAGAAGAGGACTGGGAAGGGATGTCATGGGGGATGCAGCCAGCTGTGGGTGGTGTGGGCAGTGAGAGTCTCATGGGTCTCAGAGGGTCCACACTTGATCCATGCCTCTGTCCCAGGGTTTGGGTATGAATCTCATAGGTAGAAAAGTAAGCAAATTAAAATAGATCATTTATTAATGCCACACAAAAAGTATTAAGAGGAGCCAGAGACCTTACATGACTCAGCTGTGATTGTTATAAATAATGATGAATGTTGCTCTGGCAAAAACTGGTGACAGAACTCTTAGGAGACCAGAGTACGTGCATGCGTATGTATAGAGTATAATGGGGCTACGTTCTCATTGTCCTTAGTGGGAAGTTAAATAATGTGTAAACTGGAAAGTCAAGAGAGCAATGTAAGCATGTTATTTAGAAATGTGGAGGTATAGGCGCTTGGGTGGCTCAGTAGATTGAACATCTGACCGGCTCAGGTCATGATCTCCTGGTTTATGAGTTCAAGCTCTGTGTGGGGCTCTGCTGACAGCTCAGCCTGGAGACTGCTTTGGATTCTGTGTCTCCCTCTCTCTACCCCTCCCCCTGATCTCTCTCTCTCTCTCTCTCTCTCTCAAAAATAAACATTAAAAAAATTTTTTTTTTAATGTGGAGGTAAATGCAGAAGAAAACGCTGGAAGTTTAGTGGTTTTCTGTGGGGGTGGAGGATGGGAATTCAGCAAGCCTTATATTTTCTATTTCTAGGACTATACACATGTGCAACGTTGATTTTTTTTCCCTTAAGTTTAAAAACTGACAGAAGGGACCAGCTCTCCCAGGGAGGTCAGGATGCTGGGTTTTCAGAAGCCAGCCTGTCCAGCATTCCCCAAAAGTGGATTTCAAGAAGCTCAGGTCCTTGGTGATGCCAAGTGGAAAGCCGATTTCCTGGTCAGAGATGTTTTAGAAGATGCAGGTGGCTAGTGCATCACAATACGCAGCCCATGACTTATATTTTACCTCCGGGCTTTCTCATAATCACACCTTGGGACAAGTTACCCCTGTTCTTTGAGCACCCTCTGTGTGCTGGGGGTTAATTCTAGCCAGGCCTGCCTGGCTTACATGGATCTCTGGTGTGCTGTCCCAGTGACCCATAACTTGAATCACCTGGCACATTCCCGGAACTTCACATTTCCCTTGACTTGCATCCTGTTCCCCAGGTTTACATGTCGGGGTGTTTCTGATCAGTCACTGGAGGGACTTTGAAATGGATATAGCAAGCCAGGAGCAAGAGGTTGGGGAGACTGGTGGGCTTTGGCAAAGAACATACAAAATAAAACTGATGGCTCACCCTTAGGATGTGCGAGAGAGGGCCTGGCTGGGAAGGGGCACGTAGCCGCCAGGCTCACATGTAGCCACTGGGCTTTAGGGGCTGGTCTCATGGGTTTGGGCAATTAAGCTGTTGGCAAGTGGCAAGTGAGATGCTCCCCAGACTGGGGTCTCTGGTTTCACGCGTGTGGGTAATAGGTTTGTGCATGACCCCTTGTTAGGTACTTGGGAGGCCAGGCTGGCTGGTCCAGTGGTTCCTAGGACTCCATCCCTACCTCACCATCTCCAGGCAGCCCTGTTCTGATCTCCCAGGGCTGGGAAGGGCTTGAGCTGTTGTGGGGAGGAGTGTGGATTTGTTGGGGGGCGGGGCGGGGGCCAGGGCTTTGGAAGGTTTGGGAGCAGGCAGGCCACAGGGTCAGATGTCAGAATCAGCTGACCCCCAGGTTAGGGGGACCTGTGGTCTTTGGCCCACCAGGCAGCAGAAGGAGGTCGGGGGCAGAGGGTCCCAGATTAGGAGGGGAGGGATCTGCTCCATGTGACACAGTGACCAAAAGGAAAGGGGATGTCACCAGGACACAGGTCCCAAAGGCAGAAGCTTGTGTACACCTTGTGAGCCCCATCGGGGGCCCTTCCAGCTCGGAGCCCTGGCTGTGGGGACCCTCATTCAACCCTTGGAATGTGCTTGGCACCAATTCCAGGTACTGGTGACCAAAAATAGTGCCTACTTTGGCTGTGGGGATGGGACAAAAGAACAGGATAAATGTATGCTACAAAATGGGGAAGGTGGCTAAGAAGCACAGGGCCTGTGGGCTTTTCTCTGAGATGGGGACCATCAAGGATTTGAGCCACAGGGGACACAGTCTCCCTGCCTGTGTGCAAGGGAGGAAGCGGAAGGCCAGGGAGGCTGCTTGATATCAGGCAGTGGATGGTGGTGGCACAGAACTCGGGGCGAGAAGTCAGATTGTGAACTTGGGTTGAAAGTAGTGAAAACAGGAGATGCCAACAGATGGGCTGTGGGTGAGAGACAGGAGGACCTCATGGCTCTGGCCAGAATGAAGGGCCAGAGGTGCCATTAATGAAGGACTCTGGTGGGAACACGGTCGGGTGGACACCACAGACTGGACGTCCGGGTGGAAATGTGGAGGGGACACCCGGTACACAACTGCGGGCTCAGTAGAGACATCCTGACTAGAGATGAGCATTTGTAAGTCCTCGGCACACAGCCAGTACTTCAGGTCCCAGCCTGGTCACTGAGGGAGGAAAGGAGGTAGACTGAGGCTGTGCCAGGAACACTGTGGTATTGCAAGGTCCTGGGAGATGAGAAGAAGCTGCCAGCAGAAGGAGGAGACCCAGAGAGAGGGGAATCATGATGAATTTCAAAGAGAAGGGAGTCCATGGGGGTGCTGCCTGGGCACCCAGCAGCCAGAGACCTGCCATTGGGGAAAAAAGCTGGAAAGCCCCGCTAGGGTTTTGCTGCACTAACAGCAGAGAAGGGAGCAGTAATGGAGTGGGTGTGGAGGCAGGAGAGAAGTACTGTTTATGCTGAGGGAATGATCCATCAGAGCAGGAGAGGTAGGGGGCGTAGGACGGAGGGGTAAGTCAAGAGTGGTGCCCGCACAGGCGGGCAGGTGGAAGCTGTCTGTTCTGTTCGCTCATGCAAGTGGGAAGCAGGGTCATCAGGTGCAGGGAGGTTGGATAAGGAGCAGGAAAGGTTTGATGGAGATGTTAAAGGTGGACTTCTACTGAAATGAAGTTTTAGCTCTAGGCCCCTCACTCACCAAGACCCCTTCTAAGTCCTGGTGGCCGGCCTTGGCAGTGAATCTGCCTCTGCCCACGGTTTTATAAAATTTGCAAGGGTGAGATTCTGTAGCTGCAGTTGGTTAAAGCTGGTCTCTCTCCACTCCAACTTTCTCTTCTGTTGTTGGGTGGTGCTGAGGTGATGTGGGCATTTTGGGGATTTGGCCAAGGTGAAGTCGAGTTGGGGACATATTTGGAGTGGTAGGACGTATTTGTGTGGTTTGCTGTCACTTCGGTGTTTACTGGGTTATTGATGGCCTTCCTGGGGAGAAAGGATGGCTTTCAGAAGGACACTTTGCTACCGGCCATGCTGATCACCACGCTGACTAGAAGGAGGGGAGGCACAGAAGGGAGACAAGATTTGGAATGTTTGGGAGGCTCCTGGATGGCTCAGTCGGTTAAGCGTCCGACTCTTAATTTCGGCTCGGGTCATGATCTCATGGTTTGTGAGTTTGAGCCCTTTGTCGAGCTCTGCGTGGAAGGTATGGAGCATGCTTGGGATTCTCTCTCTCTACCCCTCCCCCACTCGCACACACGCTTGCACTCTCTCTTTCAAAATAAATAAACTTAAAAAAAAAAAATGTTTGGAGCCGGAGGCTAGTCTGTGGAAAATTCTTCCAGTCATTGGATGTGTAAACTTACAAGCACAAGACTTGATTCTCATCCATGCCTGCTCAAGATGGAAATCTCCTCTTGTTAGGAGCATGCTGGGCTGTGCGGCACATACAACTGTAAGTGCCTGTGCCTTGTGCAGTGCAAAGCGTGTTAAAGATTAGCCTAGGAATTCCCGACATGCCCTGGAATCCTACACCTCACACGTGGAAGAAACCTAATGGTGGTTTCCTCACATTTGACAAAAGTTCCCAAAACTTATGTCCGTGCCAGTGTGAGTTGTGAAGAGGAAAGAAATGTGAAGTATCAGTAATTCAAAGTTTGACCAAGGGATGAAAGATTGAGGAATCTCTTTGCTCTTGAATGGCATCAGGAAATCATGCAAAGGGTGATCCGACAGCACAGAGCCCAAGCCTTATAGACGCACAGCACAGCCACTGAAACCATTGTGTTGGTTTTCTAGAATTCTTGATGTCTGGGTATGTGTCAACTTTGAAAAATGGGTGATTCGCTGTGATTTCTAATTCTTCATCTTTGAGCCTGACTTTATAATCATATTCTTTATTCTTTTTCCTAAAGAGGGCCCCATAAAGGCTGGGAGAGAGTTGAAGGCATGAAATGGTGGCTTAGTTCCCAGCAAGACCTGAGGGGCCCCACAGCCCTTCCCCTGTGTCACAGGCCCAGATGAGCTTGGGTCTGAATGTAAGTCGGCTAAATAGTTAAGCACTCGCTTGGGTCAGCCGACAGACTCTCCTGATGAGGAAGCAGTGTGCTGGTGTGAGCACCTTGTCATCCCACAGGCTGGCACTTTGAGTAGCACTGGATGAGAAATGTCATGAAGATACCAAGGAGCCCTTCCCCTTGAACATGTGCTGGCTGTGGAGACTTGCTTTTCTGATGACTAGCATATGGCAGGAGTGATGCTTCCTGGCTCCAGGCTAGATCTAAAAGGCATAGGATAAGACTTCCACTGGGCTCTCTCTCACACATGTGCCTTGGGAGCCCAGGGCTGATAAGTGAGTCACATCCTCTGGGACAGTGATGATCAAAAAATGGAAAATAAGTGTTCGCAAGCATGTGGGGAAATGGGGACTTTCATCCATTGATGGTAGGAGTGTACAATAATATGGCCATTGTAGAAAACTGTTTGGTGGTTCCTCAAAAAGTTAAACTGAAATTACCATATGCCAGCAATTCCACTCCTTGGAATCCACCCCAAAGACTTGGAAGCAGGGACTCCAGCATGTGTGTGCACACATGTTCACGACAGCTCTATTCACAATAGCCGAAAGGTAGAGACACAGCCCAGGTATTCACTAGAAGATGAACAGGAAAACAAAAGGTGGTATAGCCATACAATTCGGCCACAAGAAGAAATCAAATACACATGCTACAATGTGGACAAACCTTGAAAACATTATGCTAAGTACAACAAGCCAGTTACAAAAGATCACACGTTACATGATTCTGTTTAGGTAAAATGTCAGAATGGGCAAATTCATAGAGACTGAAAGCAGGTGGGTGGTTACTAGGGGTTGGGGGGAGAGGAGAATGGGCACTTAATGGGTATGGGTTTCCTTTTGGGGTAATAAAAATGTTCTGGACTTAGCGGTGCTGTTTGTACAACATTGCAAATATACTAAATGCTACTGAATTGTTCATTTAAAATGGTGGGTTTTATGTTATGTGAATCTCACCGCAATTAAAAAAAAAGCCTGGCTGCCCCAAAGCCGGTGTACTGGAGAGACCATGTGGAGAGCCCAGGATGAGAGAGGGAAGTCCAGGAGCCCAGCTGTCTGAGTCCCCAGGGCACTCGTCAGATACGTGGGGAATGAGCAAGTCTTCAGATGAGCTGGTCCAGCCTTTCTGTCTGACCCAAATGATACCAAGGGGAACAGAGATGGCTGTCTCCACTGAGCCCTTAGCAAACTGGAGATTTGTGATCAAAATAAGTGTTTTAGGCCACTAGGTCCTGGGAGGGTTGGTCTGCAGTAATGTGAGCTGAGCAGGTGATGTCTGACAATTGCAGGGAGTCCCCAGCCCCCTGGGCATCACAATGGCAAGTGGGTTCAGCCAGCCAGGTTCTTGGAGGGTGGCACTGGGGATCAGAGGTGGTAGTGCCAAGCAAGGACAGCGGAGCACCGTGGACCAGACAGCTGGTGGGGGGGTTAGATGAGGGGTGAGGGCACCCCAGGGTGCCCAGGGTAACCAGGAACAAGTGTGTGGTGGCAGCCGTCACGATGGACTCAAGCAGGTGCTGATGAAGCAGTGGATTCTGGCACCTTCACTGAGCTCCTCAACAGTGACCGACCATCCCCTCCCAAGTTTGCCTGATCAGCCCCAGTGGCAGGGGGGGTAGCCCTGACCCCAGGAGGCAGGACACAGATCTTGTCCAGCTGGGCCTCTCCCAAGTGCCTCTCTGCCAAGGGACCCCCCCCCTCTGGCCTGCTCCTTTGCTGGGGAATGTGGAAGATTTCTCCATCCTGGACACTCCCCTGGGGGCTCACAGAAGTCCTTGAGAATAATCTGTGGAGCTTTTACAAAAATTTCCATGCCCAAATCCATCCAAGACCAGGTCAACCAGAATGTGTCAGGTAAGCATGGCCATAGATGTTTGTTGAAAGCTCCCGAGGCCGTTCTGGGGTGCAGTTAGATTGAGGCCGCCGCTCAAACGCAGCAGCATCCTGCCCCATTCTTTTTTTTTTTTTTTTTTCAATATATGAAATTTATTGTCAAATTGGTTTCCATACAACACCCAGTGCTCATCCCAAAAGGTGCCCTCCTCAATACCCATCACCCACGCTCCCCTCCCTCCCACCCCCCCATCAACCCTCAGTTTGTTCTCAGTTTTTAAGAGTCTCTTATGCTTTGGCTCTCTCCCACTCTAACCTCTTTTTTTTTTTTTTTTTTCCTTCCCCTCCTCCATGGGTTTCTGTTAAGTTTCTCAGGATCCACATAAGAGTGAAAACATATGGTATCTGTCTTTGTATGGCTTATTTCACTTAGCATCACACTCTCCAGTTCCATCCATGTTGCTACAAAGGGCCATATTTCGTTCTTTCTCATTGCCACGTAGTATTCCATTGTGTATATAAACCACAATTTCTTTATCCATTCATCAGTTGATGGACATTTAGGCTCTTTCCATAATTTGGCTATTGTTGAGAGTGCTGCTATAAACATTGGGGTACAAGTGCCCCTATGCATCAGCACTCCTGTATCCCTTGGGTAAATTCCTAGCAGTGCTATTGCTGGGTCATAGGGTAGGTCTATTTTTAATTTTCTGAGGAACCTCCACACTGCTTTCCAGAGTGGCTGCACCAATTTGCATTGCCACCAACAGTGCAAGAGGGTCCCCGTTTCTCCACATCCTCGCCAGCATCTATAGTCTCCTGATTTGTTCATTTTGGCCACTCTGACTGGCGTGAGGTGATATCTAAGTGTGGTTTTGATTTGTATTTCCCTGATAAGGAGTGACGTTGAGCATCTTTTCATGTGCCTGTTGGCCATCTGGATGTCTTCTTTAGAGAAGTGTCTATTCATCTTTTCTGCCCATTTCTTCACTGGGTTATTTGTTTTTCGGGTGTGGAGTTTGGTGAGCTCTTTATAGATTTTGGATACTAGCCCTTTGTCCGATATGTCATTTGCAAATATCTTTTCCCATTCCGTTGGTTGCCTTTTAGTTTTGTTGGTTGTTTCCTTTGCTGTCATCCTGCCCCATTCTAAGAGGGCACAGAGAGTGAGTGTATTTGTAACCATCAAAACACTAATTCTCAAAGTGGTGTACCCCAGCTAACAACTCATTAAAAAGGTACTGGGGTGGGGACACCTGCCTGGCAGTAAGTGGAGTGTGCGACTTGATCTTGAGGCTGTGAGTTTGAGCCCCATGTTGGATGTAGAGACTACTTAAAAATAAAATCTAAAAAAAAAAAAAAAGTACTGGGTGGATTTCTTCAAAAATGTCTTCCCATTTTTTCCCCTTTAAACTTTGGAGCCTGTAGGAGATAAGCAACAGCATGTGACACAGGACATCGGACTCTGCCCCAAACAGCAGTGTGCTTTTCTTCTGTGGGCATCTGTTGGGTTCTAAACAGATCACCCATGAGCTCCTCCTCCTCAGGGGTGTGGGCAGGACCAGGGGCAAACCGCTAACCTTGAGCAGCCGTGTGGGGAAACCCCAGCAGGTGAGCCAATGGCACCAGGGTTTTAGGCTGTTGGGGTGGCACACCCTAGCTGGGGTGGGCCCTTTGATGGAAACAGAAGGACACATCTTAACAATGCTGCAGATGCCAACCAGGCCCAGGAGACAGCACTCGCTGGTTAGGTGCCCCAGATCCCACGGGGCAAGGATGACACAGACTCAGGAGGGACGTGGTGGCCTGGCTACTCCTGACAGCTGGGCTGACTGGAACCAGGCATTGACTTACCTCTGCTGCACCTGATGATGCCTTGAGGCCATGGGAAGAGCACCCAGAAGCCCCCCAGCCTCCTCGGCAGTGGATCACTGGTGTGGAAATGCAGGATGCAAGACCGGTGCTGCTCCCTGTAAACCTGACCAGGTGGAAGGCCTGAACACGGCGGAGCCAGGGCCCCCGGACAAAGGAATTCGTCATCTTGGAGCCTGTTGTGACCAGGAAAGGTCCTGCCCAGCATTAACCAAGGATCAAAGCCAAACGGGTTTAAAAAGCAAGAGGAAAGTGATTTCATGGCCAGAGAATATTACTGGGAAGAGTTTACAAAGGATGTGACGTTAAATTGTGTCGGAATCCCACTAAGGAAAAAAAGAGCCAGGGCCTCTGTGGAACCATGCCGTCTCCAAGTCTGGAGCATCGTAGACCAACATGTGTCTCCTGTTCTCACCAGAGGCCCCGCCCAGGTAGGGTCTGTTACCCTATCCCCCCAAAACCCCTATGTTCCCATCAGGTTCTCCTGCTTGGCTTTCCCCTTGTGGCTGTCCAAGGTCAACGTTTGCCCCCTGCCCCGCCCACCAACCCCCAGAGGATCACACCCCTGAGGAGGAGGTGCTCAAGATGTTCTGGGCTCAAGTTTCCAAAGGGCACCGAGAGGCGTCTCCAAGGAGAGCATCAGATCGGGGAGCTGAGGCCTGGGGACTATGTGCCTATGAAGTACAGCTCAGAACTATGTCTAGAGCAAGAGAAATGCAGACCAGGCCACCGCGTTAGGCCAACAGGTAATCACAACAGCTGGCATCTATGACACACCTACTTGGAGCCAGGTGCTGTCCCAGGAGACTGTCACACACTGATGTCACCCTCCCCAGTTGTATGGAATGTCACTCTTGGCTGGCAGAGGCGAGGTGACGGCGATTGTCTGCCTAAGTTCCTGGCTGCTTCTCTCCAGAACAACAGCAGCTGCTGGACACTGGGTGGGGCCCCAGCAGGAGGACCCAGCACATCCCCTTCTGTCCCCATGCTTTATGCAGAAGGTGCCAGCAGAGCCATGACCACTTGAAGACTCGCTGTGTGTGTCATTCTGAATGCCCTCCGTTTGTGGTGTGTCTTGTTCTGTGTGTCAAGGTCAAATCAAGCTCATGGTTTTAGGCAATCCCTCTGTTGATCTTTCACCATTTCCTGAGTTTCTCAAATCTCCTCCTGGTTTTCCACTCTGGTTATTTTTATTTTCAAACTCTGTATCTTTTTGGTCATTGCTTGTGATTTAGAGGAAGGGGGAGGCAGTGTGTGCTCATTTTACCTTATTGCACACGCTAAATTTTAGTCAAGACAGCCAGATTGTACTCCAAATAGCAGTCTGCCATCTTGAATTCAAAGTCCAGGATCTTTAAAATTTAAATAGATGAGACCTGTAGAATATACTGGAAGCTTTGCAGTCCCAGACAGGTGAAGGGACAGAAAATGCGTAGCCACTTCAAAAGGGTTCATCCTAACAAGCCCTGGGCAAGTGTGTCCTGGGTGCAGATATTGTAAGATAACCATTGGTCACTGGTGGAAAAATATTGTCAGTGGAAGAAGAACTAAGACTGTCAGAGGCAGGCAAATGCTGTGCTTGAAGTCTGATGCCAGTCCTTAGTGAAATGAAGGAAGAGTGTATTAGGTAAACATTGAGAAAGGAAAGTGGGGACCCCAGGTGCCCACACATGAGTTCATAGCCTCAGGCACTGTCTCAGAAGTGGTCAGTTCCAGAAAAGAAGCCCAGAGAACCAGATACCATCAGAATCGGGCACCCCACCCCCAAATTCCATCAGTCCTCAGCCCTCTTCTTTTCTTGAACCCTCAGGGGATTTGACACACCGATCTGCCCTCACTTGGGCTATCACCACCAGGTGTTCAGACACAGGGTCTCCTGGTCCCTCAGCACCTTTGCTGCTCCTTCTCACCTCCTCAGGCTCTATCCACTGGGAGCTCTAGGGCTCAGCTCAGGACCCGTCTCTTCCCTGCTTGGTGATCTCCTCCCAGTTACCTGAACACTGGTGGTGACACCTTTCTCCCCAGCTGACACCTCAGCCCTTGGCTCGGGGCTCAGGTTCCCAGGGGCTCGCACATCTAGTTCAGTGTTCCTCCAAGCCAGGGTGGGTTGTCAGCACTGTAGCAATGGATGCTTGAGAATGCAGATCCTTGGGCCATGACAGCCCTGGAGTCCAGACCTGTAGGTCGCAGGTGTGGTCGTGGACACGTTATCAAGTTCCCGGGGGATTGATCTGTGCTGTGGTCTGAGGACTGCTTCTAGTACTCATCTCAAACTTCTAGGAAAAAACCCGACTCTCTTTCCTGGTACAACCATGACAGACTTTCCACACCACTCTCAGAGAAAACAGAAACCCAGCACCCTGAGCTAAACTGAAATTAACAGGGCCATCCTGACATGTTCTGGTTCCCATAACAATACAGTCTTGAATATTTCCTGCAAACCAATACTGAGTTAAAGCAGTATTATCCCTAACTTCTGCGGAGCTGATGTACCAAGGTAAATTGTGACCTTGAGGACTAGGGATAAGTGAGAAGTAGCTCCTTTTCCATCACAGACAGATGAGTATGAACTTGAGCACCTTGTAAAGTTTGTATGGTTTTCCTTAAACGCGTGTTGGGTTTGTGTTTGTTGAGCAGGTCCTTGAGAAGTTCAGCTTCCTTGCCTTCTCTCTGGACAAACCCAGCATGTCCCAAGCAGGCTCCCCCCATCCCTGGTTCTGTGAAGGCCACCCCACTTGGAGTCTACCTTGACTCTGTGGCGTCTCTCACCGCACCCACCTACAAATCCTGTCACCCTGCCTGCCCCAGCCCCTGAAGCTCAGCGAGCCCAAAAAGCACCCCCTCTCCCCAGATTTCTACAACAGCCCTCACCCCTACTGCTCTGTCCCTTATCCCTACAAGAATTCTCCAGTCAGGAAGCCATTGAGCCTGTTAAAGTGTGAGTCAGACCAGGGCCCTCCTCTGCTCACAAACTTCCACCAGCTCCACGACTTAGAGAAGAACCCAATGTTCTCTAAGGATCCTGGGGCCCTCCCCTGCCCACTGGACCTGTCACACTGGGCCTCACGTCCCACCCCTGCCTCTCACTAGTCCCCACCACACCAACCATGCTGCAAGGCAGGGCCCTCCCTTTTGCTCTCTCTTCTCCTGGAAAGAACCCCCCCCCCCCCTTCCCTTGGCCTCAGTCTTTGTCCCTTGTCCCCAGGGCTTTGAAAGCTTCTCTGGTTTCTACCTGGGCAACCACTTCTAGCCCTCTCCTTCACATGAGCACACAGGCGTGAGCCACATTTACACTCGTGTATGTTGTCTCTTGTCTGTCACCTTCCTCTGGAATGTAAGTGCCATGAAGGCAGGCCATTGGCCTGTTTTGTCCTCTTTGATCGTTGCTACATACCCAGCACTTAGAAAATGACCTGAGCTGCCTTTCAGCTGGAACCGCCATCTTCCAGTAATTCACCAAAATGACCAACACAAAGGGAAAGAGGAGAGGTACTCGCTATATGTTCTCTAGGCCTTTTAGAAAACATGGAGTTGTTCCTTTAGGAACATACACGCGAATCTACAAGAAAGGTGATATTGTGGACATCAAGGGAATGGGCACTGTTCAAAAAGGAATGCCCCACAAATGTTACCCAGGCAAAACTGGAAGAGTCTGCAATGTTACCCAGCATGCTGTTGGCATTATTGTAAACAAACAAGGGCAAGATTCTTGCCAAGAGAATTCATGTATATGTTGAGCACGTTAAGCAAAGAGCTGAGACAGCTTCCTGAAGCACGTGAAGGAAAATGATCAGAAAAAGAAGGAAGCCAAGGAGAAAGGTACTTGGGTTCAACTGAAGCACCAGCCTGCGCCACCCAGAGAAGCACACTTTGTGAGAACCAGTGGAAAGGAGCCTGAGCTGGGAACCCATTCCCTATGAATTCATAGCATGATAAATGTAAAAAAAAAAATAAAAGACTTTTCAAGACTGTAAAAATGATTCTTTTAATTGAGTACCAGCTTGGTATCTTCTCCCCCGAAGAAGTATTTAAAGCAAACTTTAACTGTGTCCAAATTCATTGGGTGATGGCTTTATTCCAATTTTGTGGGTTTTGAGGCACCTGGATGACTCAGTTAAGCATCTGACTTTGGCTCAGGTCATGATCTTGCAGTCCATGAGTTTGAGCCCCGAGTCAGGCTCTGTGCTGACAGCTCAGAGCCTGGAGCCTGCTTTGGATTCTGTGTCTCCCTCTCTCTCTGCCCTCCCCTGCTCGTGCTCTGTCACTGTCTCAAAAATAAACGTTAAAAAAAATATGTGGTGGGGGTTTTTTTGCTGAAAGATGTGAAGTGGTTTATTGTACAATATACTCAATTTATTAGGAACTGCCAGATAGTACTTACAAAATATTTAATCGTAGTTTGAAAATAGTCCCTCTAAATCACTAAGAAAAAAGAATTTTAAAAAACAGATGAAAGTTTATCTGTTGCGATTGCATTTAAGCACGGAAAGTTGAGTACTTGTAATTGTATCAGGTCTTTTTTTCTTTTTTTAACATTTATTTTTGAGAGACAGAGAGCATGAGTGGGGAAGGGGCAGAGAGAGGAGGAGACACATTATCCGAAGCAGGCTCCAGGCTCTGAGCTGTCAGCACAGAGCCCGATGTGCGGCTCGGGGCTCGAACTCACAAACTGTGAGATCATGACCTGAGCGGAAGTCAGATGCTCAATTGACTGAGCCACCCAGGCAGCCCTGTATCAGGTCTTAAATAGCTATGTTTTAAGGATAAAGAACTTCCTTTTGAAGCCTATTACTTAAAAAGATTGTTTAAGCACTCTGGTTCCTACTAAATTGTTTTCCCTGTCATTTCCTGTTAAGTGTTTTTCTATATGGTGTTAGGAAAAATTTATTTATTGGAAATGCTCTTTGTTGGCCTAGGTCCTTTGCACTTGCCTTTGCCGGAGACTACCTACACTTTCTAAAGTTGGTGAATTTCTGATTGTCCTTTGTTCACCTTGCATGTCATAAGTGAACCTTCCCTGATGCATTTTTTTTTTTTTAACGTTTATTCATTTTTGAGACAGAGCATGAATGGGGGAAGGTCAGAGAGAGAGGGAGACACAGACTCTGAAACGGGCTCCAGGCTCTGAGCTGTCAGCACAGAGCAGGACGCGGGGCTCGAACTCACGGACCTCGAGATCATGACCTGAGCCGAAGTCGGACGCCCAACCGACTGAGCCACCCAGGTGCCCCTCCCTGATGCATTTTAAGGAGAGAAATGAAACTGTTTGGAATCAAAGGAGAAAGTCTGGTTTGGGATGATAGAATTAAATCCCTTATATCTGTTACCACGGGAAAAAACAAAAAAAACAAAAACGACTTGAGCTTGGTGGTGTTCACAGGCTGAGGGGACTGGGGGAGCAGCTGCTTGGTGAACCCCAATGCTCTCTGGGGTGGTTTGTCTTGTTCAGTACATCAAGGGATTGTTGGAAATGCTGTCAGTGCTAGACGATCAAAATCTAGGCACTCACATGATGGTGCCTAAATCAAGTTTAAAAATGGTCTTGACAGTAAGTTCCAGTGCTCAGCTAAAACCACTGGATGGAAGTTGGCAAAGAGAAATGTCAAGTCCTGAGTTTAGGTTCAGAAAAGAAACTACGTTAGCAGTAGCACAGCTGCCCGATTCAAGTGAAAAGGGCTCAGTGCGAGCCCAAGGTGAGACGTGGCCAAGTGCAGGCTTGCGTTCTGCACGTGGAGTCAGGACTCCGCCTCCACGCATGGAGTCAGGGCCCACTGCCTCCTGTGGAGTTAGGTCCTCTGGCGCTTGGAGTCACACCCCCGCCCCAGCGTGTGGAGTCTAGGCCCCGCCCCCTGGCACGTGGAGTGAGGGCCCCGCCCTCTGGCGCTTGGCATCAGGGCTCCCAGGTGCATGGAGTCTTAGCCCTGCCTCCGCACGTGGAGTCTCGAGTCTCGCCGGGTCCCCACGCATGGAGTCTAGGCCCCGCCCCCAGGCGCGTGGAGTTAGGCCAGGCAGGCAGCAACGGAGCTGCAGGAACGTCACCCTCACTTGCAGGCGTCATGCGGGGGCCACATGCAAGGACAAGGCGCTGAGTGAGAGCGAGCTGAGGGTCGAGACACCCACAGGGGAGCACCTGTGAGTCGGTCGTACAGAAGAGAGAAAAGGATGGCAGCCGGACTGACCAGGGCCGCAGAAACGACGAGGGAACCGGGCCTGGGCTCAAGGTGATGGAATTTTCTCTCCACCAGAACTGGCATGGAACAGGCACTGCAGGGGCTGAGAGGGCTCACAGGGGCCTGGAAAGGGTTTCCTGGGCCGTCCTTGCTCAGAGAAAGCTCCAGGGAGTGTGGTCACAGGGCGAGTCCTGGAACTGCATGTAGGGGCCCCACCCAAGCGGACAGCGCTGACTCGGCTGACTCCGGAGATGTCTGTCCCCTCCCTCCCAGAGGCATGGAAAACAAGGGGGGGCCCTGGGGCTGGCAGAGGCGCTGAGGGGAGAGGGACGAGGGAAGACAGACACAGGCAGCCGTCACTTTATTTTTAAGAGGAAACGCACAGCAGCAGGCTCACAGACAGGACCTTCCGGGTGTTTTGAACTCATACATTTGGTATATTGGATAACTTAGGTTGCTCTGCAAAATGAGGAAGAGGCTGCATCCTGTTCACAAATTAATGCTTATTCTAAACAGCAACCTGCCCTTTGGGCTTTTTTAGAACTTTGGACGGAGCTCCTGGAGTCCTCCATAGATGGCTGAGAAGGGCTGTTCCCACCCCGGGTCCAGCATGAGCCCCCCACATCCCGGAGGCCTGGGAAGGGGGGTGGGGGCAGCGCCCACCAACCTCTGCAGCCCAGAAACCCGAAGCGGGTGGAGCGTCATGGTGTCTGGTAAATTCAGGGTATACACAAGTTTGGCAAGAGTAGCTCAGAGGTCAAGCCGCATGCCAGCCCCGGAACATCACCCTCTCCACAGTCCCCTGGAAGCTGAGCCCCAGGCCCACCGCACCTCTGGCCTTTCCAGGTGCTGGGCTGGGGTGGCCTCAGGACCTTAGTTTTGGGGGAGGTTTCTGTTTCTCAGAGTGGGCACTGCCTCCCAGAAGGTCACTCTGGAAGGGAGCCCCGAGAGCTGAGCTGCCCTCCAGGGGAGTGAGTCCAGGAGAGGCGGCACCCAAGGGCTGTGGTCAGTAGGCTCTGTGCCCTGCTGTCCTTGCCTATAAGCTTCTCAGATCTCACGGTCAGTGCGTGGCACCGTGGATGGGGGTGTGGGCTGCTGAAAGCGAGACCCGACTGCTTGGGACAGGTCTCGGAGGGAGCACCATCAGGCCCCAGTGGAAGGAGATGTGGATGGGGACTAACCCTGACCCCGGGGCTGGAAGCAGCCATGGGAGGACCAGCCTGCCCCTGCCCCCTGGACAGCAAGCAGAGGCCACCCACCCCAGCGATGTGTGTGTCCGTCTGGGTCAGGTGCCCTGTCTTGGGCCACAAACCCCGGGGCTGATGTGACAGGATGGGACTATTTGGTGATGGATGGGTGGACAGAAGCGTTGCCAGTGTTCCCAGGGCATCCATGGAAACCCAAGCCCCAGAGCCCAGATGCCTATCCTAAAAGCCTCTCAGACCTGCTGTTCGGGGTAGCGCTGCCCCACCCTCATTCTGTACAGAGCTGAGGCCTCCCTCCCACCTCTAGATGGGATGGAGCCGCTCTCCGCAGGTTCTCAAAGTTGGCATTCTTCAGCTGTCCCAGCCCAGTGACAGCCAGTGACAGCTGAGCAGGAGACAAAAGCGGAGACAGGTGTAGGCTGCTGCCTCCTCTGCCTCCCCCTGCTCCCCCCTCTCAGGGCTATAAATACTCAGGATGCAAATGGTAAATGCTCTAGATGTTCATTATAAATTATAGGTGGATGATTGTGAATCTTTAGGCCATGAGGCCCCTTGGGGGAATATTTCAGTTCTTTTAAAAAAAAAAAGAAGAAACTAACCTGATGGTCCAGGAGGGCCCCTTCATAGCCTGGCTTCTGTCTGGGAGAGGCCAGGGTATGGGGAAGGATGACTGGGGGTGGGGCAGGGGGCACTACCACCCCTCAGTGAGTCAATCACAGAGGACACGAATGACCTGGCTCAGGTCAAGGGTGACTCTGAGCCAGATGAGAGGGAGGGCACCTTTGTCCCTACTGTTAGGTTGGAATGTTATTCCATGAGCATTGTTACTTTACTGATATATTTTTTGTAATTAGAGCACGCGAGCCGAGAGAGGGTGGAGGGAGAGAAAATCCCAAGCAGGCTCCATGCTCTGCGCAGAGGCGGATGCTGAACCCACTGAGCCACCCGGGTGCCCCTTTAATGTTTTTTAACCATTTAAGAGACCAGTGATATTCAAAAAGTGTGTGTTGTTGGGGTGGGCGGGGGAGCTCTTCTATACTTGTTCCACACTCCTGCCACGGAGACAGGTTCTGCCCGCATCCTTCCGGCAGGAAGTCCTGCCTAAGGGATGTGGGGGTGTGTGGTGGGGGAGCTCACAGTCATCTGAACAGACCCTGTCTGCAGAGGCAGGAGGCACAGGGCCCTGCCAGCCAGTCTGATGGAAACCAGCAGAATCGCCATGTCCTTTCCCACGACACTGCACAGGGGTCAGGCCGAGGCATATGGGAAGCTGGTCCTATCCTCCAACCCAACCCTTCTCCATGTATGCTCTCCTACCACTGGGGCTTCTAGAATCCTGTTCAGTAATTGGGGGTGACCAGTCACCTTCCAGGAGGAGAAAGAGTCCCAGTTGTCCTGCATGGTGTGTAAACCATTCCCTTCTCCTTTTCCAGAAACTCCTGAGCAAACACCAGGCACTGGGATGACTTCTAATTTAATACTATAATAATAAAACCCACGGTGGTACAGAACCATGAGCTGCATTTTAAATTCCTAGGGCCACTAATGAGCACTGAACTCCTGCTGGAGCTGTTGTCAGGACAAACACACAGAATCGATGGCTGTGGCCGCAAAAATAAATGGAGCATGGCCTACGCCCGCCGCAGCCATCACCAGCGACGGCCACCCTGACCTCGCAGCATCCAGAGGAACCGACCACCTGCACAGAAGGCAGGATTAAAAGGTAACACCAAAATGCAAACGCTAATGAGGAGAAACTCCTGGAAGGAGAAGTTTAATTTTCTTTCCCTCTTTTCACACCGTTTTTCCCTGTCCAAAGGGAGGTTCTTGATCGAAGCCTGCGGTGGGGCATGTATGCTCCCTCTATTACCCAGTGGCCCTGGCACACACCATGCTCTCCTTTTTATTGAAGATGATACCTTGTTTTCTTTTCCAAGTCTCTATCTAGAAAGAATAAGTGATTACAATTTTGTTATCTTCTAAAAAAAAAAAAAAGGTGAAGTGGATGGTTCAGATCCATCTGCACAGCGATTTGACAATTGGGGTGACAGTATAACTACAGAGCAATTTTTTGCACAATTGAGAACTCTTTTTTTTTTTTTTTGGCCAAGGAATCAGTCTAACAAACACATCCCACTCTTGCTGAAAATAATTTCTTTTCCCAACTCTTCTAGGAATAAAACACTTTTAATGTATTTGTCAGGAATCGACACTTCATTTAATAAGATTTAAAAAGTGACAATTTAAAGAGCAATTGAGAAGAGTCCCACATTCATCACGGCTCATGGTTCTAACTAAAATCAGAAGAAGAAAACCAGAAAAAGCACTGAGACCATGAGAAAACAAGCATCTGTGTCTGGGTGGGTGTGCGCACGTGTCCTACTATTACAGCTGGTTCGGGTCCCAAGTGCTCAGCAGCAACCTCACCTTTCAGACCGCCTTGACCAGGCCGCCAGCCCCACTGGGACACGCCCCGCCTGGCCTGCTGTCACCCCGGCTGGCCCTCCCAGGAGCCACCAGAAGGTGAAGGCCATCCCCCGCCAAAGCCCCAGTGCGGTTTGTTTTTTACTCTCCTGAAAAATATGATCTAAAATGACGAGCAGGGGATTCTGGCAGTGTTCTGTTTCCTGACCTGGGCAGTGGTTGCACAGTTTCTAACTGAGAAGCATCCCAGTAAAGGGCCAGGGGCCACAAGCACCCCTCTGTCTGTCTCCCCTGGGGGCCAGGCCTCACCAGGCCTCTCCTCAAACCAAACACCACCAGGGCTGCATCCTCACAGGGGTGGGGGAGCCACAGCCCCTCATCGGCCCTGGCCCCCTCATCGCTGGGCCGTTTCCCTCCTCACACTTCACGGCGGAGTTAGCCTCCACCGCCTGTTGGGTTGAGGACTCTGTGGGCACCTGGGAATCCTTCCAGCTGTGTGCCAGGCTGTCTTATCTGCTCTCCCATTCAGCTCCCTTAGTCTGTTTAAGCTTCGGGCCATTTTGGTCTAGTTGGCTGCAGGGAGAAGTCCCCCGCAGGGCCAGCCAGGGCCCTGAATGCCAGTCAACTGAGGACCTCTTCTCGGCTGCCCACTCACCCCTGATTCCCCGGAGATCTGTGCTTCACCCGGCATCTGTTTGGTGCCACACACCTCCACCGGGCTCTGCAGGCCCCATCCAGAAGGCCCTGGCCCAGCTAGCAGAAGGAGCCCCTCCCTGCTCCCGGATCAGAAGGCCCATCACGGGAGATGGAGCCCACTGGCCTGGTAACGGGAGGTAGACCAGAGCAGCTTCTGAGCTCTGTCGGTGTCTGCCTGGGGTCCCGAGAAGGCTTCCCTGCAGGCAAGGCCTCCAGTCAGCACCGGGAGACGGCATGGCCAGCTGATGGCTTGCGGAGATGCCTTCAGAACCACCCCACGCCTCCCGCCCACTGTCGTGTGTGATCGGCATGGCTTCATCTTCCCCTTCTTCCCTTACTGGATCAAAGTCCATTCTCTCAAGACCTCATAGCGACGTGTGGAAGGTGGGAACACCGATGGAAATCTGTGGGAGAGAGGAGGAGACAGCAAGCCGCTGGCTGGGCAAGGCCCAGATGTGGGTCTGGTGCTAAAGCCTCATGGTCTGTGCCTTTTCGGACGGGACGGTGAGCTGCCAGACCAGCTTGGTTACCTGTGCCTGGGATGGCGACATGTACCGCGTGGGGCAGTGGGGCTGCACGGTCTGGACATAGAGGGTTGGAACCTTCCAGGTCCTCGCCAGCCCGCTCCCCTCTTCCCAGGTCAGCAGTGCCAGCCCCTGAGCCCAGGGACTCCTCTCTGGACAGGAGACTTCAAAGTTGAGAAGGAACCCTCTGAATGGATACTTTCCAAACATCGGAACTCAGCCCTTGCTGACTTATGGGGCTCCTCTGTTCTCGCTGGGCAGGACTGCACTGCTGAAGGAAGTGCCGAGTGGACAGGAATTCTCCAGGCTAATTGGCAACCACGTGCTGAATGCTGACAAAGGCAGCGGCCAAGTCACAGAGGGCAGCCACCCACGGCAAGCAGGAGGCACTGCCATCTGTTCCAGGAGCCTCCCTCCCCTCACGAGCTGCCTGGCACCCCTCAGGGGTGCCGTTCACCCCACACAGTGGGGAAGGGGTCACATGCATGGGCTGAGGGCAGAGGGGGACCTGGAGCCCCCTGTGGCACAAGCAGGGACGCTGGCCCCATGGTTTCTCCTTCCCGCCAATGTTCAATCAGAAAGCCCACCTAACTTAACTGTTTAATCATGCGGTTTGATGACCCCCTGTTCCCATGTCAATAGATCACTCAAAACGAAGGTATACTGGGGAAAGCATTTAGTTAGTTGGGCCAGTGGTTCTGTGTACGCCCACAACCGATATCTTTCAGACACCAGAGAAGAGCCCCCATGAAAGCCCATCTTCCTCCAAGTGGGGTCACAGGGTATGCAGAGGACCTGGGTGTGCATCTGGGGGACCAGAGGACCACGGTGCCCAGCCTGACTGAGCTTCCCGTGGAGTTGAGTGTGACAGAGCCCTCGGGTGAGCTCCGGAGAGGAGTGAAAATCAAAAGGCAGTCTGATCAAGTTCCACGGGGTAGTTAGCGCTAGACTGGAAATTACTAAGTGAGAGACATGACAGAGCCAGATGAAGCGACGGCAGTCAGAGAAGATGGTCTCGAGGAGGATGAGGAGAAAAGCTTCTTAGAACGGCTTTTTCTTCCAATCCCCAGTTGAATCGTGTGGTCTGGGGGTGAAACACAGCAACCCCCGAACTGCAAAGGCCCAGTTTTGTGTTCCAGACACCGACGGGCAGGAGGGCTGCCCTCCACCAGGCTCAGCTAACCTGTGGTGGCTAGAGGGAGGGTTCCACCCAACTGGAAGCCGCTACAGACTTATATATATACATTTACATACGTGTGAACATTAAATTAGCGGGTGGCATAAGAACTAGTTCCTTGTCAGCCTCCCAAGCTTAGAGGCGAGGTACATTTCAGGAATGACAGGCGAGTCACTCAGGAACTCGAGTGACCATTAACTCCAGTGTCCTCGCACTGATTTGCTGTGTGTTTTCTTGAACTTCCACAAAGGATTTTCCTGGTCAGACCGGGTGCCATGATGAGCCGAATCTCAGCCTCGTGCAGGCCGTGTGCACAGTATCTCTGCTCCACCCCAGGCTTAACCGTTCAAAACCAAGGAAAGAAAATTACAGCATCAAAAGGGATTAAAACAAGTGATTTGCTGTTTGAGCGTTTCAAAAAGAACTGGAACACCTATGATTCAGCAAATGGATGCTAACTAAGAAATAAAAAATCATTTAGTTGCCAGGGCGATGTGTTCCATGAAAGTAAACACTCTACGGAAACCCATTTCCTACAGGGAGCCTCCAGGTAATAAAGGCCTAACATATTCTCCTCCGCTTGAGTGCTGGCGGGCCATTTCTGTATTCTGACACGGGCCTGTCTACCGCTTCCTCCTGTCCCCTTTGCCCGGGTTAGATTAGAGAGGTAGGGTGTTAATGGTGGGCTTGATGAAGATTGAAGACCCATTTTCTCCCCCTGGAGACCAGCCTGATTTGAACAAATTGAGGAGAACAAAGCAGCCCCTTTCTGTCCTTGGGAGAAAGCCTGTTCTGTGTCCATTTTTGCAGCCAGGTCTGCTCCTCCCCGGAGGGGGAGAGGGGCAGTCCACAGAGATCCCTCCTGGGAGGACACCGGTTCTTGCCGCTGCCCCTGGGGTCCACCCACATCACTCCACATCTGTGCCCCGGTTACTGGTGTTGCCGGTTGGGAGAGCGGGAGACGGAGCCTGGGCTGGAAGGCAGTGAGCTGCCACCGGGGGCCTGCAGGGCGTGGGGGTCGAGCGGCGGCCCCACCAGGCTGGGGTCCCCCGTCCCCGACTCCTCACTGTTGTCCTCCTTCTGGCTGCTCTGCTGCTCTGGACACTCAAAGTGGACACAGTGGAACACCTGCAGAGAGAGAGCAAAGGCCGGTGAGCGACGGCCATTGTCCAGCCTCCGGAGGCTGCCGATGTCCTGCCCGCCGCCCCTGCGCAGACCTGGGACAGTGACTAACAGGTGACACATGGTTCAGTCAGGTGGGGTGAAAGTACATGGGCCGAGGGTCTAAAAGGTACAGCCAGCACGACATGGATTCCTATAGACTGTTCTCACCGGATGACTCCATTTTTGGTTACCTTCATCATATGAGCTCTTCTTTTTAAATTAATTAATCCTTGCATTTGGCAGCAGGGTTAAAAGTCAACAGGGGTTGACTGGTGACAGCGCAAAACTGTAGTAAAACCCCCTGCATTGTACACTATAAATGGGTGAGTTGTATGGCAAGTGAATTATATTTCAATAAAGTTGCCCTTAAAAATAAAAAGCCAGCAGGGTGTCACCCTGGGGGAGGAGCAGCTTATCTCCAAGGGTCCAAGTGAGTCCCTCCCTCTCATGCTCTTCCTGTGCCCTCAGGAAGGGAACAGCTCCTGACGTGTAATTATCTGCTGGGCAGCATTGCTGGGGAAGGGGCTTCACCCTGACGTGGTTTGGGCCAACCTAGAATGAACACCCTCACGTGGATTCTGGACTTCAAGCTGTTATTACAAAGCTGTAATCATCAAGGCAGTATGATACTGGCACAAAAACAGACACACACATCAACAGAACAGAATAGAGAACCCAGAAATGAACCCGCAGCTAGATGGTCAATTAATCTTTGATGAAGCAGGAAAGATCATCCAATAGAAAAAAGACAATCTCTTCAACAAATGGTGTTAGGAAAACTGGACAGTTGGGGCACCTAGGTGGCTCAGTTGGTTAAGCATCTGATTTCGCTCCGGTCATGATCTTGAGGTTTGTGAGTTTGAGCCCTGTGTCTGGCTCTGTGCTGACAGCTCAGAGCCTGGAGCCTGGTTCGGATTCTGTGTCTCCCTCTCTCTTTGCTCCTCCCCGGTTCACTCTCGGTCTCTCAAAAATAAACATTAAAATTTAAAAAAAAAAAGGAAACTGGACAGCAACATGCAGAATGAGATTGGACCACTTTCTTACACCATACACACACAAAAAATTCAAAATGAATGAAAGACCTAAATGTGAGACCAGAAACCATCAAAATCCTAGAGGAGAACACAGGCAGCAATCTCTTTGACCTTGGCCACAGCAACTTCTTACTAGACACGTCGCCAGAGTCAAGGGAAGCAAAAGTAAAAATGAACTATTGGGATGTCATCAAGATAAGAAGCCTCTGCACAGCAAAGGAAACAATCAACAGAACTAAAAGGCAGCCTATGGAATGAGAAAAGATATTTGTAAATGACATATCAGATAAAGAGTTAGTATCAAATATCTATAAGGAACTTACCAAACTCAACACCCAAAAAACAAATAACTCAGTTTAAGAAATGGGCAGAAGACATAGATACTTTTCCAAAGAAGACATCCAGATGGCTAACAGACAAATGAAAAGATGCATCACCAGGGAAATACAAACCAAAACCACAATGAAATACCACCTCATATCTGTCAGAATGGCTAGAATTAACAACACAAGAAATAATAGGTGCTTGTGAGGATGAGAAAGGGGAACCCTCTTGCACTGTTGGTGGGAATGAAAACTGGTGTGGCCATTCTGAAGAACAGTATGGAGGTTCCTCAAAAAACTAAAAATAGAACTACCCTATGATCCAGCAATTGCAGTATTAGGTATTTACCCGAAGGATACAAAAATACAGATTCGAAGGGACATAGGCACCCCAATGTTTATAGCAGTATTATCAACAATAGCCAAACTATGGAGAGAGCCCAAATGTCCACTGACTGATGAATGGATAAAGAAGGTGTGGTATATATACAATGGAATATTACTCAGCCATCAAAAAGAATGAAATCTTGCCATTTGCAATGATGTGGATGGAACTAGGTGTATTATGCTAAGGGAAATAAGTCAGTCAGAGAAAGATAAATAGCATATGATTTCACTTATATGTGGAATTTAAGAAACAAAACAGATGAACACATGGGAAAGGGGGGAAAAAGAGGAGAGAGGGAAATAAATCACAAGAGACTCTTAACGATAGAGAACACACTGTGGGTTGATGGAGGGAGGGAGGTGGGGGGTGGGCTAGATGGGTGACGGGTACTAAGGAGGGCACTTGTGATGAGCACTGGGTGTTGTAAGTGATGAATCACCTGAAACCAATATTTCATTGTATGTTAACTAAGATTTAGATTTTTAAAAAAAGGAAAAGAAACCCTCACATGGAAGAGCCAGCCACCCCCAGGAGCCAGGAAAAGCTTACTACCTGGAAGCATGACCGAGTTCTGTACTCAGTGTTGGGCCAACTATTATGTGAACAGGGCACAGCACAGAGCTCAGCAAGTAAGGGGGAGGCATGGCCAACCCTGAGAATACACAGCATGGGGTGTGTGTGTGTTTGTGTGTGAGAGCCTAACATACCCGCTGTGAAACAGAAGGTGTGTGAGCTGGGGGTATAGTGACAGGGGACAGTCAGGAACTCTGTCAGAGGTGGGCCTTTGGGGAAGCTGACCTACGCCCTCCCCTGCACACACGGAAGTTCCTTTCTTCACTAACAACCATATCCTTCTGGGGTTCTAGCCCCCTGGGGCCTGCCCTGAACTCTTGAAGGGGAGGAATCACATCCTCTGCAGTGGTGGTCTCTGGTGTGGGGTACACAGATTCACTTTCCAAGGAGCAAGCTGGCAGTTCTGAGGGAATCCGTTTCCAGGTCCTCAATATCTGTATTTTCCAACACTGTCTAAGAACATGACTGAATTCACAACACCCTTCCCCACCTCACAGAAGGAAAGCACAGCCCCCTCACCTGCCCTCAGCAAGGGGCCCTGACACCTCCTGGCCCCCCTGAGGGTGAAGATCCGCTCAAGTGTATTCGTGCCTCATGTAATTTCTTAAACGTAATTGGGATTTTTCCAGAACTAAAACATTTTCAAGATACACTGGCTAAGGCCCATGAGTAAAAGTTTTGCACAATGACTTTCGGATTTGGTATGCCTTATTTAATGAATTGGTTAAAATCATGTCACCAAATATTTATTCCTAGTAATTGGTCATCTTCCATCTTACAAAATGTTTATTTTTTAACCTCATATTTATAAAAATAATTGTATTTAAACTTAGTAGCTCACTTCTCAACCTTAAATGTTCAAAGGATTACTTTTTTCCAAAGTTCTTTTATGGGATAAGTGAACAAAATGTTTGAAGGCCATGACTGCTGTACTTAGGAGACTCGAAGGGGAAAAAAAAAAGTTAGGGAGGGTGGCAAACCATAATCGACTCTTAAATACTGAGAATAAACTGAGAGTTGATGGGGGAGGGAGGGAGGGTAGGGTAGGTGATGGGCATTGAGGAGGGCACCGGTTGGGATGAGCACTGGGTGTTGTATGGAAACCAATTTGACAATAGATTTCATATTAAAAAAAAAAAAAAAAAAAAGCTAATAGGCATGGCTTGGAGGGAAGGAGAGGGCATCGGGTTTAGAAGTGTTCCAGGCAAGGGGAAGAACACAGGGGAGGAAAGGGCCCAGTGATGTCGGAGGAAAAGATCCGAGTCAGCAGGGCCGGCGAGGTCTCTGAGGCAGGAACACCCCATGACATGCTCATCCCATGTCCCACAGAGCTGGGCCTGTACATCAGATCCAACAACAAAGACTGACCTCAAAAGGACCCGTGCTGGTGATGCACTACTGGGATATTTGAAAAGACTCATCTGGCAATGAGGGCAGGGTGGTCAGCTTGGGGCCCACACGCTGTCCTCAACAAGGGGTGAGAGCTTTGGGCGGGAGGTCAAAGAGGCCAAGGAGAGGAGTTACAGCCCATGAGGTGATTAAAGAGAAACACACACTGATCTTGGTTACTTGTTAGAGGTGAAGTTCAGCAAAGTGGGACAAATCCAAGAGGGGTCCCAGACTTCTGAGATGAGCTGGCACAGGAGGCTGGAGCCCAGGCATCTGCTGGAGCCCAGGCAAGAGGGGCCGCACAGGCTCACTGGGGAAACTGAGAGGCGAGGAGGGCTCTGGCAGTGGTGGATCCCAGCGAGAGGCAGGGGGGTGACGGGAGGGAGGCAATAGGGGCAGATGAAGCCTCACCTGGAATGGGGTTTAGGGATGAGTCCTAAACCCTTAGGGACTTAGGGATGAGGGCCTGATGGCACAAGAGAGTCTTAAACAAACTGGTATGCTAGGCTAGGCTGGGCTGGGACAGGAACTGAGGCTGGGGGACCGATGGGGCAGAAGCCCAGCCGCTAGACCCAAGCATCCTGGACAAACACCTCGTTCTCCCTCTCATCCCCAGGCTTCTACTTAAAGAAGTAAGTGGTGGAATTTGTAAAGTTACCACTGAACTTGGCTGCAGATGCTGAGTGTGTAACTGCTTTGTAGTGATATTCATGCAAAGGGCTGGTGGGAGCCTGGAGCCTGTGCAGACAGTGTGCAAGGCAGGCTGTGTGCCACAGGGGCATAGGGGCATGGCACACTCCCGGCCCTTCCCTGGTCACCCAGTGCTTCCTGGAGAACTGCAACCCCTGCTCCCTTGGATGGGGGTCCACCCCTTCTTTCCCAGGGCCTGCTGGCTGGAGAGGAGCCATTCAACTCTGGATCTGCCCATGTTTGGTGAGTCTGCTCCTGGATGAGGGTCCATCTGTAGTGGATATGGCACTGGTATCCTGGGAGTGGGCAGGATGTGGGGCAGGGCTGGTGGGCACCTGTTTCTCTCCCCAAGGGAGGAAGTGCAAGCAGAGGGTGGGGGGCGGGGGGTGGACGAGGAACCATCTCTCCTTTGTCCCGGGGGCTCTATGTCCTCCACGGCTCCAGTGTGTGCATGCACATGCATCGTGCACACATACACACATGTGCATGTACACACACACACACACACACACCCTTTTTACTGTAGAATCAAATTCACAGAAGGCAAATGTGGTATCAACTATGAGATTATAAATTCTGTGCTTACCTTCCTGCATCACTATTTTCTCCACATTCCCACTTTAATTCATTTATCTACAGCTGTTTCAAATTTCACATCTCAAACTCTAACGTGAAGACTGAGGCCATATGTCTTCAGGTCTATCCTGTTCATTTTGGCAAAGCCGGTCTCCCTCAGAGCGAGCAGATTCCACTCCCTGAAGCTCAGGTGGCCCTGTCCTCACCATGGTGCTTCCTGGGGGCCTCACGGTGCCAGCTGCCCTCAGTACCCCCGTGCCACCTTTCCTCTCTTTCCTTCCTCTGCCTGTTCTAGCACATCTCTCTGCTTGGGCCCATCTGCAGGTGCTTACTGGTCAAAAGTTCAATGGGAGAGCCTTTCATGGGGATTTTAAACTGTCTGGGCCATTGGCTCTGACCTGTACCATGCAGGGCAAATTTGAACAGCTTCCTGGTAGCAGCTATCCATCTATTCCCCTCCATCAATTTAACGTTCTCACAGCTTTTCAAGTGACAAGACCATCTTTCGGTGGGTTAGCGACAGTCCTCTGGCTTTATTAACACTCCTCTTTCCAAGTAAGGAGGGGGTGGGGGGTTGGGAGGGAGGGGATGGTGCTGTTGGGCACAGCTCTGCTGCCTGGAGCCCCACCCCCACCCCTGCCCCCTCTCCCAAGCCCCTCCCTGGAGCTTTTCCTAAGCCAGCAAACATCCTGTTCTCTTTCTCAGTCCGACCGACCAGTCACACTCTGTCCCCAGAGCCCACATCTCCACCCTCTGAGAGGGAAATGTTCTGAACATGCTGTACTTACTGCACCTTCCCCTTTCCAACCCTGAGCCCTTTTCCTGTCCCATCGTGCTGTTGTTTGTGTAATCCCATCGCCTGCGTTCTCAGCCCCGATCTCCAGAGGTTATCCCTCAGGCCCCTGAGCTGATGCTAATCCCTGCACTGACTGAGACTTATCCCCCTCCTTCTCCTCAGTGTCCTTAATTTCTGGGTGAGCTCTTGCCCCACAGGCCCTGCGAGGCTTTAGGCTCCCCTACCAAAGCCCGGCCCCCTCCTGCCTCTGTCTACCCACCTTGCAACCTTGCAACTCAAGGACCAAGGTGTGGCTGCCCTTTCTCCCATGCAGCCCTTGCACAATGATAAACACATCAGTACAAATTCTGGATTGAAAGATAAAATTTAAAAAACTCTCAGTGAGGCTGGGCGCTAACAGCTGGTCCTTCAGAACATGCCTCTCACCTGGGAAAGGGTCCACATCAGCGACACTACCATCTGCTCTGCATGGTGCTGGTGAAGCCTGGGAAGACTGTATGTAGTGGGTGCCTAATGAATGCTTGCTGGCTTGCTTCTTGTTGCCCTCATTTCCACTGTCATTCCCGCTTCTAGCCTGCATTTCTTTCTTAACTTGGGTGATGCTGACTGCACAACCGTCTTTAGCCCATTTGACCCACCTGTTTTAAAATAATAGTGCAAACGGCTGTTATCCCCAACACACCTCACAATGCTGACAGCGAATCTCCACTGGCTGTTTTGTGTTCTGCTCTGGCTATTCCTCCCTGAGAAATCATAGTCGCTGATCCCCTGCCACCAGTGGTCAGTCCTTCCACCTGAGGTAGGGCAGACTGGAGGCCGTGGAAATCCCAGCTGCCTGACTGTGTTCATGCGGCCCCGGGGTGGGCACACATGTGACCGGACCAGGGGATGGGGCCACACCTCCGAGCTGAGCTTCAGTTTGGGACTTGGAATCCTGAGTGTCACTGAAGGACCAATTAACTTTAACATGGGTTCCCTGAGCATCTCCAGGGAGCCAAGCAGGCTCTGCCAGATTCAAAGGCAACACACAGGAAACAGTTAATTTTATTAAGTCACAAACTGGTGTAGTGAGGATTTTAAGTGGAAAAGGGTGTTTTACAAATAGAAAGGTGGGTAAGTCTTACCCAGTGACTGGAGTCACTGAAGGGGTAAAACGTGCAGTGGGAATCAGAACGAGCAGGCAAAGGGCGGGCGGGAGTCGGGAAATGAAGGGTGCCTCTGTGTGCCAGGCACTGAGGACAGAGCGAGCCCCACACAGGCGGCAGGTGTGGCTAGAGGAACTGGGTGAATGGGGCCTGGAGGTCAGGAGGTTTGAGTGCATTCATTCACTCCACAACACTTATGATGCACCACCTGCATGCCCACCATGCGGGTCCTGGCCCCTCAGAGGGTGCATCATCTGATGAGGACAAAGGACACCTCACTGGACAGGCAAAGGCTCTGGGCCTACAGGGAGCCATGAGGGTGTGGTGGGGTCCCAACCGGCCCGGGGGAGTCGGAAATGCTTCCTGGGGGAGGAGATGCCAGAGCTGAGTCGGGAAGCTTGAGGCAGCCAAGCAGGAAAGGCCAGAGGAGGGAGCCCTTGGCGCAGCAGGAGAGGGGAGGCTACTGTAGCTCTAGCCTTGGGGGGGAGGGTGATGATGGAGAGAGCAGGAGGGTGCAGGCTGGGTGCAGTGGGGCCATGGCCCAGGGCAGTACCATGAGGGACTGGCCAGACCTGGGTGGGGAGCAGGGGACAGGGGCTCTGGACAGAAGAGACTCTTAAAAAGGGATTAAATTTAAAATATTACAAAAGAAATACATGTTTATGGTGACAACTAATAAAAGTGGTTAAAGGAGGAAGGTAGATGACAACAAATCCTTCAACACTGAAACCCCCTGATGTAGACTAGCCATTTGGGATAAACAGAAAGAGTCCTTTTTAAAGGAAGAGTAACAGAACTGGGTAACAGATGAGGTGAGACCGACACAGGAAAGAAAAGGCTCCGGGGATTTTCTGGGAGGACAGAGATGGCAGCAGCGGGTCCCAGGGGGCTCCCGGCTCAGCCAACCTCTGAGGGCCCGTCCTCATCTTCAGATCCTTTCCCTGCTTTTGTTTTTCACACTTCAACTGCCCCACTGAGCACAAACACTGACCAGGCGCTAAGCAGGGGTGCCCCTGCCTGTAGGAGTTTACTGTTCTGCAAAGGAGGCAGCAGTGTGCCCAAGGTCACATGCGTGGTGGCATTCTGCCTCAGGGCCAAGCAGCTCTGAGCCGGCTCACCCGTCTGCAGAACAGTGTGCAGGCTGGGCTGTGGTTGAGGATCCACCCACCCGCCAGCTGAACCTAACACAGTACGAAGCCAACACCCGCCACGTCCTGGGCTACGGCACCTCACCACCATCATCTCGTGCAAAACTGCGGTTCCCCCTGTCGGGACCTTGGGCACCCAGAGAGGAGGCCTAACTGTTCTCAGGAGCGGGGGTGGAAGGCGAGCCTGTTGTGGGGAAACTGGCTCCTTCCTCGGGGATCACGTTGGTCGGAAGGGGCCTGAAGCGCCTCCCTCCTCCTGCCGCAGGGCCCCTGCTCTCACACGGAAACCAGGGGAGGGAGCGATGGCTCGGGGGCGCGGGGTGCCATCGAAAGTGTGCCGCCTGCCCGCCACACCCTCAGGCTGCTCTGCCCAAGTGCACCTCTGGCCTCCCTCTAGGTGGAACAGCCAGGTTCTGAGTTTCTCTTCGCTCAGAAGCTTGTGCAATTCAATTTCTTTCCTGCGAACCTTCCCAAGACTGCAATACCCCTCGGAAACGATGTGACCAAAAGTGAATGAGGCATACAGGGCAGAGTCGCACTACTGATTTATGCAAAACCATTACGACCGCCGCCGCATCATTTTCCCTTCCCCTTTTCGGCAATCATGTATCCCATTAGCCTGTTTGATTGCCGCCGCTCACAAAGGGGCACCTTCGCTGAACCAGCTTCAATGGCCTCTGGATCTATCCCTGGAGAGGAGCCGGCTAATTTGGAATGTAGTCGTGTGTATGAATCCGACACAGCCTTAGTCGCTATCCGGGTGTCCTTTTTTTGGTAGCTGCTGTTTATTATCACTTTGCCTTTCCTCTCTGGGAGCCATAATTTTCGACATGTTTGAGATAGTCTGGGGTGTTCTTTTTCTCTGTGAGCCCTGGAAAGGATGAGCACAAACGCTCTGGCCTCTTCTCGGTGACGGGGCTGGCTCCTTGGCTGGCCGCTGTCTGCCGCCTTTCATTACAGGGACTCTCCAAGCACGCTGTGCTCGACACATCTTCAAGGGTTTTAGAAGCAGAGAAGCCTCTGCTAATTTTCCCAAGTTGCACTAAGAGTCCGCCGTGAACTGTAGCAGAAATTGGGAAAATTTAATAAATGTTGATCCGTGGCTCTACCTTGCTTTTCTGGTTTCTCCTGAGTAATTTTCACAGACTGCTTTCATGCCAACCAATACAAATAGGATTCCTGACCCAAGCTTTCAGCTTACATTTCCAAGGTGACATATCTTTATAGATACCACCTCTCAGTGATATCGGCCCGTAAGTCAGACACAGAGACATGGCTTCTGAATTATGCCACCCTGAAGACTGCCGATCTTTCTTCACCCCACACCCACTGTGCGTTCAATGAGCATTGACAGATCCTGACGCTTGTGACAATTGACATCTTTCTTACACTCACCTCAGGGGCAGAGGTCAAGAGTCCCCTCTGTAGGCTGCGGGGATGTTTTACTTTTTGTTCCTTTAAAAATGAAGTCCAAGTGTCTCTGACAAAACACCCCTTTTTATAAACAAAAGTTCTGTAATTGTACATCTGAACAGCCCAAACCATTGTTTTCAGTTAGGAAACCCTCTTCAGAGGGAGATATTTCCAGACTCTGAACAATACTTTTTCAGTATTGCTTACAGATGATAGGATGCCCACATCGTTTTGCACAAATATTTAGTCCTAATACATGTAGAAGTACATTTCTTGGTGACACTGCTTTTATATGGCAAGTTTTTAAACTTTCCAGTATCACTTTCCCATATTCATGTAGGCCAGGGCACCCACAGATCCCTGGAACTTCACTGCTTGGAAGGTTCTGGAAAAAGAGTCTTTCCAATACCTATCAATACAGGCAGCCCCACAATCCCCAGTTACTGTTTTTGATGTGTGCACACTCCAGAGTTCCAGGGAGAGCGATTTACTCTCTTCGTAATTAAGTTGGCCCTGGAGTATTAGTGGCTTCTTTTTATTTTTGAAAAACTAAGAAACAGAAACGGGAGATGTTCTAGCTCCCAGGCAGAGCCTGGCAGGTGTGGCCTTACCAAGGCCCCCTTCCCACATCAAGGGAGAGTCTGTCTGTGGCCACTAGCCCCGGAAGGCCGGCACGCGTAGCCCCAGCTTTCCGGGAAAGTTCTTCACTTCCTCCAGGTGATGTGTGTCTGCTCCGCGTCGCAGCCCCAGCTGCTTGGAGATTTCGGGCCGGCTGCTAACTGCTGGCTCGGCACTAGGACGCCATTCAAGATTATCCTCACAAGCCGGGTTATCTCCCTTCTTTGCTGCTGGGTGGCCCCACGCCTCACCCACTCAGGTTCTTTGGGTGCCGCCTCCCAGGGCAGTGGTTTGGTGCCGAGTCGGTGCGGCTGCAGCACGGCACACACGAGGACCTTGCGGATCGCAGCGTAAGTGCAATGACACATGCTCACTGCTGGGTCGTTTTCCCTCTTCCCAAGCAAGTCTTCCATAATAGGCATTTAAGAATAAAGATGCCTAGAACAGGTCTTCTTTTGTAATTATGCTACAAATTAAGTATCTTCCTGCTTTTTCTGTCTCACTGGGAAGGAGACTGGATTTAAGATCGAATTCACTCTCCTTATTTCAAAGACAAGTGTCCTGAGAGCCAGGGAGTGAAGTGACTTGTTGGGGGGTCACAGAGCTGGTCGGGGGGGGGGGTGAGGCTGGCACCAGTGCTGGGGTCTCCCGAGCCACACTCCACGAGGCCCTCCCTCCCTTCCTTCCACCCTCTGCTCTCTCCTCCTCCACTCGTTCCCTACTTTGCCAGCCTGCACATCAGGGTTATTTCTCAGAGCTTACTTCTAGACCCTCTCCAGCCCTTTCTTCTTAGCCCGACTTCTGAGGTACTTGACCTGGATTGCGAGCTACATGTGTACTCCTTAAATCCACATTTTTGTGTGGATGGCACCTGTAACTCCCGCTCACTGTGTCCTACAGTATCTTGTAACTAAATGCTTCCACAGACTTTCCCCCAGCCACCACAGCCCTGCCATTCTCCAAGGTCATGGGGATGACAGCCCGGTGCAATCTTTAGCTCCTCCTCGTTCCTCAGATGCAAGTTGTCACAGGTGATTCCTGAGAGCTTATTTTCCTCAGAACACTGCACTATAGCTATGGCCCTCAGTCTGATTTATGGAGGGGCTACTGTGTGTGGGGCACGGGGCTGGGTGCTAGGACACGAAGATACCATGACACTGTCTCTGCTCTCAAGAAGTGCGGTGGAGGGGCACCTGGGTGGCTCATAATTAGTATCCAACTCCAGCTCAGGTCATGATTTCACTGTTCGTGGGTTCGAGCCCCGCATCGGGGTCTCTGCTGTCAGCGCAGAGCCTGCCTCAGATCCTCTGTCTCTCTCTCTCTGCTCCTCACCCCTCTCTCAAAAATAAACATTAAAAATTAAAAAAAAAAAAAGTGCAATATAGTGCGGGACCCAGGCAAAGCCTCTATTAATTAAGCAAACTCCTAGATGCCAGGCTGGCTTACCTGTCCCCATGCCCGGGGCCCTGCTGTTCCTGTGCTTCCCTGGTCTCTGGCCCACACCTGGTCCCGCCCTTGCAAATACCACCTCCATCTTGCATATACCCCACAGGGCATCCAGGTGCCACCTGAAACCTGGCTTGTGCTCGTTATTTCTCTTCCTGAGTAGGTTTTCTTTGTGCACATCCCTTCCCCATCACTGCCACATGATGCCCCCAGATGGCCCGGTTCCTTCTCCCTGACAGAAGTGGGAGTTTGAGGGCTGACACTGCGTCTCTGTAGGTCTTCCGAGGGAGAGGCTCACTGGTCCACTTTCTCTGTATCTCTCTGTGTCTCTGCCGCTGGGATGTCTGCTTCAGTTCTGGTGCTGACCGACCGGAAGTTCTGGCCTTGAGAGCCAGCCTATGACTGCTGTGACGTGTACCTGCCTTTGGAAGCTTAGAGCACAGCCTCCGGAGGATGCTGCCAGGGAAATCCCGGGGGGACCAGAGAGGGAGTGATCAGACCTGGTGGGGGTTTCTGGGAAATAATTATCACCAGGCCAGGAAGGAGCCTTTTCCGTTTTGTTTTGTTTCTAAAGAGCCCATTTCCCTGTTTTTGTTTTTTTCCCTTCACTAGAGCCACATGTTGCTATGGGAACGAGGATGGCACTGGGACCCACAGCCACTCACCGGCCTGACAGAAGCCTGTAAATAAATTCTGCCTCACTCCGGGCTCTGCGCTGAGTGGTCCTGGAGGGCAGCTCAAGCAGCCACTTGCTGACACTCTGTCCTGCTGGTGCCGGCGTGCGCAGGACCCTCCTGCGGCAAGCTCGCGAGCTGACTGCTATTCTGCCACGGCGAGCACGGAGCGTGCGGGGGAGTCTGCAATCGCCCACCCTCCGCAACCCTCCACGACACGATCTCGTTCGTGTCTATGGGGTCCCCAGGGCCAGGATCATCTGACCCATTTCACGGATGAGGAAACCCCCTCCTCCGGCCCCGGCCCCGCATCCACGCACGCCAGCTGTGCTGCTTGGGCTGGCAGCCCGCACTGCCGTCTCCACCGCGGGCTGCCCTCCACGGTGCCACGAGTTCAGGCGCCCCTCACGTGGCTGACTTCCACCAGGCGCGAGGCTGAAATCCCTCTAAGGAAGGGCCCTGCCGTGGTTTCTCTCCTAGGCACTGGCTGGCACAGGAAGTGTGCCCACAGAAGCCACTTGCTAAGTCTGACTGTGCCGCGGCAGAGATGGGCTCACCTCTGTGGCTTTACTATTTATTATGCATTTGTGGGACACAGAGCAGCCTGGATGTTTTGAGAGACCAATTACCCGGATTCAAATCCTCACTCTGTCACTCACTAGCAGCATGACCCAGCAAGTCACTTAACATCACTTGGCTTTAGTTTCCTCATCAAATTTTCCTTTTTGCTTGAAACATTTTGGCTGTGAAAACCATGCACCAAAGAGTACATGGAAATGCAAACGTATAGCTTGTTGAATAACTATGTAACAAAAGCCACGCAAACTTTCAAGAACCCAGGAACATTGCTGGTGTACCATGGTCCCTCCACATGGCCGGCCCTTCCTGATCCAAGCCTCCCCACCCTGAGGAAGCCACAATTCTGGTTTTAATAATAATAATTCCTTTGCTTTTTTTTTTTTTTTTTTTAAGTTTTACCACCTGTGTCCACATCTTCAAATGTGATAGGTTACTTTTACCTGTTCTTGAAGTTTTAAGAACATAATCCTAATTTACGTATTCTTTTGTATCTGACTTCTTTCCCTTGGCATGCTGTGATATTCATCATGTAGATCACAGCCCCCTGGATGACGTACTAGGCTTGGCTTATCCATCTCCCTGGTCAGATGACTGGGTGGTGTCCCACTTGGGTCTGGTATGAACGAATGGTGCTGCTGTGAACATTTTCATTCTTGCATAAGAGCTTCTTTAGAAAACACACGAGTGTGAGATGCTTAGTCTTAGGGCAGCATGCAGATGTTCAACTTTAGTAGATCTTACCAAACCATCCTCTTCAGCAACTACAGCAGGTCATACTCTCACAGCACTGGATGTGAGTTGCCCGCTGCTCCTCATCTTTGCCAACACTTGGTACTGAGCTAATTCACTTTTAAAAAAATATTTTATTATTATTTTTTAATATGTATTTATTTTTGAGAGAGAGAGCACGAACAGGGAAGGGCCAGAGAGAGAGGGAGACACAGAATCTGAAGCAGGCTCCAGGCTCCGAGCTGTCAGCACAGAACCCGACGCGGGGCTTGAACCCACGAACCACGAGATCGTGACCTGAGCTGAAGTTGGATGCTTAACTGACAGCCACCCAGGTTCCCCTGAGCTACCTCATTTTTAAAAAGTGAGTGAGAGTAGAATCTACTTCCATATGACGGTTAGATAGTGTAATAAACCTAAAGGGTTTGGAATAGAGCCTGCCACACAGTAAGTGCTCAGTACACATGAGCTCCTGTTTTATAATTTATAATAAGAATAATCATTATAAAGGGTCTTGAACTAGGACATGCTGAGGTATGTGGCTTATTTACCTTTCCACTTACAAAAGTGACTGGTTTAAGAAACTCTTCATTGTGACTACAGAAAGTCTGCCTTAGACCACCACAGTCTCTTGATGGTGAGAACCTGTATTACTGAACCCTTTACATGGCTGATTGATGCACAAGGGAGACTGAACAATTCCTTCACTCACTCAGCCAACAGGTACTCTATGCTGATGCGCACCAGGCCCATGTGAGGTGCCTGGGATACAAAGATAAATATGACACAGCCTCTTTCCTCAGCTGCACACACACAATAGGTGAAGTGGGACCCTGAGAGCAGCCTACAGACCATCAGCTCTATCCTCAGCTTCTGTTGACTTGGCAAAGGTTTGCATGTGGCTTCTTGGGAGCGGGACCCCAGTCTTTCTATATTGCAGATAGTTTCTTCTATAGTCTTTTTGAGCCCCCAGGGGCCATCTGTGCCCCTGAGCTCTCTGCCTACTGAAAAATCACTCCAGAACGTGCTCTCAAACCCGGGTTCCCATCCAAGCCATAAAAAGAAACAGGTACCACTTCTACTTCCTTTAATACACGGACAGATTTGCAGACAGCTCTCATCTGGACCTCGTCTGGCCTCTGAGGATGGAGGCATGTCCCTCTGTGGCCCTGCTACGATAATTAATGAAATGGAAACGAAGGGGTCCACGCAAGGTGCTGCTTCAAAAGCAGCAGGGCTCCTCCACGGTCTCCAGAGCTGAAACTGGAGATCTGCCGTGACGTTTGTGGTGTTGTTGACAAGGCCCGGGTTGCGACCGTTTCCAGAAAAGAGAGCCTCAGAAAGCTAAACAGTACCTGCCTCCTGAACACGCAGAGTTGATTAGCAGTTGAGGAAGATGGGCAACCACGCGGGAACGACCTCACGACTGCCAGACTGGCGGCTGAGACCACCATAACGTGACTGAGGAAACAGCCCAGGAGGACCTTTCGGGCCACTGGCCCTGGGGAGAATCAGACAAATGGAAACAACTGAAGGAGAGCAGGATGAGAGGGCGGGCATGCTAAAAGACGCGTGTCTGCCATCTAGTGCCAAGCAGGACAAGAAGACAAAGGAAACCCTGCGCGTGGACAGAGAAGACATGCAAGAAAGGCAACCGAGGGTAAAGGGGAGAAACGCGAGCCGTGTGGGAAACACGCCAAGCACAGGGAGACTGTGGAGCAGGGGATGACAGAGCACACGCTGGCGGGGAGGGAGAGGAAGCGTAAGAAGCGAAGATAAGTGACAAGGATGATGCCAAGTACACAAGGAGCGGGAGGTCACACGAGGCAGCGGTGGAGTCTGTAAGGTAAGCGTTAGGGAAATTTATTGACAGAAGTCGTAAACGTAGCTAAAAGATGAAATGAATTCATTGCTGCGGTGCTCACAAAGGATAGATGAGAGACAGATGCCAGCAGCAGACACACACTTCCCAGAGGAAAGGGATGAAATGCTGCAGGAAATCAGAAGCGTGCCAAAACAGGTGATCAAGAAATCTGAACCTCCACAGTGGCTGAGGCTGCTGTCACCTGAGAGCCCGATCGCAGGGAAGCGGGGAAATTAACATGCAGCGGTCGCAGGCGGACCTCGGGTGCAGGAAGGCCTGGCTGGTTGGGGTGGGACGCACACCCACGCTGGGCAGGAAATCCCAGGCTGTTTCAGCTCAGAGGCCTCTGCTGTTCCAGCAGCAGCCGGGATCCGGGGTCGGGGTAGGTTCCAGCACCACAGCCGCAAGCTGCTAGTAGCCCCAGCCACTGACACACTGTGCGGGCCACTTTCCACCTGCCACCAAAACAGACCGCCCGCGCCCCCCAGGAGTGTTCAAGTCAGAGGAACCTCTGAGCTGGGCCTTCCCTGCCATCCCCTGTCAGACCTTCTCCCTGGAAGGGGCAGCACCTGCAGAAAACAGTCTTCCTGGGAGATGTGGCAGTTACCCACATTTCTCTGTTACCCACACATGCTCAAAACCAATCCCATCTACGCTTCTTGAAATTAGCACAAAGCCTGTGGGTTGGTAACACTCAGTATCTAAAGGTCCTGCTTCTGACTAAATGAAGGCCACAGGTGTCATTTGGCAAACAAGCAGTGACAGGCTGAGGAAGTTCTGCCTCTCCCTATACCACCCTCAACTGTGAGACAGAGGGGCCCAGACCCCAATACCCTGATGGCAGATTTCTGTCTTCCATGGGACTAGAGATGGGCTTACCCTGGACCCCACCTCCCTGCCATCCTGGTTTCCTGACTCTGCCCCCAGCCTCCTTTCCCTGGCTGTCTGTGCCATCATGGCTCTCCTCCAGGGCTGCCTTCCCCAGGAGTCCTGCCCCACCAACCTTAGTCACCCCTCTTCCTATACTACAGCCTTGTCTCTCACACCTCTGAACATCACCACCCCAACTTAGACACATTCCCACTGTTCTCTAAGATAGGTGATACTTTTTCCAAAACTAGTATGCTGTAGGAGAGAATGCTTTGAGAGCTGCCATATTCTTTAAAGAAAACAATTTCTTTTGGTTAATATTTATTTTTGAGAGAGAGAGAGACAGAGTGCAAGGGGGTGGGGGCAGAGAATGAGACACAGAATCCGAAGCAAGGCTCCAGGCTCTGAGCTGTCAGCACAGAGCCTGACCTGGGGCTTGAACCCACGAACCATGAGATCACGACCTGAGCCGAAGTTGGACGCTCATCTGACTGAGCCACCCAGGGGCCCTGAGAGAGTGCTAGATTCTTGACACTCAGGGAGATTCAGCACTTTTGCGTCTTCTTGTGTGCTCTGAGAAAGACAGTTTGTGGGTGTTGCCTTATGATCCCATTCATTATTCATGTTATGATTTCAGATGTTTCCCAGTTGGCAACACCACATTGAGGCTTTTTTCCCTGAACAATAACTGACTCAGTCAGGCAGCCTGGCAAGTTGCTGCTCAGCCAGATGCAACAGATCACTGGTTAATTAGTCAACCTGTACAGACGGGCTGGTGAGTGTACTTGGAGTTCCCTGCATAGACAGTTCTAGAAACTCATTGGGAGGAGAAGGTCTTGCACTCCAACTTTAGGGTTCTGTAATGGGAAATTATTCCTCATTTGGTTACTGAGGTAGGTGACAGGGTTGGGGCTGAGTGCCGGGAGACCCTCCTAGATACATCCCAGTGCTCCCTGGCCTTCTCTGACCTAGAATTCCTTCTGCTGGAATACTAGACTGCAGAGTCCCATGTAGGGATTAAAGACAGAACTGGTTTGTTTTTTGGGGATGTATTATATAAGAAGTGACTGCACATGAAAAATATTCAATTTTAGCTTGATATATTATGTGAAGATAAATTTAAATTGTTTTCCAACTTGGTAAATAAAAAACACATAACTTAATGTAAGTATAAGTGGCAAAAAAATTGGGATTGATTGGCAAAATTTAAAAAATATGCTGAGTAATGTATGGGACGGTTGAATCACTATATTGTACACTTAAAACTAATATTAACACTGTATGTTAACTTTACTGAAATTACAATTTTTTAAAAAGATTAGAAAAAAATTTTTAAAAATAGGATATTTGGTTTGGGCCTCAAATATACATTGATTCAGATTCAAATTTACTTTTGTTACCTCATCAAAAAAAAAAAAAAAAGTGCTTTTATGACCTGATATTTAGAGTTCTTTAATTTTGTGCCTTAACAAATATCAATTTGTTTACTTTTACAATTTTCAGGTTTGGTTAGAAATGAAGAGGTAAGAGAGAAAGTTTCAGACTACTGTTTATAAGCTCTGCTCTCTAAGAAGCACACTGTAGGCACACTGTTCTAAATGAATAAAATGCAAATGCAAATGAATAAAAAGGCAAAATGAGTATAAATTATCACAATATTTTCAGTTTTGAGAATGCAAGTTGAAGTACCAGAAACACCCTGGTATGCTCTGGAGAATTCTGATTTGACAACCACAATGCACGAACCCAGGGCCAGCTATGTAATGTGCAGGGCTCAGCACAAAATGAAAATGTAGAGCCTTCTGTTCAAAAAAGCAGGAATAAAGCTTTATGTTTTCTCCCACAGTTCCTCTCTTGACCGGACACAGGGTTTTCTTTTGCTACTTAATGTTGCAATCCCTTGGGCAAGGGGACTCCGAGGCCAGGGCAGACCCACATAGGCGCCCGGGGCCCTATCCCGTGACTCAGGTGAGGGTCACACCAGACCCTGACCCTCCCTGCAAACACGCTGGGCCTCCAGGGGGAGTGGAGCGTGGTGGGAGGCATGGGTCAGGCTAGGATGGGGAGGCTGGGCAGGTCTAGGTACCAGGGGTCAGTGGGTGGCTGAGAACCTGTCCTGGGAAGGTGAGAGGGGGCAGAGGTGGGTCTGTGTGTAAACTGAGGCTCCCGGCCCCTGGTGAGTGCTCCACTTCCCCATGGGGCTCCCATTATGAAAACAAATTCACAGGTTAAATTGTGAAGAATTCAAGATGGTGCTGGAGAACATAAACCCCAAGCACAGAGTCCCCTTCTGGGTGTGGAGCCTCACGCAACTGCCCTGGTCATATGCCCATGAAGCCAGTCTTGTGCAGAGCTGAGAAATACCACGTTGAGGTGAAAACTACAGAATGGTTACTATTTTGATGCCTTTCATTTCCTCTTGAGTTTCAGCTTTCCTGTTCCTTATGATTCCTGTCTTTAAGTTTATTTATTTTGAGAAAGAGAGAAAGAGAGAAAGAGAGAGAGAGAGAGACAGAGAGAGCATGCACACACACAAACGAGAGTGGGGGGAGGAGCAGAGAATACCAAGCAGGCTCCATGCTGAAGCACAGAGCCCGACATGGGGCTCCAACCCACTGGACTATGAGATCATGACCTGAGCCAAAACCAAGAGTTGGATGCTCAACCAACCGAGCCATTCAGGCACCCCGTGATTCCTGCCTTTAACTAGCAGTCCTTCAGAGGTTCACACTCAACACTCATGACTGTATAAAAAGCAAGGGTGTAATAAGCAGATGAAGCCAACAGAGTGGCCACTAGTGCTCACTCAACACCCGAAGAACAGAAAAGGTAAGTAACGAACTTACAGTTGACTGACACTATTCACATCTTAAATGGAGTGACTGAATCCGCAGGTACCCCTGTGAGCTCACTGGAAATCCATATTGTCGAGGGGATGACGGTCCAGGCGTGCCTGGCTCATGTCTGGTTTACACTTGCCGTCCTAGTGTGATTAGGAATCATGCCCTCCCTCACACTCAAGTGTCCTGGTTTCTCTGTTCACCAAGGGCACTGTCTTCTCTCTCCTGATCCAAGGGATCCAGTGCATTTTTCTGGGGCCATTTACATTCCCGAGAAAACAGCCTGGTGGTTTGAGGCTCAGACCCATCACCTGACTGCTGCCCTGACTGTGGGTACCCAAAATGGGGGGAAACAACCTGCCCACTCTCCCCCCGTTAACTCCAAAAATGAAGGGACGTCTACAAACAACATGATCTGCTGGGGCGATCCAGACCTGGACACCAGTGGAGGAACAGGCCCACTCACAAACATTTATGTGCAGTCTGGCCCAGGACAGAATAGACAAGCAGAGAAAACCAGCAACTGTCTTCCACGGTGGTCCCGTGGGGCTGGGGTCCCTTAAACACCATGTTCAGAGCACTGAGGGACCTCTGAAATAGCTGTCGTCTGGGAGGGCAGAAGACTTGAGGACAGGGTTGTTTGACCTCTCAAGGTCTCTGTGGTTGCCGATTCCATAGGGAGGCTGGTGGGAGTAAGCAAAGCCATAGGAGTTGGCTCTCATTTCCCAGTGAAGAGACATCTAGAAATGATAATGATATCCTCACTGTGCAGGAGCAGGACTTTCTTCTGTACCGAGCTGTCTGAACAACAGGCCATTAGCGGGGAGAACAAACAGTTCCACTTAACTCGGGATGTAGCATTTACCTGGACATCATGAAACAGCACAGCGTCTTTCATGAAAGGAGACCCTTACCTCATTTGCTGTGTTGTGTGTTCCCACGATTCGGATGAAGGAGGCAGGCTGTCTTTCAAAAGTTACAGATTGCCAGGACCTGTGAGAGGAAGCACAACCATTTGCCTGGTTAGATTGTACGGTTAACCCTGTCGGCAGGCAGGGGGAGCCAGGTGCTGAGGAAGGAGGGTGCCTGTCCTCTATCCTCAGGAGGCCTGTGAGGTGGCAGGGGCGGAGGGGGCGGGGAGGGGAATGGGAACAGGGCTCTCCCTCATGTGTGCCTGAGGAAGGCAGTCAGTATGTAGTGTCCCTACCTTCTGTGAAGGCAACCTGGGACTCACATAAAGCTCCCCCGTCAACACACACAAAGTACAGACCAAGTTCACGAGGGAACAATTGTGAGGCCGAAAAGTGATCAAGGTCAGTGAGAGTTCACAAAACACATTTCCTCATCTGTGAAACGGGCCTGTTGGCTGAATGGGCGTGCGCCTGAGAGGCATGGTGGGTTCTGGGAGGAGAGTTTTGAACCAGGGCAGGAATGTGGACTGAGCAGGGCAGGGCAAGGGGAGGGGGAGGAGGGGCTCACTCACTGCCATGAGTGCAAGTGGTGGCACCTGGGGAAGAAGACGCGGCTTCTCCACAGGCCTCCACCTCCCCCCCTTTCCTGCTTCCAAAGGCATCCCCCCAAGGGCTTATTCTCAGGACCTGCCAGTCTCTGGGCGGGCTCAAAGCCAGCTGCTTTAAAGCCCAGCCAGGCAGGCTCTGAAGCAACCCCGAGAGGAGGAGCTCTGCTCTTGGTTTAAGGCTCACAGCTCATCAGGATGCACTGGAGGAGAGCTCGGCACCCACGACTGTAAACTCCAATAATATTTTCTGTAATAAATGTGAGGAGTTCACAGTTGTTGCCATCCCTCCTCCGCTCACACAGTGGAGATGCCAGCTGCTGGGAAGCTGTTTCCTGTAATTGTCTAATTACCAAGCAATGCTACCAAAGAAAATATATGTATTTGTGGTTTGTTTTTTCCCCCTTTGGTTTCAGGTGTTCCATCTTCTCTCTCACTGTGAGCCTCCCACTGAGATTGATTCACTGCTGCCCGGACACCCAGGCCCCTTCAGGTCATTAAAAAGTCGTTACCATCCTGTGTGCAAAGTCTGTGCCTCTGAAAGCAGTTTTCTGGAAACAGCGTAAGAAAAATCATTCTCTTTGCAAAAATGCTATCATTCATATGTGAAGGTGATGCCATCTGATCATCCCCAGAGAGTGCACTCTTGGTCCCTGTCCTCGGTTGGGGGGGTGGGGTTTGCTCCCACACCCATGTGGCTCCCCTGGGGAGTCTGCTGGATGGGATGCAGCCCGTGGGCTGGGGCCAGGGCTACAGAGGGAGGCCCTGTGGGGCTTCAACCCTGGACCTGGGCTCCCACAGGCAAACCTGTCACTTCTGAAGTGAGCTGTGTGACTGACGGACTGGCATCCTTCCTCTGGCAGGTCAGAGGAAGCGAGGGGTCCACGCTGCGTGGGGCAGCAGAGGCCCATCCCAGTTCCTAAGGGAAGCACACACTGAGTCTGGGCCACTGCCTGCTTCTCAGATCAGCCCTCCAGGAAAGGGAGACAGAGCCAGGACAAGTGACAGCAGCCGCTGACAACTATTATGTTCCGATTGGTTTCAGAAAAAGGACTGGAGTGGAGAGGGGCTGGGTGTGGAGGAGGTGCAGACTGTGTTCTTAGGTTTCTAGCTGCATGCCTATCAAAAAAACCCTTAAGTGCTTCTGGACATAGAGGTAAAACTTGGCTCACGGTCTTCAACAACATGCTTGTGTCCCTGAGAGTGCTGGGGGATCCAAATGATGCCTCCTGAGGTCCCACCTGTCCTCCTCTCACAACAGGGCTGGGAGCCCAAGGCAGTGAAGGGAGGGAGATCTCGCGGGAGTTGCCTTGGGCAGAGCTGGGCTCCCTGGGCAGCGGGCTCACGGCTTGGGCACGTGTGCCCCCTGCCTGTGCCTGGGGAAGCAGGGCTGGCAGGGCAGCAGCCCAAGTGGGAGGGAGCATTTGTGGAGTAATAAGATCAGAAGGCCTCAATTTAATACCAATCCTCCATTACACCGCATTAATATCTAATCACATTAGAGTTCATTTTCACTAACACAGCCTGAGAGTTGCAAGATGATTTCATTTTCAGCAAAACTGGATACCGACCCTAAAACAAAATATCAGGAGGAAGGGATGCTGGTTAGGGTGAGGTAATGAGCATCTCTCCCTACCCAAGTATCAGATCCCATTTCCCCTCAACTTCTTGCAAACAACTTTAAATGCTGCTCGATGGGGACATGATAAGGTGGCCCCGGAAGTCCTTGTCACGTTGGGGCCGTGTATGCAATCACCGTGCAACTGGAGGACGGCTGCCTGAGCCGCGATCTCACAGCGCCAGGAAACTACAGTCATCACTCAGTCCACACGAGGCTCCACTGCCATATTTATTGAGCTTTACTGATAGCTGTATAAAATATCCCTCCTTGCCAAGTACCCTGAGTCCCTTCCTTAGCAGGCAGCATGCCCAGGGAGGCAACGGAGTCTTAGGGGCGCGGCACCCATTTTGGCTCATGGCCATGACTGGGTGACGGAGGAAGTGTCTGCACAAGAGCAACGGGTGTCAAAGCACATGTGGTCTCTGCTTCGAGCACTTACACTAAAACAGAAAGCCCTACCCTGGACTGAAGTCCCAAGCTGTTACTCGCAGGAGGGGCTCTCGACCACAGGAACCACTCCCCGCCTTGAGCTGCAGGCTCAAGAACAGGCTCCCCCGGTTACAGAAGTAACCTCACCTGGAGTGCGCTCCGAAGGACCGAAGGACCGGGGAGTGTAAATATGTATCTACACACAGATGTGTTCAGAGGGAGATCCGAAAGAATGTTTGTCAAAATGTTGATCAGGATTTTAGCTTTGGATGAAAGAATTCCCAGAGATATTTACTACACTTTTGTACTTTTCTGCACTGTCTGAATTTGGTAGAATGTAGAGGTAAGCATTTTTGAAAAGTACCTGTCCTGCCTACTACTCAAGGTTTTAATACAGATCATGTGACATGAAGCAAGTGAACATGCCAACGCTATACTATTATGCAAGATATTTCTAGTGGGGGGAACGGGGCAGGGCAAGGGGGGTGACAGTCAAGACAGGAGGCTTTGATCCTGGCCCTTCATGAACTAGAGGTGGTACGGCACACTGGTTGACAACATGGGCTCTGGGTCAGAATCTCAGTTTTGCACTTTTACCAGCTCTGTGACCTTAGGCAAGCTGCTTAACCTCTCTGGGCTTCAGGCTCCTCATCTGTAAAATGAAGATAATAAAAATATCTAGCTTTTTGGGTAAAGATTAAATACATTAACAAGTATAAAACATCTAGAACCATGTACTAAGTACTAAAGCACTAAAAATGGTACTGTTATTACTACCGGAGATGGTATTGTTATTACTACTATAATCACTATTCAGCCAAAAGAGTCTGGACAGGACACACTGCTTTCCTGGGCCTCATCTGGGAGTCACCAAGTTTGTTACTATGCGATTTACTGACTACTGCAGAGGTTCCCAGGGGTACCCATGGCACCCCATCAGCACCCATTTCTTGGAGGCAGTCAAGGTGGCTGGGCTTTGGAGGAATTATGCAAGCATTTCTTGAATATACTCTAGAGCCTGGCACCTGATTTTCCAGGGGATCCACGCAAGACGTAGTACTGGCCCTTATGGGCTTCCTGATCTCTCTGGGGAGATCAGCTACCCTTCTGTGAACTACGGAGAGAGAACAATGTCAACAGTGCATTGGTCCCAACTCACAAACTGGTGGTGTTCCAACGCTTCCCTTGTAATTGGTTGTTTGAAGCTTGGAAGCAATTTTTCCAGATAAATAAAGTTATAAATTTTGGTTGGGTTTCCAGACCCACCCATAACATTCAATTTAACCCATAATGAGGCTGAAATACTATATATATGAAGTTAAAAAAAAAAAAAAAAGGAAGAAAATGATGTTGTTGCCATCGTGGTAATTAAACAAGCCAGAAAAACAAGAGCTCGAGAACAGTCTCTCTAAAGCTGCTGCTTGATGAAGGATTAAGTACTGTCAGGCGCATGCAATCAGGCGCCTGTGGCTGGCATACGGTAGGTGGTCTGTTTAGGAGTGAAAAAGTAGGCCAGGAGCTGTCCTCTGTCTGCAGACCACTGCGTGGTCACAAAGTGCTTCGCGATCATGATCTATCACATTTGGTTGCCAGCAATCTGTTAGGTACCGAGGCAGCCAACTGCAATCCCATTTCTGAGGTGAGACACTGAGGCAGAAAGAGAGGTAATCTGTCCACATTCCAGTGCCACCAGGTGTAGAGTCAACAGAAGCCAGATTTAATGGCTGTCTGTGCTCCTTCCACCCAAGGGCACAGTGAGGAACTTTCTGACCGAGAGGCTGGGGCACTGACTAATCCCTGTCGCCTGGGTCCTCGAGTTTCAGACCTCATTTATGTGCTGGTACCGTGATGCCAAGCTGGAGATCACGCGTGTGAGCGGATCGCAGGCTGACCTCTGGGTCCCTACATGCAATGGCGGTGAACTGGTTGGAAGGGTTCAATGGGGCGATGGTGTTTGGCACACGGTGGGCGCACAGTGGCTGCAGGCTGCTGTTCTGTCTTCATACTCACATGTATGGAAGAGCGAAGAAGAGGCTCCCTAGGTGCTCCCTCTCCACACAGATCAGCATGGAGACATGGAGAACACATGGGGTCGTACTGACAGGCAAGTCAGGGGACTGCATCTACAATGTGCCCCCCACCCCTACAGCCGCACACATTACTCATGGAAACAAGCATGCTTACAAAATATTCTTAAATATTCTGGAAGGAGATAGGCTGAGTTCATGACAGTGGTTGTCTCAGAGAGAGGGTGAGGAATGGGTTTGCTGACAGGAGTACAAAGGAGGCTTCATCATTAACTGGAATGTTTTATTTCTTTGATTAAAATAAAAAAGATGAAGTGCATGTGAGAAATATTAACTACAGTCAATTCTGGGGATGAGTATGTGAGTGAATGTTATAATACTTCTTATTCTTTTCTGCATTTTAAACAGTTCTTGAAATAGAGAAAAAAAGAGGGAGAAGAAAGGCAGTGAAACAGTGCCTGTGTTTATACGAGAAAGAATTTACCAGGGGTGGAGTTAACCAAAGGGCAAATATAAAACGTAGGGGGCTAGGTGGAGTCAGCCCCTCGGTGGGCATGTGGATTGCCAGGTAGCGCCGCTGGCTCCGGGGACACGTGCGTCTTTGTGGGAGCAGAGGACAGGAGAGCTGCCGGCTTGGGGAGGGGTGCAGCGGCCATCTGTAGGTGCTAGGCTTGTGTGAATGGCTCTGGTGACAAGGGCCACCAGAGAAAGGAAGGCAGCAGGACTCAGCTGAGATTGGCTTTCCATCCTAAGCCTCATCCTACCTTCTCTGGGGGTCCTGTAGATCCTGTACCAAGGGAAGCTGGTCTTTTAGGTTCTGGAAAATTATGTGATTCTGATGCCTATGCTATAAAGAGAATGCCAGGGTCAGAACTTTTTTGGAGCAGACCTGGTAAACACTGGGGAGATGGCCAGGGCCACACTGGCAGTTAAACATGGCAAACTGAACACACGGGTTAATCTTTGCTCCCTCCACTAAAAGGGCAGTAAGGAAATCTAATATATGCATCATATCAAATAGTAAATATATGTGTTCTAACACACACGCACGCACACACGCCAAGCAGAGAAACAGTGAAGACACATTACCCTCTCTGTGTTTTTGCCTGAGAGACAATGCACAGGAAGCAAGTAGATTCACACTACAGAACCCTAGAAAAGCTCGTGTCCCTGCGTCATCAGTTACCTTGGAAGGTGGGGGTTATACAGGGGACTCAACTATAAGAACTGGTTGAAAGTAGGTGAAAGGAGCAAATTGACTCCCCATATCCCTTCTCCTTCCTCCTGTACAGCAGGGATGAGCACTCTCCCACCTTGGCAGAAGACAGAGATTTCACTCTGGAGTCCTTGAACAGAAAGGGTCTACTCCAGGGGATCGAGGCACAGTAGAGGGTGGGAACCTAGGGGTCTATGAAGAAGGATTTACATGAAGTGAATGTCTCAAATGGTGAGACTTCCAGTCCCCTACCCACCTTGTCTTGGCTTTCAGGCCACCGTCATCCAGGCTTAATCCCCACGCAAGACACTGGAGGATCCCTCTGGAGACTCTAACCAGCCCAAGAGGAAAGACCGAGAGCCACTTATCCAGTTTCTTTCTTCCTGTCCCTCCAGTCTGCTTTCCATAGATATTTATTCAGTGCTTACTATGGAGTAGGCCCTATTTTAGACTCTGCCATCAAGAAGCCTACATTCTAGTGGGAGAAAGACAAATAAATATAGGGCTAAGTAGAAAAGTAAAGCAGTGTAAGCAGATTCAGAAGTGCACACTGCTTTTAGAGAACATATTTAAGGAGGTTCGCTCTGGTAGGTGACAAGTGAGCGAAGACCTACACCAGCGGAGTAAATGGCCACATGGATCTGGAAGAGTGTTCCGGTGAGAAGAAACAGAAGGCAGCTGTTGTGCTGGACCTGAATGAGATCAGGCAGGGATCTCCCAGTGAAACACCAAATCCCTGTCTGATAACCCAGAAGGAAGCCCGCAAACCCACCCTCACACGAAAATCTTCCAACCAGCTTTCTCATCACCTAAGGTTTGAAGGAGAACAGCCAGTTGAGGATCACCAAAAATCCTAAGATGGAAAAGAGAGACCAAAAGCACAGAGAAAAGAAAAATAATTCAGAAGATACAGTTATAATTCAGTAGACAGAATAAAACTTCAGGAATAAACCCCTATACACTGCCAGATAGATAAAAGAATTATTATACTCTTTAAAAAAATTTTTTTTTTGTAATCTTGATTTATTTTTGAGAGCGAGACAGAGTGAGAGCGGGGGAAGAACAGAGAGAGAGAGAGAGAGAGAGAGAGAGAGAGAGAGAGAGAGACACAGAAACCAAAGCAGGCTCCAGGCTCTGAGCTGTCAGCAGAGTCCGGCGCGGGGCCTGAACTCACGAACGGTGAGATCATGACCCGAGCCGAAATCAGATGCTTAACCAACTGAGCCACTCAGATGCCCCATACACTCTTGAAATAAGAATAAGATGATATGAAAGGGGATATTCAGAGAACAAGAAAATGCTCTTATCAATTGAGGCTATGTTGAAATAAAAAATCTAACAAAGCTTAAGTTGAAATTTTGTGGAACATCCAACAAGACAGCAAAGATAGAAAATAGAAGAAAAAGGATAAGAAAATGAGAGGACCAACTAAGAGGTCCACTATCCAACTAGGAGGTGTCCCAGAAAAAAAGAGCAGAGAAGGTATGAGCTATAATACTGTCAAAGTAAAAAGAAATTTTCCCATATATGGAGGACATAACTTACTAAATTAAAGAGCCCACTGAATGGTCACTACAATAGGTAAGAACACAAAACATATTATTGAGAAATTTCAGAAGATCTAAATGTTTCTGGACAGGGCAAACGCAAATCAACCTAAAGATGAGGGAACCAAAATTACATGAGATTTTTCAAGAGCAACACTGGGAGTCAGGAGAAGATAGAGCTGAGCTGTTCCTTCTAAGTGTTGAGGGAGAAATTAGTCCCAGCCAGAGGGCTATTCCTAGCCAAGTCACATATTTGGATAGAATAAAGAAACTTGGATTCAGGCATATAAATCTGAAAACATTTACCTCCAGGGTATTCACTAGAAACTTCTGGAAAATGTACTCCATCAATAACAAAGGATTAAACTAAGGCAAAGAAAGTTACAGGATCCAGAAAAGAGATGACCCAGGAGGATGGGAAGGGAAAGTTGAGGACGAGAGCTGAGCAGAGGCTTAAGGGGACCAACCCTGCAGGAGAGGGAAGGCAGGGCTCCAAGAGGGAAAAACCAAGAGGTGTTAGGCTGCGGGGATTTGTGTGGCTCTGACAAAAATAAGTGATATGTACCTATAAAATTAATGAATGACAGATAATATGGAAAACAAAGTAATTTTTAAAAATGTTTATTTACTTTTGAGAGAGAGAGACAGAGAGAGAGAGAGAGAGAGAACGAGCAGGGGAGGAACAGAGAGAGAGGGAGACAGAGGATCCAAAGCGGGTTCCGTGCTCTCAGCACAGAACCAGATGCAGGGCTGGAACCCTCGAATCGTGAAATCATGACCTGAGCGGAAGTCGGATGCCCAACCAACTGAGCCACCCAGGTGCCCCCTAAGTAATTTTTAACTCCAGGAATAACAAATTATATTACAAAGAAAGGCAATTTTAGCAAACTATGTGGCTTAGCCCAGAACAATAGTCAGTCATACTAATGCCAATGCTAAATGCTAAAAACTGATTTAACGGGAGTGAGAAGAGGGGAGAGGGAGAGAAATACGATCATGGGAGGGAAGGGTAAGGAAGCTAAATCCTTATCTTCCAAAGTAGGGAGATGATAGATAATTTTGGTAACAGCAGCAGGATAAGCATATAGTTTAGAAACCTGAACCAGGATAAGCATATAGTTTAGAAACCTGAAGGTACTGACCAAAATAAAGGTCTATAAGACATGAACATGTTTGCCTCAAAGTCTAAAAGTCTGATCATGTGTTATGGTGGACAAGTGGGAGGACACAGGCGCCCTCACACCCCGCTCGCTCAAGGAAGTGCCAACCAGCAACATTTTAGATGTGCATACCCCCAGAGCCAGCGATTCCTCTTACATCACTTGAGCTTATGACACGTTTCCAGCCTGGGGACCCAGGAGTAAGGACTGCAGTGTAGCACTGCTTGAACGGCAAGAGAATAGACACAACCCAAATGCTCCTCACTGGTCAAGTGGATTATGGTACATCTCTTTCCCTATGATGAAAGACCGTGCAGCTGGAGAGGGCAAGGGAGACGGAGAGGGTGGGGGAGGGAGAGAGGAAGGCAACATTCTAGAGCTCTCCTAGGTATAGAAAAATCTGTATGAAAAAAAACAGGAAAATACACACATTTGTTTATGTATAAACGATCGAATCTCTGGAGCAAGAGGTGGTGGGTGAGATACATTTTGCTGTCTTTAGTCCTTAATTTTTAACCATATTAAAGGCATTTGCTCTGAATGTATTATCCTTTACAAATATTAAAAGACTGTTGGGGAGGAGGAAGGCAGGCAGCTGCCTCTGGTGAGTGGGACCTGGGCTGGGGGCGGTGAAGCAGCATACCGCTGCTGTTGTTAATAAATCTTGTGCTGCTACCTTTTAGTTATTTATTTAAAAATGTTCTAATGTTTACTTATTTTTGAGAGAAAGAGAGAGAGAGAGCGGGGGAAGGGCAGAGAGAGGAGGACACACAGAATCTGAAGTAGGGTCCAGGCTCTGAGCTGTCAGCACAGAGCCCGACGTGGGGCTTGAACTCACAAACTGTGAGATCATGGACCTGAGCTGAAGTCAGTGCTTAACCAACGGAGCCACCCAGGTGTCCCTCTACCTGACTTCTAAAACAACGTACATGTATAACTTGGATAAAAAATAAGGAAATTCAGAAGCTGAAAAATACAAGCAGAGCCGAGAAGAGGAGACAAACCTACGGTGAGGAGGCATGGAAAGGGTATGTGGGGAATAGATTTATTTACAACCTTTGGGAGCAGGGCCGGAAGGCAAACATGAACCTTCGGAGAAGATTCCTGTAAAGGAAGGGAATATTAAAGGCTGTCCCCTATCAACTGAGCTGCAGTGACATCGGAGCCCTCTCGGAGCTGTGTGGTGCTGAGACGTGACAGGTATTAAAGGCCTTGAGTGAGCCTCCAGACTAGCCTGAAGATCCCTCTGACAGTTCTTTATGAGTGCGCCTCTCATGCTGACCCCACAGCTGCCTGCCGTCCCTTCGCACGCGCTGTTTTTACTGTCTGCCTCACAGCTGCGACAGGCCCAGGATCCCACATTCATCTCTAATCAGATCTAACACCTCACTGGGGCCTGGGCATGTGAGGGACGGTGCATCTTGTACAGCACTGGGGGAGGCGAGAATTCTAGAGTTGTGACAGTCTTTAAACGGGCCCGGCGTGTCTCTCCCCTGCACATCTGGTGAGCACCTGGCACATCCAGGGAGCACCTCCCTTGCCCCAGAAGCAGAGTAACATGGTGTCCTATGCAGCAGAGAGGCAGGGTCGGCCCAGATTCTGATGAACCCCTTCCCAAGAGCTCCCGGTCCTCAGATCGTGGACGCCAGTCTAAAGGGAAGCCTCTGTGTGGTGCAGGTCTAATCTGGCACCATGGGAGGAAATTCTTTTGTCTTCCACGATGCTTAACTGGAGTCTATGGCTGTCTCACTGCCCTGACTTCCAGGGAATTCTGGGTTCGCTCCATTTACCCTGTCTGTCTCTCCATTCAACAACTATTTACAGAAAGCCTTCTACATGCCAGGCCCAAGAAAAACACTGCTAAGTTAGTCTAACCTGACTGCAGACCTGAGGTGGCAGGAAAACAGATTGTTAGGAGCACCTGGGAGTTGTGACCATTTAGTCACATGCTGATCAGCCACATGCTTACTGAGATCAAAGGTCACACAGGGGAGGCTCCTAAGCATATTTTGCTGGTCTACTGAGGATTTTTAAAAATCCGAGTTATCTCCCACTTAAAATTCGGGAGATTTCACATAAAAATACAAACTTCTAGTTTCCTTTGAAAGCTAGAAGATCTGGCATCCTTGGGTCCTCTTTTCTGCAGAGACAACACTGGCTAGAGCTGAGGTGAACAAGACAGACTGAGGTCAGCGGGCTTCTGGTGGTCTCCATCACTCTCTGGAGCCTGTCCTGGCCTGCTGTGCGTGTTCCCATCACCCATTTGGCCCAAGGAAGTGGCCAGGTTTCCATCCTAGCCTTAGAGAGAGCTCAGACAGTGTTAAAATGGAACAAATTAAATATCAAACTCTTGAACAGGAATTGTACCACCTCCAAATTCTTTGGGAACCTAGCACCAGAATAGATACACAAATTATGTTTCATTAATTAAAAAAAAAAAAAAAATCCGGCTCAGTTGGTGGAGCATAAGACTCTTGATCTCGGGGTTGTGAGTTCAAGCGTCAGCTTGGGTGTAGAGATTACTTAGAAGTAAAATCTTTACAAAAGACTATCTTCTTACACTGTTCTATTCTTGGCCTTGAGAACTGGTACGACTGAGGGCAGAACAGCGGATACCGATAGTCTTTAGTCACTGCTGCTTGTCTTCCCCTGGGCTACAGTCAGTAGTAGAAGGTTTTCTGTGGAGCTTCCAAACATTCCGTCCAACTCCCAGGCCATGCCCCTGACTGATTACACTCAGAATCCCTGGGGGTGGGCTCTGCATGAGTCCCACTGAAACTCGTCAGGGCATTTCACTGTCCAGTGGGGGTGGAGCCCTTCCCCTGGCTGGGGATGAGGGTTGGGGGGCAGCCTGCTGGGACAGACACGTGTGTCCCTTCCTATTTACAGTGCAGGTGAGCCGTCCCCTACTTTCCTCCTGCCCTGGGGGTTTCTGGACCTATGTGGGCATTTCATGCTTTCTGGCCTCTTTTCTCTGGTGAATGCACTTGCATTTGCTGTTCTAACATGAACTGGTCTTGGGTTTTACCTTCCCTGCTCCTAGCATAATTTTCCCTTTTAGAGGAGTTTCCTCTCAAAGGAAGGGTCAGGACCCTCCTGCCAGCTCCTTGTAAGAGTGGAGCCGGGAACTTCCTACCCTGTGGCAGCCACAGGAAGGTCTGTGTCCTGGGGATATTCGTAGAGTGTTCAAATGAGCAGTGGGGGAGCAAAGGGGAGAGGGGCCGTTTTAATACTCTGCATTGCACTCAGCCCCCCATCCCCAAGCCCCCGCTCCCACTCTGTGCCATCCACTCCCTGCCACGGAGCGCTCCTTGATTCCCCTAAGGGGATGCAGTAATTGATGATTAGCATTCCAAAGCTTGGCTTACATCCTGCTAGCCCGTCATATTTAATTACATTTTAACTATATTCGTCTTCGATAATAGCACGAACATAATTTAGATAATTATCTCTCTCTCTCTTATTCTCTGACTCTGTCTGTCTCACTTAGAGCTCCTTGCAACAAAAATCGCTTTCTCGGCTCAAACACATAAACAGACTCTGGGGCCAAGAGCTTTTCTTTCTCTCTCTCTCTTGCAGCAGCTGTGCTAGAAACGCAATGGTTTTGAGTATCATGCAGAAAAAAAGAAAATCTATGTGTCTTCCTGCCTCTGTATTCATGTTTGTACACAGCCGGTGGTGGGAGTTGGTGCGTGCGCGTGTGTGTGCGTGTGCACGCGCCCACGTTTGCACCTGGGCAAGAGCTTTTGCGCGGTATAGCAACAGGGGAGGCCTGGTCAATCAAATTAGTGTCTATAAGGCACCCTCGTGGTCTGGCATTTCTCTCTTCCAAGGTTTAATGGCTTCTCTCGCAAATTTAAACTCTGTTGAAACAGTTCTAAATGTCTGGGAAGTCTTTTGAAGAGATGTGTTCTTTCTAATAGGGTTTCTGTCACACTTGGATCTTATAATTAATGACCTTTACCCTTGCCTATTATCTGCCTCCTCCAAGAGCCCATCAGGTACGAGAGGAAAACTTGGGGCTCTTCCAAGGGAGAGTGTGTCTCAAGCCAATTGCTACAGTGTTAGGAGTCCCTGCAGACCTTCCCAACCACCACTGGGTCATGTGCTATCCGTGCCATCCGAGTCCCCGGCCTAATCATGCCCCTCCTCTCCCCGCTGAGAGTAAAACGTATTCTTCGGGAGCTTTGTTAGTTTTCCTGGCAAAGCCAGAGAGAGCTGAGCAATTTAGGTAGGAAGATTTTATGTTACAGAGTTCACACCTCTAAGGTTTTTGAACGCACGAGGGAATAAAAAATGGCCTCAGAAACAGCTACTATCCAAGATAATCCTGCTCAAAGTCCAGAGATCCAGAGCCCGCAAGGATGTCGACACACTACTTTACAAGATACAGTGTGGGGATGGGGAGTCCTTACCCCTAAACACTTCAGGTACTGTCCATTTCCTTGGTGTCCTCAAAGGCTCCAATAAATACAAGATTTCGTATAAAAACATTCCCCTTGTCTGATATTGAAGGATTACCCACCAGTCACTATCTTCTCCAGACAAATTCATTATTCATTTGGCTCTCGGTCCACATCAGAGACAAAAATCCTTTTTTTCCCCCATGAAGAATAAATACCACCAAGTAGTCCCCACACTGGTGACAGCCAGGCAGGAAGAGGTTGAAAAGGGGAGTGTCTGTGTAGTTAACAAACATAGGGACTCTTGCTGCCCCTTATTTGGGAGGCCAAAATTCCTAGCTCACTCTGGAAATAAAGACACAGACCAGACTTCAGGAAGCCAGGGAGAGCAGTCTAGACCAACATTTTGCCACCAGTGTGTTCAGTCCACCCACTGACTCTTCTGATGTGACTAGGCCCAGTACTGGTTCATGTGCAGAAGGGAAATGAACCCTTTCAGCAACATGATGGTTCTGGCAACTGAGTAGTAACTCTCAGCCCACCAGAGAAATTAGAAACATCAATGTGGTGACCCGGGAAGTTGTGAGGTCCCGTCCTTGGTGATGTCAAAGACCAGGACAGGAGCAGCCCTCTCTCTATCGCACAGGTTCTGGGCCATTCACCTCGCTCAGTGATGGCAGCTGGGGAGAATGCTCTAACTGGGTTTCATGTATTGTGAAGTTCCTGTCTAGGACGCATTTGGCTACTTTAGGCCAGGCCTACGGTGGGCTTGAGGGGACACACTTCTTCTCCCTCATGGCCCTGAACAGGCTCCACATACCTTGATTTGCTCCATATTGTTTAGGAGGGATGTTCCTACTTTTGATCGTTTGCTGCCCAGCTCAGGTGCTTAGGAATTCTGCTGAAATCTGCCTGAAATGTAACAACCACCTGGGTCTTGGTCTCCACTGAATGGATGGAAGAGCCAGCCATTGGCCATACTTTTCTGCCAGCAGGTAGCTCTAGAGGCTGGTGGGGGCGAGAGAACATTCAGTTTGCTCTTCCCCAGAGGATCCCCTATCCCCGGCAAGTACAATGCTCAACAGAATTATTGATTTAATGACGTGAGTGGCTCCTTTCAGCCTGCAAGGAGAGCAGACTCGCTCTGAAAAGGATGTTGCCTCTGAGGAGAGAGCCTCCTCCTCCTTGGCTCTGTGTGACTGTCCCAACGCCACCTCCATTTCTCCTCCAGAAGCACGTTCCCTCGGAGATGCACGCTGGAAATGTGAGGACCATGCCTGAGCAGGAGCCAATTTTCAAATGTTAAGAATTTGGCAATTTTGTTTCCTAGTGTTTTAAATACCAAAAGGATTGAGAACACAATGAGGACTAAACAGTCCTGCGTTGCAGGTTTTAAAAAAGGGCTGCTTTTATGGAAATTCACGCCAAATGCCTGTGCAGAACAAAACTCGACCCTGACCTCAGAAACCCACCACAGCACATACACCTAAGGTGAGCCAGTGGCCCTCCAGAAGGACTGCCAGGCATTCTCTGAATCAAATCTGACCAATTTCATAACTAAAATTACACCGAGCTCCTGCGGGTATTCCAGATCTGATGACATATGCCAAATTCGTTCAGCACCTAACACTGGGGAGATACTCAGTGAAAACTTAAAAATAGACTCTCCCTCTCCAGCCATTAAGGGCCTGATACTTGCAGCTGAACAGGTAAGAAATTGGGGGCATTGGGGAGAGCTTTAAAAATCTCCAGAGTACAAAAGAATGTTTCTTTATGATGAAACCTATCACTCTCTGCATGGAGCCGTCCAAGATTAGCCTAGAGCCGCTGAACGCACTGGAGTCTCTGATATGAGTTCCACAATAAAAAGGTGACAAGTGTTTCTGGCAGGTCCCATAAAGGCCCTTTCTGGAATTTGCATAAATTGCCACATTCAACACAATTAAAGCCGATGTAAGGCAGTATGTAACAATCTTTCTTCTGGGACATTTTCTGTTAATAAAAAAGTGGAACTTAAAAAGATAATTTCTCTCTCTTTTCAAACACTTTCTTGATAAAAAGTCACTACCACCCCCCACCCCAGCTTAGCATCAATGGATTTCTGGGTGCGTGTGCTGTCTTGCAGGCCCCCTTGGCTCTCCTGGTTCTGAGTCACTCTCTGACCTCTTCCCTGGACTCAGGCCTACATGCTGGCAGGGAAGAACTCCGCCCTGTGACCCTGCTCTGCTCGTCTTAGTGTCTTCAGCCACACCACCGTAGTGCAGGAGGGAAAGAGGCAGCCCTTGGCTCCCTGTGAGCTTATAAAACATGGTGGTCAATGCAACAGGACAGGAGACAACCAGGGCAGGTATGAAGTACCAAAATTAGGTTAAATAATTTAGGTAATTTATGACACAAAAATCAAATGCCAAGACAGGTAGGGGGATTTAGCTGGGCAAGGAGAGTGGTTGGAGGTATGGGAGGTCAGGGGTCTGTTTGGATCATTTTAATAAGCCATAGGAGCAAAATCAGGATCAAAACCATAGGTGCAAAATGCATGGGAGGCATCTCACTGAGTCCCCTCAGGCCAGCAACCTCAGAGATTCCCTTCCTGTATTTTGTAAACCTAGACGTCGTGTGTACACACAGGTGTGTGTGTTTGTGTGTGTACACATGTGTCCGGGACCAAGATCTGATGCAGTGCATCTCTTAACACCTGCTTTGAATTTTGCTCATGCCCCAAGGCTAAGACATCAAACAATGACTTCTTTACTACTTCATAGTAAACAAGCAGCCATGAAACACGCACAAAAATATGGTTTCCTTTCAGGTTGTGTTTTAATCTACCCCTAGTTATTTGCTGTGCTAGTCCCCTGCCCTGAGGGCTTTGCAGAGTTGAAGGCAGATGCCAAGAAGTCAAACTGCATTCAACAAGGTTAAAAGTTACCCTTGGCACGTGGAAATCTCCTGCAATAAAATACTGTAAGACGGTTGCTGAAGCTTAATCAGCTTATTGTTCTGTATTATTTCTTGGGGAGGAAGGTTTCTAGGTGAAGGGATGGGTGAGAAAACTGACCAGTAACTCTTTCTGATTCCATTGTCAGCCTTTAAAATCAGATAGATCAGCTATTAATCTCAGAAAGCCAGCAGTGAATGTGTGCAATAAATTTGTCATCATTTTATGAATAAGCTCTCGGTCATGAGGGCTTACTGTCTGGCAATTCACCTTTTCCATGATATTTTCTATCAATTGCATTTTGGAGCAGCTTAGAAAGAATATTATTTGTGTTCCTGGAGCTCGGGACATAAAAAACCCTCAGAGTGATGGAGATGTACAGGCAGGCTTCCTGTCTGCCCCTGGGCTTGCTAAGCAAACAGTTTACTGATGCTTGAGTGAGCACCACCAGGGGACAGGAATCACTCTTCTGGGTCCAGGAGAGCACTCATCTCCTCAACAGTTGCTAATGAAGGCCCTGTTAGCACTAGATGACGTTGCACACGCCCATTGGCTTTCTGTCAACGACTGCCAAATAGAGCTGTTGGTAATCACAGCTGGCAAGTTGTTTAGTCAATATTTTTGAAAAGTTCAACCAAGTGTGTGAAAGCACAGAGTAGATTTTCCTGAAGTTGCGAGAGGATTTACTCTTTTCCCTGCTTCGTTGTGGCTCTGCCCCCATCAGGATCACGCTGGTGTCCTGCTGTGTAGTCCTGAAGGGCTGTGGGGTGTGAGGTGTAGAAATGGATGAAATTTCAGCTGTTCTGTCATTCAGCTTGTTTTTTTCCATCAAGTCAGCGGAATTCTAGATCTGAGACTCTGAACTACAGATGAACACAACAACAACAACAAAACCCTAACCAACAGTGCCGTCACTAAGAACAGCTCCAGCTCTAGCTTAAAAACTGCCCCCGGGAGAAGGCCCCTCAACATCAATTTTAAAGCTTTAGGGAGGATATCAATATTTCTGCCCTTCACTCCTCACGAAGGACCGTTGCTCTATTCTACGACTAAAGATGGCAAATGTCCTTTTTGGAGCCATTTCCCCGGATGTGACAAAACGTCGTGAAAGAGAACCACACTGAACTTGGAAAGCAGCGGGCACTGCTACATTTGTTGACTCAGAGCATATAACTGGGGATGGCTGCCCCATCTTTGGTGGTGGATATGGATATCCATCTTTGTTTTCATGATTTTCGTTTTCTTCATTTTTATAATCTTTTCTGGGAATGATCATGACTCCCAACTTTGGGTCAAAATACCCTGTTAGCAGTAGACTTGGGACCAGCAAACTGGTATAGGCTCTGCCGAGCTCTTCAGAGGGGTCTTGTCTCAGCCTTCTTTTTATAGTGACTGAGTCGAGTTAGGGACACTAAAATGCATTCCACAGCAATGCAGCATTTGGGAAACACAGGTTTCTGCTGAAGATCTTGGATACTGGGACTCCCAGGTCTGGGTCCCTGCATGTACAGTTGCAGGTTTATTTTCCATCTTCTTAAACTTCTCCCCCCAGTACAGGGGTGCTTAGCAGCTGATGACAGCATCTGAAGAATTTGCCGTGGCACTGAAATTCCCACTGGTTCTCATAACTGAACCAGTATACCCTGACCTGTGCTGTAGCTGTCACTAACACCCTCATGGTCACTGAAGAATACAGGAACCACCTTCTGGAGGGAACACTGACATGCCCTAGGCTCAGGGCTTCCCACAGGGAGGGAGGAGGTGTAGTCCATAAGATTCTGATGCACATTCTGATGTACTGTTCCAGGGGGTCTCAAACTCATCAGCAGCATTTGGAGGGTATGTTAAACAGAGACTGCCAGCCCCCACCCCCAGAGTTTCTGATTCAGCAGGTCTGGGGTGGAGCCTGAGAATTTGAGTTTCTAACAGGTTCCCATTTCCCAGGTGATGCTGATGAACGGGGGACCCCACTTTGAGATCCACTGTTCTATTTTGTAACAAAGAGGACAAGCCTATGTTACACTAGGTAGAAGGCAGCAAGCTGGAAAAATCATAGGTAGTTTTAGAATAAGGCGACCAGAAAGACATAAGAAGACAATTACGTGGTAGTGAGGATGGGGGACTGACATGGAAGTGATACTGTGGGCAGCAAGAAGGTCTGAGAGAGAAGAGAGAGAATCTGAAGCAGGCTCCATGCTGCTAGTGTGGAGCCTGATGTGGGGCTTGATTTCATGAACCGGGATATCATGACCTGAGGCGAAATTAAGGGTCAGGTGCTATGAGCCACCCAGGTGACCCAGCAGGAAGGTTTTAAATCCAGCTTTCCAAAGTACTCCACAGGTATCCTGGTCAGGTGAAGAGGTTTGCTGGCCAAGGATCACTACCCTGGGAAAGGAGCTGTGTTGGAGCAGGAAGTTCATCAGCCAGTAGTGACAATATCCGGGTTTTGGCTGGTTCTACCACTCACTAGCTTTATGGCCTTGGGCAAATCACTTGATCTCTGGAGTCCTTGCTGTCACACCTGGAAAATACCTATCCTGCAGGGAGTCAAAGGAAGCAGAGGCTGGGAGAGCCCTCTATAAAGTTACTATAAATGTCAGAAATCCCTCTGCTGCCACACTACCTGTGTCCTTGAGGGATTTCCACCTGCTGTGGGACCCACCTGACTCTCCCTTCCCTGCAGTCCCTACCTAGTTCCATCTCCCCCCACCCTAAGTGCGGGGGGGGGGGGGGTTCTGCAGGAAGTTACTCAGCACTAAGGTGAGCCCTGCTTTGGACCCTGTTCTCAAGTAGTTGGGTCCTAGGAACTGGCTCTCACCTCATTCCTTGTCATTCAACAAGCACGTTCCAGTAATTATTCTGTACTCAAGTCCACGCCTACCCCCAGGGTCAGCAATCTTTTACTATCAAGGGCCAGAGAGTAAATATTTTAGGCCACATAGCTCCCTGTCACATACTATTCTTTCTTTATTTGTTTTTTACAACCCTTTAAAAATGTAAAAACCATTCTTAGAGGCCATATAAAAACAGGCTGTGGGCCAAATACAGCCCTAACCCCTGCTCTGCTGAATTCCCTCCATTCCCTAAAGTCCTAAGGTCCTGCTATAACCTTTCCAGTCCAACAGTCTATTTCTGAACTCCAATATCCAAGGTGGGGTCTCTGCACCTTGCTTGGAACACTCCCTAAGTACCAGCTCCTAGGCTGTGCTGTTTCTAGAACGACCTCCTGGACCTACCAGACTTCCTCCTAGGACTGCTTATCTGGACTTTTGCCCCTTCCTATTGCAGAGATGTTCTCAAATTTTCTCTTCCATCTCAGCAGGAAGTTGAACCCATGTCCAAGTTCTGACGTTCTTGATCTGGAACATCTACCACCAGTTGCCTGAGTTCTAGCCTATAGGCTGAGTGTGTGTAACACGGACAGAAACTCAACATGGAGAGCCATGTGAAGCCATGATGACTGGGCAACATAACAAAGGAAACACTGGTTGTCTTAATTTTCTTTATTCTCAAATCCCAATGATCAGCAGATTGCGTATTTCTCAGGCACAAACCTTTAATGACTAGTTACACAGGATATGTCATTTCTATGAAATTTAATTTCTAGGTGGGTATGACATTTTGTCTGATAGGGGAAAACAATCAATTTGTTGAGTGTGACTTCCTACACAGTTTTTTGTGAGTGCCCCCCACCCCCCGGAGTGTGCACCAGGTTTGTTAACACTGGCAGCTACTGATGACTGACTAGCTCTTTGTGGAGGGTTCAGTGGGTAGAAGCCACACGCTCCAGTGCTGCTCAGTCTGTTCCTTCAGAGGGAGCACGAGGACATTCATTTATCACATTCTCTTCTTTAGACTAAATAGTCTCTCCTTACTGAATTAGCCACCCACGTCCAGCTTCTTAACTTTCCTCTTTCTGATTAATTCTCAGACTTGAAGCAACCTCCAATTTTGTCCTACCATGTAGGACAGTGTCGGCATCTCACGTGCGACCTGACTGCAGAACAACACAGCCGCACAGGTTTGTAATTCACCAGAACGAGCGAGGCTGGGTGGTCATGACCGCACAGCTTTGTAATTCACTAGGAACAATGAGGCCGGGTGGTCATGAAGTGGGTGTGTGTTCTTACAGCAAAATGAACTCAGCAGTCACTGAAGATGAAAAAGCAGACCACGTTGGCCATTTTTGCCATACGAGCCGTCTAGAAACATTTGTTACACCTTTCCACAGATACGATGACCTAAAATACACACGCAAATGATTTCAAACCTTGAGGAAGGCATTCAGCGGTCATCTTGCAGATGCCCTCCACAAAGGTGACGATCAGACCCTCTTTGGCAAATTTATTTTTAATACGGCAGATTGATGGTATTTAACATGGTAATACGGTCTATCAGATTCATGATTCATGAGCTGACATGGCTACCTGTGGCTAAAATATCCAAATAAACAACCGTGGAAGTGAATTTGTTAAACATCAAGATAAAGGTAGGGCAGTCACTTCTTAGGCTGCAGCGTCTGCCTGTCTGGACTGCTGAAGGAGGAGGTGGGGGTGAGTGAGCAGGAGCGCAGGGTGTGTCGCGGGTGGTACGTGTGGTGAGGACAGTATGCTAGGGTGAGCACGCCCCGTCAGCACAGGCCCCCTCCACCTCGGCGCTGTGGTTCTGGGTTACTGACCTTTACCAGCCCCACTGAAGAGCAAGCTGTGTCCTCGTGGCGCCAAGCTGAGTAGAGAGAACCTTTGAATGGGAGTTTACTCTTGGCTTTCTTTGAATAAGCTTCTTTGGCAGTGAGAAAAGCTTCTTACCTCCCCAAAGTAGCTTGTACTTGAAATACGGCTTCTAAGAAAGGGGTGTCACCCTATCAGCATTTTCACTGGGATTTGAAGCTACCCTTCCTGCGTGGTTTGACAATATACACTTGTACTGGCCAACAAGGGATCTTTAACTCAACTCCCATAAAGTTTTACAATGCGTGATTCATTTCAGAAATGAGACCTGATAATGCAGATTTATCACGATGAGAAGCCTGCCTTTAAAATGTGATTTAATGGTGCCTATACTTATTCACTGACATCTTTATAAAACTGTTAGTGTGGAAATATATTTGTCTTTTTGAAAATAAGTCTTCCTTTTACAAGTATTGTGCAATACCAGAGCCATACATTAAAAATGCAGCAGAAAGAGTAGCAGTGGTTTAATTACGCTGAGGCAACACTGCGCTGAGCACTGCCTTCTTCAGATTCTGGCTACACCACCAGGCACGGCAACCATCTCCTCCTTTCCAGCAACCTCCACTCATGCATGTGAGTCCCCAGCTCAGGGCCGCTACTGTAACCAGAGGGTAGAGAGAGGCTCTCCAAGGTCACACAGATACAATAATGCTGTAAATAAACAAGCTACTGATTATGATTTAATGCTGCTTTTCTTCCTACCTTAACTTGGTTTATGAGCAGATCTTGATGATTTAACCTTTCAGCCAATTAGAACAGAAGGTTTGATTGACAGTAAATGAATAAATAACATTTTAGTGCAGGAGATAGAATCATCCTCCCCTATTAATCAGTCCCTCTGCCCGTGTGCAGGTAACACGATATTTATCATGCCACTCTGCTACAGTCCCTTGGGGTGTCATTTCATGGCCTACCAGTAAAAACTTCACATTTACAGCAACTGCCCCTCTATTACTGTCGATAACATCTAATTGATATGTCAAACCTCCAAGGAATGCAGTAAATTGAAACACTGCCTCCCCCAAAGAAAATAAACTGGCAAACAGGTAAGTCAGCACCTGCCTTCTTATAATCCCAGACGCCTCCCGTCCAAAAGCCTCCCACCAGGAGCCCACTGCCACCTTCTTTATTCCAGGCTCAGACACTCAACACCCCACTGTACACACACGAGGCCAAGAGCACCACCAGATTCCTACCCACAGAACGTCAGGGAACCCTGAGCACGGCCCGAGACAAGCCAGTGCCTTTAAATCATTTTGCCAGTGAAAGCCCAGCTAGACTGTGGGCGCCACGAGCATTATGTGCTGTGCAATTTGGAAGAGAGCAGTAACAGCCCAGTAACAATACTGCAGATTTCCTCTGAAGACCAGGCAGTGCTATCAGAGATGTGATCTCATTTACCTTCCAAATATCCCTACGCGTAGGGAGGAACTGGCATAATTACTCATTGTTCAGAAGAAATGAAACCCAGAGAAGCTAAGAGACTGGTCTAAGCACTTATCATGAATTGGATACATCTGACACTGAAATATAAGGTTTGTCTTAAAAAACAGGACTTTTAGCTACTCAAACATAGCACTTAAAGGTACTAATAAAAATGCTTCAAAATCACACTGATGAAGAGAGAAAGGACTAAATTCGCATTGATAACTCAATCATTTTATTGACTTGACAAAAAACCTCTGATTTTAATAATGGACAAAATGAGATGCAGAATATAATCCCAAGGAGGCACCATGAACTGAAAAGGTTCCAGCTAAAGAATATACAACACTCACCTCTGTCTCTCAAAAATAGGAGCACCACATACATCAAAAGTAAATGAGACATCCATATAAAATGTTCACTTATAGCTAGACATGTTACACACATGTAAGCAGGGGGGTGGCCACAGATGGTCTTTCTGGCATATTCCATTCTATCTCCTCTCACTGCTTTCTTTACCCATTCTGTACCTTTTTTTTTTTTTTTTTTAATAGATCTGATGTGGTGTGAACCAGCAGAAATGAAGTTATAATCCTGAGTTTGGGAGAAGATTTGTAGATTATCACAATAAAGAATTTAAAAGGATTCTTTTTTCTTAACTTTGTTTAACATTTATTTTTGAGAGACAGAGAGAGACGGCAAACGAGAGAGGGAGACACAGAATCCGAAGCAGGCTCCAGGCTCTTAGCTGTCAGCACAGGACCCTATGTGGTGCTCGAACCCACAAATTGTGAGATCATGCCCCGAGCTGAAGTTGGATGCTTAACTGACTAAGCCACCCAGGTGCCCCTAATTTAAAAGGATTCTAACAGCTGAACCCACCGAACTGTAGTGCCAGATAACCACCCTTCTAAACACGAGAAGTTGTCCTTGCATAGGCATTTGGGATTTAGATACTCAATTATCTTTCTTTTTACCCAATTCCTCCCCCATCCACAGGTCTGTCCCCACCCTGTCACACTGCTCCTGCTCAACCTTTCCATTTCAGCCAAATGTTTTCTTTTATTTCATTCTTGATTTGTTTCTTTTTTTTTTTTTTTTAATCATTTAAACCCAGCCCCAACATCTTCCCCTAACTTGCCCAATTTCTCATCTTGCTTTGAAATCCCTGTATTGGTCGGTCTTCTTCCCATAGTCTTTTGGAGTGTCTGGGAGTTCTTTATAATTCTGAAGTATGGATAATTCAGTAGTAAGATTTATTCGAGTCTTTTGGCCTGCACAACCTCTTTTTCTATGTTGTCATTCCTCTTCTTGGATTTATCAGTCTGCCTGGCTCAGCTGGCAAGCCCCTGGCCTTCTGAGCAATATTCCTAATGTTGGATATGGTCACGAGCATACTTCTGGATGAGGGCCATCTCATAATGATGTGAAAGAAAAGGATTGTCAAAATCCAGTGTCACTGCTTGGGGGAAGATGATCCTTGGGGCAAAACCAATGTTGGATGAAAAATACTTAAAAACCTTGCACAAAGCCTTTTAGAGATTACCAGCCAAAGTACACACAATGTACAAAGAGTAGAAATGGAGAGGCTCTGTCTACTGGAAGGTGTGAACATGGGCAAGGAAGTGCCATGAAAGAAGGGTAAACATGTAAAAAAAAAAAATGCTGTGTAAGAGCAAGATCTGCGGAGAGAAAATGATCTATTACTGAGCCAAACAGTAGTATGTAGCTAATCCAAGCAGAGAGCTGACTTTTTTCCCACTTCTAATTTTCATGATTTATATATTTAATCAGAGTTATCCAAGTATCACCCATTACACACTTGTGCAGCTTAACATGGGACTTGTTTCAGAGCGTGCGTGTCAGGTGGTGCTTACATTGCTTACAAGGCTTGGTCATTCAGGATGGGATTGTAATTTCAAGGTAATAATGAAGTGTGATGCTGCAATTCCACAATTTAATTTGGGTAAACCCATAAATGTGGGTCAGAAAGTCACAGCTTAAGGTAAGTAACTTCTGATGGAATTCTTGCTGGCATGTGGTGAAATGTATGTCTTAATGAGCTTCCCTATGAGATGGGCACGTATAGTCGCCATGGACAGGAAGATATGAGAGTATGCTTTCTTTGTGGATGCTCCCCAGGGCGGCCTTTGCACTTGGCCCTGCATGCTTGGTCAGAGGTCCACCTACCCAGCTCTGTGCCTCCAGAGCCTCAAAACCACCCATCTCTTCACCTCCCACAACACCAGGGACAAATGGAATGAGACAAATTGGTTAAGGAAGTTGCCACTTCTTACCCAGTGATGTGTCCCTAGAAGCTCTGAGATCCATTTGAATCAAGTCACCAGCAGTCAAATTCAGTGGTCATGGGAAGAGGTGGGATGCTCAGGATTCATGAAGAAGCTAGTCCAGAAAAACTGGTGAAGGTCAAGGACTTCCCTAGTTGATACGATCTAGGAGAACAGAGGCATTCTCTGGCTCTATAGTGGCTAATGTCCTCCTGCAAAACCACTCCTTTAGTAACTCAAAAAATATTAATATGTGCCAGGTATTATATGGGTATTGGTAATGTAGATATGAACAAAGCAGACAAGGTCCTACTTTCATGAAACTTAAAGTCTACAGCAAAGACAGAAATTAGTAAGTAAATTACAAGCAACATAATATTATAAATTGTGACAGGTATTATGAAGGAGAAAAACAGGGTGCTATGAGAGAGACTAACAGAGGAGGCCAACTTTACTTTGCCTGGAAATGGTCATTTAACCAGTGTGGCTCAATGGTCACTTGAGCAGCCAGGCAAAGAGCAGAGATTAGGGACTACCTTTGAGAGTCCAAAGAAGTGTCAGAGGCAATCTTGGATCTGAAGGAGATTATGACTTAGATGAAGAGATCTAGTGATGTCTTACTTTTGCACAGAGTTTTACCACTTGGAGATGACCTCATTGTACACGGATTTGAGGCAGGTATGGCACACACATAAAAAGAGACTAACAATACTTGTGCTCAATGAGCGAGCACAGTCCCTTGGCTGGGATGGAATATAAGGCTAGAAGCCAGAGGCAGATTGACTTCTCTGCTTTCCAAGCATCCCAAATCCTAGGGCACAGCAGCCTGCCTTGCCCCAGGGTACTTACCTATTCCTGTTTCCTTACAAAAACACCTGCCCTGACTTGCCCTCTGCTCCACCCACAGGAATGTTAGTTAGGCTTTGGTTCAAGTTCCTAGAAATAGGTCACCACTGGTTTTAGAGAGGGGATGGGAGCATGAAACCCTCTCTTTGGAAAAATGCTAAAATGCTGATCCCTATCTCGGTGGTTGGATTGCACAATTCAAAGTATGGTGACTTAGAGAAGTCATGGTCTCCGGGGGTCATCCCAACAGGGGAAGGCGAGTGTTCGCCTTTTTATAGACATGGGATGCAGAGAGTCAGAATGGAAGTGCCCCTCCAAAAAGATGGAGGCGCCCTAGAGCCCCACTTCACCTGCCCCTCCTGCAACCACGAGAAGTTTGTGAGGAGAAAATGGACCATGCCAGCAACACTAGGATCATCTCTTGAACGGCACGCCTAGAGGAATCCCACAAGCCCATCACATTACCTGTCAGAGGCAGTGGACGTTACAGAGATTAGACAGATGCCTGTCAGGCAGCCAACCAGTAACATGGCAGAGGACCCACTCCCCTGGCAGTTGCACCTGCTGTGGACCTGCCCAGCAGCCCAGCCCTTTGTGTGTATGGAGTGGGTACGGATGTGGTTGTGAGTGTGCATGGCTGTGAGGGTGTGCTTGTGGGCATGGATTCACCTCGCTTTGAAAGCCTTTAACTTGCTGGCTCCTTTGCCCTTGTGTCCTGTCATCCCGGGCAAGGGCTCTCCAGGACTTCCCAGGCTCCTCACCCACCTCACCAGCACTCCACCCATTTGAACTGGACTGCCTGCCCCCCTTTCCTGCCTTCCGAGGCCTGTGGCCTGAGAATTAAAGCTGCAGTCCCACTGGCCCCTAGGCTGGGCCCTGGCAGAACAGCTCCTTTTCATATTAAGTTGCTTTTGTAGAGGAAGAAGGGGCTGGGTCTGGGATGGCTGTCAGTCATGAGCCCTTAAATAATGCAGTGATGAAAAACAAACAAAACAAAGCAAGACAGGGCAACAGGAAGGTACTTGAAAGCTTTTACAGATTTGGGACAGTGGGAGCCCCTGCTGGTGCTGCAACCTTGAGAAAGGAAAGTCAGTAAGTGGGGACTGAATGGCACACAGCAGCCAGCAAGATGGTGGAAGTTCGTAAGGGGTCTGCGAGTATGGGTTAAGCCATGGTCGAGAAGAGTCTGGCTCAGCAGCTCCAATCGGCCCGAGAACAATACACACAACAGAAGAGTGTGAGAGAAGAAAGGTTAAGAATCTAGGGATGATGCCAAGACTTTTGACTCTGGAAAAACAAGTATTAACACTCGCAAAGCTGAGACCTGGACCCAAGAACACTTGTCTCATGGTGCTTGCTCAGGTGTGAGTGCACATGTGTACACGCACACGCATGCACACAGTCACAGAGTTACTTCCCCCAACGTAAGCGGCGTCTGAAGCCATTTAACCACAGCCTCTCACAAACATTAACACACTAGTTAGACATGAAAAACACTGCTGTGGCCCATCAAAGGCAAGCTATAGCTCACAGAGTAGCCCTGAATAAAACAAAGACCTAAAGACAGCAGGGTTGCTTTGGAAGCAATAGACTTTATGACCACAATTTGACCCAGGATTTTACAGCTGAGACAAGCAGAGGTTTGGGCAGCGCGAGGCTTACAACACTTCACAAGAGTGTCCTGGAGTGGCTTTCTTATCCAACGTGTACCTCCAGCCTCCCCTGTGCAGGCCACTTAACAGGGAGACCAAATGCTGTACCGCAAGGAGACGCAGAACATCATCCAGACAGACGGTCAGGTAGTTCCTTTCTTCAAGTTTTCAAAAATGCTGGGATTCTGATTTCTCTCCAAATGGGACCACTGTTGGGGTCTGTGCTTTGAAGTCCTGGCTATAGGCATTAGTGCTGCCACTTGCTGTTGTTTTAAGAGTACATACTTATTCTGCACTTCCCAGCTTAGATTCTGCTACCCGCTGGCTTCAAATTCCTCAGATTTCTAATCCAGAGATTCTTGAAGGAATGAACAATGAGCCTCTCAAAAATGGCTGTAGAATAAAGAGCCACATGGTGAGGCTGGCCGGATGCTACAGAGCCCTAGACACGCATGGCAGTGACTGTCCTTGTCTCCGCTGCTCTGGTGGGGCAGGACAGAAGGAAAGTGGTTGATGGCACGAGGCGGAGGAGACAGCAGGGCCGGCCGGCCACAGTGGCAGCCAGAGTCAGCTGGCTGAGGAAGTGGTTCGAGAGTGCTTCAGAAGTGGCCTCTGCAGAAGTCCGCGACTCTGTGTCTGTGAAGAAAATGAGGGGCCACTCTGTCTTGTGCTTGCGGCTCCTCCTGCTGATGGGGCTCTGAGGGAGAGCATGATGGGAGAAGGCCGCAGTCTCTCCATGCTGAGAACTCAGGCACCAGGACACAGACTGGTGGGCAGACTTGAGAACAGTGGGTTCTGCTGCCATCTGGCACTTCTGGAACAACATGTGTGTGGCCCAGAAGAAGCCCTTCTGCCTCTGTTGGGCCCTTGGCTGTCCAGCCTGCTGACTGGTTGCCCCAGTTCTGCCCCACTGCCCCGGGCGGGGCACTAGAGCACAGAGAGAATTTTTCTTGCTCTCCCGAAAGGGCTCCCCACCCCACTTCAGCTTCTTACCCGGAATACTGCTCCCATTCTAGTGTAGATGCTCGTTAACCCTTGTCTCTAACTGCTGCTTCCCTGTTTTCCTGTCTCCTGGTTCTCTTACTGCCAATTCATTCTAGTTACTGTTGTAAGCACAATCTACCTGAACAAAGCACACCTTTAGCAGTCCTCTCTTCTGCATTAGAGGAGACCAAGGTTACACTCCCCATCATGGCATCCAGGGACTTCCACAGTCTGGTCCCAGGTTGTCCCTCCAGCCTTCTCTCCAGCTTGTTCCCTGTTGTCACACTATACTTCAGGGGCAGCCCAGGGTACATTGTTGGACAAATCCTCCTCAGCCCCGAACCAAGAAGGGGAAGTCCCTGGACCTCCCACCCCACTCTCTAGTCATGCCAAACCATGAACACACCAAGCTATTTCACATCCCATGCCCTTGCACACGTCACTCCTGCTGCCTGAGGCACCTCCAAATACCCCTCCCCACCCTACATGGTGCCCCAGCCAGCATCTACTCATCTTTCAAGATTCAGTGTAAGTGGTACCTCCACCAAGAGACCTTTCTTAACCCTTCTCAGCTGGAATGGTCGCTCCCTCCACTGTGTCCCCATTGTACTCAATGAATACTTCTACGGTGGCATCTGGAATACTCTACTGCATTCATTCATTCACTCATTCATTCATTCATTCATTCATTTATTTATTTATGTATCTGTCTCTCTGGACCGTAATGGAGCACCATAAGTTCAGGAGCTTAAAAAAAATTGTTAAGTGGGAGAGAGTAGATGCTCATTAAATGTGTGTTGAAGGTATGGATAAAAAATGTTAGTGCCGACTGCTGGGGTTCATAGAATTAGTCTCTTTTCCACAAGATGGCTCTGCAGACATTTAAAGATCATTATCAGGGGCACCTGGCTGGCTCATTTGGTAGAGTATGTGACTCTTGATCTGGGGGTTGTATAAATTCAAGCTCCATGTTGGGCATAAAGTTTACTTTAAAAAAAAAAAGAGAGAGATCATTATCGTGACCTCACAACCCACTTCCTTGGTCTTGTCATACCTGGGTCTTGTTTTATCCTTGGTTCCTTCAGTTGATACCCTGCCCACTCCCCTCCATCATGAATCAGCTTCCTGAACTCTTATCATCTAGTCATCTTCAACGTGCCTCTTTAAATATGGATGCATGCGTCCTGACCAACACAGAGCACAAGAGGAAGGTCTCGTGGGTATATGGACACTATGCAGCCAGCGCAGACTAAGACTGCCTCACGTTTGTAGCAGCCTCATCCTAACAGCTCATACTGAGTTTGTGGTCAACTAAAACCACAGCTTTTTTTCACATAAACATTTCTCAAGCTTCACTGCCCCCATACTGTGCTGTACAATTGATTTTCTGAACCTAAATGGAGGGCATCACATTTATTCCCATTAAAACCCATCCTGTTGGTTTGGTGCCACATTAGAGGATGGAGAGATCATTTTAAATCTCACGTCTGCCTTCTGTCTTCTTTCAGGGCATTGATTAAAACAGTGAAATGTTGAAATGTCCAGGACTAAGGACAGAGTCAAAAGGTATATACCAGGAGCTCTTTCTCTCCTCTCTCCCATCCCTACTCTGGCTCCCCGTCCAGTCCATCAGCAGTATGTTTTCCATAGCCAACCACTTCCCATCATCCCCAGTGTCACCAACTTAGTCTGAGACCCTATCATGGCTTTTCAGGGTTATAGCACCAGCCTCCTTACTGGTCTCTCAGATCCATATTTACCTCCCTTCAATTCATTTCTCACACAGCCACCAGAGTGATCTTTAAAAAGTAGAAATCAGTTCATACCACTCGTTTGCTTAAGACCCTCCAACAACTCCTCATTGCTCTTAATTTTTAATTTGTTTATTATTAATGTTTATTTATTTTTGAGAGAGAGAGAGACAGAGCATGAACGGGGAAGAGGCACAGAGAGAGAGAGAGACACACACAGAATCTGAAGCAGGCTCCAGGCTCCGAGCTGTCAGCACAGAGTCCGATATGGGGCTCGAACTCACGGACCGTTAGATCACGACCTCAGCCGAAGTTGGATGCTTAACTGACTAAGCCACCCAGGCGCCCCTCCCCATTGCTCTTAGAAGGAAACTTGCACTCCTTACACCAAGACCTAAAGGTCATATACGATCTGAGAGGTCCTGGCCTCTCCATCCCATCTCATACCACTCTCTGACTCCTTCCTCAAGCTTTGGCAACCCCAGCTATTTCTCTGTTCTGCACATACACCAAGTTCATTTCTTCTTTGTGACCTTAAATTTTCCCGAAATTCTCTTTCCCCAAGCCTTTGTAAGGCTGGCTTCTATATCACTGAGCTCAAATGTCACTTTGTCAGAGAGGCCTGAGCTCAAGTAGCTGCTTTTTGCCTAACACAGCCTCATCACTATCTATTATTCTGTTTGATTTTTTTCATAGCATTTATCCGTAGCTGGAAGTTTCTTATTTATGTTATTGCCTGTTTCCCCCTGCTAAGATGTATACTTGATGTAAGTAGGTATCTTGTCTACTCTTGTTCAGTGCCTAACACTTAGTGGGTGCTCAATTTATTTCTTAAATGGATGAATAACAGTGAGAATTACGGAATCAGGAGAAACGAAATAAATTTGCTATGACTTCCCTTGTATTAATAAAAATGGTTCTTGGTTCCTTTCTTACCATTGTTGTTATCAACTTTGGTTTGTTATCAATATTTTATGATGCTATTAAAGAATCAAACAGAATTACCAGCAGTGAGTTAGGTCAGACAATAATTGGTAGTAAAAATGTATTATGTGAGATAACACAGACATGCCACTTAAAAACCTCTGAGAGACCTCTAGTATGATGCTGGTGCAGAATTAACATGTCACATGTAGCTCTGTGGTTACAGGATTAGATTGTTTTCACATCACAAGGACCATTTATGAGGGCTGTTGCTCAATCAGGTCAAGTTCATGTAAATGTCTCTAACCTGTGCATTTATATATGCTTATTCTAGTGTAACATTAGGGGCAAGAATCATTCTGATTTTAAAATTTGAATTTTATTGACTTAGAGTCCCATTACAATGTCAGACTCTATAGAAGGAACTCATACTGTTGACCTGGTATCCAACATATTAAGTGGGCTAGAAATGGGGCTGCAATGGCTCAGTGGTGGCCCAGCCACATGTGAGGAAAATAGGACCATTCTTTTTACTATGTAAGCAAGGCCCTCTGGTCTGTATTTTGCTCTCTTCTCACCCCAAAGCCCCAGAATGAAATCTCTGAATTTGCATTTGTAAATTAAAAATGCATTAGAGCAGTAATCCCTGGCCCAGCCACACAGGAGCAGGAAACAGGAGAGAAGGGAAAAGTGAATTTCTTAACCATGCCTCTCTTCTTCCTTCTCGAAGGAATTGCAAGGACAAGGCAGAGAAAATGTAGTGGGGAGAAGTTATGTTTCTCTGCTGCGGTCTCAGTGTAGTCTCTTTCTAGGAGCTAAGAGCCCACCAACAGCAGTGTGGTCCTTCTGTGAGCCAAAGCTGCAGGGGGTCTGGAAGCTGGAATTCATGCTAACAAAACGGGGCAATGTGAGGGCCTTCCTACTGTGAGGAGCTGTCCCTAGTCCCTAACACGAGTCCTTCCTGCTTCGTGCAAGGGTACTTTTAGCCCCCACCTGGGAATGCTCCACTGACTCTTTGTTCTGTTTAAAAAATAACAGCTTTAGTGTGATATAATTCACGTACCATAAAATTCACCCTTTCAAAGTGTACAATTCAATGGTTTTTAGTATATTCACGGAGTTGTGCAAACTGTCATCACAATCAATTTTAGAACAGTTTCATCTCCCCCAGAAGAAACGCCTTGCCCTTTAATGGTCATTCCCCATTCTCCCCAACACCCTCAGCCCCTGGGAGCCCATGGTCCACTTTCTGTTTCTATGATGGATTTGCCTATTCTGGACATTGCAGATACATGGATCATATAATACACAGCTTCTTTCATGTAGCAAAATGTTTTCAAAGTTCATCCGGGTTGCAGCATGTATCAGTACTCCGTTCCTTTATTTATGGCCAAATACTATTCCATGGATGTACCACATTTGTTTATCCATTCATCAGTTAGTAGACTTTTGGAGTGTTTCCAATTTGAGGCCACTATGACTAGTGCTGCTGTGAATGGACACACATGTCCGAGCTTTTATGTGGACATACGTTTTCACTTCTCTTGAGTGTATGCCTAGAAGGGGAGTCTCTGGGTCCCGCAGTTCCTTTTTGACGACTATGTTATCCACGAGCTCCTCAAGTTCCAGCAGTGACTTTTAAGTTCTAGATCAGGACACACATGGTCTCCTGGATCCTTCATGCACATTAGCATGTACTGAACTTGTACCAATGGCAGGAACATGGAAGTGAACAAACCAGATTCAGTTCTGCCCTCCTTACCATGCAATTAAAATACTTTCTTCTGAACCCTTTAAGTGGCTTCGTCATTTAGCCAGGCCTGAAATCCTCCGCTTCCTTGCTAAGTCTGTGAGTCCAGTTTCAGGGCTGATCAAGGAAGAGCGGTTCTCACATTTAGCTGAGTTGGGGATTCTAGCTATTCCACGTTTAGTCTGGAGGGGTCGTGATGCACTTCATAGAGAACAAACACTAGGCTGGGCATAAAGGATGACCCAGAATTCGCCAGAGAAGGGGCAGGGGTTAGGGATGGACAATAAAGACCAGCATTTGAGGTAGGAGCAATAACATATGGACGTTTCAGCAAGACGAGAAAGCACAGATCAGGTCCAGAGAACAAGAAGGGGCCCACGGCATTGAAAGCAGAGGGCGGATACAGAAGCAAGAGGAAAAGAGGTGGATGTGAAGTTTGGGGTCAGACTGTAGGATCTTGCAGAGATCCTACAGATGTCAGGCAGAGACACCTGGATTGTGGGCAAGTGGTGGTATGATAGCTCTGTTTTATAATGGCAACTATAGAGGCAGAAAGGGAAGAGAGACAGGAGGTGGAGCGGGAGGCTGTGGAGACCAGCTGAGAGTCGGTGAGAAGACAGAAGCAAACACAATCGATCTAGACAATGGAAAGAAATGAGTTGAGTATGATTAGATGTTTCTAGGTTGGGGGAATAAATGGATGTGAATATAGAAGAAGGCATTAGCTTGTGTGGGACAGCAGGGGAGAAGGAAGTTGAGAAGAGTGGACCCTGAGGAGTCTGTGAGACGGCCCCCTCGGGGTTCTCGTTAGAGGACACTGTGGGCCATCATGTGAAGCTGGTCGTGGAGGTTTCTCCATCCCCTGCTCTCTCTGGACGTCTACAGCCCCACAGGCTGCTGCTGTCCCTTGCTGACAGAGGATGCTTTTACGGGCAGGGGTAAAATGGAGAACCCCGGTGCTAGCTCTCTTGGCTCATAACTACACGAGTGCCTCAAACGTAAAGGAAACCAATGAGATATTTCCTTCATCATCTCTCTACACCAGCCTCTGAGAGACACAAAGACAAATGAGTGGGGCTGGCATAGTCTCTGCTTCCTAACAGATCAGTCATCCATGCATCTGGCAGGTACACTCCACCTCTCCCACCCCACCCCTTTCTCTTCCCTGAATGAGGTTTTTTTTTAACAATAATTTTTTTATTGAATGTCTGACGTGTAACTTTGTGTAAGTTTAAGGTGTACAGTGTGTTACTTTGATACATTTACATATTATCATATGATTGCCATTGTAGTGATATTTATCAGTTACATAATTATAGTATAACATTGTTGTCTATATTTATTATACTGTGCAATAGATCACTAGGACTTATTTACTACTTGTTGCAAGTTTGTACCCTTAAACACCGTCACTCTTATGCACCACCCCATCCCCTGGTAACTGCCATTTTACTTTGTGTGTGTGTGTGTGTGTGTGTGTGTGTGTGTGTGCGCGTGTGTGCGCGCGCGCGCGCGTGCGCTTTACAGGTTTGGCCTTTTTAGGTGCCACATATAAATGATAAACAGTATTTATCTTTCTCCGTCTGACTTATCTTGCTTAGCATAATGTGCTCAAGGTCCATTGATGTGGTCACAAATGGCAGGATATCCTCCGTTCTCACGACTGAGTAATACACCATTATGTATACACACCACATCTTTTTTATTCATGGAATGACTTAGGTTCTTAGGAAACTCAGAGACTTTTTTGTTTGTCAATAGGCTGAAAGTTTTGCCTTCCAAGGGCTTCCTAGGGAGACCTATGATGTAGAAAGTCCACTTTCCAGGGCTCAAGGAGGAGTTCAGTGAATTCTCAACCTGATTCAGGACACAGAACAATGAGTATGAATGTAGTGCTGACTCTCCCTTGTGTGCAGTGCATGCCAAAATATGTGTTGAAAGAAGCCCCTTTTATGCTTTCCAATGATTAGAGATGTAGAAGTAGCTTCAGCCAGAAGTATTCGGGAAAAACTCTTGGAGCCATCAGCACCAGTCCAACACCAGAGGCGAAGGTGGTCTTGTCTGCCCAGGCTGAGGAGAGTGCCAGAGGAGCAAATGGGAGGGGGTATGCGCTACACATGGAACCTCCCGCCTAATCTGAACCATCCCGGCAGAAAAGGAGGGTAGAAAACAGGGAACAACCCAGAAAAGTTTTTATCATGTTCCCTAAGAAACCTGAGATAAATAAGGATTCTTAAATAGAAAGAGATAAAAGATACAAGAGAGAGGTAGCATAGCATAAAGTTCTTCCCAGAAGGTTCCTGACTGTCATTGGACTTAGAGCTGCAGTTCATTTAATGAGGCCTTTTTATTTATTTATTTATTTTTTAATTTTTTTTTTAACATTTATTTATTTTTGAGACAGAGAGAGACAGAGCATGAACGGGGGAGGGTCAGAGAGAGAGGGGGAGACACAGAATCGGAAACAGGCTCCAGGCTCCGAGCTGTCAGCACAGAGCCCGACACGGGGCTCGAACTCACGGACCGTAAGATCATGACTTGAGCCGAAGTCGGCCGCTTAACCGACTGAGCCACCCAGGCGCCCTTAATGAGGCCTTTTTAAACGAGTCTCTCTGGATCACGGATTACTATCACATAAAGAGGTCAAGCTTCCTCCTAAAGCCCAGGCTTCCTCCTGCCTGCTCTAGCAAGCTCTTCCCAAGGGATGCTCCACTCATCCTGTTCCTGAATCCACCCAGTGAGGAGCTAGGCCTACAGGGTTTTTAATCCAAAATGTAAGCAGGGTGGTCACACTTCCTTAGATGGGAGACTACTTCTCTACAGACCTGTAGGAGGGCTCAGGTTTTTGATCTCCTGGACAGAGAGCAATAATTTGGTTTGGATTAGTTTCAATCTCATTTTCCACTCTTCCGTAGTGATAACCTTTATCTAATTAATTCCCTGTAAGTCTGAAAACCTGTGTTCCCATTCCATTAAGAAAAAATGCCCCCCAAATATAATCCCTCATCATTCATTCATAAGTTCATTCATTCATTTGCTCACGAATCATTTCTAAGCTCCTACCACATGTCAGTCTGTGTGCTGAGTTTTGGTGATTCAGAAACAAATAAGACATAGTCCCAGACCCTCGAGGAGTATCAGACAAACCTGTAAATATATCTGAGGACACAGTTAATTGCTGTAACCACAGCCTCAACACCAGCAGTGGGTGTTTCCAGAGGAGCACAAAACCCCCTTAACCCCATTCTGTTACAGCCGGCACAGGGCTAGGCAGAGAGCAGGGGCTCAATGAAAAGCGATCCACGGCCATTGCACGATTAACGCGGCTTCACTTTGCCTGCCAAAGCCTTTCAATTCTTCCCTTTTGGCAGATAGAGTTTACCATGAAGCAATAGCCTTGCTACTAAATGACAGAGGAACACGCTCTGAGGGTGGATGACCTTTGTATTCATTTAAACAACTCAACCTTTCTCAACCAGAACAGTCATCCACCTCCACTTGTGAACCTGAATTCGGCTGCCACATTTGCATGCATAATGTACTGAAAAGCCTCCTTTATAATGTTTACTTCTATGTTTCTTCCAAATGAAATCACTGAAGGGCAAATTTGATTTTCAAATCAGTTTTAAAACATCTGCCTTCTAAAAAAGTAAGAGTAAAGAGATAAGGCTTTTAGATTAAAGGCAAGGGCTAATTATTTTAACTGATACCACGGTGTCCATGCTAAAAATACAAATGTTAAAACATTTTTAATGCATACCCACCATCTACTGGATGTTAATATTTCATTAGGAAACGGCTTCCAGTCATGAGGTGTGTACTTAGTGACTGTAGAAGGAAGAGGTGAACTTCCTGACCCTTCTTTCAACACAGAGTCATTTAACCTCTATTCGTTGTTCTACATGACCACGTTTCTTTCAAATATAACTTTAGTGTATGTATTACAGCTTTTATCTTCAGGAAGCTCAAGGTATTTAATATATTTCATTTTATTTATTTATTTTTCACTCAACAACAAGAATATCAGAGGTTGCAGGCCTCTCTCTAGAGGTGGAGCTCCTCGTAGCTGTTTGGGCCCGGTTCATGGCAAAAAATGAGAGTTTCCAGGGGCTAGGGAGAGGACAGAGAAGCAGCTGGCTCTACCTCACATGCAGGAGTTTATTAAAGCTCATATATATATTTTATATGCATAGCATACATGCATGTTGGTGTCGGTACATCTGTCCAGCCAACACATACCCTAGTAGGACTTGAGAATTGTGGTATGTAAACTTTAGAAGGAACGTTAGAGATAAATCCATTGTACTTTATGTTTTACATAACTGTTTCACATTTTTGTTGATAACAATGAACTGTACTATTTTAATAAGTACAGTTCCCAGAGCCTGCACATAAGCCTTTGGTGTTTTACAGAGGTGGAGACAGAGGTACAGGGAGAGTAAAGGACTTGCCCTAGGATGCTTGGCCAGTCAGAGGCAGAACTATGGTTGAGAGCCAAGCCTCCTGATGTCTAGTCCAGGGATTTTTATTCTGCATGTGCAGTTAATGGTACTGTATTGCACACTTTCCCTTTCTGGTGGAAAGATACTGGTAAGTACTTCAAGAACAAAATCCCTAATATAAAGGCTGAGATTGAAATATTTTACATTAAACCCAAACAATTCCAACACAGATTTTCATTTTTTATCCATGCGTACGTTATTTCATCCACTAGCCTGTGCCCTCCTTGGGGGCGGGGCTCTGATGTCTCTACCAGCCGGGGGCCTGGGAAGCAGTAGGTGAACAGTAAACTGCTAACCCACAGGCAGCCTGCACTTCACACTCTCGGTAGTCAACTGGGGCCGCCAAGATGCAAGCACCAGCCCACTCCCATGCGCTCTTGACTTTTGTGGTCAGGTGGATGCTTGCCTGGCATAGTTCCAACCTCACAGAAGGTACCTCATAAAAATGGGTTGAATGAATCAATCAAGATCTGCACAGGCTTCCTGCCGGGAAAAAGGAAGCCCTGAGAAGGGGGCAGGTGGGCCTGAAGGGCTAGAGCATCGGCTGACGTGAAGCCAAGGGCTGGCTACATTTCCCTAGCCCTAATCTTTTAGAAACAACCTTCAGGACTGATGTACAAATGCAGCTGTGAAGGGAGAAATGATTCTGAAATCTGAGCCTGGCGAGGAGGACTCGGTTTCAGCGTGAACTTCATTTGGCCCTCAGCAGCACTGGCTGAAGCAGAACAACTGAAGTCACCAATTTCAAGGTTTAAGATAGAGAGGTCAGTAACGAGGACGAGCCTGACATGCTCACTTTAGCGGCAAGTGGCCCCAGACCTAAGGTGCACACCAGATGGAAAGGTGACTGAAGAACAACTAGAAATCAGGTAAAAAAAAAAAAAAAGTAAATAACACAATTACAAAGATGTCTGTAACCAACACCTCCTATTTTTATCAAAGTGTCTGCTTTATCCAAAGCAGACATATGTGAATATTCCTTTGACCCTTAGATCTTCCCTTTTTTGTGCCGTGGCTCTCTCTGGAAATCTGGTGAAGCCTATGAACCCCTTTCTCAGAATGTTTTCGAATGCATACAACCAAACATGCAGGGAAACCAATGATAATGAACTACAGTGCTGTCCACAGACCCCATGGACAAAAGGACACTGAAAGACACCTGGCAGGAGGCAAAAAGAATAAGCCTCATCACCTGACATAATTGTGCTACGTGGCATAAGACTTCAGAATCTGGACAGAACTGGAGACTCTAGACCTCCTTCTATCAGAATCTTCATTTCTTAAGAAAACATGAAGTTAGATGCTCTTATTAAGGGAAAGGAACGCCTCATTAAGAAACGATGACATCACTCATCATCAGGGAAATACAAATCAAAACCACAATGAGGTACCACCTCACAGCTATCAGGATGGCTAACATTAACAACTCAGACAATGGCAGATGTCAGTGAGGATGTGGAGAAAGAGGATCTCTTTTGCATTGTTGGTGGGAATGCAAGCTGGTGCAGCCACTCTGGAAAACAGTATGGAGATTCCTCAAAAAACTAAAAATAGAACTACCCTACAACCCAGCAATTGCACTACTAGTCATTTATCCAAGGGATACAGGTGTGCTGTTTCAAAGGGACACATGTACCCCCATGTTTATAGCAGCACTATCAACAATAGGCAAAGTATGGAAAGAGCCCAAATGTCCATTGACAGATGAAAGATAAAGAAAATGTCCTATATATATATATATATTTATATATATACACACACACACAATACTCGACAATCAAAAAGAATGAAATCTTGCCATTTGCAACTACGTGGATGGAACTGGACGGTATTATGCTAAGTGAAATTAGAGAAAGACAAAAATCATATTTCACTCAAATGAGACAAAACAGATGAACATAAGGGAAGGGAAACAAAAATAATATAGAAACAGGGAGGGGGACAAAGCATAAGAGACTCATAAATACGGAGAACAAACTGAGGGTTAAGGGAGGGATTGTGGGAGGGGGGATGGGCTAAATGGGTAAGAGACATGAAGGAATCTACTCCTGAAATCACTGTTGCATTATATGCTAACTTGGATGTAAATTAAAAAATAAATTATTTTTTTAAAAAAAGAAACAAAGCGGTTTTTATATTGCTTTCCCCATGCCCTTTCCCCCATATCCTCCCTGGTATTTACTTTTCCTCCTCAGCTTCCCTTTCGAAACAGAATGGAGACCAGGAATTGGCAACACTCGTGCAAATTTTAGGTCTTCTCTTTGAAAATACAATTCTGTTTTTTCCACAGCAACCTCCCCTTTACTTTACTTTTCACTGTAGTAAAATTAACAAATCATCTGACTTATACATTGCTAAAGAACAACACTGGTCTGTAACATCATTTCGAACTTAGAAAGCTCCCCCAACCTGCAAATCCAAACATCCCACACCCTACCGAAGGCTGAGCAGTAACACCCAAGTCAAAGGTAGGGCAAACCACTTCTGCTTTGAAGGAAAGACCACTGTCATCACACCTGTCTGCCAACACACAAGTTCTGTCTGTATCGGGGGTCTCCATGTAAAGTTCCTAAGTAAGAGGATCACAAGAGCTATAAACCCTACCTTAATTAAATCAATCTTAGTACACCCAAAGACAACACGCTAGGCTAGAAATCAAATCCCAGGAAACAAGTGGAAAATGTGGGCACCGGGTAATGGTAGGGCTCCAGAGGTTTTGGCAGAAAATGGGTCGTTCTATTGGCACTTGATTAAAAATCTGCTTCCACCTGGGTCAGTGCGTTTCACAGGCACGATTCAGCTCTGCATGCAGAGTAGCCGTGTCAATGGAAGGCCCCGCGGGAGGAAAAAAAGAAAAGCAGTAGCTCCCCAAACCCCAGAGCCACTGAAATGGTATATCTGGATTCGTATCTGGGAAACAAAAGAGCTGCGAGAATATGATGTACCAAATGGATGAGAAGCACTTTCTTTGAGCAACACTGTCACCGCTGTGGGGTCTGCAGGAAGCCAGGTCTCTGCCCAAGCACACGCTCCTCCCCACATCTCCCTGATCAGCGGTCTAACTTGGTAAAAGCGCGACTTGCTTGCTTTTTAGTTCTAATACATTGTCTTTATAAACCGCACACTAGTTCTTGTGTAATTTCGATGAATCTTCAAGCAGACATGAAGAGCAAACAATCACTGGGCTTCAGTTTGCTTTTTAGGTGACACTTGGAAAGAGAGTCTTTTTTGATGTGTAATGTTGTTTTTGAACTAGACTACAGGCAAGTGGTCCATCTTCTCTTTTCCTCGTGATCCCACATGGAGCTCTGCACGCAGAGAGGATCAATCTATCACTTTGATGGAAAAAATGCAACCGTTTGTGCCAGAAAGGCACAATCGTCTTTTAAATGTGAGGTCAGCTCAGGCAACTTCTGCACCTTAGTTGCAGCCATTCACTGACATCCTGCTGTTAGCAGGTCAGACACACCGAAGTGCCAGGCAAGAAATCCACAGGAAGGCCAGCTCTGTGACAGACAAATGGCAGTGCCCAGTGATCACGAAGTACCAGGGCTCCCATCAGCATGATTCATAAGATCTCCCTGATATCACAAACTCAACAGCTGTTGGTCTTGCTTAGGCCATCTGATAGGGATAAGTGGTTACCAAGAGGCCCGCAGAAATGAACGAATGAATAGATAATGCAAGCAGCATCTCAGAAAGGGAGAAGACTGTCTGATGAAAAGGCAATCTTAATTCATTACAGGGAAACACTGAATTTTATGGTCTTCTGAGCATCAAGGGAAAGTCAGGAGATGACTTTAAACAGAGGTGGAGGGATTTCAACGTAAAGCTTGAGTCCATTTCTTTTCTGAAAGTATTTCCCAATGATTAAAAAGAAATCATAGTAAGAACCCCATCCAGTCTTGACAGTGTGTGACTCGGAAGAGAAAAGTACACAGCATAATAGCCCTCTTCCTCTCAGGGAAGAGCACCAAGTCATCTAGGGTAAATTCACTTTATACCTAAGATATAATCTCTTACAGGAAATTTAAAACAATAACTTGAGACTTGGCAGTTTTATCATCCAAGCTATTGGGCTAAGCTTCAAGCTACTAATCCCTTGAGGAAAAGCATAGCCAGGAGACAGCTAAAACGAGCTTAAGAATGTATATAGTCATTTTATTATAAATGGCTACTTTGGAACCATTTTGTTTGACTTTGACTCTTTAAAGGCAAAGATTAGCCAATATACATTTTGGACACACTTGGAAAACAACCTGTCAATTTATCTGTGAAAAGAGAGATGCCTCTGAAAATTCATGCATCATGTCGGTGAGGGTGGGGGGGCGGTTGCCGGAAAAAAAAAAAAAAACCCACATTTTGGCTATTGCTAAAAGCCAAGCAGAAACCTCCTGTTATCAAGGATAAGTGGAAAACTACTGCTTATTATATGGTATTACACAGTTTATAGCAACTGCAAGTGCTCATTACAAACTGCACATCACACTTATCATCAGAGAGGGCAGCGAGAGCATGGGCACAGGCGTGCAACAAAACACGCTCAGTTTGCTAAGCATCCCTACGGCTGAGGTTATTGTTACCAATACAAAGGTGACAAAGAAGTGGACTGGCTGAGTTTACAGGCTGCAATCCTGCCACCTCCGGGAAGATCTGTGCTCAAAGGCACACTTGAACTTCCCTCCAGCAGGCTGAAGGGAGGAGGAGTGATCTTTATTTATCCACCGAGGCCAAGCCCACTCCCTTCTATGTAGTATGTGTGTCCAGATTTAGCATGCTGCTTGCTCCCATAAATGTTATCTCTACTGAGTCATTCAGAGAAGATTTGGTCTAGCTAAGTGTGTCAGAGTCCACAATTGCCTCTATTTACATTTAGATCAAGGCCCTTCAGTTACTGCTGGTCCTGAGCTGATTGGAAAAGCTTAAATATAATGAGCCCATAGAGGAGGAAAGTGCCCACCCAGCACAGTGCCTGACCTAGCGCAGTGGCTCGAAGGCTGTCTGCTGTTAAGTTAATGGATGGATAAACAGCAAGTTTGGGGTTAACATGGGCCCATGCTCCACAGACTGGGGGCTTTAGCAGAGCAGTGATTCAGTATTAGTTGCAAGATAATCTTGGTTAAGGAAGTGGCAAAAGGAGAAAATAGTATCTGAGAGTATCAGGTGTTCCATTTCCAAATATGAATGGTTTAGAAGAATGTGCCCTATGTTCCCTTCTCATCTCCTCAGAAATTTATAAAGTTAATTAATATTAATGTAAGAATATGATATTAATGCACTGTGAAGGCATAAATTTGAAAATCAGACAAGAAATCCAACAATGAATGCATTTGTTGATGACAGTACACACCACGTCTTACGAAACACCTATTGTGGTTCTCTGTCCCCACAGGGCAATAGAACCACTTCTCTATGTATTTGAGGCCTTCGATTAGTCTACCTGGAGGACCTACAAACAGACAGAGGCTGTATATGAGGGGCTCAATGGGGCTGTGAGAACATGGACTTTAGAATCATACCCTCCTGTTAGTTGAAACCTGTGATCCAACATTACGTTAGTGGAGGTTTGGACTTTTATTTTATTTAGGAGAAATGAAGTGAGAAGATTCAGAAACGTGAAGCAAGCCCAAAGCTTCCATGAGCCTCTCCTCCCCCCCCTTACCCCCTCCCTGCGGCTCCCGGCACACCCTGGAGAAAAGTCTATACATTTCACAGCTCCAGCAGTCAGAATTTCTATTAAGCCTATGTATCTACTGCCAAGTCCTATAGAGAATTCAGTAACTCCCTAGAGAATAAGGAAGGAAAAAAGAACAATATAAATAAGTTACCTTCATCTAATAGCAGCAGTACCAACAGGAGCTGCCCTCCTTTGCCTGAGCATCACCCCCACCTAAGGAACTTACAGTAGAGGCTCTGAGAACCAGAGATAAGAAAGCAAGGGATATTATCCAGGTTTTTTCACCAGAGAAAAATCAGGAACTCTCTGGTACAAGCTGAATGTGCAAAATGCCTGGAAGGAGAAATACAAACAAGACGACTATTCGTCACCCCCTCCAGGTCCAGACTGTGAAGCCACATTCCTGGGAGTGCAAACATTCTTTTGCTCAGTTTAGGTTTACTATGTGGGCTCTGTACTGTGGTATAAATTTGGATAAAGAGGTGAAAAGTGTATGAGCAGAAAGCACTCAGTAACTCCCTCCAAAGCAGCTGGTAAATGTGGCAATTCCACATGATCACCAATCTGCAACTACACTTTAAAACTTTGTAAGAAATGTTTATTACTGATACTCAGTACGTAATTTACAACACCGTGGTGAAATTCGTACATTCCATTTCAAGGGCTTGTGAAAAGAAAATGTCAACTATGGGGGAAATATGCTTTATGGATCTTGGCTGAAAACAGACGAAAAACACACATGCAAGTCTCTTTTGGTAGAAGGGAATAATCTAATAAATAGCCTAATGAACAGGGTAATGATTTTTTGTTTTTTGTTTGTTTTTTTGGGTTTTTTTTTTGTAGGCAATAGGAAGGAAAAGGGAAAAAAAAACAGAGACTAATAGACTCCAAACCTGGATAATGAAGCCCTAGGTGATTTGATATAGAGACTAGGCTTTTAAAACCAATTTGTAAAATCTGAATTATGATACAGCTAACAGGCTGGATACATTAATATTCTGCGGAAGAAGTAGTAATGAGAGCAAGGTAAGAGATCATGTGAAAATATATGTGGATTTCTTTGTAATCTATAGTCTTCATCAGGCCTTCTGGAAGGTGAGTCTACTTCCGACTTGTACCTTTATGTGATTTTCAAATCTGAAGTTCACAGCTTCCTTTGGTTGGGAATGACTAGGTTCAAAATACATCTTCTCAGAAAAAGTCCCTAGCTGCATGGTATATTCTGATCATGTCTATATTCTCATAGCCTTCATATGACTGTCTCTCACCATGGGCTTATTGGCTATGCAGCATTCTGGGAACAAGGGATGCAGAATCAGGAGATCTGGGTTGGAATCTGGATCCATCAGATGAGAACTTGAGGAGGCATTTGTACTCTGTACCTGTCTCAGAGTCCCATCTGTAAAATGAGAGGCTTAGACTATGATTTCCAAGGTATTTTTAGTTAAACTATTTTATGACTACAGGATCCTGTTTTGTATTTTGTACTTTGTGGGTGTGGGTGTGATGGTTCCTAAATATTCAGAAATTGTGGACATCCTGTAAGTTCCTTTGGAACAGTGTCTTGTGTCTCCTAGTATTTGCCCTCACAATGTAGCTTTTATCTACCAGGGTCACTTAATAAATATTAGGCTGAATCAAAGCTGGCTGGGCTATGCATTTGATTACAGATGTAGAAACCAGAGACTACTCTGGAAAGATCTGGCCTGTACTTCCAGGGGATAGATCCCAGTGCATCTTGAAAAATGGCTAGCTCTTTTTTTTTTTTTTTTAATATGAAATTTATTGTCAAATTGGTTTCCATACAACACCCAGTTCTCATCCCAACAGGTGCTCTCCTCAATGCCCATCACCCACTTTCCCCTCCCCCTCACCCCCCATCAACCCTCAGTTTATTCTCAGTATTTAAGAGTCTCTTATGGTTTGCCTCCTTCCCTCTCTGTAACTCCCCCCACCCCCTTCTCCTCTCCCCTGGTCTTCTGTTGAGTTTTTCAGGATCCACACATGAGTGAAATCATATGGTATCTTGTCTTTCTCTTCCTGACTTATTTCACTTAGCATAACACTCTCCAGTTACATCCACGTTGCTACAAAAAGCCAGATTTCATTCTTTCTCATTGAAAAATGGCCAGCTTTTTAAAAAGCAAACTTCCTCCCAGCCTAGCCCCTTATTTTCTCCCTCCTCTGACACAGAACCAAGAAAAAGTGAATGTTGTCCCAGCTACACAGAAACAAAGTACAGTGGGCATTCAGCAAAGGGAGCAGTTGGCTGTATTTAGGAGGAGAAAGATCAAGGAAGAACTCACAGGACATTTTGGGCTGGGTCTTTAAGGCAACTGGGGTGGGTTAGAGACTCAAAGACTGGCCAGTGGCAATAATCAGCTGATCTAAAGCATGGACTCATTTGACAGCAGCAACTGGGTCAGACTTAAAGGAAAAATGATACCTACAAGGAGAGAGTTGAAGAAATAAAGGTAAGAAAGTTTGGTGAGTCAGATAACTATGGTCGTTATATATTTGAAATCTGAACATGAAGTCTAACAGTAGGGCAGAATATTTGAAAACGAGATGTTTGGGAAAAGTTGGTCGTGTGGAGACCGAAGGTGATCCAGGCAGAGATCTGAGGCTTTTCTCATTTGGCCACTGGAGGAGCCTGTTCAGGGGAGGAAAGGAGTCATGGCCAGACGGATCTGGCAACAGTGTTCCAGATACCAAAACAGCAATAGACGCAGATAGAGTACAGATTGGGGGAAATCACTACAATAAGCTAGGTGAGAGGTAGAAGGTCTGAGTTAAGATGGAGGCAATGGAAACAGAATAAAGAAAAAAGGGTGTAACAGAGAAGACATGGTTCCTGAATGGCTGTGGAGGGGCAAGGAGAAGGCCAGAGTCAAAGGGTAAAAGATGCCCAGGAGAAGGGGTTTACCACCAACACAAGCAGGGACATCAAAGGACAAGAGGCTTACAGGGAAAGATGATAAGGAGCTCAGTTTTAGACAAGGTGAGTTTGAAAAGCCATTCTAGACGGGGCCAATGTTTAATGGAAAATATGAATGAAAGAGACAGCTGAAGCCAAGAGAATAAATCAGAGAGCCAAGGAAAAGTGCCCTTTTAGCTCTAAAAATTGGTTCTATATGCATGCTGGATCTCTGAATTCACAGGAACACTTTTTCCTTTTTCTTTTTTTAAGTGTCTTTTTTTTTTTTTTTTTTTTTGAGACAGAGAGAGAGTGCATGCAGGAGTGGGGAAAGGGCAGAGAGAGAGAGAAGAGAGAGAATCCAAAGCAGGCTCCACACTGCTAGCATGGAGCCCAATGTGAGTCAGTGTGGGGCTGGATCTCACAAACTCCAAGATCATGACCTGATCTGAAATCAAGAGCCGGAAACTTGACTGAGCCACCCAGGCATCCCTTTCCTTTTTCTTTTTTTTAACTTAGAAGAAATATGAGCTCCTTCACACTCTGGGCTAAAGCTGAGTCAGCATTAATCATGGTGAGATTACCAAGACAGCACTCCTCACTTGGACCCAGAGACAAACGAGGCAGGCCACTTTAACCAGATATGATCAAACTATACTGACTTTCCTTCCCACTGCCTTTGTTCACTGCCTAACAAATAGGCTCTACTTTCTTTTTGCAGATGTGCATGCTGACTATTCATTTTTATAAATGGATTTCTATGAGGACTGCTATTCTAGTGTCACTGTGTGCTCAACTTGCTTGCCTTCACTGAGGTTATGTGACTCTGACTGGAGGCCCCTTGAGGGGCTATCTGCATTGATTTTAACGGCAATGCCTCTCTCAGGGAAGGTCATGGTAAGGCTTGGTCATGGTAAGGGGTACCTCCTGAGCACCCGTCTGGACAGTGCTGGGACAGGACCCTCCGCAGCCATCCTGAAACCAGGGGAAGGTTTTCATTTTTCATTTTTTGCCATTCCTCTTACAGGTCCATACTTCTTTATCGTTCAGAGCTCCAGGACTTCAGAGTAAGGTCTGTTCGGTTGGACAAACTCTACCCTGGTGGGACAGGTACATGGACTGCCTTGGCAACTGGTTTGGAGTTCCCTTCTGGAGAATAAGGCCAGGTTTTTTTTTTGTTTGTTTCTTTGTTTGTTTTTAACCCTTTCCTCTAAAAATCCAGAGAAGCAATTAAAACATATTAAGCTGACAAACTTGGGATTTTAAATCAAATCAATTTCCGAGGTGAAAGGGCACAGCTGGCAAACAGTCTGTAAATCACATGGCCCCTCTGTAAAGAAAAACTTCACTCTAAGAGTGGTTAAAAATAAAGGTAATGGACTTCCAGCCAGTAACCAATCTCGAGTGATAAACTGTTACTGGGGGATCCAAGTCATTAACTTGAGGGGCAAGGATAGATGCAGAGACCAGAGCAAACTGAACCTCTGGCAAGGACTGAATCTGTGAAATAAGGCTGTGAATGAATCAATGATGGCAGATCAATAATGGATTCATAAAGAGAAGTTGGGAAGACATATTCCTAGTTCTACAAGGACTACATGATCAGGGTCAACGAGCACCTTTTATGCTCTCCCACAAACTCTCCTTTGCTCCATGTGACAGCCTCTGAACTGGGATGGACAGACTTCCAGATTGAGCCCTGTGAAGACAACAGCTCCAGATAGTTGCAGGACAAATGAAACCAACATGTATCATGATCAGAGACAGAGTGGTAGTGCTTATCCAACCATTCATTCAGACAACAAATGCTAGGTCCTTGCTAGGCTACCATGGGTAAGAATGAAATGGACCACATCCCTGCCCTGATGGAGCTTACATTCTAGCAGAGAGGAAAAACAGTGACCTAATACTACGCTAAGGAATGGGTCCCTGCAAACTGCAGTATCAGCTGTGAAGGAAAATATCTTGGTTCTACGAGACGGAATAAAAAAGCACTCTGATTGAGATGGGTGGTCAGGGCAGATTTTCCTGAGAAAGTGGCCCGTGAGTCAAGGACAATGGGGGTTAGCCAGTCAAAGCACAAGGTGTGGGTTCCAGACAGAGGTCATGACGTGTGCAAAGGCTCTGTGGGAGGGCAGACAGCATGATGCATGGTGGGGCCCGAGAGGAAGCCAGGCTGATGTGAACATAGAGAGCATAGGAAGACTGATGCAGGAAATGCCTGCAGAGGCAGGAGGGGGCCAGATTGTGTAGGTAGTCTATATCATGTGAAGAATTTGGGTCTTTATCCAGAGAGCAATGGGAAGCCAGTTAAGGGTTCATGCAGATATAATATCAGAATTGTGCTTCAGATGTGCCACTCTGGCTATAGTAAGTAACTTGAGGGATGGTATAGAGAGACCATGGTGGGGGCAATTAGCGGAGTGGAGGACAGGACAGAGATGACTGTAGTTGGGCTAGTGTGCTCTTGATTGATTTTTGTCATTTAGAATGTAATATTAACATGAAAGTCATTACCATAATGAAAGAAAAATCTTTCTGACCATGCATATTTTAAGTGTGTTCACACAGCTCATTGAGAAAGTTTTACTGAGGTATGCTTTGTTTTGTTTTGTTCTTTTTTTTAATAGGCACGGAAAAATTATTGTCTTCACAGAGTAACGTGGCTCCTGGGTTAAGTAAGGGGAGGGAAAAGAGCTCTTAGCTTCTTCCTTCTGGTCATTTGCTATCTGAGGGGATTTCATTTCCTTCATGCTCCTTCATCAAATGTTGTGGTGTGGAGAGGCCTTCCCAGTGGTGGTCCACAGAACCTGTTGATATCTAAATTCAGAACTTAGTTCACATACTTTGCATAAAAATCTACTATCCACATGGCTTCCAACATATGGGTAAAGTTTTGCATAAAAAGTTTAGTAGAACAACAGATAAACACTTTCTCTAGATGAGTAGGTATGAGTAACTGACTCCTTACTGATGTTTTCTACTCCAGAATATTCATCTATTTCTGGTACTTTATAACTGCATAAATAACAGTTTGATTAACAAGTGTCTGCAAGTCTAATAGACAGATGCCTTCTACAAGGCAGGCTCTGACATCTTCTCATTAACACAGGGGTCTGCCTAGTACCAGACTTGTCCTCCGTGTGTGTGTGTGTGTGTGTGTGTGTGTGTGTGTGTGTGTGCTATCTGAATTCTGTTATTTTTTTCATTTTTCATTTTTTTTTTGCCATTTCTCTTCCAAGTCCATATTTCTTTATCGTTCAAGTTCTAAGACTCGTGACAAAATTAACACCAATGCTTTTGCCCTTTAAAAAAAACACAGGAAAGAACATGACTGGCTTTTTTCATTACTGTCAAATGCTGTGTAGAAAAATGGAATTAAGTCTGAAAAGAGAAAAATAAAATCTCCATAGAGCATTTTAACAGTGACAATTACACAAGCAGAGCCCATTAATTGGCTCACTCTTCTTGAAGGAGCAGGCAAGTGTACTCCTCCAACCTCACGGGGATGGGCAGCTGGGCAGGTGAGGGTGACCGTCTGTTAGCACAGCACAGACTTGCAAGAACTAGTAATATTTCAATATAGGACCTCTGCCACAGCCAAGAGCTGCAATCCTGTCCTGGAAACTAAAACTTGACACTTGGTATGAACTTTTTCTGTCAGCGGTCTCAATGGAGGAGACATTTCCTTCTTTAAAACCCACTTTCGTTCTATTGCATCACATTAGTGGTGCGAGCTCTCTACACACAACCCCCAGGGTCACATGGTTAGCTGTGACCTCCTGGAATCAGCCCAAGATTTTCGTTTTGTTAAGGGTCAGGCTAAGAAACAAAGCTGGCGGAAAGAAGGCTTTTTCAACTTTAGCACTGACAATGGCAAAGAAGATGCAGAAAATAGCAGGCAAGGTAAATAGCCTAGGTTCAAATGTCTCATTTTTCAATCTTGCTATGCTTTAGAAGAGTTTTCTGAGGCTGTAACTCTGTACCTTTAATTTATCCTATTGTCCTCAACCACTGCAGCACTCAGAAAAAGAAACATGACTCCTCTTTCTCAGGTTCCTGGTGAATAAATAGCATCAACTATGGAAACAGACCCCAGGACAGAAAGAGTTGCCCTTCGCCAGGACTAAATGACAGTATATTCAGCAAGGGGGACACACTGCTTCTCGCATATTAATATCATCATGCTGAAGCCCAGGGAGAAGGTGAACTGACCCCACAGAGGCCTTGCCAGGTGACTGAGGCTGTCAAAGTGCTCCTCAGGGAACGCACAGGGGAGAAACGTTTAAAGTTAAGATGCTATAGAAACTGCCTGATCCATGGGACTGCTCCAAGGTCTCAAGCAGGCCAGACCTCTATGAGAGGGAACACCCAGGTAGAAATGGACTTTTGAAGTCCTGGGGAAAGGCAAAAGGAGGAGGCACTCTCCCAGAATGGGGCTTTAAGAGGCTCACGGGAAGAGGCAGCTCAGGTGTCCTTTTCAGGAAAGCACAACTCGTGCTTGGGGTAAGTGGCTGCAAGGTTCTGAAAAGCTACTAGGATATTGCTATGGACAGCACTTACTTAATTTCTTTAATTTATTGCTGGCAGTGAATAAACCATGCACTCTGCTAGCATATGCTACTCAAATAAAGGCAAGGACAAACATCTACAAAACATTTATGGCTGCAGCAAGAAAAAAAAATCTTTTCAAATACAGTCTTCTTTTTGATTGTAAAAGAAATATATGTAAATTGGTCAAAAATATAGAAAACTAGAAATACTTTACATAATCCCAGTACATAGAGGCAGCCACTAACAACATTTTGGTGTATTTCCATCTGGCTTTCTTCTTCCATATTTCTTTTTCTACTTGTGATATAATACTCTTACAGTTCTGTACTCTGCTTTAAAAATATCTTATTATATAAGTATTTTCTTAAGTTATTAAAAACTCTTTCACAACATTTTTAATGAACACTTAGGTTGGAGATACAAACTTATTTAAAAGGGAATCTGGATAATATATCTGGCAGGCAGACAGATAGCTTGTGAGCAAATTCAGCTAAAAACTAGAAATCCTAGGTAGTTCTAAATTATGATCATAGAATTCTCAAGTGGAAAAAAATTCAGTATTATCAATGATTAATTCTTTATATCTGATAATTTATTTATATTTGCCAAAACGTTTGCAAAGGGCACAGTCTTGGAAAGATAATGGCTGAGGTCATTACTACTTCTACAGACAAAATTATCAGTCAATGGGACCATGACAAAGTGAAGAAATGGTTAAAAAATGAACATGAATGAGGTCAATATGTTAAGGAGTACATGCTAGCAGGAAAAAAGACAGCTATATAACATGGGACAAGGGCAGCCAGGCACAAGGAAGGAAAGGCAAAGGATTTAGGGTCACTGGGGAGTATCAACAGCCCATGTAATAGAGCTTTAGGGAATTCAGGTTCACGATGGATGACACTGTAGGCACACTGACCTTTCTCCCTTCCTGAAAACCAATGAGGTGACATCAAAGAAATACAAAGGAAATACACTCATAAAGGTGCTGCAAACTGGAGGGAAGGATATAAGCAAATCAAAATTTTTGTGAATTTCTAGAAAATGGCAGGTGGATGAAATATTATTTATAAATCAGTGGGGAGCTGGGCAGATCTCCATAATGAAGCAAACTAAGCAGGATAAATGAAAATGGTCCACATCCAGACATATCATTATGAAATTTAACACCTCCAATAATGAGAGGATTCTAAGGCTTCTATAGGGAAAAATACATTACTACAAATAAGAAGAATCAGATTCTATCAGATTTCTCATCAGCAACATTAGATGCAAGACAGCAATAAATCCAAGCTTTCAAAATGCTGAAGGAATGGAGTTCTATACCCAAACTATGATTCAGGCATGCAAGAATTCTAAAAATTTGCCTTCTACATACCCTTTGTTTCTGAAAACAATTCTGAATACATTTACTCTGTGCAATGCCTCTGAGAGATCTTGACTGAGACCCAACCAAGTTCTACTTGGCTTCGGATTCATGCAGGGGAGCGAACAGAAGACCATGCCACTAGAGCAGCAGCAAGCATTTCTCCTTAGTGGGAGTCCTTGTAGTGGTCTATGCAACTGTACGGGAGCTATTCCTGCTGGCACACAAGAGGACAGCTCAGGTGAGTGGGCAGGGGTGGAGCCACTCTGGCTTAGAAACCCCACATTCCAAATCCAAACTATTATCTCTTGTAATAGCTCCATAAACAAAGATCCTAGAATTTTCACAAGGGACATGCCCAGTCACAAAAGTTATTGTACTCAGGAAACCCAAAGCTATAGCTTCCAACCAGATATTTACAGTCCTTCCAGGCCAGATGCAATTTGTTAGGGGTAATTTTCATCATAAGCAATGTCGTCTAATAGCCGACATTCTACTTCTATCATGTTTTCAGGAGAAAAGATCTAAAAAGGTAACTGGGCCCAAGGTCAGTATCTCACTGCAAAGCAAACAGGGGTTTGTTAACCCTTTACCCACATGCTACAAGAAGAAAAAGAAATCCAAGAAAAAGTGAAAACCAACCTAGAAAGAAAAAGAATTGTAAGTTATATATATATAGGCCTAGGAAGCAGTCTGTTCAAAATTAACCAATGAACAAATAGTGTGCCCCAGAAGCTTCTGTAAACAGGAAAAAAGAGGTAATTAGAAACTCCAAGAAAACAAAAGCTGGCTAATATGAAGCTACTTATTTATTACTTGTAGAATAATTCTGAGCACTTGTAAGAAAACCAAATCTATTTGATCTGAACACAGTACAATTGTTTCAAGAGGGACACAAGTTTAGTGATATAGAATAATATTTCCCTTACTATAGATCCACTGAATTATAGATCTGTAGTGAATAATGTTTACATAATCATAATATTATAATGAGGTTTTACTGGCTTTCCCTTTTCAGGACCAATTTATAGTTAACACATGGAAGATTTAACTTAAGTTAAATATAAGTTACCCAACAGAAAATAAGTTACCCAACAGAAAATAAGTATCATAAATCTTTAAAATGTCAATGTGGTGGGACAGTTAACAGAAGATGGGAAAGGGAAATGTAGGGTGGTAATTTCTTCATACATAGTAGGGAGAGTAAAGAAATACTATCTACAATTGATGGATCAAAAAATAGAGGTTTAAGTATATCGTTTAATTTAATTTTTAATTTTTTAACATTTATTCATTTTTTTGAGAGACAGAGAGAGACAGGGCATGAGTGGGGGAGGGGCAGAGAGAGAGGGAGACACAGGATCTGAAGCAGGGTCCAGGCTCTGAACTGACAGCACAGAGCTCGATGTGGGGCTTGAACTCACGGATCATGAGATCATGACCTGAGCCAAAGTCAGATGCTTAACTGACTGAGCCACTCAGGTGCCCCAGTATATTGTTTAATTTTAAAAGGTAAGTAATAGCAGGACTAAAGAGAAAAATATAACAAAAAATGAGAGGTAGTTAAGTTAATAAAGCTGATAAATTAATAAACAGATATAAAAATATTATTTATAGTTGAGACGTTATGAAAACTAAAAAAAAAAAGTCAAAAGTACTTCTGAGCACAAGATGGGAAGATAAAATTTTACTTTTCACTTCTATCTTCCTGTATTGTTTAAATTAATCTTTCATGCATGTTTTACATTTATAATAAAAAAAACTGCTATTAGTGCCTTACTGTATCAAAACAGATGTAGGGCTCAACAATTTAGAAGACAGTAGAGAAAAGGAATCAAAGACTGAAGGTGACGTCTTTGGAATAAAGCTAAAAGGTACAGAATTATATTATGTGAAAAAAGAGGGGTAAAAAGTAATTTCAGAAAATCATTTGCAAAAACATGGATAAACCTTGAGGGTATTATGCTAAATGAAAAAGGTCACACAGAGAAAGACAATACTGTATGATCTTACTTAAACGAGTAATCTTAAAAACAAAAACCGAATTTATGGAAACAAAGAACAGATTGGTGGTTGCCAGAGGGGTGTGTGTGTGGGGGGGAATGGGTGAAGGGGATCAAAAAGCACAAACCTCCAGTTACAAGATAAGTAAGTTCTGGGGATGTAATGTACAGCATGGTGACTACAGCAAACGAAACTATTGCATATTTGAAAGTTGGTAAGAGATCTTAATAGTTCTCATCACAAGAAAAAAAACCTGTAACTATGTGATATGTGAGATGGTAGTTGTGTCAAGTAAACTTATTGTGGTGATCACTTTGCTATATATCTCATTGCATTGAATACCATACACTTACACAATGTTATATATCAATTATTTCCGAAAAAGCTGGAAAACACCCAAAATCTGCCTATTCAAAAACATGGCTACCTGTGATGGTAAATAAACCTTTATCCTAAAAGTAAAGCAAGCAAAGCTGCAGCTATAGCCGAAAGGACTCAGGGTAGCAATAAAGGAAAATGTCCTGTTCTAGGAGCATAGGGTCTTAAGGGAAGACATTTGGAGAATCTCATTCTCCAGGTCTGTCCAAAGTCTGTCATTTAATTTCCTGACATGGGTAGAGTGCTATCAAGAGGCAGGGCTGTGATCTCTAAAGATCCTATAGAATTTCATTCATAACATGACTCACATACTTTATTTCAATAAAAAGCAGGCTATAATTTTTGAAGCTAGTAGAATCTTCTCAAGGACTGCTCTAGAGTATATTAGTTAAAAAGGGAAGGCTTTCCTGTTTTATCATCTGCATATCTTCTATTATATTTTTTAATACCTAACTAAAAAATGAAAGGCACAACAGATCTGGGTTATACCTATAAACATAAAATCATAACCTTTGGTTCCACTGATTCTTAGGGGGTTAACAGGCACTTGCCTTCTTACTCTTAAAATATATTATTTATTTATTAATCTCTAAAACACCTATTGCTGTAGCATATATGTGCTAACATGGAAGGTTAAAAACATAAATTATTTAAATCCACCAACTAATGGACATAAAATATAAAAAAAAAGGGGGGGGGGGAAGATGTCAATGACTTAATACAAAGCTAATGGGAAGGACTTAATGAGTGAATGCCTTTTTGAATCAAGCAAAAACCCATTTGAATAAATATAAAACCATTATAATATGTATCTGTGTCAGCAGTTAGTCAACCAGTTCTTGTCAAAAACTCATACTGTATAACACCTTCAGTAGGGGGACATAAAGAGATGAGGAATCTAATTTATAACACATAAAATGACAGACAAGATGGGTGATGGTAACCAGTGAGATGTGTAAAAGATGGGGAAGCAGAGGGTCTGGCCTGTGAGCTGTATACTCAATGAGCAATGGCTCTGAAAAGATAAATGGGCAGTTGTTCATGGGCCTTGAAGGCCTTCCTATTGTATGGAAAGGGTTCTGGGAGCTTGGAAATAAGGTAATCACTTCATTTCCCTGTTTCCATCATCTAGCTTGGTTTAACCCTCTTTAGTAATGCTTTGAGGTACAATGGAAAGAGCCCTTCATTTTCTCTTTTAGAAAGAGAGGACAATATCCCACAAGGTGTTTTATATTCAGGAAAAAATGAGACAAAATACAGGAAAGTGATGGAATACTAGTTACTGAATAATTGCTAGTTTTCTCATCCAATAGCAGAGATGGCCACAAGATGTGTGCTCCACTGAGAAGTGGCTGCCCAGCAGAGCCATGCTTCCCAGCCCGACCAGCATCCAATGTGGTAACTGACTACTTCTCCCCAGTGGAATATAAGTGGAAGGGATGGTCACTACACCTAGGCCAAGGCCGTTCAGAAGAGCCAGGTATACCTTCTTTCTGTTCTTTCCCCATTTGCCAACCAGATGCAGATGCTGCTGCTGAGGCCCTAGGAGAGGGCAGAGCCACAAGAAGGAAGATGCCTGGGTTCTTCAGTCAAGTGTGGAGAAGAGCCACCTGACAACCACAAACACCCCTACTGACTGTTGCATGATTGAGAAATAGCTACTGTGTTAAGGCATTGGAATGTTGAAGCCACTTTTTGTCACAGCAGCAAGTGTTACCTTAACCAATGCAAACATTAAACATGCTCTAAGATAAGTACTATAATAATGACAGTAAGTGTGTCAGACATTGCATCAAACAAGCCGTTATTGATGCTATTATGAAATCCTGGCCAAGTAAGTACATGAAAAGACGTTCAACATCATTAGCCACGAGGAAAATGCAAATTTAAACCACCACTTCACTCTCACTAGGATACCATGAACGAGAAGATAGACAGTGACAAGTACTGGCAAGAATGTGAAGAAATTGGAACCTTCCTGTATTGCTTGTGGGAATGTAAGACGGTGCAGCTGTTGTGGAAAAGTCTGGCAGTTCCTCAAAAACTTAAACACAGAGTTAGCATAAAACCCAGCAAGTCTACTGCTAGGAATAGATCCAAAAGGACTGAAAACGTATGTTCATACAAAATCTTGCACAGGAATGTCCCAGCAGAAATACTCATTTTAGCCAAAAAGTGCAAATAACTCAAATGTTCACCCACTGATGAATGGATAAACAAAATGTGACATATATATTTCCATATGATAGAATATTATTCAGTCAGTAAAAAGGAATGGAATGCTGACACGTGCTGCAACACAAAAAATAAGTTTGAAAAAAAATATGTACTAAGTGAAAACAGCTAGAGGAGATCACATACTATTTAATTCCACTTGTATGAAATGTTCAGAATGTGCAAATCCATAGAGACAGAAGGGAGCTTACTAGTGGTGAGGGGCTGTGGGAACTGGAAGGAGATGAAAAGACTGCTAATGGGTAGGAGGTGTCCTTTTGCGGGGGGATGAAAATGTTTGAAACATTAGATAGTAGGGATGACTGTACAACAGTGTGAATACACTAAAAATCACTAAATTGTGCATTTAAAAGGGTGAATTTTATGGTATGTGAATCATATTTCAATAATAAAAAAAAGAGAAATCGCAGCTATTTTCTTTACCTTGCCTCCCAGTGAATCTGGCTCTACACAAAAAGGCACTGAGCTCTTTTTAGGTAATGTTTGGGAAAAGGTATGATTCTAAGATGCTGGAAACATGCTAATCTTGATCTGAGTGAGTTATATGGGTATATACACATGTAAATAATCATTCTAGTCATGATCTCAGGCCAGTCAGAACCCACATAATCCTTCCTCCTAGCTTCCCCTACAACAACGTAAATGCAGAGGCTCAATGCCATATACATTAAATGACTAGAGACCTACATATCAAGCTTTCTTTGGTTTAGGTAACAGTGTAGCTAACACTGAGATGAGATAAATATTTAAAGCTAACCTTGAGAATCATATGTGGCTGGAAAATGGAGTCCCAGAATAACTACTAAAGTGTGTATCACATCAGCAAAATTCTCGAAGGAAGAAACAAGTTCTAAAGAGGTAGTGTGCAGTGACGGGGGCAGGGACACAAAAGAGGATTGCATATGGAAATCCTTCTTTTCCCTGCTCAGGTACATGCCATTTTCTTTTTTTAATTTTTACTTATTTTATTTATTTTAAAATTATTATTATTATTATTATTATTATTATTATTTTTAGAGGGAGAGCAAGAGAGTGTGAGATGGGGAGAGGGGGAAAGGAGGAGGGAGGGAGAGAGAGAGAGAGAGAGAGAGAAAGGGAGAGAGAGAGGGAGGGAGGGAGGGAGAGAGAGAGGGAGGGAGAGAGAGAGGGAGGGAGAGAGAGAGAGAGGGAGGGAGAGAGAGAGAGGGAGGGAGAGAGAGAGAGAGGGAGGGAGAGAGAGAGAGGGAGGGAGAGAGGGAGGGAGGGAGGGAGGGAGAGAGAGAGGGAGGGAGGGAGGGAGGGAGGGGGAGAGAGAGAGAGAGAGAGAGAGAGAGAGAGAGAGAGAGAGAGAGAGAGAGAATACGAAGCAGGCTCCACAGGGCTTGACCCCACGACTGACCCTGGGATCATGACCCAAGCCGAAATCAAGAGTTGGACGCTCAACCAACTGAGCCACCCAAGCGCCCCTACATGTCACTTTCAAGAGTCAAGTTCAAACCACAAAATAAGGAAAGTTTGTTTGAGCATATAAATTCTCACCGAAGTACTTAATAGTCAAAATTGAAATGAAGGATCATTAGGATGTTTTCAACCTCCAAATAAGAACGTAATTTGGTGATTCCACAAATCTTCATTAGAAACTTCTGAATTCATCAGATAAGACTCTTTTAACTTGTAATAAATTCTGAGAAATGATGTAACTTACTTGCAAGAGACTTTAGTTCTGTCGGCCACCATGGTCCATTGTTGCTGGTTGGTGGAAACCTCAACGTAGTAGCTATAGCTTCGATCATCACAGTCCCAAAGTAATAACCTGAACAAAGAAAAATACGTTAAGAATGCTGTGAATGTTCTCACTGGCTGTTTTCTGAGGCTGTGGGCATGAGTGAATCCATGTCTGCTGTACCCCTCCTCCCTGCCTCCTTTGCCCCACCACACTTCCAGGACTGGAAAAAGGAAGAGAATCCCAGCAAAAGTATGGTAGGAGGAGGTGGAGTCAGTCTGAAGAAGAAGCAGTGTCTTTTTAGGAGTTTATTTCACAAGTCACCCAATCTCAGGCAGCCTCTGTCAAAGTTCTTTGGTTGGCTTATCGGTGAGAAGATGGCCCCAAATCCTCCTTCCTGATTCATCTCCAGTTGACTGGGCTGACCAAAAGTGATATCCTTGAGACTCCTGTTCATGGGGATGCTTTCTAATTGGTAGTAACTAGTAAGTCCCAATGACCTTAACTATCATGTTTCAAATTCCTTCTCATTCTTAGCAGACTTTTTGCATAGCTGTAGTATAATGATCTGATTTGGAGATACAAGCAAACATATTCATTAGTAAAACTTTTTTATTATTTAGAGATTGATTATTTTGGCTCTGTTCTTCTTATCTCCTTTTGAGTCCAGATAAGAACCAAAGCATAGACTATGTAATTTAATTTACATGAAGCTCAAAAGAGACAAAATTCATCCATGGTGACAGGAATCAGAACAGTGATTACCTCTGGGAGAGGTAATGATTGGAAAGGGTATGAAGGAACCTTCCAGGATGCTGGAAATGTGAGGACTCTGACTGAGTGGTAGTTCATGGGTATACACACAGTAAATACTCATTCGTACTATATATAAAAGATTTGTGCACTGTATGTGTATTATTCCTCAATTTAAAACCTACAATAAGAAAAAAGGATCTAAGAATTGCAATACAGGATTAGACTTCGGTCCAGCATTTTGCTTCTGACAGTGCCACAGTGGTGAGGGACGAGAGACCACTGTTTTCTATGATTTCAGCTTCCAAAGTCCTTCCCATACAGGATATCTTACCGTTTTATATTTGGTCATGCACATTTGCTTCCTCCACCAGCTAGAACAGAAAGTGAGCTCCCTAAAGGCAGAGCCTATGTGTTCTTGATCTTTCTATACCCAATACTTGGCACAGTGTCTCAAAGAGCCTATACTCAATGAATGTTTATTTGTTATGACGATTATTATCATAATAGTCAACATACCTTTAATGTTCACACTGTGTACCAGTCCCTGTGTTAAGTGCTCTATATAATTTATCTTATTAAATCCTTCCAAAAATCCCCTTAGCAAGCATTATTCTTCTCATCAAATTATATATAATTATATATATATATATATATATATCATATATATTTAATTTATATATTCCATCTAAATACAAAATATTTAATTTGAGAGAGAGAGAGAGAGTGAGCGCAAGTGAGCCTGACATGGGGCTCAATCCCATGACCTTGGGATCATGACCTGAGCTGAAATCAAGAATTAGATGCTCAACCGACTGAGCCACCCAGGCACCCCTCTCATCAAATTATAGACGGTGAAAGTAAGGCTTAACACTGTTGGGTAACGTGTCTATACTCAGTTAGTGTTGGCAGATACAGGGGGTTCATCAAACCTGGTATCCTGGCCAAAGCCCATTTCTGTCATCCTTCTGCCAAGTGCTTCTTTACTCCCAGTTTATGGGCCTGGGTCCCAATTTACAACCTGCCACCTATGACTCTACAAAAGTAGTTCATATTATTTCTCCTTAATCTTGTGATTATAATCAATAAACACCCTTGCAAAGCTCAGTTTAGTGTCACCTACAATGCTATTATTGGGGATCAGAAATGCCACTGTGTTCCCCTTTCCCCTTACCCTTTGTTCCTTATTTTCAAGTGTAATTTTGTTTGCTATCAATGACTAAACCCACACTACCTAATATTTTGGAATTCATCTTTTAAGCAAAGCAGAAACAGAGTTTGCCTTAATCTATCTGAATATTCACCTTAATTCACCTGAGTATTTAATCTCTCAAAGTACTCTGAATGAATCAGACAGGATTCCACCCTATTGTTTTTAAGTGTCTAATAATTCTGCTCTTTACCAGTTTGCCTGGTAAGAAAGCGAATCATTTCCCTCATTAGTCATTTCCTTGTATATTATTCTAGTTTCTTAGCACTTTTATGCAGTTAGCTTGTTAATTTACATTCATGTTGAGTAACTTGTAAAAGTGTAATTTTTGTTTCTATGTTTGTCTAGCTCTTGTAAAGATTATAGAAAGACTGTTGATCTTTCTCTTTTTAAAAAATTCTACTCTGAACATATGGGTTCTGTTCATAGTGTATGTTTCATACATGTTCTGGGCTGAAATAACTTATAACTTTGCCAGAGTAGATTAAAAACAAGAAAAAAACCCCTTCAAATTAATTAATCATTCTCTTCACTTAACAGCCTTGGTAACAGGCTTTTTGGGAGACAATGTTGAGGTTATTTTCTCAAGGGGATTTTGGATCATTGATGCAGAGCCAGTTTTATGATAATCCCTATCCTTCTGGATAATCATGAGTTAGTGTTTCTACCAGTGTATCCAAATGAAAATAATCAAGCCTTTTGGGATAGAATGTAACTAGATTCCAAAATATTTCATGGAAAAATACTGGGATGTGGGAGATAGGATATGAAGAAGATAAAAAGGAAGACCAGTTATAAGTAAGCACCATAAATGCTCTGGTAGAAATTCTTGGGAGTAAAAGGATATTAAAAGAATTTTTAAGGTTGCACACATTTTGTCCCATAGTAGCTTTTCCTATAAGCCCTCCAACTTGTTCTGAGACAAATGTTTGTTTTAAAAGGAACATCACCTGTGATTCCAGGTGTAAACACATAGACATGGTGCAATTTTTCTTGTAACTTGTTTCTTTCGCTTAACGACGTATTATGAATACGTTTCTTTTGTATCTATCAAATACTCTTCCTCATCACACGTCCTGGCTTCACGGAATTTCACTGTATGGATGCCCCATAAATTATTTAATCGGCTTCTTATTAGTGGTCATTTAGGTAGGTGACAGTATTACACTGCTAGTAAAACTCTGTGATGAACGTCCTTACACTACATCTATGACTGTTGCCTGTGAAAGCTTCTGTGGGTGAAGCTGGAGCAGGGCACGTGAGGCCTCGACGCGATTACCAAACAGCTGCACGCTTCTCCCTTTCCCCTAAACAAAAGTCTGAACCAATTTATACTCATACTACCAGCAGTGCATAAGAGATGCCTGTTTCTGTGTGTCACTGCTGATAATCATGTATTATCTTTAAAAACACTGCCAATTCGATAGATGAAATCTCTGTCATTAATTTGCAGCCTTTCACTTATCATTGAACTTGAACATTTTACCCATTTTCTACTTATATTTATCCTTTTGTTAATGACTTACAAGATGCCCTCTATATTTGACGGATATTAATCTGCTGCCTATCATAGTTGGCATGCTGAAGATATTAATTTTTATTAGCTCACTCTATCGATCTTTACTTCAATAATTTCTCCTGGCCTAAATTCTTTTTTCTGAACAGCAGCCAAATGCACACACTGGTTGAGACATCTCCTTTCTATTCCTCTATTAAGAGTCCCTGAGGGCTGGAAATGGGGGGTCATGGTGACTCCTGAGTAGAGAAGGGACACTGATGGATCTCAGGTTATCAAGCCACTTACACTTTGGAATTTTTAAGATAGATTCTAATTCATGTGCCAGGATGCATATTTGCTTGGAATTTCGGCTTAGCCAGGCATGAAAATACCTTTGTTGATTCGACTGAAAAAAGCAAGCACAGTCTAAGGACACTACAGGAAAAATTGGCTCAATCTCTTTTTTTCCACAGAGAGGAATTTTGTTCTAAGAAGGCACAATTGAAAAACCCACCAACTCCCTCACTTCTTTCCTTGCCAGCAAAGTCTGTTCCCACATCTGTGCACCTGCAACAACACAGAGATACTTCTGATTTGTAATCTGCCAAGGAATGTTTGCCCGATGAGCTTGCCCAGGGCAGACACACCCCCTCTGACCTTAACTGAGAAGAGTTTCTTAAACATATCCCCCTACATCTACACACCTCCACCCAGACATCAGAAGCTATTTTCAAAAGGGGCTGAATAAAGGAAGCTGCTGGCCAAGATCTATTGGTGCAGATCAGGTCTGTACTCAGCTGTTGCCATGAACCCCTCTACCTAATGAGCACTGCATGAGATGCCTGGTGATATTAAACACTGTCTCCTCCATCTTCCCTCAGACTCATTGTGGAGTCTCCCTTAAAAGCAGTGAAGTGCTGGGCTTTTTGTAATTGATTAGCAGATGTGATTTTGCTTACATCTTCCATAAATGCCCTGGCTGGCTGCATACCATTGATTACCGGGGTTCGGTTTACAGCAACTAATTGCTCTCCTTGCTGGTGTTTTGATACAAAATTCAATAGTGAATATGTTTTCAAAACTCCTGTCTTTGCGGCTTGAGTTAGAAGTGACTTGAGGCAAACCCAGTGGACTGAGTTTTCCCTTCTTTAAAATAATTGCTCTCTCATCAGTCTGTGAAGAAAGTTTTCAAATTGTAGCATTCTAATTGGAGAGTCTGCATTATGCATGCGATGACAAACTATGTTGTGCTGAATGGCATTTTTTTCATCCCTTTCTTAAGGGATTAATTCTGTGCCAGATTCTGAACAGTGCTGAGGTTTAAACAGTGGAGATCAACAGCCTCTCCGCTGAACTGGTATCTTTTAGGTCAGAAGCAAGTGTCTGTTTGCCTGTTTCTAACTGTCCGCTGTTCGTGGGAGACTCCACTGGAAGGCCTGGGGTCACCTCTCCTGCTGCTGCCATGTTTCCTTGCTTGGGCAAAAGCAGGCAACTTGAGAGAAGAGAACTGCCAAGATATTAGTAACATAATTTATTATCAAACCCATTTCTAATCTCTTGGTCAAAATCAAAGAGAGTCTGACCTCACAGGTTTGGAGACCATTCTTTGTTAAAGATCTTGAGAAATTAAGTTCTTTAGAAATAATTTTCTTCTGTTCCACAAATACTTACTGAGTATTGACTAAGTGACATTAGGCAAGTCACTTAACTTACTTGTACTTCAGTTTCATCCCATGTGAAATTAAAGATCTAGATTCAACGGTTTCTAAGGGCTCTTCCAGTTCTAACATTTTATAATTTGCTGTGACAGCAGTAGAGGTGATGGGTTGTTTGTTTTTTAGTTTTAGTTTTTTCTTTGCATGTCTGTCCATTATACAGTAACCTCCCTCTTAGAGAACTGTTTCTGGCCTAGCCCTAAGGTGGACACAGGGGGTTCCTGAGCTTGGCTTGTGGACCTGAGTGCATGCTGGGAAGACACATGGCCCATGCTGTACCAACTGAATTTCGTTTCTCAAAAATTGAGAATTACGTAAGATTCTAGCTTAATTGGTCCTGTTCACTTAAAATAAGATGATTAAAATGCAGGCCTTCTGGGGTGACTTTCTTTCATCAGAGACACAAAGAAGCAAAGAAAGTTACCTGCAATGAGAAACAAAGAAGACAGATGATGTGGCCCAGGGAGGGTTATCTGGGCTCCCAGCAGGATTCTAGTATCTGACTATAGTCCCTATGAGGGTCACCAGAGTTTCTGCCCTGGTGTTCTATGAGAAATCTCCCCATCATTTTAATAAACTTGCCATATATGGCTTAAGCCATATTTATGTGGTTTCTTTAGCTTGGAACCAAAGAGCCTAAGATAAGCTCCTAGCAGAGAGTGCATGAGCCAGAAAAGCTACTCAACTTACAGCAGAGGTTCTCATGATGAGGATGATGTGATGGCTCTAGGACCAGAGAGATAGGAGGTGAAGGACAGGGATGGTGAGGAAGCTCACTTTGAATGGAGATCTTCATTCAAGTATGAAAGAAGATTCTTGATGGAAGCTGAGAGTGGCAGGGCTGCATTGGGGGTGGAAAGGCAACCTAAGCTTTGGAGCAAGTTCTGTGGGGTCTGCAGAGCTGAGGGAGGGGGCCTTGCAGAGACAGGACACTCAGTGTAGCTGATAACTCAGGACCACCAGTGACAAGGGGGATTCAGGGCAGGGTCAGGGAAGACAAGGGCCAGTTGGAGCAGTGGCCAGTTTGAAGCTGCTGAGGAGTTAACTGGGGCCAAAGGGGGCTGACTGACTTTCAGAATAGAGAGGGACTACAGGTCGTGAAGCAAAAGAACAGATGCAGCAGACATAGAGGCGAGGGAGAAGGGTATGGAGCTGTGGCCACAGAGGGAAACTTCAGTAAGCAATGGGAGCCCAGTTTTCACTCTCCTGAGTGAGGAGCCGGAAGACAAACATCATGACAGAGGCTCCACTCTAATCGCTGCTGCTGAGAGGCAGGGGGGAGCCGGCAACAGCTGCCAGAAGGAATTATACTGCTTCGGAGGAAGAGTATTTTCCTGGGGGAGAAACTGGAATTTTCCCACAGATGAGAGAGACCCTCACTGTGGGCTGTCACGGGGCTCAGTCACGCAGCTTCCTCTGCAGGTGAAGAACAAGGTCGAGCTGAGACGAGCTGCTGGAGGACCACGAGCCCAAAATGAGATTCTCAGCAGGAGACTGGAGCCAAGTAACAACGTTTGATGGAAAGTGCGGGAGGCAGAGCAGGTGGTTGCCCTGCAGATTCCAGACATGAGAACCCCCGAGGAGCGGCCACCACAGGGGTCCTACAGCCTTTCAGGGCGAAGGGGACACCCTCCTTCTTCTGACAGCAGGAGGAGGGAGACAGGCTGCTCGCCAGACGGAAGGGGATCTTGGGAGATGTGTTAGTCACAGGGCATCACAGAGCCTACGCACTGTCTGCAACCGCGGAATTGCCCATGTCTCGGACACAGAGGGCGGTTTCTCCAACAGAGGAAGAAATAATGGCACTGGCTAACAAGATTCTCTTGCAGCTGGTGAGGGAAAAGACAGGTGCAAGCGCTCGGTCGTCTGGCATATGCAGTTTCTGCATTTAGTCACTGAAGCCCCAGGATGAAAAAAAAGTGAGGAGATGGGGCAAAGCATACACTCGGGCTTCACCGTGCAGGCTGGTTTACTGAGAAGGGAGGGAATAAAAGAAGGGGCTTTCTCTCCTACAAATCCTACATTCCAGGTAAATTCTATGGCAGTAGAGAAATGCTGATGGAGAACATGCCCGCAGGATAAGGCTATATGGATAGCGGATGGGACAAAACTTTCCAGGAGTTTGAGACAGTACAAAACTCCTGACTTTTAACAGCTAATTGAGACTATCATTTCACTCCTTGGCGGGATTAAGGTTTTAATTTCAAGTTTTAGGTGATAACATACAAGGCAGCATGGCTGCCTCTGCAACGTTCAACAAACACCAAGGCTGGAACGAACAGTGATAGACTAATCATAATCCCACCTCACATTCACACAGACCTCACTGGCTTCAAAATGTTTTTGCATGCATTATCACATTTGGAAAAAACCCACAATTTACAATCAGCACATTTCCTGCTTTCAATGCAAATCTATTCTTCTAAGTTACTTGGTTAATTTTCTTACAGGGGCCAAACACTGCCCAAGCAATCTTTCACAGATTTCACTCAATCACTTGGCAAACCCTTTATTAATAAATAAGGTTTGGCCTAGACTTATGATCTAGATTCCATACGACACAGTCCAATTTGACGGAAATTCTTTCATTTTATGCTCTCAGTGTGGACATGTGAGAAAATCTTGTCCAGGCCAAACAGCCCTTAAGAAGAAAAGCAGTTTTCGTCTACTTTTCAAGGTGCCTCTTTCCAATACAGTCCCTTCCTGAAGCAGAACGTTGGCATCAAAACCATCGGGAGCCATTTCACATGGTCTTGTTATATTTTACAAGGTGAAGTCTCATTATGTTGTAGACCTTTTCGGCAGTGACACATTGAGCAGGGGTGCAGCTTTCACAGATCTTTCCCTGTGTTTAAATTTGGCATCATCAATGTCCCTCTCGGCAGCAAGGCCATCTTCCTTGATCCCAGCAGCTTCCTCATCATGACGCACACATAACATCAGTGACATGGGTGCAATTTGGCCCACCAACAGGGTTGGAAAAGGATGTGCAAGAGGTAGAAACAGAGAGGCCCCACCCAGACCACAGGGCTTGGCTCCCTGCATATCAAGTCCAGCTCACTTTTAAGGGGCATTTGCTAGGAAAGGCTGTTGTGATTTAAAAAGGCAAAAATTGGTTTCTTCCGTTAATGGCCGAGGACAGTATCCATTTGTGAGAGCGTTTCTGTTCCCTGTACCCAATTCTATGAAATTATTCGAAGGGTGAGAAGGTGCTGGCATGTTTAAGAGCTCAGAGCTCACTGATCTACCAGCTGTGTGTTAGGGATCTGATTCACCGGATTTTAACTCACTTTTATGACCCCTGTAAAATAAGATGGCCCCAGTGTGAGTCTTCATCCAACAGGTAGAGGAGTAAAGTGTCACCTGGCTCCAGGTTCCCTGTATAACACTATCCAAAGGCCCCTCCTTTAACTTTCAGACCAAGTCCAGCCAAGAGGAACCACCCTGACCATGCTTTGAGAGTGCAGGGATCATGCATGGCTAATGTCTTGGTATTCCCCATGGTCCCGGGCATGTCATAAGCTCTACTGAGTTGAAGTAAAGGAGCTATGGGGAACAGGACAGGAGAGGATGATGGAGAGAAGACAGGGAACTACAGATAAATCCCCTTTCTCACAAAACCCAGGTAGCTCCATCTTTTAATGCTCCATTAAATTACTTTTCAAGCTGAAACACCCCCCTAGTCAGTCCTCCACTCCCACTCCATTTGCAGGGTCTCACTTAAGAGATAATTTATGAAGGGGCACCTGGGTGGCTCAGTCAGTTAAGCGTCCGACTTCGGCTCAGGTCATGATCTCACAGCTCGTGAGTTCGAGCCCCGTGTCAGGCTCTGTGCTGACAGCTCAGAGCCTGGAGCCTGCTTCAGATTCTGTGTTTCCCTCTCTCTCTCTACCCCTACTCCACTCATGCTGTCTCTCTCTGCCTCAAAAATAAATAAACATTAAAAAAATTTTTTTTAAAAAGAGAAAATTTATGAAGTACATTAATGCTCACTGCTATTTCTTCTCTTGAGCTTTTTCTCCTGCCCCTCCTCTGACCACATGCTAGTATGTGTCCACATGCACACAGCCTACAAAGCTCCAAGAAGCAGAGCCAAAGAGAAATTTAATAAGCTCCACAGCTCCTTTCTATTCCCTTAGGTCAAGTTTTTACAGGAATCCGTGTCTGTGGGAGAACTCACAATTTAGCTACAGGTAGATCTTTGTATTACCTCAACCTGGTGATAAAGGGAGAGAATGGAGAGGCAAAACAAAGGTGGGGAAGGCTTGACTCTGAATATTACAGCGTTCCAGCAGGGCTGAGCAATAAGGCAAAAATCTTCCTATTCAGGCAGGTAATCTCTTTATTTTTGTTCTCACCAAATCTCTCCCCTGGTCTCTCTTAACACAGCCAGTACTATTTTCCTATGTCTCTCTTTTTTTTTTACCAGCCTGACCTTTTCACCCAAATCAGATCTGGGCTTCAACCTTTGCTCCAGCTTTGAATCAGCTCCTTTTCCCCACAGGGCCCAACCTATAAAGTGCTGGGCTCTTGACGAAAATGATTTGAAAGCACTTGCCCATCCAATACAGGCCCTCATCTGCCGTCAACTGCACCAGCTGTGTTAGCCACTGCTTGTTCCTCTTTCATGTCCCCTCTCTGCTAAGTCACTGCCCCCTCCGTCGGATTCCCAACTCTAGTATTTATCCTCCTCGGCCCTGCACGATCAGATGCTTGTCTGCACTCTTTTCTCATGCTCACCTGGTCTAAATTGCCTCCCTTTCAGTCCCTTCTCTAATGAACTTCCTTCACGAAATTCTTCTGTGAAGGCTTTCACATGAAAAAAAAAAAAAAAAAAAAAACTAGACTCTAAAGCAGAAAAAATAAAACTGTATAAGTTGCAAGTGCTATAAAATTAAAACACTTAAGCAGATTATTCTATTTGAAGTCTGAGGTGTCTGACAAATCATAATCCTCCGTGCAGTACATGACTTACCATTAAAATAAAGACCACATTAGTGAGAATAATAATAGGGGCATCTCTACCACTACATAAAAGTGAGAATCCTAACTATGACAAGTTCTTATAAACAAAAGATAATTAATTAATTTAATATGTAACTATGTGAGAAAGCTTTTGAAGAATGGCAAGAATTAAGGGAAAAAAACAAGATTTTATAGAATTTTTTGTAATGGCTAGAGGAAAAAATGGCTAATTATGTTTTTCAGTGGAATTCTTTTGATCACTGGCCGCTCAGTACAGGTTTCTTGATCCAGGTCTTCAAAGCTGGGATGATAAGTTTTAATTCAAACGTTTTCAGCTGAACATGAATAACTCTAACTTTTCTAACTGCTAAACAGCTGTAATCAAATCAAACTCGTGTGGGTTACAGGACCAAAGGCTAAACAGGCATTTGCCATTTTTTTTTTTTTTTTTTTTCTGGAATTGCCTATACTATTTTCCCCAGGGTGGAAGGCCCGGGCAAAGGCTCCGAATTCAGAGGGGCCAAGGTGCCCCCCACTGCTGCAGGAGATGGAAGAATGCAGTTTTCTGTCTCATAAATACTCACCAGCATTGCAGAACAGCTTCCCCTCCCTCCCACATTTGTTTGGTTGAAGGATCATCAGATGGGAAAAATACTGCCTCTTTAGAATGCATTCTGTAGGAACTACCCTTTTAGAAATAACCCTTCCGGGTGCCAACATGAATATTCACCAGAGTGTACCGAGCACAGGGGCCAGTCTCCATGCCATGGACACTAATCCTTCAAAATGTATTCCAGGCAAGCTACCAGGGTAAACTCCTGTATAGAAACTGGGCTTTCTGATGATGGATATTGGATGGCTGAAAGGAGAAAATCTGAGTGAAGGAGGCAGGGATGAATAAATCACTCATAATCTGTCGAAGGCCCTGATGTAGCCATACCTTGCCATTGGGACTCAAACACAGCATGAGGATGCATTAGAACATTGCACTCTGCGAATTAAATGGTTTCTTTTGTTGATCTGGCTTGTGCTTCCTCACCAAGAACAACAAACATTTATCTCCCTTCTGCCCCATAACCCTCAAACCCCCTTTTTACTTTCTTTTTATTTTGGCTGATAGGATATACACGGACATCCTGAGAGCATAGTCCTCATACCACGCAGGCACCCAATGTATGTATGTTCATGTACATGCACGTGAACACACACACACACATACACACACACACACACACACACACACACACCTCACCTGCTATATCACTGCCCTGACTCACCTTCAGAAATGTACAGGCAGAAAAGATGAACAACTCTTACAAGCCAGGGAAGAAATCATACCCAAGGTAGCAAGATCTCAGATTTCTAAGTATCCTCCCACTCTGGCACCAAATCCCAATAGTCAACATTGATAATCAAGTTGAGAGGCAGAAGGAGACTGGCTAAGACAGCCTGTCTGAGTCACACGTGATACTGTTGTAACTAATGCTCTTCAGATAACCAACAATTACCTAGCCGACGATGTTTAGGTGCCAGAGGCTGGGAGACAGATCTGGGATAACTTCCAAAGAGGTTGGTGCTGGAATTAGTCCAGCTCTTGGCACAGTTTGTACCCTGGAAATTGGGGCATTCAGGTGCTTGGGGGCTCCTGGTAGCTCAAAGGAAGAAGGAATGTGAGCAAGGAAGAGGAAAACAGTGTGGCCTCAAGTGGCATTCTGGGTCAAATGATCTTCTCAGTCTATTTGGAGCAGGAAAAGCTCCAATGACTCTCCCACTGCCTCTGAGGGACACAAGGACATTCCGAAGCAATGCGGTATAACCAGAAGCAGTGGTGGCAGATGGGAGACAGGGGTCTCAACTCTGCCTCGGTCTTGGAACCCTATACTTGCAGATTTATAATCTGTTTAATGGGGCGTGGGGTAGGAGAAGACAGGGAGATGAATTTTAATTTAGATGATTTGTGGTTCCTTTTATTTTAATCTGTTTTTTTTTCTATAATCACAAAGTAGTACACAATAAATCCTTTGGTACTTCTTAGAAAGTATCTATTAGTATTAGATATCTTTTAGTAGATACAATTAGCATCCTTTACTAATTGTAAAAAAAAAAAAAGGTAAACCAACATTTTAAAAAATGTTCTTTGGTGGCAGAACCCCTTCACAGACAACATCTTAGAAGAACCTCAATCTCCATGACAGATGAAAGTAAAACTGCTCTACCAGGGTCAGAGTTGGGGATGAAGTCTCATTGCCAGGCTTTCTCATCAGCCTGTCCTTGTGTCAGCCCCCAAGGCTCACCTCCTATACACATGGTAGGAAAAACCACTGAGTCATGGTGTGCATGTTGACTGACTCCCAACTAAACAGTGATATTAATATTCATGTCTCTTGATAACAGGCTTATAGGTATTATTACTCACATTGTTTGGAACTATAAAAGGCAAAGGGGCTTCCCTAATTCTTTGCTCCCACCTGTATGGACCAGAGCTGTTAGTGAGGAAAGGAACTGGATAGATTAAGCACAGATAAACTGTGGCCCGTGGCTGCCTATTTTTGTAAATAAAGTTTTATTGGAACACAGCCATGCCCAGTCAGCAGCTGAGCAGTTGTGACAGAGACTATGGCTTACAAAGTCTAAAATATCCACTACCTGGTTCTTTCCAGAAAAAGTTTGCTGGCGCCAGGAACAGGCAGAAAACTAGAACTGTTCTTATTGAGCAGTAAAGAGTTATGGCACCAAGGCAAGAAATAAAGGTATAGTTTAAACCAAGGCAGAGTTTAGCCTAGAAATGTCTAAAATCTCTTTCTTCTGTTGAAAGTGTTTCAACAGATTTTCATATAGCAAATTCCATGTGGAGTTTTTCGATTCTGCTATAGTCCTGTCTTTGTTCTGTGACAACTGTACTGACAATTCTTGGCTTGCCTTTCACCCCAAATTTCTGGTATTTCTCCTAAGGGTAAAAGAACAAGAAAGGAAACGAGACCCCCCACCCCTCAAAAAAAAGCTCCCATTAAAAATAAAAATCTGAAAACCATTCCCAAACCCTCTCTACTCCCTGAACTGATGAAGTGTCCAGGAGCCACATCCTCAAATTGAAGACATGTGCAAACAGGACAGTCGCTACTGACCACCACTCTCCAGATGGCATGGAAATAGTAGGATAAGGCGAAGAGGTTCCAGGGATGTTTAAAGTCAATAACCAATACGTGCACACGAAAGTTATACAGTCACTGATAGGGTGGTTAATATGACAGCAGTAAAATAATGTATCAGTTATAGGGGAAGATGACACCACAGACGAAACCACACTAATTAGGCAGACAGTGTTGTTGTTTATTGGTCACCAGGAGAAAATAGATATGTATGGATCCATCCCCTTGCTATCTCTCCAGCTCTGTCTACTGTGAGTATAAAAAGCATCTTACAAGATAGCTGACCGGGGCAGTCTATGACCACAGAACAATAAAAACCGTAAAGTGTTTGGTGTGCTAACAGAGCTTTTCATCTGGAATCTTTTAATGAAACCAATTTTAAAGGGATGACTCTGTTTAACATGTTCTTCCCAAATAGTTCCAACCAATCTCCATGAATTCTCTACTTTTTCTGTGAGTCTAACATATACAGCTAAAATCTCACTACAGTGAACACAATCGTGACATTTACCTGTTCAATCAAGAAGGCTGTTATCAAAAGGATATTATTTATCTGATTTACCACCAACTCTCAGGCAATTCTCTATAGACTATACTTATCTGTTTCTAACAGTGCTACTATAAACTTCCTAATAAAGATACCTATTTGATTATAGATGCTTTATTATTTTTTTAACCTCCAGGAAGAAATGAATATAGAAGATTAGATACCAAGAAAAGATTTGAGAAAGGTTTGCATTAGGCATCAGAGGACATTAAATGGTAGATGCCTAAGGGACTTAGGAATAAAATCTTATTAGCCTAGACCACAACTACCCTTCCCCACAAGGTTCTTGTATACACCAAAGAGAGTCCCAGCAAGTGAGAAGCAAGTGAGAAGGGATACGTGATCACTAGTGGAACTTTTGGCCCAAAACTCTTATGCAAAAGGCATAAGACGTGGAGTACTCCCTATTCCCGAGTTGGTTATGCCTCAACAATTTCAACCAAAGCAAGCTAGGTGGCCTGCCTTGTCTCTTCTTCAACACCCAAAACTTATTCTTGGTTCTTACCACTACAATTTTAGAAAGGATCAACCCAACAATACCACCGAAACAGAGTGAGCGGTAAGAGATCATTGGCTTCTGCTGTCAGGCACTGAACTGTCCCTGAGCTGAGGCTTACCTTACCTTACCCCAGCTGCCCTAAAAGATAAAAGAGGAAGAGTGCCCAAGGACAAAAGGATGGGTATGCTTACCATTTTGTTGTGAGGGCAGAAGAGAGAAAAGGAGTGAGGAGAAGCCTGGGAGAGGTTGGGACAAGGAGGGAAGGCAGGACATCACTCTAACAGAGTTAGTCCTGGCCCATACCACTTAGGGCCCAGTGGGAGACCAGAGACACAAGAAATGATTCCATTGAACTGTGGCCCACTCTCAGTCCTACAAACTCACCAATATGATCAGCATCTTTCCTGGAAAAAAACTAAATGCTTTGACCATGACCAGCATTTTGGGGAGGAGTGAAGAAATAGTGGCAGGAAAAGCAGAGGGTATTTGAATTTCTTCTCTCAAGATCTAAAATCATAGTATTACTATCATCACCCTCTGACTGATTGTACTTCTTATTTCAAGTGTTCCAAAGCCATGTGGTATTTGTCTTTCTCTGACTGACTTATTTTGGTTAGCATAACACTCTCTAGCCTGATCCACGTCATTGCAAATGGCAAGATTTCATTCCTTTTATGGCTGAGTAATATTCCATTGTGTGTGTGTGTATATACAGGTATGTGTGCATGTGTGTATATACACCACATATTCGTTATCACATTCATCAGCGCGCACGCACACACACACACACAACATATTCTTTATCCGTTCATCAGCCCAAAGCCAGAAACACTCACTATAATCCTACGAAACAAAATACCACATTCCAAGAACTCAGAGGAGGGAAAAACTGGAGGTGCTAGGGCGGCTACTGCCCAACATCCCCTTTGAAAGTCAGAGATCTTTTAATGTATCATTTTATTTAGGACAGATGGATAGGAGTCCAGATCTTTTAAAGACTTAAAAAATTATTTCTAGCAGGACTTTTGACATAATTCGTCTGCCACTACAAAATAACACGGATATGCAGTGAAGTTCTGATGTGAGAATGTGATAGGTACAGAAGAAAAGTCAATTCTCTATAACTTGGTTAGGTAAGTAGGTGCTTTGGTTAGTTAAGTAAGTATGTCTGGTTAACAGACTCTGTATGGACTGCCGATTTTAACAAGAATTCAGATATGATAAAATATCCGAACTAGATAACTAGAGTAAAACCACACCAAATAAAATTTATTCACCTTTTGATGTATTAGAAGGTACCTGGGATCTTGTCCTGCCTCTCCAATTTCATTTGGTGCATCCACTGTCATTATGGTGGTAAAGCATGAAGACCAGTTACAGAAAACAGCAACAGTTTGTAACAAAAAGTGAAGTGTTTTTCAAGAGATAAACTTCATGACTAAGAAGTCAAACATATATAATGAGTAATTCTGCTTGTTTTGGATCAGAATTATCCAGTAGGCAGATAATAGGCTTTTTATTTACAGAACATTTTTGAAGCTGAGAATAATATAAAATACAATTATTATATTTACTCTTTTGGATAAACCCAGAAGCTACAAGCTCAAAGGGTGTCTTTAAAAAATAAATAGAAAAAAAAACCCTATTGAATTGTATACTTTAATTTTTTTTTTTTTTTAACATTTATTTATTTTTGAGACAGAGACAGAGCATGAACGGGGGAGGGTCAGAGAGAGGGAGACACAGAATCTGAAACAGGCTCCAGGCTCTGAGCTGTCAGCACAGAGCCCGACACGGGGCTTGAACTCACTGACCGTGAGATCATGACCTGAGCCGAAGTCGGCCCCTTAACCGACTGAGCCACCCAGGCGCCCCTTGAATTGTATACTTTAAATGGCTAAATGGTATATGAATTATATCTCAATAAGGCTGTTTAAAAAAAAAGACCACATGAAATATGGGGATTTATAAAAATTCCAAGGTAGATGTGAAATGTCGAGTAGGAGGTAGGGTTCTGTGGCAGAACTGTTGACTGGATGAGCCAACCCCTTACCATGACCCTCAACTTCCTCTCCAACCTTGCCAGGGCTGACCGTGTAACATAGTTCAACCCAATAACTAAGTGGAAGTCAGTTGGGTGGAGCTTCAAATAAAGCTTTGGCTTTTCCTAATAAAAAGGTGCAGACTTGGCTGGCAGGTCTCTTTACCCTTTGCCCTTCTCCTTCCTTCTGCCTAAATGAAGATGAGGTAGTTAAAGCCTTAGCAGCCAACATTTTCCTGCGGCCAAAATGCATGTGAAAAAGACCAAGAAAATTGAAGAGCTCACCGAACTGCAGAACTAATACCAGCAACCATCCACCTGTGGACATTTTGTTATGTGAGACCAAAACAATTAAGCCAAAGCAAAATAAACAAACACACACCTTTAAAAAGTCTTAATCAGATTCTCTGTTATTTGTAGCTAAATGCAGCCCAAATGCAAGCTCCTTTGGGGCAAACGAAGGCTAGCAATAAAAACAAACATAGTCAAGGCTTAGCCACAACATTTAATGAAAGTTACTGTAACTTACACCCTTAGGAAAGAAGATGGATTGAACAGAAAGTATGATGCCTTCTCTCATTTTCTTTTTAAGGCCATAGGAAGCTCTTGTAGGCTTGTGCAATACACTGGAATCTTCCCAGCTAGGGTTTTAGCACTGGCTGCATTGTCATGTTCATGGTGGAGAGAAAGAGAAGGAACTCAAATTATACTTTGGTTTCTTCACCTCTTACATGGAGACAATGAAGCAACTAAAGCTTCAGAGCTACTGTAAGACATGGCAAGTAAAAGGACCATTAGCCATTTCTAAACATTAAACTGTATGGAACATCTCAACAGTCTAGACTGGTATTCAGTTACAGTAAAAGAATAATGTGGCAGGGGGGCTTATGTCATAATCATTGCGGGACATGGTTTCAGATAGCATAAGGCAAAAGGAAGAAAGAGGATCCTACTGTGAGGTCTTAAGGGGGGAAAGAAAGAAAATCCAGGGAGAAGTAAAAGCATACTCTGCATTTATCTAGGTAACCAATACCCCTTATACTGAATCTAATACATTGTTGAAAGATGCAACAAAGCAGAAAGACAAAAAAGATTCCTCAGCTGGATCTCAGCCCCTGAGTATCCAGGAAAGTTGTTGAAAATAGTCCCTGAGGGGCACCAACCAGCCTGTCATCATAATCATTTTTCCTTGGAGAAGGATGGAGGTGGGCAGAGGGGAGAGGCAACAAGGGGTGTTGGAAGCATTTTTTCTTGATCTCAGTCCTTCTGCTGGTTCAGAATGTTTCAATCAAATGCCTCTGTGGTTACCAGTTTACAAAAGGCTAAGCTTAAAAAGAGAGAGATACATAGTATCAGGTGCTACCAAGCAAGATGCATCAAAAGCAACTTAACAAGGTGACAAAATTGGGCTCCTAGGGGAAAAACAATCTCTGATTTAAGGGCATCTAAGGAAGTGAGGTTTTTTCAAAGGTAGATTGCTGCATTGGATTAATTCAAGGATTAACCTTAAATGTCTGTGACCCTTCATCAGCGTTAAGAATAGCTTTATTCACTTAATACTTAAAAGGTATACTTAAGCAATTTGATGTATTAAATTTGTAGTAATTTTGGGCAATTTGCTGAAAGCTCTATGCTTCTGTAAGTTCTCATGAGAAAAGCTGCATTTCTGTGGCCCTGTATGGCCTATGGGGCCAGGTCAGGGGAGCAGTGTGTAAATTATCTGCCAAAGTGAAACCACATAAAGAGTAGGTTGATGCTTTCCTTTCATCTGCTCTTCCAAGGTGAATGATTCTGGTGTTTAAAATGACTGTTTAACAAACTACTGGTGAAGTAGTATTCATTTTAGAGGGTCTTATTTTTTTTTAAGTTTTTAAATCCAGTTAATATACAGTGTTATATTAGTTTAGGGTGTACGATATAGTGATTCAACAGTTCCATACATCACTCTGTCTTCATCACAATAAATGGCCTCCTTAATCCCCATCACCTGTTTCACCACCCCCCTTCCCACCACCCCCCCCCCCCCCCCGCCCCTGTGGTAAACCAATCTTAACTCTCTAGAGTTAAGAATCTGTTTCTTGGTTTCTCTCTTTTTCCCATTGCTTATTTGTTTTGTTTCTTAAATACCACATATGAGTGAAATCATAGGGTATTTGTCTTTCTCTGACTTCTTTCACTTAGCATTATACTCTCTAGCTTCATCCATGTCATTGCAAATGGTGAGATTTCATTCTTTCTTACAGGTGAGTAATATTCCATTGTGTATATACACCACATCTTCTTTATCCATTCATCAATCAATGGACACTTGGCTGTTTCCATATCTTGGCTATTATAAATAATGCTGCTGTAAACATCAGTGTGCATGTATCCCTTTGAATTAGTGTAACTTGGTGTTCTTGTGTTCTTTGAGTAAACACCCAGTAGTGCGACTGCTAGATCTTATTTTTAACTTTTTGAGGAACCTCTATACTGTTTTCCACAGTGGCTGCACCAATTTGCATTCCCACCAACAGTGCACCAGTGTTCCTTTTTCTCCACATCCTCACCAACACCTGTTGTTTTTTGCGTTATTGATTTTAGCCATTCTGATAGGTGGGAGGTGATATCTCATTGTGGTTTTGATTTGGATTTCCCTGATGGTAAGTGATGATGAACATTTTTTCATGTGTCTGTTGGCTATCGGTATGTCTTCTTTGGAGAAATGTCTGTTCATGTCTTCTGCCCATTTTTTTAATAGGGCTATTTGTTTTTTGGGTGTTGAGTTTTATAAATTCTTTAAATATGTAATATGGATACCAACCTTTTATTAAATATGTCATTTGCAAATATCTTCTCCCATCCCATAGGCTGCCTTTAGTTCTGTTGATTGTTTCCTTCACTATACATAAACTATTTTGATGTAGTCCCAATACTGTATTTTTGCTTTTGTTCACCTTGCTTCAGGAGACATATCTAGAAAGAAGTTGCTACAGCCAGTGTCAAAGAGGTTACTGCCTGTGTTCTCTTGGAGGATTTTTATGGTTTTAGGCCTCACATTTAAGTCTTTAATCTATTTGGAATTTATTTTTGTATATGGTGTAAGAAAGTGGTCCAGTTTCTTTCTTTTGCATGTTGCTGTCCACTTTTTCCAACACCATTTGTTGAGGAGACTGTCCTTTCCCCAATGGATATTCTTTCCGGCTTTGTTGAAGATTAGTTAACCATATAGTTGGGGGTTCATTTTTGGTTTTTCTATTTGTTCCATTGATCTATGTGTCTATTTTTTGCCAATATCATACTGTTTTGATTACTACAGCTTTGTAACATAACTTGAAGTCCAGAATTGTAATGCCTCCAGCCTTGCTTTTCTTTTTCAAAATTGCTTTGGCTATTCAGGGTCTTTTGTGGTCCCATAGAAATTCTAGGATTGTTTGTTCTAGCTCTATGAAAAATACTGTTGGTACTTTGATAGGGATTACGTTAAATGTATAGATTGCTGTGGGCAGTATAGACATTTTAAGAATATTTGTTCTTCTGATTCATGAGCATGAATGTCTTTCCATTTTTTTGTGTCATCTTCAATTTTTGTGTTTTACAGTTTTCAGAGTATAGGTCTTTCATCTCTTTGGTTGGGTTCATTTCTAGGTATCTTATTACTTTTGGTGCAATGGTAAATGGGATAAATTCCCTAATTTCTTTTTCTGTTGCTCCATGATTGGTGTATAGAAATGCAACAGATTTCTGTACAAAAATTTTGTATTCTGACACTTGACTGAAAGTTTATCGTTTATCAGTTCTAGCAGATTTTTGGTGTGTTTTGAGTTTTCTATACACAGTATCATGTCATCTGCAAATAATGGAAGTTTTACTTCTTTACCAGTTTGGAAGCCTTTTATTTCTTTTTGTTGTCTGATTGCCGTGGCTAGGACTGCCAGTACTATGTTGAATAAAAGTGGTGAGAATGGACATCCTTGACTTTTCCCTGACCTTAGGGGAAAGGCTCTCAGTTTTTCCCCATTGAGGATGATGTGAGCTGTGGGTTTTTCATAGATGGCTTTTATTATGCTGAGATATGTTCCCTCTAAACCTACTTTGTTGAAGGATTTTATCATGAATGGATGTCGTACATTGTCAAATGTTTTTTCTGCATCTATTAAAATGATCATATGGTTCATATCTTTTCTCTTATGGTTGTGATGTATCACATTGATTGATCTGTGAATATTGAACCACCCTTGCAACCCAGGAATAAATCCCACTTATTGGGATGATTTCTTTTAATGTATTGTTGGGTTCAGTTTGCTAGTATTTTATTGAGGATTTTTGCATCTATGTTTATCAGAGATACTGGCCTGTAGTTGTCTTTTTTTGTGGTGTCCTTATCCAGTTTGGTATCAAGATAATGCTGGCCTCATGGATTTAATTTGGAAGTTTTCCTTCTTTTTCTTTTTTTTTTTTTGGAATAGTTTGAGAAGAATAGGTATTAACTCTTCTTAAATGTTTGGTAGAATTTGCCTGTCAAGTCATCTGGTCCTGAACTTTTATTTGTTGGGACTTTCTCAATTACTGATTTAGCTTCTTTGCTGCTTATTTCCTATTTCTTCCTGTTTCAGTTTTGCCAGTTTATGTTTCTAGGAATTTATCTATTTCTTCTAGGTTGTCCAATTTGTTGGCATATAATTTTTCATAATATTATCTTCTAATTATTTGTATTTTTGTGGTATTGGTTATTTCTCCTCTCTCATTTATGATTTTGTTTGAGTCCTTTCTCTTTTTTCTTGATAAATCTGTCTAGAAATTTATCAATTTTATTGATATTTTCAAAGAACCAGCTCCTGGTTTCATTGATTTGTTCTACTGTTCTTTTTTTTTTTTTTAGTTTCTTTCTTTCTTTTTTTTTTTTTTTAATTTTTAGAGAGAGTGTGAATGGGAGAGGGGTAGAGAGAATCTCAAGCAGGCTCCACGCTTAGCACACAGCCTGATGTAGGGCTCAATCCCACAACCCTGAGGTCATGACCTGAGCTGAAATCAAGAGTTGGACACTCAACTGACTAAGCCACTTAGGTGTCCCTTTTTTTTTTTTTAAGTTTGTATATCATTTATTTCTTTTCCAATCTTTATTATTTCCTTCTTTCTGCTGGTGTTAGGTTTTGTTTGTTGTTCTTTTTCTAGCCCTTTGAGGTGTAAAGTTAGGCTGTTTGAGATTTTTCTTGCTCCTTGAGGGTAGGCCTGTATTGCTATAAGCTTCCCTCTAAGATCCCCTTTTGCTGCATCCCAAGGCTTTAGATGGTTGTGTCTTCTCAATGAATTACTTTTCTTAATTTTTTTTTAAAGTAGGCTCCACAACCAACATCAGGCTTGAACTCATGACCCAGAGATTAAGAGTCGCATGCTCTCTTGACTGAGTCAGCCAGGCACCCCTGGACAGTTGTGTTTTCATTTTCATTTATTTCCATGTTTTTAAAATTTCTCCCTTTATTTCCTGATTGACCCATTCATTGTTTAGTAGCATGTTATTTAACCTCCATGTATTTGTGATCTATCCAGACTTTTTCTTATGGTTCTGGTTTCATAGTGTTGTAGTCAGCAAAGATGCATGGTATGACTTCGATCTTAAATTTACTGAGGCTTATTTTATGGCCTAATATATTATCTTTCCTGGAGAATTTTCTATGTGTACTTGTAAAGAATGTGTACTCTGGTGCTTTAGGATGAAATGTTCTGAATAGATCTGTTAAGTCCATCTGGTCCAGTGTGTCATTCAAAGCCATTGTTTCTCTGTTGATTTTCTGTTTAGATGATCTGTTCATTGATGTAAAGGGGTGTTAAAGCCCCCTACTATTATTGTAGTATTATTAATTCTTTCATGTTTGTTAACTGTTTTATGTATTTGAGAGCTTCTATGTTGGGTGCATAAATATTTACAATTGTTAGATCTTGTTGGATTGTCCCCTTTATTATTATATAATGTCCTTTTATTAGAGTCTTTGTTTTAAAGTCTATTTTGTCCAATGTAAGTATTGCTACTCTGGCTTTCTTTTTATATCCATTTGCATGACAGATGTTTCTCCATTTCCTTACATTTATTAAAAAAAATTTTTTTAAATGTTTATTATTTTTGAGAGTGGGAGAGACAGCATGAGCCAGGGAGGGGCAGAGAGAGAGGGAGACACAGAATCTGAAGCAGGTTCCAGGCTCTGAGCTGTCAGCACAGAACATGATGTGGGGCTCGCACCCATGAACTGTGAACTCGTGACCAGAGCCGAAGTCAGATGCTTAACCAACTGAGCCACCCAGGCACCCCTCTATTGCCTTACTTTTAATCTGTAGGTGTCATCCTAAGTCTTTTGATTGGAGCATTTAGTCCATTTACATTCAAAGTAATTACAAATATATATTTATTGCCATTTTATTACTTGTTTTGTGGTTGTTTCTGAAGATTTTGTTAAGGAGTGTCTTAAAAAATTTTTTTAATGTTTATTTATTTTTGAAGGAGAGACAGAGTGTGAGTGGGGGAGGGACAGAGAGAGTGGGAGACACAGAATCTGAAGCAGGCTCCAGGCTCCAAGCTGTCAGCACAATGCCTGATGCGGGGCTCGAACTCACAAACGGCGAGATCATGACCTGAGCTGAAGTTGGACACTCAACCAACTGAGCCACCCAGGCGCCCCTTAGAAGTGTCTTAAATAAAAATTCTGAACAATTACTAAGCATGTTTGTACATGAAATACTGGGTCAAATGGGCTGATAGCACCTATAAAAATGTCTTCTTGATGGGTTAATCTTTGAAAAGTACAAAAATTTTTCTTTTCATGTATCCAGCTATATTTTATGATGACTAGTTGTCAAGTTCTCTAATCACTCAAGAGAAATAAATGGCTGACATGTGAGGTAAATCAAACACATACACACACAGATTCTCTCTCTCTCTCTTTCTCTCTCTCTCTCCTTTTTTGGGGGCATTTAACCTTTCCTGCTTTTCCGAAGAACATCTGAATTCTAGTGCCCCTCCTGTATTTTTAACATTCAACTTAGTTGCCATAGCAATACTTTCTGGTCTTGAAATACCTCTAGGATGAAACTGGCTAAGACATATTTACCTTGCCCCCAAACTCTGTTATCTGTTTCTAGGCTCGAGGATTTCTAGTCCCCTAAGCATTCACCCAGCTCAGACTCCAGTGTCTACTGGGAACCACACATACAATTTCTTATTCAACAGTTTTTCTGGGAACCAGAGTTCTGAGGTCTGGGGGTGATAAGAGAAGACTTTAGTGCAAGGCAGATAGGCTGAGAGAGAAACAACGCTTGGTAAATAAATCATGGATCAGTGAGACAAGGAAGAATTCTTTGGTTCAGGGCTGTGACAGAGATGCTCAGCATGACTGATATGAAGCAAATTTCGTAAAATATCTTTCCAATTTTGACTAGAATTATAGGCAATCTTAATCCAAGCCAGAGGAGTCATATATTTAGATGTTTGTTGTATTCCTTAAACTATAAAAAGGAAATTTCTAGCTCTCTAGGTTGCAAAGAAGGCTCTCCTGATGTAAATAGATGTACTGCTTGCCTATGCGGCACTCAGAATGAAATGGAAGCGGCATGAAACGTGTGAGGCGAGTGCCCTTACCTGTGCTAATGTGAGTGAGCACCTGACTCCGGAGCTTAATTTCAGTCATTTGCTGGAGATGCCAAATCTTTAGCAGTTTCCTCACATACACTTAGATCAGACACACTGAGCAAATATGATGTCCAATTTAGTTGATAGATAGAACTCCCTTTCGCTGCACTAACATACTACGCTGTCAGTTCAGTCAATGAGTGTTTATTGAGTACTCACAGCACAGAGTACTTGTACTAGGCACCTGGAAACCACCGCCAGGAACCCACGTCCATCTCAGTACTATAAAATCACTATCTTCAACCGGATATTAACCGTGCTCCTATGAGAGACCGAGGGCAGCACAGATGTCGAAAATACTCAAACAATTACAAAACATCTTTTGCGTCATTAGCTTCAATTCCTCTCCCCACCCTATCGACCAAGGCTTCATTTGGAACTATTAAATAGGAAAGGAAATTGAATGGTTTGTGATTCCTCTCCTTTTTCTTTTCTGTGCCTATCCTTTGGGAGGGAAGTGGATGAGCAATAGCTTGGCAGGGTGGTAAGCAGTGGGAAGAAGGGAAAATAGCAGTCGAAAAGGAGTCTCCATAATTTACAAACGGAAGAGATAATCTACAGTTGGTTGTAGCCGTACAATAATGAAAGGGCGGCTGAACTGGGCCTGGGCTTGACAGCTCCCAGAGAAAGAAAAATACACTGGGATGAATAAGGACCATAGAGGCATACCTAATTTTTTTTTTTTTTTTTTTTTTTGAGATCAACTTGCTATTGCTTCATTTTCTCTATGTTTAATAACTGCAAGAGAGAAACTGATTCATGTTTTGGACATTCTGCACCACATTAACTTCTATAAGCGGTAGAACTTTTTTCCCTATTAGAAAATAAAAAGAGGCTCATCCCTACAGACTGAAGAGATCATGAATACCCACCAAGAACATACTTTGGGCTGGACCCATTTTGTCCTTACATATTATATTCATATAACATTTTCCAACTGAGGAGCCTTAACTATTTTTGTGTCATTAACTCCTTAATCCTCACAGCACTCAGACAGACTATGGGCAGTAGCATCTACATGCACGGCGTCATCTCTGGATAGCCTACTCACAATGAGGTTTGTTAGTTAAAGCATTCGGGGCGTTTTACTTACGGCATTGCACATATCAATTACAAAACAATCATTTTCAGGCAAATGTAAAAATTGTTAATTCAATTGACTATCTTATAATTAGGGTTTCCACAAAGTGCTGTCACTGGTTAGCTGAAAAAGACTGAGTGACAGGCATACGTAATACACAGCATATGTGATTCTCATACCAGCCAGAAAACAATGATAAAGATATCATGATTAGCAAGTAGAAAGATAGTAAGTCTTAAACTAAGGTGACAGAGGGACTATAAACTAAGACATTAGGTAGATTTGGTTAGTTATTATGACTTTACCCTGGTCTTTTTATGTGATCAGGCCTCTGAAGGTTTCCTGTTATTTAAATTTTAATGTTTAAAAGGGGCACGAAAATGATATAATTACTACTCAGTTACCCACACGTAAGGTACATTGCAGGCAGTTTCTCTCTTTTTCTCTCATAGACAATGAATAACTCTGGCTGTGCCTGTACACCTAGCAACAACAAAGCCAAGCTTCTTTATTTCCCAGTTACACTGCCTGCTCTGGCTCTTAGGAGAGAGAAAAAGAAGAGGGAGTTGGGGAGCAAGTTTCCTGTTGAGCTTTAAGGACTGGACACCTCTGTGGTTTCTCTTCCAGGAGTTGGCTGGATAAAGGCAGGTCAGGAGCAAGGAAGGCGCTTCTGAAGGCATGATGGCCTCCCCACCAGACCCCTCTTCTCCTCAGCCCAGAAAACTCTTCTCTCATGGTGCTAATGAAATGCAGGGATGGCTGTGTGGTGGTGGGTGGGATGGTTTTGGGAGTTGGTGACTGAATACAGAAACCAAATGGCAACAAATCTCAGGGCTGTCGCCTCTCCAAGTCACCTCCCTTGCCTTGCCTCTTGCTCTCAGCCTCCCTCACCCTGCTCTAGTCACACTGGCCTCCTCACTGCTCCTGCCACCTGGCAGACATGCTCCCTCTTGGGGCCTTGGCACTCTGTGATGCTCATCCCCTAGGTCCCCAGATGGCTTGCTCTTCCCTTTCTTCGGGCTCTGCACAGGCCTTCCCTGACCACTGCATCTAACACTGCACTGTTTCTACCTGCTAGTCCTCCCTCCTGATTGCTCCGTGGCACTTCGAAAAATCTGACATATTACAGTGTTGTTTACTGTTTATCTCCCCCTGACAAGAATGTCAGTTCTATGACAGCATCGATGTTTGTTTTCTTTATTCGATGCTCTATCCCCATGGCTGAGAACAGTGCCTGGAACACAGTAGAAGGCTCAATAAATGTTTGCTAAATGAATGAAAGAAAATGGGGGGAGGAGGGATGGTCAGGGGTTATGTTTCACGATCAGCCTCTCCAGGATACCACAAGGTACTGGTACCAGACACACTAGCAGAATTAGGTTTCCGAGGACTGTGGTTAGGAGCAAGCATCGCCAGGCAAAGAAGGCGGCTCTGCCTTCCTACCTGCCTACAGCTAAATGCTCAGGAAAGGAAAAAATGATTTCTGAGGATGAAAACAGACAAACAAAAGACATCTCTATCCATAAAACACTTACATCCTCCCTTAGGAAAAAACATCACAGTGATTAAGACAATTCATGTTTGAGTCCTTTGCCTTCCTAGTCACCGTCTACAAAGAAACCTGAATTTTTAAAGCCAATGTACCATGTGACTGGGCTTCCTTTCCTAGAGGAAGAGTTTCCAGGATTGCCAGATCTCCTATCTCCTAGACGGGGAAAGTGTTAGTTACTCAGCTCTGTAACACTCTCCCTCTGGGTGTCGATTCAGAATCATTGAGCTTTTTCAGATACAGTGACTAGGAAAGCAAGTCAGTCATCACAAGCAATAGAAGCTGCGGGTCAAATGTCACTGACTAATCATCCTGTCATTGGTCAATTACCTACCCCCACGAAGAGGTGCCACTGATCTAGTTTCCTATCAATAAATGTCTGTCTGGGCACATCAGCAGCTGCTAACCATGGCCCGCCAAGATATCCAGCATTGTCCACAGGCATCGGTGGTTAAGAAATCCCTCTCTCTTTCTTCTTAATAATGTCACAGAAGAGGCAAATGCAGATCCTGACAACATAATGTTAGTTTCACAGAAACGTGTCTCTTTGAGTGCTCAGCCAGTTACATGGGGCTTCAATTGCATGGATTTTCTCACTGCAAAAACAATAGCTGGGCTTAAGGAAGTTTGGAGGCTGAGATAGACAATTCTACCTTTGGTTGTGTTCATGCTCATTATCGCCACTCTGAGTCATGGAAAGAAAAATTAGTTCAGGGGAACCATTTTCATTCCATGTTTAAAGAAAACCAAATGGGCACTGTTTTCTCTTGCTTTAAGCCCAGTGACACCTTTTTCTGGAGTCAGATTGAATATCTCTGATTCTCTCGGTAGAGCCAGAAGTCAAGGAGGCTTTGTCACACAAAGAGCCTTTTGGCTCACTCTGAGTTGTCACTTGGGCAGTGACCTCACGTGTTCCTGCTGGATCTAAAATTCTAGATCTCCTACTGCACCTGCTATAATTTCCCCTTCTACACATTTTCTCTGACAGGGATGCTTATTGTGAGTTGCCACAGGCTTTATATATCAGGTGAGGCTGTGAGGAGGCAGTAAGTAAATGATTATAATACAAATATAATTCCTATTGGAATGAATATATAGAGAATGAATGGGATCACTGAAGAAGGAGGTCTAGATCAGCCCAGGAGATGATGGGCAGTTAGGGTAGCATTCCCAGAGGAACAGAGTCTTGAAGGGGGAGTAAGAGCTGGGTAGAAAGGGGTGAGGAGAAGGCAGTGAGAGACACTAGCAATGGAACAGCACGTTCAAAGAGTTGAAGGCATAGAGGTGAGAGAGGGGTGGCATGTGCAAAACTGCAGGAAGCTGGACAGGCTAAGACGGGCTCGTGTAGGGGTGGGTGGAGAAGCACAGGACAAGGCTGTGTAGACAGAAGCAAGTCAGATTGTTCTTAAATGCCTTCGTCTGAACTTTCTCCCGAAGGGGCGTGACCGCGTCAGATCTGGGGTGAGGAGTTGGCTGCAGGTGGGGAAGGAAGGGCCAGATGGAAGTCTGGAAGACCAGGCAGAGAGGAGAAACTACAAAGGTACGACTGCAGTGGGCGTGGGGAAGGGTGGAAGGCTTTGTGAGATATGTAGGAGCCAGTACGGACAGAACTGGTTGAAGAGGAGAGGCGAGGGAGAGGAGTAAATTCAGGAAGATTGCCGTACTTTTAGCGCAGTCTACGGATAGATGGGTGGTACCACTGAATGAGCTGAGGGAAATCTCAAGGTGACTTGAGCAGGGGAAGGGAGGATAACGGAATTCCATTTCCGGCGTGTCGGTGTGAGATGCATGTGTAACATTGTTGGGGGCAGAGGTGGAGTACCAGGTAAGCGGGTAGAACACAGGGAACATTACAAGAGAGTGGGAAGAGCCACTAAGCTGCCAGTTTGCTTCCATCTTCATTGGCGAGAAGACTGGTCTTCAAATTAGAAATGGCAGAACAACCGTAAAAAAAGGGAAAACTGAAGCCCCAAATAGGTGAAGTGAAAGAAAGAGAGTATCTAGTCAATTTAAACGATTCCAAGTCTCCTAGCTCCGGTGAGTTACACCCCACGCCTGCTGAAAGAAATTGCAGATGTAATCTCAGAGCCACGATTGGTAATCTTCAAGAGACTGTGAAGACTATAAGGAGTGCCAGTGACCGGAGAAGGACAACTGTTCCCCAGATTTTTAAAGCGAAGAGGAATAGATTGTAATGGGAAACATTTGGGTAAGTTTCACACCATCTATGACAAAAATTCTAGAATGGCTTATTAAATAGATGGCCTATGACTGCTTTACTTCACACCCACAGCTGAGAAAAAAGGAAGGACAGGGATGTTGTTTGCTATCTGACAGAAGTTTATTTGCACTGGTAGCTTGTCCAGACTGACTGTGGCTTCTCTTCCCCCTTCCTAAGCACAAAGTGGGTTTGTCTGGTCTGCAGTGCTTCTCTATCTGTGTGACTTGTTGCCTATGTTACACAACCTGTATGTAGCCCTTTATGAAAAGGGGTCAACAATTTAAATGAAGAAATCCACAGTCAGAATTCTCCCAGCAATCCAGCATCACTCGTCAGGGGGCCCCTGGGGACTGGCAAGCTGCAGTAACCTCTGTGGTTATTAGCCTTAACATCAATAAACCTTTGCCTGTTAGAATCCTACTACCTTATTTTTTTGGTGTTATTTCTCTCTTTATATACGCTGACTTTACAATGAGAACAGAAAACAACAAGGCAAATGTGGAAGACAGTGATGGGGCAGGGGGGGAGGCAGTCCTGTCCCACCCACATCTCCATGTGGGTTATCATGTAAAATACCTTAACTACTGCTAAACATAAATATAAATATGTAACATAAATATATATATATTAGTCTTTCAGAGGCCTTGTTAGAACCTTCATAAAAAAAAGCAAAAAAGGGCAGCCTATTCAACACCCAGATGGCTCTCTTGAACTAAAGTATATTCTCTAGGGGATATCATTAGTCTCGCGTTTTAAAATTATATGAGCCTATATGTCAAACAATGTTGGGTTAAAGTTCCTTTCTTAAAAAACAAAGCAAAACAAAACAAAACAAAATGAAAACAACCACCCCAAGCCCAGATTTTTCATTAAGAAGATTTTTTTTTTTTTAGTACCAGGTCTCATACTCGCATTTGTTTGGTTCGTATGTAAAGCCATTTATTGAAGTTGAAAATTAGTTTTGATTCTACATAACCTCTCTTGAATTATCCTCTAAGCCCCTAACCAACTCAAACAGACTTAAGAAGGAAGTGAGCCAGAGGCCTGGGTGGCTCAGTCAGTTAAGCTTCCGACTCTTGATTTTGGCTCAGGTCATGATCTCAATGTTCATAGGATTGAGCCCTGCATCTGGCTCTGAGCTGACAGTGCAGAACCTGCTTGGGATTCTCTCTCTCTCTCTCTCTCTCTCTCTGCCCCTCCCCTTCTCATGCTCTCTCTCAAAATAAATAAATAAACATTTTTTAAAAAAGGAGGTGAGCCGTACCCAGGGAGAGCCTCTAATCTAGTCTCTCTGCAAGTCTAATCTTGGTGTATCCTCCCACCAGAAGATCCAAACAAGCACCCTGTATCTCTCTCTGTTCCCCCTTCAATATTTAGAGCACAGAACAGAAATGTATCTTCACTGAAGTTAATGGTATCATCATTGTTCTAAAACAGAATTTGCACATGTGTCTTCCATTTTAAAAGTAATGAATGAAAAGGAATCTCCTTACCGTATTGATCCGATCATGTACGGCTGTGCCAGTTGAACCACAATTGCACCACTTCCTAGCTGATGACACGTATAGCCAGAGTCCCAATCATAATTCTTGGTGTCCCCATTCAGCAAGGCATTTCGGCTCCGGCTGACTCCTTCAATCACACTGGCACAATCAGCAATTGTTGCAACATTCTCCATGGGAACTGTGAGTGCAACATAAGATTCAGCATCAAGATAAGAGAAGCCAAATATATCCTGATAGTGTGCAATGAACAAAATTAATTACAATCTCAAATCAATGATAAAAGGGAAATTAGAACATCTTGATTATCTCAAGACATGAACACACTTTCCATGCCAAATAGCTTCAACACAAAAAGTTGAACCTAAGATTGGAACAAACCAAACAGCATGTAATAATTAACCCTGAAGTATTTTACTATAAAGAAATATGACACTGCATAAAACACAGAATGGATAAATACATTTGAAAATATTACTATAATAGGAAACTACACAGTAATTGACCTCAGTGAACTATAGCTATATACAAATAGATGAATCAAAAACCATAATGTTGCTTCATAAAAAAACGTGACTTCTAAAAAGCTAAAAACTCAAAAAACAAAACACATAATGTCTAGTGAAAAAAGCGAGGCACAAGAAAAACACAGAATATGAGTTCATTTATACAGAGTTTTCTAAAAAGGCAAAACTAGAAATACACTTTGTTTAGGATGGAAATCCAGGGAATTATTATATCAAACTCAGTATAATGTGTCTGGGAACGGGGAATGAAATCTCGCAGGGCGTCCTACCAATGGGTCCAAACATTAATTGATTTCATTTCCAAGATGAAATCTTGGAGGGGCTTCAAAAGTGCTGGTCTTGTTGTGTTCTTAAGCTAGGTGGTGGTGAATACACAGGCACTTGTTTTATTAGTATACTCTAAACTGTATATATTTACTGCACTTGGTAAATATAATAAATTTGTTTGGAGAAACATGATATAATAGATTGTTTTAAAATTCATAAAGCAGGAAGATGATCTAGGAAATGGTACCGATCCCTTTTCAGAATACACAGCTGCCCTCAGCCAGGACTCGTTTCCCTTTTTTGTTTGTTTACTATTCTGAACATTTCAACACATAATGCTCTTCTCTTTGTTCATGAACTGCTATATTTTGAGCCAGCTTTGTTTTGATTTTGAGTCTCTCTCTACTTCGAATCCATACCAATCTGCTCACTTATAAAAGTAAAGGGCTTCCACAAAATGACAGCTGTCTAAAAATGAAATATGGGGAACCTGGCTGGCTCAATCGGTGGAGCATGTGACTCTTGATCTCAGGGTTATAAGAGCCCCATGTTGGGTGTAGAGGTTACTTAAAAAACCCACAAAATCTAAAATAAGAAAGGAAGGAAGGAAGGGAGAAAAGAAGGAAAGAAAGAAAGAGAAAGAGAAAGAGAAAGAAAGAGAAAGAAAGAGAAAGAGAAAGAGAGAAAGAAAGAGAGAAAGAAAGAAAGAAAGAAAAGAAAAGAAAAGAAAGAAAGATGGATATAGATTCTCTGAGACGAGTACGATAAAAGGCCAGGGCCTTTTAAGTCCCCCTGGGACCTTTTCTGTGCATTTACTAGTGTTGGGGTTTTAATGTAATTTATTATTTAAACCAAATCTACAATTAAACCCAGCTACTTACATTCAAGGTCTATAACTTACTTTATTTACATAATTTAAAAATAGGTGAGCAAAAAGACAATTTTTCATTAGATATATACTATACTTTTCAGTATATTACATACTCTCTGAAGAGAGAGGGTAAGCAGTAGACTATCACCATACCAAAACTTTCTACCTTTATAATGATGTAGAGTAAATAATCTTAAACATACATTCTACATGATGCATTGCATTTATTTTCCAAAGTTGGGCATGCCTGACTTGAGTCCTCATCTTACACAGCTTCACTAATTGCTTTGTTCTCTGCAGAGGAAGCCATCCACAGATTAAAAAAGGGAGAAGGGAAAGGAGGAAGGGAGAGAGGATGGATTTTTGGTGATAAATCCCTTGACTATCAAGCTTAACTCCAAAGCAACAAGCAAAAACACTCTAAGCAACAAGAAATAACCTCTGAGTACAGTTTCCTGGCAGAGAAGGAGGGGGCTCAGAAAGAAGTTCCCTGTGACTTTGGAAAGACAAGAAAGGACTGTATTTGGAGGCTAAGTCATGGTACCTCTATCTCATGGAAAAGGGGAAGTATTGCGTGATTTGGAAGGCAGAACTTAAGGAAGTGGCAGAAGATGCACAGTAATTGAGTTGAGACATAAAATAATACTGTAGTCTGAGGCATCTGGGTGGCTCAGTCTGTTAAGCATCCGACTTTGGCTCAGGTCATGATCTCACGGTTTGTGAGTTCGAGCCCCATGTCGGGCTGTGTGCTAAAAGCTCAGAGCCTGGAGCCTGCTTCGGATTCTGTGTCTCCCTCTTTCTCTGCTCCTCCCATGCTCATGCTCTGTCTCTCTCTGTCTCTCAATAATAAACGTTAAAAAAATTAAAATAATACTGCAGTCATAGCTTAGGCTGCAGTAACAGCCCCCATTCTCCCTTTCCACAGCACATATTTATTTTTTGTGTTCCCTGTGAATACACAGTATTCATACATTGTATCACACAAGGATCCAAGTGACAGGGGCTTTGTATTGCTATGGGTTTTCTCAATTACAGCAGCAATGAGAAGTGACCTGTGTCCTGGTTCTTAAGACTCTTCCTTCAAAGTAACACATGTCACCTTTGTCACATTTGGTTGACCAAGGCAAGTCACAGGACTTTACCTAACTTCAAAGGGGGTGGAAAAAGTACAACCCTGCTGTGTGCCCAGGAGAAGAAAGGGGAATGCTTGGGGAATAGTATTAACTTTTAGCACAAACACTAAACCAGGATGAAGGAACTTTCAACGGAAAGATAAATCTAGTCAATTTATGTAAAGTATATGGCATATTTCAATGCATAAACATACCAAAATATATTTATCTAGTCTCCGCAAAGGGACATTTAGATTGTTACCACCATTTTCTTGGCGATCACAAAGGTGTCTTCTTGTGTACATGGCTAAGAGTTTCTTAAAGGAATACATAAGATATTGTGCAGCTCATGGCTATGAGTTACCTTCAATTTTCCTGGATATTGCCCAAATGAGTCACCAAAGTGGTTGTAAAAATGTACACTCTCAACTCATTGCACCACATCCTTATCAGCTCTTGGTGATGTCAGACAGATGAGTGTGACATATCTCAATGTGGTTTTAGTTCTTCATTTTTTTTTGTTTGATGAAGTTGAACTTTTTTTTCTTTTTTCCTTTCTGTAAACTACCTATCTTTTGTCTATTTTTCTGTTGTCTTTCTAATTGATTGCAGGGTGCCAGTCTTCTGTTGGTTAATGTCTTGAGATGAAATATTCATCTTTTCCTTTAAGATTGGTACCTTTCTTGTTTATATATTCTTTCATACCCTCATTTTATAAAGATATTTTCCTGTATTTTATTCTACAAGTTCTCAAATTTTGCTTTTCACATACTTATTTTTGGTTACCATAACACAGAAAATCTACTTTCATTTTTTACCCATAAGTTTAGCTAATTTCCCTACCACCATTTAATGAACTCTTCCTCCCACTGATTTATGAGACTTCAGTCACATACAAAGTTTTCATATATATTCATGTCTCTTCTTAAGATCTGTGCTATGTTTCACTGATTTGACTAGCCTTGTGTCTTTACCATGCTGTTTTAACTACTGGGATTTTACAGTAATCTTCAAATCTGATACAGTGAACACCTCTGTTCTCTCTCCTTCCCCCTTTTCTTTTCCTTTTTCCTCCAAATTGTCTTAGATATTCTTGGCCCTTTTAGAAAAAATTTTCATTTTACCCAGTCTTTCAAATACAGTGGCATAAAATTTTTCAGAATGCTTCCTTTTTCATTCCAAATATCTGTATTTGTACCTCTTCTTTCAGTCCTATACAGGCTTGTCTACTTATTAGCGTTTTCAAAGGACCAACTTTTAATTTTGTTGATTCTTTATTTCCTATTTCACTAAATTCTGCTCTTCTTTTTATTTCTTCTTCAACTCCTTTTAAATTACTGTTTTGTTTTCCAACTGCTTGAAGTGAATACTCAACTCATTAACCTTTCCTCTTTTCATACAGTCAAAACTTATTTACCCACACTTACCAATTTATTCACCATTACTGTTTTTTACATCCTCCTTTCTTCTTGGCCCACCTTCTTCCTTCTTTCTAAGACATGTCCACTAGCATCCAGCAAAGTCTCTGTTTGAAAGTGCATGTTGCCACCACTCTTGGAAAATAGGTTAATTAATATGGAATTCTAGTTAAAAGCTGTTTTTCCCCAGCACTTTGATGATATTATTCCATAGTCTTGTGACTTTTACTGTTATGTCTGCTAAAGTCTGCTATCCCCCTAACTGTTGTAATTGTTTTTGTCTACAGTTAATTTTAAGATTTTCTTTTTGGTTTTGGTGTTTGGCAATTTAACTGAGTTGTACCTAGACGTAGGTTACATTTATCCTTCTCAGGCATGAATAAGAGCATTTATGGCTTTTATTAAGTCTGGAAAATTTTGGCCATTATTTCCCTGAATATCAATTCTCTCTCCTTTTCTGTTTTGTTGTTGCTGTTGTGCTTCTCAAATTCCTACTGGACCTCTGTTGGAAATTTTCATTCTTTCCTCCATGTTTCTCAACCTTTCTTTCATTTTTTTCCTCTTTGTACCCCTTTCTGAAGCATTCTGGGCAATTTCTTAAAATTACTATTTGTGTTCACTAATTCTTTCGGTGTGTCTAACCTGCTGTTTAACCTGTTCACCAAGTTACTGAAATTTCACTATTAAACAAAAACTACAGTTTTAAAAATAAATGAACTAGAGCTATGTGTACCAGCAAGGGTCAATCTCACAAAGAAAGTTGGTTAAGGAAAGAGCCAAATCAAAAAACAAAACAAAATACTGAGTATGATTCTACTTCTGTTGTTTAATGATACACACTTAGGTGGTGAGATCAGAAAGCAAATCTAGGGAACAGTAAACACTGAAATCAAGAAGAGAGTGGAGAAGCATGAGTGGGGGCTGGGGAGGGACACACACAGGGCTTTAGACGTTTGGCAGTATTCTATTCAGCATAGTGGTCAGCATGTGAGTATTCCTACCCCCCAGACTTCACATATATGTTCTTTATATTCTTTTGCACATATGGAATACTGTTTGTTTTCCAAGTTTCACACATTTAAACACTGTTTTTTAAACACACAGACACATCTCAACATACACACACAGAGATAAACTGTATTAGTGAAATCTACCCCAAGTCCCAAATTTCCTTTTAAGAAACAGCTTTTGCTAGAACTCTACTGGCAACTTGATAAGCAACTGTATCTACCGGTAAGGTACAAAATCAAAAGATTACTACTTTTCTTAATTCTCACTCCTATTTTTTGATAACGAGTCAAATTAACAACATAATGACCAAATTATACTAAATGATCAAAAGAAGAAAAGAACGGGGACCTAGGCACAAACCCAGAGGATAATGACATTTTATAGGCAACCAAGATGAGACCATCATTCCAGCACTGTGCCGATTCTTAACATTCTGACCAGTATGCCGATCCCATCTAAGGGGACAATTGGAGAATTAAAATGTGAGTTTCATAAGGCAGGGGCTTTTCTTGTTTTCATTGCTCAAGTCCCAACTGCTAAGAAGCAGGGCTGGCTGAGCATACATAGTAGGTGTTAGATAAATACTTGCTGAATGAATGAATCAGAGACAGAAAAAAAAAAAAAAGGATGCTTATGTAAGTTGTGGCGCTTAACCTTGCTTAACATAGTTCCTCACCAAAAGCTAGAAAATCTCAAAGTTACTGAATAAAGCAGGGAAAAAAAATGCTTTCTCGGTGAAAGTTTTCTTAGAAAAGTAAAGTATGATCAATTTTTGGGTCCTGACCCAAACATTAAAAAGAAAGTAAATACGGTCAGTGTGGAAGAGCTGCTGTGTAAGCATTCCACACACCTTCAACCCTCTTGACTTCTCCTTCCCTAAAAGTTTACCCCACATACAGAAAGCATGGTCGCTCACGGTAGACAAAAATATCTTCTGGCGGAGAAACCATTCTGTGGAGAGGAGGAACGTATGTGACAGTGTGGCTTTTACAAAACAGAAAAGCTCTTGTATGCCTGCAGAGAGTGCTATCTGCTTTAGTTACACTACAGGAATCCTTCCAGAAGAGGTTTGTCCTGAAAGTCACTTCTGGGCCTACTAACACATAGAGACCATGTTTTCCATGTCAGCAGAAAGTAATTCTGTTATTAAGTTCCTCTTCCTAGAAACACAAACTTCGGCCTGCCTAGTTGAACGGTCTCAATAATTACTCAACGGTTTGAATAAATTTTGTGGTCTTTTTTTACTGGGAAAAATTAGAGAGTGATTCTGCCTGCAAAGCACAGAAGGTGCCATTACTGTTTTTCTTCTTCGTAGGGGCCAAGCCACCCCCCGTCTGAATGTTCATCACAATCTTTCATAATGCGTCTGATAAATGTATTAAAAACACCATCTGGATGGGACTTGGCTTTGTGCTGTATTTCCAGTCTTCCAGTTTCCTCTCTTGTCCCCCTGGAATTTCTGCCCCAATTTGTGTCACTTTGTTTACAAAACCATACTGCCAAAATCCAGCATCTTGTGTCTGTCTCTTTCTGTTTTTCCTTCACCATCCTTCGGCAGCAGGGGTGGCCAACAGCTTGCCAGTAAATTTAATTCAGGAGTAATAAATTTTTTAAAAGGCAGTATTACTTCACTGGGACATGACCTGAGGGCCACCTGTACCAGCTCCATTTAAAGATAAGACTGACATGTTAGTTAACTGTCTCCAGAGATCACCTTTGAGAGGTGAGGGAAAAAACCCACTTGAGGCAGATTTTTAAAAATGAAAGGACATGTGGCACTTACAGAGGACCGTCATCCTCACAAACCATACCTGTGTTAGGCTTTATTCAATGTTTCCCTGGCTGTTTTTATTACAAACTGTTTTCTAATGGCACAGTGACTCATGATTCTTCTCCACTGCTAAGATTTTCACAAAGAATTTCTTTCAAAAAGACTACTAAGGTTATTACCTTAAGATCACACCTAGATATTCCCCTACAGACAAAAACTTTTTATTTTTACTTTTTTAAGTTTATTTATTTAAACTTAAAGAGACAGTGTGCTTGTGAGTGGGGGGAGGGGCAGAGAGAGAGGGAGAGAGGGAATCCCAAGCAGGCTCCGTGCTACCAGAACAGAATCAGATGTGGGGCTCAATCCCATGGCTGCAAGAGCATGACCTGAGCCCCTATCAAGAGTCGGAGGCTTAACCAGCTAAGCCACCTGGGCGCCTCCCAAAACTTTTTTATAAAAAAAGGGGCTCGCCCGAGGCTCCTATCCGCAGGCCTATACCGCAACTTTGCAGAGCATGCAAACTCCCAACCGGATTGCAATCCAACCTTTGGTCCAGTTTTCAAAGGAGAAAATACCCGCAGCTGTTACATCTTAACAGCTGTAAAAGAACAATAGCTAATTAGAGCACAAGCCCATCATTCTTGGAAACTATGAAAAAGCTACAAAAATGTATTCTACAACACTGGCACTAAGTTACATTAATTCCTGGTTTTTATCTATCAGGTTAAAAAAATCACTTTTCAATCATATGTTACATCAATCGTATCACTGAAGAAGAACCATTGATCATTTAGGGCATGCAATGTTTAAACTTTTTTCCCCAAATTTCCCCCAGTTCCCAATTCTGTGAGAAGACTGCTTCCTAACACAATTGCAAAGGATTTGGACAGGATCACCTCTCCGCACTCACAGGGGAAGCCCAGGAGAAGAAAACAGACCACGCCTTTTGAATGCTGGACCACCCCCGACCCCCCTCACCTTCCTCTGTGTCTCTTTCCTTTTCTCTTTGCTTTCCACTCTCCTCTGTTTGAGTTAGTATGAATCTGCATGCTCCCATCATTCCTGTCTAGCTTCACTTCCGGATGTTATCAAAGTTGCCCAAATCACGCCAACTCCTGAGACTGTAAGGGTTTTGACAGTCATGCTGGGCTCTACTTAGCCAGTGAAAGGAGGAGGTAATACTTTTCCAAAGTTCAAATGTGCCCCCCTTCCCCCTTCCCCAAACATATGCAAACTATGTAAGGCCATAGCTCCAAACACTTCAGAGGGAAGGTGAGAAATCAGAGGTGGTTATCCCCAGGGCCAAGGTGAGGTGGGTGGGGCCAGTGGATCTCAAAGGTACAAATTCACTAGGATCAGTGAATTCTCTCTCATACTGGGGGCTTTGAAGGAAAGCATGGTCCAGAACTAACTGTTTAAGAGGTTTACTCTCTTAGGTGTAGCTTGAATGCTGGAGGTTTTAGCTGTGAAAATCTTCAATGCAAAAAGACCTTAAAGAATCAAGCATCAGATGTTTAACAGCAGTAACCACTGCAGTGTATCAAAGAGGGATTCACTCTGTAGGCGAGGCCTTGAAATTTAGGACAAAGGCATTTCCAGGTGTAAGAAAAAAGATATCCCAAACATCCAACTATGTGTTTGAACTAATAGGCAATATCTCATTGGGGTGACTTTTTCTTTTTTCTGGACATAATCTATTAGAGAAAGAGCCTCTACATCTGCCCCTACATCAGGACAAGTGATTCAAGCTCATACAGGGGGAAATACCTAACACGACAAAGAGTCGCTGAAACTGGTTTTGAAATTTTTGGAAACTCTCAAAAAAATCACAAAATTATAACGTAAAAGGCATTTTTTTCTATGAGTGGTATCATTAAGTTTTACATGGATTTAGTTTTCCTTATGTCCTAAAAGATGGTGAAATCAACAGAATTATTTTTGTTCCCCACCACTGGTTAAAAGGTCTTATCAAGCCACAACCATTTTATGACTCAAGATCAGAGCTGTTACTATAGCTAGGGGGAGTATTTCTCATTCATGCTGGGCATAGAACAAAGGATGTGCAAAAGGTTTTTACTTCTTTCCCCATGAAAGAAGTAATGGTTTGCTCAATACTTACTTTTTAAAATTTTTTAATGTTTCTTTATTTTTGAGAGAGAGAGAGAGAGAGAGAGAGAGAGTGTGTGTGTGTGTGTGTGTGAGAGTGAGAGCAGGGAAGGGAGAGAGGGAGACAGAATCCGAAGCAGGGTCCAGGCTCTGAGCTGTCAGCACAGAGCCCAACACGGGGCTCGAACTCACAAACCATGAGATCATGACTTGAGCCGAAGTAGGAGGTTCAACCGACTGAGTCACCCAGGCGCCCTGCTCAATACTTTTTTGTAAGGAGATTTTTTTTTTTAAAGTTCCTTTAATTAAGCAGTGGCTTTCTTTTTATATAAGCTGAAGGATGCATCTGGTTCACACTTTAACAATTTTCAATCAGAATGATTCTGGGATCATGGATGACTCTTGAGTTTTAAGATCCTGAATGATATTTCCTTAAAATGCATCAATAACTATAAAATTTGAGTTTTTACTCAAAGTAGTGTCAGTAGTGAGGCATCCCAAACATTAAGTGGAGCCCTGTACATTGTACAGAAAATGTCCTGATCGGATCTGTGACAAGTATGTTCCTACAACTCTGCTTTGGCAGAATCTTCCTGCCACACCTTTTGGAGGTAGACAGAAAAAGGTTGGAGATAATGCCAAATTCTCACATGTTTTAGCTCCCACAAACCATCCTGGACTGAGTTATGTGAGAAGGAAAAGAATCTCTGAGAATCTCAAGGGAGCAAGACTGGAATTTAGAAGAAACAGATAGGTAAAAGTGAGTCTCAACTTCTGAATACTGGGCTCTCAGAATTAAGACTCTGTAGTCAGACCACACTGGATGCCTGAGGGAAAAATCCTGCCTCCTGGGCACTCTCCCAGTTTTAGTCTGAGGGACCACCCAGGGCTGTGGGGGAATGGAGCAGTCCCCCTGGGTGAGGCACAAGTGATGCCTCCTCACTGATGAACTTGGGGTCCCTGGGAGAATCTGGCTACCTGGCTTCAAAGACTGACAATCAGAGTTTTCCAAGTGACCTGGAACAACTCTATTCATACCTCTAAGTAGTTCTCAGGAAAGAAAAAAAAAAGCCTCAGCAAAACCTACAATGTATACTACCTTCTGGAGGCCAAAGTTAATCCAGATTGAGGAAACACAATCATGCTGCATTTTCCAGTAGACTTACAGTGTGTGATGAAAAAAGTCTTTTCTAAAATACAATAAAAAAGTAATTTAAAGAGAGCCTTTTGCTACTATTTTCGATTATTCTTTCAATGGTTTACACTTAGTGCTTTGGGAAATGAAAAATGGGTGCAAGTATTTTTAAATGAACTTTATTATGAATATTGTCAAACCCGCCTAATAAGAAGCATCTCATTTTTGAGTTCTAGCTTTCTTCATATCATATCTACACACTTTAATTCTGAGAGGGGAAATGCTGCTCTCCCCTTCCCGCCTTCAGCTCTGACATCCAATGGACCAGGCCATGGACTGAATGCAGGCACCCAAAGAACTACCCTGAGTTCCGGGGATGGTTTCTTAGGCTATCTTGAGGAGGCCATTTAACTGCTCTGGGACTGAGTTTCTTTCCTTAGTGAATAATCCTTTCTTCTCTCTACCTTCTTATGAATATTGACAGAAAAAATTAGATGTTTACAAAAGCACCTTGAGACCAAAAAAGCACAAGACCCAGGACTGGTACTTTCTTAGCCATGAAAGAGTCAGGGTTTTGGCCATGTGGTATGGGTAGGTGGGACCCGCATTTCAGAAATCTCGGTATCATACAAGAGGGGAGACTCTTTTTCCCACGGGGTACCCCATAATTGCAAAAGGACAGGGCGCAAGGGAAGGAAGAACCAATAACAATTCTACTGACCTGCAAAAACTATTAGCACCTGCTAGTGTAATATGCAGCTGGCAGTTTCAGAATAACCAAGAAAGCAGTTCCTTCTGGTCGATATTTGCTGGGGACAGCAATTTCTGACCTACTGAATCAGATCAAGATCATCTGAGTCATTAGACCAAAGAAGCCTCTTTGTGCTAACGGTACAGTGGCTGGGGGTCTCTTTTCATTAAACTAAGGGGTCTGCCTGCAGCCTGTCTTCTAGAAGAGTCACTGCTTTGAGGTTTCATGAACTATCACAACTGAGTGAGCAAAATCAAAACACATTAAAAATATTGCAGACACAAATGGGCATATCATTTATCAGTGAGGCAGGCAGTGGTAAATGCCATGTGGCTGCCCCACTCTTCTTGGGGGAAGGCAGGAGGGGGCACAAGGAGAGAGGGGAGGAAGAGGGAGAGTAAAGGTTCCCTACAGTATTTAGATGGTCTTCAAATGTTCATAATTTCCTTAGGGTGTGCTCGTTGCCAGGTTGACAGATGTTGCTGGAAAAACCTGTACTATTCTGAAGAAAGGCTAACCTTTCAAGAGTGGGAGCGGGGGAGGGAGAGAGCCCACGTATTCCAGTGAAGAGATGACATTAAACCGGACAGCAAACCACCCTGAGCCCGCTGGATCTTTGAAAGGCTGTGTGATAACACTGCCAAAGAGAACTGTCCTGGGAGAAATCTCATTTCACCATGGCCTTCCCTGCCATGAGTTTAAATTAGTTTTTAAAACTAAATATTAGAATGCCCTAGACAAGTAACTGATTATTAATTATTGCTTTTTTAAACTGCCCTGACTCTGAGTGGTAACATTCCCCTAAGAGAAGTCATGGATAAGCCATTTTATACTCTCTCCTAAGCGTTTGTCCACTTTCTTTTTTCATTCTTTCTTCCTTGCTGTCCTTTATGCATAAAGAGAAATGGGTTCCTCAAAGCAAACTGCCAATGATGTTAAACAGACTTCCCAACTGGGTGCAAGCTTACATGCTTCCTCTCCTGCCTTGGCTCTTGACATTTCCTAAAGAATGCCTCCCAACTGAAGATCAAGTATGTTGAGGGCTAATTTATGGGACAAAAAGCCCCAGTCCTTTACCACAAGATAAGAGGAAGCAAACACGTTAGGGCTTGCCTGTTTAAGATCCTCAGTTCATCAGTCAGTGTAGCAGAATCAGCATTTGAACTGGAATCAGCATTTGAACTGAGAAGGAGAGGGGAAAGCCCAATGCGCTGAGGCCTCACTTTTCAACATACACTGCCTGTGTCCTCTTCCTGAGGGCTGTGGCTTCTTCTCCAACATCGCTTTCTGGCATTCCCAACTCTGAACCTCCTGATCAAAAATCCACATGCTCTTTCTCGTTAATGTGACCATGAGTCATTTCTTCCTGTGCCCTGGCTACACCCAATGTTTTTTTTCTATCAGCTCTGATTAAGGAGTAAGTCACCTAATGTCTTCTCATGGAAGGCAGATTAACCAACCTATCCATTTAAAGATTAACAGTAATGTGCCATAAGGAAAATTATACCTCCAGCATGAAAATCTGCAATTGGGGAACCATTTTACAGGATCACACTCATTTATATCAATTATCTTGTTTATCAAAGACAATGAAAACCAAACTGGTAGTAAAAAGGTACAGAGTGCACTGTGAGGAATAATTAGGTCTTACCCTCCCAGAGGCCGATAGCCATTTACCACTTCACTTTGGGAGGTGATGTTTACAGTGTCTGTTTTATAACTCTCTTCACATTAACTTTCAAATGTCAAAAGCAGGCAGTTAATTGTTTATTATACAAAATGTCACAAATGTAAAATACTGAGGCATAAAATTATTATAACTGATCTACCACAAGAAATCCTGCCTTTTAGATTTTATAGCTTGTTTGTCAGTCTCTGGATCTCAGCTTAACTGCCATTATATGGACTGTGTGTGCCGGGTAGTCGCTGTCTGACGAGTAATGTTCTCTGCATGCACTGTGTCCTCAGCCAAATGAGAAATAAAAATAACATGATATAAAAATTACTATTATGGTTTAAAGTGGTATGTACTAAGAAGAATGGGAGATGTCAGAATAGTGATGTCACATGTCCCAGCTGAGACTGAGATTCAGAGAATCATGATGCAGTTGTCCAAGTGGCTTAAGCTCACAAGAGTGAGTGTGTAACTGCTCAAGTTCTCCAAAGCCACTGGGTATAGACACCAACACCCTGTGTCTGCCCCAGAAGCTCTTCACCATGGAATATGCACCTGCATGAGAATTTCTTCTATATCACCTGCTAAATTTGCAGAGATTGAATCTCCTCCCTCCATTACCTACAATTCCAATTTTGCAAAACTCACCCCTTCTGGCAATGCCTCTGTCTTTAGGCTCAAAGAACCCAATTTTTCTCTAGAGCCATAAAAATCAGAAAGATGGGAAGGAGAAGAGGAAAGAAGGGAGGAGGAAGGAATAAAATAAAGCAGTGTATTTCTATGGGCAAGGAAATGAGAGTCCAGGAAGTCAGTTGGGGTGAGAGTAAGGCCAAGAAAGCTCCTTTATAATGTATTAGATATAATTTATACGAAATTTTTGTGGTTACAATTTAGTAAAACCAACGCATGGATGAAAATAGTTATGAGTTGGTCATGGAGCTCCTGTTTACAGCCATCTGTACACACGATGGAAAACACACCATTTTTGCATGCACGGTCGGTTAACCCTCTCTTGTATCACTGAGGTGATGAATACTTGTGAATTTGCTTGGCTAATCCACAAGACCAGTGAAACACTGGTAAGAAACCCATAGCTACCAGAGCTCATCAAGTCATCGAAGTTATAGTTAGAAAAGAACCTTGAGAACCTTTTAGTTCAAGGAATAAATAATTTATCTCTTATTACAAATTGATCCAGAAAACAGAAAAGGAGGGAAAGCTGCTCAAGTAATTTTAATATAACTTTGGTTGTGAACTGACCTAGAGATGGGTCAAAAAAAGAAATTTACAGGCCCATTTTATTTAAGAAAATAGACGTAGGGGCTCCTGGCTGGCTCAGTTGGAAGAGCATGAGACTCTTGATCTTGGGGTTGTGAATTTGAGCCCAATGTTGGGCACAGAAATTACTTTAACTAACTAACTAACTAACTAACTAGAAAGAAAGAAAGAAAGAAAGAAAGAAAGAAAGAAAGAAAGAAAGAAAGAAAATAGGTATAAATATTCTAAAATAAATATTAACCACCACCAAATCCAATTACTTAGAAAATACATCATGTTCAAGTAGCAATTATCTTAGGAATGCAAGTAGGGGTCATCATCAGAGCATCTATCATTTCAATGGATTAAAGAAAAAAAAAAAAACAAACTCTGAGTGATTCTGAGCAAAAGGGTGTTCCAATGGGCTCACCCTGGCTCGAGTGTGAGAACAGTGGGAAGGACTAGAGAGGATGCGGGAAGAGCCAGGGGCAGAAACATTACGCAGCAGTTGGGGGGATGGTGGTGGCTTGCACTGGGGTGGTAGCAGCAGCAGTGGCAAGAAACTCACTAGGAATGAAAGAAGTGCAAATTGAACAACACTATGACCTTAGGGCCATCAGGTCACTGTAAGGGCAAAGAACAGAACACCCACCTTGTATGTGGGTTAAGGGGATGGGGAGGAAAAGCGCTCTCATGCACTCCTGGTGCTGGGAATGCGAACCAGCAGCAGCCATACAGGAAGGCAATCTGGCAGCAAGGGGCAGAATGAAAGCCGTGTGCTTTAGTGCTCAAGGATCATACTTTGAATACAGGTCCCAGAGAAATCCCCATGCAGGTACAAAGGAGATAGATACAAGGACATTCGTCACAGGGCTGTTTTTGAGAGCAGGAATCTGGAGGCAACCTAGGTATCCATCACAATGGGGAATGAATGAGTAAAACAGGTAAGAGAATAACTGCCTACCTTACAAGACTGTTGAGAGGGTTAAATGATTGTACATAAGAGCTTAGATAGCGTCTGGCAAAAAGTAGGACTATATAAGTTTGTTAATATATTTATAATTATTATGATGGAATGCTAAGTCACATTAAGAAGCAATGATACATAGGTCTTAAAAACATAATATTCCTTGAGAAAAGTATGAAAATGAATAAGATTTATAGCATACGAACATTTTTGAAGATGAAAACACATATACAAGACATGCCAATGTTATAGATTTTACAAATATAAGTGCATATTAAGGATATAGCCAAACATGCTCAAGATGATGTCACAGAGAAGGAGAACAGAAGCAGGGTTCAAAGCAAAGAAGAAACACAAATTTAAAAAAAGGCCTTGCTTGGAACACCGAGGATGATGTATTAATGCCCTGAGGTATATGATTAACACAATTATCTACACCCAAAGGATGCTTATTTAAAAACAAAACAAAAAAGAAACAGATCATTCGGTTAGTTTTTTCATTTTATAGCTGAGAATTCTGAGTCTCAGAGAGATGCTGTCTTATATTACATGGCAAATCGGCAGCAGAGTGGGAACCAGAATCTGGGCTAATCTTCTGGTCCTCAGAATGCAGCACACCATTCTGTCCATCCATCCATTCAATAAACATTTATTGAGTATTGGGATTCCACGTCCTGGGAATATAGCAGTGAACAAAACAGACACGGTCCCTTCTATTATCAAACCATGTGAATAAAATGTATCATTGCAAATAAAACTAAGAGCTTCTGAAGGGAAAAAAATCCATATCTATTAGCATCATACAAAGGTAGAGGGTCAGGTAAAACTTTTCTTAAGAAGTAACATTTAAACTGAAATTTAAAGGATCAATAGGAGGTTACCTAGATAAAAGGGGTGAGGTGTAATGGGGGGAGAGTAAGGGACATTCCGGAGAGAATGCCAAGTGCAAGGCCCCGTGGTCAGAGAATGCCCTGTCCGTTCTGGGAATGAAGAGAAGGCTTGCGGCTTGAACAGCAGAAGGCTAGATGGGAACTGGTATAAGCTGAAGCAAGTATGCGGGCTCCAGCTTACACACGGGTTCACAAGCCACGGTGAAGACTGAATTTCTCTTAAGAGGAACGGGAAGGCTCTGAGTGACTCTGGGCAAAGGGGTGCTCCATGGGGGTGTGGAGAACAACGGGAAGGGCTGGAGAGGATGCGGGACCCTGCTGAGTAGCCAGGCATGACAGCAGTGCTAGAGCCAGTGGTGGCTCGCACTCGGATGGGAGTGGCCGTGGGGCCAAGAAGGGAATACATTTGACATTTGGAATGCAGCATCGATATAAGTTATTTCTATAATATAAAAATATCTCTGATGATACATGGCTTCGTGTGCTTCCACAGCTCGCTGAGGTTTTACTGAGGTGTGCTTCCAGTTTTTTATAACCAGCAACTACTGAACATTCTCCAAAGGATCACTGGGAAAAAGTCTGATAATGCTCCTGGGTCAACTGGCTCCTTGGTTTCGAGCAAGAAGGAAGGAAATGGGGCTCTAAGCTCTTCCCTAAACTATCGTTTGCCACCAAAGACCATTGCTGTGTCAGCCGGCTTCGCTGGCCAATAGCAAAGCAGTAGCTGCCCAGTTAGGACGGGGGTGCAGCGTCTGCCTCCGGCAGGCACAAGGGCCGCCTGTGGTGCCTACAGTCCTGAAGTTAGAACTCAATCAATTCATCTTTAATATTTTACAGAATCATTTCCTGAAGATTCTAATTTGAACATCTAACACCTTCTGCACTTTTACATCTCACTTGAGCCCCTCATTTTTACACTCCACTTTATTGCCATTTTAGTTGATTTCAACACAGCTTCATGGAAAACAACTTCACCAACGACCATTGCCTGTCATTATGAGGGCAGGATTGAAGTAATCCCCTGCTTCAGTACTGGGTGGTTTTTATGATAATTTTACCACAGGTAATGTTGTGATTTTAAGTACATTTCTCTCTTGTAGCACTGTACCAGTTCCTGTCTTTAAAAAGCTAAGTATCGAATGCAGCTATAAAAGAAACATACCCATCTTCACAATATTAACGAGCCAATAAATTCAAAAAGATTGCTGCGTCCCGGACTGGCTCACCTACCAGGCACCCAGTATCATGCAATCACTTAATTTTACTCAAATCAGTGACACACCCAAGCCCTGTTACACTGAATTATGAGGCAGGAAAAGGCCATCAGGTTTAGAGGTCCCCTCCCAAAACATTTTACACAGCAGCCTGCTCCAACAGCTTCCAAATCCCAAGGATTTCATTTGATTCACAGAAGCACGGCCCTCGCGTTGCTATTTTAATAAATAAGGAATACTGTAAGGCCCCAAAGGCTATTGGAATTTTTCCTTCCAATTCCCTCTTCTCATTTTTAAACATCTTTCTTGAGGTATAATTGACACACAGACCATTTCACATATTTGAAATGTAGAATTTGATGAGTTAGACATATGTGCACACCCATGAAACTATTAGCATAATCAAGATAACAAACCTTTCCATCATCCTCGAAAGCTTCCTCATGCCCCTCTGTAATCCCTCCCCCAGCCCCAGAGGACTGTGAATCTGCTTTCTGTTAGTATATGTGAATTTGTATGATCTAGAATTGCTTGTAAGTGGAATTATACAGTATATCTTCTTTTTTTTGTTTGGCATCTTTCATCTAGATTCTCAGGGACTCCTGGTTTACTTGACAGAATCATCATCAGGTGAATCACTATACTTCACAAAGAAATTCCCCTACCTAACCCAGAAATAGGACTTAATTTAGTGGGCTATATTTGGGAGCACGTGGGGTGCTGTGGTGCCTGGAGGGCACCGGTGCTGGCCCTATCCACCCTGCCTTGTCTCTCTCTTAGGATAGGCAGTGTGGAAATAGCTTTATTTGAAAAAGAAACATTAATATTTTTTTCTGATCATAAAAGTAGCACACATTCACTGAAGAAAATATATAAATGCAGAGAATATAATTAAAAAATTAAAATTGCCTACAATCTCATCATCCAGATAACCTCAATTAACATTTTGATGTTCTTCTTATTGTCCTGTTATAACAAGGGCTGTTTTCATGAACTGTTATAGACTGAATTGTGTCCCGTACCCTGCAAATTCATAATGTGAAGGGGTAACCCCCACTAACCTAGAACGTGACTGTATTTGGAGATAGGACCTTTAAAGAGATAATCAAGATTAAATAAGGGTGGAAACCTGCTCCAACAGGACCGATGTCCTCATCAGAAGAGGAGGAGACGTCAGGGATGGGAGTGCATGCTGAAAAACCCACGTGAAGACGCAGTGAGAAGACAGGTATCAGCAGGCCAAGGAGAGAGGCCTCAGGACCAACCTAACCTGCCGACACCTTGATCTTGGACTTCCAACCTCTACAATTGGGAGAAAGTAAACATCTGTTGTTTAAGCCTCCCAGGCTCTGGTATTTTTTTATGGCAGCCCTAGCAAATTAATATACAAACATATAAAAATACACATACTATCTTTAAAATACTGGCATCAGTTTGGCTATAAAGATGGCATCCTGCTTCTACTTTATATTACGAGCATTTCCCTATGTTATGAATGATTATATAGAAATTTTGATGTGTGAACGTGCCAGAATTTATTTCACTATGCCCCTATTGTTAGACATTGCAGTCCTTCCACTTTTTTGGTTATCATAAATATGACACTGCATTATACATTCATGTAAAAGAAATGTTCTTCCTGCATATTTCCTTAGGATAAATTACTAAAGTAGTAGATTGAGGGGTATTTTCAAGACACTTCATCTATTGCTAAACTGCCTTCAAGAAAACTTACACGTTTCTCCACAGTATGACATTGCCCATATCGTGACAGCCTCACTCATACGAAGTATTTTCATTTAAAATATTTTTGCCAACACGATTTTGAAATGAAACTTGACAAGCTGATTTTCAAGTTCATTGGAAAAGAAAATCTGAAAGAATAGCCCAGAAAATTTAGAAAAAGAATAGCTATAAATGTGGATTTGCAATACTAGGCAGCAAAATAGATTATAAAGCTGCAGTTATTTAAATGATGTGTCACAGAATCTAGGATGGAGAGATCCAGGATACCTGCTATTTTAAATCAATGTGGGAAAGGATGAAATAATCAATAAAGGATTTCAGAACAAGTGGTCACGTATTTTATTTTTATTTATTTTTTTAAGTAGGCTTTATGCCCAACATGGGGCTTGAACTCACAACCGTGAGATCAAGAGTAACATGCTCTACTGACTGAGCCATCCAGGTGCCCCCAACTTGTCACATATTTTAGAAATAAAAGGGGAACCCCTTCCTCAGACCAAACACAGAATAAAACTTAAATGGATTGAAGAGCTAAATGCTACACACACATGTAGCAGTAAGACAACAAGAACGAACCACTGACAACAGTGAAAGAGGAGCACATTTTTATATTTTGGGCTGAGGATGGAGTTTCGAAGCAAGTCACAAAATCCAGAAGCAAGAAAAGAAATGACTGACAGGTATGACTAAGTCAAAATAAAAAACTTCTGCACAACAAGGACATCACAAAGTTAAAATAACAGTGAGGGAGAAGATATTTGCAACATGTATAAAAGACAAAGAATGATTATCCATAATCTACAAATAATAAAAAACACAAGCAATCAAAAAAGAAGTTGAGAAAGAACATGAAGATATAATTCATAAAAAAAGTAGGAATGGCCAATAAACATAAAGATACTCAAGTTTAGCAATAACTAGGCTAATACGTGTTAAAATGGAAATATCTTATTTCACTGTATATATTTTTGTGTTTGTGTTTTGGTGAGAAATGATTGTATTGCTCATGTAAATGAAAAATTTTAAATTAAAAATACTTGCCGATAAAAGAGGACAAAAATGGTATCTTAGTTTGTATTTCTTTGATTATTAGTGAGGCCACACTCTTGTCAAGTTTATTGACAATTATGCTTTTTCTTTCCTTTTTAATAAATTGCTGTTTGTGCACATTACCTGCTGGGAATTCATTTTTTTTTAATGAATTTATTTTATTCATTTATTTTGAGAGAGAGAGAGAAAAGGGACAGTGAGTGGGGAAGGGGCAGAGAGAGATTCCCAAGCAGGCTCCGCACACTGTCAGCCCAGAGCCCAATGCAGGGCTCAGAGCTCACGAACCGTGAGTTCATGCTCTGGGCCGAAGTCGGACGGTTAACTGACTGAGTCACACACGTACCCTGGGAATCCACAACTTTTTTACTCGTTTGAAAGTACTTTCTTTATATTAAAGGTAATTACTCATTTTCATGTATGCTGCAATTATTTTTTCCCAGTTTGTCAAACACCTCTGAGCTCTATTTGTGCTTTCTGCCTTTGCTTTTGTGCCGAGGAAGTACCTCCTCAACCTTGAGCTCAGATAAATACTTATTAACAGTTCTCTGTGGTTCTTCTGGAGTAATATTATACAATCTAACTCTTTTTTTTTTTTTTTTTTTTTTTTTTTTTTTTTAGCGTTTATTTATTTTTGAGACAGAGAGAGACAAAGCATGAACGGGGGAGGGTCAGAGAGAGGGAGACACAGAATCTGAAACAGGCTCCAGGCTCCGAGCTGTCAGCATAGAGCCCGACACGGGGCTCGAACTCACAGACCGCGAGATCATGACCTGGGCGAAGCCGGCCGCGTAACCGACTGAGCCACCCAGGCGCCCCTATACAATCTAACTCTTAACAGGAAACTATTTTGGTATACAGTATGTGGGGAAAATCTCAGGTGTTTTTAGTTACCAACTGCTGCAGCATTTACTATATTACCTTTCCTTTCTCAACTCATGGGAAATGTCATTTTTATCCTGCACTATATTCTTACATATGCTAAGATTTAATTCCGAGTTGGCTTAATTTATCTACCAGTTTATTCTTGCATTTAATGCCATACTACTGCAGTATGTAGTACTAATTTTAATACCTTAATACTAGACCTCTCTTTTTTTTTTTTTTTTTCTGTTTTTGGGAAGGGATTTCCATGTATTTATTCTCTTGGAAAAATTCTTTTTAACTCAAAGTTTTTTGTTCTGTTTTGTTTTTAAAGCACAGTTGGGATTCTGAGTCGTCCTGCATAAAACTGGTAGATTAAGATGGGAAGAACCAACATTTTTACTGCATTAAAGTTTTCCATCCAGAAATACGTCTTTCCATTATTCAGTGTTTCTTAAAGACTTATAGTTTTAATTAGAACATGTGGATTTATTAATTTTATTCCTTGGTAGGTATTTGTTGTTTGTGAGGGGAAGAAAAGTTTAAAAATTCTGGCAGATCTTCCTGGCGTGCTCCCCTCATAATCTACAGTTACGGCTCCCACCTTTGCTTTCCTGACCCTGCTCCCATCTCTAAAGGCGTAAGAGGGGTTTGGAGATGGCTGATCCTTGGTCACAGGGCTAGGGATGGACTAATGTATGGCTCATGGGTTGTTACTGGGTGTTTGGCAGTTTTCAATGCTATTATGAATGGAATTTCGGAATTCCCCTCATTATATTTTCCCTGGGTTGTTTTTGTTTTTGTTTTGAGAACACTTTATTTGTATTTATTATTGTGACTGGCTACATTCCTCAGAGTTCTTGTTATTTCTAGTAATTTTTCAGTTCATTTCCTTGGATGTCTTATCATATCTCATCTGCAAATAATGGTATTTGGTCCCTTTTCCTCAATATTTATCACACCTATTTGTGTTCTTCCCCGGGTCCCCACACCAGAACTTCCAGACGTACCAATGTTAAATAACAGCGGTAATCAGGGCCCCTTCATGGGCATGCAACCAGTGCTCTCAGACAGGCCCTGCACTCAGAAGCAACCTGCCATGAGTTTAACACTCTATTATATTGGTCTTAAAATTCTTAACAATCTTATCTCTGAATTTATGTTTTTTAAGTAAAGTCTGATGGAACTATGGAGCAAGCCTATGAATACAGGAGATACGCAACATGTGTGTCCACAGTTACCTGCTGCCCCCTCAGTACAGAATTCCAGTGAACCCACACCATATAGGTGCTGAATGAGACTCAAAGCAAGGACGACGTAAACACACTGTGAGTGTGACTGAGTGAGTGAGGCTGCTGACAGCCTAGAGAAGCCACACTTCCCCAAGGTAGAACTTGCCTCCAAGGGAGAAAGAAGGCAACAAGTGCTCCAAGAAGCACTAATGACCAAGGAACTGCCTTGGAACTTCTGTCTTTTTTCACTCCTGTTTCCCTATTATAGCCAAATATTTATGCTGGTAGTAATAAGATAAAAAAGGAAGGGAAAGATCAGGCAACCCATAGTTCCTTTCCCCCTCAGTCCTTCCTTATTAAGGAGGCTTACCGATTAAGCCAAGGGTGGAGAGTTTTTATGGAATGTCTGTGAATTAAGAAGTGAAATAAAAAAATTCAGTTTTGCGCAGAATTTCCACTGTTCTGGTAAGAACTAAACACATACACATGAGCTACCAAATGTGAACTGTAAAATTTTGGTTCCACACGTAAGATAAATGTTCTTTTATCTGCATTTAAAACCACCAATACATGGGGCGCCTGAGTGGCTCAGTTGGTTGAGCGTCCGACTTTGGCTCAGGTCATGATCTCTCAGCCAGTGAGTTCGAGCCCCGGGTCAGGCTCTGTGCTGACAGCACAGAGCCTGGAGCCTGTTTCAGATTCTGTGTCTCCCTCTCTCTCTCACCCTCCCCCATTCATACTCTGTCTCTCTCTCTGTCTGTCTCAAAAATAAACGTTAAAAAAATTTTTTTTTAAATAAAATAAATAAAACCACCAATACATAATATAAAGATGAATAAAATTTGTGCTAATAATTTAAAAGTTTATTTTTTCAGGGCACCTGGGTGGCTCAGCTGGTTAGGCGTCCGACTCCTGATTTAGGCTCAGGTCATGATGTCACAGTCATTAGCTTGAGCCCTGCACTGGGCTTCACACTGAGCATGGAGTCTGCTTAAGATTTGCGCTCTCTCTCTCTCTCTCTCTGTGTTGTCTCTCTCCCTCCCTCCCTCCCTCTGCCCCTCTCCCCTGCTCATGCTCTCTCTCTCTCAGAAAAAGTTTAAATTTTCTTTACTTCGAATGACATTAAATGGTAAACAGAAACATCATGCCACCCCAGATGTTCCATGGCTTAGGTAGCAAAGGTGGCTCCCGCTGGGTCTGAGTGTCACCAGCCCCTCCCCCTGGAGACTGCTGTGGTAGGCCATCCTCTGTTCCCCTGTAACCCTGTGCCATCGAAGGCTGTGATCCAAAATGCCAATATGTCGGAGGCGATGCAACAGGGCTTGGTGTTGAAATGGAACGTGGAGAAAGCCACTGTAGCTCATATTAAGAAGGAGCTTGACAAGAAGTAGCTCCTCTCCCCAACCTGGTACTGCATCCTAGGGAGGAACCTGGCTAGTTATGTGACACATGAAACCAAACACTTTAAGCTACTTCTGTCTGGGTCAAGTGGCCATTATGCTGTCCAATATGTGGGCTATGTCACACACTCAGTGACCCATCTAAAAACAAGGACCACAGCCTATTCCAAATACCAGAGACTGAAATCTTCAGCCTCGCCTTAGGGATCACCTCAATCTTTGCCCCTTTATTGTGTTCTTTTGTACAGGGAATTCTCCACATGAATCTGTTGTGGTCATAAAACAATTAGCAAAATGGCTCACATTCTATTTATTTTCTATTCCATACCTCTGCCCCATGTTTTTTTTCTCCTCAAAATCCATTCCTTTAAAAAAAATAAATCTGTTGTTGAAAACATACACACACACACACACACACACACACACACACACACACAACACCACGCCAACCAGAAAGATTGCAAAAGAAAGGAAAAACATTTTTTTCAAAGTGCCTTTAAAGAAGACATACAAATGGCCAGTGAACATATGAAAAGATGCTCAATATCACTAATTATCAGGGAAATGCAAATGAAAACCATAGTGTGATATCACCTTACACCTGTCAGAATGGCTAGAATAAAAAAGATAAGAAATAACAAGTGTTGGGGGCACTTGGGTGACTCAGTCAGTTAAGTGGCCAACGTTTGATTTCAGCTCAGGTCATGACCCCACGTTTCACGAGATCGAGCCCTATGTCGGGCTCTGCACTGTTAAGTGAAATAAGGCAGAGAAAGACAAATACCATATTATTTCACTCATATGTGGAATTTAAGAAATAAATGAACACATGAAGAAAAAAAGGGAACAAAAACATAGACTTATGCAGAGAATGAACTCTCCTTGCCAGAGGGGAGGTGGATGGAGGGATGGGTGAAATAAGTAAGGGGATTAAGTGTAAAATTAATGTGATGAACATAGAGTAATGTGCAGAAAGAGAAAAGGGAAACAAGTACCTTTAATAGCATTTTGCCTGTTCTTTGAACAGGGGTTCCATGTTTTCATTTTGCCTTCTGCCTTGCAAATTATATAGCTGGTCCTGGGAATTATAATGGGTATTTTTGTTTGTCTGTTTGTTTGTTTTAGGCTTTATTAGAATCACCTCTGATTAAGCCTCACTATTTATAAAATGGGTCATTACTGAATTGTTATTGATAGTAAAATACTGGAAACACCTACATGTCTATCAAAGGGGACTGTTTAAATAAATTACAGGGCCTCTATTTAATGGAATACTGCACAAATGTAAAAATCAAAAGCATGAGAAAGCTCTATGTATACTGGTAAGGGAAGATCGCCAAGAAACACGAATTGAAAAAAATGTATGAGAATATGTGCTATGATTTTTAATAAAAAGGGGGAAATAAGTATATATATTTGTATTATCTATTTAAATATTAAATTAGGGGCGCCTGGGTGGCTCAGTCAGTTGAGCATCCAACTTGGGCTCAAGTCATGATCTCACGGTTTGTGAGTTCAAGCCCTGTGTCGGGCTCTGTGCTGACAGCTCAGAGCCTGGAGCCTGCTTTGGATTCTGTGTCTCCCTCTCTCTCTGCCCCTCCCTCAGTTGTGCTCTGTCTCTCTCTCTCTCTCAAAAATAAATCAAATGTAAAAAAAAAATTTTTTTAATATTAAATTAAAAAACTACCTACTAGGTTTGGGGTAGAGGCCTGCACTAGGGACTAGACCAACAAAATTAGATTTTACACCCCCTTGACCACTGGAACATCCTTCATAGTAGGTGCCAGAGAAACACCCTGCCTATTTACAACGTGGCTACTCTTAATGCTAGTTTGAGGGAGAACCATGATTTGTGAGAAAGTGATACTATTGCATAATGTTGGATTTACGCTCCATGATGTCCTATTTAAGACAACTTGTGCATGTTTACATTAACCTGGATGAACAGACACACACACACACACACCCCACTATACCACTGTTACAAACAAGGGGATATATTAAGTAGGATCCAAAAAAAAATCAATCCTGTAAATTACAGAAGCAAATTCTGTAAAATTAGAGCAATAAAATCTTTTTCAGGTTGTCTTTATTCTCAAACAAAACACCACCACCACCAGAAACAAAATATAGGTATAAAGGAAAATGAAACTTCCATGTGCACCAAGGACCACACACTAGACTGAGAATCCTAAATGGTTATGAGTAAGTTGCTTTCTAACCATTCCTTCGCCCTCTGCCCAACGTAAGAACTGGAGCCCATTCCACTGGCGAACACAGGCTCACTAGGGAAGGAGGCAAACTGTGTTACATTCTGTGGGCATTACTGTGGGGCATTTACTTTATCTGAGTTTGTTTTTAAACTCTAAGATCCTGTAAGAAGACAGTGCTTAACCTTCTCCTCAGGAAGGTTGAGAGACCACAACTAACTTAACTCTTACTCCAACCCTTTGACCAGATGCAAGGTGGTCCACTGGAACGGGCACCAGCTTTGAAGAAGGTCAGAGATAGACAGGCCTTTGCACACACTGATCATTTTCCGTGATTTTCCCCTGACCCTCCACTTTCTGACTTTGTTCAGGGACTGACCCATTCATCACCTCCACTGGGGGCTCTTCCCTGACACCATCCCCAACTCAGGTTGGGTGCCCCCATTCCAGTGTTCATGTAGCATCTGCTGAAATCTCCCAATAGATGAACTATTTTACTGTGTTGTCACCTTCTATTTAAGTGTCTTTCTCCTCCATTAGCTCACACGATCCTCCAAGGCAGAAACTACACCTCTGTATTTTTCAATCCCCAGTGCCTAAGATATACTTGGCAGCCTCTTAATAAATGTCTGCTTAATGCCAAGTAATTTACAGTAGATAAAGAAGTTAAGCTTCACCGACAATTAGAACCAGCTTTAATATCTGGTTAGAGAAATAGGCTGGGAAAAGCATAGCCTCTTGGTCTAGACTAGTCCACACTCAGTAGTGTCATTTTAGGAAACCATATGCATTAAGGTCTTTAGGGCCCCTCTGCCACCTCCTGCAAGCTTGCTTCGATGCCACATTGTAACACGTTCACCCCCTAGTGAACTCTCCCACCCCCAAATCTCTGTTTTTGCTCCAGAGTACACTTATTATTTAAACACAGTTGCAAAGCACAGAAGTCATATTCTTAGTTCAGTGGATGCCAAAAGCCCTTCACAGCACAGATTTGTAACTGTTTATTTCCCCAGGAACTTAACGGAATTCTAAACACACTGTTACAATTTCAAAATACTTTCAGATGACAGGAGCAACTATAGACAACCTATTTCTATTTCCTGCTTCCAGCTCTTCTGAGCGCACTGAGCATCAGCCATTTTTGCTGCTATGTGAATTAGCACTTTTGTAGTGCTCTATACTATTTATTGAATTCTTCAGGGCCCAGCTCAAAATACCATTAAAAATTTTTAATATTTATTCATTTTTTTGAGAGAGAAACAGAGAGTAAATGGAGGAGGGGCAGAGAGAGAGAGGGAGACACAGAATCCGAAGCAGGTTCCAGGCTCCAAGCTGTCAGCACAGAGCCCGACGTAGGGCTCGAATCCACACACCATGAGACCCTGACCTGAGCTGAAGTCAGACGCTCAACCGACTGAGCCACCCAGGCACCCCTCAGAATACTACTATTCTTCAAGAAGCCTTCTCTTACCAGGCAAGAAAATATCTCTACTCCTTCAGAGCCCAACTAAATACTCTCAGAGTATCTCGGAGGCTAACGTTCCCCAAACCACATCTCCCAAGCTTGCCAGCTTGGTTTTTGGTGAAGTTCTGCCAGTAGAAGAAACTAGTGAGAGACCGGAAAGTGGGAGGAAGAAAGGAAATGTTTCTATCTGCTTCTGGTGGCAGATGAGCACGGGCTCCCATGTTCCTGTGCAGACAGCACAACTCCATGGTGGCGGTGGCAGTGGCGGTGGCAGTGAGTGCTCCCAGAGCTTCAGAAACAGAATTCCTGTATTTGGGTTGCCCTACATCAATTACTAACAAGAAACTAGAGCAAAAGAGCCACTGGTCCTCATGGATACGTCCCGGCAGACACAGAGGTAGCCCTTAAAGGCCTAAACCTGGTACTGGAAGCTTCTTGTTCTTTGGAAGGATTAAAGGACCTTGAATTTTGAGCCTAGGGCTCCATGCTCTAGCCTACTATCTCTTTCTTAAGCTGCGGTAGAGCCAAAGATAAGGACGGAGAGGGACTTATGACAGCTTATGTTTCCCAGAAGAAGTAGGAGACCTTAAGAAGGGAAACTAGACTCATGTAATGCTAAATACCACAGTCTAATATCAGTGTAAAGTGTTTACTGCTCCCCCAAGTCTTACTAAAAGCATATTCTCTATTCATCTACAAGACTCATAAGAAGAGAAGAGCTATTTAAAAAAGAAAAAATGCAAATGGCCCTTAGACATACGAAAAGATGCTCAATTTCTCTCAAAAGAGAAACGTAGTTAAAAGCGCACGAAGACACCATTTCTCACCTAGCAAACTGGCAACAAGCCAGAAGCGTGATACTACCCTCCGCTGGCAAAACTGTGGGGAAACAGTCATTCTCCTATACTGCCAATGAGAACGTCAAAATAGTATAATCCCTGTGGAGGTGATTTTGGCAACACCTTGCAAAATTAAACATGCATTTACCCTCTGACCACGTAATCCCCTTTCTAGGAATCTAGCCCAAGGACAGAGTCGGAAAACCAGGAAAAGACTTCTACCCAAGGCAATAGCACAATTTGTAGGGGAAGACAGAAAGCAACCCAAATGTTCATCAACAGAGAACTAGTTGAACAAATAAACTACAGTACATCTATTCTAATGACTACCATGCAGCTAGAAAAAGGAATGCATTGTATCCTCCTATATAGCTAGTTCTGGGAGGAGTGTTAAGTACAAAAAGGCAAGCCACAGAAAGAAAGTAGGAATAGCACATGGTGTGCTACCAATTATCAAAGAATACTGACGAGGATACAAAATATAAATTATATGTAATATAACATAATAAAATATATTGGTTTATTTATTTTTCATCATTTAAAATAGAAGGATAACCCAAAAAACTCAAGGGTTTTGAAAAGAGATCACCTATAGGAGTAGAAGGGACAGGAAGAGAAGCTAGATTTCTTTAAATACAGCTTCTTTGCAGACTTCACTTTGGAACTGTGTATATAGTTTACACAGTTATAAAACAAAACAAAATTTCTTTAAAGGCAATTCCCAAACACTGAAAGCAAAATGGAGTAAATGAATCCAACTGTATACTGAAACAGTGGCATGACCACACAGAGAATTATTTTAGATGACTTTATAACAGTAATTTTAATATATATCTCTAGTGGGATATACCCTAAGGGCCCCCAAAATAATTGCAAAAATCTTAAACTATTTTCAGTAACCATACGGTAGCAATGATACTGTAATTCTGAGGCTGTTTTGTATGTTCTGGGGACAAAGCGAATGAATTATTGTGCTGTATCACTGGTAACCAAGATTTTTAGTATGGGAAAAAGGAGCTGCAAGACGAAAGGCTAAACAAAAACTTTGCGTACTGAATTTTAACTGGATGTGTCAGCATGCACTCATGATATATTTAACCTGTCAAATATATGATAAACACATAAAGAAATGTGCACGCATTTCCTAGTTCCATCCACTGGAAAGACCCAGAAATAGTGACCATCCCAGCAGCAAGGGCTTAGACTGAGGTTTCCAAATGTCATTTCCCACTGAAAGGAAGCAGGGCTTCTTGCAGAAATGGCTGATTCCAGATCGGGGCAGGAAATGTACAAAACGAACCCAGGATGTCATGTCCTGCCAGAAATCAAGGAATTATTAAGGACTATGGAGGTCATGTCAGAAGGACTCAAGAGCCAGTATGAAAAGGCTAAAGAAGGGGACAACTTGAATGTCAATAATAGTAACTGCAAGTGATCAAAAGGTGTCCAATTTGTTTAATCCCATAAATTGAAAATGATGTGTATTCCTCTCCCTTCCCCTGCCAACAGTCCCCACCAACAATTCTCAGTGGTCCCATGTGTAAGAGGGTAGGTAACTACCTACCTGAAAATGGCAAATACACAGAAAGGGTGTGACATTTACCCTTCTTTTCCCTGGCCAATTGCATCTCAGAATTATCAAATAAGCGTCGAGGAAATTTTTCTCTTCCTAGCCACTAAATAAAGAAGGAAGGATACGATAAGAAAATAATCATTTTGCAATTGCAAATTATGAAATAATGAATCCAGGAAACAATCATGAATGAAGGGGAACATCCAAAAGAGAGAGACAATCAAAGATTTTCTGTGTTTCTTAATAAACATATATATACTACCACCTACACAGCATTTTTACAAAAAACAAAACAAAACCAACCCCCCAGAACCTGAATCAGATTAAGCCTCTATCTAACTACTAAGTTACAAAAAATACCACAAAAAACAAAAAAAATGACAATGTTACCATGGGGATTTAATCACCCAAATCTAGCTGTTAGAAACTCTACAGGACAAAAACCTAGTTTCTTCAACAAATAAATCCATAGAGAGAAAAACAAGAGAGAAAGAGATGGACAGAAATGTGGAAGGGAACCTACAGATTTAAAGAGACTTAAAAGTCATACTGTTTATTGATAGTATGGACCTTATCTGAATTCTGATTTAAATAACCTGTAAAAGCACATAAACTCACTCTAGACTTTGATCCAATTAGGGACATCTGAGCACGGACTGGATATATTTTTTTTAATGTTTTTTTTGAGAGAGAGAGAGAGAGAGAGAGAGAGACAGAAAGAGGCAAAGAGAGAGAATCCCAAGTAGGCTCCTCACTGTCAGCGCAGAACCTGACACAGGGCTCAAACTCATGAACCGTGAGGTCATGACCTGAGCCAAAATCAAGAGTCACTCTTGAACTGTAACTTTTTATGAGTATTAAATATCCTGGAGCACCTGGGTGGCTCAGTCAGGTGAGTGTCTGACTTTTGATTTTGGTTCAGATCATGATCTTAAGATTTGTTGGTTTGAGCCCCCTGTTGGGCTCTGCACTGACAGCGTGGGGCCTGCTTGGGATTCTCTCTCTCTCTCTCTCTCTCTCTCTCTCTCTCTCTCTCTTTCTGCCCTCCCTCGCATGCTTGTGTGTGCACGCTCTCTCTCAAAATAAATAAATAAATAAATAAATAGGGGCGCCTGGGTGGCTCAGTCAGTTGAGCGTCCGACTTCAGCACAGGTCATGATCTCACAGTCTGTGAGTTCGAGCCCCGCGTCGGGCTCTGTGCTGACAGCTCAGAGCCTGGAGCCTGCTTCGGATTCTGTCTCTTTCTCTCTCTCTCTCTGCCCCTCCTCCACTCATGCTTGCTCTCTCTCTCTCTCTCTCAAAAAGTAAATAAAAATTAAAAATAAATAAATAAATAAATAAACTTAAAAAACAATACAATAAAAAGTTACAGTTCAATTTGGGGATATTACAATGACATCGTCATTATGGGTACAAAAAAAGGGGGTCTTACTTTTTAGAGACAACATACTGAAATATTTATGGATAAGATGATAAAATGTCTGGGACTGGTGTCAAAATAATATGACAGACAGGAAGTGGGCAGCATACAGACAAAAGTAGGTTGTCTGTAAGTGAATTTAAATGCAAGATTAAATGAAAGGAAGCTTTGGCAATTATTATGAAAAAGTACAAGGACTTGGCAAATGCCATTGTGTATCACAAGGTGGAGTGCTAAGGCAAAGCAAATGCCTTCTTTGGGAGGTTGAATGGTTGTAAAATAGCGGTCATATCTATTCTAATTATTCCTTCCATGCCTCACGGGTCAGAAGGTTAGAGTTCTATCAACACCTCCTAACAAAGAGGAGATGGTCATCACAGGCTGACTCTCACAGGCGAGGATACATCCCAGCGCGATCCAGAAGCAGCCACCAAATGAGAAGGGGCTGTGGGGGCAGCAGCCGATGAGCTGGGAGAGGCTGACACCAGATCTGGTCAGTGTGGTCGAGGTAGGGCCTGTTCCCAGGGATTTCCCCACAAATCTGCACAAGTGAAGATGTGTGAGGGATGGACATGCAAGAAACTCTCCGCTGGGAAACAGGACTAAAACCACACAAAGCTTACTTTTTCCTGGCATCATGGTATGTTGTAAGAAATGATCCTAAAATCTGATTAAAAGAAAAAACCACCACAAATATGTTTAAAGTAATCTTGAGGCCTACAAGGAGAGTACTGCCCCAATGGGAGTAGCGGGAACTATGAAACAAAGATCAGGAGCTGTGAAAGAGAGAGGTTCTGAATCTTAAACCGTAAAAGGAGGGTCTGATACCCTACTAGTCATTCACGACGATATTATGTTACTTTTTACTTTTTTTCCTCCCTGAAAGCCGGGAGTGCATAGCAGTGGTTCTCAAGGAAGAAGTGTGTACTTCACAGGGCACAGGAAGGAGTAAACAGCAGGCAGCTCCATCTAAAAGTGACTCCAGATGATTCTGACGTACACTGTGCCCCCATTGGAGAACCACTCCCTTCTTGGAGGCCCCTGACGGGCGGCTGGCTGAGGCCTGCGTGCAGCCAAAATGCACCTGAGATCATCAATGTGGAAAGTTGGCCATTGCTATTTCAAACGCCCCTTTAAACTAAGCAGCGCTGCCATGTCAGACAAGGATAATGCAATCCCCCTGCACTCCCCTACGACTCACACCGCCTCCCTGTCTGCCCAGCGCGGGGACAGCTTGAGCTGTGAGGATGGCAGGAGGAGGGCCAGACAGGATCCCACTTCAGGCCATCCACCGCCAAGTGCACGCACATACCTGCCAACCTGCCCCACTGCTCCCATTCAGTTGAGGGACGATGACAGGCAGATGATTGCAGTGCTCTCTGCACTCAAACTCACGAGCATCAGAGAAAAGGGCTCGAAGAAAAGTGTTTGACCAGAAACCAAACACACTTCCTGCATCTCTGCAATCTTCTTTCATCCCCTGACATGTCTGAGACCATTATGGCTTCTGATAATGCTGACTACTTCGCTTTGGACAAAAAATGCAGACCAACAACAACATCCCTCACCACCACTGATCCTGAGTTTCATCCTGTAATGGATTCTCATGCCACACAGACCTGCTTCTTGGATAATTACCATGTCCACAAACCTGTTCTTCCTCCAATAAGAAGGGGAGACTGATTGAAGTAGAGGGTGCCTGCTATGCAGCATGTTCAAGAACGCAGTGCACGGGGTCGAGATGGGTAGCCAAGTGGTGTGCACGCCAGGACTAGGAAGGTGGTTGGGTTTCTAAGATCCTTCTCGGTAAGGACACCCCTAACTACACAATCACATGCACAGTGGGGCCCACATATAACAGAACATGGGTAGCAGGTGAAAATATGTGCCCTCCTTGCAACCATCCATCACCACAATTCCATACAGCCCACAGAATTAAAAGCCTTAACAATACCAGGAAATGTTTCAGCACTGTCGACTTTCAAATTACTTACAAGTCGCCACAGTGATTAACATTTGTATTTAATATCAAAAGTTACATGCACAACAAAGGTAATACCAAATTATTTATCTTAGTTGAGCCCTAAATGTTCTCTACACATTGGAATAATTTCTACTCCTGCTACACTATTAATATTAGTCTTCCAAACTTCCCTAAGTAAAGGATTACATTTAGGACACAGCAGGTATTAAGGAAATTTAGACTTAGGACCTTCCCAAGAGTTAGGAAACATTTACAAGTTACACTCATCTTTCCTGTTCTGGTCATCACCATGTTTTCAGGACGTGTGTCCGTATGTTACGTCCCAGATGGAGGGGACCTCAGAAGGAGAGAAGACGTGGATCCCTTTATAAAGGGACAAAATTCTATTTTAGAAATAGCAAGTCAAGGGCACCTGAACGTACAGAGTCCCTTTCCAAAGAAGCTGCAGTAAAGACACAGATCTGAGGCACTAGTGAGTCAAACTAGGATCTCTGCAGCACGTGTATAAAAAGCCGGGGGCATGGCTCGCGCTATCTAGGGTGCCAAGACCCGGGATGGGCTGTAAACAATGCCAGGCTAAGTATTATCTAAAACAAAAACAAAACACAACAGAACACAACCAAATAGCAACTAAAAATACTCTTCTGAAAGATCAGTCAGACAGTATTTCCCACAAGATAACCTGACTTTCACAATGACAATTCAGTTACTCCGGTCTTATTTAAATTACAGGCAGGCATTTTCAGCCAAGGTGAGCTTGGCTAAACAGTGCAAACATGGACTGATGTGTCCATGAAAAGAAGATACTCTCACAGTGAGCACAGCATTCATATCCAATTAAAGGCCAAAATACTTCCATAGCCTTGGAAAGCATGAGCGTTGGATCAATATTCTACAGACTTCCTCCGTGATCCTACCTACCATTAAATATAGAAAAGCCTTTGGTGTAAAAGGCTTTGCCTGACTATCATAAGCATTCCTCACATAGCAAGTCTGAATGCATCACTGGAACATTATCAATTCTTAACTCCTAGTGCAATATTTATATTTTTTAAGGTTATTATTATTTTGACTACTTCTAAAAATATAAGACTTCTTCTATGTTACTCAGCCATAAGGCATTCAAATCAACCAATTTTTAGTCAAAAGCTGATTAAGAGGTGGGTTAAGATGAGTTAATGAGATAGCAAAATATTTGAAGATAAAATATCTAAGCATATATACAAAAATGTAATTGTGATACTTACCTATCAGCCCCTTCTCAAGAGTGAAGGTTTTGTTTGTAAACATACATTCAAAAGCCACAATGTGAAAAATCTTGTTCACTGTGTTGTGAGTCCCAACTATTCGAATATACCTGGGGGTAAAAAGAAAATCTGTTGAAGAAAACAAGCTTCTATCACAACCAATCCAGAGACAACAGAATAAAGTACATTTTGTACACATACAGTGTGCTAGGACTGAAGTAGACTTTGAACTTGACTTCAGACCCTCTACCTGCTCCTTAGGGCTAGCTCCAACTGAGCCCAGAAGAATTACGGCAGAATTAGGGACATACCACTTTCCAGAGAACTAAGCAGAACTTAGATTTGATTTACCCAGAAATTCAGACCAGGTGCTATTCAAGCTCAACCCCTGAATGTCAGTATAACTGCATGTCCATGAGGCATTTACACTGGAGAATAACAAACCGCTTCCACCTTCGTCTTGTGGTTAGGAATGTGCCTGTGCACAGGTGCACAAACACTCGCAAAATCAAATGTTTTCCAACTCAAGGAAAGATTTCAGCCATTGGAGGCAAATGCATGAAATCAATGTTGCCTTCTTGTGTAAAAGACAGATCCACCGAAACTGTTCACAGTTTCTTATATTTCAACACTGCTCCTAGATCCTTGTAGAAAGTTAACCCTATATACTTACGCCAGCCCCCACCCCCACCCCACTTGACTGCTGGGAAGCCTTCTCCTGACCAGAGGAAGTGATCCGCAGAGGTACCCAGCCTGCTCGGCAATCTCCCTCCTGGCCACATGGATCTGGCATCCGGACACAGTGCAGAGTTTCATGGGGCAGTCCTTGAGCATCCTGGCCTGCCCACCCTCTGCGTCTCCCTGGAGGCTTCACCTCCGACAAACAAGCATTAACCTTGGAGTGACTTGTTCCTTTCACTCTCCAAAGGGACCCGCCAGTTCACAGGTTAATGAACAGACAAACTCATTCTTCTGAGTGTCACACAAATCCCTGGGGAATGTGCCACACACACTGTCTTACCGGGATTCAAAGGAAGAACCAGGAAAAATAACTAGATTAAGTGATAGCACTCTCCCAAATTATGAGCTATGCACTCTGAAGGATGGGGCATATTAAATGAACACATTTCAATTAGGCGATGACAGACCGGGCAAGGTTTTAGTAATATCCTTCCTCTGCTGTGTAAAACAACCTTCGACTTAGATGATATAATTTTACTTCTGAGTTAATCGCTGTTCACTAATTCGGTAATTCCCTTACATTTCTCATCACTCCAAGTTAACTGTATAATGTAAATGCCAATTTAAAATATTCACATTAAGGAGACTGTATTTGGGGTTTTTATCTCATAAGCTATCTTCCCTCCTGTTCCTTCAAGCATGAATCTCACAGCATTCCCGGTACACCTCATTTAGCCATCTGCTCCTTGACATGAGCTGGCCACTCATCTTCATAACCCATATGAATGCTATCTCCCGGGCATGCCCACTGCAGGGAGACACCATCCTTCCTGTGTGGAGAGTCACCGCAACTGCTGCACTCATCAGAGCCCTCTGGCTAAGCAGGAGGCTGGCCCCGATCTGTTCCCTCGAGCCCTCAAGGCAGATAGAAGGTACTGATGTTACTGGGTTTGGGTGGGTAGGTGCAGTTCGTGTAACATAAGTTCTAAGTGGTCTGTGTAGAACAGGAATTGTGCTGTTCTCTACTGCTGGTGGTGACAGGTCTCTACGGACTTGCTGGAAGGGAAGGGGTGTGTTAAGCCTGGAACAGTGGCCTGGATCTAATTTTGTCCATTTCCTTAAACTTGCAAGAACTCAAACAGCATAGCACTTTCAGGTGCTCATGGTCGTGACAGCCTGAGTGCTGCTGTCTGCAACCTTGGAGGGAATGGAGGGAATGTGGTTTGGGGAATTTGATCAGATCACTTTCCTGTTCCCTAGGTTGAGTCTCCACCAAAGGAGAGGCAGCTCTCCTAACACTGTACAAGGTAGAGGAGCCAGGAAATGACAGATAGATCAGAGCCTTCCTCGTTGGCAGTTCTTAAGGTTAAGACTCCACGCTGACCTAAGGGAATGCAGTAATGTCCCCCCCCCCCACTTCTTTTTAAATCATTACATGGTACCATGTTCTCAACTTTAGATAAACTTAACCCTGGTGCAAATACCAAAAATAAGAGAAAATATACAACCTCTCCCTCCCCCCCTCATCTTCTAAGTGTAGGAAACTGCAAACAAAAGACTGTCCTGGAATACATTTTACAGCTTTAATGATGGTGCTTATGATAACAAACAAGATAATGTATATGGTTCGAAGAGCACTGAGAGATGCCTCCAGATAGAAAGTTCTATATAAATGAAGATAATGTTATCTCTGCCGCATAATCCTCAGGTCAAATTAGCAATTTGCCACTGTACATCACACTTCTTGATTAGCCTGTTACACGTAATGCTCATAACAAGTTTAATTATTCTGGTTCTACAATACTTTCAAAGTCTCCACAAAATTATAGCATAATTCACAAAAATGGCATGAAGTCCTTATTCAAATACATTAAAAAAAAAACGGTAACCAAGTCACAAGAAAAACACCACACTCCTCTTTCTCAGCAGGGTGTTGTTTAGCACAGGACTCTGTTCTTCACTAAAGGTCTGTGCTAGAAGGTGGGAAACAGGCTTCCACTAATCCCTCAACTTCAGTGACTGGCAGGGGTACCTGGAGCTCTACACTGAGAACTCAGAGGCCTGGACCCATGAGCAGTGCTTAGAGGGAGAGGGACCAGCACAGGTACCATCTCTGATGACAAGCATGTTTCTTTCATGGTGCTCACAATGGAGCATCCCTGAGGCAGAAGAGAAGTTATTACCTGCACTATTGAAAGTCCAAGGGATGGGGATAGGAGAGGGTCTAGTCTCTCTTTCTTTTTTCTTTTTTTTTTTTTTTTTTGAAAAACAAAGCCAGACTTGCTTCTGGGTCATAACACCTAAACAGGAGTGGATATCACATTTTCTCTGCCACAAAAGATTTTGAATAAGGGGCAGAGCTTAAGATTAATTTTTTCTCCTTTCGGCATCTCTCCAAAGCACAGTCAGACTCTCATTTAACCTGATAATAAGGGCAGTGGCAGCTAGTGACTTCATCAGTGTGCAGAGAGGAGCACTGCTGAAAAATCTCGCAGCCGGCCTTTGTTCTCTCAGAGATCCTCAACAGCAGCTCAGACAGTTGGAAGATAATTAAAACTTAAACAGCGCTGAGAAAGGCACATATGCAACAGATTGGCCATTTCTGAGGGGGATGAATGCTGTCCACGTGAGCCCTCATGTAACCGTCTGTTTCTAATGTGCTCCTCCCTTCCCCGGGTTAGTTGTCTCCTCGTCCCCGACAGGGGCAGGATCCCGGAACACAGTTCACAACAGGATGTTTCCAGGCAGAAGTTTCCAGGAGCTGTAATATTGTGGGTGAAAAGAGATTCTTTCTTCTTTAATGAAATGAAACCTAAAGCCTCCAAGGAGAGCACTCTAAAATTGAAAGGCACTATGGAGTTTTGAAGAGTGTGCTTTCGAGTCTAACAGGACCACAGTTGTCGCCCAGCCGCATCACTTAATTAGTTCTGTCACTTTGGGCAAAAAACCAAAAACCAAAAACCAAAAAACAAAATGCCTTAAACTTTTGAACTTCAGTTTTCTTCTCCATAAAATGCGGTCTGTAACACACACCTTATAAGATATTTAAATGAGGTAAGAATTTAAAGTGTTTAATGCAGCACTCGGCATTAATCAGAAATTCGAAGAGTAGAGATCACTGGATACAAAATATCTTGGTTTGGACCCTGAGAACGCTGATTGTCTGGAAGAGTGTCCCTAGCTGTGGCTATTAAGAAGGTTCGTCTAGGAGGAGGCAGGCCCACCCAGGGGCAGACTTCAAGAACACAGGCTGGCACTCGCTCTTCCTCTTCGGGCACCACAGCAGAGGCACTGTGGCCACAGCAGTACACATTCCAGCTGCAAATGACCTGGCTCTACGGCATTTCATTCTTCAAGCGTCTAGTCCCCAGAAAAGTCTATTTAAAATGTTCTTGACCTGAGTCAGCTTTACATGAAGAAGCAAGCCAAGAATCTTTTGCCCATATTGAGTCTAGTTACCCAAGCCCACAGAAGAGTTTCGTTTCTGTGCAAACTCTAGAAGTTTGGAGTTTTAATTCATTAAGGAAAACACGTTAGCATTTCCTAACAGAGAGACATCATAATACTGTGTCCTAGTGGGATTTTGCTTTGGAGACTCACTGCATTCCCTACCAGTTCTGGGAATGTACAGATTCCTATTCCTCACCTATTGTTCTATCATTTCTTGTCAGGGTGCTACCAGATTGGATTTGTAAGTCACATACATCTTTAACATACTAAGGGAAGTACAGTAAAGTAGAAAGTATAGAAAAATAGCAACTTGTACATTCCCACTCTAAATCCTTTGGTATTCTCTAGTCTTCAGTTCTGGTGGACCACAAGCCCACCTGAGGTTACAGTTAACCCTTAACCTTTGCCTCTAGTTACAGGATCACCCACGTCTGTACTGAGTGGGTTCTGCTACCAGATAAAATTGAATTCAGTAAGAAATAGTTAAATGAGCTCTCAAGGGAACACCTGAAGCCAAAATCCATCAGAATTCTATTCTTTGGTAAACAAAGTTTTATTCTCGAGGTGAACTTCATACCCTTGGGTTAAACACAGACTCTTGAGGAAACTAGATTCAGCCTGAGACTGTAATGCAAGAAGGGCTCCTTAACATTTTGGCTCTTCCTCTGAGCTAGCCAGAGAACTCTGCTGCGGCCAGATGCAGCCATCTAGCGAGAACCTTAGCTCCACATTTGCTAGGGACTTGCAACTGTGTGGGGTTTGGATTCATCACTTCTAAGACTTCCTGTCTGACTTTTCCTTTCAAGGAGGTGCTAAGAATGTACATAAATAATTCTCTGACCCAAGAAGCAGGTAATGTCTGCAGGTCTCTCCAGTATGGTATTTTCTTCCAGTTCTGTGTACGGTGTTAGTGTTCTTATAATCAAACCGCAGACTGGAGGGGGAAGTGACTTCAGGTCTTGTTGCTAAGGCAGCAAGTGGAAAACAGTTTACTGCCAGAATGACAAAAAGCTTCTAGAAAAAGCAGGTTGCAACAGAAAAGATTTGTTACTCTTAGAAAACCTTCCCTCTGGCTGATCTGTGGAGCTATAGATTCTCCTCTACTGACTTCAGCAAAGGGCCCCAGCAGCATTTGCTTATTTGGGAGAGGAAGAATTATTGAAAGGTTAAAGAGTCTGGGTCCAGAGTTAGCCTAATCAGAGGCTACCCTCTCAGAGAGCAGCCCCCATGCTGTCTGACCATAAGGCCTGCAGAGGGAGCGATCATGTCCCAGCACCTCCACTATCCAATTTGAAGGGCAAATGAAAGAAGTCATCTTGGTTTCCCGAGAAAATTGATGCTGTATCGAATCAAGTGTGCAGAAGGGATAAGATGGGTAAATATTACTAACACATCGTAGCCCGGTGCTACCAAAATACAAAGTCATTTCAACATTAGAGATAAATATTTAAGTGTTGTTTTTTTATTTGGAAAAAAAGTGAATTTTCAATAGTAGGCCTTCTCCCCACCCCCAAATATGTAGAATTTATCCTGTCATAATAATACACGTTCAACTCACGTAATTATATTTGGAATTAATATCACAAAAAGAACTTAATTATAATATTTACATAAATCCTGTGAAAATGATATAATACATAACATTTAACTTCCTGATTGCACATTAACCAGTCAACAGTCCTTGTAGGGATACGGGGTAAATCTGCTATTAACAAAGATTTAAGAAACACCTACTAGGTGCAAGAAATTGTGCTAAGCACTGTAAGGAATGGACCTAAACAACAGGACACACACCTTCATCTGAAGAAGGTTACAGTGTAGTTCAGAAGGCAAGACTAAAACACATTAGTAGTAGGGGTCAAGAGAAAAACATAAGAGCTTCTTATCTATTCATACATGGTGAAGAGGTTAGCCAACTCTTATAACACTGAATTTAGCACTATGAACTTTAAAAGTCCTCTCTGTGAACTATTTTTGCTTCAAAGACCAAAACAAAACAAACGTGGCTAAAAGAAAAATAATCCTCAGACTCTCTCTCACATACACATACACACAAATGATCAATGACTCACCTGACGAGTATTAATTCAGTATTTACTATGTGCTAGGTACTGTTGCTGCATGTTGGGATATGGGATTGAACAATACAGATAAAATCTCTTCCCCGTGGAATATTTATTTCAGGGTCAGGGGACAGACAAGAAATAAAAAAAAAAAAAAAAAAAAATCAAATAATTACCCACTGGTTGATAGGTGATCTATTTAACATTGAACTTTATAGACAAACTTGCTAAACTGGAAGAATAAACAGTTATATAACCTCTCCCTGCAGGAATAAAAGGGTCAAATGGGAAGGCGCGACACTGAGCCTGAGAACACAGATACACTGTAAATGAGTCTGATGTACAGACACAGTTCACCTATTACAGATATTTAGCAGGATACAGGCAAAAATCTAATTAAGTAGGCTTCTTAAGCCTGGAAAGATCTGGAAAGAGGAACTGATTTGAATTTCATGTGAAGAAATGTCTTATTTATTTCATGGTTTAGTTTTCTTTTTATCTTTGCTTTTTTTTTTAGATTGTAATTTTCAGGGGATTATAAAGAGACAAAATGGGAAGTGGAAGATATAAAATGAAAAATGAATAAGGGAGACAGGGAGGGAGAGGAGGAGGGAGAAGAGAGAAGGGGGGTAAAGGGAGGGGTGGGGAGTGGAGAGGAGTGAGGGAGGGAGGGGAAGAGAGAGAGAGAGGGAGAGCATGAATATGAATAAACCAATCCCTTCTTCTGTCTCTGTTATGTGCTGATGTGAACAAATCCCCATGTGGGAATACTGTTAACCAATTTTATTACTCAGTAAAACACTGAAACCAACAAAAAGTATATTTTAAGAAATACAACTAAATTACCAAAAGTTCAACATTTGCATTTTTTCATTAACTTTTCTCCTTGCCCAAGATGCTGGGGGCCGGGGAGAGGATTTCACTACTTTGATCTTTTAAATGGCTGCATTATCTTTTTCAGTTAATCCAATAGGCTGTGCATTCCCACGAATGTAGACAAATGAGTCTAATGGAATTGTTCACTAGAGAAAAAGCAGAAGAAAATTAAATTTGTTAGTTTCCCTATGAATCTGTAAGAACTCATTTGGTGACCATGACCTGTAGCAAGCCTGCTTTAGGATCATGGTGGGTAAGGAAAGGTACTCTTTTTTTAAATCTAAGACTATGGTAGGTATATGCAATTTATTATAACTTAAAATTTTAAGGGTCGGAGGAGCCCCCCCCCCACCCTGCCCCCACCGCCTTTGTCCTTATAGAGTAAAAGATAAGGAGAGAAGGAAGAGAGGTAAAGAGAAGGAGAAAGAATTTGCTGCTCCCCAAAGAAAAATCTAAGAATACTTCTAAGAATGTAAATATTTGACATACTGAGAAGATAAAAATTGCTCAAGACAGTCAGAATAACAGAAGTGAAAACAAAGTCAAAGTCAAGAGAATAATAAAGAGATCATGGGGGTAAGGAAATTGCAGATCTTCACTCCAGACCCTTGAGAAACCAGCAGTGCAATTAAAATAAAAGCCACCAACTTCTGAACACCTCCTATGTGCTACGCTTTGCAATGCATTATTTCCTTTAATGGAAAACCCATACCCCACACACACATACCATCAGGCTGGAGATATCAAAGATCAACAGAACCTATGTCCCCCAAAGCCTCTGAATTCTTTACATGCTATGCAAAGAAACCTGTGTTTCAGGCAATAATAGTTCCTCAGAGAACTAAGTGAAACCCAGAAAAGTCCGACTCTTGCCATATACTATCCCCAACTGCTTCGATGCTCACAGGAAATTTGAGGGGTGCTCCTTTGCCCATTGAGAAGTTCTAGACCTTTACCTAGAAAATGGATGAGGGGGAAAAGAAAAAAGTCCCAGAGGTTTACCTAGCACATTAGTTTGAGCATCAATATAACTATGTACAAACCTACCAACAAGAGGCAGAGAAATCAAAGTAAATAAAACTACAGAAAACTTGGGAAGAATGCTCACCGCCAACACCACAAAATATGCAACTGATAGCAGAAGAGAGAAACAGAAGTCTTTTTGTCCTGGGTGCAAAAGTCAGTATGGATATGTACAATGTCCTATATCTCGGGGGTCATTAAAGCTGGGAGTGAAGGGCTGATTCCAATGGATTCAAGCTTCTGAACAGCATGAAGGATTACTGATTTCAGCACTAGACTGCTGTAAGGGATTTTGCTGCTAAAATCTGTCAGTGTGGTAGAACTCTCACACGAGCAACAGAGAAGAAACAGCAAGATGCCCCAGCTGGCACTATTTGGTGGTCTACAGAATCTGCAGCTAGAGCACGGGGTGAGCAGGCATGGGCCGGGTCCAAATCTAACAATCTGCCCAATCATTTGAAGACACTTCCCCGTATACCTTTTGTGTTAAGAGTCCTGTGTACTACTGAGGTTCAGTTTTTGAAGCCTGTTCCCAGTCCATATTTCTGCTGGATTAGCAAGCAGGTTGGGAGGTGTAGTAGTCTGGCAAGGCTTTTGTTCCCCCTCCCCAAAGCTTTTTGAGAGTTCAACCATTCATGACTTAGACTTTACTGGTACAGTATTAGTGCTAAGCCAGTGGTCAGAGAGAAAATGTCAATCCTTACACTTGTTTCAGAAATTCAAGGAGAGGAAAACTTAGGAGAGGAACACACATCAAGTAAAATGCATACTTGGTAAGAGGGAATTTTCTAATAAACAAGAGAATTTTATAATATGACCAATGGTCATGGCTACTGTTGTGGTGTTTGGCCTCATTAAAATAAAACTGGCTTAACTATTTCTTTTTCTTCTTTTATATTTTTAAGATAAAGTTTTATACATATATAGTTTGAAAGGTCAAATCGCCTGTTTTATTATAAAAAAAAAATACTCCTCCGTGCTCCATTTCCTCCCCTCTCTGCAGACAACTGTTTTTACCTGCTTACGTGGATTATTTTAGGATTTACTTCACATCTATAATTATCACACTTTTAATGCTACTTCTTGATTTTCTGATTTTAGGCTTTACCAACAATCTACTATCGTGGAGGGTAAGTATATAGCTCTCCCCTCTCCACATGCACCCTTTCCCATCCCCCAATTTAGATTACATTGTAACTTCAGCTGAATCAATAGTCAGTGTTTACATTATGATTATGTAAACATTATTCATAACAAATATATGGAAGTACTTTCTTTTCCTGCACATTTTTTTCACTTACAGAGTTAAAAATAGTCTTGATTTTTGTTTTCCTTAGTTTTGTATGTGCTCAATACTAACTCACCCCCTCTCTCCCAGTTGTCCCTTATTTGAACTAAAGCTTCCCTCAAAACATTCTGACACATCAGATATTTCTAGTTATTTCCTCTTCCTGAAGAAGTCTTCCCAGGCCTCTGGCTAGTTTCAGTCAAGTGTGGGTACCCTCTGATGTGATGCAGGTGTTATCCTGGGATAGGTCTTCCCCATCTCCTTTCATCTATCTCCTGTGCTCGACTGTCTCTGTTGTATCTCATGCTGTCTTCTTTCCTGATCTACTTGCTCATCTCGGTGGAGAGCATCTCCCAGTAGCTTGCTCAGAAATGTTATCTGGAGGGTAAAGATTTTAAGGCTTTGCGTGTCTGAACATACCTACGGCCTACCTTCATATTTGATTTTGACTGGTAATTTGCCTGGGTATAGAATTTTAAGTTGTTAGTAGTTTTCCTTCAGAACTTTGAAGGTGTTATTCTACTGCCTGTCAAGCTTCTAGTTTTGCCATTGAGAAGTCATGCTGATACCTTATCTGGTTTCTCTTTTTCTTCTTTTTTAAGAAAAACTATGTCCTGCTCTGGAAGCATGTAGATTTTCTCTACATCCTTAGTATTCTGAAATTTCATGAAGATGTGCCTTAGTGTGGGTCTATTTTCTTCCCTTAGTTTGGCCACTCAGAAGGCCCTGCAATCTGGAAACCCATATACTTCAGTTTTGGTAAATTTCCTTGAATTATAGGTACTGACTGCTTCCTTAGAATTTTGTTTTAATCTCGCTCTCTTTTTTAATGTTTATTTTTGAGAACGAGAGAGATGGAGCGCGAGTGGGGGAGGGGCAGAGAGGGAGGGAGACACATAATCCGAAGCAGGCTCCAGGCTCTGAGCTGTCAGCACAGAGCCGATGTGGGTCTCGAACTCAAGAACCCATGAGATTATGACCCGAGTCAAAGTCGGACACTTAACTGACTAAGCCACCCAGGAGCCCCTAAATCTCTCTTTACGAAGCTCTTTGTTTTGGATATTAGCAGTCTTATCTTCACCCACACTTTTACAGTTTCTCTGTTTGCTACCATTTTGTCATTTGGTTCTACTTTCTGACAGAGTTCTTCAACTTTATCACCTGTGGTAACTACCAAGTTTTTCATATCTGCTTTAATATTTTAAATTTCCAAGTATACTTATTATTCTCCAAATGTTCCTTTTTTATGGTATTTTCTTGGTCTAAGATTGCCATATTTACTCAATCTCTCTGAAGAAAACAATGTGTTTTTTTTTTTTTAATTTTTCATCTCCATGTATAGTTTTGTTTTTGTTTTTGTTTTTTTCCTGTTTCGGTCTTTTACGTTTCATATTAGTTTCCTCAGATGTCTCGCTGTCAAGAAGGTTATTAGGAAGGAACCTCTGGACATACTATAGGAAATGCTGAGAATACAGTTGCCTAAATGGGTCACCTGCTAGGAAAACCTGACTTTCAGATTCTTTAGCTCTTCCCACTTGGGACAGGCAAATTACGTAGGAAGAGGTTTTTAATCCTCTGCATGGATGGTATGGGTCTGCCTGCCAGAGTTCCAGAGGCTAAGTGATGAAAGAGGGCAAAGGGTATTTGTCTGTGTGAGTGTTGGGGGGGGGGGGGTGTGCATAATTACTGTGACGGGGGATTCTCAGCATACGCCACTTACATCTTTCTATATAGCATGGCCTTCCTCAACTGTGCATGGTATCTTTCCTGGTTCAGAGACACTGTTTGCCCCTCATCGAAGAATAAACTTCCAGAGTCAGACAGAGAAAGACAAATACTACATGATCTCACCTACATGTGGAATGCATAAAAGCCAAACTCATAGAACACAGTAGAATGGTGGTTGTGGGGGGTGGGGGGAGAGGGGAGGAGAGAAATGTAGAGACGTTAGTCCAGGAGTACAAACTTCCAGTATAAGATGAATAAACTCTGGAGATCTAATGTATAGCATGGTGACTGACTACAGTTAACAAAACTGTATTATATACTTGAAATCTTCAAAGAGAGAGATTTTAAGTGTTCTCCCCACAAAAGAAAAGGACTTCTATGAAGTGATGGAGGTGCTAACTAACTCTACTGTGGTAATCATTTCACAATGTGTAAGTGTATCACATCATGTTACACAAAGTCAGATATCAATCACACCTCAGTAAAGCTGGAGAAAGAAAAGAATACATTTCTACTTTTCCATCAGAGTGAGGGAGAAGCAAAGTTCTGTGGAGCAGGGAAGGGAATCTGAGCTCTTAATTGCCGCATAAACACATAGTCAACCAATCTTCATTTTAGCCCTTTCCTATCTGCCTTATTCACTGTGGCTTCAAAGGTGCCTGGTTCCTCTAATTCTTAAGCCTTTGAGAATTCGGTGGTTTAGGAATGAGTTTTCTTGAGCCTATTAAATCTTTTACCACTCGTTTATCTGCTTTACAGCTCCTTCTTTTGTGTTTTTACTTCCTCTTCCCCTTTTCCTTATCCTCGTAGGTTAATAACCTAAAAAAAAAATCCCTTTACTGTCACTTTAGTGGAGTATTGTCCTAAAAGTCATGACAATCAATATGTGTTCAATCTGCCACCATTACCTGAAACCTTAACCATCTGTCACAAGAGTATGTCCATGGCTGCGGTTATTCCTATAAGATACCGTTTTAATCCAAGATCTCCGCCAGACTTGGGTCTGAGACCTTGGGTCTTCCAAGCTGCTATGGCCACAAGGGTACAACCTTTAAAACTGTCTGGTAGTTAGGACGATAATACGAGAGACAATAACCATTCTACCTCATTTCCTTCCCTGTCTTTAGTCTGAGGGCTACAGCTCTGTATCCCTTCTTGTCTTGACATCACGTTGTCACCTTGTTGCCGTCCCTCCATCTCATTTCCTTGCCCCATTCTTTCTACCAGCTCTTCAAATGGCTGTCTCTGATGATTTAGCTATTTTATTTATTGGACTGGTTTTTCACTAATTAAATGTCCAAACAGGGATATGTCCAGACAGTCCCACAAATTATCAGCATTCTGCAGAAAGATTCAAATCACCGAGTGATTTGGTTAGCCACAGTCTCCCTCTCTCCAGAAGAAAACGGGTGCGGGGGAGAGTGTTAATTCCCACTGAATAAAAATAAAATAATTCGGCTCATCCTCACCCTGAAACAGCTGCACAGACAGCACTGGCTGCTCTGTTTATCTTGATAACTGTGGAAAAACACCGTCTCCTCCCCTTCCCACTCTCTCCAGAACAATCACCATGCTCCACATGCAGATGGGGTGATTTAGACTCTCTGGAGCACAGACAGGCCTGTCTGGTGTTCTTCCTGCACATTCGCACTGCACCCTTCCTTTGCTGCTGTCGGCAGGACCCAGTTGGTTCAGATAACAGCTGCTGCAGGGGACTTGAGAGATTCAGCTGTGGGTCGCCTGGAGGCTTCCTAATGCCCCAGCTCAGCCAGCTGCATCTAAGCAGAGCCACGGGAAGCCAGTGCCAAAGTAGGAGAAAGTACATACTGTACATCCTCCTTAATCCTTGCAGTTACTGCGACCGCGGCAAGAGGAGAAGGGGAGGAAGAACAAAGAAATACCTCACAGGCGTGGGGAGCAGGGCGGCCAGGGGTTCTAAATTAGGCAAGGGGAGAGCTAGATGCAAGTGGAGGAGGAAGACATCTTTCAACAAGGGTCCATTCAATTTTACTGCTTACTCCAGGGCATCCAGGAAATTCTCAAGTTTTTTGTTTGTTCTCATTCAACGAATCAAGACAGGAATTAAAGACAATAGGAAATGATTTCCAACTGACTGGGAGCTTTTCTTTAGGCTGAGGAAAGGAGTTAAAGCACACAAGATGACCAACCACCCAGGCTTTCCCGGGACTGCGATGGTCTTAGTACTGAAAGTCCCACAGCCCAGGGAACCACTCAGTCTCAGGCAAACCAGGATAAATGTTCACCTCATGCCACCAACAGCTACTTCCCCTTCCGGGGCTTATGTGAAGCTGGCTGCATTCATATTCCACTCAGCACCTTCCTTATCTTCCAGGGCCACTCCTGCCACACAAACACTTTTCAGCCTATATCATGCACAGTCTAACAGACAAGGGCATTAAAAGGCCATTCTGTGCTTGCCTCTCAGTGGAAAAGGGAGCTGTGCCATCCAGAGTTCTCCCTGCTTCCTTTCTGGAGTCCCTATCAGACACACAGGCCTTCTAGCCCACACAGCTGAATCAAAACGATGGTGGCACAGACTGAAACCATGGCTTGTCTCAGGGCCTGGAGAGACAGTGCACCCCTCAACAACTCTAAAATGCTGAACTCTGAAAAGAAGGAAGCCAAAAAAACTCAATTACACAGAGGCTGGTAATTCAGAGTGCACATTACTCTGGCTTTCTTCTCTGCTCTCCCCTCCCTCTGGCCCCACTCATTAGGCCATTTCACTGCTCATTAGCAGGGAGGAGGAGGGGGCAAGTCGATCTAGCCGATTTTTCTTTTTATGAGCAGGTTTCTAGGGAGGGCGTTCAAACTATTGGCTCCAGAGGCTTTTCCGTGGAGACAGAGAATTGAGAATTGGGGATTGGGCACTATGTTGATTTTAATCACTCAGATTCTCTTAATTCCCCAATAGGATGAATTGTTGGTCCTCAGTTTTCATTGAAGGGCTAGCAAAAGTATAAATGTTAGACAAAAAGACAAAAAAATTACTAGTTAACCACACAGGGTCCCATCTTTTTGAAAAGATTATTTGACAAGCTGGTAATGCTGCCAATTTACAAATTCATATAATTAGATGATTGTATGTTGTGTTTTAAAAACTTACAGACTAGGGACACCTGGGTGGCTCAGTCAGTTGAGTATCTGACTCTTGATTTTGGCTCAGTTCATGATCTCCTGATTCATGAGGTCGGGCCCTGCGTCAGGCTCTGTGCTGATGGCATGGAGCCTGCCTGGGATTGTCTCTTTCCTTCTCTCTCTCCCCCTACTCCTCACTCACATTCTCTCTCTCTAAATAAACAAACTTAAAAAAAAAAAACAAAACACCTAACAATTTACAGCCTAAATAAGAGAAGTTCTAGCTTGTTCAGATTAAATGTAAAATAGTAATTTGAGAAAGTTACCACAAGGGCAATTCAGTTCTGGTTTAATCACTTAACTTCTTAAAGCCTCAGTTTCCTCATCTGTAAAGGGAAAAATAATAGCACCTAACTTAGGGGTAAAATAATACTGGTATTAAGATTAAAAATACATGTGCCCAGCAGCCAGTACTTGACCAGGCACATAAGTTCCGTAATTGGTAGTTAACATGTAGTCGGTACTCAAAAATGTTAAATGAGAGGCACCTGGCTGGCTCAGTTGGTAGGGCATGTGACACTTGATCTTGAATTCTTGAGTTCAAGCCTCAAGTTGGATGTAGAGCTTACTTAAAAATAAATAAATAAAAATAAAAGAGGGGAATTTTAAAAAATGTTAAATGAACACATTTAGTGTAATTTAGCATTTTTTTTTTAATTGAGGAACTACTGTATACTCAGCACTGTTGGCACTAGATATAAAAACAAATATGAGTAAGTCAATTCCTCAAAAGTCTACCATTTTAGTGCAGACAGGTAATTAAAATAGATAACTAATAAATGTTATTATGCAAATTCTATATAAAATAGCATGGTGGCACCAAGGATCATCACCTAATCCAGACTGGGAAGATTAGAGGTGGCTTCCCAGATGTGATTGCTGCATACTGAAAGATGAGTAGGTAATTCCAGGGAAAAGACGTATGGGGAAGAAAAATCCAGGGGGAAGAGCAGCACATGCAAAGTCTAAGAATGTGATACCCTGGAAGGTCAGCAAGACTGGGCAGCACAATGGGACTAGAGTCTAGACTGTCTGGGTCAGAGCAGAAAGAGAACTGAAAGCACAGGGCCTGGCTATAAAGAGAACAGCAGGATGATGGCTAGAGGGAGACTGGAGAGTCAGGAGAGGGGTCCGTTTTAATTATAAGTGGAAGTGATACAGGAAGCTTTATTTTACTTTATTTTTTTGATACAGGAAGCTTTAAATGCTACAGGGGAAAAAGCTGTGAGTAGAGAGGCAGAGGTTGCTGCTTCCTAGCAGTCAAGAGGGGAGTGGGTTCTGACTTAAGGGTACCCCTTTCCACCTCTAATGAGTCAGGGTCTCACTGGGTGCCTCCACTAACCTGTTCAAGAGTTGAGGAGGTCTGTATCAGTGGTTCTCCACCCTGGCTGCCCATCAGGATCACTGAGGAGATTTAAAAATATATGGATGCCACCCTTAGAGATTCTAATTTAATAGAGACTGTACTATATAGTCAGGGGTGGGAACCATTAGTCTAAATCATAATAAACACCTATAGTCATACATCAATAAAGACACCCATTTCAAAAGCAAAGACTGATTAGTTTGGGATTAATCCTCCCCTGGATCACTGGACGGCTGCTCTACTTTTTCAGTGTACCTCCACTTATTTTTCTGGCTCCATTATTAGCTACCTCTATCATATGCCCTATGTTTGAATCATGGGTCATTCCTCAATGTGCTTCAGGTGTCTATGCCTTCCTCATGGAGTTTCTGCTCCCGGGCATACCCTTCTTTCCATACTTCCTTAGTGAAACCTTAACATCTCCCGTAAATCCAGGCTCACACTGTATGTAATATCCCATGATACTGATTTATCCCGAGAAGCATTAACTTCTCCCTGATTAGTGCTCACATAACTTCTATTATAGCATATCTCACATTGTATGACAGTTCAGTGTCCATTTTCGGGCCTCCCCCCATTGGATTTTGATTGTTCTGAAAACAGAGACCTCATTTTCCTTTTCAAAGCACCCAGTACGGTATCCAGTGGAGCGCAATGAATGCCCTCAAATGTTTGCTAAATGAATGAATGAATGTGGATAAACAAAAAGTGATCATTGTAAGAACTGCATTAAGGATTTAAGAATTTTTTAAAAAGGATATAGTAATTTTAAAAGACAGTTAAAATTCATCAAAGCAAATGATATTTATGTGAAATTACTTCTTAGAGGAATATAAATTATTCCCAAAGGGCAAAGGACAAAGAATTTTCCAGCAGTGTTATACCAAGTATGGAAGTAGATGCTTAGGCTTTAGTATATTGGAAGTCTCGATTAGACAGTATTTCTTTTTTCAAAGCCTTTTTTTTATAAGGTAGCTGTATCCTGGTGGGACAGTGCACAGTTGCAGGAATGAGGTGGCAGGATTTGATGAGGATAGCAGAAGAAAGGAAAAACACCAGTAAGGATTCTAAATGACAACCGTCAGCAGGTTAGAGAATTGCTTATAAATACAATAGAATTAAATAACCGTGGTATGATAGCAGAGTTGCTCAAATATCATCACAGAGGAGAGATAAAAATTCCTCTCTAGAAAGAGGATGATATTGAAATCCGGCTTTCACTCATGGGAGTGTCAGTAATAGGAAAGAGTAGCCCGGAAATGATAGAACTGAATGATTTAGGGGAAGATGAAGGTAAAAGTAAGAAAAAAAAACCCCTCAAAACTATCCTGATTATTGCTATGAGAAGGTGCATATTGCCTACTTCTATGGGACTCATCAGCATGTGCTTTTTAAAAGTTACTCTCACTCTGAGAAGTCTGCAGGTAACACCCTCCAGTTCTAGCGGCAGGATTACGCTTGCCATGAATGCTCTGGGCAAACGTACCTGGGAGAAACAGAAAGGGAGGAGACAAAATTATTTATGTCATCAGAGAAGTACAAAGAGAATATAAAATGGCTTGAGAGGTATATTACTAGGAGTAATGGAAAGAAATTAAGAAAATGGTGAAATTAGGTTGCATATCAGACATTCTCTCAGCATGATTTTTACTGCAGTGTGAAAGCATCTTTTGGAATAATAATGTTAATTTTAAATGCCCTCTTAATAAAATGCTCAGGTTGCTACAGCCTATTAGGCAGCAATTAAAACCTTGTGAGCTCTGCCACCCCTTTCTTGGGTCTGCTGCAGCCTGGCTGTCACAGGAAAGGCCTTGTGAATCTTGGGCACCATGGGGTTACGCTGGCCAGGTAAAAGATGGAAGTCCCATCACTCAAGTCATTTAAAATTGGACACAACATGAGAGAAAATGCAATGGAGCTGAGTGGAATGAACTAGAGAAGCTAATGTAGCATTAAAAAAAAAGTCACATTCATCGGTGCCAAGGGACATTTGGAGGACACTGTGTTTAAATTTTGGACTCATTTTTCAGGAAGAAGTGTCAACGGTCCTTGGTCTTACAGCTGACTCTACACACAGGCCCTCCCTCCTAAAAATATTAAGCAAAGCACTGACAACCTGATAGAGAACAGTTTAAATCTTTAAATCTTCAGCTCATGAAATAATTTCCTTTTCTTCCTTCTTTGGTTCAGTGATGATGATGTCATCATGCATCTGTGGTTTGTTATTTTTATATGGACACAAAAGCAGACAGAAAATACATTAAAGTGATGTGTAATTTTCCATGCAAATGCTTTCAGACTAACAAGAGTTGTGCTTTATGATTAAGTGGAAATTGGTTATTTGCTTTAAATATTTATGATAAAATGTTTAGAATTAACATTTAAGTGATTCAATCCACGAGATATGAAACTCTGCAATATTCCTTGGCTGACCTTGGCAACTCATGTGATATGGTACGTATGTCAACTTAGCTGTGGAAGGGTTTCATGTTAATAAGCCACCTCCACAAGTAGCGGTCAAAGTGGTTTTGTGCCTAGTTCTGCTACCAAACCCAGGCAATCTAGAGCAAATCCTTTCACCTTACTCTTTCAGCTCTCCAAACAGGGTAAGATGAAAATACTGACATATGAGTGACTGCAGAAAAACCTAGCCAAACAGGCTGATGCATGAGACAAGGTCCTGTGGCACCTGAGAGATGATGCATTCTCCCTGCTCTAAGACTTGTCCCAGAGATTCCTCAAAACCACTGAATAAAGCCCTAGGAACACTGAATCCTATGACAACAGAAATTCCCAAGTACTTGAGGGAGACTGAACAATCCAGGCCCCAGAAGGTGTTTTCAGGACAGTGTTAAACTATAACACAACATCAAGGCTAATGTCAAACGGTTTATAATGCTAAATTATAAGAATTATGGCAAGGAAAAAACAATTCAGCATGGAGTCTATGCCAGGCACTATACTGAGCACTTTACACATTTTATCTCATCAAATCTTCATAATTCATGAGGTAGACATTACTACTATCCCTATTTTCAAGATAGTAAAATGAGGCACAATCCTATGTTTAACCAACTTGCTCAAGCTCACAAGCTGGGAAGAGCTACGCTTTGAGCCAGGCTACACATCAAAGCTTCGTTTTAAACGTTCACTAAAACTGCTTGGCCAGCACACAGCAGCTATGGTAAGTCATAGGTTCCTTTTTTATTTTTATTTTTTTTATTTTAAAGAATTTTTTAAGTATTTTTTTAAATTTATTTTTTGAGAGAGACAAGAGTGCGAGTTGGGGAGGAGCAGAGAGAAAGGGAGACACAGAATCTGAAGCAGGCTCCAGCCTCTGAGCTGTCAGCACAGAGCCTGACACGGGGCTTGAACTCGCAAACCATGAGATCATGACCTGAGCCAAAGTCAGATGCTTAACCGACTGAGCCACCCGGGCGCACCACAGGTTCCTTTCTAAAAAAAAAAAAAAATACCAAAAAAACTTAAACTTGCATCTGTCCATAAGTCCCAGGCCATGGCCTTGGGGTCTAATCTCCATAGCTAAAACAGGAAGTAAAAATCTGACCCACTTACAATCATGGTATGCATACTAGTAACCGTAACAAGCTACCACAACTGGTACATAATACAATCCCTCGAGACCAAATCAATCCGTACGTAACACTTTTGTGTCTCCTTAATAATTTGTAGATGAATGATTAAAAAATAAATTCTGCTTTTAAAAAATGGAAGGAAAGACTGCTCACAAATTAGACAATGCCGGTTTCCAGAAGCAAGGTTCAGAAGAAACAGCAGAAAACACAGACTTTTGTTTCCAACATTAACTGGATACCTCTCACTCAAAAGGAAGAGAGAACATTGAAGACGGTTGCTTCCGTAAGGTATCTGGTTCTGTAGTGCTTGAGAGTGAGAAAAATGCCAGCTTTACTTGTTAAGAATTAAAAAAGGAGAATATGATCTGCTTCATAAGTGGATAGGCTTGATCTATCAAAATGTAAAGAACTTGCAAGTTAAACATTTATTAAAACCCACCGAATCTGATTTTCACTTGTCAAGAAAAGAGGTGCACAATTTTAATTTGCAAAATACGCACCCCCTTCCTCGCCTCCACCACAGCAATTAAATGCCTCCTTAAAATGAAGTGCAGGCATATTGCTCGGCAGTTTCCTCCAGCTTCTTTTCAGGGAAAATCTTTTCCTGTCTACAGATTAATTCTGACAGCTATCTGGAGTCACCAAGGAACCACTCCATTTCCCCAGCACTGGGAGTGCCAGTCAGCTGACACAAAAAGCAGGGTCTGAAAAGGAAAGCTGTCCCCAAAGCATGTCATAAAAAGCATGTATATACTGTAGACTTCATTACAGGGCACAACCAAAGAGTATGTGTAAAACAGAGGCCCGGCCTTCCCTTAACAAAACAGTATTATTGGTTTGAGAATTAAAAACAAAAGAGGCATTTAAAATCATAATTTTGGGAGTTGCTACACATCAAAATGCTCCTAAGTAGTTTCAAGCACACAACTGTGATTGATCCCATGAAAGAAAGTGGGAAAGAATGATAAATGTAATGGTGATCTGTCTTTAGGGGCCTTTTGGAAGAATGGAAAAAAAAAAAAAAGGCTTTCAGTTTTATGACCATTCACTAGTAATGGAAAGAAGAATGATCTTTCTGTCTAATGATACAAGTTCAGTCTCTTCTAGCATTCCCAATTTGTTGCTATTGCAGTTTTGCTGCATTTTGGTGCTTGGGTAGGAAAGGTAAGCACATAGCATGCTCTGAACGTTCTGACTGTGGAGGCCTGAGACTAGCACCATTTTCAGTAATAAGGCTTCAAGATGAGTACAGGTTCAAAGGGCCGAGTTGTTTTCCTGAAGTGCAGTTACCCTATGAAAACCCTCACACACATATGTTTAAAAATCCGAACACTTTAGGACAAGAGTTAATGCAGATAAATGATTTCTGGCTTAATGAACCACAGTGGCCAGAAACCTGCTGATCTTGCTTTCCCCTTCCAAAACTTGCTGCTCTCAGCTCTGGTCCCAAGGGTGACCAATAATTTACATTAAAATAAAAGAATGGAAACATGAGTGAAATTTGGCTAATTTGACCATATTTTTTCATAAGCAACTAATAAAAGAATTAAGATAAGAAACATACATAATACATTACACGGTGAAGTGACAGCCCCTTGATACTTTGTAGTGACTTAGGTTTTCTGGGACACAGAGCGTGATCTCTGACAATGACACGGCAGCAATGGCTTGCCTCTGAAATGAACTGCTGCTTTTACTTCTGAGGGAAAGAGAAGGTCCTCAAAGAGCATACCAGGTCCTCTTTGAATTCTGTAAAGCTCCTCAACATTTAGATCTAGTGTCATGGGCAGTGAGGCCTCAATAGACACTCAGCGGAGGAACTTATTAGCCACAGAAGAGAAGGTAGAGAAAAGGCCCAAGGGAGTACAATTCTTGGAAGCTTCTAGCAAGTGCAGACCACAAACGCTGCTTTCTTTCTCACTTAGCAGACAGAGTTAGGAGACATCTCTATTAATGGGGAAGACTGGTTTTAAAATGTGCTCCCAACTCTAGATGTTCATAACCTTAATTATGTGCATCATTTTGAAAGAGGTTTGTACCAGAAATGGAACGAACACACACACACACACACACACACACACACACACACACCATTTCTGGAAAATGCAGTGTTTTCCCTTTATTCCTGGTCCTCTTAGTAACTGCAGCTTACTGTACTAGAACTTTTCAGAAGGTATATACTGGGTATGTGTGTGGTGGTAGTGACAGTGATGGGTTGTAACAGATGGGGGGAAAAGGTGGGCTGACAGCAATAAACACTACAGATTCTTTTTGTTCTCGACTTTCAGACACGGATGGTAAGGAACGCCCACTGCTTCTCTTACTCCACATCGATGTCTTGCACCCTTTCCTCATTGTCACTCTGCTAAGGAGCCTTTTAAGACATTTTCTTTCTAATCGCTCCGATGAAATTTTAACACCACAGGTACACTGCATATATGTAAGTCTACACTTTATACAGTAAAAAGAACACGGGTTTTTTGTTTGTTGGTTTGTTTGTTCTTTGCCCCCTTTCAGAATGCATGCTTTACACCAAAGCTCCATAACAATTTTTTGATTCATGGACCTTTCTGAGAATCTGATGGAAGCTATAGACCCTTTCCTCCCGCCCTCTCCCCGCCCCTAACACATCTGTACAAAATTTTATATACAATCAGAACATTTATTAGAACCTCTGGGGCCTGTCCATGGGCCCTAGGCTAAGCATCTCTGCTCTGCATGCTCTCTTGGGGTTATTGTATTCTCATCCCTCTAACTACCATTTGAGTACTCTGGAATCCCACTTCATCTCCAAGTTTCAGACTCAGATGCTGAGACCGAGAGAAATATCTATTTCAATGTCCCACAGATACCTCGAACTCAATTGTCCAAACCAAGCTCACGGTCTTCCACTCAAACCTACTTCTGGATTCCAACTCAGTTCCTATCACCCTGTCTCCCAGTCTCCCAGGCAGAAAAAAATTTGCATTAACTTTGATTCCTTTCTCCTCACTTCACAGTCGTCCCATCAACAAGTCTTGCTCATTGTTCTTCCTTAATGTTTCTCAAATGGGTCCCTCCCTTCTACTGCTCTGCTAGTTCAGGCCCCATCCCCACCCAGGACTCTCAAATGATGTCTCTGCCTCTACTCTTGCTCTTCTTGAGCCAATCCATTCTTCAAACTTCTGCCTAAGTAAGCTTCCAAGGATACAAAATCTGTCAGTTCTACTTAAAACCCTTTAATGACCAACTCTCTGGGGAAAAAAGATACCCAGACAAACCCATACACACATGAAGTCCCAGATTCCTAGCAGAGCCTCCAAATCACTTGCTCCTGTCTCATTTTCATGCCATTCACGCTGCACACTTGGGGCTCGGCTGTTACCAACTGCGTGCAAATTCACACGGCACATCATGCCGCTTCACATTCCTGCCATTTCTTCTGCCTGAAACGTCCTCGGTATCTTTTTTCCCTTCTGCACCTTATGAAGTAATTGCTCTAAAAACGTCTGTAATGCTCACGGAAGAAAGACAGGTAGGTAAGGGAGGAGGAATGACAAGAAGCATCTTAGGCAAAACTGGAGCTTTGGCCCTAGTGCCCTTCTGGTGTTGGACTACCCTGTCCTCCTGGACATAGCTCTTTGGCTACTTGACCACAACGGGCCAATCAGTTTCTATCTCAAGGAATCTGGAATTAGGAATCAGGATCCTAGCTGGTTGGCAGGTATTTCTTGAACTGGGAAGTAATATAAACCTGAAATGAAGGCAACCATGGCTGGTCACATATTCACAGTGAAGAAGAAAGTCTGCCTGTGCATAGAAGCAGTGATGAGAGACAAAAGACTGGAGGGACAACGAAAGCAACACGAGCTCACGATCACTTTCTAGTCCCTATTCTGGTCTCAAATGAAGCCTGACCACATTTCCTTCCTGGTTCTAACGGCTATCCCGGTCTCCTGGTTCTAACGGCTAACCCGGTCTCCTGGTTGTAAATTCCCAGTTTGTTTCAGCTAGCCTGAGTAGATTTCTGTTCCTTGCAACAGAAGGGACTTGATGATGTCAGCATCGGTTCAGCACTGATCCAACATGGGATCCACATCACCTTCTTTTGTTTCAGAGCCAGTGGTACTCACTCGTCCTGCCTCTTTGAAAATAATATATTACTTTCTGTGTAAATGGGAGGGCAATCATAGCAAAAGTCATAAATGTACCTCATTTAAATAAACTATCCAAGCTTTGATGCTCCAAAAAACATAAAACAGAATTGAAAACAAATGAATCTTTGCTTTGGGCTTTAAGGCTTATGAATTAAATCAGCTATTAATCAGACTTGGAAAAACACTGGCTTCTTTCCCGTAGTCGTTACTATAGAATTATTTTAAAGAATCAATAGAACTCACTAACCTATATGACTTTCTGATACTTTCACTCTCCAGTTTACTCCAGAACTTATTGCTAATTACTGTAGGTCTAAGAGAATACACACACAAGTGACAAAAGATATAAATTATTTACAGGGCTATTCATCTGCAATGGACATCCCATCAGATTCAACCTTGTAAGTGTCACAGGACCAGTTATTTTTAAATCAGATTGTATTTTATAGGAAATAATAAAGATGCTACAGCAGCACAATAAATTCACACCAACAGCAGATCTGCATTTCATGGCAACAAATGTCTCTACTCTATTAAGCAAGTACTGAAATTTGCCCTTAAGATGCCAGAGAGTCAAGGGTTCCCCTCGAGAGCTTCTGCAGACTTGCAGGTGACTGAGGCTAAGGGCCTGGTGTGGGACATTTTTTAAATCCTCCCCACCCCCACACCCCTGCCCAGTTTCCATGTGGGAAACGAGACTCTCTTGGATCTGAAGGGACTTGCTCTAATCTAAAAGGACCTTGTTCCTGGCATTTATTTTTCTCATCTGAAACATTTTTTCTTCTCTGCCGTGATCCATTTTGTCTCTGCAACAGAACCATGTTTATCATCCAGGACTTATCGCATTGCTCTTGCTGACTGACTGAGTGGTCAGCAAAAAAACAAGTTGATGAGTCTAGGATGTGAGTACTTGGCAGCCCCCCACTGCTTTAATGGATCTCAGCAGTGTCAGTTTACTGAAAGGCGATCCAGTGCGTCTGGGACAATTTACCATTCCGTGTATTGTGCACAGATGAGACCTTTTATTTTGCTAGAGTTTAACTTTGGCTTTCTCTCCAAAAGACAGAGAAATTTACACTCTGAAAATGTTCCAATAATCAAGCAGCAATGAATAAAATCAGCCCTGAGTGATGGTGATGGATGCGAAGGCCACTCAGGATTACCAGATCATCCCTGGCCAGGGGGACTGGGGGAGACTGTAGGCCCTCCTTCTCAGGATCTCATCCCGCACATGACAGACAGGCCTGTTCTGCCCAGGGGTGTTTGTGAGACACAGACCTGTGCAGAAGCATGGGGTGAATGAGATGGATGGCTTCTCAAGGTCACTGCCATGGCCATGATTCATTAATGTCGAACAGGCTGCTGCTCTGAGCTGTGTTTTCCTAAAGCAATAGACTCTACTGTCCACCTTCTGTAAATAATAAATCTCTCAGCTTTCCAATCTTTCTGTAATCTGCACACCAGCGCATTGAAAATAATGTAAACAAGGTTAGCTCACAAAATAAGGCATGTACCCACAGTGAATCGAGTAAGCATGACGTGGTTGATGATCTTTCATTTCTCTGAACTGTTAGAGCAGTATCTAACCTGTGCTTGCAACTGCGAAAATAAAATTTTTAAGTTATGGTGCCTTTTATGGCCTCAATGCCTGTATCTACTTTTTATAAAATCGAAGGAAAGATTATTAGTGTATAGTTTTGGACCATGCAAATAAAACAAGAGAATTTTATCCACAGGCTAACACCTCAATGTAACAACAAATCACAGCGCCTCAACGTAAAACAAGTATGTTCAGTTAGATGTCCTACTCCTGAGAATCCCATGGGAAAAGGCAGTACATATGTTTTGCCATCTCCTAGGCCATCAGCCACATGTGTCAATAAGGAGACAAGTGTCCCTGGGCCATGAGCAACAGAATCTTAACCTTATCTTTGGCTCATTCATAACCCCAAACCTAAAATGATTAAAATTTAAATATCACCAAAATCCCTGGGAAATTGTATCTTTGTAAAAACTGCCAGTTTATTCTCTTCTCACATGGAGTCACACTCATTATTAAAAGATGCTAAGCCTAATCACAGTATGATGAGGTACACTAATTTGTCACTTCCTCAGGCTATTTCTGCAGCGGAGAGCTGGGGTTTTAGTGGGTTGGTATGGACTGACATAACCCATTTTCTAAAAATCAAACATAGCACTACAGCAGCTCGAAGAAAATCCTGCTCCATCAATCTACAGATCTTTCAAGAAAAAAAAAAAAAAAGAACACTTTAAAGTATGAAGAAGCAGAACAGGATAAAACCCCTTTCATCCATATTTTCAGGAAAAACAAATTTATCATTTTCTGTGTTATATTCCCTTTTTAGGGAATACACGTTAGGCACTGTCAGCATTGAGAGCATGGCCCACCCATCTGGTGCTAGAAAGTCCTAGAAGGGCTGTTCAGACTCCCCGGCTTTGCCCTCTATACCCTCCACTCAGACCACATGAGCCTCTTTTCAGTCTTCCTTCCAACAATTCCCCCAACCTGACATGATTTCTACCCTTTTCCACCTGTGATATATCCAAATGCCTTCCCTTCCAGCCAAAAGCATCCCACACTTGCCATAAAACAAGTAGAGCAAAGGTCTATCATTCTGTGAAAACGCTAAGCTGGACTTCCTTCTCCATTTGTTTCTTTTTCCACGCCTTTCTCTACCATCCCCCCCTTTTTTTAATATTTATTTTATTTTCTAGAGAAAGAGAGAGTGTGAGCGGGGGAGGGGGAGAGAGAGGGAGACACGGAATCCGAAGCAGCACAGAACCTGGCACAGGGCTCAAACTCATGGACTGCGAAATCATGACCTGAGTTGAAGTCGGTTGCTTAACCAACTGAGCCACCCAGGAGCCCCATCCTCTCCAGGTTTTGTATGCCTTGCATATGTATGTGCGCACCTTTCTCTATCTTTCAGAGAATTAAGTTCTTCTATTAGCTTTTTTTTTTTTTTTTTTGCAGCTTAAGGTCTGCTGGCTAACTGTGTGATGACCAGAACCAAGAACTTAGAAACCATGATTTGAAAAAAAACATGGTGTTGGTCATTCCAGGCCACCCTCCTCAGGAAGCTACACAGAGAGCCTTAAGGGATCAAGAATAAAATGTGTCATTTGCTGCTTCCCAGAATTCTCTGGACAATACTGAAAATAACCTTAAATTCAGAAAAATTCCTGACTAAGCTTTGGATCTCATTTAGTAGGTTTTAAGTTCACTGAATATAGGAACCGTGATTAAGTCATCTTTGTATATCCCACATTATTAGTACATTATTTAAATACCCTATTTGTGTTAAAGGAAATTTATTGTGATAGTTTCCTTTTTAATGAGACCATAAAATATGCACTTTAGAAAAGCATTCTGCTATATTTAGTATTGGGAGGTACACACAAACTTGTTAATATTGGTTTAATACTCAGGTTTAAAAGTTAATATCAAAACTATCAAGGTCAACATTTAACTCTGCTTCAATGCCTAGCATTTCTCTGAAATAGAAGCTTTTTATTTTTTACTTTATTTTTATTTATTTAATTTATCTTTGTATTTTTATTCATAGAGAGAGGCAGAGAGAGCACAAGCAGGGAAGGGGGCAGAGAGAGAGAGGGGGAGATAGAGAGAGAGAGAGGGAGAGGGAGAGGGAGAGGGAGAGAGAGAGAGAGAGAGAGAGAGAGAGAGAGAGACAGAATCTCAAGCAGGCTCTACAATCAGTGTGAAGCCTGATGCAGGGCTTGATCTCACGACCTTGGGATCATGACCTGACTGAAATCAAGAATTGGACGCTCAACCAACTGAGCCACTTCTAGGCACCCCTAGAAGCTTTTTAAATATCAACACTCTAGCTACATAATAGCAAGAAGAGACAGCATAGAGATTATAGTCTGTGAACTTCAAAGCCAAGTTTATTGAAATGTCTGTATTATTACAAATACCATTATTTGAAAATTTTATAAATTATTTCAACTTACTGTTTCCTAATAAAAGAACTAGAACTGTCTCCCCAAGACTTCTCACTTTTAGCATAATCACCAGAATGAACAAACTAATTAATGAAATGTTTCAATTTAAAACAAATTATTCGAAAAAAATTTATGCATGCATGCAGATACCACCCCCCCAATACACACACACACACACACACACACACACACACACACACACACGACCTACAGAGAGAACTAACCCTGCATAGAAATCAGCATGAAATCAATACCTTTTATGTGGCCTTGAAAACACTGATAGACCTATGGATACACTTACTGTGTCTTAGAAAAGTATCACTGGCTTTCTTCCCTGACTATAGTAACAAGGAAAGTGATTCAGAGTCAGCAGCGACATTTTAGTGATCTTTGGAACACAATGCCCAAAAAACACAAGGCAGTGTCCAGCAGCAGCTGAGATGTGATAGTCATCACTCTGGAGATTTGAGGAGGGAAAAAGAGGCTTACAGTTGTCTTTCATATTTTCTTGTCTTTAAGGCAGGACTACCGAATCACTTCTCAATATTCCTTCCATCTATGGAATTCTAAGTCCCCTGATAAAACCAGCATTGAAGGAGAAGTCAGGAGGCAAGATGTGCCAGGACTACGTAAGTACAAGGAAAGTCAGTAGAAGAAATGCTGCTGAGTTGTCCACATGAGCTCTTGCTCAGAATGCAAAGTGACTGACAGTCAGTATAATAATGAGATATAAATTTGGTTAAAATCACGTTCAACAGGAACTGTGGAAAGGCTTATTTGGACAACTGAATTGCTTGTATCCTGCTTTTCATTAGCATCAAATATTTACTGAGCAATCATAAGATGCATACTACTGTGCTAGAAGTTGGCATTAAGAAGTTTTAATGTAACTTAGAAAGTCTGTGCTCTGAAAGTGCTTGTAATCTTCAAGATGAGTTCAAGCAGTACCAGATGCTAATCACTGCATCCACTAACTGCTGAGGATGGGAAGTTGGCAAGCATCTAAAGTCAGAGAGCTGAGGCTGGGAACAACGTTTTCCAGATAACAATCCAGCACTGCTAACCATAGCATGAAGGGTTACCAGATATTTGAACTCTGGCAACAATATCAGACCTTTTCTTGCTCAGAGGAATTTAACCATTTGAATTATTGAACAGACTTCTTCAAGGGAGACAAGGTCTGTGGGAAAGGGCAAGCTGGAAGATTCAGCCATGCTTGAGTCACTAGGGGTGGACGCACACATACACATACACTGCACACTGAACAATTCTAGTTCTTTTAAGATACTGGCAGTATGTTTTGGACATCAGTTTATTACTAAAATAAAAGCAAATTTGGACTTAGCAAAAACTTATCTAAAGTAATTAACCTTCAGCCAACCAAAAAAAAAAAAAAAAACCCATGCAGAGGTAACTATAATAGGAAAATAAAGCCCTGTCTGCAATCTCATGTCTCATTCAATATAACCAGAAAGCATAATACCCATATTTGGGGCCCAAAAGCTAACACCAAATTATCCCTTGCTGCTTAATGAGCATGAGAAATCACAAAGGAAAAGTTCCTTAAGAAAAAAAAAAGATGTTATACATAGTGAAGAGAAATTAGGGAAAGCAATGCATGTGGAAAAAAGGGGGCAATTCAAACAGAAAGACTGTAAGAGTTTGGCACATACCATTTAGCTAAGGGCTGACTAAACAGGGTCATACTCTCTACAAATAACATCTAAGAGTATTCCAAGGATGAAGAATTTTTTGGGTAATATTTGTTAGTGTGCTAGGGAAACAAGGAATTGAGGAGAAAAAGGAATTAAATTAAAGGAAAGAAAATTTATCCTCGATGTCAGAACTTTTCCACATCTATATAATATAAATACCATGTATGAAGGTTAATGTATAAAAAATACACATCTCAAAACATGCAGATATGTGTGCAGATAGACATTTAAGTTAAACAGAATGAAGGCTGTAACAAAATTATTCTAAACCTAGAAACAAGAGCTGTGTTAACTCTCTGATAAAAGGGAAATCATTATGTAAATCATTAACCACTAAGAAACCTCCTAACACCCTGCAATGTACATCAAATTTTATTGCAATTGTGTACAAAGAAAATTGGAGACAAGCTGATGTATTCTAATATCATTCATTTTACCTAGCCTACGCACTCTGGGTACTCAATAGCTCTGTATGCTTATTACCTTATATTTGTCCTTCTTGGAGTGGTTATAATCATAAAAAGCTATCCAGTACCTTGAATGGACTGGATAATTAGAATTACAATGACTGCCATCGGAATATACTGTGTGTCATAATTTCCTTTAAGTGCATTATCCTACTGGTGACACCTACCCTCCCAGCATGCCTTGTATTAAAGGCTGCTTTCCAAGGCACAGAGTTAAGTTTTTTGAGCAAAGTTAGGTTTATCTCAACCAATTTCTTGAGTTGATGGATGAGGTCTCGAATATTTCATCAGGTTCACTTACTTGAACCTACTATATTTCTTTTATAACTGTCTTGTTTGGTTCAGAAAGTACATAAATTTTTGGTTGAACTTGTTATAAGTGTATTTTGATATGTATATAAATGAAAAGTAAACACTTTACATAATGATTTCTTACTTCTTTGTAGAAGATGCATTTGAGAATGTAACTATATACTGCTGCCTAATATATTCTTCTCAGAAGAAACCATGTCAGGCACAGCAAGGAAGCTACTCTGGGGCTAAGACTAGTATTTCCATCGGAAACAATTACTCAGAGCAGAATGAAATCATCTTCTCTATTTAGGGATGAAGGAACAGACATTATTTACCATGGCACCTTTTAATAATATCAGAAACCAGTGAGGGTGTACAACTGTTAACAGCTGAGGCCAAAGCAATCCTACTGTCTAAAGATGAGGAATAAGATTTAACCTCTACTTTGAGTTTGTTTCTCAGTTTACTGTGTATTTCATTCTTGGATTCATAAAAATCAAGAACACACATATGTGTACACACACACACACACACACACACACACACATCTTCTTTTAGATTTATCCAGAACTATTTCTCATTTCAATAATTCTGGACTTTCCTAGGAACTTCCAGTTACAATATTTGAGAACGTGGATGTTCCTCTTTTTTTTTTATAATCATGTTTACCTAACACATTAATTTTCCACATAGTACTTTTTCCATTTTGATAGAATTACTACTTTTTCTAATCTATGAAATGTTGTATAATCAATAGGGAGGTATAAGGAAGAAACATAGTAAGTTCTTTTTTAAGAAAGAAATCTTTAGATTCCTTCTTGAAAAATTCTTTTAGGGGCGCCTGGGTGGCTCAGATGGTCAAGCATCTGACTCTTGATTTTAGCTCAGGGCATGATCTCATGGTTCATGGGTTTGAGCCTCATGTTGGCCTTTGTGCTCACAGTGCAGAGCCTGCTTAGGCTCCTTCCCCCTTCCCCCTCTCTGCCCCTGCCCCACTCATGCACCCCTCCCCCCAGAATAAATAAACATTTAAAAAAAATCTTTTAAAAGATATAGGCAGGATTTCCATTTCCAGCAACTAGCTGACTATATATGCAGAGAAACTCCTCCCCAAGAAGAATATCTAAAAATAATGGATAAAACATATTTTTAAAATTCTTTTAAACATATGGTTAAGTTGGCAGTAAAGCACAGGAAATAACTGGAGGCAAGAATCTTTGAAAAAGAACCTTTCACAGGAATGAGCAAGTCTTAAAGCTGGTGTTTGCCCTCTGGTTGGGCGGCCAAACCAGGACATTTTTGAGTACGGGTAGTTAAGCTGTAACAAACTCAAACTTTTCCAGGCACACCAGGATATATGTCACCATACCTTGAAGTCTTTTGCTGATCCTTGGTAGCAGTTTGGATTTTAACAGGCCACATGTGTACATGGGAGAAGGTGACAAAGCCTAGGGGCTGCATAGAGTGAGATGTTGACCCAGAGACCCCCCCCCCCCCCCAAAACAAAGCCCTGACTCACAAAGGGTGATACCAGAATAGTGGTTATGTTAAAAAAAGAAAAGAAAATTAAAAAATTAAAGAAATTTGTCTTACAGAAGAAGACAGCCATGTTTAACTGGAACTTGACTCTTTCATATATGTGAAAAGAAAAAAAAGGGGGCAAAAAGAATTCCTTTGAAAATTCCAAAGCACAAATTCACTCTCATTCAGGTTTCAGGACAGAATCCATACTTAACAGGGTAGCATTAAGAAACCCTGAAATTAAAAATTAAGTTTCAAATAATCCTTGTTGGTAGTCTGCCCTTAGGTACCATAGAGAAGCTAACCAAGTCATCCATGGAGGAACACACAGGCAGGTCTCAAATAATAATTCCCATAAAAAAAATTCCAAGGAATATGAACAAACAATAAAAACAATCACTAAAACAAGTGGAAAGAAGCCTCATGAATGAGAGTCAACAGAAACAACAAACACCATAATCAGAATGGTATAAACTGTAGAGACTAGAATCATCAGATTTAGAATATAGAACGTGCTTAATATATTTAAAGGGGAGACAAAGTATGATAATGCAACATAAGACTACCAAAGTTGAAAAGGCATATTTAAAGAACACCACACAGTACTTAGATTTAAAGATATATAATTTAATTTTTTTTTAACATTTATTCATTTTTGAAAGACAGAGAGAGACAGAGTGCGAATGGGGAAGGGGCAGAGAGAGAGGGAGACACAGAATTTGAAGCAGGCTCCAGGCTCTGAGCAGTCAGCAAGGAGCCTGACGCGGGGCTCGAACTCACAGACTGCAAGATCATGACCTGAGCCGAAGTCGGCCGCCCAACCGACTGAGCCACCCAGGCGCCCCAAAGATATATAATTTAACGGGGCGCCTGGGTGGCTCAGTCGGTTAAGTGTCTGACTTCAGCTCAGATCATGATCTCACAGTCTGTGAGTTCGAGCCCTGCATTGGGCTCTGTGCTGACAGCTCAGAGCCTGGAGCCTGCTTCAGATTCTGTGTCTCCCTCTCTCTCTGCCCCTCCCCTGCTCATGCTCTCTCTCTGTCTCAAAAATAAATAAAAACATTAAAAATTTTTAAAAATATATAATTTAAATTACTATCTAATGAATAAGTCAACCAGAAAAATCAAAGACAGTTGGAGAAAATAATAAGTTAGAGCTAAACAAGTTACACAGAATGCTGTGTAGAGACACAAAGAAATGGAAAATATGAAAGAAAGACTAAGAAATATGAAGAACAGAGTGAGAAAGCCTAAAATACATCTAGTCTAATCAAGATTCTAGGAAGAATATAAAGAATGAGAGAGAGGCAATATTCAATGAGATATCAGAACAGTATTTTGTACTGAAAAATACTAATACTCAGAAAAAGAAATCCCAAAGAACCCCAATCTGGATAAAGAGAAATCCATACCTAAACACTAGAGAAACTGAAGAACATTAAAACCAAAACGTAGATCTGAAAAGCAGCCAGGAAAAAAGAGAGATTACATGCACAGGCTGATTAGACCCTGAGACTGACCTCTGACTTCTGAATAGCAACAATGGAAGACAGTGTAATAATATCAAAGAGTTATAGAGAAAGCTAGCATTGACCAAAAGTTCAATCCTGAAATCCCTTAAAACTCCAATAAAAAGATTTTTTAAAAAGTCAAAGCCAAAGGACAGGAAGAAAAGGAGAAAAGATAACAAAATTTTGAAGGCTGGGAACTGGCATAGCAGGCTAGTTCTCCACAGATTCCTAGTTAGTAGTGGGGGAAGATAACAATCAGTCTTTATTATGCTACAGAATCCTGAAAAGTCTCAGAAACCAGCAGTCCTTGATACTTCTGGAACTAGGGGTAAAGGAGAGGTGAGACAGAGTGAAAGGTATTAACCGTTAAGCACTTAACTGCCTAGATCCCTCGCCACCCCGTGCCACTGGGTAAGCCTTTGTCCTAGCAAAACACTTGATGGTAAATCCTTCAGAGAGGATAAAACAGGCTTTGGACTAGAAGTTGGCCTAGGCAGTTGAAGACACGGGCTCCTTACTGAAATCAAGTGATTAAGTGACCATACTTACTGAGTTATGCTGAGATACCCAACCCTCTTTCCCTATTCAGCAACTGGAACAATGTCAGCTGGACCTTTCCTCTCTAGGCAGATGTTTCTTCTCTGAGGAATCTCACTAGCTTATGGGAGAAAATCCTAAAATATTCGCACCTGGGATTACACAACAAATGGCTTACCAATGGCTCTCAATATTGGCTGCTTATTAGCATCATTTTGGAAGCTCTGAAAAAATAGTGGTGCCTGGGTTCCACTCCCAAGAGTGTCTTGGGGGAGGGAAGGTGTGGGGAGATGGCCAACAGTTGAGATTTTTAAAAAATCTCTCCAGGTGATTCTAAGGTTCAGCCATGGTTAAGAACCACTACCTTACAGTGAAACTCAAAAACATATTCAAAGCTTCCAATCAGTTTTTTGTCTTCTGTCAGTAATAAGAGGGAAATCAAGGGTTACTTAAGAGGACATATGAGAAAGTCTTCTAAAACAGGAGAGACAAGAAAATAAAAACAGGGAAAAAACCCACCACAACTTGGAGGAAACAGAAACTCTAAAAACAACAACAACAACCTTAAGATAATTATTTAGGAGCAAAATTGAGCTCTTGAAAATTAAAAGCAGAATAGCAGAAATTTTAAAAATCAAAATAAAAGTCAGAAATTAACATGTGGAAATATCACAGAATATATAGCTGAAAAACAAAAACAAACTTTAGAAAAAGGTAAGTAAGAGAGAAAAGATAAGAAAATTGGAAGACCAATCCAGGAAGGCCAACATTCAAATAATGGAAACTTCAGAAAGAGACATCCAAAAAAAATTGATAGGAGAAAATTCAAGGATGTAGACTTTCATACTTAAAGGGCTAAGAACAATGATCAAAATGAACTAGCGCAAGCATATCCCTGAAACTTTGTAACATCAGACATAGAGAAAGGCTTAGAAAATTCAAGAGAGAGAAAAACAAAGAAACAGAAAACCAGGGATCAGATTTCTCAAGAACACTGAAGCCAGAGAGCAATAGGAAATGCCTTTAAACTTCTGAAGGAAAATAATTTATCCCAAATCATGGAATATAGGAAACAAGATCTATCAAAGAAGAGAATCAAGGGGTATCTCCAGAATGAATCAAGGGGTATCTCCAAGGGGTATCTATGCTCTTTTGAAAGAGCATAGATGACCACTATGACCATCGCAGAGGGTAAGCAATCTGAATGACGGGAGCAGTGTAACTCAAAAGGCAGGAATACTGAAGGCTCTCATCACCACACCTGTGGCCACTGGACACTTTGCAGTCTGATGCAACTTCTGGAGTATGTGCTCTACTAAAGCAAGGGAGTGAAACAAAAAATGGAAGGTAGGAAATCAAAGAAACAGAGAATACAACTCAGGAGAAAGGCAGAGAATTCTGTGGATAGCTGCACAGAAGAGCCCAAGAATAACAGGTGCTTATAAGGCTGAGATAGCAACCAGAGGAGAATAGAGGTCTCCAGGAAGGATATGTATCAGGAACAAAAACGGAATTGATAGGGAGTGCTCAAAGAAAATTTTATTTAGAGGCTATTAGAACATGTGAAAAAAATCATGAGTAGCTACTAAAACCTAACTTTAGGGGGCACCTGAATGGCGCAATCTGTTAAACTTCCAACTCTTGATCTTGGCTCAGGTCATGATCTCACAGTTCAGTTCGTTAGTTCAAGCCCCACATCAGGCTGTGTGTTGACAGTACAGAGCCTGCTTGGGATTCTGTCTCTCATTCTCTCTTCCCCTCCCCCACTTGTGTTCTCTCTCTCTCCCTCTCAAAATAAATATATAAATAAAAAAATTTTTTTAACTAACTTTAGGGGAAAAAAATCAGAAGGGAAACAATTATATTATGTATGCTTGGGTGTGAATAATATTTGCATGACAACAAAATAAACAAAGTAAAGTAAAAAAACGCTTTAACTGCAAACTGTAATAAAGCTACACTGGGAGACGGGGGGGGGGGGGGGGGGGGGGTGGGCAATAGCACAGGAGACATGGCAGTGTAAGGGAGCCAAATCTTCATCAATAACCATCATAATAACTCCTTATTGAGTGAATAGAAAATGGCTACAATTGATTAATCAAAAGAATTAATGCATCACTAGAAAATTATAGGTATGTGTAAATGCCTGAGGAAAAAGCTGGAGTCATCACTTTTAGAGATGGAGTCTGTACTGAATAAGGATGAGTGAGTGTGGCAACAGCTGTATTTGTTATATATGCTTTTAACTGCTATTCAACTTTTTAATCCATATGCATATATTACTTTGATAAAAAGAAAAAGAAGACAATCACAAACATATACTAAAATTAAAATATTTTCAAAAATAAAGGTAAAATAAAGACAGAATTTTCAGAATTTCAAAATGAAGAATCTTCAAAGGACAAGCATTAATTACCAATAGGTTCTTTTTTTTTTTGTAATATGAAATTTATTGTCCAATTGGTTTCTATACAACACCCAGTGCTCATCCCAACAGGTGCCCTTCTCAATGCCCCATCACCCACTTTCCCCTCCTTCCTTCCCCCCATCAACCCTCAGTTTATCTCAGTTTTTAAGAGTCTCTTATGGTTTGCCTCCCTCCCTCTTTTTTTTCCTTCCCCTCCCCATGGTCTTCTGTTAAGTTTCTCAGGATCCACATAAGAGTGAAAACATACGGTATCTGTCTTTCTCTGTATGACTTATTTCACTTAGCATAACACTCTCCAGTTCCATCCACGTTGCTACAAAAGGCCATATTTCATTCTTTCTCATTGCCAAGTAGTATGCCACTGCTTGTGTGTGTGTGTGTGTGTGTATGTGTATATGTGTGTGTATATATATAACATACACACACACACACGTATATATATACATATATATGTACACACATATATATGTGTGTGTATATATATATATATATATATATATATATATATAAACTCCCACCAACAGTGCAAGAGGGTTCCCATTTCTCCACATCTTTGCCAGCATCTATAGTCTCCTGATTTGTTCATTTTAGCCACTCTGACTGGTGTGAATTACCAATAGGTTCTTACTTAAATTTTTAGTGACATATTTCAGAAAGAAGGAAGATGATCCGGCAGGGAAGATCTGAGATGCAAGAAAGAATAGTGTGCCAAGAATATGAAATATTTGTGGATAATGCTAAACACATATAGACCAGGTAAAACAATAATAATATGTCACATTGGTGGGGTTAAAAAAATCAAGGTATACACAAAATTCTGGATGGGGGTGGGGGGAACAGCATTTGGTCAGATAAGGGATAATGGGAGATAAATGTCTTCTTTTTGTTTTTAAATTTTTAAATGCTTTATTTACTTTTGAAAGAGCATAAGCAGGGGAGGGGCAGAGAGAGAGGGAGACAGAGGATTCAAAGCAGGCTCCGTGAGGAAAGCAGCCCAATGTGGGGCTTAAACTCACAAACTGTGAGATTATGACCTGAGCCAAAGTCGGACGCTCAACCAACTGAGCCACCCAGGTGCCCCAGAAGATAAATGTCTTCTAAGATCCGGATGAAATCTAAATAGAGGGTAAAAACATAGATTTATTTCCCAAAATCTAGTATAGCCACTAAAGTGGAAACAGAATATTTAACTTCCAAACTAGTAGAAGGGGGAGAAAACAGAATGAAGAAAAAATAACAAAAAAATCAACATAAAAGAATACAAGGAAGGATAAAAGAAGAAATTTATTTTTTTGTAAAATAAGAAATTTAAAGGAAAAAAACTGGACAAATAGAAAGCAAAATATTATATCATAGAAACAGACTGAAAATACAGATGACCCTTGAATAATGTGGAGATTAGGGGCACTGACCCCTTTCCTCCCGTCCATGCATTTGAAAATCCACATATAACTTTTGATTCCCTAAAAATTTAACTACTAAGATCCTACTGTTTACCAGAAGCCTTACTGATAACATAATCAGTTACAGACTTTGCATGTTCTGTGTATTATCTACTATATTCTTACAATAAAGTAAGCTACAGAAAATGTTATTAGGAAAATCATAAGGAAAAAAGAATACATTGAGAGAACCATACTGTGTGTGTGTGTGTGTGTGTGTATGGCTGTGTGCATGTGTGTATAAAACAATCCATGTGTAAGTTCCAAAAAAATCCACATGTACTTCAAACCCATGTTGTTCAAGGGCCCAATTTATTAGGAATCACAATCAATATACATAGACTAATTCTGTAGTTTGAAAGACAAGAAAGCCAAACTCAAGAAAAAAATCCAATGATACACTGTTTATAAGAAACACACAATATCAGGACAAAGGAAGCCAGAAATTAAAGGTATGGAAAATGATCTATCGGGTATATATGCAGAAGTTAAAATAACATCAAAGAAAACATTAGAGTGAAAAGCATTACTAAAGAGAATAATTACACACTGATAAATATTTTGTTTCACCAGAAATATTTAACAGTTCTAAATGTGTATGCATGTAGTGACACAGCTTTAAAACACATGAAGCAAAAGTGACAAACTTATGAGAAAATGACAAATCCACTATCATTGGAAGATTTTAACATCTTTCTTTCAGCATTTGATAGATCAACCAGACAAAAAGTCATAAAAGATACACAATATGTCAGCAATACAATTAAAATAACTTGGACACAGGGGCATCTGGGTGGCTCAGTTGGTTGAGTGGCAGACTCTTGATTTTGGCTCAGGTCTTGATCTTAAGGTTTGTAGGACTGAGCCCCATGCTGGGCTCTGCACTGATAGCATGAAGCCTGCTTGAGATTCTCTTTCTCCTCTTTCTCTGCCCCTGCCCCTGCTTGTGTGCGCACTCTCTCTCTCTCTCTCTCTCTCTCTAACTAAATAAATATTTTTTAAAAATAAAATAAAGAGAATAACATTCCCAATAACTGGAACATGCACATTCTTTTCAAGCACACCAAAGACATTTTTTACCAAAGAAAAAAAGACTACACTTGTCTATAAATTTTAAAGGCTCATGATCACATAGATCACATTCTCTGATTGCAGTCAGTTAACTGAAAAATTAACATACAAACATACATACACACACATTTTAAAAGTAACTTTAAAAAACCCATACATCTGTAAGCTCAATATATATTTAAAAATTTTTTTTAATTTATTTATTTATTTTGAGAGAGACAGAGAAAGAGCGAGCGAGCAGGGGAGGGACAGACAGAGAGAGAATCCCAAGCAGGCTCTGCACTGCCAGCACGGAGCCTGATGTGGGCTCGAACCACAAACTGACCGTGAGATCATGACCTAAGCCAAAATCAAGAGCTGGACGATTAACCGACTGAGCCATCCAGGTGCCCCTCAATATATTTTTGAATAACCCACGGGTCAGAGAAGAAACCAGTAATGGAAACGAGAAAATACTTCGATATGAACAATAATGAAAATAACACTAAAACTCATGGGGGGCTGTCACTGGAAATGGTGGGGTATAAGAAGCTCCAGGACTCCAGTTCTTTACAAAATCAACTCATGAGCTGGCAGAAACCGTCAGAATCAACTTTTGCAGGATTCTGGAGTCTAGTCAAAAACTGAGAACCACTAGAAGAAGGCTAGGTGAAGAAAAGCACCTGCTTGCAGGAAAAGAGTGCTTGTGAACCTTAAACTGCCGACTTACCATCCTTCGTCCCTCGCACCTCACACCTCAGGGCAGTGGCTGTGAAGAGAGCAGCTGCATTCCTGGTGCAGGTCTCCAGCGCCAGAGGGAACAATAAGGACCTTATTTCCAGAGAATTGTGGTTGTGGGTTTCAATCTATCTGGTGGTGCCCTTAAGGACTGGTGTGAGGAGTTACCTTTCTTTTGCCCAACGTGTAACGTTCCCAGGGCTCAGCTGGCTTTCTGAGTGGCTATATACCAAAAGCACTTAAGTACAATTACTGGCTGAGCAGCCTGGACAAGGGACAACAATGGGCACAAATGATAGACTGAGAAGCCTGAGAAAGAAGACGATAGAAAAGGAGACACGTGGGGGATTGAAAAGCTCCTGCACAAGGGGGGACAGAGAAATCCACAGGCATTCCAAGGGCCGGGTACAGGCTCAAAAAGGCCTGAGAAACCCTTAAACTTTCACTCCTGGCTGGCCTGCAAGCTCTGTGCAAGCAGGAAGTAAAGGCTAAATAAAGCAGAGTTGTAGACAGGTTGGTTAAGCACTGAAGCAGTTCCTCAACATAGAACCAATCTGGGAGAGGTTTTTCCTTTCTTTCCTTGGCTCCAAGTGTTTAAGGAAATTGTCAAAACACTAGGTCAAAACACTGTGCAATAGAACACAGACCTCAAAAGCTGCACATACCAAAAAATACGTTTTTTTAAAGTAATTTTAAAAAGTCATTAGCCGTTAAATAATAGCAACCCATAACTAGCAGCAACAACAAACCCTGGGAAGGGGGGGGATTTTCAGAGTTGTCACATTATTATCATATTCAGAATGTTCAAGTTTCAGGAAAAAATTACAAGACATGCCAAGAAAAAGGAAAGTATGGTCCATAAATGGGGGTGGGGGGAGAAATTAATACAAACTATCCAAGAGGAAGCCAAGAAGATACTAGATTTACTAGACAAAGACTTTAAAACTTGTAGGCCATAGATTATGTGCACCATGGTGGGAAATCTATAGTTTAAAATGCTTACATTAGAAAATAAGACTGAAAATTACTGAATTCGATATTGAATCAACTTGTTACTAACTTTTAAAGTTATTAGAAAAACAACAGCAATAGAAAATGGAAGAGATAATAAAGATAAGAACAGAAAACACTGAAACAGGAAACAATGATATAATGTAGAGAATCAGAAAAACCAAAATCTGTTCTTGGAAAGGGTTAACTGTAATAAGATGGATCAGAAATAACAGTAAAAAGGGATAAATAAACAATAGTAGGCACAAGAAAGAGAACATAATTACAGATGCTACAGAGATTAAAAACTTAAGAAATTATGAATATCTTTAAGCCAATAAATTTGAAAACCTAATTGAAATGGACAAATTTCTAGAAAAATATGAATTACTAAAACTGACTCAATAAAAAATAGAAGACTAGTTCCATAAATAATAAGATATTTAATTAACAGCTAATAATCTTCCCACAAGACCCTGAAGGCTTAACAGGTAAGTTCTGCCAGACAGTCAAGAAACAGACAAATTTAGTATTTAAAAAAAAATATTTTAGCGGGGAAAAAAAGCAAAACCCTACAACACATTCTGAGACTGATAAGACCTGAAAACAAAATCAGACAAGGAAGTACAAGAAAATTCTAGTTGACCTGACTTACGAATGCAAATGCAAAACTAAATATTTGGTAAAACGAATCCAACTATATACAAAAAGTTATCATGACCAAGTTAGATTTCTTCCAGGGATTCCAGGTATGTCTAACATTAGAAAATATTATAATCTACTTCATTAACTTTAAACAAGAAAAAAACATATGATCATCTCAACATTTTCAGAAAAAGCATTTGATAAAATTCAGCCACTATTCAAAAATTTTAAAAACTCTTAGCCAACCAGAAATATAAGGCAATTTCCCTAACCTGATAAAGGGTAGGTATCAAAATCCTGTTAGCAAATGTGTTTTTAATGGTAAAATACAAGCATTACTTCTAAAATTTAAAAACAAACAAATATGAGAAAGATGACCATCAGTGCTCTTTCTGTTTAATATCATTCTGATTTCCTACCATCAGAGTAAAAGAAAGGGAAAACAAAACCAAATGAAATTATTATCCATATAAAATATTGCAAAGAAACTACAAACAATTATGGTAAATAAGGGTTTAGCAAGGTTGCCAGATGCAAGATCAAAATCCAAAAGTCAGTTACTTGTCTATACATTTTGTAATATGCAGAGTATATTAAAGATACTATATTTATATGCAGTAAATATATATATTTTATGCATATATATATATTTGCCATATATATATTTGCTACATATATCTCTAAAATGTCACAAAATTTGTAACAAAAAGATGGAAGATGTAGAGAAAATTATAAAATATTATTGAATGACAGTAAAGAAAACCAAAACAAATGGAGAGACACAGCACATTCATGGATAAGAAGACCCAACATTGTAAAGATGCCGAAAGTACTGGTAATGTTTGATTTCTTTTAAACTTAGTGATGAGTAATGGGTCTTCATTTTATTAAAACTGTTTAAACTGTACCCAAACATTATATGCCTTCTTTTGCATGTATGGTCTATTTCAGACAAAAATTTTTACGGTCCAGCTAATAAGGTTTTAAGAAAATTTTAAAGGGACAGTCTTAGTTTAAAGAAGTTTAAAAAATTCCTTTCAAAAATCATTAAGTATATCAAATGTTCAGCCAAAAAATTAATAGCTCACATACACATGCATATATATGCACACACAACACTCAATGATAAGGAGGACTGGAATAAAATCAGAAGGTAGGTTCTGTGGAGACAGTGACAAAGATGTTGGTGAGACAGAGGGCATGGACTTTGGGTGGGATTTTGCCCTAATCCCAGGATGACTGAATGCACTGTAGCAGAGACAGTGCCTTTTATATCAGACAACTGGCGAGCCACATGAGAACAATATTCCCCTCTGGCAGGCTGACATTATAGGGCTCAGTGGGAAAACCATACGCCTAATTTTCACGGCAGCACATAAGGAACAGTGACTGACTCAGTTGTACTATAAGTACAAAATAAGAGTATTTTCTATCCTTAAATCTCACCTAAAAAGTTTTCTTTTTCTTTTAAGCTTGCAATTGATTCTCTCTGTAAAGTGTCTTGTGATACTGTGAATTAGGCTATATAAAAATAAAGCACACTGCATTATATAAAGTTTTACTGCCTCTCTGCTATAACATCAAATGTGCTTGATTCTCCAGGCCTAATTTGTATATCTTTAGATTCACTGAGTAGTTTTCACCTTATGAAGAATTCAATAAAATGGTATTAAAAGAGACAAAGATTGCTGTCAGCTATAAATTCTTTTTTATCTTTCCTCTGAGCCTCGGCCTTTGGCAAATGGTTCTTTTGGATTTGCAAATGCATCCCAGCAGTAAAGGTCTGCTTAGTTCATACAGAAGTTAGATCAGTTAGCATTAATAAACTAGAATAACCCATTTCTAAAAGATACATATTAGAAAGTCTTCACAACTAGTGTTTCCTTAGTCACATAATTGATAAAGAAAATCACGGTGTTTTCAGGCCCCAGTAGACTGGAAAACAGTTTGGCTGGGGTATATTTGATAACTCCTGAATGACTTCAAATGTCACAAGAAGACAATGCTTGAATATGGTGGCCAATTCAATAGGGGAAAAAAAAAGGATAAAAGACATCTAGGCTTCACGGGGAATCTTCTCTCATCTTGCTTGGAATATACTGACAAAAATACACTTGGTTCATATCAAATCTAAATGTGCAGGATTCTTTTAGCTTTGACCTCAGTTCTCTACTATTGGCTTCAACCTTAGTCTTTGGAAGGGGGTTAAAAGCCTACGATCTGCTTCAGTGTCATTTTGGGCAACTGAATGTATGCATTCATGATAATGATCATGTGATATGCAGGCTCCTATAAAACCCAACTAACATAACAACCAAAGTACTATGAACAAGGTATGCCATTTGGACTTATCCTTAGTATCTTAGTATCAAACTTAGAAGTTTGAATCTGTGTTCATTACCGTGAGACTAAAATGCTATAATGATAATTATTACTGTGTGAAAATCATTACAAAAGTATTAACTTTATGTATAAAATTATTAAAAATCAGAATGGTCATATAAAAAGGGATATAGATTAATATTGCAAATATTAAGAAACAGATTCACGAGTTATCTTTAGGAAGACCATTATATGCTTTTTGAATCAAAATATCTCTATAAAATTTTTTAAAATACCAGACCAACTATTAGAGATTAAATAGTATCCTAATTCTAATCTTCTTAATATTATTTGGTGAAATGTTATTCATAACCATAAGCAAAAAACCTCTATTTAAATTTATTTTCTTTCACATAGGATACAAGTTTCAAGAAACAATTCCTTTTTTAAAAAGCTTTTTTTAAAAAAATTATTGAGAGCAAGCAAGAGCATGCATGCAAGCATGGGAGAGGCAAAAGCAGAGAATCTTAAGCAGGCTCCACGCTCAGCGCAAAGCCCAACGTGGGGCTCCCATGACCACGAGATCATGACCTGAGATGAAATCAAGAGTCTGATGCTTAACTGGCTGGACCACACAGGCGCCCCTCAAGAAACAATTCTATTTGAGAAATCTTCATGTCATGTAAGGATAAATTTAAGATAGATGTCAACTTCGCTACCTCAAACTTTCATAGGAGAGAAGACTCTAACATAAATAACATCCATGATACTTATCTTCAATTTAAATAGAATAAATATGAAAAGAAGAATACAGAATTACAGAAAAATGAGCTGCCACTAGGAATCATGAGACTTTAGTTCAAAGTGTCTATTATCATGCAATATAGTGGTCATAGGATCAATTTAACAGGTGGTAGTGCTGACGGTGCTGGTTCCTATCATATTGTGTCAAATTTTAAAATTCTGATTCCTAAAACTGTAGAAATTGTAATGATATTTATATTTGGGATACATTTTCAAATTCTTTGTCAAAAGTCCTCTCTCTATTTCTGGTCTCAATTTTACATTTTGCCAAACTATGTATCCGGTGTACCTCTAAAGTGACATTCTATATTATGTTGCAAGAAGAGATAACGTACAGTATAACATACAGTAGAATGAACAATGAAACACTTATGAATTTCCTTGCGGACATTCACCTTATTAGGAACTTCAAGGTAAATAATCATTTCTATTTCAACTACTTCTATGTTTTGAGTGAAGATCCACGCATATTTGTCTGCTTTGGGGAGACATTATATTAAGTCTAGATTATAAGGCAAAAACCGTAGGAAGGGATCCTGTGTCTAATGTGCATCATTCAGCAGTTGCTATCCGGTCAGTGCAGCAGGGATTATGGGTGATGGCCACATGACTGGCTGTATGGATTTGGGACAGACCTTCTAAATGAGTAACATTCAGCTTGTTCCATCTGTGCCCAGAGGAGAAATCAGCCAAATAGATAAGCTATTCCACTAAATTCTTGGGGAAAGAACTTGCCCAGATGCCAAATACATTTATGCAGAATCATAAAGGAGAAGACCGGATTCACAGGGTGTCAGACATTTGTGGGTCGAACAGGCCTGAAATCCAGAAGAGGAAAATAATGGTCCGTTTCATTAGCATTCCCTGTTCTCAGAACTAGGTAACATCACTTTGATTTAAAATGCATGTGCTCAACTCACCCTGATAGGATGTGCCGATGCTACTCACAGTCCATAGGGCTATCGTCTAAAGTGAAATGTAATCTCCAAGTGAAAAATATAAAATGATGGAAAAAGTATTTTCCTCACTCAAGTGAAATCTGGTTTTATGATGCTCTTGCTCAAGAGACATCTGTTAGCATATTTGGATTTAAATGTTCAGATGTGTACTTTGTGCCAAGAAAATGCTTCTAGTATGACTGCCCGACAAAAAGTCTGCTTTAGTAAAACAGCTTCGAGGTTCACAGTTTAATTGGCTGGAGCCAGACCGCGTGGCTGTAATCAGGGCCCCTCTCCTACTTGGCTTGTACAATGACAGCCGCTTTAGCTCTCCAACATTAGGGGCTGTTTTGTTTTGCTTTTTAAGGAATGAAGAAAAGGAAGATGGTAACACTTAGCACCTATATTAGCTGTTAGGATTATAGTCCACTTAGGACTTTTATAATGATTTGTCTTACAGCTTTCTGTTTTTCACCAAGGAAAAGGGAACAAAGATACTTTGGAACAGGGAGCTATTTGTGGATTTCTGCACACAGTGTATTAGCTTTTTCTTATCTCCTCTGTATTACCAGAGTTCTTACTGACTGAAAGTGAATACACCAGCTGAATTTAGTGTGTTGAAAGATTTGATATGGTCCTTTTCAAATGAAGTGTGTTGAAAACAGCAGTCCCCATCAATTCTTTGGCCAGTACCTTCTTTCTGATGGTACATATTTTGTATATACATATACAAACACCTATGCTGTTTCTAAACTTTAACCTTGAAATGACTTTGTTCCTAATAAATACTAATATCCAAAACCCGACAACCGTATAAACTGGAACTTAAAGTTAAACCTTCATGACTTCTGAAATATTAAAATGTCACCATAAAAAGTACATTTAAAGGGGTTACATAAATTGGATTTTATGATGCATTGTCTTATCCTTTCTCAAGAATGAAATTTGAGCTGTGTTAGACCACAGGTACTGGCAAAAACAATTTTTAAACAAAAGGGGGCAAATGACAACAGTACAATAATTTATTTTTAGGACTATGTAATGTACCAAACTCTCCACTTGACCTTTTAACTGTCTTTAACTGGCAGGAAATCTGTGATAATTTATAGTTTACTTGATAGAGGTGAGGATTTAATAAAGAATCTTTTTAACTTATTTTTACCAGATTTTAAAGACATATATTATATCTAGAGCCAAATTTCTTTCTGCTTAATCTTGCTGGGAAAGTTTCATTTCCTTTAACTCAATACATAAAATCTGCACCTTTGTCTGCCAGAGAAATATGCTCAATACATGGTCTGTTTCATGGCTTGATACACCACAATAAATTGTTAATGATACATTACTGCACCAAAAAACAAGCAAATGCAATACCATGTTCTTTGTACATTTCAAACAGAGCCTGGGAATTTGAAAATATTCCCCTTTTAACCCTTCAACATCAATATCACTGCCAATAAATATGTATTAAACACGTGTGCACTACACTTATAAACCCATGCTAAATGCTGCTGGGTATTCACATTCGTTCACAACTGAGTATGCTTTAGAGTGACTACAGTATACAACAATGTAATGAAAAGTATGTAATTATTCACCATCTTTTTCATGAACCACTCAAACAGGAAATATCCAAACTGATTACTGCTGGCTGATGTGATAAAGAAATTACACAAGGGATCAAGAAGACTAACTCACCTGAAAAAAAGAAAATACTGAATAAAAAAATTGGATGCCTTAACTTAGTATATGATAGCCTTAAAATCCTGGGTGCTATGAATATTAAAATACACCAGAATGGTACATTTTATAAGTTATATTTTCTCTTTGGCTTCTGGGCCTCAAGCTTCATGTTGGTGATTCATGATTTATATTGTCAGTCAAAGCTCTTAATAAAAATACAGCTTTATGTCATTCAGTTGGGAATAGGATTTCTTCCTTCTCTCTCTGTAGAGTCTCACATACATATTGAATATATTCTACTAGTAATTATGAAATATAAGGTTATAAGGGCCATCAGTGATTGTTAGCATATGCCACTCAAACTTCTCTCTGATGGTACAATGAAATGATTGGAAATGTTGGTGCCATCACCTATCTGTGTATGTAGGGCTATAAGAGGGGAGAAGGCTCCTTGGACTTGCAACACCTAGCCTTCCTGTGCAGGCTTGTCTCACATACACTGACCTCTATCATGTGGTCACAAAGAGTGCTTTCCAAAGTGGGGTGCATGCACTCCAGGGGCTTGTAAAATTATTTTTTTTAATCTTTTTCTTTTTTTTTTTTTTTTTTTAACATTTATTTACTGTTGAGAGACACAGTGCATACAGGGGGAGGGGCAGAAAGAGAGGGAGACACAGAATGTGAAGCAGGCTCCAGGCTCCGAGCTGTCAGCACAGAGCCCGACGTGGGGCTTGAATTCATGAACTGTAAAATCATGACTGGAGCTGAAGTCAGACGCTTAACCAACTGAGCCACCCAGGCGCCCCAAGGGGCTTGTAAAATTTTGATTCATTAGTTCCAGAAGAAAATACTAGATTTTATATTACCATTACCTTTATTGTAGGCTTTTAAAATGCTTATGTTTTTGTGTTTTATAATATACATACTGGTATGGGAATATATGCATATAATTTATAAACAAATAAATATACTGGGGTGCCCACTTGTATATTTTTTGTAAAAGCTTCAGTAAGATAAAATTCACATACCTTATAATTCACCTATTTAAAGTACACAGTTCAGTGGTTTAACAGTTTATCCACAGAGGTGTACAACCATCGCCACAATCAATTTTTAGCACATTTCATCACCTCAGAAAACAACCCTGTATCTTTTAAGTCATCAACCCCCCTATTTTCCTCCCATTTTTTTAGCCTTAAGCAACCACTAATCTACTTTCTGTCTTAATAGATTTGCCTATTCTGGACATATCATACAGTAGGAGTCACAAAATGTGTGATCTTTTACGACTGGCTTCTTTTACTTAGCATAGTATTTTCAAGGTTCTTCTGTGTTGTAGCATGTATAGGTATCTCATTCCTTTTAATGGCTGAATAATAATCCCCTGCACAGCTATAACACATTTTCTATATCCATTCGTCAGCTAAGGACATGTGGGTCTCTTCCACCATGTGGCTATTGTGCATACTGTTGCCATAAACGTTCATGTTCAAGTTTCCATGTGGATACATATTTTCATTTCTCTTGGGTATATACCTAAAAGTGGAATTGCTAGGTTAAATGGTAACTCTATATTTAACTTTAGGGGGAACTGTCAGACTGTTTTCCAAAATGACTGAACCATTTTTACATTGCCAGCAGCAGTTTATGAGGGTTCTGTGTTTCTACATCCTTGCCAACACTTATTGTTATCAGGGACTTTTTTTTTTTAATACCACATTTTTTCCTTTCATTTGAGTATAGTTGACACACAATGTTATATTAGTTTCAGGTGTATGACTTAGTGATTTGACAAGTTTGTACATTATGCTATGTTCACCAAAGTGTAGCTAACATCTGTCCTGTTACACTGGCGTTATAGTATCATTGACTATATTCCTTTTGCTATGGCTTTTATTCTGGTGACTTATTCGTTCCATAACTGGAAGCCTGTATCTCTCGCTCCCCTTCACCCATTTTGCCTAACTCTTCACCCCTCTCCCCTGTGGCAACCATCAGTTTGATTCGGGCTATCCCACTGGGCATGACGTGGTGTTTCACTGTAGTTCTGGTTTGTACTTTCTTGATGACTAATAATGTTGATTATCTTATTCACATGCAATTCTTTAAACTAATGGTGTGCATGACCAAAAAAATTCTGAGACCACTGGTATAAAGTTCTCTGGCAATTTCAGGGCAGTTATCCAATGAAAACTCCAGAGAACATTCTGAAGCAAACATCGCAAGGCATTTAGACAAGAAAAAAGACACTTCCACAGATGACATACAAATTAAACCAAAAAGTATGGGAAACCCGTGGGAGAATCAAAGATCCACCAGATATAGACATCGAGATACTGCCTCCAATTCAGGGATATTACACCACTCTGAGGGACTTGTCGGAAATCACCTTCACTGTCACCATCGCGTAAGCTAATGCCTGTCTCTACCCTCATTGCAAAGAGGCGGTGGCAGTGATCATAGTTACATCCTGGGCACACCATCAGCAGTCCATGAAAGGCAATCTAGTGACAACTCTGAGGAGGCACTCCACCAGGACCAAGATATTAGAGGCTGTCGCCTGTATCTGTGCAAACAGCTCTTCTTAGTACAGAACAGAGAGAACTACAGAGGATTTTAAAAATATAGCAAAATATATAAACAAGTGCTCTTTTGGGGCCAAAATTATATACATTCTATATTTTGGTATTACGGGACAACAGACAGTCAACATTTCTGCTTAGCAAAATTACTTTTGGAAATTACACAGGCTGGTGAAATCCCAGTCTGGGAAGTATATGCCTTCTACTCTAGATAGGACCTACGGTCTCTCTAACTTACTCTAGTCATTCCTGCCCTTTTTTTTTTTTTTTTTTTTTTTTTTCAGAGAGAGAGAGAGAGAGAGAGTGGGCGTGTGCGCATGATCTTCAGCTGGCTCCGTGCCCAGTATGGAGCCTGACAAAGGACTCTGTCTCACGACCCTGAGATCACGACCTGAGCCGAGACCAAGAGTCAGATGCTCAATCGAGTGAGCCACCAGGCACCCCTCATTTCTGCTTTGATATGCTTGTTTCTGCTCTTTCCCTAACCCTGGAACACCAAGTTTTCAAATTCTACCCAGTCAATTTGTCAGTTTACTCAAATATTTACTGAGCATCTAAATGGAAGGCACCATGCTTGGCTGAAAGAATTAGGAAGAAGACTGTGTGTGCCAAGATGATTAGCTCATGAACCCTACTCTCAAGGGTTTTATGTACTATGCTCTCCATCAAGTCTTTCGTGATAGACTGATTAACAATTTCTGAATCACATCAACTGTTAATAGCACTATGAGGGGCAAGACTATTTAAAGTTGGAGCTGCTATGGAAAATCTAGCACATATAGGTCATGGTACCTACTACCTGATGCAGTCTTTTAGAGAAGGCTTTTTGGATGAGTCAAAGCTCTAAATAGGAAATAATAAAGGCTTGTACCTTAAGTCAGATCAGCAAAGCAGCACTTCCTATCTCCCTAAATCTAAGAACTAATGTCAACAAATCTTCTGATTATTTTACCAAGAAAGAAAATGCTCTAATGATTAATTCTTTTTTAACTAATCCTTTTTATACCTCTAACACCAGAGTGGCTGTTTCTGAATAAAAAGTCTCTTGTTTCTCTTTTTTCACTGCCTTTCTCTCTCTAATCCTCACCCTGCTGAATTTAATTGCCTTGGCAATGCCAAAACAATGTCTGATCCTAATAGGTCAGCATTGATCGCTCTAAACCAATTGGTTCCTTCATTAGCAAGAAAATGAAGTAAAGAAAAAAGGCAGGTGGCTCTCTGAACAGGCAGCTGGGCTTTTGCTCCTCTTACAGTGCCTCTCTCTCATTAAACAGTAGCTGATCGATTGGCAACTTGCTCAAAACCCACAAAAACTATTCATCACTTTTGACACAGACCTGTTTTAACAGGCCACTCAACTCAAGATCTGGATACCCACACGGTTTATTTGTAGGTCCCATCACAGTCTTCCCAGACAGATCTCTCTGAAGATCATACGGAGAAAAAGGAGGACACATCACCAAACAACCACTCTCTGGCAGGATGCCAAGTAAAGCCCAGCTAGGAGCGGTGGGAGCAAAGGCTTCCCAGGAAGACAGTCTGGAGTCTGTGGCCTGGCAAAAGCAGGCAGGGTGAAGAACGAGTCTTGGTGATATCAGAAAATGGAAGTAAGCAGGGATCTAAAAATATCGGTCATCATCAAAGGGAAGGAGAAAAAAACAAGGTCAAAGAAGGAAAGGGAATGCAAAACAGGAAAGAAAAGAAAACACATACAGGAAAAGCACAATACTCTCTACACTACTTTGGTTGGTTGAGAAATAAACTAAGGAAGAGAGCAGAGTAGGAGTTTCATCAGATGGTCTAGAGAACCACCTCTCTCTGCCAGAAGAGATGTGTGTCACTTACTGCTGGGGCAATGCTGATGAGGGAGTGTGAGGCAAGCTGAGGGCAAAGTACAGGCTAACAGCACCCCCTCCCTGCCCCCCAGGTGGGCTATGGGTGATATTCCTCAGATACTCTTGGCTGCTCAAGAACAGGGGAAAAGAAAGAAAACAAATGGTTGACTGACAGAAATCACAGGCATGCAGGACACGAGTCTTTCAGTTTACGGATAACTTCGTAAACTGCAAGAAAAAGGCAATCTCATCCATAGCCTAATCTCCAGGAACCTATAGACTCCATTTCCTGGAGCCCTAATATCACTCTCATCAAGATGTAACGGGGTTTAAGTGCTTGCCGTGGTGATGTGGAAAACAAAGGCAAATGAGAAATGAAATTCCCTTACTGCCTACAGCCCACTGACAAGTCCTTGAATCAGGCCGAGTGACCTTCCTCTAGGAGCTCAGTTGCCTCGGTGATGACACTTCCCTATGGGCAAAAAGGAATCTTGGCTTATTATTATCCTGATCCCCACCCATAGGTTCCCCAGGATCCTATGGGTCTCCTTAAACACACAAAAATTCCTTTATCTTTAACCCCCAAGTATATGTTGGCAATCATCCTCCAAGCATATAGCCCACTGATATCCATCTGAAGGGTCTCAGGACTAAAGTTTTACTAAATAGTAATAAATGATGTTTTCCTAGCAACAGCTAGCCTCTCAAAGTCCTGGAAACCTTGCTTCCAAAATTCCTTAGAGACTTAACACTGTCCCTAAGCCCCTCCCAACCTGAAGGTTTATAATCAGTCACTCTTCACAACCCCAGAGCAGCTCTTTCTGCCCAGGGGTCCTGTCCCCGTGCTTTAATAAAATCACCTTTTTTGCACCGAAGACCTTTTCAAGAATTCTTTCTTGGCCATTGGCTACAAACCCCCACCATCACCCCAAAACCCCATCAATTGACTCAGATCGTCACGACACAGTGCTAAGCACTGCTTCAAGCCGGGCAAACCTATGTAAGGAAGGGGTATTCCCCAGTCTTGACGACAAAGCATCTACTTACGATACACCAAACACCACACTAGGCTTTTACATAAAATACCTTACTGAACCCGATGACAATCTCACGGAGGGGTCATTTCAATCTTCATCTTACACATTAAAAAGGTAAGATTCAGAGATATAAAGTAACTTGTCCAATGACTCAAAGCCAGTAAGAAACAGCAGTCAGAATTTGAATGTAGTTCTGTTCAATTCCAAAGCCCACAACCTTTTAATGAACCGCTAGTAGGGAATGTGAAAATGAAAATGCAAACAAAAACAAATATGGACTTAATTCATAAGGTATAAAAATAAATAAAAATATGAAATAAGACCATAATTTTTTTTTTTAACGTTTATTTATTTTTGAGACAGAGAGAGACAGAGCATGAATGGGGGAGGGTCAGAGAGAGGGAGACACAGAATCTGAAACAGGCTCCAGGCTCTGAGCCGTCAGCACAGAGCCCGACGCGGGGCTCAAACCCACGGACAGTGAGATTGTGACCTGAGCCGAAGTCGGACACTTAGCCGACTGAGCCACCCAGGCGCCCCAAGACCATAATTTTTAAAGGAAATGAAAAGAGTAAAAGGACCACATCACCACATTTTATTTACCAGGCTATTGCTTTCATCCTACTGGATTCTTCATAATTAGCCCTTGGTTCTGTACCCTCTGGGCGGCAGGACCAGCATTACTGATAATTAGCCTCCCTTTCACTTGCTACCTTTATGTTGCTAGCAGGGTAGCTGAAGAGGACTGGCCTTAAAAACAATCCAATGCCACAGTAGTAGGTCAATTTTCTCCTAAATTTCAAATCCAGAAACAGAAACAATTTACTTCAACTTACATGTCAGTAATTCCTTGTGTTAACAGAATCAAGACCTAGGAAAAACTATTCACTTCTCACACAACTTGAAGCTTTACCAGTTATTCATTAAAAAGCACTTATTGATATGTTGAATTTATTTACCATTCACAAAACACCTTTCATGTTCAAGGCATCCGCTTAAGCTTGAATAAACACTGCTACAGTTATTAAACACAAATATAAATGATCTGAAAACTTATTACAATGTTCACTTGCAGGGGAATATCAGCAATAATTGAAATTAGAAATAACCAACAGGTGAATTTTTGTAAATAATCAGATTTATCCCTAATGACAGATCCATAGAGATGTTGAGTCTCTAGAAATCTTTATTCCACTAAGAAGAATAGGGGGAAAGAGTAGAAAAGAGAAAGGGATATTTATTAGGGGCCTGTCATCTGCTGGGCTCTATGTTCCATCCTGGAACACAGAAATGAAAAGACCAGTGCACTGTTCTCTAGGACTTCAGATTCTAGTAGAAAAGATAAGATGTCTGGTAAATCATTCATCCATATATTCACACACCCTTTCCTTCATCTTTCCGACCAACCTGCAACGTTTGCCAAGTGTTGTGCTGGGCACTGGGGATACAACAATGAACCAGAAAGACCTGGTCCTGTGAACTCAGAGCCTAAATGGGGGAAATAGGCCAGGAAACAGGTAAATGTTACAAAATGTGATAAGTGCTATGACAGGAGAAAGACAGGGTACTCTGATAGCATGGAATAAGGACACCATTGGTGAAGGATAAACAGGAGTTAGAAAGGCAAACAAGGAAAAGAGAAATAAGAGAGAATTCTTTTTGTGGTAAGCACGAACAGTATGTATGAATGCTCAGAGATAAATCAGATCATGTTAAAAGGACTTAAAGAAATTCTGTAGATGCACCATTCAGTAGTAGCCAGTCTCCCATATGGCCCTTGCTGGCTGCCTTCTGTTATTCATACCCCTACAAAGAGCTGACCTTTGCAAGCAATAGGATATTACGGAAATGACGATGTGTGACTTTCAAGGCTAGGTAAAACAAAACACAACAAAGCACTGTGGCCTCTACTTTATTCTCTTAGATCCTTCTCTGGGAGAAAGCAGCCACCATGCTGTGAGGACTCTCCAGCAGCCCTCTAGAGGAGAGGAACTAAGGCCTGCAGAGAACTGGCTACCTTTAAAAGTGAATCGCTCAAACCTAGTCAAACCTTTAGATGACCATAGCCCTGGCTGACATCTTGGCCACAAGCCCATAAAAGACCCTGAGCTAAAACCACCCAGCTAATCTAGTCTCAAAATCCAAACCCATAGAAACCATAAGATAATAAATGCTTATTGTTTAAAATCATTATGCTTGGGATAATTTGTTACCCAGAGATAGGTAAATAATACATATAGCAATCAAGATAGGGATGGAGGTGGTTGAGACCAGAAGCTAGAAAGGTAGACAGGGCCAGATCAAGTAAAACTCTGAATAAAACATGTGTTGGACTTTATCCTGAAAGCAATGAGGAGTCATGGGAGGTTTTGAAATAGGGAAATGATGGAGTCAGGTTTGCATTTAGCAAGAGCACCTGACTACAGTGTGGAGAATGTACTGGAGAGACACAAACCAGAGACACAAAGCTCATTCACTGTACTGGATGCAAACTTGACGTAGACTCTGTGATTCTCTCGACCTCCTCCAACATTCTCTTTAAGCCATGCTGAGGCACCCTTCCACAGGTGCACTCGGATAAAATGCCATACTACTTTCTAAACAGTTGTCAAGGGGCAGAGGAAATACAGAGAAATTAGCTTTCCAAGTGGTGAGCCCTAACTGATGGTGACAGAAGATGGGAGAGAAATATGTCCACTGAACAACCTGCTATGTGTCTTTGCACTGGTTGTGAGGTGGTGACCAGCATGGTAATTTACTGCCTCACATTTTTCCTTATCTGACCTTTACCCTCACCACTCTGGGATGGAACGTACCAGAGGCAATGTCAGCACTTTAATCCTTGCTTCAGGCTCTGTATTTTATAGCTATGATGTTGCATCCAGCAGCCACTAACTACAGTTGCCTATTTAGAGGTAGAAATGTGGCTAATCCAAATTGAGATGTGCCGGAAGTTTAAATTACACACTGATTTTTGAAGACTTAGTATTAAAAGAGAATTTAAAACACCTCATTAATAATTTTTTTGTATTGGAAAATGTGGCATATGTAAACAATGGAGTATTATTCAGCCTTTAAAAAGGAGGAAAACCTGCCACATGTGAATACATGGATGAACTTTGGGACATAAGAACATTATGAAATAAGCCAGACTCAGAAGGACAAATACTACATAGTATCAGTCATATGAGGAATCTAAAATAGTCAAATTCATACAAGCAGAGAGTAGAATGGTAGTTGCAGGGGCTGGGGGTGGGGCAGGCATCAGTCAAAGTCAAAGTTTCAATTACACAAGACGAATAAGATCTAGGGATCTATTGCACAGCATATACCTATAGTCAACAATAATGTATTGTTATACTTAAATATTTGCTAAGGGGGGTAGGATGTATGTTAAGTTGTCATCGTCATCTTCTTCTTGATGAAGATCATCAATATCCTCAAGATCATCTATAAAGAGGGCAGCAGGAAACTTTAGGAGGTGATGGTTATGTTGTTAATGGCCTAGATAGTGGTTTAATGGGTATATGCTTACCTTCAAACTCACCAAGTTGTATATATTAAATGTGTGTAGCTTTCTGTTATATCATACCTAAAAGTGGTTTAAAATGTATAATAAATAATTTTAAATATGGATTACATGCTGAACTGATTATATTTTGCATATAATGGTTTAAATGATTACTGAAGCAACGTGGATGGAACTGGAGAGTGTTATGCCAAGTGAAATAAGTCATACAGAGAAAGACAGATACCGTATGTTTTCACTCTTATGTGGATCCTGAGAAACTTAACAGAAGACCATGGGGGAGGGGAAGGGGAAAAAAAAAAAAACTTAGAGAGGGAGGGAGGCAAACCATAAGAGACTCTTAAAAACTGAGAATAAACTGAGGGTTGATGGGGGGTGGAAGGGAGGGGAAAGTGGGTGATGGGCACTGAGGAGGGCACCTATTGGGATGAGCACTGGGTGTTGTATGGAAACCAATTTGACAATAAATTTCATATTAAAAAAAAAGAAATGATTTTCCAACAACAAAAAAATGATTACTGAAGTTAATTTCACTTATTTCTTATCTTTTTGAATGTAAAAGTTTAAAATAACACACATTTAGACAAGAAAAGGGCAGTTAGTTGTCACAGTGGAGATGCAGAAAAGAGGATGGATGGGAAGGAATCTGAGGAGAAAGGACCTGCCAAGACTGACAGGACTGGCTGCAGAAGGAGAAAGAAGGGAGAAACGAAAGATGATGCCGAGGTTTCTGGTTGGCACAAGTGGGTGTCTTTCACTGAGATGAGAACATAGGAAGAGGAACGTGTTAGAGTGTAGAATTAGTTAGCTTGAAGCATTCTGTTGTTCACTCTAAGGAAACTACACAGTGGCCATTTCAGTGTGTTAGCTACAAGCACAGGGAGATATTCAGGCAGGAATTGAAGATCTTGCTGGACTGGTGTCACATGAGCCCATGAGATTACCTGGGGAGGGTGTGCAAAGTGAGAAGAGCAGGGAACACAAATAAACAAACACATTAAGGATATTCTGGATTGTGATGGGTGTTATACCAGAAATAGAGCAGGATCAAAGGACAGTGAGAAATGGGATAGGGCTGGGTCGCTATTTAAGTCTGGGAATAATCGAGATGGGAACAAGGAACAATGTTGGATGGAGAGAGAAGGAGCCTTCTACATAGAAGAAACACCAAGAGCAAATGCAGGCAGTTGTGAAAGAGCCTTGCAAATTCAGGAAACAGCAGGAGTCTGGTCCTACTGGAATCTAACAAAGGAGGAATGGGACAGGAGAAACCACAAGAGCACAAAGCGAGCAGATGGTGAAGGGCTTTGTATTTCAAGCTAAGGACCCTGGATCTCATTCTGTAGGCCAAGCAGGGTGGGGGAGGGAGGGGTCCTGGGAGTTTTAAGTAGAGGAGTGACATGACCTCATTTGATTTTCACAGCATTCTTTACAGTACATGTTCCTAACAAAAAGGAGTCCCCATCCACTTGGCCCTGACATATCATTGAGTTCCATGGTGCACAATTTGAAAACCACTGGGCTAGATGATTTCTCCACGCCTTAAAATCTAAACAGCCTATGGTTCAAGGTTTGGTGAGGAAAGTATAAAATGGTACTCGTGCCAGTTGCACAAGTCTCTCCCTCTCCCCTTCTCCATCCTCCTTCCTTCACTCACTCTCAGGTGATAATATGTGGTGTAAGCCTGAATGTTAGGAGTATATAGGCATACGAAGGAACCAATGTTCACTTTAAAGTAGCATAGCACATATTTAGGCAAAATACTCAGGAAGAAGGAAGTTAATACCTTCTTGAGGGCTGTCATTGAACAGCTCAAACTAAAAAGAAACAATGAAAGTTACAGGCTGATTATCCAGCAGAGACTTCATCCAGGCCTGCTCACCATCCCCCATCCATGTGCTCTTCAGCTCTTCATCGCACACTTATCCTCCCCTCATAGGCAAACAAGTCAGGAAAACAAGAAAATCCCCAAACAAATTAATTATGATAGTGAAGGGGAAGTAAGCTAGTGGCTGAAAGACAGTTTAACATTGTCTGTTTATTGCAAATGTGTAAGTTTAAGCACTTCATTTTTTTCCCCTCTAATTTCTCATACCCATTAAAAAAATTTTTTTAATGTTTATTTATTATTATTTTTTTAAAAAAAAATTTTTTTTTAACGTTTATTTTTGAGACAGAGAGAGACAGAGCATGAATGGGGGAGGGTCAGAGAGAGAGAGGGAGACACAGAATCTGAAACAGGCTCCGGACTCTGAGCTGTCAGCACAGAGCCCAACGCGGGGCTTGAACCCACGGACCACGAGATCATGACCTGAGCCGAAGTCAGCCGCCTAACCGACTGAGCCACCCAGGCGCCCCTGTTTATTTATTATTTTGAGAGAGAGACAGAGTGTGAGCAGGGGAGGGGCAGAGAGAGAGGGAGACACAGAATCTGAAACTGGCTCCAAGCTCTGAGCTGTCAGCACAGAGCCCTACATGGGGCTGGAACTCACAGACCTCAAGATCATGACCTGAGCCGAAGTCGGACACTTAACCGACTGAGCCACCCAGGCGCCCCAATCTCATACCCATTTTTAAAAAGTAATTACTTTATTTTATGGCTAGGACAAGTGACTTGCCCAGAATCACATACTCTTTGCTCCTCAGTTCAAAGCCTTTGCAATCACACAGCTTTTCATTCCATTGCGGGTTTTCTAAGATGAAATGCATTTCACAACACTAAGATGGAGAAACATTTGTTTTCACTAAGAAAAGGTTTGTTTTTAAAATAAATGGTATTCAGGAATAGCCTTCACTAATGTTACTTATGATATAATAGTAAGTCCTTTGGTGGGAAGAATTTGCAAACATTTTACAAAACACTGAGAGATGCTTGTGTCTCAAAAGCCAAACGAGTTTCTGAACAAAAACTAAATTAAACCCATTATAAAAAGCTTTTCAATGGACCACATCTAAATCCCACTGACTTCTTAATCTCTCTAGACTTTAATATAATGCATATAATACTACCTAGATTCAAAATATTTAGATATCTGGAAGTAAAGCTCTAAATCTTAAAATTGTCAATTAGTTGAACTACCAATACTACATGCATATAATCACATGAAAAGCAATGGTGCAAGAGAAAGAATGCTAGATTTGGGAGTATGAAGACTTTAGTTTCTGCTATGCTATCTACTCATCATGTGAAATGTGGCCACTTAACTTTCCTTACTGTCAGTAAAATGAGGTAATTGATGAGCTAGTAAATAATTTTAACTCTACATAGACATGCTTACCAACTAGGCTGGATGGGTCTGGTTATCTATGGCAGAGACTGTGAATTACCTACCCCAAAATCTATTCTCCTCGTCTTTAAACAACCTTGATTTTTTTTTTTTAATTTTTTTTTTTAACGTTTATTTATTTTTGAGACAGAGAGAGACAGAGCATGAATGGGGGAGGGTCACAGAGAGAGGGAGACACAGAATCTGAAACAGGCTCCAGGCTCTGAGCAGTCAGCACAGAGCCCGACACGGGGCTTGAACCCACATACTGCGAGATCGTGACCTGAGCCGAGTCGGACGCTTAACCGACTGAGCCACCCAGGCGCCCCGATTTTTTTTTTTTTTTAAGCTCAGCACATAGCTGCCTGAAATAAAACCTACATTTCCCAAATTTCCCTTCAGCTAGCTAGGAATAGCCATTAGACTATGTTCTAACCAAAGAGATGTAAGAAAGAAAAGTTGTGCAAAACAGCCAGGAATGCTCCTCAAAAGTTGCTAATTCAACTGGGATATGCATTCTTCTGCACTTCTCTTCTTCCCACTGTCTGGAATTTTGTCTTGATAGCTGGAGTTCCGGCAGCCATTTTGGACAAAGAGGCAATCTTGAGAAAAGAAGCTAGTACTCATGATGGCAGAACAGAAAGATAAAAGCAATCTGGTTCTTCAGGTTTTCGTGGAGTCACCATGTCAGTCATAGAATGCCTACATTCAACTTTATTTTACATGAAGGTATATTCTTCTGTGCTTAAGCCATTGTTATCTTGGGTTTTCTGTTACATGATATGGTACTTTTCCTATGTGGTCTCATAAAACCATACATTTCCCTAATTTTACTACTTAACACACTTGTACTGAATTGCTTGTTTACCTGCCTGCTTCCCCAGCTAGGGCTTTGATTTCAGTGAGGGCAGAACTGTGTCTGTTTCATTTGCTTTTGAATCCACAGTGCCTGGCACATAGTAGATAATAAATACCTGTACAATGACTGACAACGTTCTCTGTAAGGAAAAGGAGAAAGAAGGAAAGACAAAAATGAAGGTGTGACAATCAATGCATCTAGGCATCTGCTTTATAGGGTTACCAGAGATCAGAAAAAAACAGTATATGTAAAGGCACTGTGTAAGTTATAAAGTATATTATACAAATTAATTAACACCATGTAAATGAGAAAAAACACATTATCATACCTCCTAGCTATACCATATTTTGCAAAGCCACTAGAATTCACAATTACTTTTTTCTGTAGACCTCTCTTCCTTATGGAGATTGTAAACCTTCACCTCTCTCCTGGAGCACTCTACTCAATCCCTGCCCCCTACTTCTTGGAGAAAATGGAGGCCATTGACATGGTGTCTTCCAACTCTCCTACTTTTCACTATTTTCCTCCTTCCCTGTCAATCTTCCTTTCTAATACACACCTCTCCACTCTGTTCTGGCCCCACTCCATCCTGCCTCCTTCACCAATTCCTTCCTCCCTAGTATCTTTAGCTGCTCTCTCTCCACCAGCCACTTCCTCTCAGACCAGATCCTTAAACAACACACCTGTTCTCACCCTACTTGCTCTGTATGAAATTATCCCCTTTCTTATCACACTTCTTGAACTCATAGTTCATACATGCTCCTTTCATTTCTGCATCTCCAGCTTAACTTCTTAGTCTACCCTCTTCGTTCCTTGCTCTACTGAAACTGATCTTAAAGACTGACCGGTGACAACATAAGGGCCATGACTTCTCACAGTCTTTGTCCTACTTGACAGCCTTAAGGGCATCTAGCATAATTACTCACCCTCTCTTCTCAAAAGTCTTCCCCCCCCCCCCACCTTCTGTAACACTCTCCCCATCTCCTCCTGCCTGTCTCATCTTTCCTTCTCAGGTTCTTTTGCACCTGCATCCTCTTGGATTTACCCCAATGGTCATTCCCTAAGAATCCCAGATCTTCTTGTTTCAGCAAATTCACTCTCCAAGGCTAATTCAGTCTCTTCCAGAGCTTCAATGACTTTTAAACAATAAAGTTTACCTGGCTTTCTGACTATAAAAGTATTCATGCTAATTATAAGCACCTTTAAAAAAGGTTTTTTGTTTGTTTGTTTTAAAGCATATACTTTGTGACAGGCCTAGGCTAGGAATTCTTTTTCATTCCCACATATAACTGGCTTCTTGATTCTACTTTCAAAATGTCTCTCAAAGCCATAACCTTATCTCATGTTCCCTACTGCTCCTTAATCACTCCTGCCTGTTGAGAACCTCCTGCTCCCAGGCTCTACAATGGCTCATGTTCTTGCTAAAGTATCTCTCTGAAATTAAAATTTCCCCAAAGAGGGAGAGAATCACCTCTGTACAAAAGAAAAATGATCAACTCTGATAAGGAACAAAAATTAGAGACCAGAAAAATATTTCCATGTTACTTAATCTATTGCCTGGCTTTAGATTACTGTGCATTTTTCCAGTAAGACAGTATGGTCGAATGGTAAGAGATCTGGGTTCAAGTCTCAGCTGTGCCACTTATATTTATTAACAGTAGGGATATGGGCAAGAGTTTGTCACCGTAAAATGGAGATAGAGGTAAACATTAAATGAAAATAATTCAGTGGAACATACTTAGTGTATGACATGTAAGTGCTCAATAAATGTTATCTATACATATTCTCATCTTTACAGAATTGCCAAGAAGATAAAACTGGCTTTATCAACTGGTTCCAATATATTTGAAATTATAACAGCATGTACTCTTAAAAGTATTGAATAAAATCAGGATACAAAAATTAGTTGCATTTCTATACATGAGAAATGAAAAAAAAGAAAGTGAAATGAAAAACATAATACCATTTATAATAGCATCAAAAGAATAAAATGGTTAGGTATAAAGTTAATAAAAGTGAAAGATGTGTATACTGAAAACTACAAAATATTGTTTAAAGAAATTAAAGAAGCCCTAAATAAATGAAAGACATTTTGTGTTCATGGGTTGAAAAATTTAGTGTTGTTAAGGTAGCAATACTCCCCCCCCTTCCTCCCACCCCCCCCCCCACCACTAAAGCAATCAACAGATTACGTGTACTCCTTTTCAAAATCCCAGCTGGCTTTTTTGTAGAAATTGACAACCCAATCCTAAAATTCTTATGGAAAGAACCCAAAATAGCCAGAACAATCTTGTAGGAAAAAAAAAGTTGGAAGACTCACATTTCCTGTTTTCAAAACTTACTACAAAACCACAGCAATCAAGATAGCATGGTACTGGCATTAGAACAGACACATATAATAAAGGAGTAGAACTGACAGTCTAGAAATAAGCCCATTCATCTATGATCAATTTTTGACAAGGGTGCTAAGACAATTCAATGGGGAAAGAAGATTCTTCCGATAAATGGTGCTGGGACAACTGGATATCTACACACAAAAGAATGAATTTATAGTCTTGCCATACACCATATGTAAAAGTTAACTCAAAATGCATCCAACACCTGGGGCACCCAGGTGGCCCAGTCAGTTAAGCCTTCGACTTCAGCTCAGGTCATGATCTCACAGTTTGTGAGTTTGAGCCCTGCATCAGGCTCTCTGATGCCAGCAGGGAACCTGCTTCTGATCCTTTCTCTCCGCACCTCCCCAACTTGTTCTCTCTCTCTCTCTTTCAAAAATAAATAAAAATACCTTTAAAAAATGCATCCAAGACATAAATGTAAGAGCTATGATTACCAAATGCTTAGAAAAAAAACACAGGTATATATTTTCATGGCCTTGGTTTAGGCAACCATAGTTTCTTAGATATGAACCTAAAGCACAAGCAAAGAAAAAATTAACTGGACTTCATCAAAATTAAAATTTTTGTGCTTCAAAGGACACTATCAAGAAAGAAAAAGGCAACCTATAGAATAGGAGGAAAATATTCCCAAAACATGTATCGGATAAGCGTCTATAATACAGAATAAAGAACTCTTAAAACTCAGTAATAAAAAGACAACCTGATTAAATAATGGACAAAAAAAAGAAAAAGAATAACTAAATGAAAAAGCAGGAAAAGGATCTGAATATTTCTCCAAAGAAGATATACAAATACTCAACAAGCACAAGAAAAAGATGCTCAACATCATTACTGATCAGGTAAATTCAAACAAACCACAATATGCTATCATTTTATAGCCACTAGGATGTCTATCAACAAAAATTCTGGTAATACAAGCGTCAGTCAGGGTGTTGAAAAGTAAGAGCCATCACACACTAATGGTGGGGATGAATGTATAATGGTGCAGCTGTCAAAAACAGTCTGGAGGCTCTGGAGGGGCTCAGTCAGTTCAGTATCGACTCTTGATTTCGGCTCAGGTCATGATCTCAAGGTCCTGAGACTAAGCCTGCTCTCACTCCCTCTCCCTCTGCCCCTTCTCTGCTATCTCTCTTTCTCCAAACACACACACACACACACACACACACACACACACACACACACACAAACATGGTCTGAAAGTTCCTTAAAAAGTTACACATAGAGTTGGTATATGACCTAGTAGTTCCACTGCTAGGTCTATGCTCAAGAGAAGTGAAAACATGTCCACACAAAAAGTTGTACATGAGTGCTTATAGCAGCATTATGTATAACAGCTAAAAGGTGAAAACAAGCCAAACATCAAAAACTAACGCGTGGGTAAATAAAATAGTATATATCCACACAATGGAACATTATTCTGCCATAAAGAAGAACGAGGTACTGAAACATGCCACAACACAGATGAACCCGGTAAACATTACGGCAGGTGGTAAGTAAAAGGAGGCAGACACAAAAGGCCACATATTGTATGAAATACGTGAACTATCCAGACTAGACAAGTTCATAGAGACAGAAAGTAGATCACTGGTTGCCAGTGGGGGGAAAGCCTAATGGGGAGTGGCTGCTTATGGGTGTGGGGTTTGTTCTGGGGGTGATGAAAATGTTACATCAGATAGTGGTGATGGTTGCACAACCTTCTGAATGTTGTCGCACAACTAGAACCCACTTAATTGTACACTGTAAAATGGTGACTTTTATGATATGTGAATTGTATCTCAATAAAAAATAAATTTAAAAAAGGTAAGCTAATCTAGATCTATTCCTTTACAACACTAGACTGCTGGGCAGACTTACAGAATAACCCTCTTCTTTTAACATGGAACAGTTCTGTGAGTCTTGAGTATTTAAAAAAAAATTTAAGTATTTTTTAATAATTTTTTAACGGTTACTTATTTTTGAGAGAGAGACAGAGTGTGAGCTGGGGCGGGGCAGAGAAAGAGAGTGAGACACAGAATCTTAAGCAGGCTCCAGGCTCTGAGCTGTCGGCACAGAGCCCGATGCGGTGCTCGAACCCATGAATGTGGGATCATGACCTGAGCCGAAGTCAGCCACTTAACTGACTGAGCCCCCCAATTTTTTTAAGTATTAAATTCTATCCCCAATGTGGGGCTCAAACTCACAACCTTAAGATCAAGAGCCACATACTCTACTGACCAAGCCAGCCAGCTGCCCCAAGCCTTGAGAATTTTAAAACAGCATCAGGCCCGGTTGGGGAAACTCACTAGATAAAGGAACAGGAGAGACAAATCTGCATCTCATCCAGCACAATTCCAAAATAGAGGACGCATTTATTACTGACAGCATAGCTAGGACAACGAGAGAAGAGGCAGACATTTAAAAACTGAAAGCTTCAGCCCAAAGCAAGTCAATAAAAAAAGAGAAAGCAAAGCCCCACACTACTAAACACACATGCCTTGGTCTGCCTGGCACGCAAGGGATATCATCCTGCCAAAAACCAAATTCAAAACAAATACCAAGATTCTGGGGAGGGCAAAGCTCAAACAAGCAAAAAGCATTTCTAGTTGTTACCAGCAGATAAGGGAAAATAAACAGATGTGTTTCATTCTGGGCTTGTTATTATCAAATTTGCCCTGGCCAGCAAAGCAGGGGATAAAAGTGGGGCTGTTTTCAATACAGGTGAAAACGTAGGGCTCAGCTCCGGGTGGCCCTCACCTGAAGCACTTTCTACGTCAATTAATTCTCTCAGGAAAGAGGCAAATTCAGAATTCTCTTCAGATTAGAGCCCTGGCCCTTTCTTTTCAGTGTTTTAAAATTCATACTGGGAAGTGGCTGAGGCAGGAAATATTAGTATAATCACTGAGGCTTTCAGTGCTTATTGTCAATCGTTACAAAGCGATCCTTGTCAGATTCATACCTCTAAACAACCAGAAGAAATCAAAGTCGCAGTGTGAGAGTTTCAGGAACAAATACAAAACTGCCTGATGGTTGTGGCTTTGGCTTGGCACAATTCTAGGAATGAATGGTGATCTCTGGCTTCTGTCCAGAGCACTAAATAGAAAGTCTTTGTCTGAGGGAGGGCCCGTCCCCTCACAACTGACCTGGGCAAAGCTGTCACTACATGTGTATCACTCGCTTTGAACCTTTTTAAGAAAACAGATGCCCTATAACTGAAGATAATTTTGAAATTGGCACAACACTGAAAAAAAAATAAATCCAATTGGACAGTTGTTGTAGGGCTCCTGCCAACTTCTGGTTTCTTGCCATGGAGAGTAATGATTCCTGTCAGTCACTTAGAAAAAGGATAGCTTCTAGAAAAGCCAAATCGCTATGACCTAAAAAACAGCAACCCTGCATCAGCACATAAAAACTTATAGGAAGTTGGAAGTCTGAAAAATCGGATTCAAATTCAGAAACTTAATCTCTGTTCCAGTACTGAAGCTATAATGAGAAGTAAGCTCTGGCAAAAACACGTACTAGCCATTTTATTGGTGCGATTGTTAAAAAAAAAAAAAAAAAAAAAGAAGAAGAAAGAAAAAGGAAGGAAGTAAGGAAGGAAGGAATGGAACACACAGCTAGTGTTGCATTCCCAGTGCAAATGATACATTGTTTTGTGACTGCACCTTCAAATTATTTTAACCCGATTTGTTCTTTGATTTCTAAAGCCAAATGTCCTCAAATAAGTAGAAAGGAGTGCAATCAGGAAAAGCAGCCATAAAGCCTACTCGAATTTCTTCGTTAATCATAAATATTCTCATATTAAAATAATGAACAATTCAGCACTCAGACTAAATCTGCAAGTCACGTGTGTGCAACACTTACAAACTGAATTGTTAAAGAGCCTCTGGAGGATTAGTTGGTGAAGTGTGGAGATGTTGGGGGGTGGTGGTGAAATATGGGAGCTTCAGAGCTCAGTAATAGTGGTAAGAATGTCAACAGGCATTGGCACCAGCAAAGAGATGTATAAGTAAGCTACCCTTCAAATGGGCTAAATTTTAGGCCTCTCAACCCAGAATCTGAGCTTCTATCCAACAGGCAGTCATAGGTCCTTAGGTGAAGGACAGGAGAAGATAAGGAAACAAATTCTTTGCAGTTCAGAAGGAGGGGGACCTAGCACCTTTTTACAAATCTTTGGCTCCAACAGAGCTCTAACATTTTAGAGTCCCCAAAAGAGAAACTATGTGGCGTATCAGCACAGGCCAAAGGTGAAATTCTTTGCCAAGTTGTAAGTACTGTTGACATTTTGATCTATAGTCTGAGAACTGATTAAAAAAAAAAAAAAAATCTCCAAATTCGACTATCAGCAACTTTATCAGCAAGTCCCACGTCACACCGTATAGGACTATACATACATTACCATTCCATTAAATTTCTTGTCAGAATTGGCACTTGGAAAGGAATCTTAGATTAGGGAATTAAATTTTCTTACAGTAAGGACTTGGCATTCCCAATTCCACAGAGTTTGGTGGGAGTACAAAAGACTGGGAAAGTTTTCTGATACCCTTACCCTCAAAAACAGTGTCAGAAGATCAAAGGACCGATCCTGGGTGTGTGATCTCATTATGACACTGGGATAAATTAAAGTTTCTAAATGCATCATATCATCTGAAATCAATAATCGCCCTGGTGAGGGAGGGAAGACAGGTACTTTTATCACCTTGCTCAAGGAAACTCAGTGACCGGTCTGAGAAGGATTCACACAGCTAATAAAGGACAGAACCAGGTCCTGAAATGAAGTCTTCAGAGTCCAAATTCCTTGTTCTGGTCCCGCTACCTGACTGACTTTTGTAAACAAAGACACAAATATAACCAGTGGTGTAGAGATGGGAATGAACAAGAATAAAAATCTGTGTTGCATCTGAGAGTAATTCTCAGATTTTGATTTTATTTTCCTACAAGTCTGGAAAATTATTTGATGACCACACTCTAACTGTTTAAACTTTTATTTTCATTTTGAATCCGACTTGCAACACATCTGTTGATCACATAATGAAACAAAATTGCCAGAGATTAAGCAATGAGTTGTTTTCAGTAAATTTCAACATTTTGTTCTCACTCCAATTCAAATGGTAGCTTTCAGAATGAGCCCAAATTGAAAGATCACTTCTGAGCAATAAGAGAGGAAGCTCTTTTGGCATCAGTTTTGAATTCCGGTTCTTTGAAATTTTATGTTCAATTCTTTATCAGGTATGTTTACCCTTTCTCACGTCTGTGCACAAGCCTGGCTGTGTGCGAATCCGGCTAAGGAGTTCGATCAGTTACTGTTGTTCCTGTGTGCAATCTGTAGTATCCGCTTGAGTAGTGTGGTGGGGTTTTGAAGAATTCTGGTTATGCATTTAAAGTCATTCTGTCAATGTGCTAGACTTCAGTTCTAATTTAGAAAAGGGAGATAGCTCGGGTGGTTAAATGTGGGTAAGTATGCAGGATAAAATCCGTTAAGGGATTGTTTTCAACAAAAAGCAAAATACTATCTCATTCCGCCAAGGTGTTTTCACAATGTTTTCCTATGTTAATGGCTACAAGGATGATCAATAGGAAACCTTGAAAAAACTATGCAAATGATCATCAGACCTGGATTTAATTAGAAAATGAACAAAATCCATGATGCCTGTCTACCCATCCAGATCGATTCAAGAATCCTTGCATTCAAGAACCTGCATGGGCCTCTCTGATGGATGATCAGATGCATGATCAAAGGAGAGCTGCTTTACGCTTTCTTTTTGGAGATAATGGATTTTTTTTTCTCCAGAAAAGGAGTACCAATGAAACAGTTAATATATAACCTGAAAGTAAGCTTTTTTATTTATTCACACTTGAAGGCCGTGACTTCAAATCATAGCATCTAAGTAGTGAGTGAACATGATTCCCTGAGGTGGCCCTACAGACAGCAGTAGCCAACTTGTGTCACTGCCACCTGTGACTCACTCTCTCCAAAGGCCATCCCTGCCATGTACTTTCCGTTGTCATAATGCAGTATGAGTGACAATGCAACATCTTATCCATTTTCCAACTTAAAAAAAAAATGTTCTCACATCTCTTATTCCTTCTGCCCACTTATTCTAATGCCCGAAGGTTAAATGCATTGGAAACTTGGAAGAATCCAAAGCTTTGTAATGCAGATAGAGCAAGAGGTCTACCAACGTTTGTTTTTCTTCTGCCTGGGTTGAAACAATTCTAAGACATTCATACCTTAGCCCCCTGTCAAGAGACACAGTCTGAGGGTCATTATGGCTGCATATTGGTCTAATAAGAAAAATTCCTGAAAAATCATTTAACATACAAGCTAGAAATACTCCAAAGAAAATAGCTTTTGACTAGAATCCACAAAGGAAAAAAAAGAGATCTATACAAAAAAGAGGCAACAGTTTTTGTTATTTCCTAAGTCTTGGCTGCCAACAGGACTTCCAAATTACTTTTGTCAATATACCTCTTTCTCTGCCACTAAGGCTAAAGTAGGCATTTCTTCCATTCCGCCCTCAGTCCATTCTGCGCACACACACAGCCTAAAGCAAGGACCAAGAGAGAAAGTGGCATGAAATTCAACTGCTTTAGCTACTATTGCAGGTACTAGTGCTAGAGAAAAATAGATACCCAGACAACTCTCCAAAGAGAAATATCTGGTGGCCTAGACTGTAAAGTTAATTACCTTAATTCCTTAAGCAAGTTTAATTTGCAACACCATGGCATTACTTTCAGAAGATGGTCTATACAGGTCTAAGAGGTATTAATTCGTTTTGAGATGAAGGATAATGCATAAGATAGAGACCAGCCAGCAGTTGCCTTAATTTTAATTTTTAATCTGTAAAAATATTTCTAAAATACAGAAAAACAGATACTTATGACTCTACCTTACTTTTCTGCTTACAAATTTCTTTAAAAGGCTATCTCTAGAATGTGTGTGTGTGTGTGTGTGTGTGTGTGTGTGTGTGTGTGTGTGCGCGCGCGCGCGTGCGTGATTTCCGGAGTATAAAACCAAAAGCAAGGCATAACTCAAACTAATTCACCTAGTCATCTCCTTATAGTGAACCCAATTCCATAATTACTAAGTTCTGAAACTAAACTATTACATTTTCTGGGCTATAACGCATCACTGAGTTTTTATTTTAAAACACTGCCATTTTCTTTGCATTTTCTAAGAAATTGATGACTTAAAAAATACTGATGGTTTTATTTGAATATTTCTGTATACCTGATAAAGTCGAAAACATCTATCTTTCTGTTTTAGAATTAGAAAGAAATTTAGCCAATGAAACAGTCTCAAAAACTTAAGTTTTTCTAGTTCCACAAAACTGAAAAACTGTGCTACACAGGATTTAAAAACAGTTCTAAACATTCCTATCACTGATAAGGCATAAAAATGTTACTTGGTCTTGTATCTAGTATGAATTAAATGTCTTAAAAGAGGTAGTTCATTAGAAAATGTTATTAAATAACTAACTCAAAGATGCAACAGTGAAAATGTCATTTCATGAAACCATCTATGATGAATGAAAGTGGTTCTGAGCATATATTTCCAGCTCAACCTCTTTCTCTTGAGACTGCCTGCCTGCACTGAACTCTTCAAAGCTCTTCAAATTCAGCCTGGCCCAAACTGATGGGCAACATGTATAAGAAAGAACATGGCATAAAAGTAGATTTGAACAAATGGTAAGACATTCTATGTTCCTGGAGAGGAAGACTCAAAATCATAGGATATCCCTATTCCCTAATTCCTAACTTGTAACATCCCAACAAAAATACCATCAGTCCCCTCCCCCCTGAAATGACAAGTTAATTAAAAGGCTAATTTGGAAGGATGATCAAGCAAGAAAGGCTAGGAAAAACCTTGAAAAAGAAGAGCAGATATTACAACATGTTATAAAGCCTCTATAAATAAAGTAATGTGGTCTTGGCACATGAATAAACAGCTCAGTCGAATGGAGAAGAAATCCAAGACACAGGATCAAATTGTACATGAAAATATATACATACTTTACAAAGGAGTTAACATCTCAGATCAGGGCTTGGAAAAGACTGACATTTTTGGTAAGTAGTTTCGGGTTAGCATTCTTCACATCATACAGGAGGATAAGTTCCTAATAAATCAGAGATTTAAATAGAAAAAAATGAAAAAATATTAAGTATTAAAGAAAATGGGTAAATCGCTCCATATCCTTGGAGTGGAGAAATGTTTCCTAAGGGACTCAAAATCCAGAAGTAGAAAGAAAGAAGGCTAGTAAATCTGACTACATAAAAACAAACAAAATTGTACACAGTGAAAAGACAAAAAACTTCCAAAAAACCTCCATATACAAAACAAAAAGTACAAATAACAAAATGAGAAAAAATATCTGTGTAACTCCTATCACATACACAGGTTAATATTCCTAATACATAAAGAACTCTTAAAATTAAAGAACTAAAACTTGTGCAGAAAACTGGGAGAGAGAACTGAGCAGAGTTCACAGAATCGTCAAGCATCCCTGAAACGTGAAATTATGCTCAACTTCCCTCCCCTTAAGAGAAGTAAAGATCTCTCGTCAGGTAGATTTCCAAAAGCTTGAAAAACATACTCTGTTGGCAATGTTGTGGGGGAAACCAGCCTCTCATATATCGCGGGTGGGATCTGCATTTGAGGGAAGGGATGAGGTCCTACCACTGTGTGACAGGGTACTATGGAACTGGCATGCCATTTGCACTATGTAAAAAAGTCCACAGTTGGGAATTTTGTACCCTGCCTTAGAGATTCTCAATCCGGCCTGCTGCATATATATAGCTGTACATGATGGGTGTGTACACCACCACAGGGGGACTTTCACATGGCTATTCAAAGTGGTGCCCATTGGAGCTGTTCAATATATAGCCCTGCTACCAAGTACCTAACCCTTAGGAAATCATTTCTTCCTACCAAACTCTTATTTTGATTGAAATTAAGTTTTTTCCTTTCTTCCTAAACCTCACCTCCCTCTCCTTCCTTTTTTCTTTTCATTTTCTTAACGACTCCCTCAAGGAGGACTATAACATCCCTCTTCTCAAAAGCATTCTGTCTCAAAGTTAGACCCCTCTCTAACCATATGGCCTGAACTAGGAATGGCAAACTGTAATGTCCATGTGGGTGTCATGGGCAGGGGGCAAGGAAGGGCATACTGGAGAACATACACTTCTCTTCAGTGTAGCCAAGGGGGATTGACAAAGTTCCCTATTTTTCAAGAGCAGCTAGGGATTTGGATTTTTTATGGGAAATTCCCCAATTTTTAAGTTAACATCCAATTCAGACTTCTTTACATTGTACGGGTCAAGCAAAAATGCCACTGTTTAGACCTCCAGTTTGTAAGCTCTATTTTAAATGTTTTTGAACGGGGCTTATTTTTTAACTGATTCATCATCTGGTTGCTCTTCTCTAAAGCAGCCGGTTAGACATCATTTGTCCAAATACAGATCAGAAGGGGACATAATTTTCTACGAATGTGACGGGACTGGTGCATTGTGTGACATCTTAGTTTTACATGTCATTTCCTATAGAAGCATTCTAGAATCTCAGTCTTTAAAAAAATAAAAAAGAAGTAGTGCATCATCCTGTGTTGGGACTTTCCCACAGTCACAAAACTAATTTTTTTCCTGTAAGAGTTCAGATTAGAAGCCAGCTGCTTTGATGCCTGATTCAGGCCCTCTGTCTCACTGACTTACTGTGTGATTTTTGAGAAGTTCCCTATGCATAAAACGGGAATAATAATATAGTATCTACTTAATGGGGCTGTTGTGAAAACTGAATGATTTGATACATACCAAGTGTTCTGCACAACGTCTGGCACATAAATTTATCAAAGCGACTAATGCTATCAATGTACCTATGTCAACTTTATGCACATTTAGCAATTATACAATACAGAACATCCCCAAAAGGTTCACCAAAGTTCAGATGTTACATTTATTATCTCTTTGGGTTTGTGGCCTATCACTGAAGGAGACTTAACAACTGACAAAATTTGCTATTTGCAAAAATAGTCATTGCTATTCAGTGCCTAGTATTTGTCAAGGTGCTTATTTTAAGTGGATTGTTTGATGATATGTTGTAGTATCTTCCTTGCTATCTGGAATAGGAAGACATCTGTAATTACCAGGGTCATCCAAAAGCAATTCTCCAGTTTTTTACAGCTGTCTTTTGTGCTCCCTGGCATCTCAAAAATAATAGCTAATACTGGCTCTACCAATACATTTCACTAATTCTTTGAATCATACAGGATGCAAGTCACAGGGCCCTGCTGTTATGAAGTCATCATTTTTTCCCAACCATTTATTATTTAAAAAAAAAAAAAAACTTTTCTCAGACCTATATCCTCCCTCTAGCTATTGCCCTTTCTCTTTTCAGTCCTTCATATCAATCCATACTTTCCTTTTTCCCATTCATTCCTCAGTGTGCCGCCATTGCTCTTCTGCCCCCACCACTTCACAGGACTTGTTCAGGTATTTTTCAGTCTGCTGACTGCTGGGCATTCTTTTGTGACACCATTCTTTCCTTTTATTCTTCTCCTCTACTTTCTATGTTCCTCATCAGTACCTTCCTTTTTTATGCATGGCTCTTTTCCTTTAGTTTGTCCCTTAAACACAGGTGTTATCCAAGATATCACCTGGCCTTCTCTTGTTTTCACTCTGTAGACCTATCCTAGGCAATCTCACCCAAAATCATGACTTCAGCTACTATTCTTAAACTAAGAACACCCAAATTAATCATTTCTAAGCTCCAAACCCACACTTCCAACTGCCTACTGGACATTTCCGCTGTAAGGTTCCATGGGGGGACTTTAACCCACAAACATCTAAAATAGTAATCATCAACTCAATGCTCCCACCACAGAAACTTTTTCATTTTCCAACACAGCAATGGTACCACTATCTACATAGGCATTTATGGTAGGCACAACAGGTAGGTAGCCCTGTTCTCAAAGATGTCCATGTCCTAATCCCCAAAACCTGTGAACAGTCCAGGTTACTGGCAAAGAGGAATTATTGTTGCTAATCAACTAACCTTGAGATAGGGAAATTACACTGCATTATCTGGGTGGGAAAATAAAGTCTAAAAGGTCTTTAAAGAAGGTAGAGATCCAAAGTCAGAGGGATATGATAGGAGAAAGAATCAACCAGCCATTTCTGGCTTTGAAGATGAAAGGAGACCATGAGTCAAGGAATCCAGGAATGTGGGCAATCTTAAGAATCTGGAAAAAGACTGAAATAATAATAATCATAGCAAAAATAATAAATTAATAAAAAGGCTTCTCCCATAGAGGCTCCAGAAGGAAATGAAGCACTGGTGACACCATGATTTTAGTCTGCTGAGACCCATTTCAGACTTCTGACTTCCAGAACTGTAGGGCAATAAATTTGTGCTGTTTTTGAGCCACTAAGTTTGCGGTAGTTTGTTATAGCAGCAATAGGAAACTAATCCAGCACCCAAGGCAGAAGGTAGAGAGTTACTCTCTAAGTATTATTGATGTATCATCTAATAACTTTCAAATCTAATTCCTCTTCTTCATCCCCATTACCACCATATCATCTTATTTTGTCAGATGATGATCATAGTTTCCCACTGTTTTTTTCTGTGTTTGGTTTGGTAGTCTCATCCAATTTCATTCCTATCCACTGATACTTGTTGCCTGCTAGAGGAGTTCTAAAACAAACAAATAAAACAAAAAAAAAGCATCCCTTCCTTAATCATATTTCTTCAAATACTTTATCAATGACTTCAGGACCAAGTTCAAATATCCTAGCAGAGCCTATGAAGCCCTATCAGAACATTGGCTATATGGGACATTAAAATATTGCTGGGGGCTAAACATTGCTAGAAACATAAAGAGATGGAGGAAAACTACACTTTAGAGAATTCCAAAGTACCAAGCACTGTATGAGGTTAGAAGCAAACACTGGGATATGGGAAGGCTGGGGAGGGGTGAAAGTCCCTAGGGGTAGTCCTGAGTGGCACAAACAGATGTTGAACTGCCATCTAAGAAAGGCCTATCCCTTTAACTTCAGAACATGACCAGAAAGGCTCTGCAATTTGGGACCCAGTCACCAGAGCACTTGCTCAGCCCCTTTCTTCTATAGCCCTCAGTATCTCTAAAGTACTATTAAACAATACTTCTAAAAAGGGAACCAAGTAATTTGTCTGCTCAAATCTGGGGAGCTATGTTCTCTCTCATCACCTGTGGCTCTATCTGCAACACCCAGGTTCTGCTCAAGCACCTTATGTGTCTGTAAGGGCAGCTCCTAAGAGGTAGAGCTTGAGTTAGCCCCACCTGCCTGAGTTACGTGCCCCCTGTCAACTTTTACACTGCCTGGGACATTCTCTACTGTTACATGCATCTCATTGAGATATAAGGGTTAACTGCTTTTTCATCCATTTCCTCTGCCTAGAATGTAACCTCTCTGAAGGTGAGCCTTTGTCATATTTACCTCTGTGTCCCAGTACCTAATAAAGTATTGACAAATAACTGGTAGTCAAACATCTGTTGATAAATCAGTATACGAATATTAGTTTTAGTTGACTTTTTCATTTTCCCACAGTATGAGTAACATTTGTTTTCAGTAACTGATTATCACAACTTACATTTTCCCAAAGGGGAAGATGGGGAAAAAAAAAAAAAAAAAAAAAAAAAGGAAAACCTTTTAAAAGTCATTTATCAGCTTTCTACCATGGGAAAAGAAAGCAGCTGAACAATGTACCCTCGAACTCTTGCCTGCTATAACTGAAGAATGTTTTTTTCTATTATCATTTATGTCTTTGCTTATGGCCCATAAAGAGTCAGATTTAACTGCATTGAAATTTTAAGGGAAAAATATAAAGGATCTTGATGAAACAAAAGTGTTGGTATGAGATGAGCCTTCCAAGGGAAATAAATTACACAAAATCACTCTTTCTGACTCTAATATACGGAGAAATACGTTTAGGGTTGCACAACTATCATGTAAATGTGTTATGGTCCAGATGCAGAAATTGGCCTAATTGTATATAAGACTGTCCATTTACAGAATGGTCTGGACTTCTCTACCCAATTGAATTCTGGTCCTTTTTCTCTCTTGAGCTCTACCACTCCCAACACCTCCTACCCTACCCCTAAAAAGAGGAGAGGAAAAGGAGGTAGGAGGAAGAGAGAGTGAACGTATGTATGAGTGCAGTGGGCGAACTAAAGTTTCCTGGCTGCTCTATGAAATCCTCAGGAAAATCCCCAAATGAAGCCTAAACTGTTCCAGGTTCCTCTAGAATAATGATTTTCCTCCTTATGGCAGTATTTCTCATCATACTTTTCATTACCATCCCTCCTAAGGAGCTGTTGTAGACTTTTTTTCCTAATTATCCTCACCCCCAGTGAAATTTTAGTAGCACAACGATCTATTTATTTATGTACTGCATATACATCTATGTTTTATACATAAGAGTAAGATTTTTTTTGACCCTGAGAGACAATCTTCACCCCTGTGTATAATATCCTCCCTTGATGAGAATGCATGAGGGTGTGAACATGGTAACCCCTGTTCTTAAGCAAGGTGGGCCAAAGATCACCAAACCCATTCTTATAAAATAGCCATGTGTTTGCATTTGAGGAAAATTAGTGTGATGAATTTCAGGTATGGAACATGCCTTTATATAAGAATACTACTGGTATGCATTTCGTAATCTTCTTATGTGGCAATCCTATCTCTTTACTTAATACGTGGGATAGAGCCCTATGTTCTTTGCTCTCCCTCCCACCATCCTGATGCCCCAAGGGGGATTCTGTTTATGGGACATTAGGAATAGATTTAATTTTTGTCTGCAATTTCTGTTCCCAAAAAGTTCTACAGAAAAGGGTCAAGACATCCTTTCCACTTGCTGATTATTTTTTTGGGGGAGGTTGGCTATGGGCAAAACATTCCATATCCATTCCTATTACCCAGTAAACACCATTAGTTCTAGGGTACTGGGATTTCAAGTTCTTGAAGAATCCTACTTTTCCATGATGAATGTATAAGCAAAATGGGCATATCTATACGATGGAATATTATTTGGCCATAAAGAAGAATGAAGTACTTATCAGTGCATGTATCATGCTACATCATGGATGAACCATGAAAACAAGCTGAGTGAAAGAAGGCACTCACAAAACACCACATATTTTATGATTCCTTTTACACCAAATATTCAGAGCAGGCATATCTAGAGATAGAAAGATTAGTGATTGCCTGAAGCTGGGGTTGGGGGTGGAGATGGGGAAATGGGGAGGGTGATAGCTAAAGGGCATGGAGTTCCTTTTGAGGGCAATGAAAATGTCATAAAAATAATTGTGGTGATAGTTGCACCACTCTTGTGAATATACTTAAAGCACTCAATTGTATACTTTAAGTGGTGAATTGTTTGGTATGTGAATTATATCTCAATAACAAAAAAAGAGGTAGTGCTTGTAATTTAGAAATGTTTGGAAATCACATTTATGAGACCCTCTGATCAGTCCCTTTCTTTGTCTAAAATTTCAAATTCATGGTAATTAAAACAATCAGAGTATGATGTACTCCAGAAAAAAGAGAAAATGTTCATTTTAGAAAACTCTAAAATAAGGGCTCAGAAGAATTAAGAGGGGCACCTGGGTGGCTCAAGTTAGTTAGGTATGTGATTCTTGATTTCAGATCATGTCATGATTTCCCAGTCATGAGATTGAGTTCCGCGTCATACTCCATGCTGGGCTCTGGGCCTGGAGTCAGCTTAAGATTCTCATTCTCATTCATACTCCCTCCCTCCCTCTCTCTCTCTCTCTCTCTCTCTCTCTCTCTCTCTCTCTCCCTGCCCCCCCACTACCCCTCCCCCACTCATTCTCTATCTTTAAAAAAAATTTTTTTTTAAATAAAAAGAAGTATTAAGAGAAAACATTTTAACACTTTTTATGGTGGTCATAACAAGCTTCCTTCTCTACCAACTACATGTCCAACAATGGAATATAAATTGCACTAGACCTGAAACAGTCAAAACTGATTTATCCCAAGGTACTCATAAATCTACAAATTTTGCAAAACTACTGAAAACATCTCACTTCCCTGACAAAGAAGTAAAAATAAATAAATAAATAAATAAATAATTAAATAACCCTGTCAAGCTTTTAATTACTCTATAAGTAGATGACTAAACCTTTTTATAAGACTAATAGATTCTGTCATTAAATAAACACTATCCTGCATCGTTACTATGGTGACAATATCTAAGAACTTATATGAGTCTGTGAGGGTATTTTTCTTTAATCACTGTATAAGAGTTACTGTGCACATAAAGACCAGTGGAAAACAACATGAATAGACACTTTTCCAAAGAAGAATTCCAGATGGCCAACAGACACATGAAAAGATGCTCAACATCACTCATCATCAGAGAAATACAAATCAAAACCACACTGAGATACCACCTCACACCGGTCAGAGTGGCTAAAATTAACAACTCAGGAAACAACAGATGTTGGCAAGAATGTGGAGAAACAGGAATCTTCTTGCACTGTTGGTGGGAATGCAAACTGGTGCAGCAGCTCTGAAAAACAGTGTGGAGGTTCCTCAAAAAATTAAAAACAGAAGTACCCTATGACCCAGCAATAGCACTGCTAGGAATTTATCTAAAGGATACAGGAATGCTGATTCATAGGGGCACATGTACCCCAATGTTTACAGCAGCACTTTCAACAATAACCAAATTATGGAAAGAGCCTAAATGTCTATCAACTGATGAATGGATAAAGAAAATGTGGTATATATCTACAATGGAATACTACTTGGCAATGAGAAAGAATGAAACCCTGCCATTTGCAGCAACATGGATGGAACTGGAGGGTATTATGCTAAGTGAAATAAGTCAGTCAGAGAAAGACAGATATCATGTTTCCACTTATATATGGAACTTGAGAAACTTAACAGAAGACCATGGGGGAAGGGAAGGGGAAAAAATAGTTACAAACAGAGAGAGAGGCAAACCATAAAAGACTCTTAAATACAAAGAACAAACTGAAGGTTGATGGGAGCGGGGCAAGGGAGAGGGGAAAATGGGTGATGGGCATTGAGAGGGCACTTGTTGGGATGAACACTGGGTGTTGTATGTAAGCAATGAATCACGGGAGCACACTGTATACACTGTATGTTAGCCAGCTTGACAATAAATTATATTTAAAAAAAAGGAAGTCATACAATAAATTCAATGCAGACACACACACACACACACACACACACACACACACACACAGAAAACAGCATGAAGGTACTAAGGTGGTATGTTTGGCAGGGGACTCTGCTCACTCACTATGTAAGAAACTCATTTGGCACCTCTGGGGCAATGCCAACAGTGACCCAAACTTGTGCTTCAGTAAAATCCCTGGATCGTAGACCTTTGTGATTGCTTCTGACTTGTTAAATTCAAGATCACCAAGATGTCAACAGTAGGTTTTATCAAAATGGTAAAATACTATGCAGCCGTTAAAACTGACACCTGTGTTGACTACACACAAAATGCTTGAAAGACAATGCTACATAAGAAAAGCACAAAAATTTTAATTTAAAAAGACCTTAGAACTATTGAATATGGTAAAAAAGAAAAACTAAAATGTTACACTGATATGACTAGATGAAACTTTTCGGATTTTTATTTCCTTTTATGATGTCTTAAAGCGTATTTAACAACAAAAGTGTTTTAGAAAACATTTAGTTTTAGAAGGCAAAATTATTTAGATGGCAAGATTATTTTGTTCACTTGTTTCTGAACATGTTTTGGTTTTAAAATTTGTTCTTATCTTTTAACACTTTCCTTTGTTTATATACAGATTGTAGGCTGCCTTCTAGATGGGACAGCTCATCTCAAAGATGCCTGCTTCTGTATGCCAGCCTCAGGATAAGGCACATGGAGCAAAGGACTTAAGGGATTCACGGTAACGTGGCCAGCTTTAACAGTGCTGCATGTTTAACATTTGCATCCATGACCAGACAACTGCATGAGGAGACGCCACTGAATTCTGAGGTGGTACCAAATAGCAAGCCATTAGCTAGGCACTAGAAGTTCTCACTAAAGCTAAAGTGTCAATGGAATAAATAATTAAGTTCATTATGACACGTATACGGTACATCAATAAAGCAAAAGACAATAAAGAAAGGACTGGAAATAGGGAGTACAAATACTAAAATACAGACAGCTTGGCCAAAAACATGCATGTTTGCCTCTGGAAATACTCATCACTTGCTCTTAGTTTCCACAGACGATCAGAATGAGCATGAGGTAAGACTGAGAATAACAAATTAAGAAACAGGTCTTCAACCGGTTAAATAAAAAACCAGTGCCATCAAATACAACTGTAAAACCTCCCTATCAAGTTAATTCTCTAAATCGGAGGTTTTCCGTGGAGGGAGGGTAGGGTATCACTCTAGGAGGCATCCTGGAAAAGGAGCACCTTATCTTCTAGTCTAATCCTTTCCTTTTATTTCTTCCTTATGCCACAGCAAGAACATAATATTGATTCATTCAAACCCCCTTTTCATTGTGATATAACCAACACGTAGAAAAATGGATAAAGTACAAAGGGACAATGTAGCGAATAGCTGTAAAATAAACCCATGCCCAGCACCCCAGAAGCCCAGCACATGCCCCTTCCTGGTAAGTCCTGCCAGATAGTCAAGCCAGTCTTCCCACCCCGCTCTTCTCTTTCATAGGTGATTTATTTTTGTTCCTTTATATTTCTTTATAAATTTTAGAATCAGCCTATTAAATTCCACTAAAAAAACAGTTGGAGTTATACTGATTTTTTTTAAATTTATTTTTGTGGGTAGGTTATGTTTTCTAAAATTTTATTTCAGGATGTTAAGGGCCATTGCATAATATTTCTTATAAAAAAGGGAATGTTGGGCCTCATAGATATAACAACCAATGACCTAAATGATTTAAGGATGTGGCACTCTCCTCTATTTAATATTCTAAGACTAGATCTTCCGTGAAAAATAAAATTTACTGAAGATGATAATTGAGAACATACCCATTTAAAAACCCCATTTCTCAGATGTCATGACTTGCCCATTTAATTATTTTACCCAGGGTTTTCCAGGCATAGGTATGCTTTGATACCCTTTAGGAGTTTAAGTGATTTCACCAAAATCCATTAGCTCCTTTATAACTTATCATAAGAGGACCAAAGCACACATACACTAATGCCAAACAGGTCATTATAAATAAACTCCTCATTTTTAATTTGGGCAATAAAAGTCAAAATGGTTAACAAAAGTGGAAATCCATCAGGTCAAAGGATAAAAGTTACTACTGGGATTCTGTAGTTAAATCATACAACCCAAAAAATGATAAATCAAATAATGAAATGGGTTAAAAGAATGTTTCTGGAATCTCAAAAAGTTAAACCAGACCTGTTGGCCTATTCCCCCAAGGTGAATAAATGGGTATATTTTTAACTGGCTCATGACATGAGCCAGTGCCATGTTCGGCACTCTGACTTACTGGTTGCATGACCTTGGACAAGTTAATTGACCTTTCAGAAGTTTGGCTTCCTTATCTGTAAAATGGAAATAATACTGACATTCAACTTTTTGTATGGATTACTGGAGATGAGTACACAAAGCACCTAGGAGCTAGGTATCTAAGAGGAACTAAGGAAGTGATGGCCATCAGTGTTATTTTTATACTTACTGAATGATCTGTGAATGAGTGAATGAGTTTCAATGGATTATGTCTCCAGGCATTTGCATCTTAAGGCTTTTACTTCTAATTGTGGAATGAAAATCTTTTTCTCCTTTAAAGGAACTTCAGGCATCAGCAAGCAGATGGCAGAGTACATTCAAAATTCATCCCACAAGGTCATACTGTCCATGCAGTTTATAAGGAAGAAATTCTGAAGCAGTTGAGAAATTCTCTGTGATACAGAAAAAGTAATCTTGCCCAACAATTGGCTCGATGACAATGCTCGAGTTCATTGTAAATTTTCTGTCAATTATAGACCGCAAATATTAGGTAAATTTTCCATCCTACTAGGCTTGAATCTGAATGAGTTACAAAGTTTCTAAAAGTTAATCTATCTTCAAAATACAAAGGTATTTTCTACTGGAAATATTCAGAAGAATATACTAAAAGATAGTACGATGTATAGAAAAGACAGTGAACTTGTGGCCAAGAGAACTGGGTTTTCATTTTATTTCTAACACAACATTAGTGTGACATTAGGCAATAAATTTAATTTCTATAGGTTTCAATGTCTCATGTAATTTCTATAGGTTTCAATGTCTCATGATAAGTCATTCTTCAAACTCTGAGATTCTAACTACAAGTTACACCCAAGGCAGAGAATGGGAGAGGGATTGCCCCTCACAATCACATCGTATTTAATGGCAAGCCCAACCCAGAAACTAAATCTAAATCTAATATAATTCTGGCGTCTTTATGAAAAGGAGGATCAGGATGGACCTCCAAGAAGAGAGGACGGGCTATCTAGAGCTGCTACAAGCCTATTCCTAGGGGTTGCAAGAAATAATGAAGAATGTCTTATGTGGTACAATGTGTGGAGTAGGAAACAGAAATCACCCAGCCTTCAATACTCCCTTAAATGCCTGAAATGAAGCTTTGAATTCCTGGTCTCCCCAGGTTCCTAAGTGCAGTCTCTCTAGGCTCTGCATCTTATATTCCAGGCTGGCATGACCTCTCTGCCCTCTACAGCAGCACCATAAAGCTCACACTGACCCTCCTGGGACACATCAAGAAGCCAATATACCTCCATCCCTTTAGATGCAGTGAATGCTCAGCCCTAGGTGCATATTAAAATTACCCGAGGAGCCTTAAAAAAATTCTGATGGTAGTAGACCTACCCCAAACCTACCCTCAAAGTCTCAGTGAGGGGGGTATGTAGGCATCATGGTTTTATAAAAACTCCCCAAATGATCCCCAATATACAGCTGAAGTCAATACCAGGGGAGCAAGAGCAGCCTTACACTGCACGAGTTAACCAAGCACAGAAAAGACACCTCCCTTAGAAGGGAGAAGAGGGAATCCCAGGAACTAGAAGGACTAGAGTTTTATTTTTCTAACCTGTGTGTCAAAGTATTTGTGTGTGTGCTTATGAGCTCACAAAATGATTAGGTTATATTGGTCTCAAGAAAAACTGTTGAGAGTAAAGATAATTATAGGTAACAGAGAATTAACAAAAAGAAAACAGCACAAAAGATCTACTTTCATATATAAAAGAAATGCTAATTGTATTCTCTTAGGTCAACCACTCTCTATTTGACTAATTACAATGCAGCACAATAACGATAAGGTACGTTATTACGTGTTTTGCGTTAACTAAAGTAAGTTTTATTTGATTACAAGATTAAACTGTTCCTGTACACTTAACCTTCATAGTTTGTTACTCCAGAACAGTGTAATGTTTGAGGGAACATTGCTCCTGGGCACTAGGAAGTGTTAATGTTCAACATTTGCATAAGTGAAGGTACTTTTCCATATTTGCATAAAAGGAGGTAACTAGGTCCTTTCAAAGGTATGGGGAACAAAGAACAGCTACTCCCAAGGTTACCGGTTCTCAGAGGGGTGCTTTGTCAACGGTGGTGGGAATGAGGGTGGGGAAGAAAAGATGGGGCTGCGAAGGCTAATAAGTGAGATACTTCCATGTGACATTTAAACATCAAGAGGTGCTACACAGAGGACTTTTTAAAAAGGGGCCAAGGAGACTGAAGTGATGACTTTTCGACAGGTGTTGGACACTTGGAAGAAAAAACAGCACAGCATGGAACAGCACCCCAGATGAACTGACCACTCCCTTCCTGATGCCCTAAAGACCTTTGTACACTCCTCTATATTGAAAACTGCTCTATTAATGCATTCTTTTAGCATACTATATGGTCCTTGAGGGCACGGACCATGACTCATTGCTCTTTGTTTTCCCATGTATTCCCAACACCAAGAAGAGTATTTGATACCAAACTCTCAATAAATACCAATAAATGAACTAATGAATGGTTCCTGAATGACTGTTAAATAACACAGCTTATCCAGTCATTGAGATGATTTATTCATTTGGCTATGTCATCTACTGCATTAGTTCTCTCCATGTGCTTATTATATTTTCATCTAGATTGCTGAAGACCATTGGTTAAGACACAGCCAAGAACAGAATTCTGTCACACTCCACTATGGGGGTGGCTGATTTAAGAACCAACATTCAATATAATTTCACCACCTTATCAAGTGCCTTGCACACATACATACTTAAATGTTAGCTCATCCTTACTTTTGAAAATGTCATGAGAAACAGCATCAAACACTTTGCTAAAATCAAGACATACTATGGCTACAGCACTGCCCTGATTTTCCAATAAAACTCTAAAAGAAAATCCATTTATTTGGGAATGACTTATTTTTAGACATCTCAAATTGGTTACTAGAACTATGCATTTTTCCTTAAATGCTTATAAATCATCCGGTTAATTAATCAATCACTAGTTCTAGAATTTTACCACGCACAAAAAAATCAGGCGTATTGTTATTTGTAAAGAGAATCTCTTTTTTTTTTGGGGGGGGGGGGGAAATCACCTGTATTATTAGTCTTCTGTCTAGAAATCGTAGTAAATGAAAAATCCCAAATCAGATCTGAAAGTTCCCTGACTCCCCTGGGGTGTAATTTAGCACAGCCTACAGATTAGAAACTAATCTAAAGCTACAGATACTTCTTTACTCTTCCTTTGACTCTCTTACACCCTGGGCTTCAATTTCTTCTCAACCATGTTTGTTTTACTCTTTCCTTTTTGAAGGCCAAACTCCTTACTGAAGAAAATAGAAGTCAGGAATTTAATAATTCTGTTTTATCAGAGGTAATACATGATACCAGATCATCTTTGCAACATGAGGACTATCCCTTCCTTATTATTTCCTTATTGTATAGAATGTAGCTTTGAATTTTTTTAAACCAATTTTTGTTACCTTATAATATTTGTCCAGATCCTGAGCTCACTGTGAATAGTTCCAAGTCTTCCTTTTTTTTTTTTTCTTAAACTATTTCACCTTATACTTCATTTTGAAAGGTATGCCATGAAACAAAATTACCCCTGTTCCATCCTCAAATCCACTATGGCTGTGTCCATATTCTGCCTCACCTCCACATACATGGAAGAAGTATCTCTGTTCCCCTTCAATGTCTCTCTTGGATCATATCCTTTTCTTGACTACTCAAGGACATTTTCTTAATAATTGTTCCCTTTCCTTCTTTTATCATAAAATTTTCCTTCTCTGCGGAATCATTCCAGGTAACATACAAACGCAAGACATCTTCCAAGCCCCTCCCCTTTCTAGTTACTGCCCCATTTCTGACCTCCCCATTCTCCCCAGCCTCTCCAATAGGGACTTCACTCCCACCATGCCACTGATGTGGCTCTTTGTTAAGGTTGCCATCAATTTACCCTTTGACAAACCCAATTATCAGGTCTGTCCTCCTTTTTACTCTTAGTTTACTTTCAGCATCATTTGATACAGTCAATTTTTGTCTTTTAACACTTTCTATACTTTGCTTCCATGGTGCCATCCATACCCTTTGGGTTTCTCTCACATCCCCTTACAGCATCTTCTCAGTTCTTCGCTGACTCTGCCTTTTCTCCTGACCTCTAAATGGTGGTGAGGCCCCATGCTTCAGTCCTTGCCCCTCTTCCCTTCCCTTCCCTTCCCTCTCCCCTCCCCTCAATGGGCAATCTCATCTAGTCCCATGGTTTTAAATATCCACCTATAATACTGATAATTATCAAAGTTCATCTCCAGTCCTTACTTCTGAGCTCAACTTATACATCCTATTGCCTACTCAACATCACCCCTGGATACATAACACTTCAATCATAACAATATTAATAACAGTAGCAGCAATAGTTAACATTTATTGAGAACTTAATAGGTGTCCAACCCTGTCTGAAGTGCTCCAGAGGTATTAATTCCCTTAATTTTCATATCAACCATATACCACAGGTGCTGTTACAACCCTTCTTTTTAATGATGAGGACATTGGAACAATTTGCTCAATATTCCACAGCCAGTAACTGTTAGAAATATGTATGTGAATTGTAACATGACCAAAACAAAACCCTTGATTCCCATCCCTGACATGGGCTCCTCCCATGGTCCTCCTCACCATCTTACATCTACTTGCTTAACCCAAAAACTTCTCTCCTCCCCAAACTGTATCTACTTCTCTGGCAAATTGCAGATACATCCTGAATCTGATCACAGCTCTCTTTTTCCACTAGTAGCACACAAGGCCCAGCTCTGATCACTTCTCCTCTAGGCCATTTTAACTCCTTACTGGTCTCTCTGCTTCTTTTCTCCTCGGCCTATATCGCCACTGCAACAAGAGTAAGACTTCTTTTAAGTTTTTTAAAAGTTGCTTAAAATGGCATCCCATCTCACTGCAATAAAACTCAAACTCCCTGACAGAGCCTGCAGGGCCCTAATTCATTAGGATTCTAGCCACATCTGTGGCTTCACACATTCCACCATCCCTCTGGCCACACGGGCCTTCCTTCTGGTCCTTCTACATAACAGAGCTCATCCTAGCCTTGTGGCTTTCCCAGAGCACTCCTTCTGCCAGGAATGTGTCCGTCCCCCTGAGGTCTTTACTTACCTGATTCCTTCCTGCCATTTAAGCTTCAGCTCCAATTTTATCTTCTTGACCATGGAATTTGAAGTTTTCCATTCCTAAGCCATGTTTTATTCTCTTCTAGCATTCATCATATCTGCAACTGTCACATTTATTTCAATGTTTATTTACTATCTTTCTTTCTTCTACCATAAAATATAAGCTCCACAACCACAGGGACCTTGTCTATTGGGTTCCCTGCTGTATCCTCAGTGATTGCAACAGTGAGTGCGTGGCACTCGATCAATATTTGTTGAATGAGTTCATCCGAATTCAAAGAGCTTTCTCTTTCATTCTCTCTCTGGTACTAGTCCACATTCAAAGTCTATGATTATACATTAAATTTCATTTTAATTGTTTCATGTATGTACATGTATATATAAATACATACGGTAGCTATCTATACGTAGATATAGATAACATGTATATTTACATATACAGATAGATATATATACTACACAGATATAGATATAGATAAGGATATAGAAGAGATTATCTGTGTCTATCCATGTAAACACTTTTAGAAAGGGGAAATATGCTGTTATTTCTTTAGTATCCCCCCAAATCTAAGAACATATACAATGCTTAATACAGGTTTGACTTGTTTTACCACAGCTAAGGAGCTATGTCCTTTGGTTCACTGTTAGCCTAGGGAAACATGTCGGGTTTTCCTCTTAACCTTTCACAAGCATGGGTCACGGAAAACTATTAAATATGACCCTAGAGAAAAAATAATTAAACATTTGCTCTCAAAAACAAAAATCTAGAACATACCAAAAACCAAAAACAACCAGCCTTTAGAACAGAAGTACTCCATAAGATCTCTATCTTTCTAATAATCCACTGAGGCATAAGTATATTCTGGTATAACCACAGGTCTAAGGGAATGTTCAATATTAACACTCTGAATATAAAGTTAACAACATGGAGCAAAATCACTAAATGTCATAAATCTCTTAAGTATCTTGAACTTGATATTATACAAAATCTCTGCCTTGTACTAATAAGCAGATAAATAGGAAGTACCATTCTATTAAAGGTAAAAAATGAGGCTAACAGTTACAGATTCCTGCCCACAGCTAATAGAAGCATTAGAGTGAGGAACATCCAAAAAACACATTCCAATTTCTCATCTTAAATCCCAATCTCCCACTCACTCCCACCCCCATATTTTATTGTCTAACACTGCAAGAAAAGGCTACAGAATATTTTATAAATGAAACTAATGAAGCAACAGCCACTCAAATTCTAATCTGGATGGATATATGTTAACATCAACATTCTCATTCATGAAGGCTTTTGTTTAAAAAAAGGGAGCAGGACAGGGGTGCTTGGGTAGCTCAGTTGGTTAAGTATCCGACTTCGGCTCAGGTCATGATCTCCCGGTCCGTGAGTTCAAGCCCTGCCTCGGGCTCTGTGCTGACAGCTCAGAGCCTGGAGCCTTCTTTGGATTCTGTGTTTCCCCCTCTCTCTTCCCTTCTCCCGCTCATGCTCTGTCAAAAATGAATAAACGTTAAAACAATTTTTTTTTTAAATTAAAAAAGGGAGCAGGATAGGTTTGGATGCCTCAGTCCCTAGCTCTGTGCTTTTCCCTCAGCAAGAACCAGAATCTCTATCTGAGTCAGCTGTTGGCATTATTCAGGTCACACGGTGAACCCCTCACAGTATCTGTAAACAGGAAGTGCAATAAATTACAAGCCTATGATGATGATAGTTGTAGTCACAGGAATATGTATGTGTGCCCCACTCTTCGAGCAACCAGCTTTTCCTCTGCTTCCTGTGATACCTGAAGCAAACTAGTTTCTTCTGTCCTCTGAAAGATGCAGAATCAAACATGGTGTCACAAAAAGCTGGGCTGAGGAAAATGTATACTACACTAATATACTAATTAATACAAATTACAGTAAATCCAAGGCTTAAGGAGTATGAATACATAAATGCAGAATCGACGATGACGTGTATGTTTTAAGACTGAAAGGTCAAAGTGACACAAAGATAGAGGGAGAACAGGGACATTAATGGCAAGAAACCCTGGATGTGCCCTACTCCCCTACTGTAGACATGGAAGGGTGACAGCAACCAGTAACTCCTTACAAGAGGGAAGAAGGTCCTGCTCAGTATCTTGCCCCTGGCTCCAAGGCTCTGAGGTTTCCCAACTCAGCTCACAACAGCTTGAGGAAGAAGAAATAGAGGAAGATGCAAATATCTCATTTAGATTCATGTTCTTTTCCCATTATTATTCATTTTTACTTCTATTCACTGAAAAAAAAAAGAAGTGTGAAAATAATATATGTCCTTTTCTGGGTTTCTTGTTATTTCTTTGAAAAAGAATGGCATCTTGAGAAGGACTGTGAAAGTGGTAATACCCTTTCCACATGTTTTCTAATGCAGTCATCTTTAATCTTACATCCAAGACGTATCTGTCTCACTTTGCAATGCCTGTAGAGCACAGATTCGAGGCTTTCTCAGTACACAGTCACGTAGAGGAGGTGGTTTCATTAATAACAATTAACGGGGAAAGATCACACTGAAATGGGCAAGATTAATCTAAAATACAGTTTTAAAGCACAGGACAATGTCCAAATGGAGACCTCTGTATTTAAGGTTTGAAAACCCAGCAGTCAAGTCTCTTTTCTGGGTACAGGTTGGGAAGAGAAAAGGGATAAAGGAGCAGAAAAGGAAAAGGGAAGCAACTTGTGCTGAAGGGTGACATTTCAGACCCACTCTCAGATTTTAAGAAACCTTTTCAAGGTTACACACCTGGATGAGCATCAGAGCTGGAATTCTAATCTAAACAAAACCCACCAGCTCCAAAGTCCAGTGATCCCTGGGGACAGAGAAGGAAGACACTTTCACCTACATCGACAGCATTGACTTTGAAGTTCTGAAACATCTGTAGCTACTGTTTGAGAATGCTACTGTCTCGCTGCTCTATGGCAATGTGGTACATAAAAAATTGCTTTCACATACTCTGGACTTTTAATGTAAGTGTGGGTAGCAGACAAACGGTAGAAGTGGGTAGATGATGATTCCTATGCAAGGTGCAGACTAGGAGCTAACAGCCTTTCAGAACTAGGATGGCATGTAGATGACTCCAATTCTTCTGGCAGGGCTATGGGAGTGATGGACAGGGCACAAGCTCAGAGGGAAGACACAAATAGATCTACTCAAGTATCTCCCAAGTACTACCAATAAGGCAATGTTTTCAAATGTAAACAATAGGCAAGGAACTTTTGGTCATTCAGACCTCAGTTAAGTGAACAGATTCCTCTGAAAGCTACCAAGGAAGAGCAAGAGTTCATTCTTTCAATCTTTCAAGTATGTTTATTGAGCATCTACTGTGTTTCATGTACAGTTCGAGATCCTGGAGGACCTAGGAGGGATTTTAGTGGGGAAGAGACAGATAGTAAAAAAGTTAAATAAGACAAAATAAATTAGTAGAATACATATGATGGGTGGTGATCAATGCTATGAAGAAAAATAAAACAGTGAAGGATGATATATACGCATTTGGCAATTTTCAAAATAGGGTAGTCTGAAAAGGTCTTACTGAGAAAATGACATTTCAGTGAAGACCTGAAGGGAGGTTAGGCAATGAGTCATGCCGATATCTGGAGGAAAAAGCTTCCAAAAGAGGGGACAGCAAATTCAAAGATCCTGAGGCTAGAGTATGCCGTGTGTGTGCAAGGAGCAGCAAGGAGGTCAGTGTGGCTGGAGTGGGAAAAATAAAGAAAAGAGTAGTAGAAAGGAAAGTCTATGAGGTAAAGTGGCACTAGATAATGTGGGGCTCTGTAGGCTACTGTAAGCAGTATGACTTTTAATTAGGGTGGAATGGGAAGTACAGAAGAAGCTAGGAGTGTTGCCAGCAGTAAAATAATCTGACACTTTAAAAGGATCTGTTTGGAGGCACCTGGGTGGCTCAGTCGGTTAAGTATCCAACACTTGATTTCGGCTTAGGTCATATCTCCTAGTTTGTGGGATTGAGCCCACTTCGGGCTCTGTGCTGATGGGTGTGGAGGCTGCCTGGGATTCTTTCTTTCTCTCTCTCTGCCCATCCCCTGTTTTCTGTCTCTCAAAATAAATAAATAAACATTTAATAAAATAATAAAAGGATCAGTTTGGCTGTTAGGTTGAGAGAAGACTCTGGGGGGAGGGGGCAAGGGTTGGAGCTCAGTTACTGGGCTTTTGTAATAATCCAACGGGGGGGGGGCAGGTGTTCAATAGGGGTGGGGGCAGTTGAGACACTGAAAAAAGATCATGTTCCAGAAATATTCTGAAGGTAGAACTAACAGGACTTGCTGACAGACTAGAAGATGGCAAGGTTTTTGGCCTGAGCCAAATGATGGGAGTTGCTATTTGCCAAAGTATGGAAGACCACAGGAGGATGGGGGTTTCAAGGGCTAGCTCAGGAGTGTGACTCTGTTTACGTTACATTCCAGATGTCTCTTAGACATTCAAATAAAGGTATCAAGTAAGCAGATGAATTTATGAGTCTGGAACTCAAGGGAGAAGTCTGGGCTGGAGATATAAATATGGGCATCTTCAGCCTAGAAATGGCTTAAAGCCCTGGAGCCCAGATGAGATCACCAACAGTGTGAGCCTGAGTATAAACAGAGAAGAAAAGAGGGTCATGGGCAGAGTCCAGGGAACTTCAATTTTAGAGGGCAGGGAGACAGGGAGGAGCCAGTGAGGTAGGAGGAGAGTCAGGGAGAGTGCTGTCCTGGAGTTAAGTAGATGAAGTGTTTCAAGGAGCAGAGTGTGACCCACTGAATCAAATGCTGCTAGTCGGTGAAAGAGGACCAGGTCTTAACAGACCGCCGGGCTCAGCACAGTGGAAGTAACTGGTGGCCGTGATGAGGGCAGGTGGATGGTGAGTACAGCATCTCCAGACCTCTTTTACTACTTGTCAAATGAATGTCAGACCAGATCATTTCTAAGTCCTCTGCCACCTTAAAATCACACAACGTTTAGCAATTCATTTTAAGTGAAAGTTGTTTCACTTGATCTGTCTTTACTTTTCTAATCGAGCACTGGCCAAAACCAGAATGTTTTTTGATACTGAGGTCTAAGTTAGAGAAGTAATTTACACTTGTATTTTTTCTATAGAAAACTATAACTCATTTTATTGTAGGACTCCCAGAAACACCCTGTGGAGAGGTAGAGAAGCAGCATGACCACCTATGAAACTGCAATAAAGGGAATTATAAGCCCGGGGTAAAACAAACAAACAAACAAACAAACAAACACTATTCTACAGAACTGAGAGCTAACATACTAAGGTAAAAGAGAAAGTCCCTCAGGAGCACAGAATGCTAGGTGACCCAAACCAAGGCCAAAGCTTGTGGCACTGCTCACAGCTCAAAAGGGTTCAGTTTTGACACTGGTTTTCACTTCTCTTGGGTGCTAGTGGTTCCTCTGGATATAGTGAGCCTCTCTCCATTTATCTCATTCCTACAACTTTTTAGAGAGAAAAGAGGTTGCAGGAGGTTTCTGAATATAGAATCCTGTATCAGATGCTACAGTGTCACAGAAAGGAAAACCTATCACTTCCAACCTGGGGGACAGAGGGAAGGCAATCGCAGGTAACATTTATTGAGCATCTACTATGTGCCAGATCCTATTCTAAGTGCTTTACATACAGTACCTCATTATTCCTGACAACAACATATGAAGTACAGTAGATGTTACCAGCAGTCTCATTTTACACATGGTACAAATACAGTCACGCAGTCACACTGCTCAGTGACACTGCTAGGAAACACAGAGCCACCTCTGCTGTGAGCACTGAGCCCCACTTCAGAGCCTCTGTCTCCCTCTCTCTCTCTGCCCCTCCCCTGCTAGCACTCTCTCAAAAATAAACACACATTTAGAAGGCACAGAGCCAGGACATAACCTAGGCATTCTGGTTCCAGGGTCACTCCCTTAAACATGAAGCTTCCTCCCCAGAATTCCACAGAAGAGCAAAAGTTCCTATTCTAAGGGCCCAAGCAAAACCATGGCAAGACAGATTGGCTCCCCTGTACCAAAATGTATAGAAACACTAAAAACAAAATCACAGGACCTTCGTAATGCTAGTGTTGGGGAGCAGGTTTTTGTTAGATTCAACTATTATTTTGTGGGGACAAGATTTAGTCTGTAATAAACTTGAATTCATATAATAACAGAATCTTGCTGGAGGTATGTATAAAATAAAAACAAAAGTACTGAGTTCTAGACAGTAAGGAGATACCCACGCTAATAATGATGCCACCAGAAAGCTCACCTTATCTGCTCTGGTCAGTGACAGCTGCCCCTTTCCTATGAAGAAGGAAAGTTGGAAAGAGTAATGTAGAATGATGTCACTTGTGATAATGAATACAGAAGTAGCAAAGCTTTAAAAAAAAACATTGTAACAAGCTCAAACTGCAGAAAATCATCTTCATTTCTGCTTTTATATGTGCAAAAAATATTTACTTAGCAGGCGAATGGACTGTGGTGATATGACCTTGTGACACAAAAAGCCACATGGAACAATTTCCCACACAAGAATGGATAATACTTCTATACTGACTTAATCAAAGAAAATAGATTCAGGCCTTTGTGAGAGATTCTAACAAAGACTGAAACCTGAGTGGCGCCTGGGTGGCTCAGTTAAGCGTCCGACTTCAGCTCAGGTCATGATCTCACGGCTCGTGGGTTCGAGCCCTGAGTCGGGCTCTGTGCTGACAGCTCAGGGCCTGGAGCCTGTTTCAGATTCTGTGTCTCCCTCTCTCTCTGCCTCTCCCCCATTCACACTCTCTCTCAAAAAAAAATAAACATTAAAAAAAAAAAAGACTGAAACATAGTATTACAGACAAAAGTCCTCTATGAACAGAAAATACATTTAGATTAGTTTAGATTGGTCCTGAGTCCATGTGAAGAGATGCAAATGTGTCTTTCCCTGGCTGAATCTTTTCATGCCTCAATACCTAGAGATGTGTCACAGCCTAGCTGCTCACTTTAATTTTTGGCATGTTTTTGTAGTCATTTCACGATGCATACCTGTCCCTGTCTCACTCTCCCCTTATCTTGGCATTTCCACTCCTGTTTCCCACTACAAGTGTCCATAATGCTACATCCTTATGTCTTCCCCTCCAAAGGCTTCTCCACTATTCTCTCTGTTGATGGTAGGGAACAGCAAGCACTCAGCATTCAAGCCAGGAATCAAGAAACTGGCCTTAACCTCTCTCTCTCTCTCTCTCTCTCTCTCTCTCTCTCTCTCACCCCTCCCTCCCTCTCTTTTTCTCTCCTTCTCACTCCTTTCCAGTCTCTCTCATTCTCTTTCCACCCACCTTTCTTCTCCCTCCCTCTCACACCACTTCTAGCTCCCATACACACATCCGGGTAATCAGCCCAGCTGAAGACACAGCACATTCAGTCAGTGTAAACCACCAAAAGGGACTGACCACAGAAAAGCAGCCTCTTTAAATGGACCCTGTATTTTGCCCATGTTGCATAGGTAATCAAAATCAAACAACTATAGGCACACCTCAGAGATACTATGGTTCTTCTAGTTCCAGACCACTGCAATAAAGCAAATATCTCAATAAAACAAATCATTTCTTTGGTTTCCTCGTGCATATGAAAGTTATCTTTACACAATACAGCAATAATAGCACTGTGTCTAAAAAACAATGTATATACCTTAATTAAAAACATTATTGTTGGGGCACCTGGGTGGCTCCGTAGGTTAAGTGTCTGACTCTTGATTTCGGCTCAGGTCATGATCTCACAGTTTGTGTCAGGCTCTGCGCTGAGCACGAGCTTGCTTGGGATTCCTCCCCTCTCCCAGCTCCTCCCCTGCTAGTGTGTGCACTTGCACTCTTTCTCAAAAATAACATAAATAAGCATTAAAAAAAAAACTACATTATTGTTAAAATATGCTAACCATCATCTGGGCTTTCAGCGAGTTGTAATCTTTTTGCTGGGGGAGGATCCTGCCTTCATGTTGATGTCTGCTGACTAATCAGGGCAGAGTGGTGGTTGCTGAAGGCTGGGGTGGCTACGGCAATTTCTTAAAGTAAAACAACAATGAAATCTGCCACATTGATCAACTCTTCCTTTCATGAACTATTTTTCTGTAGCATGTGATGCAATTTGACAGCGTTTACCCCACAGAACTTCTTTCAAAATTGGAGTCCATCCTCTCAAACCTGTTCCTGTTTTATCAGTTTTGTTTATGGAATATTCTAAATCCTTTGGTGTCATTTCAAAAATCTTCACAGCGTCTTCACCGGGAGTAGATTCTATCACTGTCTTTGCTCGTCCACAGGAAACAACCCCTCATCCATTAACAGTTCATCATGGGATTGCAGGGGCGCCTGGGTGGCTCAGTCGGTTAAGCGTCCGACTTCAGCTCAGGTCATGATCTTGCAGTCTGTGAGTTCGAGCCCCACGTTGGGCTCTGTGCTCAGAGCCTGGAGCCTATTTCAGATTCTGTGTCCCCATCTCTCTGCCCTCCCCCGTTCATGCTCTGTCTCTCTCTGTCTCAAAAATAAACATTAAAAAAAAAAAACAAAAAAAAACTAAAATCATGAGATTGCAGCAATTCAGTCACATCTTTGCTGTTAACACCCCATCTGCAGATACTTCCTTCACTGAAGTCTGAAACCCCTCAAAGTCCTCCATGAGGGTTGGAATCAACTTCTCCCAAAATCCAGTGGATGTTGATATTTTGACCTCTTTCCATGAATCACCAATGTTCTTAATAGCATCTAGAATGGTGAATCCTTTTCAGAAGGTTTTCAATTTACTTTGCCCAGATCCATCAGAGGAATTGCTACCTATGGCAGCTATAGCCTTATGAAATGTATTTCTTAAATACATTTTGAAAGTTGATATGACTCCTTGACCCATGAAATGGATGCAGAATGGATGTTGTGTGAGCAGGCATGAAAACAATATTAGCCTCGTTGCCCATCTCCATCAGAGCTCTTGGGTGACCAGGTGCACTATTAATGAGTAGTAATATTTTGAAAGGAATCTTTTTTTTTTTTCTGAGTAGTAGATCTCAACAGTGGATTTAAAATATTCAGTGAACCAGGGGCACCTGGTTGGCTCAGTCAGGAAAGCATGTGACTCTAGATCTTGGGATCATGAGTTCAAGCCCCATACCGGGGGTAGAGTTTACTTAAAAAATAAATAAATAAAATATTCAGTAAACCATGTTGTAAATAGATGTGCTGTCACCCAGACTTTGTTGTTCCATTTATAGAGCACCGGCAGAATAAATGTAGCATAATTCTTAAGGGCCTTAGAATTTTCAGAAAGGTAATTAAACATTGGCTTCCCCTTGGAGTCACCAGCTACATTAGGCCCTAACAAGAGAATCAGACTATACTTTGAAACTGTGAAGCCAGGCACTGACTTCTCTCTAACAATGAAAGTCCTAGAGGGCATCTTCTCCCAATAGAAGGCTGTTTTCTGCTTTGTCTACATTGAAAATCTGTTACTTAGTGTAGCCATCTTCTTCATCAATATCTCAGCTAGATCTTCTGGATAATGTGCTGCAGCTTCTACATCAGCACTTGCTGCTTCCTCTTGCCCTTCTGTGTTACATAGATGGCTTCTTTCCTTAAAGCCTCTACTAGCTTCAGACTTTTCTTCTGCAGCTTCCTCACCTGTCTCAGCCTTCACAGAACTGAAAAAAGTTAGGGCCTTGCCCTGGATCAGGCTTTGACTTAAGAGAATGGTATGGCTGGCTTGATCATCTAACGAGACCACTAAAACTTTCTCCATATCAGCAATAAAGCTGTTTCACTTTCTTGTCATTCATGTGTTCATTGGAGAACTTTTAATTTCCTTCAAAAAGCTTTTCCTTTGTATTCATAACTTAGCTAACCGTTTGGCACAAGAGGCCTATCTTTTGGCCTATCTTGGCTTCTGGCATGCCTTCCTCAGTAAGCTTAATCATTTCTAGCTTTTGATTTAGAGAGACATGCGACTCTTCCTATCACTTGAACACCTAGAGGCCACTGTAGGGTTATTCATTGGCCTAATTTCATTATTGTTGTGTCTCAGGGAACAGGGAGGCCCAGAAAGAGGGAGAGAAAGAGAATAGCTGGTTGGTGGAGCACTCGGAACACATACAACATTTATTGCTGTCCTATGTGGGCGTGGTTCGTGGCTCCCCCAAAACAACTGCAATAGTAACATCAAAGATCACCAACTACAGATCACCATAACAAATATAACAGAAATTAAAAAAACCTGAAATATTATGGGAATTACCAAAATGTGACAGAGAGACATGAAATAAGCAAATGCTGTTGGAAAAATGGCACTGACAGACTTGTTCAACACGGGGTTACCACAAACCTTCAGTTTGTAAAAAATGCATTATTTCTGAAATGCAATAAAGCAAAGCACAATAAAACAAGATACGCCTATACTCTCATAAGGATTTGTTTAGCAGCTTTCTCCATCAGTAGATAATGAGGTGGACTCTGTTCATGCCAACACTCTTGTTCACCCTGATACCTGCCATTTATTGAGTGCTAACTCTATGCCAGGCACTGAGTGCATCTCTACATTTATGATTTCATTTAACCTTGGACTATATGAGGTAGGATCTATTATTAGCCATATTTAATAGATAAAGAAATTGAGGCTTAGACAAGTAGCTTACCCAAGGTCATACAGGTGAACTTGAACCCAGGTCTGTTCGATGTCAAAGCAAATGCCTAGTACACTAGACGAAGTGGTTAGGCAGAGTGGAATCAATCTCTTAGCACATACTGCAAAGTCCTAAGTCAAATCATGCACACAAATCTAGACAAATCAGAGCAGGCAAAATTCCTGTGTACCTGGCTAATCAGAAAACCAAAAATTATCTTAAAAACTCCTCGTTTTTTTTTTAAATGAACAATAACTTTTCCCCATGTAATTAATATTTTTCTTCTATATAAATGGCAATTTTACAATGCATCAAAAGAACTGTCATTGCTCACATTTTTGTTAAGGGTACTTAACTGCAGGGTTTTTTGTTTTATTCATTCATTCATTCATTTGTTTATTTATTTATTTCCAGTAAGGAAAAATATATCAAGCTCTATAAAAGCTGATTGGTCTTGAGACAAAACACTGTAGTAGAGGGGAGACTCAAAAAAATCTTGCTGCTTTGTTAACACTCATGGAAGTACAAATGACCCATCAATTAGAGACAGAGAATTTGGGTCAGTGTATACAGCAATTTGTTACAATTCAGCTGTCAATTTTGGGATCAGAAAGGTAGGAAGAAACTCAAGGGACTTTTCAATCACCTGGTATGACAAGCAACAGACAGAAGATGCTGCAAATAATTCAGCAAAGTCAAAAAGAACCTAAAACGTTGGTAATATTTGGAAACTGTGATTGAGTTCATGTAAAGCCCACTGGCATCCTTATTCTGGAAGAAAAATATCAGCAGGAGAAGAAATAAAAGGTCTAACAGTCATCAACCAATTTAACATGTTGCTAAAGGGCAAGAGAGCGGAAAAATTCAAGGAGGTTGGAGTACAGGCTCTGTCCAGTTATACTGAACTTTGACATAAAAGAGCTAATTGACAGACATCTTTTCTTAATAATTAAGATTACAAGACAGGAAAAATTATTATTGGGCTTCCTCAGGTAAAGGAAAAAACACTGTATCTCCCTTTTTGCCCCCCCCCGCCCGCCCCAACCAGCCTCTTTGTTGGAAGGCTATACAATATAGTTTACCACACTGTAAAAATACCCCATCTTCAAACAATTGACATTTAAGCTTTTGAGGGAAAATTCAAAGTAGTTGCTAGCATGCAAAAACTAAGTTAAAACTGCAGCCATTGGACAATGAAGTCTGCAGAAGGTACAAGAACATTCTTTGGTCCTGGTTCAACAGCTTAGAACAGACCTAGAACCGTACATTTACATAACCCTCCAAAAGGCAATTTATGACTTAAATTCAGCTTGCTCAGATGCAGCTGTGGTTAGCTTAACCCCGAGCCCCAGCCTAAGAACTTCCTACAGCAGGCAGGGTGTGCCAAGCACCACACAGGAGGGAGAATGGGATGGAAATGGCGGACTGCTCTGTCCCCAAACTGAAACCCCTCTTGCATCACCTAGATTCTCCATTTTGCCCTACTGGAAAGTACCTGGAATGAGATGAAAGGTCAGCTAATTTCTCTAGATACAGACACATGCAAAATTCTTCACACATAAGGAAAGGAAAAAAGACAGGGAAGGGGAGAGAAAAAAGAAAGCATTAAGAAGTACCACATAATTTCACTCATATGTGGAATTTAAGAAACAAAAAGAACAAAGAAAAAAGAGAGACAAACCAAAACACAAAACAAAGCCAAAAAAAAAACCCAGACTCATAACAATAGAGAACAAACTGATGGTTACCAGAGGGGAAGGGGGGTGGGGGTGGGGGGATGGATGAAATAGGTTAAGGGGATTAAGAGTACTCTTATCATGATGAATACTGAGTAATGCATAGAATCGCTGAATCACTATATTGTACACATGAAACGAATATAACACTGTATGTTAACTATGCAGAAATTAAAATTTAAAAAATGTTTAAATTAAAAAATTTAAAAAGAAAGTATTATGGTAGAAGGAGGTTAAGAGATGCATATTTTTATAAGACTTAAAAGACTGAAATTAAGCAGAGGAGGAAAAAAAGGGACAAGAACAGTATTCTTTCTCATTCTATTTCATTCCAAAATTTAGTAGCTGACAACTACCGAGCACACAAGCCAGTTCAAGTCTCTTTCTTTTTCTCAGTGGCATAAAATCTCTTAATAAAGGTTATTGCAATCAACCCTTTGTCCCCATGTTTCCATTACAATATTTATGAGGACCATATGAGAAAATAATTGATAAAACCACATGGCCCATCTGGGTACTATTCACTCACAACTCAGAGACCATGCAGTAATAATGTTTAGTTCTGGGTGCTACACTTTACAAAGGTCACAGAAAAACTGGAATGCATTCAGAGGCAAGCATCCAGGACAGGGAAAGGACTCAAGACCAAACCAATGAGGACCTGGATGTGTTCAGCCTAAGAAGAGAGGCCTTCTAATACTTGAAGGGCTCTCACATGGGAAAATGCCTATTATTGTTTCCTATGGCCTCAAGGTGGGATAGTGAACATCAACAGATAGAATAGACAGAAATTTCAGCTCAACAAAAGGAAAAGCTTGCTTAGCAGGGCTATTCAAAGAGGGAATACGCTGTCTCAGAAGACAGGGTCCCAGTTCATGCAAAGGGTAGATAACCACTTAGATGCTAAGAAAGGGTTTTGAGCACTGATTGAAAGTTTGGGACCAGGTCAGTATTTCTTTAAGTGTAAAATGAGGAGAAGCTGAATTAGAACCACTTGATGTGCTTGACGAACAGAAAATAATAGGAATTCAGGAAATAATGCAAGCTCCTAGACTAGACTACTCTCTAGGTTTCATGACTCAGAATGGGGGAGTGCCTGGGAATCTGCACTTTAACAAGCCCTCAAGATGATCCTAATGTACACTCAAGATTGGGGACTAGACCAGGTGACTTCTGAATCTTCATCTATCATTTATCCTCAATATCACTCGGGCTGTCCAACCAGTTTCCCTGCTCTGATCATTTATTTGTGTTGATGCCTCTGTCAGGAAACATCCTCACTCCAGTCTTACTAACTCCTTTTCTTTGGCCATTGAAAGCCCATCCACCCCCTCAGGAAACAGCTTCAACAAATGATTTCTCTGCTGATTTTCCAAGCACGTGTGACACCTAATTACTCTAAACTGTATCACTATTTTTAACTACACCAATGGAACTTGTTACTACACAGTGGAGTTAACAACACATACCTGGAGGGAAAGGTCTGTGTCTCAGACCCATTTCACCCTCATTATTTGTACAGAAGTTGGCAAGTTATAACGCTGTGTTATAAACATAAATTTAACACATATCCGCTGAATGAATGTATGTCTTATATTGTATTTTGTGCTCACTTATGTGTAAGCTCCGTGAAGGCAGGTGCTCATCTCTAGTCACTGTGGTCCTAGTGCAGTGCTTAAGTAGACCAGAAGGTATGATAAACTTTGAATCAAACTCACTGATGAGTGACAGCCATTTCTTTCCTGGGTTTTAAATAAGACATTTTTACAAAACACAGTTGTGTCTCATCTAGTACCTGCCACTACTTACTTCTTATAACTCCCACTAGCCTTAAATGTGTACTTCAAACATCTACAAACGATCAAGAGTTGCAGAAGAGAGACATAAAGAGTAGCGGTCTCCACTCTGTCTGTGGTACAAGGATGGTGACCACACAGGAAGACAAGAGTAGTGCCCAAGAGCAGCCCAAGTGTCATGTGAAATACAGTAATCATCAGTCCTTCCAACCCATGGAGGTCCTCACTTCCACACTTACCCTCAATGGTGGTTCCCTTCTGTCTTCTCAATATTTTATGTCACCAGCCTGTGGTAGAAAAGCCTCCCCTTCTCCCTGCCAGGGATACCACAGCTAGTGCCCTATTTGTTCCTTCTTTTCTCACTAAACCTACCGGATAAAAGGTTTACCGCTATCTCTGCTTTTCTACAATTTACTCCTGGCATTTTTTTCTGAAGTTCTTTTGATTTACCTTTGATAATTTCTCTTATGCCCATCTCTTTTTCAATCCTGTCTGGCACCTACTGTCCTATACGAGACTAGTTCCTAATCAAAACTGATGACCTTTGATCTTTGGCTTTGCAAAGAAGTCTTAATGTATCTGAAAAATTACACACTGTAGTCTATTTAAGGAGAGGGAACCTAGACATATAAAAAATGCAAATGCTATCAGAGAAATAAATGTTTTAAAATCTTCATTCTCTTGGCACAAAAACAGACATTCAGATCAATGGAACAAAATAGAGAACCCAGAAATGGACCCACAAATGTATGGCCAACTAATCTTTGACAAAGCAGGAAAGAATATCCAATGGAATAAAGATGGTCTCTTCAGCAAGTGGAGCTGGGAAAACTGGACAGAGACATGCAGAAAAATGAACCTGGACCACTTTCTTACACCAGACACAAAAATAAACTCAGAATGGATGAAAGACCTAAATGTAAGACAGGAAGCCATCAAAATCCTCGAGGAGAAAGCAGGCAAAAACCTCTGTGATCTTGGCTGCAGCAACTTCTTATTCAACACATCTCTGGAGGCAAGAGAAACAAAAGCAAAAATGAACTATTGGGACCTCATCAAAATAAAAAGCTTCTGCACAGTGAAGGAAACAATCAGCAAAACTGAAATGCAACCGACAGAATGGGAAAAGATATTTGCAAATGACATATTAGATAAAGGGTTAGTATCCGAAATCTATAAAGAACTTACCAAACTCAACAGCCAAAACACAAATAATCCAGTGAAGAAATGAGCAAAAGACATGAATAGACACTTCTCCAAAGAAGACATCCAGATGGTCAACCAACACATGAAAAAATGCTCGTCATTCATCATCAGGGAAATACAAATCAAAACTGCAATGAGATACTACCTCACCCCTGTCAGAATGGCTAACATTAACAACTCAGTCAACAACAGATGTTGGCGAGGATGCGGAGAAGGAGGATCTCTCTTGCACTGCTGGTGGGAACGCAAACTGGGGCAGCCACTCTGGAAAACAGTATGGAGCTTCCTCAAAAAATTAAAAACAGAACTGCCCTACGACCCAGCAATTACACTACTAGGTATTTATCCAAGGGATACAGGTGTGCTGTTTCAAAGGGGCACATACACTCCAGTGTCTATAGCAGCACTATCAACAATAGCCAAAGTATGGAAAGAGTCCAAATGTCCATCGATGGATGAATGGATAAAGAAGATGTGGTATATCTATACAATGGAGTATCACTCGGCAATCAAAAAGAATGAAATCTTGCCATTCACAACTACGTGGGTGAACTAGAGGGTATTATGCTAAGTGAAATTAGTCAGAGAAAGACAAAAATCATATGAATTCACTCATATGAGGACTTTAAGAGACAAAACAGATGAACGTAAGGTAAGGGAAGTAAAAATAATATAAAAACAGGGAGGGGGACAAAACATAAGAGACTCTTAAATATGGAGAACAGAGGGGCGCCTGGGTGGCGCAGTCGGTTAAGCATCCGACTTCAGCCAGGTCACGATCTCGCGGTCCGTGAGTTCGAGCCCCGCGTCAGGCTCTGGGCTGATGGCTCGGAGCCTGGAGCCTGTTTCCGATTCTGTGTCTCCCTCTCTCTCTGCCCCTCCCCCGTTCATGCTCTGTCTCTCTCTGTCCCAAAAATAAATTAAAAACGTTGAAAAAAAATTTTTTTTAAATATGGAGAACAGAGGGTTACTGGAGGGGTTGTAGGAGGGGGGATGGGCTAAATGGGCAAGGGGCATTAAGGAATCTACTCCTGAAATCATTGTTGCACTAGATGCTAACTTGGATGTAAATTTAAAAAATAAATTACATTTTAAAAAAAGAAAAAAAAGAAAATTGTCATTCTTTCAGAAGCACCTACCAATGCAGAAGGGCTCTTTTCCCTTATGTTTTCTAATCTCTGCTTCCATCTTCCATTTTGTCCTAATAGTAACGGCAATAATACTTCTACTCAGCATAACCATCATTAGTTGAGCCCACTAAGCGAGGTACTTTACATATTGTGTTTACTCCCCTATAATAACCATGGTATTATTCTATTTTCAGTTGAAGAACTTGAGGCCCCAAAAGGTCAAGTAACTCAATGCCTGAGGTCATGCCACTACTAAGGGATTAATCTGAGATCCCAGCCCATGTCTATTTGGCTCCAAAGCCAATATACCACAATACCACGCCATCTCTTCATAACACTAATAGCTTCAATTACTTCTGCAATCACTTCCAAACTTTCAAATGGGTGAGTGTAAGAAAAGCCATGTTTTTAGTGAGATAAATCTAGTGGTAATATGCAGGATGGATTGGAAGGGAATTAACTTGAGGTTGGGAAACCAATTAAAGATGTAATAATTTAGGCATGAGTCCATAATGGCCTGCAGTAGGATGCTGGCAATGCAAATGGAAAAAAGAGACGGATATGAGAGAAATTATGAAAGATGAATCAAAAGGACTTGGCGGCTACTTAAACCTATGAAGAGAGAAAGAATCAAAATGGACTTAATTTAAAAGTCTGTGTGACCAAGAAACTATATGACTGAAACAGGAATGACAAGGGCAAGATCAGAGTTTGCAGGAGAGGAAATGACAAAATTTTCTTTAAGTTTATTTATTTTGAGAGAGAGAGAGAGAGAGACAGCACACACATACGCATGAGCAGGGGAGGGGCAGAGAGAGGAAGAAAGAATCCCAAGCAGGCTCTGCACTGTCAGCATCAAGCCCGACTTGGGGCTTGATCCCACAAACCGTGAAATCATGACCTGAACCAAGATCAAGAGCCAGGTGCTTAACCAACTGAGCCACCCAGGAACCCCATAAATTTCTTGTTATAATTATGAAAAGTAAAACAATGATGTGACCAAGATGCAGGAAGGTGACTTTAGAATATACCTATCTTTAGAGTAAAAATGCCTTTCTGCTTTTCCTTGACGTGACCCTAAAATTATTGAAAGGGACTTCAATTCACGTATTCACATGAGAACACTGATCTCTGATTGGAGTAAATACCCTTGTGTCCCTTGTATGCAATCTCTTTCTTTCTCCAACTTGTAAAAAAGTGCAATGCCTGCAAATTCCACCGTCATTCATTCAAAGGAGATGGTTAATAGGTCTCATCTGTTTAGCTGGAAAGCATATAACAGGTCCTTCATAAGAAGACCACAGACAATCGTTTGAGTGAAAATTTATGCAAAGTAACAGATTAGTAATAGTTTTACACCAGCAGGGCTTCATGTCTCATTATTTTATACTGACTACTAATAGAGTTTAGTATTAGAATTTGAAAAGGAACAGAAAATGGAACGGTCTCCCAGCAGAATTTATTGTACTCTTTCAGCTATTATGGGTTTCATTACAGATTTCTACTCCAAGGCGTTATTCTTTGTTTTATTTTCAAAATGTGGCTCATACTTTAAAAACGGCTTTCTGGGAAACCTCTACATTTGCATGAATTCAAATGAAACTCTGTTCTCTGTCTGCTGTCATCATTCTGTTCAGCAGCTTGTTACATATTTTATAGGGTTAGGACGTGATTAACAATGGACTCCTCTACAGCCTTCCATAAAACAACAAAATCAACAGTGAGCCTCAGCAAAGTAAACACCCAGAGTGCTTTTAAATATTTGGCTTTATAGTTTTTAAATGACAAGTTTTAAAAGAAATGCTATGATGTAGATGAGGATGTAGCTCCGGAACCACCCTGTGATTGAGGACAGCCTGGTAACTGGATAGATTCCGTATGAAAAATGCTTCCTACTTAGCTCTTCAACATTCTCTTATGATATCCACTGGAACATCAAATGTCCGCCTGCATATTGCATATCATCCCAAATGGAGAGAGAAGATGATAGAGGGGATTAAAATGTTAAAGCTGCTGTGACTGTCACGTAAATAAATCAAGCTGCTTTTTGGAAAGAGGAGACGTCAGAACGTGGGATAAGTTTCAAATGGGGCAGGCATGTTGGGAACGCATTCTACATCCATGTATTCCACAGACTCAGGAAACAGAACCATACACACCAGGTCGTGCATCAGCTGCTCAAAAAGTGGTTTCCTTTTGTTGAGGGAGATAATAGAAAAATAAATGCTGGGAAGTTTTTCAGAGGAGATCAAAAGGTGTAGTGAATAATGACTCTGATGTACTTCAAAATGGAAATTCTTCAGGCAAGTAGGTCTGGGTTTCAAGTGATTAACCTAACATTTGCACAATGGATTGCGACAAAATATAATGAAGTTAGCGTACAAAACACTGTCTGACAAGTGTTAGCTCAATGTTCATATCCTCTGGTGGACCCAGCTGTTTTAGTAGAGATGAGCACAAAGTATTAAAAATTATGTACCTTCTTAGTCTAATTATTTTTGAGGTGAAAGTTCACATATGGAATGCTGGGTATTAAGCACTGAAAATCATCCCGCTCTTAGGAAAATGCAAGTTTAAAAAAATATCTTTCCACAAGTAGTTTTAAAAAGCAACATTAATGTAAAATTAAATACTGGAAATAATAACGTAAGTTCATGATAAGAAATTTAAACCTCATTCATTTAACAAAAGCTAATAAAAAATGAGAAGAATCAATACAGCATTATCAGCTTGAAGAATGTCATTGTCGTGTGGGCTGCCTGAGAGAAACCAACACTTCCTGTAACTAGATACCTCTTTACTGGAAAGAAGATAAAAACTGAATTTTGTTAGCCCGGTGGTACAACAACCAGCACAATGAAACAAAAAACCAAAATCAAGGTTTACAGAGCAATGCCCATGATTACTCTGTTTTTAAGTTTAATTTTAAATTAATAGTTAAAATTACTCTTTTTGGTGTATTGGTCTTTGAATTTTATTTTATTTTTAAAGGAAAACCTTACTTTTTAAAAATTATTTATTTTGAGAGAGAGAGAGAGAGAGAGAGAGAAAAAGAGCACGCAACTGGGCACAAGTGGGGGAGGGGCAGAGAGGAGGAGAGACAGGATCCCAAGCAGGCTCCACACCATCAGTGCAGAGCCCAATGTGGGGCTGGAACTCACGAATCATGGGATCATGACCTGAACAGAGATCAAATCAGATGCTTAACTGATGGCACCACCCTGGCACCCCGTTCTTTGAATTTTAAAAATTGCCACGGCGACAATCACAGAGCAGTTTCATCAATCCAAAACTTCCCCTGTGCCATTTTCAGTGAGACCTCCCCCAACCTCTAACCGTGGCAACCACTGATCTGTTTTTAATTGCTATAGTTTTGCTTTCCAAGGAATGACATGCGATGGAAGCATACAGTATGTAGTATCGGGTTCTTTCACTTGGTGTAATACATATGAGATTCATCCATGCTGCTGTGGCTGTCAGTAACCTGTTCATTTTTTGACTGCTGAGTAGTAGTCCATAATATGGATATGCCAAGATGTGTTTACTCATTCACCAGCTGAAGAGATATTTGTGTTACATTCAGTTTTTATACGATTATTAATGATGTCACTATAAATACTCCAGTTTTTGTGTGGAATGGCTGTGTCAGATGTAGGTGTATGTTTAACTTTCTAAGGAACTGCTGATCTGCTTTCCAAAATGTCTATGCCATTTTGCATTCCTACCAGCAATGAATGAGAATTTCAGATACCCTCCAACCTTGTGAGGACTTAGCATAATCAGTTTTTTGGTTATTTTAACAAAAGTAATCCTAACAGGCATTTGGTGGTATCCTATTGTGGTTTTTGCTATCTCATTGTGGTTTTAATTTCCATTTAAAAAAAATGTTTATTGGGGCACCTGGGTGGCTCAGTCGGTTAAGTGTCTGACTTCAGCCCAGGTCATGATCTCGCAGTTTGTGGGTTCAAGCCCCATGTCGGGCTCTGTGCTGACAGCTCAGAGCCTGGAGCCTGTTTCAGATTCTGTGTCTCCCTCTCCCTCTACCCCTCTCCTGATTGTGCTCCATCTCTGTCTCTCAAAAATAAATAAAATGTTAAAAAAATAAAAAACCATTTACTTATTTATTTTGAGAGGAAGTGTGTGGGGGAGGAGCAGAGAGAGAAGGAGAGAACCCCAAGCAGGTTCCACGTGCAGCATGGAGCCCAACATGGGGCTCAATCTCCCAAACCATGAAATCATGACCTGAGCTGAAATCAAGAGTCTGATGCTCAACAGACTGAGCCACCCAGGCACTGAAACCACAGAGAAGAACAGAGAGGCAGAGAGAAGGGCAAGGCTAACCCCCTTTGGTGGGAAAGAGCTTGGCCAAGTTCAAGGAAAGGAAGATAGCCCATCATAGCTGGAGCTCAACAAGCAAAGCAGAATGAGGCATGAGACGAAGATGAAGAAGCAGAGGCAGGGAAAATCTTATAGGTTTTGGAGGAATTTGAAGGCAAGACACCAATGAAGGGTTGTAAGCAAAAAAATAATTCGATCTTCCTTAACTTTAAAGACTTGTCTGGCTACACTGAGAATTACTGGAGAGGTAAGCAAGGAAACCAGTCGGGAAGCCACTACGGCCCAGGCAAGAAATGATGCTGGCATCAAATGAAGTGCTGGCAGTGCAAAATGACTGCAGTGGATGGATTTAAGACTTCGTTTAGAGCCCAAACCAACAGGACTCTCCCGTGGGCTAGAATGCGAAGAACAAGAAAAGCGGAAGCATCAAAGATGACTCCTAGGCTTGGGAGCCAAGGAAATGGGGTGGATAATAATGGCATTTACTGGGATAGAGAAGAACTGACTGGGGAAGTGAAAATCAAAGACCTGTTTGGGACGTGTGAAGTCTGAGATGTCTAAGAGACACCCAAGTAGAGATTTCAGGTCAAGAGCTGGGACACAATAATAGAGAAACTTGGACTAGAGAAAGAAATCTGAGAGCCAGGAGTACATACGTGTGTTAAGAAAGGAGAGCACAGGAGAGAAAAGTGGAATTCAGGACAAAGCCCTCAGCATTCAACATGATACTAAAATATGTTTACCCGTCTCTCTTCCCTCACTGGCTTGTTAGTTCAAGTACACAGATCATGTCTTTTTCATATCTATATTTAACAAATCTTGGTGCCTGATACTTAACAAGTGCTTAAAAGTGGCTGTGGAACTCTCACAGGCATAATACGTGAGGGAAGAGAACATCAGGATGTCTAAAGTGGACTGGAGTGGCAATAATGAGCAGCTCTAAGGAGACGGTAGTCCCAACAGTAGAAACTTCAAGTGCTAGATTTTGCAGTGTCCGTGATGGGCAATTAGTGTCTCAAGCAAAAGGGGCTCTTCAAAACAGCAGTCAATATATTTGCTAACAAATTAAGGAAGCTGGCTTTCAAGGGGAACTTTTGTTGAGGACTCTCTTTCTACTACTTTTACTTTCCTACCAGCAAAGTAATGATGAGTTCTTTCCCTTCGTTAAAATTTACATGTTAATAGGTCAGATGACTGAGTTAAACTGAGACTGAATATATGTGGATTTAAGGGTCTGAATGTAAATAATTTCCCTGGTGTTCTTAAGAATGCAAAGGAAGTCTAGAAGTCCCTGCCATTGCTATCCTAGTGTCCTGCCTCATTTGATTTGTCACCCCAAAAGACTTAGGAAATAGCCAAAATAAAACCTCAAGATAATTCTATCATGATAGAAGAGTCTTCTCAATGGTTTCATTTTATTGGTGGGAAAATCAGTAAAAACTGGGATTGAAAGATTCCTAACAGGAGAAACTCCCAACCAAATATACTAAAAATCACTCTGGCCATTTTTAAAATCTATTTTGAGTTTTCATTACAGCCACATATTTCTATACAGACACACACACACATAAATATCTCACTTTGGGTCAAAGGTCATTTTGATTATTTGGAAAATGGAAACTGGTAATTTATTATTTATATGAATAATAGCAAATTGAAGAATATATAGATTCTCTTCTCCCCTTCCTCTCCTTATTAACAAATGAGAATACACAAAAAACTTAAGTGTGACATAAAAGGCCATCTTATAAAGCATCTTTAGCAGTTGGATACTTTAATTATTTAACATGAAACTTTCTATTAAGGTATTATTTCAAAGATGCCAAGCAAAGTAGAGTTCATGTTATATAATAATCTGACCATACTTCTTCAGCAGAAACATTTACTTATCACTAAATATGCATGGGCTCCCCACAATTCTCCAGCTACTTTAGGTGGAGCCATATTACTGGTTCTGGCCAATGCACTGTGAGTGAAAGAACATGTTACTTTCATGCTGAAAAAGGCTAGTGTGTGCCTCTCCAACTCTCCCTTCCCCTGCTGCAGTGACCAAGGAGGCCACATGTTCCAGATGGTACAACTATAAGATAGTGGAGCGTCCAGCCTTAAGAGACTCTGTGGAACAGAATCTCTTACCCAGGGTAGATATGTAATGTCAACAAGAAATAGACTTTCGTTATGCTACATTACTGAGATTTTGATTTTGTTGCTGTTGTTACAACATAGCTTAGTCTATCCTTATTAATACACCTTCACAGATGAAAATCATATTTATAACTACGGATAATCGGGAGATCAGTTCAGAGACTAATTTTGGTCAAAGAACCCATTTCACACTGCACAAACTTATATTTTATTTGCAAGTATAATTATTTGCAAAGACTAATTCTTTTAAAGTAGAAGTCCGCATGCTGTCTTTGATGTTAAAAAAGCCATTCTGTTTCCTATTGTTGCCTCCTGAATTGATTTGTATGTTGTGGTTGGCAACATTCCATGCACAAAGCCATAGATTTCTGTTTGTTTCATCATCTGTAGGGGATCATATCGGGCTAACTTATGATAGAGATATCAACTAAAAATCCTACACAAATAGCCTATTTAATAGTGTGGGGAGTCTGTAATGACTTCAGAAATAATGTTTGCTTACACTTTAACACGTAGTTAACAGACTAATTGTTACAACAACTAAACTTCCAAGGGTCTACAATCTAAATTTTATTCAGTAAAAAAAATGCAAATGATCTTATTTCTACATGAATTTCTCTATGTATTTAAGTTTTGTGGAGTTTTTTTCCTTTCTAACTTAGTAATATCACAGCAATCATCAAACAGTTGGATCTGAGAAATGATAAAACCAGTCTGCCCCTTATGTCATTTCAACCCAGGAAGCTGACAACACATTGCTATTTGTTTTTTGGTTGGTAACAACATAAGTCTGAACATCATTATGCACGCTGCAGTTGTGTATTTATTTCTCCTTCCAAGAGAAAAGAAAAAAAAAAGAATTTACTAGTGTAATATAAGAACAATAGGATACTTTAAACTAATAGCTAGTGAATTTATAATAAACAAAAAGAAATGTTTCTTCATATACCATATAGACACTCAGCAACCCTTGGAATTTGTTACTAATCATTTCACAACCAAGGCTTTTTTTTTTTTTTTTTTAAGCTGGATAACTTAATAATTGATGAAATCTTTAATTTTTGTCACCTAACTATAAAAGTAATTAAATTTTGTGCTTTAGGAAATCACCCCCCTAATTCTGACTAGGACTTTCATTCTCTGTCCTTTAAGGTGAAGGGAATGGCATAATAAATTTTACAGCCACATACCTCCATGTTTCCATCATGAATACCTCAGGCAAGCTGGACCCACATTCAAGTCCTAAAAATCTCTTCCAGGTTGGTAAATACTCCGAGCTTTAGAATTCCATTCCCCTCTTCAAAGGAAAGTGGTTTTGTCTGCTTTTAACAGATTTATTGGTATTTAACTGAAACAAACAACATGTAGTTGTTTGTTATTGTAGTTGTTGTTGTTATTGTATTGTAGTTGTTATTGTAATTGTACATGTAGTTGTACTGTAGCAGTATTGTAGTTGCATTGTTGTTGTTATTGTATTATAGTTGTTGTTGTAGTTGTACATGTAGTTGTTGTAGTTCAGTTATTTAACTGAAACAAACAACATGTAGTTGAAGTGTGCAATTTGATCATTTTTATAAGTTTATTTTGAGGAAAGAGAGAGAGAGAATGCGCGCGCAAGCCCACACATGTGCCTGAGCAGGGGAGGGGCAGAGAGATCCCAAGCAGGCTCCATGGTCAGTGAGAAGCCTGATGCGGGGCTCAAACTCAGGAACCGTGAAATCATGACCTGAACCAAAATCAAGAGTTGGATGCTTAACCGACTGAGCCACCCAGGCGCCCCTATAATTTGATCATTTTGACATATGAAACTATCACTATAATCAAGGTAATGAACATACACATCACTCCCACTCGTTTCCTTGGGTCCCTCTGATATCCTACCCTCCTATATCTCCCCACTCTCCACCCCTGTTCCCGATCTGTACTGCTTTTTGACACTATAGATAACTGAATTTTCTAAAATTTTGTATAAATGGGGATCATACAGTATGACTTTTTTTTCGTTTGGCTTATTTTGCTTGTTCAAGTAATCAAACAAGGAAGTCATTAGACTGAGGTGGCTCCAATGCCTTGGTAGCCTATGTAAGCAAAATGAAAGCTAAGCCAGAATTAATTCCTATAAATGCCTCAAGGACAAAAAGAACCAATTACAAACAGCCAACCAGGCTTTCCCAAATAATGCAACCACTTAAGCTACAGCCAGTCAAATAATCTCCTTGCTTTGCTTCCATTTCTCCTCTACAAACTTACAACCCTCAACATAACTATTTTCAGGTTCCTCCATATTGTTGCATATATCAATACTTTCCTTTTTTTTTTTTTTTTATCACTGAGTAGTATTCTATTGCGTGGATGCATCATAATTTATCTCTCCGTTTATCTAACGGACATTAAGGCTGTTTCTAGCTTTTGATATTACAACTGAAGCTGCTGTGAATACATGTGTCTAAGTCTTTGTATGGATATATGCTTTCATTTTTCTGGGGTAAAAATCTAGTTGTGGAATAGCTGAATCATAAGGCAGATGCATGCCGAACATTTTAGGAAATTACCAATTCAAGTATTGCCAAACTATTTTCCAACGTGGTTATACCATTTTACATTCTCACCAGCAGAGCAGCAGCGTTAAGAGTTACAGTGCCTTCACATCTTCACCAACACTTGGTATGGCTGGTCTTTTTCATGTGAGCCAACCCCATAGTGGCATCTCATTTTGGTTTTAATTTGCATTTCTCTAATGACTAAGGATAGTGAGCATTTTTTTCAAGTGCTTATTTATTATTCATCTATCCTCTTTGGTGAACTATTTCTTGAAATCTTTTGCCCTTTTATTCTTGTTTTTTTTTTTTTTTTAAATTATTGAGTTATAAGCACTCTGAGTCCTGACTCCAAATTCTTTATCAGATATATGACTTGCAAACATTTCCCCCTAATTTGTGGCTCATCTTTTCATTGTCTTAACAGTGTCTTTAGAGGAGCCAAAGTTTTTACATTTGATAAAGTCGAATTCAATGATTTTATGTTTTTTAATGATTATGTTTTTGATGCTGTACCTTAAAAACTTTTGCTTATGCCAAGGTCACAAAGGTTTTCTCTTATGTTTTCTTCTAGAATTTTTCTAATTTTAGGTTTTATATTTAGGTCAGTGATCCTTTGAGTTAATTTTTCCCACTGTACAAGGTATGAACTGAAGTGTGTTGTGTTGTGTTTTTGGCTTATGGACATCCATTTGTTCCAGCATCGTTTGTTGAAGACTTTCCCTTCTCTACTGGGTTGCCTTTGTACCTCTGTTGAAAACAAGTTATCCATAACTATGTGGATCTACTTCCACAAGATCTTCTCTTCAGTTCCATTCAATCTATCAGCTTTTATATCAATCCCATAATGTCTAGATACATAAATCTTAAGATCGGGTCATGTTAAGTCTCCAATTTTGTTCTTCTCTTTCAAAGTTGTTTTCATTAATCTACCTTCTTTACATTTCTTTCTTTCTTTTTTTTTAATTTGAGAGAGAGACAGAGAGAGAGAGAGAGAGAGAGAGAGAGAGGCAGAGAGAGAGAGCATGCGAGCAGGGAGAGGAGCAGAGGGAGAGAAAGAAAGAATCTTAATTAAGTAGGTTCCATGTCCAGTGTGGAGCCTGATGCGGGGCTCAATCTCATGACCGTGAGATGATGATCTGAGCCAAAATCAAAAGTTGGACGCTTAACCATCTTAGCCACCCAGGCACTGTGACATTTCCATATGAATTTTAGAATTTCTTCAAAAGTGCCTGCTGGGATCTTAATTGGGATTGTACTGAGTCTACTGATCAGTTTGAGATCTGATAGCCTAACAATATTAAATCTTCTGATGCATACACACAGTATACCTCTCCCTTTACTTAGGTCTTTAATTTCTCTCAGCATTGTTTTGTAGTTTTCAGTGTCTTGCCTATCTTTTGTCAAATTTTTGATGCTATGGTAAGTGGCACTGTTTCAAAAAAATTTTTTATTGCCAATTGTTTGTAGATATGATACAGAAATGAAGTTCAGTTTTGTACAATGATCTTGTATCCTGCACCATTGCTAAAATCATTTATTAGCTTTAGTGGCTTTTTTTTTTTTTTATAGATTCCATTGAATTTTCTACATGGATGATGATGCTGTCAGAGAATAAAAACAATTTTACTTCTTCCTTTCCAACGTGAATTCCTTCTATTTCTCTTCCTTGCCTTACTACACTAGCTAGAACTTCCAGTACAGTGCTACATGGGAGTCATGAGAGTAGACATCCTCCCTGACTTGTTCCTGATGTTGAGATAAGACATTCAGGTTTTCACCTTTAGGTTTTATGTGAGTTACAGGCTTTTCATAGAAGGGTTATCAGTTTGAGAAAGTTCCTTTCTATTCCTAGTTTGATGAAGGTTAAGAATGAATATTGGATTTTGTGAAATTTTTTCTGCCTCTACTGAAACGATCACATGATTTTTCCATTTTAGTTTATTAATATGGTGAATTAATTTAGTGAGTTTTTGAATGTTAAGCTAGCCTTGCATTCCTGGAACAAACCTTACCTGATTATGATATACTGTCCAAAAAAAAAAAAAATATATATATATATGTATATATATATATATATATTTTTTTTTTTTTTTAATATATTTCTCTTAGAGAAAGAGAGTGCAAGCAGGGAAGATGGGCAGAAGGAGAGAGAGAATCTTAAGCAGAGTCCACACTCAGCAGGAAGCCTAACATGACGCTTGATCCCATGACCCTGGAATCATGACCTGAGCCCAAATCAAGAGTCAGATGCTCAACCGACCGAGTCACTCAGGCACCCTGATATATTGTCCTTTTTATGGATTGTTAGATTTAATTTGCTAAAATTGAATTTTAGAAATTCTTTAAGAATTCTTTACCTGTGTTCCATGAAGAAAACTAGATATTGGTTTGTAGTTTTCCTCTTAATGTTTATGTAATATCTTTGCCCAATTTGGTATTAGGGCCTCATTCTCACAAATGAATTGGAAAATAGTCCCTTCTGTTCCAATTTTTCTAGAAGAGTTTGTGTGGAATCCATGTCATTTCTTCCTTAAATGTGTCATGGAATTCACCAGTAAAGTCATTTGGGCCTGGCATTTCTCTGTGGAAATGTTTTTAGCTGTAAATTTATATTCCTTTAATAGATACCTGGACATACTGGTTATTTATTTCTTCCTGAGTGACTTAGGTAGATTTTGTCTTTCAACAAATTTGTCCATCTCAACTATATTGTCTAATTTATTAGTACAAAATTGTTCATAATATTCTCTTATTATTTTAATATCTGTAGAATCTGTAATGATTCTGTAACCTCTTCCAAGTTGATTGAAACTCTGAATTCCACATTTCCATTTTCTTCTTGAAAAAGGCAAAGTGGGTTTTTTGTTTTATTTTTGTTGGTTGGTTTGTGCTTTGAACTAAAACTTCAAAATATTTCTCTATGGATACAATCCAGTTATGAAAATGGGTCAAATATTTTAACTGGGGTATGCACTTTATCTAGAAATCATTCAGTATTTTAAAACCACAAACATAAAGGTAGAAAAGCCAAAGACATAGGTGTGTGGTAGGGTAGTGCTAACACCCAAAAGAAAGGTTACACTGAGTGAACAGAGCCAGAAATAAATTTCTGACATCATTTAAAAATCTGGCATTGTCAGGGGTACCTGGGTGGCTCAGCTGGGGTTAAGGGTCTGATTTCGGCTCGGGTCCTGATCTCAGGGTTCATGGGTTAAAGCCCCACATGGGGGCTTTCTCCTGTCAACACAGAGCCTGCTTCGGATCTGCTATCCCCGCCCCCCTGCCTCTTTCTCACTTGCTCTCTCTCTCTCTCTCAAAATAAATAAATACACTTAAAAAAAAAAAAAACCTGGCACTGTTCAATCATATTTTAAATAAACTAGAAAATCGTTGAAATCTGGACCACTCTTCACACCCAGATGAGCTATATTATCGATAAATAACACCACCAAAGTTCAAGAACAACAGCTAACAAATGTATGCATAACCAAACACACATAAGGCATCCAGTAAACTTCAGTCAATAAATCAGGGAACTCTTACATTAAAATGTGCTAATGAGAGAGCTGATTAAACTAAAATGCAAATGACAGCTTTTCCTATTTGTGGTCTTGAATTTAGGGAAAGAGAAAAAAAAGATTACAGAAGTAGAAAAAGTTAATAAGACTGTTTCCCAAACCCACAGAGAGAGAAGGCTATGGAAAAGAATCTCATCCTTTTTTTTTCTTTTCAGCTTTGATTTCCAGAAGCTGTCAGGTCTTTCTTTGTCCTCAAGGTTTCTCCCCCTAGACCTAGGGAAGAGATGCCTGTCATTTTCACAAGAACAAACATAAACCTATCTACCTGGTTCTGAATTTACGCAGCTCTAATTAGCATCACTATGTACAAATACCTCAGTTATAATCCAAGGTAGAAATCACAGAAATTATCTCCATCCTCCCAACAGAAGAGCAGACCATAGTGCCAACTTAGATATTAATCACGAGTATGAGGAATAGTTTTACTTGGGTATCACAAAGTTAGAGTTAGGAGAACTTTAGATAGACAGTTTCTTCCATCCACATCCATAGCGTCAGCTTGTGCAGTCAACTGAAAACCTAATCTACCCTATGGAACATCACTCCACATTTCCACCTGCCTGCTCGACAAAGCCACTTTGATATCTTAGTGGCACTTCACTTTCATCACGTCTAGAAGATTCATCAACTCATCAAAATCTTATCTCCTCCCTCCCCTTAACCTCTCTGTTCAGGCTGCACAACTTTCCTAGATTACCCAAGCTTACAGTTTGATCATAGTGGACTCCTGTATCTTCACTCCCTATGTTTTACATTTAAAGAGTTACAGCAGAACGGGGAGTAGGGTTTGGGGGGAGGGTGTGAGAACATATTTAGGAAAGGGCAACTGCACTTCAGGGATAATCAGGGAAGGCTTCCTAAAGAAATATTTATATTAGGCCTTGAAAGATGCCCCCAATTTTTTAGACGTTAGGGCCTCCCCATGATATCGCTGCATAGTCTGGTTTCCTTCTGCTAGACTCCTAGAGAATTTTGTATTTCTTTATCTCACTTAACACATACTGCTTTCATTAGAGTTCTTTTGTAACTATCAAATTGTAAGCCGCTTGAAGGCAAGAATCATGTTTTATTTTCCTCTATACTCTCTAGGTTTCCTAAAATAGTATTTTAAGATTCAAATCAAAGCAGATAATGGGACTCAGAAGATTATCAAAACACTAAAAATAAAAAATTTTTAAATGATAATATAAAGAAAAGAAAGTAGCTCCATTCCTTAATAAGGAAATAAAATGTCAATTTTTTCATGCCTACTATTCTTGTTTATATGTTTGTAGAAATCTAAAGTTGCATCCAAAGACAAACAAAAAAAGCCTATTCAGATATGCTGGACAAACGGCCAACAAGTAAATACCCTGACTGAGGCAAAAGCAGTGGATGGCCTAGCCCAATGTACTCCACAGTGACTTCAACAGTACTTCCAGATCCCTCATCTCCAAATAAAGTCTCTGAGACCTGTCTGGCCATTTCTCCTAAAGAGTAAGGAAAAGGGGGACCAGGAGTTATCCCAAAGCCTACTCTTAAAATACCCTGCCTGATTTGTGGCATGGTAACCTCCTCATCTTTTAAGGCAGGCTTTGATAAAAGACCATTACACAGGCAACAGAATTATTTCATCTGATTTTAATCTGGATTCTACAAGCGATCACTCCACGTTCACCTTGAAATATATGACCTGTATTCTGTAGCCACATCTTTGCCCTTCCAATAAACTCTCATATCCACCTGCATTCCTTACATGTGACATGCTCTTTCGTTTTCAGACATTTGGAAGTCATACAGAATAATTTAATGTTTAATTCAAAACTGCCCATGTATGCCAGAATTTAGAATTATCTCAAAATTTTATTATTGGCAGAAAAAACTATAAAATATTTCCTCAGAAATCAAAAGACATTAATGTAATATCCTGTAGACCAAATTGTTTCACCCAACACCAAGGATTTCCAGAGAGAAAGAACAGAGAGGGAAAATTTATCTAGCGAGTGGTAAATTTCAAATCCTTATTAAAGACATAAATATATTTTGTTGCCAGTAATCTTTAAGGCCTCTGCAGACTGTGTGCTTTGCAGTTGTTAAATGGGCTTTGTTTTCCTTTTTATAAGAACAGAAGAAATAACCAGGGGAGGAAAGAAAATGACAAAGTGAAGAACCCAGCCACGAAATGCAGTCCAATTTTCACATTTATCATCCTGCCTAGCACAGGCCTGAGCGTGGATGGGAGGCCAAGTTGAGAAGGGAGGGCAGCCATGGTCCTCCCCAAAGAATCTCCATGTAGCCAAAGTCTGTCTTGGTCTTGAAAATGAAAGCATAGGTTGAAGGTGGGATGGATTACAGCTCAGGAAGTTGCAGGAAATGCCTTGTCTGTGGATGTAAATGTTGGTTTAGGGAGTGCTCGTTTTATTGTCAACTGAGGAAGCGGGCCTTTTTTGGAAAACCTTTGGTACTTAAATCCTATCCCATTTTTTCTTAATAATCTAGTGGTCAGCTTTTGGAGAAAGCTTTAGCATTTTAATGTGAACATTTGTAAGTTTCTAAGTTAAACATGACCAACAAGAGAAGAGTTGGTGGAGTCCATGCCTAAGAAGAGTGATGACAGCGTGATGATGTGAGCTATCTAAAGGCATGCTGAGTCAACACGCTGCTAATAAAGCACCTTTTACTCTTGGTCTGAATTCAGAAGGGATGAGCTTTGGATGACCTCCTGCTTCAGTCCAACAGGCCGAGCAAAATGCCGATAAGTACCGTTTGGAAAGTGCCACCTCAAAGGATTTAAAAAAGTCACATTTAATTATGTGATTCCCCACTTCTTCTTTAACATGCATTGAATGAAGTAGTAAAATAAAAAGACAGTCATTCTCCAAGATTCATTTGCTACATTAAAACTCTTTGAGAGTTGTTTGTAAAAAATCTTCATCACAGATGACGGCTCCTGGCACTCTGGGGAGCCATGTAAACACAGGATGATAAACTTCTTACCACAGCATCCCTATTTTAGGGGAAGAACCGATGGCCTTGCTTTCCAGCCAATGTATATTAAATAAGTTCTAAGATTTTCCATTTAAGAACCTGGCTATCAAATCTCAACATACCTTTAAAAGGTGATAAAAGCTCAGCTCTGGTGATTTAATTGGCCACTTAAATCAGTCTGTTTTTGAGACACAACATCTTTCTGACTAGTCAACATGCACCAGTTTTGCATTCACTAGGTGATGCCCAGAAGCTATGCTGTTATCAGAAAGAGGAGGATGGGGTCAGCACATGGGCTGCCTCAGCCAGGGAATCAGGTCCATCAGGTTGGCAGGAATGAAACAAGCTTGTGTAACTAGGATTTAATCATAATGAATCTGCTTTCTTTCCCTCGTTTTTGCTAGTGAAGGATAGGACAAGAGCTGAACACTTTCAGTTAACCAGTCTAAATAACTCGTAGTCACTGAAGGTTACTCAAAATGATCCCAAGAAACTCTTCCAAAGTCTTAAACCTTTCATTCTCTAAATCATCTCTTCCGGCTCAAGGACACTTAAGAGGAAGAAAACAAAATCCCATTCCTTGAAATTATGTTTCTTCACGATCAGAAAGAAGATAGGGCTTACATTATTTCTGGTCCATTTAATAAATATTTTTTAAAAAATAAAAACATGGTCATTATGGCAATAATGATTGCCTCTTTTAAGCTGAATATATTTGCAGTTTCAATCCTCGATAAACCACTTAGAAAGATGGATAATACGGGAAATAACAGAGCTTCCTACAACATTCTGCAAGATTCCACTTTGTCTTTGTAGAGAATGTAGATATTGTATGTAGATTTTCTGCAAAGCACACTGAAAATTCCATAAATCCCATCCTGCAGGGATTTCACTTTTCTGTAGACTTTCCACCATACTTGAGTTCCTATCCCCACTAAATATATGCCGCAATACCAACATTTCCATAGACAAAGCACTGCACACTAATAAAACACAACACTGTTTACATACAGTGCAAATATATAACATATTTTTAGCGTAGGTTATGAGCAATATTTTTAGATGGATGGAGCCTGCAGTGATATTAGTAACAAACTTCTACTGTAAATTAGTGGCCTAAATAGAAATTTATGTTCCATAAAACCCAGCATGAAACAATAAGTTAGAAATATTTAAATAACATTTTACAGAGCGTTAAGCAGCAAGTACAACTGTGTCAGGCTGAGTCGGTTACTGAAAAAGAGAGCTGGGCACTGTCACAGAAAGGTGCCCAAGCAGCAAAAGACAACGCCTTAGACTCTTAAGTAACTTAAAAAAAAAAAAAAAATCACGTTGTGACCTACAGATTGTGCCTGACTACTATCCCAAAGGTAGTCTCAATCCTGAAAACAAGTGAAAAACCACCAACCAGTCCAGGGATAAATTCGATGACTTCTAGAGATCCAAGGCCAAAGGCACCTATGTGAGATGGGCTTTTTGGTTTATATTTTTATTCATTTTCTAAAAATATGCTAGGTCTATAATGTGAACAGATGAGCTCATATCTAGGTTTGGCTTTCTAAGATCCATAATCCTGCTCAAGTCATAATCAAGTCCATTCTTGCATTACTCACATTTCAGAGAGCAAAGAATATTTCTATTACTTCTTGGAGAAAATCAGCTTCCAATTTAAATTTATGTTTGCAATTCTGCAAAATATCAAGCCTTTAAACACTACATTCAAAATTTAACATTATAAGCCTGATACTATGATTAGATCCCAGCAAGTATATGAAAACACTATGGAAGTTCCCCAAATTTGTAATTGAGATATTTTTCCAAAATAATTGAAGTAGGAGTCAATGGCAGTGGCTGGGGTAGGAAAGGAGGAGGAAAGTTCCAACTTATTTTTCTTCTCCACACAGAACAGGGAGGTGTCAAGGCTTCTGTAATTGAGATGGCAGAATGCCATGTCTTCAAGGGAGACTAAAATGATGGCTTTATTCTTTCTATTTCCTCACCTGCCATTTAGAAGGATAAATGTAATATTCTTTAAAAAAAAAAAAAAAAAAAGCAAACTGCAGCGCCTCAATTGGAAAATAAATAAATAAATAAATAAATAAATAAATAAATAAAGTTCTCTGGTTCATGAGTAACATCTCCAAATAAGAAATGAACAGTAATCTTGGGTTAAGGCTTTGTTTCATTAAGGCAAGAGATTGGTATTGAAATGCTGGATTTTTCCAATGGATTATTCCACTTATCCCCCATTCATCCTTAAATTCAATGTGCCCAAAATTGGGTTCATCATTTCTCTCCTAATTTAACTAAGCCTAACCATTTCTGTTAATGACATTTGCATCCTACCAACCATCTAAATTCAAGTCCTCATTCACCGTTTCTGATTCTTCCTCTTCTCTTCCTCTCAGAGACAATATGGAAGCTCATTAAGATTATAAACTCTAAGAAGACTGGGCCTATGACTGTTCTATTCACCTTTCATTTATTCTTTCACCTCCACCATATGACAAGGACAGTTACAGACACTGGGCCAAAGTGAGCAAGACAATCATGGTCCCTGCCCTCACTGGGCTTAGGGTCTAGCAGAGGACTCACATTAAATACACAAAAGCATCATTACAAATTGTGATAAGTGCTTTAAGACTGAGTTCTATGAGAGGGCTTAATTAAGATAAGGGGCAGAGGTAGTCAAAAAGATTTTCTGAGCTGGTGAAAACTGAGCTAAGACTCAAAGGTAAGCAATGAGGTAGTTAGGTGAAGATTGGGGAAGAGATTCTAGGAAGAGAGGCAATATGAGGGAAGACCCTGGGGTAAGAAAGAGCCCAACACATTTTAGAAAATGAAAAAAGGCCAGAAGGCTGGAGGTAATAAAGTAGGCAGTACAGTGGCCACAATGATGGCACAGGGTTTTATCCTGGGAATGATGGGAAGTCTAAAGGGTTATGGGCATGACTTGATTTCTGTTTTAAAAAGAACACTGTAGCTTCTAGGTCAAAAATGGAGTGAAGCCAAGAGTGTAAGACAGGGAAGCTAGTTAAGAAACGACTGCAGAAGTCCTAGAAAGAACAGACAGGGACTTGAACGAATCCAAGCCATCCTCATTCCCAGCGTCTGGCACAGTTTCTGGTTCACACAAATGAATGAATCAATAAATAGGTATCAGCATCAGTTATTACAGTCTTCTTTTATGATACGCTTGCTTGTCCCAGGGTAGAGGCATCCTCCAGTCTCTTCCTGAGATACAATTACAGTTACTTTCTAGAGTCAAATTAGTAATCAATATCATGATTTAAAAAATTTAGATTGTATCTCAAGTCTACAATATAAAGTTCGAGCTCCTCAAATGCCACATTAAATTCTATTTAAAAGTAGAAGTACAATTTTTTTGAAATCTCAAATAATCACAAAATTTATATACAAGAACAAGAAAAAATGTACTTATAGGAATATTCATCATGGCATTATTTACAATATCAAAGCAAATAACCTATATGTGCTTCAATAAAGGAACAATCAAATTATGGCACCTCTACCTAATGAAATAATATACAGTCCTGAAAAATGTTTTCAAGGAATATTTAGTAATGTGGAGAAAAGTAATACAATGTTAAGTAAAAAAAAAGCCAAAACCAAAAAAACAAAAAACCAACATAAAACATATATGATCTGAAGTTCATTTGTAAAATACACATACATACACATGACCAAAAAGAAAATCAAAGATTAAAGTAGTGATCTATGGGAGTGCCTGGGTGGCTCAGTCAGTTAAACATCCAACTCTTGATGTCAGCTCAGGTCATGATCTCACACTCTGTGAGTTCAAGCCTCACATCGGGGTTTGCACTGACAGCATGCAGAGCCTGCTTGGAATTCTGTCTCTTCTCTCTCAAAATAAATAAACAAACTTAAAAACATTTAAGGTAGTAATCTATGGATTAGGAAGTTATGAGTGATTTTTACTTTCTTACCATGTTTTTCTGGTGTTTTCCAGAAAATCTCTATGTAATGTTTCCATTTCAAAGGCAAAGACTCCAGCCTAACTCCTAGGCTGCCCTCCCAGTCTTTGCTCAGAAGTCTGTGGTTCTGTTTCCCAGGGACCTGCTTCTACCCTTGCCTGCACAAGGCCTGCTCCTGCTCCACAGCTCTGAGTCCATGAGGACTACCTATAGACTTCTTCCATTCAAGTTTTACATACTGAGATTGTGATATCCATTCATTAGCCATTCTGCTAATGTTTGAGCATCTTCTCTGGGGCTGCAATGCTGTACTGCTCATGGCAGCACTGTAGAAGTTCGCTGTAGAGTACCTCAATCCCTGCTCCCAACCTCTACTACACAAAGCAGTCATCTGACACCACACATGCTGCCTTGACTCATCAATGTCTTTTCTGTGCGTTGAGCTCTTGCTTCTCTGTCAAATTGACTATGTTTTTGTTTTTTCATCCTGTCCCACAGCACCAAACACAGCCCCTTCTATACAGCCATTTAATATTTGGTGCTTGTTCGGAATGAAGTGATTCCACACTGGGGGCACTGTTTGGCTCTTGGAAGTCTACCAGAGCCATCATCTCCTGTTGCTTCATGGCCAAAGGCTGCTGCCATACTTGCCACTTTAAATCACTGATTGATTGTTGGGGCAGAGAAGAGACCTGAGATAGGGTCTAGCTGAATCACTGAAATCAGTAAAAGAGAAAAGTGAGACTCCATTCAGGTCCTTGGGAGAGAGAGTGGCAGAGCCAGGCCTAGAAACACAATGGCTCCAATTCAGCGGTCTTTTCCCTGGCCCATCCTGTGGCTGGAATTCCAGCAGCGCCTCCAACTCTTCCAAGAATGTAAAATGGCAAGCAAGTTTGGAAACATCCATTCCGTATCTTGGATGTCCATTTGACAAGCTGGAGAAAATGAATTTGGGATTGCCATTGTGTTTTTCACTCTTGTTTAATCTAACTGTTGAATATCAAAGGTTCATTGAAAGTAAATGAAACTAGTGTGTTTAAGGTTAACCACTAGGCATTTCAGAAATTGTTTTCAAGGCAGCACAATACAAAGGCTAGAATAACCTGATCACAAATTCCTCCCAGGGATACAGAATTAAGAGCATAATTCAGTGTACCCGCAAGGCTACACCTTCCCTCCTTCCACCCCTACAGTACATGAACACAGGCCCAAAGAAAGCCAGGGTGTGTGATATGTGCTTATGAACGAGCAGGGAAAGGATGCTTTTAGCCACCCCAGGAAGATGGATTAAAGTCATTGATGAATAATTATTCTGATAAAGCACCAACATCCTATGAGGTTAGGCTATGATTTCAGTTGACAGCTTTGTCTATAAACATTGGTTCTAAAAATAACCAATTAACGATTCATTTGAATCCTGCTCTGATACTGTCCAAATTCTGGCATTTCATGTCATGCCATCGTCTTTTACCGCATAAACTTCAGTTTTATCAAGGCAAAGAGAGTAAAATATACTTTCAAGTGAAAATAATACAAATAACAAAGGATCTATTTTACTGTTGCGAACTCTGACAACTTCCTCTTTGCATTAAAAAAGATAATAAGTGTCAAACCAGTTATTACAACACATGACAGCTTCAGAATAGAGACAGCATATCCAACTCTAGATTATTCAGTATGGACACATGGGAAAAGAGCAAACAGTTTTTCTAACAGATTTCTCTGCCTTAATGCCAACATGGCAAATAATCATATGAAAATGTTATTACTCTACCTAATTTTCCCTTGGAGCTTTTAAATAGAAACTTTTGCTAACTGATTTTTAAATACACTCAGGGAGGGGATGGCAATACTCCGAAGGGTCTTGCCAATGCCGTTCAGGTGTACACGAGATGACACCTGGGATGGGTGGGATTTGAGGATGATTAATAAGGGCTGAGGACCAGGGATATGCGACAGAGACAGACGTCTTTCCTGAAATGGAAATGAGGCACAAGGTGGGGAAAAGAAAAGAGAAGCCTTAATCTGTGCTTCCTTTCTCGAATCGCTGGGGATGGCAGTCAAAACTAGAGGAGAGTACAGCCATTCAGAGGTGAAAGGAACAGAAGCAAAATGAAGTAGTGGAAAGATGGCAACATTTTATTAGAGACCGAGTTTCTGTTTCATTTCAACGAGCCTGTCTTAGCTCCACTGCTCTAACAAAACACCATCGACGGGGGGCGGGGGGGGGGGGGGTGCTTAAATAAAAGACATTCATTTCTCACAGTCCCGGAGGCTGGAAAGCCCAGTATCAAGGTGCTAGTTGATTTGGTTCCTGGTGAGAGCTCTCTTCCTGGCTTGCCCATGGCCACCTTCTCACTGTGTCCTCAAGTGGTGAGGGGGAGGGGAAGAGGGAGGGGGAGAGAGTGAGAGATCTGGTCTCTTCCCTTTTTTATAAGGACACTAATCACAACCTCATCTAAATCTAATTACTTCCAAAGATCCCACCCAAATACCATCACATGGGGGGGAGAGGGAGGTTATGACCTCAATGTATGAATTTTAGGGTGACGAACATTCAGTCCATAACATAACCTTTATTTAGTACCTACTATATGCTAAATGTAGACTGAATACAACTGAATAGACATGGCTTCTTTCATAAGTGCCAACTCTCATCTATAGGACATGCCAGGGGCAGAATCATGCTTATCATAAGATGCTCAGCAGCAAGACTGTATTTTCCTTTACACCTGAAAAAATCCTTGTTTAGCAAACAAAGTTATCTTTATATGAAATGCTTTTAAACCTGTACTTTGTATTTACCTTCATACTTTTTAGATAAGACCTACTTTAACTGTTGCCAATTCTCACATTCTGATCTCCTAAGTGGTATCTATATTTGCCAATTTTATTTTCGGTCACCCTAATGTTATCATAACTTAATGCTATCAGGGAATAAGAAAGAATCAATGCTGATTATAGTTAAGAAAGTGAAGATGAAAGCAATACTTACTGGGAAGATTTGTTTTTCATAAAGCCTCAACAAGAGGTCCTCTTATCCTGGAGCCATTTAAGAATCACTAACTTGGCTTAAACTGAAGAGCAACGATGCTACAAATACATCAGGAGAAGACGTCAGTAGCTTTCTAGCGAGGCAGCATGGTTTCACAGAAAAAGAATCCACGCAAGGTCACTGAGTCAGGCAGACCTAGTTTTGAAATCTGGTCCCACCATTTATTTATTTATTTTTTTTTTTTTGCTTTTATAAAAAATGGCGTGACTTCTCTGAGTTCCAATCTCTTCCTCTGTAAAATGAGAATAGCCGTGCTGCACCAAGGTGCTGTGCAGGATGAGGTGAGATGAAAGTACGTGCAAGTGCCCAAGAGGAAAGAGCCTGTGGTCGATCAATATGCTGCTTCCTGTCTGTCCCCTTCCACTAGGAAGGGAGCTGAGGTCCAGAATGTTTACCGTCAGTCTCTGCTTGGGTGTGTAGGTATTTGAGAGAAGGGGCTGTGTGCAAAGGAAGATTATATATTTGTGACTATTCTGCTTTCATGAGCCTTACCATCTTTAACATATTTTGTTGCTACTTTACTCATTTGAATATCACATTAATTTACCTATATATATATATATCATTTGACATCTCCACTTACCGGCCTTTTAGGCATCTCCGGGCATGTGTATATAGGTAAATGGTCTTTTAGTATGATCTTTCTCTATCCTGTCTCCTGTTTTGGGGGTGGGGTAGGGTGGGAATTACATGCCTGGCAGTGATAAGGATGGTGCCAGATCTCATCATTCTTGAACAACCACTCTCTTTCCATTCTGCATCACTGAATTTGACTCTGTCTTCACTGAGAGGAAATGTGGACAGACAGACAATGCAGAAGACTAAGAAAGGGAAGAAATGGGGGTTCTTGGCTCCTGGATGGGCTCTCACCTACTTCACTCACCTTCAAACTTTGTGTGAATCCATTTCAGCAATTGCAGTGAAGGGCTGAGGAATCCTTTTTTCTTTGAAGAAGGGAATGAATGATCACCAGACTAAAAATCTGAGGAGACTTCGGAAATTACAAGAGAGGCTGCTACTGTATAATGACTAAGTTGCCTTAGTGTGTCTTGTGGGCTAAAACTTCCATTTCGTTTTCATCATACACAGGACCAGCATTATAGCTCCAGGAAGAGCTACAAGTTGCATTCCCTTTGGCCCATCTAAACATCCCAAATAGTATCACATTCTACCTGAAGATGTGCCCCTGAAACAGACTGACAAAGCTTCAATTATCTTGGTTGCGAGCGAAGACAAAGTGAGAGTCTCAGGAGTTCTCAAAAAGCTTGAAAAGTTCTCTCTACACTATGTTGTTACAGATGGAAACCACAAGCACACGACCTAAACTGCAAGTGTAGAGATTTCCCTGACTTTGTTCTGCCTGTAAGATAGTTTCTAACTATGCCATGAAGGGTGAGTAGAAGCTAACAGGGGTCCAACATGAAACCCATCAAAGTGATCAGAGTTCAGACACACAACTCATTCGGTCCCTACCCCTGTCCCACCCAGCTTCCCACTCTCAGTGTCACTTAAACCCTGGTTAATCCAGTACCGACCGTCCAAATTATTTATAATTCACAGTGTACCTGGTGAAAGACAGAAAGGACAAACATAAAAAGAATACTGTCCTTCATGTTAGTAAAACCATAAATTGGCTACAAGACAAATGTGAGGCAGTGATTATGTTAACAACACAATGGCAAAGTTATTCAAATCTTTGGAAGAAAACAATCCCATTTCTTCAAAACTTTCCAACATTTAAAATCCAGGTCCAAGCTTGAATCACTGCTATACAAGCAACACTCCCTTTCTGGACCACATCTGTGTGACCAGGCCACTGATGTTGCCATTACTGCTCAATCAACACACCCTGGGTCAAGAATTTTTATTTCCAAATCGAAGCTTGTTCAAAATCCTCCTGGGGAAGCTAACACCTGGGCACCTGCAGCAGAGTAAAAATTCTCTTCTTTTATGGCAGTAGCCTTACGTTTAGAAAATGCTTTTCCACTTGTATCAACTTCTCTAAGGCAAAAGGAAATGAAAGACAGAAACCATGGGCCCCTTGAGTAAAATCCCATTGAGTAGGAGAGAGAAATAGGAAGATTTAGCTCTAATTTGAGGGGACCCCGCGATGATGTGAAAGGGAAAGAAAAGAGGAATGGCGTGTAATCTAGAAGATTCAAGTACATTCACAGATAGATACTTTCCCAAGCTGTACAAAAATCTGGCTTTCTTTAAGGAGACAACCACGGCATCATGTAACTCAAATTAATTCCTTTCTGAATGAGAGCTGAGTAACGAAGACAGAACTGACAAGATGGCACAGCACAGTGAGGGAAGAATTGTATTCCCAGCTGATAACCTGGTGAGATGTTATGTTGTCAGTTTAATGTAAAATAAAATGAGGCCACACGTCGGAAAAGTGTTTTGAAAAGTAAAAGTCCAGGGGAAAGATGAAGACAGCATTTTCATAAGTCTGGAGAAAATGAGCTCTTGTGGGGTGGGCAGCTCTGACTGTGACCTTTCTTCAGCTGGTACCCCACGGGCCGCTGGGAAGAGGAGAGACATGATGGAGAGGCCAGTGCCTGCCTCTTTCAGCGACAAGGGGGACAGCAGCACCATTTGCTAGCATCTGGCAGCCAAAAAGAGAAAGAAAGCCTGGTGTGGAGACCTCCCATCCATTAAAGGCAAGAGAGTGAAAAGTGGGAGAGGAAGCTCCCAATATCAACAGCAGTGACCTGGGGTCACACAAGAAGGAGTTATAAAGGAGTAAAAGCTTCTTTATTCAGATGGTTCCTTTCAAGGCAACTCATTTCATGATACTTAATGCAGCCGGCTTAAAGAACAGTTGGGTTAGATATAACTTACAGTACGTCCGTCACACAAATCTGGAGTGCCCATGGAACATTAATTTCAGGGCCGCATTGGATTATGCTCTTACAACCAGTGTCTTTGCCAGGGGCAGCTTGTAACTCAGAAAGTCATGTTTCATTGAGGATGTGCTGTGTAATGTTGAAGGGGAAAGTTAACTATTTTGTTTTGCTGTGGTTTTTTTCCCAGTCCAAGTAGAAAGCATTTGGGAACGAGCTTTGCATGCTAAACTGAACCTTTCTTTTTTTTATTTTCATGTTTGTTTATTTTTGAGAGAGAGAGTGGGGGGAGGGGCAGAGAGAGAGGGGACAGAGGCTCCAAAGCGGACTCTGCACTGACAGAAGATAGCCTGATGCAGAGTTTGAACCCACACACCACAAGATCATAACCTGAGGCGAAGTCAGACGATTAACCAACTGAGCACCCTAAACTGAAATTTTCTATAAAGTTGTTCTCACTCATTTTGGCACAAATCTGCATGGGCCATTTCTCTTTAGCATTTAATCTTGTTCTTAGCACACAACCTCCCTGCTAATCTGAGATCCCCTCAAACAAGCTGACCATACTGGGATTTGCTTTCTCCCATATACAGTTAAGTGTCACTTTCTTCTGAATCTATGTTTTCCCCATGTGTTTTCCACCATAGCATGCCAGACACTAACTCGTCCCTACCCAAAGGGGCTGCTAAAATTCCACCTCCTTCCAGGTGATGGTGAGGTGGTTCCTTTTTTAGCCTTAACTACTCCCCAGTTCTGGTAACTAGTAACAATTTATTCAATTTTAAAAAGATTAATTCTCCTAAGTAATATAAGCACTGAATTTTATGCATGCTCCTGAATTACTTTCCTTTCTACTGCATGTTTGTGTAGCTGTTACATGAGTCCTTTGTACTGATGTAGCTGTCATTCCTTCAACTCAGTTCTTGCCAAACAGTGAGCAGTGTCTGGAGATACAAAGATACCCACTCTTGTTGAAGAGATGCCAGTTTAGTGGGAAAAACAGACATGTAAACAGATCTGTATGTAAGATACATGGCCTGCAGAAGGAGAAAAAAATATATTGCACAAATAAATCCGCACAACAACACACACAAAAAAATCTAGAGGGCCATAACATACCAGAAAGATGCAGCAAAACACAAGGATTGTGAACATGAAGGAAATTCTTCCATTTTTGTCTCTTTCAATCTACCCATCTATATTCAGTATATATCCATTCTACATGTACGCTGCCTTGCCTTCTGTTATAAGGGAAGATGGAACCTCATCCATATCTAAAGCCAAACTTCCACTTGAGTTCGAGGTCCCAGTCCTTCTTTCACTTGGCCCCTCCCTACAAAGATCCACTCTCTTGCATGGTCAAATCCTCCCTTCCTGCAGAATCACTCAATTCACATACAATAATGCCATCCTCCCTTGACCTTTAGTGCCCTTCCAGCCTCTTGGCCACTCCTCTGCTTCTCTTCCCAGTGATATGCCTCTCCTCTTGTGTTGCCTGCTATCCCTATTACCTCCCCCTCCATTCTCTCCTCCCATGACGCCACTGAATTGGTTCTTAGCAAGGTCACCAATAAGCTCCACCTTACTAGATCCATTAGTCAATTTCCTGTTCTTACCCGCCTTGGGTAGCATCCCTACCCACTTCCCTTTCCCCTCTGCCCTTACTGAAAGACTGTCTTCTTCAGGCTTCCATGAAGATTCTCTTTTTTCCCCTGGCAGCTCCTTCCCGGTTTTCAGTATTTGCTTTTCCTTGCCTGCCTAACTTCCTGTCCCCTTTATAGTCAATTTTTATAGTGGCTACAGTGATCTTTCAAAAATACATACCAAGTTATTTCATTCGCTGACTGAAACCCTCCAATGGCTTCTTAGAATAAATTCCATACTACCAAGGCCTGTGTTTCCTGGCTGCTGCCTCCTCTCTGCCCTCATTTATAGCCACACCTTCTCCCAACATCCTGCAGACTATCACCAGATTTTAGACATATACAACTTTCTTTCTGTTCCTCAAACACCCTGGGCTAGTTCCCACTTCACGACCTGTACCATGGCCATTCACTAGCCTGGGACATTCTTCTCTAAACTCTCTGCATGCCCAACTTCTGATCATCCAAGTCTCAACTCAAGTGACTTCATTAGAGAGGTCTTCCCTAATCATCCCATTCTAATATCCCTTTTCTGAACTCAGTCACCTGCTAGCTCATTGCCCTGTTCCAGTTTCTTCAAAACAGAGCAGTATCATATTTCTTTCTTTTTTTCTTTTCAAAATTTATTTAGAGAGAAAGCACATGAGCATGAGTGGGGGAGGGGCACAGAGCGAGAGAGTGAGACCGAGAGAGAGAGAGAGAGAGAGAGAGAGAGAGAGAGAGAGAGAAAGAATCCCAAGCAGGCTCTGCACTGTCAGCACGGAGCCTGATGCGGGGCTTGAACTCACAGACCCGTGAGATCATCACCTAAGCCAAAACCAAGAGTCGGACGCTTAACCAACTGAGCCACCCAAGTGCCCCTATTTCTTGACACCTCATTTGTCTACCTCTCCTGCTTGAGTGTAAAGAGCATAAGGGCAGAGACTTGGTCTCATTCATTTGTTTATGTCCGGCTTCAGGCACAGTGGTCAGTACACTGCAAGTGCTCTGCAAATATTTATGGAATAGATAAATGAAACGATGATGAAATCCTTGTTGAGGACACCATGCCCAGCTCTTTGCTCTTCAACTGCAGAAGAGCACAGGAAGGGTAAAGATGACAAATAAAAATAACCAGGGCATAGGGAAATCAGACTCATGGCAAAAGGTTAACAGAATTAAAATTAATGAGGATGTATTTTATTTTCATTCTTCAGGAGATCATTACTGGTATGTATGTGTGTATGTATGTGTGTATGTATGTATTTGTATGTCTAACAAGGATAAATAGAAAGAGATGGACTGCAGGCTAAGTAGACTAAAACTAGGAGTCCTAGAGTAGATAAGATGTGAGTTAGAGTCATAGAAGCACTTCCTGGGATTGACTAGTATTTGAGATTGTAATTAATTCCTGAGGAAGAACACTAAACATCCTTTTAAAACAAAAAGGGATTGTTAATATGCAAAATATATAAAGAAGTTATGCAACTCAACCCCCCCAAAAACGAATACTCCAATTAAAAATTGGCAGAAGATATGAACAGACATTTCTCCAAAGAAGATATACAGATGGCCAACGGACACATGAAAAGATGCTCAACATTCCTCATCACCAGGGAAATGCATATCAAAACTACAATGACATTTCACCTCACACCTGCCAGCATGGCTAAAATCAAAAACACAAGAAACAACAAGTGTTGGCCAGAAAGTGGAGAAAAAAGAACCCTCATGCGCTGTTGGTGGAAATGCAAACTGGTGCAGCCACTGTGGAAAACAGTGTGTGTGTGGGGGGGGGGGGGGGGGGGTTCCCTCAAAAAATTAAAAATAGAGTTACCATGCAATATACTGGGTATTTACCCAAAGAATACAAAAGAACTATTTTGAAAAGATATTATGTACCTCTATGTTTATTGTAACATTATCTACAATAGCCAATTTATGGAAGCAGCCCAAATGTCCATCAACTGATGAATGGGTAAAGAAGATGTGGTAGGTACACACAGTGGACTATTAGCCATAAAAAAGAAGGAAATCTCGCCATTTGCAACAATATGGATGGATCTAGAGAGTATAATGCTAAGTGAAATAAGCCAGTCAAAGAAAGGCAAATACCATATGGTTTCATTCTTATGTATAATTTAAGAAACCAAACAAGGAAAAAAGAGACAAACCAAAAAACGGACTCTTAACTATAGAGAACAAACTGGTGACTGTCAGAGGGGAGGTTGGTGGGGGATGGGTGAAATAGATGAAGGGGATTAAGAGCACACTTACCATGATGAGCACTGAGTAATGTGTAGAGTTGTTAAATCACTATATCGTATGCTTGAAACTAATATAATACTCTATGTTAATCATACTAGAATTTAAAAAACAATAAAAAATTTTAAAAACAAAGGGATAATAATAATCCTCTACCAACTGAGTAGCCCCCAGGAGTGCCAAGAGCCATACCAAGGCTGTGTTATAAGCCTGATTTCTTTCGACACTTAACAGCAACTCTATGAGGTTATTGTCCTCATTTTAGAGGCAGCTGAGGCTCAGGACGGCTAACTAAACTGAAAGCCCACAGTGGATAAATGATCAAGTTGGGACAAAACCCATGTCCGTTTGATTATAAAATCTGCACTCTTAACTAAGTACTATGTTTAGAAAGGAGAGTTTAAAGCACTGGATGTAGCCCTCCTGAAAGTGTGAGAGTCAACTTTTTGAGTCTTCACCCAAATCTAGGATTCCAAGGTATTTCCAGGGATAGTACAAAGAAAATCATATAAAAAACAACTTAAAACAGTCCTATAATGCAGATTTCATCTCTGAGCTTCTGGTTCAATAGACATTTGATGAACCAGACAAAATAATGTGCTTTCGGTTACCCATTATATAAATTCTCTTCTGTCATCCTGAACGATTACTTTATTTATAGTCTGACGACCTGGCTTAGAAATATGGGGAAAGAAGAACAAGTTTGCAAGCAGCACCAGCTATGAGAAAATAATTTCTTGTTTCTCTACGGCTATGAACACAGGTCAGCAAATCATGGCTTACTTGTGGCCTCCTAGCTAAGAATGGATTTTACATCTTTTACTTATTTTTTTTTTAAGTGTATTTACTTATTTTGAGAGAGACAGAGACAGCACGAGTGGGGCAGGGGCAGAGAAAGAGGGGGAGAGAGAATCCCAAGCAGGCTCCGTGTTGCCTGCGCAGAGCCCAATGCAGGGCTCGAACTCACAAATCCGCAAGATCATGACCTGAGCTGAAACCAAGAGTTAGGCGCTTAACCAACGGAGCCACCCGGATGCCCCAAGAATGGATTTTACATCTTTTAAAAGGGTTGTTTCAAAGAAAAAAGGACAAACATGTCACAGAGACTTTTGTGTGGCCCAAAAAGTCTAAAATATTTACTATAGGCCCTTTACCAAAAAAGATTGCTGACCCCTGGTCTAGAACTTAAAAATGGATGCAAAAATATAAAATAGTTGTAACAGAGAATAAAATACCTGCTTAGAAAAGGCAACTCTAGGAAGGTTTTAGAAAGTATCTATGAAGGGGTTCTTTCTGTTTTTTAAAATACCACGGACAACAAAACTTCCCAGAGTCAAGATTTTAAGGTGGATCTGGCCTCCCAGACTAGGACCAATGAGATGATATAAGGGGACATAAAAAGGAAACAAGATTCCTGAAGAGCTTGGGGAAAATCAGAATGATCCAATTTTGGAGCTGCAAGGGGCGTTGCAGAAACTGGGAACCAACTCCTTCACTCTGTAAATGAAGAGACCATTGGTGGAGGAGCAATGAGCTTCAGGCCAGAACGTATTCACACAGCTCAGTGGTTCACGCTGGCTCCTAGGCTGGGTCTATTCCCACTGTGCCGAGTGGCCTTCAACTCACTACAGAGACACAATCTGCACACCGAAGAGAGGGAGACAGCTTTTAAAATAGGGCAGATGAAAACAAGCAGATCTGCACAGAACATGTGATCTAAAGGTGAGTTCTCAATCACTCTTTTAAAACTTTTTTTGAAGTTTATTTATTTTTGAGAGAGAGGGAGACGGAGCATGAATAGGGGAGGGGCAGAGAGAGAGGGAGACACAGAATCCGAAGCTGTCAGCACAGAGCCCGACGCGGGGCTCGAACTCACGAACCGTGAGATCATGACCTGAGCTGAAGTCAGACACTCAACTGACTGAGCCACTCAGGCAGCTCTTTAATTATTTTTAATGTTTATTTTTGACGGAGGAAAAAAGAGCATGAGCGGGGGAGGGGCAGAGAGAGAGGGAGACACAGAATCCGAAGCTGTCAGCACAGAGCCCGACGCAGGGCTGAAACTCAGGGACCACAAGATCATGACCTGAGCTGAAGTTGGACACTTAACTGACTGAGCCACCCAGGCGCCCAAGTTCTCAATCCCTCTTATAAAAAATGTTTCTTTAACTTTAAAAGTAGTACACATTCATTACGGAAAATTTAGCAAACGTAAAAAAATTTCAAGAGAAGAGTAATCATTCATAATCCCTCTGTTCAATGATAAACACTTAACATTTGGTGTATTTCCTTACAGCTTTTAAAAAAGTGCATATACACATATGTCATTTAAAAAATTAGAATATCACTTATTTTAGTATCTTTTTTTCCCACTTGTTACAAGTCAACTCGTGAACATTTTTGTGTCATACAAAATTCTCCTAAAACTGTTTTAATGGTGGGACAATTCCATTATATTTATGTATCATAATTCCTATAACTAATCCTCCCAGGACAGGCATGTATGACAGAACGTTTTACCCCACCCTTATTAGCATGACTATGAGCATAATTCAGAGTATTTTCCCATCTGATAAGCACAAAATGGTTTCTCTTCATTTCACAAGGAGGGTGGTCTTTTCTTCACATAAACATTTATTTTCACACATTCTTTCCTGAACTCTCTATTGCCACGGTCACATATCCTATTCCCATTTTGCTTCTAGGTTATTCATCTTATTCTTTTTAAAAGCCAAACAGTAAAGACTTCAACTTTTTTTTTTTTTGGTCATAAATTTTGTATTTTTCCCACTTTGCCATTTACCTTTTAATTTTGTCTTTTTAAATGTGTTGTTTTTTTAACCTCAGCAATGTAGCATTTCCATCTGGTCAAATCCCCTGCCTCTGTTCTTTGTGATTTTGACAGAGATCAGTATAGCCCAGTGTTGATGTGGGGCCATATCTCCTGGTGCTGGCCAACGACCTACATTTAGTCTCCAAAAAGCAGCCAGTGTAACTCTTCCAAATCTGCCCGGCCTGCACAGGTTCTGCTCGGCGGTGGCCAGATGGCAGGAATGTGTAGAGGAAACCCTACTGGATGGCTTAAGAGCCAGGGGGATAAGATGCTAGTCCTGGGTTTGCTGCCCACTTGCTGAATGTCCTTAGGCAAATCCCACGGTCTCTCTGGGCACCATATGCCTCCCCTATAAAATGAGAGGCATGGACACTACAATCTCAAAAGGCATGTCCAATTCAAAGGCTCGTTCTTATTTGACACTTGAAGGCAGGGAACTCAGTACTAGATGTTCTAGTTGGAATCCACACCCCAGAGAGACCTGTCAATGAGAAGAGTGGAGAAGGTGAGAGATGGCAAAAGAGAGTCTGACAGGAGAGAACTTAAAGTCCTTTTGACACGAAGGTTATATAAATTCATTTCAAGCTGGCCAGCATCATCTGCAGGGTCAAAGGCAGACAGAATCCAAGCTGGAAAAGGGCTCAACATTAATGTGTAGATTTTTCCAGAGAAGGCACCAGGTAACCTCACTGTGGCTTCCTCTTGAGTCAGTTGGGGGGTCTATACATGTTAGATAATGGCATAAAAGCCAGAATAACAAAGCCCCCAAAGGCACTTGGATGAGAAAAAGCAGTGAAAGTTTTGAGGTGAAAGGGAAAAGCTGTCACTAGGTGTGAGGGTTGGGTTGAGAGGAAGCTTTTCAAGGGAAGGCATGAGGGGGACATGACAAGGGACAAAAGACCATGAAACTCAAGCACAGAGAAGAGACGTCTCAAGAATAGGTTGGCAGTGGTGACAGAGATGAAAGCGATGTCCCCAGCCCTGTGAAGTACCTGCAAGACACAATACTGTGATGCAACAGTACGCACTCTCAACTATTAAGACGCTGGCAAGAGAGATAAGGTGTTGGTTAAAGAAGAGTGACACTGTGTTATGGGCACTACCAGCAAACTCCCCAGTCCAGGCTACACACCATCACAAGAAATCACCTAAATGAGCTACAGCCCTTCTTACCTTTATTTGGTAACTGACTAGTATTTATTTACATGTACTTAACAAGGAATTATTTTTTCTTGCATAATATTAAGTGGTAACACTGGTTCGTTTTCTTCACTTTATTGCTACTTGAGCAGTTATTTATCTTTTTCATCTTAGCACTGATTAAAACATAAAATGTCTTCAGGAAATGTTATGTCTTAATTTATGGTTTAATTTAATCTTTGCAGTCAAACATTGATAACATTGCATCTATTAAAGAAATCAGCCTATCTATTAACACACACCAATAAGTACATTTAAAAAAAAAGGGGGCGCCTGGGTAGCTCAGTCAGTTAAGCGACCAACTTCAGCTCAGGTCACGATCTCACAGTCTGTGAGTTCGAGCCTGGCATCGGGCTCTGTGCTGACAGCTCAGAGCCTGGAGCCTGCTTCAGATTCTGTGTCTCCCTCTCTCTCTGCCCCTCCCCTGCTCATGCTCTGTCTCTCTCTGTCTCTAAAATAAATAAAAACATTAAAAAAAATTAAAAAAAAAAAAAAGGACCTCATTCTCAAGTGAGAAGAAACTACAAACCTAGGAAGAAATGAAGGAAGAAAAACAAATCCTGAGTCCTCCACCTGGCGCAAGAAGGCTTATTAGGAATAGTTAGAGTTGCTTCCCTGTGTTTCAGTGATGCCTCATCCATCTGTTTACTTCCAGCACTTTCCTTTTCAAGCCTGTTTACTGTTTTTCATAAAGAAGAAGAAAAGAGCCATTTGCCCCTTCCAAAAACATAGGAGGTAAAATAAGACAAAAACAAAAACAAACAAAACAATAACAACAAACAACAACCACAATGTTAGTAGATTTTTTTACCCTCTGGCTCAAAATTTTTAATAAATTACAACTTCGTTATTATTTATGATGTCTTGGATAAAACCGGACAAAGACTAACTATATCTCATTTTAGACATGAGAAAACTGACACAAAAACAGCCTAAGCAAGTCTAGAACACACAGGGAAACAAAGGCCAGCTTTCCCCTGCAGGAGGGCTCTCCTGGGATTCATAGCCACCCCTCAGGGTCCACAGCAGCCTTCAAAGAAGAGAGGATGGAGGGAAAGAGCAGGAAACCGAGCTCAGTCTCAGCCTCAGACCACACTAATACTGGGATCTCGGGAAAGTAATTTTAATGTTCTGATAGCTCCAAGTCCTTCACTATAAAATGGGGCTATAATATTTATGAAGACTCCCTGACATAGTGTTTATAAAGATCAAATGGAAGGCAGGCCTCTTTATAAAGTGCTGGGCATCCTTGTCATTTATGGACTTGAGAGAGAAGAACAATATAACTAAAACAATGATTTTTAAACTTGTATCATCCTGTCATTCATTAATTTCATAAACTCATCTCCTAAAAGAGCCATATGGCATACATTTAAGAATAAACATAGTATTTTGTGTCAACTATTTTGTTTTACCCAACTGAGATAACTATTATGTGAGTTGTTAAGAAAGAGACAACAAGCTCCAGAGTCACATCTGATAGGCTCACGTCACCAAACCGAAACTTAACACCTAACCTACTGTAGTTTCAACCTCCCCCAGGAATGGAACAAGTCAGTCTGGAATTCCTTGGTCATCAGTAGTGAGGTGATCCACTTCATAGAACCCTTCCATCTTCCAAAGAATATGTCCTGCTCCCATCTGCCAACAAAAGCCTCCCATTTTGTACAGGTCCTCTGAGCTCCTTTCTAGCTGCTAGATTGATCAATTGTTGAATAAAGCCTATTAGATCTTCAAACTGACTCAGCTGAATTTTGTTTTTTAACAGATTTGGTGGCAGTAGCGGGATCTTAAGCAAATCCTGATGATATCTGGGGACAACAAAAAATACAGGCATGGTACCCTGTGAACTGTCTTTCTCACCATTTTTGAAGGCCATCAGGGAGTTTCTCCAGGGCGTGAGCTCCGCTCTTTTTGTGTTGTGCTCCTGATCTAATTGGCTTTCCAGCCTGCAATTCCCTTGTTGTTTGGAACCCCAGTCCAGTCTCCACTTCTCATTTTTGGGGTCCACTAGGTTCAGTCCTTTCCCCAGTCCCAGTTCCAGATTGGGAATTACTGGTGGTACATACAGGCCCTTCTCTTGGCCACTGTCTAGTAACGGCTCTTGGTTACTGCTATGCTAAGGTACATGTATATGTTTGTCTTATTTTGTGAAGACCAAGGCTATTGCTAATAGGGATTTCTGAAACCAAAAAGCTGCAAAATTTGGTGTGCACAAGCCAAGCATTTAAAAGCATTAGAATGTTCACCACCTACTCAAAGACTCCCATATTAGGATAAGTTGGTCAGGGAATGGGTTAGAGTGATACTACATCACCCACCGACCTCAAGTACATTTCTGTGCAAGGTACACTGTAAAACACCACACAATCTCCAATCCTGCAGTACCTCCCTCTTGTATTAATTTGGCTCTGAGACCCCAAAGCTTAGATAAAAGAATAAATACATAAATAAAAAAGAAAGTTAGGATCCTTTAATTTCAAAGAATTGAACATACCACCTACTTATTTTATGTCTAATAACTATGGTCTCAGAAGCTGTAAGCATACACAAAAATGCAAAATCTTACTGTGTCCTGAGAACTTGGTGTGGTAACCATTTGTTGAGGGCCCCCAAAATATGGGTTATACCCCATCTACAGCTAGATATGGCTAGACATAAAAGGTGGATTAAACTCCATCTGTGGCTAGGGTCCTACCAAACTGCTGCCAGCTCTCTGGGGGAATTACAGGCAAGAATTACAATGGCCATTATGAGAAATGCTCCGACTGGGAAGATCACTGAAGAAGTGCATGGAAAAGCAAGGGCTCCCAAATGAAACAAACAGAATGGGATGCCTATTTTAACTGGCATGAGAAGCTTCCAAAAGGTTTTAAAATTCCAAAATACTTTCATTGAAAAATTTGCTGCAAGAGACTAGAAAAATATATATATAAACATATAAGAGGTACCTAAAACAAAAGATGGCAAGACTGACTTAACTCCTACTGCCTTTCTCTGTCCTCCTTTATTTGACACTCATTCTAGTGATCCTCTGTCTGAATTGCCTTTCCTCTCTGAAGAGACTATTAAACAGTTACCTTTTAAAATGAGACCACTCGAGGTTATAAGGTTCCTCTTCAGGTATCTCATTCCCAGGTCAAAAGCTGATCTAAAGCCATAGTCAAAGAATTTCCCAAACCCAGGGAGGATCCTCAAAAGTTTTTTTAAATGGGTTACCTCCTGAGATTAGTGGATTGATAAAAAGGCAGAAAACAGAATGGGAGGCCACTGTTCTGACTGAACTCCTTGCCATAGCCGAGCACTTTGAAAGGACTTTGAAACAAAACTGTAAATAAAGTCGTCAAGTTAGTGGCTTTATAGATGCTCTCATATCTGCTCCCAAAGAAGGGCCCCTGTATGGGTCCCTCCTGGGGGTTGACAGGATTCCAAGGGTTTTTTCTAGTAAACTGCTATTATTCCCTTACATAGCAAAGGGAAACTAAAATTAAAATTAATGAAAAACCTTGTCCAATTCTGGGAGATATCGGAGCTACCCTCTCTAAACCCCACTCTGAGCCTGCCGAGTAGATCCTGGGGAAACTGGCAGAAGTCAGCAAGAGTGAGAATTTTTATCAGGGTCAGCCCTCCCAGATTTCTGCCTGTAGTCCCCAGTAGAAAGAGGAAAACAAAATATCTTTTGTATCCTCTTTGGGGACCTCTCTTACATCCAAGAGGGTTATTTAATACTCTCAGAAATGCTGCTGTTTGTCCTGACTGAAAACTGGTAACATAATTAAAAGGATTTGTAAATATCTCTCTGGTTAAAAGTTCAGAATCTGGTAGGCCTTGTCTCTAAAGCTAAAGTACCCAGAGGCAAAGAAAAACCTTCCAAAGCCCTTGTGAAAGGATTTGTGGGTGGACCAGCCTATGGTATTATTTAAGTTACAACCCCATTGTTTAAAGAATTAAAACCAACTGTCCTTATCTCACAAATCTTTACAAAAGCAGAAAAACAACTTAGATCCAACTTCTTTTATCATTAGTGAGTTCTGTACCTGATTCACAGCAGTAATTTTAAAACAGAAACTATAAGGTCTCTGTTGAGGGTGTCTATACATAGATGTGCTGTGGATTTATGGTATTTTTCTACCTCTGGATAGTTATCATTAAGATTAATTTGTAGAAGAGCTCTATTTAATTGGTATTAAGAAAATGAAGTATTTACAGAAATAAAATTCTAAGAACAGAAACCAACCCAAATGAATTTCAGGTTCACAGAAACTGGGAAAAAATATTTGGTATTAAAATAAATTTAGGCTTAGGGGTGCCTGGGTGGCTGTCAGTTAAGCATCTGACTCTTGATTTTGGCTCAGGTTATGATCTCACAGTTTTTGAGTTTGAGCCCCTCAGCACAGAGCCTATTTGGGATTCTCTCTCTCTCTCAAAATAAATAAATAAACATTAAAAATAACTAATTTAGGAGTGTCTGGGTGGCTCAGTCAGTTAAGCATCCGACTTTGGCTCAGTCATGATCATGGGTTCGAGCCCCTCATTGGGCTTTGTGCTGGCAGCTCAGAGCCTGAACCCTACTTCAGATTCTGTCTCTCTCTCTCTCTCTCTCTCTCTCTCTCTCTGCTCTTCCCCTGCTTGCACTCTCTCTCTCTCAAAAATAAATAAACATTAAAAAAAAAATTTTAATGACTAAAGTTTGTTGGTTTAATTAACATAGATATGTCTTCAGATATCCAGATTAAAAATAATGCAGACATACAGCTTTTATTCTCCCTCCACTTACTAAAGGTCAAATGAGTTCATGTTATCTCTTACAAAATTTGTCAGCAGGAAAAATAGCTTGGGATGATGGCTGACTTTGTCTAATGTCTCATGAAGTTTTTGTAGGTAATCTACACATAACTGTTAAGAACAAGTAAATTAGATAGGTATGAGTAAGATAAAAAATTTTTAAAGTTTCCCCAAATCTTTTCAACACCCGAAACCTTTAAAGTTTTGCTAAGTTAAAGGTTGAATCAAGTTAAATTCATTGAATATAGATTATTTCTAAATAAGATAAAATACTAAAACATTAATTACCAAACATAGGTTTTTCTACTTTTTGCTTCCTTTTGCAGAGGAATTAAAGATATGTGGGTCTATTAGTAAACATATTTTGTGCCATGCTGAGAAATTTACTATGAGAAAGCGTATGTTCTAAAAATTATAAAAAATATTTATAAATTTGCCAAGCTATACAATGTTCACAATTGTTTACTTCTTTATTTTCATTAGAAATTAGGTTTTTAAGGGTTAAGAATTCTCACATATGTATCTAAAACTACTAGAAATATCAAGAGAGACAACTCTGTATACAAGGAAAGTAGGATGTGTGTGTTCAGTAAAAGAAGATATGAGGAATGGAAATGCTTTTTTTGTTGAGGGAAAAGAATGTAATTTTGTCCTAAAGCAAGGCTGCTTATTTCAAAGTGGAAAAGAGGAAAAACAGGACAAGCTGTAGGAAGTCTGTGGGAAAAAAAATGTTGAGTAAGGAATTCTGTGTGCGGTCAAGCTGTACAAGACCAAATTTGTTATAAGGGTTTTGAAAAAAAGTATCAATAGTATGCTTATGTACAACTAAGTCTTAATTTTCTTTCATCTACTAAAAAGACAAGTGTTTTTAGTTTACTGGTCTACTCTTAATAAGTTATACAACTATTTAATTTTGTGTATTTGTCTGCAAAATCTTTAATTGTCACCATGATTAAACAGATAACTAAGTATTGTTTCACACTGACCTATGATCCTTTTCAACCAAGTGTTTTGAAACCTTTTGATATTTTTGACAAGCTTTCCAAAATCAAATTCTAAATGAAGTCTTTTTGATCTTGAACTAATTTAGAAACTTTCAAGAGAGTCTCTGGAACCTCTTAAGACTCATTCTCTCTCCTTACAAAAAGGAAGATGTTAAACTAATTAAGTGTATTTGACATAATAATTCACATGAGAAGCATTTTCAAATAAGTGATGTTAAACCATCTTTATGGATATCCTTGTATGCATATATGTTATTAATATAAGTGTTCCAGAAATTATATAAAATCTCTAAAAATCTGATATGTAATATTTGTCAGTTATATTTCCAGTTATTAAAATATTGTGTGTCACAGAAATAACAAATTTCTGCCACAGAAATGACAAATTTCTTTGTCAATTCCATTATAATCAGCTCTCTTCAGATCTTTAACAGTGGCTTTTTTTTTTCCTAAGTAAGCTCTATGCCCAAGGTGGGGCTTGAACTCCCCACCCCGAGATCAAGAGTTTCACGTTCTACCAACTGAGCCAGCTGGGTACCTCTAACAATGGGAATTTTTAAGTCTTTTGTCATCTACAGGCAGTTATTGTTTTACATTGATGCTTTCTTTGCAAAAGTATTCTTACAAGAGTACTTCATCTTCAAGGAAATTCAAGAAAAGGACCTTTGACAAGTACAGGTTTCTGACAACTTTAAGATCATAAAACTGAACTGGATAAGAATTTAAGAAGTTTGGCAGCCAAACTTCAGGGACTTGAACTCTGAATACACATCATAGAGGTAAAAAAGGCTCCACCTGACATGTGGTCTTATGCCAACGTTGGAGACCTCCAAAGCAAACTGACTAGGAAAAGAAGTAGCTGACATTGAGGTAGACTGCTTCATCCCAAATGCTGGATCAAGACTTTGTATTTTAACTAAACATGAAGCCTTCTCTTCTCTCTTTTCTTCACTCTGGCATTGGCCTGGAAAGATAATGCTATCATCCATAGCTCCCAAACTATTGGTAAGGGGGTGGGGGGGGGGGGGTCACCTTTCAGACTGCTGTATTTGTCATCAAAAGTCCCATCTGTCTGTGATGCTAGCTAGCAACACTGTGGTCAACGTCTCTGTCTCTGGTTAACAACCCCAAACACTGAAACGTGTGACTGGGCTCTGTTCAAAGAGAGGGACATGGGGGATAACCAGAATAAAATCACCTCGTGGTCTATAGACCCTAAAATTTTTACTGGCCTCTATGCCTGTCACCTGTCCTGTCTTGAGCCACAGATTCAAATGGGAATTATCAGGAAACATTCATGATTCAGAATTTGCTTCCTTTGGCAGGGTGCTACCTCCTTGGTTAGAAGTGAATACAAGTGAGGTTATGATCAGGAACCTTTCCTTAATTCTCAAAGTACTACGGAATCTGCTGCTAACCCAACAGTTGCCCAGTGAAAATCCTCAGACTCTCTGGCCAAAGTTGTCCTTGATAATAGGATAGCCCTTGATTAACTTTTAGCTGAGCAAGGAGGTGTCTGTGCTATGGCCAATACCACCTGCTGCACCTGGATTAACACTTCTGGGGAGGCTGAAACTCAATTACATAAGATCACTGCAGAAGCCACTTGGTTTTAAAAAGGTGACTCCATCAGTGGGCTCTTTCTTTGACATATTTGATTTTGACTGGTTTGAATCTTGGGGAACACAGTTCCAGAGTGCACTCCAGACATTGGGAATTACCCTTATAATAACCACGGTAATCTCCCTGGTGTGCTCTATTCTCTTAAAAGCCTTAAATGCATGTTCACACCCATTAACTACCAAGCAATGGATCTCCCTAAGACAAGAAACATTAGAAAAGGAATGAGAAGAATGACTGACTTAAAAATTGTGAACCTAAGAGGCACATGAGTGGCTCAGTCAGTTAAGCGACTAACTCTTGATTTTGCCTCAGGTCTTGATCTTACAGTTTGTGAGTCTGAGCCCTGCACTGACAGTGCAGAGCCTGCTTGGGATTCTCTCTCTCTGCCCCTCCCTCGCTCTCTCACTCTCTCTCAAAGTAAATAAATGTAAAATCAAAATCAAAATCATGAGCCTTAAGTTATGACCTGTGAATACCACAGAGATCAAGCAGAAAATGTCATGATCTGTGAATACCACACAAGGGACCAACAAAAACTGAGAGAACTTCAGAGTGGCAGCTGGAAGTGGCACTGAAATTTTGGTCATGTTTCTTAGTTAAGCTGAGAGTCTGATAAAAAAAAAAGAAGACACAACTGGCCCCAAATGGAGTCACTTACCTTAAGCCCACATCCCCAAACCGAAACTTAACACTGAACCTAACTGCAATTTGAAGCTTTCCCAGGAATTTAATCTTAATGGGTCAGTCTAGAAGTCCCTGGTCAGCAGTAGAGGTGACCTGCCTGATACAACCCTTCCATCTCCCAAAGAAAGATGAGGCAGTCCGCCTTTTCCTTGTCCTGCCTCCTTCTGCCAACAAAAGCCTTCCATTTTGTACAGCTCCTCCAAGATCTTTTCTATTTGCTAGATGGGATGACACTTGATTCATGAATCATTGAATAAAGCCTATTAGCTACTCAAATTGACTCAGCTGAATTTTGTTTTTTAACAGTATACACAATGTTTAAGAAATACATATTTTAATATATGTATGTTTATAAAACATACACATATAATGTTTAAAATTATGATAAAGGAAAATTATGTTGTGGTGCAAATGTCATATAAGTCTTTAAAAAAATTGTTGATAAATAAACCAGAGCCAATATGTACTTTGCTCATTAAATTAAATGAGACCGCCTTTTGCTCATGAAGTTAAATTTAAATTTTCTATTTAAGATTTTATTCACAAAACAAAATAGTGCCACTGCATATACAGGATCACATGAGGACATAAAATACTGTGAGGAGTTGACAATTTTTTTTTTTGGCGTTTTTTTAAACTAAGACAATTCTTATCTAGATTTTAATCTAAAAATAATGAGCTGCTTCTGCATTTTTAAGCCTTAAAAAATTGTCCAGTTTGTAGGCAAAACTTCCAGAGTTTAAAATAACAAAGCATACTGTGACCTAACAATTAGACGAATAAAAGATATTTATCAACAATTCCAAAAAGCAAAAATATTCCTTTCTCTGGCACCCTGGAGGAGCCATGTTTAAGGAGAAAGAATCATGTATGCCTACAAACAGAGAACTGTAATGGGCAGTTCTAATATAACACATCACAGTAGTATAAGCAAGCTGCCAGAAAGGTGTTACCTGGTTTTGACTTATTCTCCTCTGAACTCCAAGACCATACCAAAGCTTTGAAAACAGCAGGGGCTTTTGGCTTTTGTTTGTCATTACTACTAAGAGTCAATGGCAACCAGAGCTGTGTTCCTGGGGTCTTCAGGCAGGAATGCTGAGGCTCCACCTTTTCCTGCTGAAAATGAGGTTCTCACCGACTGCCATGACTAGTGATGTCAACAAGTACTTCCATCTCTTCTCCCTCCTTTTAAGGTGGGAGTAATTTGGTGATTTCAATCATTACTACATTTATTTTGGAATAACAAAATAATGTTAGGAAGCTCCTGTCATAATGCATTGCAAAGACAAGTTTTCAGAGGGGAAACGATCTACATTTAATCAGTTTTGCTACCAACCGTAGCTGTCAGTATACTGAAATCAAATTAACTACAGAAATAGCAGGGAGAGGGTGGAGTGTGTGTGGGGCAGAGAGCAGGACTGAGGGGAGGTAAGCACTGAACCAAGATCAGCCCGGGCTAGGGGGGGGATACCTCTTTGCAGTCTGATCATGCAACAAAACGAGGAAATTGGTTTTAGTGTTTTTAACTTCAATTAGTCGAATTAATTAATGCTAAAAACAATGTTAACAGTATATTATTTTCATCTAGTTAAATAAAGGATTATACACATTTGAGTAAATTACACAGCATTAAACATTTAAATAACTTGAAATGAAGCCATTACTGTCATTCAAACAAGTTTCTACAGCTAAGGGCTGAATGTTAAGTATGAACTGATTTGGCATTACAAGAATATAAATCCTTTATCTTTTTAGTGAGAAGAACAAATGAAGAGATTTGATGACTTATGACTTGAATAGGTAGTTTGCAGTAGCACAGCGCCCTCCAGTGGTCAAAGGCTCAAAATGCAATTTCCAAAGGCAGAGAGAGGTTCAATAGCAAAATTTTTCCATGGTGAATGGTAATAACAAAACGTTAGCTCCTGTTATTTATTTATTTTTATTAGAATGGCTTATCTCAGCACATATCAGTACATTTCAACATGTGGCCATTTTTCTATTGCCAATTTTCCTCACTGAATTTAAAGTCTTTTACTCAAATCTAAGTTGCTCCTAAAAAATGTTCTGGAGAATAAAAAAAGAAATCAAAGTGAAACCAAAAACCTTACACAGAGTCATGACAATGAGTGAATTATTTTCTGTAAGCCCAGAAAAACGGCTGGGATGCCAGCACTAGAGTGGTATTAACTAATTTTTATGTGTTTGAATCTAAACTCTAGAGCAAGATTATAAAAATCACAGGACTGTTCTACAATGAGTACGAAGAGCAACTTAAAAATTATAGAAATGTCTTTTACTCATTTTTTCTATATGTGAACATTTGTTTTTACATAACAGTATCAAAGATTCATTGTATGTACATTATATTCTCATCATTACAACTTCTATCAAAATGGATCCAAAGTTAAAAATCTCCAAATATTATTGTAAAGAAGCAGGGAAAGATAGTTACCCTCACAGGTTATCAAAAAGGCTCCCCTAGGCCAACGTATAATACTTTTATTCTTGAAAATACATTGATTTCCCGTATGAAAGGGGATCATCATTCTAATTACAATAACAAGTGAAAACAGAGCCCAGTGATTATAACGTTCTTGGTTTTCTAGTCTATAAACTGCAAGGTATGGAAAACATTGCCCCAGACCCTACAGCAAATCGTTACCAGGCAGAGTAAAGTCATTATTTTCCAAAGAATAATAAGGATTACCTAATTAATTTTTTCTTCTTCTGCCTACCCAAAAGCCAGAAAAGTTTAAACATGTTTTTGAAATGATCATTCCTTTCATTGGAACCAACAGAGCAACTAACTCTACAGTGTAAAGAGAAATGGCTTTGAGCTTGGATTCTGACTCCACCACTGCAGAGCAACTTAACCACATAACATCCCTGTGCCTCATCTCATGAAGATCATTCTTCATCTATGAAAAGAAAATAATTATTCTCATCTCATGGGAACACTGTGAGGATTCTATGTAATGATGCTAGTAAAATACTCGGCCCAGTGCCTGCACTCACATGGAGATCCTCAAAGAATGCTGGTTTTCTTATACCCACTCTCACCACTAAAAGAATGCAAAAGGGGCACCTGAGTGGCCCAGTCACTTGAGCATCTGACTCTTGATTTCGGCTTGGGTCATGATCTCAGGGTGCGTGGGATTGAGCCCCACACTGGGCTCTGTGCTGACGGTGCAGAGGCTGCTTGGGCTCCTCTCACTCCCCCTCTGCCCCTCCCCTGCTCGTTCTCTCTCTTGCTCTCTCAAAATAAATAAGTAAATAAACATTAAAAAAATGCAAAAGTCCTATCCTCCTTGTAAGGAGGACTGGAACCAAAGTAAGAAGAGATGAAGGCACATGGATAAATCAGTAAAACCCACTTAGGATTTCATCCATGAAAACTCTGTCCTCTCTTACTATTCATACATGAGAAGACCCAAAGATGATTCTGGAAGCAAAATCAGTGAATTCTGGGGAGGGAAGGAAAGGAAACACAACTCACATTTGTCCTGGGCATCTTACGCTATTGTTGTACCAAGTCTTTCTTATTATTTAAGGCACCACAAGTCTCCGTCCCGCAGCATTATGACTGTGATGGGAATCGGTGATGCCGGATTGCTTCTGTCCGAATAAGGCTGCAGTGGGGGGCCCAACTGCTGGGCAGGTGGGTCTGAGGGTGGTCAGGACAGCAAAGAGGAGGATCAATAAGAGAGACCCATGGGGACTGTGGCCAGGAGATGCGGATGTGCTCATGAATAAGAATGTCTTACTTATCCCCTCTTAATTACTTTCATCTGTTTTTTTCTTTATAGTTAAGTATTTAAAGCAGTGAGGTGGTGGGAAATGGCATGGGAGTCATATCAACATCTTTTCTGGGGAAGATGGGCACATGTGTAGTCTGAACATGCACTCTCAGAATTATAATAACATAGACTATATTTGCAAAGCAGGCTCTCCGCCCTTGGTGACCGTGAAAACAAAGCAGTTGAACAGGTTGGTGTGAAAGTTACCTATGCTGTGCTCTGTCACTAGCAACAACAGGAAAAACGCTTGTGGCAAAAAGCGAGCGGACCCCACTTTCACACTGATCTCACGTGACTGAAGTAAAAAAAAAAAAAGGCATTGCTCTAAGACTGGCATTGCCTTGATTCTTTGTTACAATTCTTGCTTTTTAGTGGATATCTTAAATAACATTAAAGGAGGCGTAAGATTTCTATATTTATTAAAAAGAGTATGAGCTTAGAATGTTGAGAAACATTTCTTTTAGAAGATGCAAATCAGAATCAGGAAAATGAGAGGGTAAAAGGGAGAGAGGGCTCAAGGGACAACTTCTAAAATTCGGGCTTTAGGCTAATGGTCACGCCAATTAAAATGAAAATAGTAAGGTTTCTAGCTTTTGCCGGCTTGCCAAGTACCCTGATGACTTACTAGCAGCAATGGCCATTATGCCTCCTCTCGCTGTGTCAGTGTCCTACACAACACCCTAAAAGCATGAGACAGCTGACGCCAGATCCCCAAGGGGGCCTAGTGACACAGACAGAGACACACACCGAGATCCACCTTGAGGGCGGAAACTCTCAACCAGGGCAGCAAAGGTACCACATGTTCCCCCCACCCCCATCCACACAGGAAATACCTTCTTCTCAAAAGGGAGAGCTCACAATACAGACCTAGGACCATCTAGGGAGCAAATGACAGATGGCTTTAGATGCATAAGGTAAAAGACGGAATTGGTTTTGGTGACTCTCTGAATATTCATAGAATCTATAAAAGTCCAATCCTTTTAAGATGCAGTCTGTTAGAAATGAATATGCAACTGTACCAAATAAAAACACTGTGCTTCTCAAAATGTACACATGGAGAGAACTTCTCCCAACCTCTCATTGCTGTCACATATAATTTCTGGATGAAGAAGTATTATCTGAACTTTATATTGATCTGCGATTTATATTCTCTAATGTAGGTCCAAGAATATGCTTTCCTTTTTTTTCCCCCTTCAAATTACATTCCCTCTTTTATCATTTCACTCATCACAAAAGATGCCATATTCAGTAAGATACTTCCTAAGTATAGCGTTAGAAGCTGGCTGGCTAGCTCTTCCAAACAATCAGGATTCCTGGACCCCACACATAGAGCAGAGTGGGGTCCCGTTCTTCAAGGTTCAGAATTCATTATAAAGAGAACGCTGCGGGGAGGAGAGAGAGTAAGGGAGAGGGAAAAAATGAAGCATCCAGTAAGAACTTTCCTCTATACAGATGACTGCCCCTTACAGCCAGACCTATTACAATGAAAACCATCATGTACTAGAAGATTTCCCAACCTTGTTGCTACAGAACTCTCACCAACTAGCTGAGCAGCCATTACAGCAAATAAAGGCTTCAGAGCGCCTATTCTCTCAAGTCCAGGCAAGGCTAAAAGCATTTTTTCCAAGTCTTAGTTAAACCAGCTTGGCTAGAACCAAACTGCAAGCAAACCACCAAGGTGGCAACAGCCAGGGTTATACAAAGAGGCATTCGAGGAGAATAATGTGTTAGGTCCCCTGAAAACAAATGGATTGAAGGCTGAGGTGCCCCTTGGTCTTAACACTGCTATGTTTGAACTCTGTTAGCTTTACAAAAACACCTGACTTTCCCATTAATACAAATCTTTAGGAAGATCAACATTTGAGTGGTTCCTGGCAAAGCATCAGAGACAGAAATCTGATCACTTATAAAAGTGGTTTACTGTACGAATTTGGCTGGCTAAGGCACTGGTCTATAATATCTAAAACCAAATTCAACCTATCCCAGTATTTTCCTCAGTGAGGTTTTTCCAGGACTCCTATGAGGTATCAAGGACCACTCACAATACCAGAACTAGTCTGTCATCCACATTCCATATTCATGGAGAAGAAAATGCTATTATGCACACTTCTAAATAGCAGATTGTGCTAAATAGGTATGTGTTAACATAAGCTGGATTTCTGTCATTATTTAGAGGCACATATATATTTCAAAATGTGTATGGTTCTATTTTGTTCTGTTATCTAGTACTGAAAAAATGCAGAGTGGAAAGTAACCCTGAAAGGGTTGGAAGGGGCACACTGGCCTTTAAATGCTTTGGCCACACATCCCTTCTGCCCAGAGCCCACTGGCCTGAGCGAGTCACATGGCCCAAACCTGACAGCAACAGAGGCTGGGTCACGTAAGGGACATATGAAATAGCTGATGGGCCCTACTACTTCTGTACATCATCCCATTTAATTCTTGGATTCTAAAAATCAAGAAGCCCCACACCGCTCACTCTCCACAATAAGGATACATGTGCATCATTGTCTGTGGAAACTTTCCCCTATTACTGATACTGGGCCAGTTCTCGGTTCCATGTTGATTTTCTCACAAAATTATATCCAAAACGCATGGGGCCCTAAGGATATAAATTCCACAGAACAAAAACCTGTACAATCAAGTTAAATTCCCACACGTTTTTCTCCATACCAATTATGTACCATATTTAAAAAAACAAAACACATTAATGAATGATCTAGCATATCTGGAATCTTAAACAATGCCTGTCAGCAACGGCTAGAGGTTCATCTTTGATTCTTGGCCTTCTGCCGAGCCTATTTTCTGTCAGCTTTCTTATTTTCTTTTTAATTTTGCTAAGTGAACACTATTTTGACAAGGGGTTAAGCAATACACAAAAAGCAGAGAAAAAATATTAACAAATGAAGCACTTTTGTCTCATCCTCCTCAGAACACTGTGCCAAGCCCTGCACATTCCACACTGCAGGCTCAGAAAACGCTGCGCGCAGGGACCGCCTGCTCGGCATTCAGCACACAAATCACTTTGACTGTGATCACACCCATTTATCTTTATTTTTAAAATCTCCTCATTGTTGCCCATGGCACTTGAACATTATTATTACTAATCCAGCTACTCCTAATAATAGTGTTTAAGTAACTTGTCATCTTGGGAACTTTATAGACAATAGCTAATTAATTGTCAAGCATTTAATGTAACAGGATTCTAATCTCCAACCTCTGAAGCAGGGTATTTATTTGTTATAATGGTAAAACTTCGGTTTGAATTGCTTATTTATGCAATATATATTCTCCATCACCTCAATTCTAATTTTTATATCTACTTTGTAAGTAAAATAAAGAATCACATGCTGAAAGACCTAGACAGCACACTTCACAAACAGTAATGAATCTCTTGTGACTTCTTTTATTCACACTACAATAGATTCTATATTACCATGCAGAGAAAAACAAAACAAAACACCATAGATTATTTCCCTTGTTTGCAAGATATGTTCACAGTATTCTGATAGGAACAAGAACTTGAAGGTGCGGCATGCTATGTCTTAGGAGTTAGGAGCAAATACAATATTCTGTTGACATCTTGTTCCTGCTTTCAAACAACCAGGTACGTTACATATGAACTGTCACAACAGCTAAATAAGTTTCCTGTCTAAATGTGCCCACATTCTTTTCAGAGGCCTCATCTTAAGCTGAGCTCCCTATCTCAGCTGAACACTGTGGTAACAATTTCTTAACTTGCAATAGTCATTTCGAATCAGTATTTTAAAAGTATAAACACCACCACTTTTATCTAGTAAACTTCCCCTTACACACACCATACATACTTTCCATGTGACAATGTAAATGGGCTGAATCCTGCAGAAAACAGAAAGGTGTCAAAGAAAGAGAGATAGAATCCCTTTCTCGGGCCCTTAATGAGGTCTCCAGAGCCAAAGGCAAACCAATAACAAATTGTACTTTCCACATATTGGGGAAAAAAAAAAAAAAAAAAAGGGAAAAGGCAAGGGGGGGAGGGGTGAGCTTGTCATCTGAAATTAATTGAACTTAGCCATGCCAAGAAAACACTGGTAATAAACCCTCCCCATCTAAATTAAGGGTTTTATACCATGAAAAAAAAATAAAAATTTATGGCAGTAATTTCATCTGGGTTTTTCAAGAAGTGCTTGCTGATTTTCTTGTACTCAGTAGAAAAATCCCCAAGGAGCAATGCAGACTGCAATAAGGCAGACTTCTAAAAAGATACCATTTAATTTCTCACTCCTCCCCTTGCACTATTACCACACTTCCACTTTTCTGTAACTCAATATTAACTCTCTCGATACGATTCTCTTCCACAAACTCTCGGCAATATTTCACAGAGCAGGGGAGATGTGCTCAATCTGCATGTGCCCATCCACTGGTCTTGGCAAGAGCAGCGCAAGTGAAGAGAACCAGAAGCCCCAGAAGCACACACATTTATTTGTCTTTGGCTTTCCTTTATGACACCCCGCCATCTTAATTGAAGGCACCAAAAGTCATAATGGCCTCAAAACAACTCCAGAACAACTCTATCACTCAACACCTTTAGCTGGTGACAAGAACTGATGAATGACTTCCAAGGGGGGAAAAACCCACAGAACCATGGTTCCCAGCCTTCGGGCGATAGGTGGCAGGGGCAGCTACGCAGGCCAGGTACAGTTATTTGCGAGGGTTTTGCAAATCCCCACGGACACCAAGCACTGCCTGTAAACCAGCTGTGTAATGTATAAAAACACAGTCACAGGATTCATTTTCTAATGTCCACAGACACTGCTGTGACAATTACAATAGAAATTTATTAAAAACTGTAACCAAATTACCCATAGCTTTTTGTCATTTGCTCAATTAATAGGTTATATAGGTAAAAGAGCTAATTTACAATCCTAAGATATTTTTCCTATTGACAAAGAGAAGGAACAATTGATGTGTTAATATTTTCAATGCTTTACATCCAGGCACATGGTAGGCACGTGGTATTTGTTGCCCACAGATATGAGTATGTTTTCCTTCTCTCTTGTATCTATTTTTGCTCTGGTTCCAGTACCTGACAACCTACTTCATCAATCACCCCATCTTCTGGTGTACACACGAGAGCAGCAGCTCTCAAGTTATGGTTTGGCAACTCCAAGGGATCTCTGAGAACCTTTCAGGAGGTCTAGGAGGTCAAACCTTCTTAATTCTAAGAAATTATTTGCCTCCTGTGTACATACATTTGAGTTGTCCACAGGCTACACAATCTGTGAAATCACAACAGACTGAATAAGAAAGAGATATGAGAATCCAGAGGTCTTCTACTTATAAAAGATATTAAGGAGATTTGCAAGGCCATTAAATTTATTTTGTTTTGGAAAATATACAGTTATTTTTCATTAAAAATACTATTTATGTCAACCTGGAAGGGGCTTATAGTATTGCATTTTAAAATGAATAAACAAATAGATAATTGATAGATACACCCTACATAAACAAAAGCTCTTTGAGATCCTTAGTAATTTTTGAGTATAAAGGGCTCCTGGGAATATGAGTTTAAGATTACTGTTACAGAGACAGCAACGTTCTGGTATCAGCACAGAGTTTGGTTTCTGTTCCCAGGAAAACTGCTGATCCTTAGAGGTATACAAGCAGATGCTGGGTACTCCCCTGGTGGGCATGTTGAAGAGGGGATTCAAATGTTGCACTGGACGGCTGGACCAGCTGCTCTCCGTGGTCCCTTCTCACACGAGATTCTGCAGTTCCATCTTAGAGGGAACCTAAGGAAGCTTCCTTCCTAAGTTGTGGCTACTGACATGGAATGTGAATAATACTTGATGTCCCTTCATTTTCCTACCCACAAAACAATATGAGCGTGTTAATGGGCAAATTAATACTTTTCCATGGTTGTGTGGACTTCATGGCAGTACATTATTTCCAACATTTTGGAAGCAAGGTGACTTTTTTATTTTGCTTATTGGGTTCTTTTTGTAAGAAAAGTTCTCTATTCCATGTTCAGCCCCCCACAGCTTTCAAATCACACAGCACAGTACCATTACTCAGAAGAATATGGACATCCACTTACATTCTCCAAAAATGTCCTTATGGTCAAATAGTAAGGTCAACAGTAAGGCAAACAAAGATTCCGTTGACAGAAATTCTGCAGGCAAATAAATTCATGCCAAAGCTGTAGACGGGTGGGATACTTTAATCTTCGACACAGGTCTTGCTCCTGCATAGCATGGAAATAGGATGGCTTGGCCTTAATGATCATACTGTGCCCACAGACACCAGTACATTGTTTAGAATATATGGTGTCAGATCGATGAAGAAAAAGAACTATTAGAAAATAAAATGACTATGCTTGTGTAATTCAATTCAATTCAATTCGGTAAACACTAAGTGAGTGCCTGCTATGTTCCAGTCATTATTCTAGGTGATCATGGAGAGAAGATAAATGAGACATAAGCCCTACTATCGAGGAACTCACACTCTAAAAGGGAAAACAGGTAAATCACTGTAACACAATGTGATGAGTGATATAAAAGTAGGTGTTTAACACTATGGAAACACAGATGAGAAAGCAATTCATTCAGTCTGACGGGAATAGAGTAAAATAGACATTACATATGTAAAAGGAAGGGTGAGAGGGAGAAGTTTATGCCTAACTCATCATCTCCAACCTCAGCTGAGCATGCTCACCATCTCCTGACGATCCTTCCATGTCTCACTTCCATTTGTCTGTTCTCCACAGGTGCTATTTCAAACCTCCTCCATGCCTTTCAATCTCCTATGCAATACCCTACAGTCCTACCCTTAGCAGCTGTTCCTGCCACCTCCCGCAGAGAAGAGAGAAAGAGGCACCGGCCTCTGGCTACCCAACCCACAGCCAGGCCTGCTGCCCCTCTATGAGGAGGCCAAGGCTAATCTCTCCACTAAGACTACAGCCCACCTATTCTCCCTTCTCAGGAACCTCTGCTCTCCAACCTGTCCCTCCACAGCCTCCCCTCGCTCCCGATTCCTTATCACTGCCCCATAAACATGCTTCCCCTGCACCCCTCACAAGAGGCTCTCTTTCTTTCAATCCCCCATGAATCCCAGCGCCAGGAGGTAGAAGAGGCAACTCTCCTTGTTCCCCACCACTACCCCCAACCCTCCTCTTCCCCTTCTGCCTGCAAATCTCCCTGCTCTCTCAAAGCTTAAGCCCCACCCCAGGCTGCCACAGTTCTCCACCAACTTCATACTCATGCCACCAACTGGAAACCTCTACTCCTGGCTCACGGCCCTCCACTCCCATTCCTGCTACCATGTGTCAACAGGATGGACACTGCACAAACAATATCTCAGCCTGCCTTGTCCTCAAGATCTTCTTTTGGGGATCCCTCTTCCACTATATGTCAGCGACCCAAATCCACGGGCAACTCCCTGACTTTATCAACAGAAATCATACCTCAGCCAAAATTCTAAATTCGCACACCCCACATTCCAACACCCCTTCCCATCCTTTCTGTTCATGTGCCTTAAGCATCCTCATGGCTAAAAATTCTCTCCCTGTCACCATGTTACAACCCCTTTTTGTCCCCTTTTGTTCCCTCCTTTGTTGAGCTTAGACTGCATGGTCTATGTGTAAGCATTTCCTTGCAGTATACCCTGACTTCCCTTGTCCATCATACTTGCCTGGCAAACTCCAGCACGAGATGACCCCAAGTACCCGCTTCTCTGAGCACAAACCTAAGTAACAGTATATATTTAGAGAAAAACCACACAGTCAGAATTCATTTTAAAGGCAACATGGCAGGGCACCTGGGTGGCTTAGGTGGTTAAGCATCTGACTTTGGCAGCTGGCTTTGTTGCTTAGTTGGCTAAAGCACCTGTCTCGTAAGCATCTGACTTCGGCTCAGGTCATGATCTCTCAGTTAGTAGTTCGACCCCACGTCAGACTCTCTGATGTCATCGGGGAGCCTGCTTCAGATTCTCTCTCTCTCTCTTTCTCTCTCTGCCCCTCCTCCACTTGCTCTCTCTCTCTCTCAAAAAAAACAAAAACAAAAACAAAAAAATACATTTCTTAAAAAATCTTTAAAAAAATAAACATAGCATGGCCCAGCAATCTTACTAGACTCTGTTTTCAACTTTCTAGTAACAACTTCATATTTTGAGCCTTCCAGCTTCCTCCTTTTTCACTGATGTCCATATCTTATTTCACTGAGAGTATAAAATGTCCTCATGTTACTACCACCCAAACTGCAAAACTATGGACATCTCAGACCTTCTTTCTCCCCCACTAGAATGGTGAAGGTGTCCCTTTCCCCACAAAAGCCCAGTCCCTTCACAGGTGCTTCAGAACCCATCTCTTCTTATCTATTCAAGAACTTTGCACCTTCAGGTAGACCTCCTTTCCCAAATCATCAATCGCTCACACACTGCTAGTGAAATGTGAATTTTCACAGCTTTTCAGGAGAGTAATTAACAATACCAGCTAAAATGACATAAAATACATATATCCTTGAACCCAGTAATTCTGCCTTTAGAATCTTTCCTTGCAAATAAATTCACCAGTGTGTAAGGATAAACACACACCACACACACACACCCAAACATGTGGAGCAAGGTGGGCGGAGGGAAGAATGTCTATGATAGTCTTATTTTCAACCGCAAAAATGAAAACAAAGCAAATGCTCACGGAACATAAGACTGAATGAGCTACGGCAGAACCACACCATGGACCATCATGCAGCTAATGATTCAACAGATTCTAGTAGATCTAGTGCAATTAATAGAACTCTACTTCACTTGCTGTCTTTGACTCATCTTTTGTCCCCACTATAACACCTAGATCTAGTGCAATTAATAGAACTCTACTTCACTTGCTGTCTTTGACTCATCTTTTGTCCCCACTATAACACCAAAGTGCTTTTGCAGTGGTCACTATTACTCCACACGAGGCCTAATGCATGGTCACTTTTCAGATCGTATGAGAACCATTCTAGAATTGCTCACTCCCTTCATTCCTGAAACACCCCTCTCTCAGCTTCCAGTGTAGCATGAGTTTCCTCCTATGTCGTTAGCTGCTTTCTCAATTTTCTTTGCAAGCTTTGTCTCTTCTGACTTCTATATGCTAGTATTTTCCTCAGGGTTTGGTCCTGCATCCTCTTCTCAGGTGATCCTGCCCATTCTCATGGCTTGAAATGCAGCCATATGCCAACAAACTTTAACTCTCTAGCCGCAGACCAAACCTCTCCTCTAACCTCCACATAGCTATATCCGAGTGCTGAGCCCAATCCTTATGCAGCTGAATTTTAGCATGCATAATATAGGAACTCTTAATTCCTCATGTCCTCCCAGGCCCAACCCACACTGAAAATCTGGGCCCATCTCAGTTTCTTCTCCCTCAGTAAATGGTGCCATCATTTATACAGACACGAACCAGACACTGAAGTGGTCCCTCTTCCCCATCCCTCAATCCCTCAATCATCAGCTAAATCATGCTGATTCTTATCTTCATAATACATTTCACTATCGATCTTCTTCTCTCTACCTCCACCCTAATCCAACTAACCACTAACTGATCTCCTTGCTTCTACTCTTGCCCTACCTCCATTTGTAACCCATTCTCCACAAAACAGCCACTGGACTTTTTCAGAACTTAAATCAGACTGCATCATTTTAGCTCTTCCAATAGCTTCCCACTGCTCTTGAATAAAACATAAACTATATGACCTAGCTCACACTATTCTCCCCAGGTCACCTCACTGTGGCCACGAAAATCTTCTGTTCCTGCTGGTTTCTAGACTACACCAAGCTCCTTCCTATCCCAGGACCTATACACTTAATACTCCCCTGAATGAAATACTCTTGCCTAGGTTCTTTACATCCTGTCTCCTCTGCATCCTTTAGATGTCAGTTTAAAAGTACACCTCCTCTAACAGACCTTTCCTGACCACACTATCTAATAAAGAAGGTCCTCTTATTCTCAGCCCTAGCATCCTGCTTATTTCCTTCATAGTACTTCTCATTATTTTTGTTTGTTATTCAATTACTAAGAAGCCATTCTACTACAATTAAGATCCATGAGAACAAGGATTTCTTCTCAGCATAGAACACAGACTCTGACTCACAGAGAACCTTCAAAGATCCATCACTCTGGGCAGGGGTTGGGGGAAGGATCAACAGAATGATCACATTTCTCCTATTTCAGCAATTCTCCTTCAACCCTTCTGCCTCTAGTTACTACCATCCATCCTATCTCTGTGGCCCCAAACCTCCTGAAACAATTGTCTACTCATGATTAGCTTTCCAGTTTTATTGATATATAATTTACACACAACACTGTATTAGTTTAAGGTGTTTACAATATGATGGTTTGATACTACTCATGATTATTTCACCTTAGACCCTTCAACCCACTTCTCTCTATGCCATGCAGCTGCTCTTCCTTCTGATAGTTGTCAAAGCAAACGAGAATTTTTTTTTACTAACCTCTTTATGACATTTAACCGTGTTGGTCATGCCTTCATTCTTAAAAAGTTTTCTTGCCTTATATGACAATTTACCCCCTTTATGTTCCTCCTACCTTTACCACTCCTTTAAATATCCCTCTAAGGCTTCCTCTTTCTCCTCCTTTCCTAAAATGTTGGTGCTCCTAAGGGTTCTAACCCATCAGAACCCTCTCTCCGTACACAATGAATCAATCATCTCATGCACCCATAAAGTTTCAGTTACAATAAATATGTAAATGTCCTCTAAATCTTTATCTGTAGCTCAGATCCTATTCCCATGCTTCAGACCATTTGCCTAAATGTCCAGCTGACACCTCTACTTAGATGTCTAACTGACATCTCAAACTCAGCATGTTTAAACTGTACTCATCACCTCTCTTCGCCAAATCTGCTCTTTCTCCTGTGTTCTCATCTCAGTGAATGGTATTTCTCCCCATCCCATGAGCCCAAGCCAAGAATCCAGTCTTTGATACACTGATGTCTCTCACCCCTAGCCCTAGTAACACATCTAATATTAACCAAGGTCAGTATACTCAATCAACGAAATACTTATTCTTGTAGGTGATTAATTTTTTTTTAACTAATGTTTCTTTAAATTGTCCACAACTCTGTATTTCCACTATTTTGATTCAAGCCACTGATATTTCTTGCCCAGCTATCTGCAAAAGTGTTCATATTTTGTTCTAATCGCCCTCCCTTATTCAATGGTCTTCAGGACATTATTCCAATTTGTTAACCTGGCTGACAAAGCCCCGAATGACCTGGACTCTTGTTTGCCTCTCCAGTCTCATCTCTCATTACTCCTTGCCTCCTGTTCTCTGCTCCAACCACAATAAACTACCAATTTCCCACGCTCTCTCTTCTGGCAGTCCACACGTTACTCCTAAAAGCCTGAAAAAGGCTTCTGCCTTCTACTCTGCACCCCTCCACCAACCCTGATCTTCCAAGACTAGGCTAGGTGATCCTCCTTTGAACTCGCGAACTATCCTGCAGCCTTACTTCAGAGAACTGTGATTACCTATTAACTCATCAGTAATCCTACCTATGCACCTCAGAACCACTGAATCAGAATCTCCAGGGCAGGGACCCCGTCACCTGTACTTTTTAAAGGCTTACATGTATAGCAAATGCACAGCCAGGATTGAGAATAACTTGTACCCTCCCAGAGGACAAGAAACATGGAGTTTATGGTTGAAAACCAATACCAGCAGACTGCTGGCGCATTCAAGTTACTCAATAAATATGTGGCAAAGGAAAGAAGGGAACAGGCAGTGGGTGGATGAAAGGGAAGGGAAGGGCGGGGAAGGATAGGGAAAGGAAGGAAAAGGAAGGGAAGGGATGAATTTAAAATAATCCTCAAGAACAGGTTTGGATGTTCTTTCACACATGCATAATAGGATATATCATCAGGAGTCCAATCTTTAAGAACACAATTTCTATTCTGCTTTCAGTGTTATTCAGTTTTTCTTTGCTACAGTTAAACTGTATTCTCTTTGCATCGACTATAAGCAAAGAATGGCAGCTAAGATATGTTAGGCTTAAAAGGTTCAGTACAAATCAGCTTTCACATCTCTAATACCGCAGGCTCCACCTACTTGACCTTATAAACGCAGGCTAGCAAGGCACAATACGCAGAAAAATGCCGGCCATTTGAGCGCCTGTACTCTGCTCAAAACGCAGACTGAGAACGCCTGAAATAAAGCAGTGGAGTGGGTTAAATGGTTTTGAACCTTTCAGAGAGAGCAGTAATATACAGTGCTTTGGTAGCAAGCATGCATAAAACATAATAAAATGGCACAGAATTAACACTTTTCAAAAGAAAAATCTAATAAAACCCTGTATTTGGGGAAGAGGCATTGCATATACAAGGCAGGAACATCTTTATATCTCCCTTGTTGCTTTGAGCGTAGCAGCCTCGGTGTATATTTGTTGAATGAATGCCTGATGAATGATGAATGAATGTGGTTCTTACAGGATTACTCACATTTTCCTTCCCTGATCAAAGAACCAGCTACTCTTAGCCTCATGTTTCATTAAAAAAAAAAAAAAAAATTATCAAGTGCCTAAACCAGCTGGTAATGCGCCAGTACGCAGCATTCTCAAAGAGCTGCCTAGGCTTGGCTTTTGCGTTTCAGAGCTTATCATACAAATCTTGCTGGTGCCATTCTCTCATGATGCCCTAAGTTTTCACATACACTAGTCCCTCTGCCCAAAATAAACTTCCCACCTGAGAAACTCCAACTCATCCTTGACAATCTATATGAACATGATTTTCTTTATAAAACATTTTCTTAACTCCCCAGAAATAATCATTTCCTCCACCGTGCTCCTCTCCCAGAGTAGTTTGGAAATACCTTCAGTATATTTGAATCCCTACATATTAGAATTATGGTGATTACCTACACATTCATTATGCACAATTCACAGTATGAAGGGAGACTGTCAACTTTTTTCACATACATCTGAAAAATTTTTACAGGGAAGAGTAAAGATCTGCCTGCATATAGATGACAGGAAGGACACAAGGTACAATTCTGGGGAAGACTTAACCTCACATATGTGCAAGCAGATGAGAGATAAATGAAATGGCGTGCGGCTCTCCAAAGCTCAGAGTGGGCATACTGAGCTCGATCCACAGAGCAATGAAAAGCTACCACCAAGTTTAACAAAGGAAAGGGATGGTATGGTTCACCTCACCCGCGTAATCACACTGGGCCTGTGGAATGTGTGCACACCAAACACCATATGGTGCCTATCAATTAGGTGCAATCAACTGAGATGACCCACATAAAATTCACTCTTCCAGTAAACTGTGAGCTGTTTAAGAATAGGGATGTGGGCGCGCCGTCTCTGTCTCTCCAGTGCCAAGCAAAAGGTGGGAGTTCGCTTACTGAACTGAAATGAATTCTTCTTTAGCAACTTTACATACTTCACTCTTGCAAAATCTTTACCAGCTTCTATAACAGAGCAGACGTGTCGCTGGGAGGTAAACTACTTAGTCTGACCCTTTCACAAACAAAACAAAACAAAACAAATAATCCTTTTAGAGGCAGTAATCAACAGTTTAATAGATTTCAGAAAATACTTTCATTATCCTTAAGAAGTAAGCGTTTAACTATGAAAGGGTAGGTTTTAAAAATGAATCCATATCATTATAAATTTTTCTTTAAATAAATATATTTAACTAACCACTATAGTGATATACTATGCTAGACTATACTGGTTGAGACTTAAGTATTTCCATGTACCCTAATGCTGAAGTTTGTGATACATGTAATGTAAAAATAACAAGGTTCGAAAATACACAGAATCTAAAAACACCAGAATTGATGAAGATATCCCAAGGATCCGGTCAAAAAGCACTGGTTTTTGCCTGGGTTAGTCCACACATCCCAAGTATAAATTCTGACGGATTCATGGTGCCCTACCCTTAACCCAATGCCTAACTATGAACCTCATTAAAGCCCAGGGAACTCAGGGGTTTATCTGGCTTATAGAATTTTTCTTAGAAGGTTGATTTAATAAAAGCATGTTTTAAGAAGTGCTCCCATTGTGCTTTAAAAGTCCCATGATGCTTTCAACTACCCTGATGTAAATGAAAGAGAAAAAAATGCTCCGTGGGCTGATAATAAAATCAAATTAAGAGTACTGCTCATGAAAATGAACCAAAGAAATGGTCCTGCTTGGGAGAAAGAGATTCATATGAAGACATACACACATACATGTCTATTTATGGCCATTCTCACAGACTACTATTGACTGTAAAACTATCGGGAGAGGTGGGGTAAATAAGCAGAAGTACCAATGTCACTGACATTGTGTCACTGACACATTCAGGTGTGACTTTTGTTTTGTAGGGAAGAGGCAGGGGAGGGGTGTCTATAGCACACCAGCACCGGGGCAGTGCTCATTCAGATGATATTTTTATTTTTGAAGGCTTAGTAACATATCCCAGGTTCTGAAATGCAGTATATGAGCCCTGACTGTAGAAACAAATTGTCAGCTGTCTCATAAAGGACAACCTCATTTAGAAGAAGGCAAATGCTAGCACAGAACAAAAGTAAATAAAGATGGCTACATATGCTCTAGTTTCCAAACTGGAAAGTGACAGTGATGAGAGAAGCAGAAGAGGGAAAAGACTAAACACGAAGAAGAACAGCTGCACCAGTAACAGACTATCTGACTATTCGAGCAGTTTAATAATAACACGCGGCAATCATACCAATTAAAATCACAGGCGACTGGGTGCCTGGGTGGCTCAGTCGGTTAAACGTTTGTCTCTTGGATTTTGGCTCAGGTCATGTTCCCAGGGTCATGGGATCGAGCCCTGCATTGGGCTCCATGCTAAGTAGGGAGTCTGCCTAAGATTCTCTCTCTCTCTCTCTCTCTCTCTCTGCCCCTCTAACCTGCTCACGCTCTCTCATGCTCTCTCAAAATTAAAAAAATAAAATCCCAGGTGTGAATATTTAGATCCAGAGATTGTAAGGCTAAAGAAACCATGAGATCCTGCCAATTCACACCCTTCTCCTGCTATCAGGGAAGACCACACAAAACCCAGAGAGTGCTTTGTAAACTGCGATGCTTTACAGAGACACAAGGGACTGCTGTTGCTCCTAATGCAGCTCTATGTGTCTTTTAGTTGTCAATTTATCAAGAGTCCCAATTCCTTCCGCATTTTTTCCTTTTCTGATACACAGAGTTGTAGTTGTTATTATGATTATTCTACTTTTTCTTTCCTCAAGAACCTTCGAATGGCATGCGCTACCCAGGTGGACTATCCTGTAGGTGTCAGGCATGAATGGAATACATAGTTGACATGGGCATGAAGCATGAACATGATCAGGGACACCTCATTCCCATCCACAGAATGTCACCTATACCTATCAAAAGTCTCACATGTGCCGGGAGCCCCCATAGCCTCACAGAACCAACCGCTCATTAAAGGTTAGGGCGGAAAGGGGAAAGGGAATGGTTGGCCTTTCCTGACAAAGAAGGAGGGCTCAGTGATGTGCTTTCAGTGAGTGGAATAAAAGAAAAGGGTTTAAAAGGGTCAATGGGCAAGCATGAAGAGAAGCTTAAATGTCTGATTTCACCACCCACCTTAAAAGGACTACTTCATCCAACTGAACTAAAATAGACCACTACTAGCTATTAGAGAACCACCTAACAAAGAAAGACTTTCTACAAGTGACCTCTGGTTACCCTTCAACACTGCAGCCCTTCCAAACAAACCAGCAGCAGAGTAAATGTAGCCAAGGAGAACCTAACAGTTATATTTTATGATTTTATTTCAATTTTTCGTATAATTTTTAGTAGATCTACTTATGTGGATATAATTTAATTCTAAAGTATTTGGGAAATACATTTAGTCCAGTTGTGCCTGAAAAAAAGGAAAGAAAAAGTAATTTTCCAGTTTTACAGATGCTTCCAGAATTCTGTCTGAAGATGGATTAATCTACAGTTACTCAGCTGCAGAATATTACTTCTATTCCACAGACTTTGTATATGAACTATTAAATCCATTAGATCGATAGCAATTCCTCCCACCTACTCTTAAAGAGCTGATTTAATGAGAACATCATTTTCTTATTCAAGGCTTTCTTTCTTAAGGGAACACAGTCCTATGTGAACACAGTCAACATTTCCTCTTACATCATGACAACTTCATATAAACAGAGCCTGCGGCAGGGCAGTGAGGCAAAATGTTGTGGTAAATAAGCGAATTTGTTTACGAGACACCATTATGGAATCTGAGCTTAAAATTGGACTTAACTTACAAAGGTTAAGATATAAGAAAATCAACATTAACTATTTTCTTTCTCAAAAACCTTCCAAATGACACAGGCACTAGTGGCATCACAAAACAGAAAAAGGATGTGTGGTTTTCATACTACTAAGTATAGAACTGTTCACCATTTAATATTTCACTATCTTCTCTCTTCACTCCCCTTCTACAACTAAAAAATAATAGAAAGAAGTTTACCCTTTGTTCTCTCTGGACCTGAATATTAACAGAGATGACACGGATACTATGTCCGTTGTTCTTGGTGTAGACAATATGAGCAATGGGGACCTCAAGACATCAGCCACCAAGCTCTCCTTTGAGCCTTTATACACAAAAAGCACAGAATAAATCATAAAATACTACTTAGCACACCAAAAATTAAAAATGGAGACAGAGGGTGGGTCAATGTGCATTGTCTCACAAATATAGTTTCAAAGATAATTGGTAATGTTCTCTTTTTCCAAAGAAGTGAGGGTTAAATATAGTCACTTTGTACAGAGACTGATGATCTTCAGGATGTGTAAATTATACATTAGTTACATAACAGACTAAATCACAGTCATCAACAAAAGAACATTTGGCACGATTCTTGAATTTTTATGACTCTAGCTCATAAGTAGAGCCTCAAAACGGAGAAAATATCTCACCTTAAATCAGCCCTACAAGTAGCCTCACACTTCATGGTTGGTAACAAGTGTCCAAGGTGAACAGAAGAGAAAGGCAAATGAACATCTTCACTGGACCAGAAAATGGAGGCAGGGACTTTTTATTTTCAAGATTTCCTTAAATCAAGTAAGTAACAGTCATTCCATAAATTGCTTAAAACAGGAAGAGGGTCAAATAACCAGATAATACAGGTAGAAACTATGCTATAACACTAATATACCTAATGTGACTTTATATCCCTAGGTAAAGTCTAGACATAAAGCCTGGTGAAAAAACCCACAAATCCTTTCAGAACACCTTCAATAATCTGGATAGCACACACCAAAGGCTGGCAAGGGATTCTCCCACTTTCAATGCAGCTCCCAGGGCTACATGGCCTCCCAGTGTCCATGCCAGTGCCGCTCCCTGTAGGCAATGCAGAATGGGTCGGGAACACTCAGTTAGAGACATGCTAAGGATGTCCAACTGCTCTGCCTCAGTTCCTATGACGACACAGAAGCAGGAAGTCTCCTCAGGCTTATTAGATGCAGCCAATTAACATTCATCTCTGACAAGCTCATCTTTTAATCGCCCACACAAAAACAGCTACCATCACTCTGTAATACCTATTAAGCAGATACAGTGATCTGACTAAAGTACACTAATGGAAAAAAACAAAGAGATCTTCACCCAAGAAAATGGAAGAAACAAACGAAGAATGCAAAAACCAAACCAAGTCAGAAAGGACATTCCTCCCTTTATTCTATCAGATTGTGCCTCTTCTGTCACCAATTCAATACAATTGTCTCTCTTCACGCTGAATAAAAAGCAAAAATTGCTCTCTGAAAAGAAGGTGGCCTTGTAAGAACTTTCAGAATTCAAAGCCAATATTCAGAGGATTTCCAAGTGTCTGGGGCTCCAAAGAGCCCATCAATCCTGATAAACTTGGAAAGACTAGACAATCTCACAGTGCCCAGAGCCACTCCATTCAGTCTCAGTCATATTTCAGGAAGACTATGGAGAAGTCGATGTCGACCTAGATCCACAACAACCAATATGATTTGTGAGCTCTGGAACATTGCCAACACCTCTTAAAGAGATTCCCAGACCAGAGAAAAGCAAAACATTTCATAAGGTGATAATCTTAACCTTCATAGCCTTGGGTAGCAAAAACAGTCTCTGACTTACTGTCTGACTCACTTTCTGACTCTTATGTTTCCAAGTAATTAAAAACCAAAGTACAGTAGTCCCCCACTTATCTGTGGGAGGATACATTCCAAGACCCCGGTGGATGCCACAAACCACAGATAGTACCAAACCCTGTATCTACTATGTTTTTTCTATACATGCATACCTATGGTAAAGTTTATTTTCTAAATTAGACACAGTAAGAGGTTAATAAGAATATTAAAATAGAACAATTCTAACAATGTACTATTGAAGAAGCTATGTGAATGTGCGCGCTCTCTCTCAAAATATCTTATTGTACGGTATTCATACCCTCTTCTTGTGATGAGGTGAGATGATAAAATGCCCACATGATGAGATGAAGTGAGGGGAAGGACATAGGCATAATGATGTAACTTTAGGCTACTACTGGCCTTCTGATGATGATATGTCAGAAGGATTATCTGCTTCCAGACTGCTGTTGACCACAGGTAACTGAAATCGTGCAAAGTGAAACCATGAATAAAGGGAGACTACTATAAAGCTATATAGCAAGTAAGTTCAATTTCAATCTTCTTAGGAATATTGGGACACAAACCTGCGTACCTTCTCTGATACCTGCAACCACCTCCCTCTCCCTCCTGCCACCTCCTTACTCGGCTGGTGCCTCATCCAAGTCACTTTTGGACTTGGATGAACTACCCCACTGCAGGGCATCTATCATCCCAAGTGGCCATAAAGGGCCTGGGTGATTCAGCTTAGGAGTACAGGGAAGTCAGCTCCCCAGGGCACAAACCTTCAACAACTAGGAAGAGGAGACAGGAGCAAACCAGGTAGATAAATTCCCCTTTCCTTATCTTTTCCAAGGACTACTCCATGTATGGTTCCTCCTTGCTACCCTTTCAGAGAAATCCTGTTGGCAAGTAAACATGCCCACTGCGTGACCTGCTGTGTCTCTTCAAGCCTGTAGTGAAGCAACAGCTACTCAACAACACATCACATCCATTTCTTTGCATCTTTCCTTGCTTCACCTCCTCTTGCCCTTCCCCTTGCAGACCTGGATCTGTACCTCTCAAAGGAAGCATCAACACTTTACTCCTTGCCTCAGGCTCTGTTTTCCAGAAACACAGGCTTAGACATTAGGCTTACAGGAACTATTCCAGGTGAAATTAAGAAGAAACAATTAAAATGCACATTTTAAAAATATACTAAGAATCAAACACTACACCAGTGGCTGATGTGGGGTTGATGATTTCAACTAGTTCTTGCCAATGACATATGGAGGTCTGATAGGAGGCTTCTGGAAAAGGTTTCTTAGCTCTTTTGAGAGACAGAAAAAAAGGAATACTATTGCACCTGGAAGTGATGCCTGGACTTGTAACAGCCATCTTATGACCATGAAAGGATGCAGTCTGAGGACAAAGCTGACACAGCAATGGCTTAAAGCAGTGAGAGCCTAAAGACAGAAAACCTTAGGTCTCTGACAATGCCGTAAAGCCACAAATTAACAGCATTTAATTTGAAGCTGGTCAATCTCTGTACTTTTACATAAGGAAGCATACTTCCTTATTATTTAATCCTCTTTGAATCACAGTTTCCTATTACATGCAGTTAAAAGCATCTTCACTGATGCATAAAGGATCTGGCTGGTTGAAGAAGAATCTGAGTACCTACCATCACATGCCATTATAAAAGGGATAAAGTTAGATTTGAAAAATAACTGGTCTTTGCCCTCAAGAGTTTACCATCTATTGTTTAAGGCATATAAAATACATGATATATAAATTAAAGAAAAAAACGATGAAGCACAGTTACACAGAATCAAGAAATCGCTACTCTGGGACATCAGATGTGGCTTTCTAAAGAAAATGAAAACCAATATACGTGTTTTTACATAGCATAAAGTCATGCTGTCTAAATTCAATTAGTGTAATTCAACTTCTAGAAAGCTCTCCTGCAGATATCTACAGTTCTATCTGTCCGGAATCCTCTTATGGTGGGAAATGCTGCCTCCTTCACTCTAACTATGTGAGCTCAGGAATGGGCGCCAGACTCAAAGTAGGTGAGTCACAGCAATTTCCTGGGATTTTTTTTTTTTTTTTTTAATCTTAAGATCATAAAAAGTGGGCATCTTAAGGGTTTGAGTTACACAGGTGTACAGATTTGTCAAAAGTCAGCAAATTTAACTTAAAATTTGTGCATTTCTTTGCATGCAAATTTTACGTCAAAAAAAAAAAAGTAAACAAATACTGAACTCTAAGTTAATGATATGATGCTAAAGGACTTAGGAGGAAGTGTACCGATGTCTATAATTGACTCTGAAACGTATTTTCAAAAGATGCACTATAGATAACAGGACTGATAGATATGTGAAAAAGGAAATATAAGTAACATGCTTAAAGAGTAGATCTTTTTGTTTGAAGAATTTTATAATAAAATCGTTTTTGGGAAAAGCAAGCTGTGGTCCCACCCTGCTGCCAGTGCTGTGAGCTATGGCCCAGGAGTGATCTGTGGTCCCGTTTCCTAAGGTATGGAGGGGAAACTGCTTCTGAAAGCAATTACACACAGAGAACTAGGAATGAGGAGGGAGTGTTTTGAGGAGTCTGAGCTGTCCCTGGCCTCAGCTACCCCTGGGGCCCAGTTGCAGCCCTGAGAGTTTAGCGGTTATATATCCCAGCCAAAATATTCTGTTTCCACCTAAGCTAGTTCAAGGTGGGCTCCCATCACTTACACACCAAGCCATCCTGACTAATATACAGCCTAAGGTAATAATAAGAGCTGTAAACAAAGAAAGCTGCTCACTGTAACATTATTTACAAGAACAAAATACAGAAATGACCAAGTGGTTCAACAAAAGAAAAATGGTGAGATTTTGATGGTATACTGATGACATGAAATAATAGTCTCAATAACATTTTAAGTGAAAATCCCACAAAGTATATATACTTGTGCACATACACCCATTCATATAATTTTGTAAAAAGAAAAAATAAACTTAGAAAAAAGATTCACAAAAATATACGAAATTGTCAACATACGTTTATTTGTGGGTTTAGAATGACTTTGTTTAAAAGTATCCTTTATTGGGGAGCCTGGGTGGCTCAGTCAGTTAAGTATGCAGCTCTTGATTTTGGCTCAGGTCATGATCTCATGGTTGTAGGATCGAGCCCCAAGTTGGGCTTCACCCTGAGCATGGAGGCTGCTCAGGATTCTCTCTCTCTCTCCCCCTCCCCAACTCATGCTCTCCCTCTCTCTCAAAATAAATATATAAAGATTTTTTTGAGAGAAAGGGAGTGTGAGTGCACATGAGTGGGGGAGGGGCAGAGAGAGAGGGAGAGAAAATCCCCAGCAGGCTCCCGCTGTCAGTGCAGAGCCCAAAGCGGGACTCAATCCCACGAACCATGAGATCATGACCTGAGCTAAAATCAAGAGCTGGATGCTCAACCAACTAAGCCACCCAGGTGCCCCAAATAAATATTTAAAAAAAATAATTTTAAATGTATGCTTTATTTTCTAAATTTTCTTCAATGAGCATATATTACCTTCACAAAAAAAAAAAAAGTCATTTTTAAGAAATTCACTGCTATTAGCACTCTCAACAAAAGCCAAATTATGGAAAGAGCCTAAATGTCCATCAGCTGATGAATGGATAAAAAAAAACTGTGGTTTATATACACAATGGAGTACTACATGGCAATGAGAAAGAATGAAATATGGCCCTTTGTAGCAACATGGATGGAACTGGAGAGTGTTATGCTAAGTGAAATAAGCCATACAGAGAAAGACAGATACCATATGTTTTTACTCTTATGTGGATCCTGAGAAACTTAACAGAAACCCATGGGGGAGGGGAAGGGAAAAAAAAAAAAGAGGTTAGAGTGGAAGAGAGCCAAAGCATAAGAGACTCTTAAAAACTGAGAACAAACCAAGGGTTGATGGGGGGTGGGAGGGAGGGTGGGTGATGGGTATTGAAGAGGGCACCTTTTGGGATGAGCACTGGGTGTTGTATGGAAACCAATTTGACAATAAACTTCATATATTGAAAAAAAAAAGAAATTCACTGCTATTAAAGATTTAAAAAAAACATACCTTACAGTTTGCTTCCTAGGCACCATTACCACCATAAATGTCCTAAATGTTCATGAATATTCCTTATTAGTTACCCTACAGGTTTGAGAAATAAATGAGATAATACATGTAAAACACTGAGAATGGTGCTCAACATACAGTAGATGTTAACCATCACTCTTAGCATCCTCACGAACATCTTGTCTGACGACTGTTTCCTACCTTAACGACTGAACCTAACACAACAGGCATCATTAACTCACTCGTTCTCACCTCTTATTTCTGAATATCTGTTTCTATAACTAGTATTCTTCCTTTTATATAGTGTTTCCAAATACCTGCTGGGTGTGCAGCCCTGTCTGAGGTGAAACACCCCAGGCCACTGCCCGAGAGTGTGTGCCTCCTCCCTTCTGAGGCTAAGCCCATGGGCTCCACTCTCCAGCTCCTTTCCAGTTTACTACATTCCCCCAAAACTTTAATCTCTCCTTTCCACTGGCTTCTCTCTGAAAATATGCACATCTATCATTTTTGGGAAAAAAATGTTAACTTGGACCTACCAGAGCCATCCAATATTTCTTCTTCTTCCTTTCACATCCTTACTTCTCAGACAAAAGTCCCCAAATCCGGTTTCTTATACTCTATCAAAGCTTTACCTCCCAAGATTATGAATGGCTTCCTTATCACTAGATTCAATAACAACTTTAGGTCTCATTCTGTTTGTTCTGCAGCTTGACACTGCTCATTATGCACTCTGCAAACACTTCTTTAATGTGAATTGTTAACACAGTCTTGGTTTCCCCCCAATTCTTCGGCTGCTTTGTCATATTCCCTTAAACCAGATGTTCTTCAAGGAGTTGGCCTAGCTTTTCCCATTTTCTCTCTCAAAGATCTTGACTCTTCCCACGCTTCAAATATTAGTTCTAAGGAGATGACTGCCATATTTCTACCTCCGGCCTCAACTTCTCTCCTTTCGGTCCTTCATATCCAACTCCCTGTCAGACATTTCCAATTCTCAATCTAAGCATGTCCAAAAAATCTGATACTCTATCCACGGACTGCTTCTTATTCTGATTTTCCCTCTGTAGTTAAAAATACCAAGTGAAGGGAGAGCACATACTAGGCAGGAGAAAAGTGCTCAAAAGATAGGCAGGCAGAGCCTTTCAATTTTCCATGACAATGCCTCTTGCAGAGACATCTCTTCTCCGTTTTTACTGTACCCATCCCACTTCAAGTCTGTGCGATGGCTATAATGTCACTGGCCATCACTAACCACCTGTCTCCACCAATCAATCCAGCAAACTACTTCGTATCAAAATTAAAACATGCTCTTACTCTACCTGCTACAAAGGTTTACCTGCTACAAAGGTTAAATCCAAACTCCTGACAATACACTGAAAGTCTGAGAGTTGGGCATAAGTCTGCCTTTCTGCCAGCATTCAAATCCTCATGTTTCAGACAACTCCATCCCAACCAAACCAATCTAGTGAGTGCCCTCTACCCATCATGCAGGCTCCCTGCCTTGTCTGGACAGGTCTCTCCCCTCCTCTAAGATCATCCAAATTCTGTCTGTCCTTCAGCTTAATCCACCCCAAAATCTTCCAACAGTGTTATGGTCTAGAATGTTTTTTATTCCTGGTATTATTACTATAGCATGCTTAGTATATACCAGGCACTGTCTTAAACATTTTATATATATATATATATATATATATATATATATATATATATATATATATATATTAACTAATTTACATTTCACAATGCTACAAGGTGGGTACGATTACTATCTCTATTTAAAGGTTAGGGAAACTGAGGCACAGGAAAGCTAAGCAACTATCCAGACATATAGCTGTGAGCGGCGGGCCCACAGTTCACACCTGGGTAATGTGGCTCTAAAGTTTATGTTTTTTAAACTGTTGTGTTCTCCTGCTAATCTGGAATCCTTTAAGATTTCTTGCCTATATCATACTGTCCATTTGTCAAGAAGCTGCTTTGAGACATCTCTTCAATTATTAGAAGGAGACAAGAGAGATTTAATGTTTTTCTCCTTAGCCAACAACACTACTTGGAAAACAAGAGGTTAGATTTCTCCAGTTACTAATCACTATTAATAAATCTTAATTAATAGATTAAGTAAAAAATATCAGAAAGTGTCAGAAATAAGAGTTGCTAGCCAAAATTTAAAAATTGGGGGATGGGGGGGTCACTTCAAACCATTTCCAAGTATAGAAGGTTATATCAAAAGCATATTGAAAAAAAGCTGCTTAGTGGCTGGGTTTTCATTTCCAGATGATAGAACAATCCATATGCAGAATATTAGGGAAAAAAAACTCTTTAGTGGTCATATATTACAAAATGTTCTAAGACAGGCTAAGGGATTTCTCTTCTCCTTAGGATTCTCAAGAATGAAAATTGCTGGAGCGGCTGGGTGGCTCGGTCGGTTAAGTGGCCAACTTCAGCTCAGGTCATGATCTTGTGGTACATGAGTTCAAGCCCCACACTGGGCTCTGTGCTGACAGCTCAGAGCCTGGAGCCTGCTTCAGATTCTATGTTTCCGTCTCTCTCTGCCCCACCCCGCTTGTGCTCTGTCTCTCTCTCTCTCGGGAATAAATAAGGAAAGAAAGAAAGAAAGAAAGAAAGAAAGAAAGAAGGAAAGAAAGAAAGAAGGGAAGAAAGAAAGAAAACTGCTTAAGAAAAACTGAGTAGAGTGATGGATTATTTTTAGAACAGTGAATAAGGCTTAAATCAATGTTTATTTAATAAATGGATGAGCTACCTTGACCACAAAATTATCTAAGTTGTTTCCTGTAGAACACAACTTTTACACAGAACTGCATTCCAGTAAGTCCAACATTGTGAGTCTTCTGAAAAATGTACACACTGACTACAATATGGAGTTATGTAGTTCTAACCATTCAGAAACGAGTTTTAGTTTTGGCACAGTGATAGTTGTTTTGGCAGCATTGAGGCAGACTTCAATTCTTCTTCAAGCCACTTTTACTTGCTAAACATTATATAATAAAACCACAAGAAGGTAGTCTCTGTCCACTAGCTAAATTTTTCATGGCTCATGATGAAGACATGAGTTAACAAAGATCAGAATCAGTCATTCACTCCCTGGGGAGGGTGGCACCAAACAAGGGAAGGCCAGCTAAATCTGGCTATCTTGTCAGTGTCTGGGTGATCAAGCCCTTAGAAATGGGCTCACTCTTAGTAAAATTCACTTAAGGCTGGAGTAGGCACCAGAGTGGTTTATTAGTTTACAACAAAAAATACTTTGTCACATGGGTGAAAGCATACTGACATGAATAGCACATTCCATTCCTGTAGTCAAACCACTTCAATATTAGTCAAAATGATAACCAGAGACTAATTTCTGAGAGAAGGAAGAAATATATCACTATGATTTCCAGCCACTTCTTTTTAATCGTGAGAAATCAGTGTCCTAGAAATCAGAAATATTTATAGCGTGAGACGCTTGGGTGGCTCAGTTGGGTAAGCATCCAACTCTTGGTTTTGGCTCAGGTCATGATCACATGGTTCCTGGGACTGAGCCCCACATCAGGCTCCATGCTGAGCATGGAGCCTGCTTGGGATTCTCTCTCTCCCTCTCTCTCTCTGCCCCTCCCCTGCTTGTGCACGTGCATGCTCTCTCTCTCTCTCTCTCTCAAAATAAATCAATAAATTTAAAAACAAAAAGGAAATATTTATAGGTTGCATGATTGATGCATTTTTTCTGTGTATAGAGAATGGCATGGGACACAGGAAGGTGCTTGATGAGTCTGTACTACTCCCCAAAAGAAAGTTAGGATTCAAATGAACAAAGGCATCAATCAACAGCCTTACTTTTGGGACTTGAAACAACTACTCTCTTATAAAATGCTTGGATAAACTCTCTTAGAATCTATCTCAGTGAATTTCCCTTTACTATCCTTTCACAAGTGGCCAACAGTCCTTCGGACTGACTTTTTTTTTTTTTTTTGTGGATATGTAAATACACACAGATAATCAAAGACTCCTGCAGGGCAAAGAGCAATTCTATCCATTTCTGCTGATTTTGCAGATCTACTGTATCAAGTTAATCTTCCATTTTAACACAAGGGTGAGTGTGTCTCTTACATTTTTATTTCTCTTAGAGATGTGGAGATGAAGGAGAGTTAGGGAAAGTGCTTCACTTTAACTACCACGTACTGACAATATGACATTGAATCTTATGTTACGGACAAAGAAAATATTAGATATAAGATGGAGTGGCATGCCTTTACAACTTGTTCTCCCTCTTTGGCAAATTTTAGCTGGCACATGGCTACCCAACTGAGATTTCATTTCCCAGCTTCCATTGCCAATAGGTGTGGCCAGTAACTAAGTCCTCACCAACAGAATGCGAGTGGAAGTGATGGCTAATTATTTCCAAGTCTTGATCTAATACACTGGGCATGCACTCCTCTGCTACCATGAAACCACCAGAGGAACCATGGAAGTCACATCTAAAGATGGCAGGGTCACCCTGGCAGTCTGAGTCCCATGAGGTTAGGAGGGGGAGCCTGCCTATCAGCCCTCGATTTCTATTAAGTGAGAAAAAAATAACTGTGTTTCTATTTTTATCAAAGTCACTGGGTCTCTTTGACAGAATAGCTTAATCTGTTCCCTTACTGATACAGATACTGGTAAAATTAAACATCAGAACTGCATATTAGAACCCGCAACCACTCTTTGCAAATTCATAGTAATGAGGTACCAATTTGGGAGGAAAAGTCACCTAGTGTAAATCTATTCCTACACACTCGATACCTAGGAATTCATTAGTTTCTTAAGATGAAAGAGTAATGGTTGACTCCACAGTATTAAACCCAAAAGATGAGAAAAATCACAAATTACTTTGGGGAAATTAAGGGGTTCCTTAGGAGCATATGCATTGTCTATACTAACAATAAAAAAGCAAATACGAGTGGGAGGAATGGTAAGGGTATTCATTCTGATTTTAATGCTGAAATCCAGATACATTTTAGGAGTGACAGGTATTATCTACATAACAGTTTTTATATATAAGCAGGAGTAATTTCAATACCTCCCAAATTATCATCTACATCAGTTTTTTAATCAAAATTTACTAAGTCCACAGCCCTTTGTTTACCAAATTTTTAATTGCTTGCACCACATTTAACTAATATCAACAGTGTCAACAACTAATGTAATATTAAGTTTTTGTAATTTGGTTCAAACAGGTATTACCAACATCAGCCTTATTTAAATGTATTTACTCCTCTAATCAAATAAACTCAGGTTTAACACTAATTTCCAAGATGGGCAGAAATGAAGTGAAGAATCTGAGACTCTGGTGTCCCAATTCCTTTAGGACAGATGGGTGGTCTTGAGAGTATTTATAACCAGATGACCACTGCTCTGCTCAAGAGTCATACTGTGCCACAGCCAACTTTTGATTATTTATGTTAACTGAAGGCAGAAGCACAGACGATCAAAACCAATCTGCAAATCACTTCTAATTGGCTTTGAAATGTCTATTAATTTTTTAAAGAGATTTATTTGATTATCTTTTTCTTGGGATAATATGAAAAATGATTTGTGTTTCTTGGGTCCAAGCCAAATGATGGGAGCATAACTGGAAGCTGGACCAATTCAACATGGGCATAAAAATACACTGCAAATAAAACAGAAGGCAGAGTAAATTATAAGAGATAAATGAGATTTGACTAGAGGTATTAAAAATAAAATATTTTAAAGCACGATTCTGTATTAAGCTGTATGTGGGATTAGACTCATAGAGATGTGACTAAGGAAAAATTCTGTGCTATGTTAGAGTGCACAAGTGAAGGGAAATAAATAGATCTAGAAACCCCTTGGTGGTTGCATTGCCAGTGTTAAAGGTTTCTCACAGAATGAAGGGCAGGAATGTTGATGTTATTAGCGTTTTCCTCTTAAAAGTTAAGGTTAAGATTCTTTATCAATACCTACAATGCATAGGGCATGTGAATCATGAGCAAATTGTATATGGGACTGAAATCATTTAGGAATCAACAGTATGGTAGGGTCACGGGAATCAGAACAGGTGGACCACAGAAAAGCAGGGCTGTCCTTCCTCTGCCTGGCTCCGATGTCAGTGTGCCAACATTTTGGCCTGAGTCAAGTTCTGTCATCTGATTTTGTACAGCGCCTAAGAAACTTGGCATTTAATAAGGGCTAAGTAATAATACTACATGTAGTGGAGGTATAATAAATTAATATGAAATGCTCCACAGTGGGACCCATTTTATGGATGAGGCTAGTAATCCATGACCATAGTTGTGATAAATTGGTTTGTATTACAATAAACCTTATTGTATTACAACAGACTCACTGACTTACAGCATGTTACACACTTGCAAACCCCAAGCCCATAAGGCATTTATTTTTTATTTAAGATTTATAAAATCATGTCCATCTTAAGATGCCTCTGGTGCCCACAAGGTATAAAAGCAGATACAAAATCCTAACGAAAAGAAAAGCTAGGCTCTGTTCAGATTCACTTTTTGTTCTTTTTTTAAAGCACTAAACAAAAGCAGTATGTCTTATACCTGAAGGTCAACCGAAAGGGCCAACTTTATAAAGATTTATAAAATAAAAAGTCTAACCCAAGAAAACATTGTTATCTCTGGACACCAAAGCTTGAACCAACTAGCAGGAGAGCTTCAGGGGTGCTTCACTGGGAGTGAGTGTTGAGATATCTAAAGGCTTAAACATAAATTTTTTAAAAATAAAATTACCACTCTGAATTTAACTCCAAAGCAAAGCAGAGCTGTGATATATATCTCCTGCTGTGTTCTAAGATACCAGATGCTAGAGTGGCAATACTCTGCACACAGCATCACCCTCGCATGGTCTGCACTGAGCAGGGTCCTCCTCTTTTACATCCATTCATAGGTTGATCAGAAGGACAGCAAGCCAAGAAAACACAAAAGCTGTCTTAATGTTGCACATAGGTGAAACAGAAACTTAATGACTATGTTTCTGGTAGTCTCAGGTGAAAGATCCCCAAAGTGAGATGTATATTATTCGTATTCATTCTGATTTTTACTTTCAGGCCTCCCACACTACCCCCTCCCATATAAAAAAGCATGAAAAATTTTACAAAATGAATTTCAGGGTAGCAGAATGTTTAAAGAAACATATATCATTACTGATAATAGATAGTAAGTTTCATGGGTCTTATTGGTTTTGTTTTGACTATTACCTTACCTATGCTTATATAATGATTTGCATATAGTAGGTGCTCAAGTATTTGAGGAAGGCAGGAGGAAGAGGGGAAGGAGGGAAGAATTCAAACAGGATGGACTTTAGTGGAGCATGAACATAGAGGGTGACTATAAAATTTTCATTCTGGGATTGGCCTGAAATCCCTACTGAGAATTAGTCAAAACACTGCTTTTTCTCTCTGCTTCTAGCAAGTTTAAGATAAGACTAGCCATTTCCTCTAGTTGTATATGAGTAACTCCTTATGAGTTTGAGTTTCTAAGCTTCCTAGGATCACTGTTACACTTACTAAAAAGATAAGAGGAATATTTATTTTCTCAAGCAGGAAACATAAACTTAATTACATGTTTAACCCATACGTTTACACAGAGAGGGGTATAGAAAGAGGAAGAGCAGAGATGCTTATCAAAGGAATAGTTATGCCTCTCAGGCTAGACACACACCCTCTTCTGTACTCTCTCTCAATCTTTCACCCTAGCTGAGCGCATCTGCTCCTATAGCTTCAACTCAACTATATGCCAGTTAACTCCCAATATACATTTTCAATCAAGACCTGTTTTCCATGTGCCAGTCCTTTTCATGCAACTTTCTCTGGAAATCCCCATTTGGATGACTCACAGGCATCTCAAATCCAAAATCTCTCAATACCAAACGTTTGGTGTTCCTGCCTTTCCCTAGATTTCCCTATCTCAGTAAATGGACCACTATGCACCCAATTGTACATGCCAGAAATTCAGTGTCAATGGTGAGGCTTCTGTCTCCGCCACCTCTCCTGTACCTTCTATAGCCACTCTATCACCATGTTTGTCATCACAAACCCATCTGTTTTTCCATATCTCCACTGCCATCACCCTAATCCAGAGATTGCAAAGTGCCATCTTTGGAAACCTATTCTACCTGCAAGGCTGTTCTGTTTGGCCCATAATATTTTCATAAATTACTTACATTAGTTACTAATACTTACAAATTGAAAAGTTTAACAAAAACAATTTGGATTCCTGGCTTCTCTTCGAAAATTAAAAGACATGGCAACATAGCCATATAATTCCACTTGGATTAAACTTGGTAGGGCTCAGAGGAGGCTGTGTCTGTCGACATAGGGCTGATACTTTCTTGGTCTGTTTGCTAGCCATCTCTCTCCACTGTCTCCCAACAATTAGGTCAAAAGTTGCCATTTATCAATGACGTTTCAATATCATTTTATGTAAGCACGCCACATACTTTTCAAAAAAAATGTTTACTATTTTTATTTATTTTGAGGGGTGGGGGAGAGGGGTAGAGAGAAGGGCTCTGTCTGCACAGAGCCTGACACAGGGCTCGATCTCAATGAAGATCATGACCTTAGTCAAAATCAAGAGCTGGACACTCAACTGACTGAGCCACCCAGGCGTCCCAGCCTGCCACATACTTTTACACTACATGACCAGTGAAAGAAAATGAGTATGTGAATCCATAAATGCAAGTTCACATTTAAAATATGAATCAGATCATATCACTTCCCTAGCTGAGTTTTCTAATGACTCCACAATGATTTAAAGTAAAAACATAAATTCTTTGGGGCAAAGAATAAAATACCTAGAATTATGTTTAACCCTGGAGGTGAAAGACCTGTACTCTGAAAACTATAAAATACTGATTTAAAAAACTGAAGATGAGGGCGCCTGGGTGGCTCAGTCGGTTGAGTGTCCAACTTCAGCTCAGGTCATGATCTCATAGCTTGTGAGTTTGAGCCCTGTGTTGGGCTCTGTGCTGACAGCTCTGAGCCTGTACCCTGCTTCAGATTCTGTGCCTCCCTCTCTCTCTGCCCCAACCCACTCGCATTCTGTCTCTCTCTCAAAAATAAATAAACATTAAAAAAATTTTTTTTAATAAAAATAAATAAATAAATAAATAAATTGAAGATGACACAAACAAATGGAAAGATATTCCATGTTCATGGACTGGAGTAATTAATATTGCTAAAATGCCCATACTACCCAAAGTAATCTAAAGATCCAATGCAATCCCTATCAAAATACTAACAGCTTTTTTCACAGAACTAGAACAAATGACACTAAAATTCATATGGAACCAAAAAGACCCCAAATAGCCAAAGCAATCTTAAGCAAGAAAAACAATTCTGGAGATATCACAATTCCTGATTTCAGGATATATTACAAAACTGTAGTAATCAAAACAGTATGGTATTAGCAAATAATAGACACACAGATCAATGGAACAGAGTAAAGAGCCCAGAAATAAACCCATGATTATATGGCTAATCTATGACAAAGAAGGCAAAAATACACAATGGGGAAAAGACAATCTTCTTAACAAACGGTGCTGGGAAAACTGGACAGCTACATGCACAAGAATGAAACTGAACCACTCTTTAATATCATACACAAAAATAAACTCAAACTGAATCAAAGACCTAAATGTGAGACCTGAAACCCTAAAGGCCATAGAAGAGAACAAAGCCAGTAATTTCTCTGACATCGGCTCCAACAACTTTTTCTAGATATGTCTCCTAAGGCAAGGTGAACAAAAGCAAAAATAAACTACTAGGACTATGTCAAAATAAAAAGCTTTTGCACAGCAGAGGAAACCAACAAAACAAACAGGCAACCTACTGAATGGGAGAAGATATTTGCAAATGATATATCTGATAAGGGGTTAATATCCAGAATAAAGAACTTATGTAAGTCAATACCAAAAAAAAAAAAAAAAAAAAAAAAAAAAGCCAACAATCTGATTAAAAAATGGGCAGAGGACCTGAACAGACATTTTTCCAAAGAAGACATACAGATGGCCAAAGGATACATGAAAAGATGCCCAACATCACTAATCATCATGGAAATGCAAATCAAAACCACAATGAGAGATCATCTCACACCTGTCAGAACGGCTAGAATCAAAAAGAACAACAAGTGCTGGAGAGGATATGGAGAAAAAGAAACACTGATGTACTACTGATGGAAATGTAAACTGGTATAGCTACTGTGAAAAACAGTATGGAGGTTCTTTAACCAATTAAAAATAGAAACACTATACAACCCAATAACTCTACTACTGGGTATTTACCCAACAAAAACACTAATTCAAAAAGATATATGCATTCCTATGTTTATTATTTACACAGCCAAGATATGGAAGCAACCTAAATGTCCACTGACAGATGAATGGACAAAGAAGATGTGGTGCACATATACACAAGTGCACATGCAGGAATATTACACAGCCATAAAAAAGGATGGTATCTTGCCATTTGCAACATGGATGGACCTAGCAGGTATTATGCTAGGTGAAATAAGTCAGACTGAGAAACACAAATACAATACGATTTCACTTGCATGTAGAATCTGAAAAACAAAACAAATGAATAAACAAAAAAGCAGAATCAGACCTATAAATACAGAAAAGTGATGGTTGCCAAAGAAGAAGGGGATGAGAGATGGGCAAAATCAGTGAAGGGCAGTGGAGGATACAGGCTTGCAATTGGACTGAATACATCACAGAAATAAAAGGAACAGCACAGGGAATGTAGTCAATGATACTGCAATAGCGTTGTATGGTAACAGATGGTAGCTACACTTCTGGTGAGCATAGCATAAGGCAGAGATAAGTTGAATCACTATGTTGTACGCTTGAAACCAATGTAACATTGCGTGTCGACTGTACTCAAATAAAAATTTTAACATGAAAAAAATATGTTCCCACACGTGGAAAATCTTGTGCATGTTTATGGCAGCATTATTCATAATAGCCAGAAAGTAGAGACTACCTAAATGCCCATTAACAAAAACAAACAAAAACAATATATACAATATATATATAGGTATAGGTGCGTATATATATAATATATATATAATATATATATATTATATATATTCACACAGATATACCAACTTCTAGAACATACACTCCACTACAGCAGGAACCACAAATGTCTTATTCGCCTTTCTAATTCTACTGTTTAGCACTTAGTAATAAGTACTTGTCAAATACATAATGTACTACCATAATAGCTCTTGCAACTTTCAATGGGCTTGGTCAACACTCATTCCCAGCCCCTTTTCTCATTTCCACTAACCTAGAAGCTAGCCTCTGTTGCCAGTTGGGGTGCCATATAACACATTCTAGTCACTCAACAAATACATATTACAATTGTTCAAGACGCTGGGCAAAAAACCTTACCCCCGGGTGTTTATCATTTAGTAGGGAGGGACAGATAATAAAATAAGTTAGTAGTTTATACAGTATACTAGAAGGTGATGAAGATGAAGGAACAAATACAGTGTGAAAGGGATAGAGGGAGAATGGTAATGTGTGTCAGTGAGTGTGAGTGTGCATGCGTGTGTGTACAGAGGGGGCTGCAATTTTAAATAGGGGATCAGGAGAGGGCTTACAGAAAGGGTGACATCAGGAAAAACTGGAAGGAGGTAAGGGAGGAGGCATTCTGGGTAGAGGGACCAGCAAGTGCATGGGCCCCAAAGAAAGGGTGCATCTGGCATGGAACAGCAAGAAGCCATTGGGGCTGAAGCAGTGATGAGAGGAGAGTTGCAGGAGACGAGGTCTGAGAGGAGAGGGGAGCCAGATCATACAGGCCTTGCAGACTGCTCAAGAACTATGCTTTTATCCTGAATGACATGAGTTCCTGGAAGGCTTTAAGAGGATTTTGACTTATGTTTAAAAAAGAAAACCCTCTGGGCTTATATAGTGGTAATGATTGCACAACCCCGTGGAAAAGACTAAAAATCACTGAATTGTACACCTTCTAAAAGGTTGAATTTTACGGCACGTGAATTATGTCTTAATAAAAAAAAAAAAAAAAAAACCACTCCAGAGGTTGAGAATGGGCTATAGGAGTGCAAGAGTGGAAGCAGGGAGATGAGGTATTAGGCCACTATAATAACCTAGGAGATGGTGGTGACTTGGATCAGTGCAGTTGCAGCAGATATGGTGAAAAATGGTTCCAATTCTGGGTGTATTTTGAAGGTAGGGCTAACAGGACTTGTTGCTGGAGTAGATATGGTATACGAGAAAAAGAAATTCAGGGTGACACAAAGGTTCTAGCCAATCAGCTTTTTCTTTCTGGATACAGGTGCTGCTCCTTCCTCATAGTCCTCCTTTTCCCTGCCTGGACTACCGATAAGGGCCTGGAGGTGGGCCTGGAGGAGAACAGACATTTGGTGACCTACAGAGACAAGCATGAGGACAATAACATACTAAGGATATCAGAACGGAAAGGCAGAAATAGCCTGGCTCCTGAAGGCATTGTTGAACTATATACCAGATTACCAACCTCCAGTTTTCTTATATAAGAAAAATAAGCACCCTAATTATTTAAACCATTAATAGGGTTTCTTGTGATTTGTACTAAAATGCATCCTTAACTAATATGCATGGTAATATTTTTTAAAATATGTTATGTGGGGTGCCTGCATGGCTCAGTCAGTTGAGCATCTGACTCTTGATTTCAGCTCAGATCATGATCCCAGGGTCATGGGATTGAGCCCTGCATCAGGCTCCGTGCTGAGCGTGGAGCCTGCTTAAGATTCTCTCTCTCTCCCTCTGCCCCTCTCCTCCACTCATGCTATCTAAAATAAATAAAAAATTTAAAAATAATAAAAAATAAAAATATGCTATGCTTTGTTTTGATCATCCAAATGATTTTTAAGTATACAGTTCAGTGGCATTAAGCACATTCACCATGTTGTACAATCATCAGCACTATCCATTTCTGGACCTTTTTTATTATCCCAAACAGAAACTCTACACCCATTAAATAGTGACTTCCCATGCACCACCACCTTCAAGCCCTGATAACCTCTATGCTACTCTCTGTCTCCATTAATTTGCCTAGTCTACATATCTAAAGAGAAGAGTGTATTATCCTTTTGTGTCTTGTTCATTTCACCTAAGGTGTTTTCAAAAGCTTATCAATATTGTACCATGTATCAGAATTTCATTCCTTTTTAAGGCTTAAGTAATATTCCATTGTATGGACAGACCACATTTTGTTTACCCATTCACCTGCTGATGAACACTTAGGCTGCCTCCACCTCGTCACTACTGTGAATAATGCTGTGAACATCAGTATTCAAGTGTCTGCTTTCAATGCTTTTGAGTATATACCTAGGAGTAGAATTGCTGGATCATACGGTTTAATTTTTTATTTATATGTTCAACTCTCTATGCATATTTTTAAACAACAGCTTTTAAATAAATTTTTTATGCCTCACTTTTTGAAGATTTTTTTCCACAGCAGCTGCATCTTGTACATTCCCACCACCAGTGCACGAGGGTTCCAATTTCTCCGCATCCTTGTCAACACTTGCTGTTTTCCATCTTTGTTTTTGATAACAGCCGTCCTATTGGTTGTGAAGTGTTATCTCATTGTGGTGTTGACTGGCATTTCTCTAATGACTGATGATGCTGAGCATCTTCATCTTCACCTGTGTTTACTGGCCATTCGTGTATCTTCTTTGGAAAGATGTCTACTCAGGTCCTTTGGCCATGGTGAGCTTTTAAAAATGCAAACCTGCTAAAAATACTTTACTAGCTTCTCCAGGAGCGCTCTCAGAATAAAGTCTGAAATCCACAACATGACCTATGAGGCACTATAGGACCTGTCCTGAGCTCACTACTCCAGCTCCATTTTGTACCTCTCCACTCTCGCTCTGTTGCTCTATCCATACTGCCTGACTCTGCTTCTCTCAGTGCTTTGAACTCCTTGCCTCTCCTGTCATTACCTCCTTGCCATTCCTCAGGTCTCAGCTTCAACATCATTTTCTCAGGGAGGACCTCTTTTCCTTTACAGCCTTTATGGTATGATAAGTGAAATAATATAATTATGTATATGACTGTTTATTATCTGTTTCCTCCTCTGGAATATAAAGTCCTTAATGGCAGGAGCTAGCCAAATTTTTTTTTTGTTTTATTGATAATATAATCTAGCACATTGTAGGCTTTCAAAACATATTTGTTAAATGAAGACATGCATGGGGGCACCTCGGCAGCTCAATTGGTTAAGCGTCTGACTCTTGATTTCAGTTCAGGTCATGATCTCATAGTTTGTGGGATCAAGCCCCAGATCCGGCTCTGCGCTGACAGCATGGAGCCTGCTTGGGATTCTTTTTCCCTCTCTCTTCCCCTCCCTCCCTCTCTCTTTCTCAAAATAAATAAACATTTAAAAAAAATGAATACACATATGAAGCTTCTTTCCCATTGTGAAAAATTTGCTAAGTTCTAAAGAGGTTTTAAAAAAATCATTCCTAGTCACCAATATTTCAAATTTTCAAATTTTGCAGTGTAAATTATATAACACACTATTACACCCTTATTTTTGATACTTGTTTAGTTACCTCTGATTCAGTATTATGTGTACTATAGCAAATCTACAAGTACGCTATTCTCTAGGAACACATCAAAAACATTTATATGTTTTATTTTCAGTAAGGAATGATAGAATTATTTCAATTTCATTCATTTTCATTCCACCAAAATGGTACAGATTTGCCAGACTGAAACAATTCATTTCCCTTCATTTACACACTTATCTGAAAGGCAGCATGAAGTATGCCATAGGAATCATTTCTCTTCGAAGTCTATTACATATGCTTTGTAATTTACTGGAAATTGAAATCATCAGTAATCATATCTTCCTGTTCCCTTGTCAGGCTAGAGTCCTTTTTTTTTTTTTTTTAGAGCTTTCTTTTCAGGTTTTGCCAACACATTTTTAAAAGTCATTTTCCCTCTTCTTTTAAAATGAAAATGTGCCTGCAAAGTTCAAAATTTTAAAATAGAGTATTCCTCGGTTGCAGCTCAAAAAAAAAAAAAAAAAAAAAAAAAGAATGGAGCAATTTCCAAGCAAAATTTCTTTTCTGTCCCATTCAGGCATTATCTTTCCCTAGAGAAATGTAAATGAGTAAAGAAGCAAGGTCCACACATAAAAAGAAAACAGTATACTAAGATGTTTACCAGAAAACCACCCTATAATTCAAATATTAAGGGTCATTGTCAACATGTTTAGGCCAGGAGCACAATCTACCTTTAAATTGTTGTAACCTGATGGAAGGGATAAACGTTTGACATAGTATTCCTCTGAAGAGAGCAGGGTAAAAAGATGAGCAATAAATCCATATGGAAGTGGATACGGGCCAGGCAGACATTATAGAAAAGAAACTAGGAAAAATCAATAACTGCAGAAAGGGACAACACAACCCAGGAGTAAAAGGAATCTGTAAATTCTAAGGATTTAAGATCTTTTGGAAGATTTTCATTGAATTGGGGTGTTTCTCCCAAAACTCCAGCCTCTCATTTAAAAATTAAAAAAAATTAAGGTTATCTTCTTAACCAGAAGTTCATAATATTTTTAAAAAGCAAGCCACGATATAACTCCTTTTAATGCTTCTGTGCCCAGTTCCATAAATGTGCCTGGCACTTCAAAGTCATTCATAAAACATCCCTGGGCATCCAATGAGCTATCATTTGTAAAATAAAACACAATGCTAAGAGGGTTGTCACAAAACCCAGTTATTTACCTGTAAGCTTCTCTTTATGAAGCTCTAACACCCCAAGTAGCTATTATGGTTAAATGGATAATGATGTAAAACACCTAGGCTGTGCTGGCACAGAGGAAGCACTCAATAAATATTAGTTCTCTTCCTCTGCGTGCATGGCATTGTCCCAAGTCTTAGGAAATGCTGTGTTTCCAAACTGACACTCCTGTTCAACTGATTTGGAGGACAGTATCTCTGTTCCCAAGCAGGGGCTAGCTTGGTATTTTTCCATCCTATTTGAGGATCAGAAAGAGAGATTTCAGTAGGTCCTAACTTAGGCACTGTCAAAGTAAAGGAGGGAAGCAACCCGAAATGACAGCTGTCAGGAGAGGGAAAAAAATCTTAATGGTAATAACTAGGTTTCTGCAAAAATAACTTTTCCCAGACAATTGATAGCAGAAGTGACTATGTAGCTAAGCCTCCAGAAAGTAGGGAGCCACTGCCCTACTTCTTTCCTTTCTTTCATAGTTAAGTGTCTCAAAAATGCTACCTATCCACGCTGTTCCCATTCCCCTCTTCTCTTCTCTTTTGAACCTACTCCAATCAGGCTTCCATCCCACCATTCACCTAAAACTACTGCACAAGGGTACAGGGCCAATTTATTGCCAAAGCCCATTGCCAACTGTCAGTCTCCATCTTACGTGACCTCTCAGCAGCACGACACAGTTGGTCACTCCGTCCCTCAGCTTCCAAGACTCCATCCTCGTCTAACTGTGCTCTAGTGTGCTGGATCCTTCTGTCCTCAACCTCTTAACACTGCTCGGATCCAGTCCTGCAGCTGTAGGACACATCTTATGCTGATAATTCCTCAATTTATAGATCTAGCCCAGACTCCCTTGGACTGTAGATACACATGCAAGTGCCTCTTCAATGCCTCCACCTGGGCATCTAAGACGCATCTTAAATCGAACATGCTCAAACTGAGTCACCCTAAAACCAACCCTTCACAGTCCCCTTTATCGAAGTTTACCACAATTCCATCGTTTCGGTTGCTCAGGCCAAAAGCCTTGGTGTCATCACCGATTCTTTTTTCTTTCTTTCTTGTCTCCAAATCTACTGGCCAATGTCATTAGCTCTACCTTCAAAACATATTTTTATCAAAAGCATTTTTCCCTACCTCCACTGCTTCTACGCCCATCCAAATCATCACCATCTTTTGCCTAAATTATCCTTATGACCTTTGCCCCTCTTCTCTAGCCTAACCTCACCATGAGCGTGAGATGATAAGATCCCATGATTTGTCTGCTCAACACCCTCCACCGGCTCTCCATCTCACTCAACCAAGCCCCACAAACCTGCCCCCTTTCCGTTCTGACCCCATCTTGTACTATTTTCCCTTCTGCTCCAGTTCTAGTGGGCTCCTAACCATACGTACAGCACAGCAGAATATTCCCAAGTCGGGGCCAGGTGCTGTTCCTTTAGCCCGGAACACTCTTTGCCCACACTGGCAGGTTCCCCAATCTTCTTCAGGTCGTTACTCAGATGTCATCTTTAAAATGAGGCCTTGCCTATTTGAAATTGCTAATCCTACCCCATAAACATCTTAGTCTCTCTTCCCTGCTTAAACTTATTTATTTTGTTTATTGTCTGTCTCTCCCCATTAGAACATAATCTCCACAGAGACAGGCATTTTTGTGCGATTTGTATTTTGCTGAAACCTCAATGCCTACAGTACTCAGGTTGTTCAGATTAGTCCAGGATATTTTCACAGGGAAGGTGATGCTCAGTCATCAGGTGGGGTAAGTTCATTCTGGGCAAAAGGCATATCATGTTTACAGATACAGAATAATGAACTAGTATAGTATACATCTGGAATCCATAAGCAGTTTGGTTTTGGTTGGCTTAAGGTTTCAGCAGGAAGTGAGGCTAGAAAATAGAGGTCTAATACTTACTAAGCATTTACTACGTGCCAGGCATTGCTTTAATTCCTTTACACTGTTTTTAAGCAATTCAACCATCACAGCAATCCTTCTTGTACATAGAGGACACTACTGTTATCTCCATTTTCAGGTGTACAAACGGAAGACAAAGACATTAACTGACTAGCCAAAGCCACTCAGCTAATAAATGAAAGGCAAACTTAAAGCCAAGCAGACAGACTCTAGAAAAGTACTCCTAACCATTAGACCGTATTACCTCTGTGCCAAGAATATCAGATTTCATGGTATAGACAAGGTTTTTTACACTGGGGAATAACAGATTAGTCTGTACCATAGGAAGACGACTGACTACAGTGTGGAGAATGGACTAGAGAAGGTCAAAGAGAATAGCGAGGTACAACCTAAAGATTCTGAAGGCAGAACTTAGGGCAGGAAGGAGAGAGAAGGGCGGGCAGGTCTTAGACCCAGAATATAGAAATTAGTAGGAGTTTTGGTAGTATTATGGCTGAAGTATTATGGCTGCTCTGCCATTTACCATTCTCTCTGTATATATTTACATTAAAACAAATCAAAAGCTGAAAGAAAATCAAAGTACCACTCTATCACCAGTTAGTTTAACATCCAAATACTACAAAGCAGGAATCTAGTGATGCTGGATTAGAGCATTCGGCTTAGGATCAAGATGCAACTAAGGGCCTCTACAGTTCCTTAAGTTCAGCCAACCACGAGTACAGGGACCTGAAGCAGCGTCAATCACACTCAGGCTTCGTGCAGAGAGAACGAGAATGAGATGCTCATGAAATGAAAGCTTGATTACATGAAGTGATCTGGTTCAATTTACTACACTGCCCATAGGAAAGGAGAAAGTATGAAAGTAGTCCTGAAGGAGAACCTGATGGCAGAAGCACCTCACTGAGGCAGGAAACCCTCAGGAGAGAGAACAAGATGGCAAGGCCACCCCAATCCCAGAGATAAAGGAAATGAAAGGCAGAAGACTCGATAGTTGTGTGATTACTCAAAATCCACCAATCTTACTCACTGGTCAGTACAGTCAGTGTCCTGGACTCTGACTGCTTCAATCAGCATATTGTTAATATATCATCACAAGGGGGAAAGAGCCACCAGACACTAAATGTGATTAAAATGAAGGGGGCAAAAGACAAACAGGATCAGCACACCACGGTCTGTCAATCTGAAAGTAAAATTAACTCCAAGCAGTGGTGAGGGGACTATAATTTTCACCCAATACTGAACAGAATTAGAGGGAACAGGCTGGTCACTGAAACAGATCCAAGAAAAAAGCTGCTGCCTCTGGCAGTGTTACCTCAGTTCTAGCAGCTTTAAGGCTAACATTTTGAGTGTTCAAAAAGAAAAAACCAGATAGACCTTACCCCTCAGTTCCTACTAACAGAGGGGTGGGACATATGGCCTCTCCAGAAGATCAAGAACAAAATGTCTTGGGGCACGTGGGTGGCTCAGTTGGTTAAGTGTCCAACTCTTGGGTCATGATGTCACAGTTTGTGAGTTCGAGCCCCACACTGGACTCCATGCTGGCAGTGTGGATCCTGCTTGGGATTCTCTCTCTCCCTCTCTCCCTGCTCCTTCCCCACTCGCTTTGTCTCTCTCAAAATGAATAAATAGACTTTAAAAAGTAATAAAGAACAAAAAGTCTTTTGAAAAGATTCTAGGGGTGCCTGGGTGGTTCAGTCTGCTCAGAGCGCAACTTTGGCTCAGGTCATGATCTTGCAGTTCGTGAGTTCAAGTCCCATGTCAGGCTCTGCTGATGGCTCAGAGCCTGGAGCCTGCTTCGGATTCTGTGTCTCCCTCCCTCTCTGCCCCTCCCCCGTTCATGTTCATTCTCCCTCTCTCTCCCTCTCTCTCTCTCTCTCTCTCAAAAATAAACGAAGACATTAAAAAAAATGCTAAAAGATTCTAGATAATGTAGGATGCTGTCTGGCATAAGAGCCCACAGTTGATAATTCTTCCATCCCTGAAAAAAACAGAGATGATGGCAAGACCTCCCATTAGTAATCTAGCTGAATGAGCCAACCTAAAGGATCTAAAACTGATCACTAAGCTATAGTGAAGACAAAGTTCTGCATCCAGTGGTTTTCTAGACTGTTCGCAATACTGGCTACATGGAAGACATCCAACAAAATATCCTCTTTACTGGTTTAGTCTTCCAAGTGTCAATTTTTCTGCTACAGAGGCTGACCCCCTCCCCCCTCATCCCCCATGATCCCGCTGGGAAAGCTCATTAGGCTTATCAAGGAAGTATGCTTCTGGGCTAAAGAAAGTTAATAATTTTAATACAGTCTACCTGCCTTTGAAAACATATAATGCCACACAAAATGAGAATTTACTAACACACATACTCACAGAAAACAGGAATATAAAAAACTCTTCCAATTATTTAAAAATCACCCACATACCTGATGTTGTTTCCTTTAGGATCCAATTGGGCAAAAATGATGGTACAATAACAGGCAAGGCCACTTTTAGATAATTATATTTAAACATAAATAAATTTTAAAAGACTTACATAGCACTTAATTTGGTGATTTGATAGTCTGGAAAATCAAAACATATACAACTTTCAAATTTTTCCATTTATTTTGAAAGCCACAGTTTTAGGTTGAAAGCCACAGTTTTTTGGTTGTGTTTCATTGATGCATCCCTGACACTTTATAAAAGTGACTGTTTCATAGGTCATAAAAGAATCTTTTGGCTTCTCATAAGCGCAACCGTCTTGCAAGGAGGTTTAACTGAGTGCTCCCTGTGCTCCCTGGACTTTACACTGGAGGGTTATATTGCTAGCTCCTAGGAGGCAAACTGCAGAAAACAAGTGCACAATGAATATTGGTCAAATGAGTGAATGAAAAAAAAAAATGAATGAATGATGCTGCCAGTGTGCAGTTTAGAATAGCTCCCTTGATCTGGGGGTGAAATCTTGGCAGGAATATGGAGTGTTTTATAGAAATTAATTAATTTCTGGATAGGACCTGAAGATAGCAGCACTGCTCTAACAGAGGGAGAAGACCTTGGAAGTTCTGAGGGAAAATCCTGGAGAAGGCAGCCAACAAGACTGGGCACTGAGAGACAGAAGTGCCCCAGAGGAAAATACAGACAGCAGTGTGGGGTAAAGAGACTCTAGAAACTGGCCTTTCTTTGCCTCTCATTCCTCCATGCCCATGCCCTCCCTCCATGGCCAGGTAATTCCTTTAATCTTCATTCGCCCCACCTCCATTAAACATCCTCAAGTACTGCCTACATACTTCTTTTTCACTGAACTTATCAGTTAGAATTTTACATTAATCTGTGTGCCTGCTTGATGACCTAACTTCACTGCTGGTCTATAAGCTCCATGAAAATGGGGACCTGTCTACTTTTTGCTCATCCCTGCTTACCATGTGCCCAGCACAGTGCCTGACTCATTAAATATTCTTCAATGAGTAAATGAAAAATAATGTCTAAAACAGGTTTTTAAACGCATTCAGAATGGGATGAATGATGTTAAACCTTTCCTTCTCTCTCCCAGTGAAAGCCTCAGAAAAGTGTACATTGGTTGCTAATGCTTCTGTTGGAAAGGGGTCTTCTGGAGGAACTCAAAACTGCATGGAATTTCACATCTGGGCAACCTGATGCAGCACAAATTTAGCACATAAGGATAAAGGAGACCAAAGGCAGCAAAGCTGTAGAGAACTAAGTCCTGGGATTTTTCACATATCTTAGGAGAAATTTTGGACTTTCTAAGACCACAGAATTGGGAGTTTCAGGCACTCTTACCCAGACTGCATGGAGTGAAAGACTCCAAGTGACCCCTGGGTTATATATTTATTAACCTGGACCCTTAAAAGCTCATTTAGAAACATAAAGATCTAGGCAGAAAGAATATTACCTATGAGCTTCAATGGAAAAAATGACAACAAAAAAACCCCACAAAATTCAACAGAGGTTTAGATAGTAAATGTAAGAAAAAAATAAATTATGGTTTTGAGACTATTTCATACTCTTATAAATACTGCAAACTTATTACAAAGAAAATGTTTTTAGCAAATTCTGTTCTTGCAAGATCATTAAAACACACTATTATAGGGGCACCTGGGTGGCTCAGTCGGTTAAGCGTCCGACTTTGGCTTAGGTCATGATCTCACAGCTCGTGAGTTTGAGCCCCGCGTCGGGCTCTGCTGACACCTCGGAGCCTGGGGCCTGCTTCAGATTCTGTGTCTCCCTTTCTCTCTACCCCTCCTCCGCTCATACTCTGTCTCTCTCTTTCTCAAAAATAAACATACATTAAAAAATAATAATAATTTTAAAAAATTTAAAAAACCACATTATTAAATAATAAAGGTTATAGGACTGGTCTTATACCTCATTTGGGCATCAGAGTAAATTATCCTAAGAATCAATTAATTAACTCATTCATTCATTAGCTAAGTCAAGATGCAGACCTTGAATGCTAAATAAGGGCCAAGCACCAGACCAGGAACAAGAAACCAATTATTCAGGCAGCCAAATGTAATTCCAACCAGATAATATATTTCTGTAGTTTTATAATATAATGGAAAACACCACAGTTACAAATCGCTTCATCACATTTCCTAAAATTTTACTATGTATGTAACATAATGCGAGGTGTGTGTGTGACAAAACAGCTAAAACCTGCCCTGAAGGAGCTCTTGCTTCAACATACACCTTTTTAAATTTTCTAAAATATTTTCTAAATAATCCAATCTAAGAGATTTATACTGATCAGCTAATTGGATGGAGGTTAAAAGGAAAAAAGTGAAGTAGACATACCAATGTATTTACCTGTTTTCTTCTTATAACAAACAGATGGTATACTTTGATGGAAATACATTCTTAATCATACTAATAAAAAGAAACCATATGGTATTGAACCTTTTCAGCTCTAAGAAGGTGAATCTCAGAGTAAAATCCTTGGACAAATATAAATTAAGATTTATGGTTAGCATGATATATGAGCTACGTGATTTGCCATAAAATGGGGGAGAAGGAGCTAGTCACACATGTCATACTTTTCAGTGAAAAGCAATCTCACAACTTTCAAGAGATTCATGACATGTCCCTTACACAGGTACTATAGACAACTCCACAAATCCTGCAAATGTTTTGTCCCCAGATCAAGGGACTTACCTAAACCACACAATGACTAATTCAACCCCTCTCAAAGGGATGAACTTTTCCAATAAAGAAAAATAAATTGAAATGCCAGCTACTTTAAATCAAGCACTTAACTAACATGTTGCTACTTACATTGCACAGATAAATATTCTGGCCTAAGTTCAAGGGAAGCATGAATGTAAACGGGGGTCATTATGAATGAGCTCTATTTGGAAAATGGTTTTAAGGTATACATTACTTTGCAGGTCTCCAAAAAAAAGAACCAATCTTCTGATTTTGCTCAGAACAGGGCTTGCAGGTTGTTGGAAGTTACCAGAAAATCAACTGTGCGTTATACTTTCAACTGATATATGTTCTCTACACTAATTTCAAAACTCAGAAAATACTGAATTCACTGCCACTGCCACCCCCTTGGGGTATTCCATGGGCTCCAAGACTTTAAAAAAAAAAAATCCGAAAAGGAACACCATCTCCAGAAATAACGGGCATCCAGAACCTTGGCTGTAGTGAAAGCAGCCGGGAGGGTTCATTCGGCTCCACTCTTGCTGTTTCAGCTGAGCCTGCCAAGTCTATTGGTGGGCCAAATTAAGGCTGGTGAAGTTACAAACACGTTTTTCTTTTCAAATGGATTAGGAAGTTCCAAAATATCTGAGTCTGCGTAACATTAAAGCTATGGGCAATGTTACTGAATAGAAACAAAAACTTCGAAAACATAAATACTAAGGCATTCATTTCCCTCAACCGCTCCCAAACTGGAAATCTTTATTTAGGGAATGCCTTTTGATTTAATGAGTGACCTGAAGCCCTTCCTCCAACACATTAGTGTAATCTGTTGGTTAGTCATTCTTCTGAAAGAGATTGTTGCTCATCAAGTTTCTGTCTCTTTGCCTCACTGGTTGAAAGACATTTTTACTTGGGATGAGTAAAATGTTTGTTTGTTGCTGCTGATTGTTACCAGCATAACTGGAGAGGAACAACATACAGAAACATAAAGACAGGTATATAACCCAGTACAGGAGGGTCTCATTATTTGAGGACAACAGTTATATGAACAAGGACATTTAAAGTCAATTCACTTAAAACAGGGACCAAAATTTCACGGTGAACGTGAGCGTTTCATTAAGTTAAGGAAGTGCGAGGTTGAATACAAGTGTATTTTATCTTCTATTTCAGAAATAATAAATGCAACTCTGTGCTGACCAAAATACTAGTAGTAACAATTGTTCAATCACACCATTTAGGTATATTTTTTCTAACATTTCCCAACTAACTTTCCCAGCACAATTATAGTGACAGACATTCTTCCAAAAATACAGCTATCACCAAATTTCCTTTAATTTTTTATAGTCAGATCCTTCTCTAAAATGCCTAACACGTCATTATTCTGGTGGATTTTCTTTTCTGCAGTCGTTCACTGGTCTAACACTGCCAGATTTCATTTGCCAATGACTTTGCGTGCAAGTCTGGCAGTTCTTCAACATTACTTTTCTTGATTTCATTAAATCTTTATTTCCTGTATTTTTGCAAAATCTGCATTTGACTCTGCAACCGAGTACAATGATTTTACATCTTCCCAACAATCACTGAGACACTGTAACTAACAGGATGGACAAGGAGAGTATTCATCAGGAATGAATGTCTGAGTGGGAACTAATTTTACACGTGGACAGTTCACGAGTGAACATTTTTATGTTATAATGACTTCTGTTTCCCCATGAAACCTTTGCAACTATAAGACATGAGATAATGTAGATGCAGATAACAAGGAGAGCCATATATGAAAGGCCACAGCCATCATAGATACGCTGGTCTTTGGGAACTAGAAATCTTCCTCAGAGGACTACAAGTATATTCCAGAAACACAACCTAACAGTTTATATTTTAACATTGCCTGTCTTCATGACCTATCATCAGAGGATAGACTGAATAAAATGATACCTAGTATGCATCCTACTCTTTGATAATGGAAATGATTTAATTCTGGCATCATTTGCTAAACCACAGCAGCAAAATTAAAATCTTGACTTATTAATTTAAGCATCCAAATGTATATCTGGCAGCTGTAAGAATCTGGATCTACTGAGGGTACTAAGTGCTTTTAAAAGATTAAAAAATATGTAGCATACGGTAATTATCCTTGTTCTAGAAAGTGAGTGAGTGAGTGTGTGTGTGTGTGTGTGTGTGTGTGTGTTGATTATCCTGCAGGAAAAGCTATTACTTCAGAATCCTAAAGTCCAAAATAAAACAAAAATTTTTTTATCTATGAAGCCTCACAAGAAAACAAAGATAATGCCACAAGATGATAAACAGAGATGGAAAAGACAGCATTGTGTGTTAAAAAAGACCTTTAGAGTCAGACAGATCTGGTCCTCAATCTCAGATGCTGTGTTCCAGCTGTGTGACTGTAAGTTCATTGTGCTCTCCAAGTCCCACTTTCCCCATGTGTGAAATGCAATGGTTGCTTAGCTCCCAGTTAAGGAGAAATACTTAATGAAATACTTCAAAGTGTCTGGAAAATTGTGGGTAGTACCTGAGCTATAAACCATATCTTAGCTGAATAAATACCTCCTTCTTTCAGGCATTATGACCGTAGTTCTTATGACCGTATAAAAACTTCCAGAAGTCTCTAATGAGGCTCTACTTATCTACGAAAACAAGGTGCTATGATATCATTATGTGGAATTTGTCAGCATCCTTGATAAAGCCAGTATTATAAACAAAGCTCCTCCCCCACTAAATAAGGTCCCAGACCCAAGCACATACCTAATGAGCCTTGCAAATAAAAGTGAGTTATGTAAGTGAATGGATTCTTTGAAGCCAGATACACCTGGGTTAGAATCTTATTAGCCCTTTCTGATTTTGAGATCTTGGACAAAGTACTTAACCTTTCACAGGGTCTGTAAAATGAGAATAATCAAACCCATCTTTAAAAAATTATTTTAAGGGGCGCCTGAGTGGCTCAGTGGGTTAAGCATCCGACTTCGGCTCAGGTCATGATCTCGCGGTGAGTTCGAGCCCCGCGTCAGGCTCTGTGCTGACAGCTCAGAGCCTGGAGCCTGATTCAGATTCTGTGTCTCCCTCTCTCTCTCTGTCCCTCCCCTGCTCACGCTCTCTCTCTGTCTTTCAATAATAAATAAATGTTAAAAAAAATTTTTTTTAATTATTTTAAGAACTGAAAAAAGTAACTTATGTAAAAGCACCTAGTATTCAGAAGACTTCCATCTTTATTACCAACACTCTACAGATAATGTCATTTTTAAAATATCAACAATTTGTATTTTAAAAGAACAAACTCCAAACCTCCAGAGATCAGTATGTGAATCAGAGTCCTTCAGACCCACATTCCATAAGGTATATTTTAAAACACCTTATGACAGCAATAAAACACATTCCTGAGGTCTGTTCCAAAGATGTCATATCTATTGGTCATGTCTTCTCTAAGATGAAAACATAAATAAGAAACTGATAAAACCAATGGGATAATGGTCAAATAATGAGTACTGTTCAATGACAATGTTCAAAATAATCTTTCAATTTACCAAGCAATTGAAAAGTTTGCAAACACTGCACTGCCCTTCTAGGTACAACACAGGAAATGGCAAAAAGCACTGTGTGTATGTGCAGGCGAGGAGCAGAAAGAGAGGGAGAGAGAGAATCCCAAAGCAGCCCCAGTGCTGTCTGTGCACAGCCCAATGCGGAGTTCAATCCCACGAAACGGGAGATCATGACCTGAGCAAGAATCAAGAGCCAGACGCCTAACCGACTGAGCCACCCAGGTGCCCCTCTAGACTTTTCTGAGTCTCTGCAAATACTCTCTCCTTTCTTGCCCCACCACCATCTATTGCACTGGACTAGTTAAACTCTCACCCATGCCTCAACCACCCATTTTTTCTGAACATTAACCTGAGAAACTGATTTCACCAAAGACAACCATACAAGGCAGATGGAATCTACCACTGGCAGATCATGCTTACCAGGCTCAAATAAACAGTCAAATAGACTCAAATAGACCCTCCCACTGTCTGCAACAACTACGAATTTCTGATCTTTCTCTACTCAAACCTGCAAGTTCCCTTTCACCCACAGCTGATGTTTATTCCATATGCCCCATATGAAACAGAAGCCATCACATTGACACAGCCTGGAACTGGGTTTGTTCTTTCTCTTCCCTTCCTCCTGTTATACAAAATGAAGGTGCTTCTCATTCCTTTGACTATCTTTCTCTCTTCCTCTTCAATCTCTCTCTCTCTCTGATCCTTTTAATCAGCATTTAAACATGCTTTCATACCTCTATCCTTATGGCATTTCCACTTCTACCTTCCAACCTGTATCTTTATTCACCTTCAGAGCAAAGTTTCCCAAAAGAGTTATCCATTCTTTCTTTCTCCGTTTGCTTACCTCCCAGAGCTTTTTCTTTTTTTAAAGTTCAACTGTAACTAAAAAAAAAAAAAAAAAGTTATAGCAAGTATAACAAAAAATAAATAAAAATCAAATATCAAATATTATTGGGGCGCCTGGGTGGCTCAGTCGGTTAAGCGTCCGACTTCAGCTCAGGTCACGATCTCACAGACCGTGAGTTCGAGCCCCGCGTCAGGCTCTGGGCTGATGGCTCAGAGTCTGGAGCCTGCTCCCGGTTCTGTCTCCCTCTCTGTCTGCCCCTCCCCCGTTCATGCTCTGTCTCTCTCTGTCTCAAAAATAAACGTAAAAAAAAAAAAATTTTAAATATCAAATATTATCTTTTTACTTTCCCTACCCCATCTTCATTTTCCTTAAGTAATCAGTATTAAAGTTTGATGTGTATCTGTCCGTCCACACCATTCTCTATGCTCATATAAATCCACACAGACATTTATATACATATGTAAGGTAGTTTGCTTGTTGATAAAAGCAGCATAATTAACACACTATCTGCATCATGTTGTTTTTCATCTAACAATTTTTATGGAAATCCTTCTAGGTCAATTCATTTAGATACAATTAATTGTTTTTAATTGAAATGAATTTCCTTCTTGACAGGCATTTTGGTAGTTTCCAGTTTTCAATGCTACAAATAATGCTGCAGTAAGCATCCTTACACACACACAAGTTTCTTTGAATGAATTTTACTAGGAGGAGAACTGCTGCCCCAAGGAGTGTGTGCACTGTAAATTTCATGACACATTATAAATTTATTTCTTCAACCATTCTACCCTGGCTTCCACCCCTACCATGCCAGCTGCTGCTAAGTGGGGCAGTGCACGCCATGTTGCCAGGGCCAAGGGATACTTTTCATTCCTCATCTACTTGATCTTGCAATGACATCTGACATCTTGGCCTGCCCCTCCTTCCTGAAGCCACACTTGCCTGCTTGTCCTTCTGTTGGCTGCTCCTTCCTCGTTTCCTTGGTTGGCTTCTCCTCTCCTACTTGATCAAGTTCTGGAGCACTCAGACTCAGTTCTAGGTCCTCTTCTCTCCTTCTAGGCTCTATTGCATTCTCTTCTGAATGTTATCAACTCTCGTGGCTTCAGATACCATGCTCTAAGACAACAGCTCTTAAATTTCTTATTTCCAACTCCTTTTTCAGCTCCTAGCCTGTACATGGAACAACACTTCTTGGAATTCTCACAAGCTGAAGAACACATCTCAATTCCTTCCATTTCTCCCTAACTTCCCTGCCACCATTCTTATACAAGCAACTGCCCTACCTCTCCTACTAAACTGTAGCAGAGGCCTCCCAACTGGTCTCCCACCCACCTGAACCTACCCCCCAAGGACATCGGTCTTCAAAAAACTTAAGTCAGATCATGTCACACCTTTGCTTTATACCTTCCCCCAGGACTGTATATTTGCTAGCCCTCAGGCTCCTTAATGTGGCGCTGCCAGTCCTGAACAACCTGGCCACTACCTACCTCTGCCTCTCTACCATGTCACCACTCTCCAGCCACAATGACTTATTTTCATGTCCTTAGAAACAGGTCAACTTCTCTTCTCCCTCAAAGCTTTCCTGTCTCTGCTCCAAACGCTTTTCCCTTTTGCTTTGCCTGCTTAACTGCTAATCATCACGTAGGTCTCTACTTAAATAGCACTTCTCTAAAAGACCTCCCCTGACTCACCCGGCTGAAACTGTGTTCTTCTGTTATACTCCCAGTGCTCACTTGCGTCTTCCTTCTTTGCCTTTATCATACTTCCTTTACTTGTAATTATCTTGTTCTAATATCTGACTCTCCTGCTAAGCTGTAAACTCTACAAGGGCAGGAGATGTATGTTTAAGGCTCTCCACTGGAGCTCTACTACCTAGCACGGTACCTGTCATGTAGCAGGCACTTGGTAAGTATTTACTGAATAAATGAGGAAAGCATACTTAATTTCATTTGGAGAGATTAAGGAAGATTTCTTGGAGGAAATGGCATTTCAACCCCCTACATGAACGGACCAGATTTCAGTAGTTAAAGATGAAAGAACATTTCAGAAAGAGGAAACTGTTTGAGATCAAATCTTGGTACTAGAGATTTTGTAATTCAAAATCCAACATAATCCTGCCACCACGCGTGAAATAAAAATCTTGCTATACCAAAGCAAAGCAGCTGAACTCGCAGAGCGTCACCATTTGTTTCCTAAGTGCTAATTCTGCAACTAGCTCAAGCTGGCTTCCTCACAACTTCTGTACACCAATGTCATCCCACCTCCTGGCCACCTAGGTTCCAAGCTTTGAAGCTCTCTTTGACTCAACTTTTTATTATTCTTATCCCATATTCAACCAGTCTTTGAGTTTGAATGGTTTTTCATTTGTCGTTCACACCTGTTCTCTTTCTCTGTGTTAACCAAAGACATCCTAATTCAAGCCCCCTTCACATATGGAATTACTGCAAACTTCTAAATGAGGGTTTCGCAACCTCGGCACTGCTGACATTTTGGGTGGAATAATTCTTTGTCACAGGCGGCTGTCCTGTATACCGTACAGGCCCACGAGATGCCAGTAGCACCCTGCCCCTCAAGTGTGGCTGACAAAAATGTCTCCGGACATTGCCAAATGTCCCCTGGGGGGTGCAAAATCACCCCCAGTGGAGAACCACTTTCCTAGATGACCTCAAGAAAAAGCCCTCTAAAATTACCCAGTCAAAACTCAACTCATTTTTCCAGGCCAACTTAAATTTCGTCTTTTCGATGAAAATATGGATGCTTATCAACAAACAGATGCATAATTGTTTAACTTTACAAATAATCAAAAATCTGCACACTAAAACAAATGAGAGCCCGCAGTTTGCTTATCGGTTTGACAAAAGATTAAAAACAATGATAATGCCCATTGTTGATAAGGCTGCGGAGAAACTGGTACTGTCATATACTACTGGTAGGAACAAACTGGTATAATGCTTTTGGGTGGCATTTACCAATAGGTCTTGCATTTGAAGATGATCATATCCTTTGACTCTGCCAATGTGAAGAGATAATCAAATAAGTATACAGACTAGAGTGTTCTATAACAGTAAAACTGAAAGCATTCTAAGTCCCTCAGTAGGAGACTGTTAGGTAAACAACAGTACATTCAGAATACTGTGCTTTCACACTCAACAATAGCCAAATTATGGAAAGACCTAAATGTCCATCAACTGACGAATGGATAAAGAAATTGTGGTTTATATACACAATGGAGTACTACGTGGCAATGAGAAAGAATGAAATATGGCCCTTTGTAGCAACGTGGATGGAACTGGAGAGTGTGATGCTAAGTGAAATAAGCCATACAGAGAAAGACAGATACCATATGGTTTCACTCTTATGTGGATCCTGAGAAACTTAACAGAAACCCATGGGGGAGGGGAAGGAAAAAAAAAAAAAAAGAGGTTAGAGTGGGAGAGAGCCAAAGCATAAGAGACTCTTAAAAACTGAGAACAAACTGAGGGTTGATGGGGGGTGGGAGGGAGGGGTGCATGGGTGATGGGTATTGAGGAGGGCACCTTTTGGGATGAGCACTGGGTGTTGTGTGGAAACCAATTTGACAGTAAACTTCATATATTGAAAAAATAAATAAATTAATAAATAAATAAATAAATAAAAAGAATGCTGTGCTTTCAAAAAGGATAAAGCAAAAAAAAAAAAATAATGAATATAAATATATACGTGCAAGGTTTCAAAATAGTATATACGCCATAATACCATTTTTATAAATTACACGTTTACATACCGTGATACACAGAAGAAAGACTCAATGAGTATTTGTCAAAATATTAACAAAATTTTTATCCTCAAATTACATTTTGAATGTATGAGAGGAACTGTTAAGTCTTCTTTAAAAATCTCTTGGAAAAGTCCAGCTTAACGAACTGTACTTTAAAATTTTCAGTTTACTTAAAGCAGACTTATACATTTATTTGCCACCTTTATTTCAGGCAAGTATCCTGAGTTGGAATATTCTGTTCTGAGCCATATTTTTGCCCTAGAGAAATCAACGGTAAAAAGGAAGTTTACAGAGAGAAATATATTTTTGTGCATGACAGCTTACCGGTGTGATGCATCCATGAATCATATTGAAAATATGTCCCTTGAAATCAAAGAAAACAATATGTTTATACAAAGAATGTGCCCCAAAGTTCCCCAATAAAGGAAAGTGTTTAATCAAAATATTTGTTGACAGCTGGTTAGTGCAGATTCTAAAGTAGAAAAGAAAATCAGTGTCATTGTAGTCTTTTGTGTACAAGAGCCGAATATGCAAATTAGCCCAAAATGGAGACTCATTATCTGTTTTACACTTCAAGTGTGATTTTAAGCACTGTAGGTATATATACACACACACACATCCAGAATACACATATATCTCAACAAACCATGCACATCATCTGTTCAGAACTGAGAAACGCATGCATGCTTCTACAACATTAAATGGAAGGCAGATGGTAGGCACTGATCAACAGAAATAAAATAAAATCCTTCTAAATCCCACTCCCTCTAACATTCCTTCTAATTTTTTTCTTTAGAAAAATATCAAGCAGTTCTTCATTACTGTTGATTTGCAACTTCAAAATTACAATAGGCAATGCAAAAGGGGATTTCAGAGAGGGAAAAATGTCTTTTGGCACAGCCTCTCTTTCATAGACTTAGGCAAGAGATAACACTAACTTTGAAACTCATAGCATACTGTAGTTTTATCAGTATCTAATGTGTAAATTAGCTCTTTCTATAACTGGAGCTTTAGCTTTCAAAATACATAATTACTGATCATTTTAGTCTGCATCACATTTCTTTTGCAGGGTGAAAAGAACTAAAACAGCTGTTACATCCTAATAGCTTCCTAATGTGCACAGAATTTCTATGACTATTAGAAATTAAACCTACAGCTTCCTATCAGGCAGAACATATTCATGTGTATATATGACCCACATTATTTGGAAGAACAATTATTAACTTATGAAATTATAATTTGAAACATAATGAAGTAAGACTGTTCAGGAAAATATTACAGCTCTTAAATGGGGTCAAAGCCACCAGTCCACACCAATCAGTTCCCCCACCTTTCCTCACATCATCGATAATGTGCTTTGGGCTGAAGGGAGTCCAAGGGTACATGCGACCACCATTCTTTGCAGGGTTCGAGCCCTCTATTTTCATACTGGGAGATGAATTTTTAGAAGGTGAACCAAGTTTGGCACTCTGCCCAGAATTTCTGGCAGCAGACAAGCAATCTGGTTTCACTTCTGGTCCACTCTCCCCTGAGCCAACCTTGTATCCACAGAAAGCACCCTGGTCTAGGGAACTTGTGCCATTTATAAAGATCACTGAGAAAGCTCTGATGGTTTTATTAACCATGGGGCTTGTACATATAGTCCTCTTTGAGCATATTTTCTGTGGAAAGAAATATTACAAAAACTAGTTTCCTAGTATCTCTTTCTAACATTGAGGAAAAAACAGCAATGTTAAAAGGATTTTTCCAGAAAGACAGATTATTATTCAGGCAACTTCCTTCAGGAATGTTAGAAGGCTAAAGAGATTCAACAAGATAGCTGATGAGCAACTACTACCAAAGGAATATACAGTGAGGTCCAGGAACTACAATAAAAAATAATTAGAGGGGCGCCTGGGTGGCTCAGTCGGTTAAGCGGCCGACTTCGGCTCAGGTCACGATCTCGCAGTCTGTGAGTTCGAGCCCCGCATCGGGCTCTGTGCTGACAGCTCAGAGCCTGGAGCCTGTTTCCGATTCTGTGTCTCCCTCTCTCTCTGCCCCTCCCCCGTTCATGCTCTGTCTCTCTCTGTCTCAAAAATAAATAAACGTTAAAAAAAAAAAATTAAAACAAAAAAAAAATAATAATAATTAGAGAGGCATACAACATATATTATGTAATTAATGTCTGAATTGGGTGATTTAAGCTATAAATGTTAAAAGGTCAGAGCAATCACTGCCAGGCCGTGTGGGGTGATGTGTTGATATGCACAGGCCTAACTCCCCACTGAGACTATTATTAACTACTTGACCAATATCTTCTTTATGTTACCATTTCCAAAGTAAACAAGAGTAAAAACGGTTATATAATTCACAAATAAATCTGTGTTTAAGTTTTTTTTCCGATCTCCAAGATCTCAGATCTAGGTGTCCTTCCCTCTTCTTGATCTTTCAAAAAGCAAAGTCAGTGAAGCTTTACTCCATTGATACCATGCTCTTATTCATTCTGGAAGCTGTGCTGGAGGTCCTGGAAACTCTTTCCCACCATTTCCATTAATTCCTGGTTTCCTATTCCCGTCCCACAGCTCACCTATGCTGGAGGCTCCTCACTCATATTAAGAAGCCCAGAGTCCCAGATGGCTTTGTATTCTATTCCCTCCTTGCGTTCTACTTGATAGACCCATAATCCCATGCCAAGTCGCACAGTACCTGGCCTCCCGGTTCAGGATTTCCTAAATTCCATAAATAAGTGTTGGGAACACTGCAGTACCAAAACAGATTCCAAAAGAAGATCTCAAACAGGAAAGCTGATTTCCTAATGTCCATTTCTTTACATGCAGCACATACTCAACAACGAAATACTTACGAAAATGTATTTTTTTCTAAGCAAGAGACACACTGACTCAAATTCTGGATCCAAAACAGGAACTTTTTCTCTGCTTCTTGGGAATTTTTACTCTTTTCTGAATATTATTTGTGAAAATTAACCTAATTTACAGTTCTCCCCAGGGAGTCTTCTAATCTCGTTGAAAGACATTTAAAAAAAGAAAGAAAGAAAGAAAGAAAGAAAGAAAGAAAGAAAGAAAGAAACTTTAAATAAAACCAAGTCCCAGATACCTGAAACAGTTATACAAGGTCACATAAAGAGAGAAGGATTGTCATTCATGTACATGTCTCTGAACTTAGGGAGGTATGGGAAGATAGAGGGTAAACAGACGATTTTGACTGATGAGACAAAATAAGGCATTTTTAATAAGAACCAAGGATGAAGCTACAGAAGCAGAAGGACCAAATGATGAAGAGTCTTGAGAAGAGAGTTCAGGTTTGGCCAAGTCCAGTGCAGACTCTGACTTCGGCAAGTGTCCTGCATACACAGAACATCCTTTCTCCATTTGTCTGCTGGCTCAATCCCTTGGTCCTTTATGACTCAGTTCAAATCCTGTCTTCAGTAGGAACCCCTATAATGATGCTCTTGCATACCCTATATATTCCTTTATCATTGCACCTATCGTATTTTACTTTGTCAGTCCTTGGAAGGAGAGCAAAAACTGTGTCTAGTTCATCCATTTATGCCTGACACCTAGACTAAGTGCCTGCAATACAGCAGGTATTCAGTAAATGTTTGTTAGATGAATGTCTACACGAATAAATCCTGTAAGTAACAGAGCAGTGCTGAGGAGAGTGAAAGCATGGGAAAAAAGATTTTTGATGCTCAACCAGAGAGGTACTATCTGAACTTAATCCTGGACCTAACTGCTTGGGGAGCAACTATTAGTGCCACCAAATATAGTTCCCGCCCTTCCAGAATGAAAAACAGACAACGGCTGTTTGTGACAATAACAACAGGTCATTAGTATTATTAACATCATCTTATGCAATAGGCTTATTAAAAGGCAGTAATTTATATTCTAAAATTATAAAATAAATGCAAAAGAAAAGGACAACCCTGTTCTGTTTTCTCATATTCCAATTCCTCTACTGAACACACAACAGTTCAACGTGTTATTACTCTTTAAACAAAACAAGCAAAAAAAGCCTGGATGTGATTTAATAACTTAAGCACAAACAGTCATGTCTCCAAGGTCTTACTGAACAAAACACAGTGGTTTTTTTTTTTTTTTCTTTTGGCCTAATAAGAGGACTGTAAGTGAAAATAATAAATAGAAAATTTCTAAACTTAAAAAAAAAAGTAATTCAAGAGAGAATCTATAATATATGAAGTATGTTTCTAAATACACTGGACGCAAAGCAAATCAGGAGTTAAGAACATCAGGCTCCCTATTGTAATAATAAAGGCTACAATGATCTTATTGGGAACTAAGGGGCCAGGGAATTCAAAGCTCTATTGACAAACTGACAATAAAGGATTGCTACACTCCCTTTGGCACATTTTAAAAGAGAAAACTTCCCCAACTGTTCATCATCATCCTCATCCTCATCCACATCGTCAGTGGCCTTGTAGTCTGGGTGGCTATGACCCCCATGAGCAGAACAGAATGCGGCCACACCGGGCCCTGTCTTTCGGCATTCCTGGAAACTGCTGCTGCCCCAGAGGCAGCAAGAGCTTCTTTGGGGCTTCATGTCTCCTCCTGCGCTAAACCAGAGCTATTTCTTTACCTCATATCCTACAAAGTCAATGTAGGGCCCTGATGTTAACTACAGTCAGATGGGACCTGCAAATTTAGCTTCCCTAAGGCTCAGTTTCCTCGTTTGTAAAATTAGGTAGTTAGCGGTATTTTCTCTCGTAGAGCTACCGTGAGGATACACAAGGTAATGACGTGGCTGGCCCAGAGAACATGCTCCTTCACTGTTAGACTGTCCCTTCCTGTCTCTCCCGAGGTCCTGTAATCCTGTCTCTCTTTTCTTCATCCTCCTTTCTTTTGCTCCCCGATTCCTTATAACTACTTAATGGATCTATCTCCTTTGAGTTACTCTTTTATTTCTTTCAAAATTCCAAAGGAAGATTAAAAAAAAACCCACCTTATTTGTATGAAACTGACAAATGTACTACAGAAGCCCACATAGCTGCTATACTTTGCAGATGATGGGTGAAGAGCTGGCTGCTATCTACAGACTTCACACATAATGTTTCATGTGAGTTGAAAGACTTAAATAGTACAAATAGTTTCACATGTTATTTCACAAATATTTCACATATTTATTTCATAAGTCACAGACTTCAGAACAATCTATGTATAAATATGGTTTTATTTAAAAAACAAAAAACAAAAAAGCAATTTCAACCTCTTTGGTCTCAAGTAAAATTGTTATGATTTAGTGACACCATGTGGCTGCACTTTGCTTTGCATTCTCAGAAGAAAATGTTCCTGCGTGCAGGTTTGCTCTATACTAGTTCAATTATGACGTCAAAGTTGTAGGTACAATTCACACTAAGTATGCACTAAAATGTTTCCTTTTTTAAAAGTGAAACTATTCCTTTCTTCCCTACATCTGGATAAGGCGTTGCTTGAATTCTGAAGATGCCAATCACATAAAGAAATAAAGCCTCAGCATAATCCTAGCTACAATTCTAAAGCATCCCGGTGAACCAATGAGTAAGTGCCTTCCTCGAAAAGTAAAGGAATGTATCAGTGCCCAGTTACAGAAGCAGGGGAAAACAAGAGAGAAAAGAAAGAAGACATGCAGCTTTTGTATAATGTTAACATGGTTGGGAAAGAATGCTTCCATAAATAGCAATGTTTATTTTCTCATTTGTTTTATGTCCTGTAGATCTATAGCACTCTGTGGGTACCATAATCTAATGAAGATGGGTAAAAAAAAAAAAAAATACTGCACCTAATGATGGCAGAGATGAGGAGGGACCTGGAATGTATGGTAGCAATAAAAGAGATTAAAGTGTCCTATGTGAAAAAACAGTGCAGTTTTAGTATCCCTCTAATGAGGCCTCCTACAGTAGACCAGTTACTCCTGAATAACAGTCAATGTACACCAAAGAAAGGCTAACTATCTAAAACAATGACCAGAAAATATCACTCCTTTCATCTCAAAGAATACCCGCCTCCCTGCTCAGGCCTTCTCTGACCACCTTTTTAAAATACCCTCCCCAACACCTCCCCTGGACCCCGGTCACTATCACAGTACCATCTTCACAACACTTAAAATGACTTGATGCATTATCACTTGTTGATGTTGGTTTCTCCCAAATTCCATGACAGCAGAAACCATGGCAGTCTTCTGCAGGTGTTATGGCCTCGGTATCAAGTACAGTGCAGAGCACAAAGTAGAGCTTACTGCAGAATGAGTAAGTGATGAATGAGTGAATGAATGAACGAACTGATAAATAAATGAAGAAAAATCTATTTTCTTAGCTGGTGAAGCATGCCTGAATTTCTTGTTGTAAGTGAAAGTAGAACAATTCTAGTGAGATATTTATCATCATTTATGGCCTTTAATGTGACCACTGAGACCAGAAGACAGGCCGGCAGATGCTCTATAACATCCTTTCTTTTTTCCAGGACACATTTGGCACTTTATAATATCAAAAGGAGGGAAGGGAAACTACAATAATTACAACACTTTCAGCAATAGACAAAGAAATCAGTGAAACAGAGTGGAGAATATGCTAGAATTTAGCATATGATAAGTATGACTGTTCATATTCATGTGGTAAGGAACAATTATTAAATAAATGGTCTTAGTCAACTGACTATTCCTACTGAAAATACACACAAAAAATATTCTGGCTGAATTAAATATCTAAAGACAAAAATAACAAATAGTAGAAAAAGTTTATAAAAATATAATATTCTTTAATGCTAGAATGAGAAACACCTTTTCTAAACATGATAGCAGACCACCAGGGATCATAAAAAAGATTAACAGATTAGACTACTTAATGTATATACATATGTATGTATGCAGGTATGTATGCATTTTTTGGACTTCATTTTTTAAAAAGTGAAACTCTATATGGCAAAAAGTACCAGTGAAACTCTAAAAACTGAAAACAAATTGTACATGACAGGCAAAAGGATGGCATATGTGTGTGTGTGTATACATAGATATCTCAATGTGTATACGTCAATATATCAGAATAAGTTCTCCCAAGACAGAAAAAGATAATTGTGTCAGAAGAAAAATATGCAGAAGACAAAAACAGGCTTTTCATAAATGAGAAAGAACAATGGCCATTATTAAAAACTATTCTACCTCATTGATGATAAAAGAAATCTAAATTAAAATAAGTTGTTGCTTTTTTTTTTAATAAATCAAGGCTCACAATGGCAAAATGTTGACAAGCTTACGTTGGTAAGGACTCAAAGAAACAGCACTTTCATGTGTTTTTGGTAGAAATTGGGTACACCTTTACCAGAGGGCAAGCTTTATCAGTATTTAAAATATGTCCTACATTATAATTTTATAATAAAAATGTCATGAACAAGACATTCCCATTTCTTGTACTTAAAAACAAAAGGGGCCATTTGCAACTATGTGGATGGAACTGGAGGGTATTATGCTAAGTGAAATTAGTCAGATATAAGACAAAAATCATATGACTTCACTCATATGAGGACTTTATGAGACAAAACAGATGAACATAAGGGAAGGGAAACAAAAATAATATAAAAACAGGGAGGGGGACAAAACCTAAGAGACTCATAAATATGGAGAACAAACTGAGAGTTACTGGAGGGGTTGTGGGAGAGGGGATGGGCTAAATGGGTAAGGGGCACTAAGGAATCTAATCCTGAAATCATTGTTGCACTATATGCTAACTAATTTGGATGTAAATTTAAAAAAAAAATTTTTTTAACGTTTATTTATTTTTGAGACAGAGCATGAATGGGGGAGGGTCAGAGAAAGAGGGAGACACAGAATCTGAAGCAGGCTCCAGGCTCTGAGCTGTCAGCATAGAGCCCGACAAGGGGCTCGAACCCACGGACCGTGAGATCATGACCTGAGCTGAAGTCGGATGCTTAACCGACTGAGCCACCCAGGCGCCCCATTTGGATGTAAACTTTAAAAAATAAAAAATTAAATTAAAATAATAAAAAAATAAAATAAAATTACAAAAAAAAAGGGGGGATGCCTGGGTGGCTCAGTCAGCTGAGCACCTGACTCCTGATTTCATCTCAGGTCATGATCTCACGGTCACGGGATTGAGCCCTGAGTTGAGCTCTGCACTGAGCATGGAGCCTGCTTGGAATTCTCTCTCTCCTCCTTTCTCTCTGACTTTCCCTTGCTCACAGGCATGTGCGCGTGCTCTCTCTCTCAAAATAAATAAATAAACTCTTAAAAAAAAAAGAAGAAGAAGAAGAAGACAGAAGCCCCGTTTTGTGTTAACTGAGGTCATCCCTCTGGTGCCACATTCCTGTCAAGCCACACCCTTCTCAATACTCTTTCTGGCCTCATCTTCAGTCACTGCTCCTCCTGACTCCTCCCGTGTCTCTGACCAGCCCGTACAGAAAACACACCTGCCTTCTAGTCTTTTTTTCTCTCTCTTCACAGGCATACCTGGGGGACGGTGCTTGCAGGCCTGCTATTCCTTCCCTCAACTCCCAGGTGTGGCCCCAGGATCACCTTGGTAATTCCAGCTACTAGCTGCCTGCAGGCTCTAAAATCCACCTCTACCCATTCACACCCACATTCTCAAGTCCTCTCCTATTTTAGCACTGTTGTATGGCTGCCAAATTATTAGCACCATGTTGAGAAACAGCCAGAAAGTTTTTTAAAGCACTCCATATTTGCCACTCCTTATTAGTGTTTTTTGCTCAGTCCTTGGCTCCAGCATCTAGGAAAGATGTGGAAGGGCTTGAAGAGAGCTTACTAGATAGCCAAGACAAGGTAAAGGTTGGAGAATTTATGGGTAGAGCAGAAATTGCCTTTTCCTGAGAAAGAGGAAGCTGGTAAGACATAACGTGGTTCTGAGTGCATCTGAAAGATTATACTAACGTGGACAAGTCAATTTTCTTCATCCTTAGGTGGGGGCTGAGCAGGGGGAGTTATTAGTCTAGACTTTGGCTCTAGAGAACAGTCCCCACTTAATCTACAGCACATTCCTAAAAAAGGGCCCAGAAGACAGAGCAGATCATTCCCTCCACTCACTATTATGGTTGGAATAATCACTCTGACTTTGAAGCCTGACATTATCCTTATTGCCACTAGATAAACTCTACTACCTTGACGAAGTGAAGTGCTGCTAACTGAACTACATTCCACATGATATACATAAATGGCAAATTTTATGCCATATATATTCTGTTACAATAAAACATGTTTTACCAAAATGAAAATACATTAAATCCGTTAGAAACACACCAATACGCAGGTTATGAGATAAAGCAAACCATTTAAGGCATGTTTTGGACTGCTATGTATGGACTGGCAATATGGAAAAGTGTTAAGAAGACTAGGCTCCTGAGGTCAGGAACAGTTTCCTCATAGTGAGAGCCCCCATGGCCAAAGAGGATGGCAAGAACGAATCTCTTTCTCTGAAGGTCAAACACCAGTTGAGAGCCTCAAAAATTAGAAAAATAAATAAATAAATAAATAAATAAATAAATGCAATTTAAAAATAATAAAAATAATAAAAACAAAAACAATAAAAATAAAAACCACTACTGACCGAGCCTCTCCTTTGGGCCAAGCACTGTACTCAATGTTTGTACATATGCCATGTCATCTAACTCCCCACAGCAGACCTCATAAATGGTGTTGTGATATTCCTGTTTTTTTGCTGGTGTAGAAAACTAGGGCTTGGAGAAGCACAGCTTAACGAAGATCACCATGCCAGTATTCAGTGAAACCAGAATGTAAGAAGAGCTCTATCTAGCTCCACAGCCCATGGTTTCTATGACACAGCACTGATTTCCGTGCAATCCAGCCAAGACTCAGAGAGAGCCAGTTAGTCTCACACTCCCCAACTCACAGTCTCCTCTTCTGTGCATATAGTTGATGTAATCTTTCATCAACACCTCGTACCCATATCCTTCAGGATTAACCTCAAAATTCAGTTTCCTGATGAAAAACAGGAAGTTACCTCTGCAAACAGTACAGAACCACGTACCACTCCGAGACCTTTCAAGCACTAATATATATTTTAACAAATACGTGGATAAAAAGTGCCAATGAATGTATATACATATTAATGCTGAATCAATTCTCTTCATTACGCAGTCAGGGCCTTGACCCCACGAAACCTGTGCTAACATTTATAGAGTACCTACTGCATATGAAGTCACAGCCTGAGTACCATGCAAGAATACTGAAGGATTAGAATCCATACTCCTTGCTTCCAAGACTTTGTAATTTTAGTATCAGAGGCAAGACAAATACTCAAAGGACACCGAAAAACAAAGGTGATGTACAAATGTGCAAATTAACTAAATAACGCAAAGTAATTTATATGTACCCAGTAATGTTCCTGGAAGATGTGTATTTAGAACATTGTTTAGACAGTCAACAAATGAGTGTGAAGATAAGAAACACCAAGTATAAGACATCCTTGGATAATCAACTGAGACTTAGTCTTAGGTTCATTTTTAAAGGCTACCAAAATTCCAGTCTATTACAAAAGGCAGTTTATAAAGGAATGTAGTAATTAACATTTAAAAGTGGTTATAAATCTTTTTAAATTTATTTCTTAACTACTATGGATATCAAGATTCTTTCCTTGTCTTGTTATCACCATCTCTAACACTATCTTTGCTCAGTTTTTCTTGACCAGGGCTGGGAACTGGCTATACCAAGACAAAAACCAGCATCATGAATACAGCCAAGCTCTACAACACATAAAAGCTACATCAATAAAAAGCAAGGCCACACAGAAGAGACTAAATAAGGAAAGGGGAGTATAAGTAATACCCATTAGTAAATAAGGTGAAGTATATTTTCTAAAAGCCAGAGATGGTGAATGAAGGCATAAATCTCCCTCCACACGGTGGGAATTTCCGAGGGGGTAAAGCATACAGCCTCTGTCATGGCTACTATTATATTCATGATGATTTGTTCTGGGAGTCCAGTTCCTCTTGTTTCAAATTAAATGCAACCCATACAGTCCTTCAGTCCACATCAGATGCTTTGGTTGCTATGTTGCTTACTTTTTAATCCAATACAACCATAATAACTTGAGTCAATGCAGACTCAATCTTCTCCTTCAAGTTGGGGCCCCTCTGTCACTCTCAAAGTATCCCTAGGCAGCTCTGAGACACAAAATCTTCACTCAATTTCTTGTCCTTCTTTTTTTAATCCATTCAAAACTCCTGATAAAAGAGCAACTGCCAGACCTGCAACACTTTAGTCTCTCTTTGGGGAAATGAAATTGATTTCCTTCATTTTTACACAAGAGGATCCCTGGGTAACAATATTGTGTCCAGTCATACCCATAAAAAAACAAAAAACAAAAAAAAAAAAAAAACGCAACATTCTTTACTGTACCAGAAGGCGGAGAGCTTTTGTGGAGTTTCTTTGGTGGAGGTTAAGAATTCAGCCTGATGCTGTTAGGTCCTAAGTTTATTAAGTATAAAGGTTATCTTCTGACCTGGAGAGTAAGTGCTATTGGGCACCCCATCTGCTCCGAATCAGTCAGCTGGGGTCATGATGAGGGTAGGGATGGGAGTGGGTAAGAGGCCAGAACCACATTGCTCCTGGTTTACACCCCCAAATACCTTTCCTTCTCTTCTTGCCACACCTGATTAAATGAACCAATCATTTTCTGCTTTTGATCTTTTGACTCTAAGATAAGGAATACCTGAGGGCAATTTCCAAAGGGAAAATTACAACAGAAAAGAAAAAAAAACAGCAAAACTTTGGGCACCACCTTTTCCAACACCCAAATTCATTAGTTGTATAGGTTTTACAGAATTCAGAAGGTTTAAAAGATGGCCTAAACCTAAAGGAAGAATATGAAATATTAGAACAGTAGCTCATCAACATTTTTTAAAAGCAACCTTCTATGGGATTACAATATGTAACAACAATAAGAACGAAGGTGCTCTAGTTGAAGGGAGGGTGTGAGCCTGGAGCCCCACCAGCTCAGCCTCCCCTGCTCCCAGCCCAAACCACTAGAAACACTTGGTTCTGTCAAACTCCACTGATAAGCACCAACCTAGAGAAAGAACACAGCTACTCAGAACATGCACACTAACATATAAAAATCTCCTCCTGGCTCTGAGGACTACCAAGGAAGCCTCCAGAAATATCTCCCATGGCTTTTGCGGGAAGAACACAACCCCTACCAATCACTCTGCTTTCAGTATATAGCATGGAGCTTAAAAAGCATCTCTACTTCTCAGTGTTCGCTCTCCCTTCTTGTTCTTATGGGCCTTCTGCCGAAGTTTGGCACAAAATACTGTGGATAAACAGTTCCGCAGTATACTCTAGAATTGAGATGCTTAATTTTCCATATTTTCTCTAAGTTTTTTACTTGGGATGCATTTAGTAGCTGATATCCTGAAAAAGTCTTCTTCCATGAGACAGAAAAAAATGTAGTCCATTTCTCAAAGTCCAAATCTCCTTAAATAAACATCAAAATCATTAATTAGCCATGAGAACTAACCTGCAGACACGGGCTGGAAAATATAATTTCTGCCAAGAACGACACAGATACTGCGAATGATCAATCACTCTGATCCAATCAAGTTCATCCATTGACACTTCAATGAAGTATGAGTAAGACCTATGAATCAAAAGGAAAAAGGCAGAAAAAAACAAATTAAAATAACAAAACCACATTATACTTTAATAAAACGTTAAAGGGTACAAAAACTACAGTATTCACTAATTACATTTTCTGCCTAATGGTCATATTATTCTCCATAACAATCAAATTCAGAAAATAATAACATCTGCATAGATCCCTGTATTGTAGCGTTCACCACAATGTATCGAGATTATCCCTCGGGCACGTCTGTATGCTTTAGTAGACCACAAGCTGCTTAAGAACAAGGATCACGCCATATTCATCTTCACATATTCGGGGTTTAGCACGCTGTTTGGCACATATCTGGCACACAAGACATTTGCTCCTTTTCAAACAGAGCCAGCTACCTTGCTCCTACTACATCAGCAGATTAATAAACCCATGACAAGAGACAGGACAGAAAACAGACAAGTAAGAGGTATGCCTTCTCCTTCTGCCTTCCCTAGTCTGGGTGCTCAGCCCTATTCTCTCAGGAAAGCCAACTCAGAATGGTTCCCAGGAAAGGCCAGCTTATCTCCTGCTCCCTCCCAGTCTCCCACAATCCCACATATACATCCAGCCTGAAGAAAAATAAATGACATGGGTGAAGAGATAATGTGTGTTTCTTTGGGATACAACAAAGAATTTGGCAGCTAATAATCCAGCAGTAATGAAAACAGCCTATCACCCTCCCCTAGTCAGCTACCCTGGACCATTAGATGCTGGTCCCATGCTGAACCAATCTATATTCCCCTGTCATAAGCCAAATTTAAATTTGAGATGCAGTTATTACTTGTACTGTAATATCAACAGGAACAATCTCGGAAGATTTAGGTGACCATAAATGTCAGCCTGCAACCAACAGTTGTGACCAGAAAAGGTCAGCTTATTTTGTGTCATCCCCTCATTTTCTGCTGCCCCCTCATTCCCATTCATTTTATCGCTCGGTCTCAAACTGGTTATAACCTTTTATTGAACCTCTCTGGGTTATCAGGAATGCAGGATATAACTTTACAACACATGTCAGAATCTTTTGGGCTTAAGATTCTGCATTTTCACCTTTGCTTAGAATGATAACCACTTCTGTGAGAAAAGAACTGCTCTGTGGGAAAGTTAAGTCCCCCGTGAATGTAAAGCACATACTAAAACAAAGTGGCCCATAAATATTTAACATCATGGAAACGATAATAACTACTTTCAGTTTCAAACATACTAACCTTTTCTTTTATTATCTTTATACTAATTTCATTATTAATTAAATGAGTGAATATACGCAAAGCTTTGAGAATAGTACTGATCACATAAAAGTAATGAAAGTGCTATATAAGTATTATTATTGTTATACTGTTATTATTAATCCAGAGACTCTTGGAAATGATATGTGAATTAGCTCCATTTTGCCAACTAACATCATATTATATCCAACAAGATACATATCAGAAAATACATTCTTTTTTTTTTTTTGAGAGAGAGAAAGAGAGAGTGTGAGTGGAGTGGGAGGTGGGGGGGGCGGGGAGGGGGGACGGAGGATCCAAAGCAGGCTGCACACTGACAGCAGAGACCCCAATGAGGGGACTGAACTCACGAACCGTGAGATCATGACCTGAGCTGGAGTCGGAGGCCTAACTGACTGAGCCACCCAGATTCCCCAGGAAATACATTCTTAATAAAAAAGAAACAGATGAAGATAACCTGGGGACCTTGAACACCTATGCCTATGGGAAACACTGACTCCTACCTCATAAAACTTCCTCATCTTTGGTTCAAATGGCTTAAAAGAGTGATGGCCAGTGGTGCTAAGAGAAATGAATTAACGTGCAAGATTTACAAGGTATCATCACCATTACTATCAAGTCCTCCATACCCAGGCTCAGTGGCATGAGTAGGGCCTAGGAGACTCTATAAATTTCTGGGTATGTAGGGTTTAGGTTAATGATGGGCAGTGATGAGAAAGACAGTTCTTGGTCACCTATACTGCTCTAGTACTTCTGAGCATCATGGCTGAACCCTAGAAACCACAGTGGGCGAAAGTGTCAGAGGTGCTAGAAGGAAGGCAGAATCTTGAAGCCACTACAAAACTGGGGGGTTCCTAGCCTGGAGCCCATCAAATTTTTTTCACAAACTTCCTTTGTTTTCAGGATGATTATTTATACATATACTAAAAGAGAACTTATTTTCTTCATTCATAGGGTAAAATGCATTTAAAAGGTTATAATCAAGTAAATAAGTAATGGTAACCCAGGTGGTGAAATACCAACCACTGAAAGTAATATTTTAGATGAGTATTTTTAAAGAGTAGAATGTTCACAACTACAAAGTGAAGTCAGCCTTCAGACATCGAATCTTCATTTTATAAAACTATACGGTTTTACAGGTTTTTGTTTTGTGTATGTACGTGTGCGTATAACTAGTTAAATATATACAAAGTTGGATAATTACATCTATACTAGATATATGCAAAGATTATTAATGGCTGGCAAGATTACTAACAATTTCTATTTTCTTCTTTGTGCTTTTCTATATTTTCTATGTTTTCCATGATAAACACATATTCATTACTTTTATAAACAGAAAAAAAGCAAAAAATGTTTTTTTAAAAGGAATATAGCCTTTCACTCTTCTCCCAGAACTAAACTTCAGGAGAAATGGCAAAACAATCCCAAGGAAATAAAGCATCAAACTGTAAAACCAAAGGAGATGACCACAAAATGAGGCCAATTCAATCAAATATAATGTCATTTTCTGTCCAAGTCATGCTAATCACTCACCGGCTATCTCGGTCCCACAGGAGTATCCGTATGTGATTGATAATAGATGGCTGACCTAGCTTAATCTCAATGCCAGAACGGCAGTCATCATCAATTGGGTGCCTAGAAAATCCATGATCCAAATCATAATTTTGAGTATCACCATCTAATAAGGCAGACTTCAGCTCCCCTTTTACAACCTGGGCTCCATACTTCATAGTTGCAATATTTTCTTCTGGTACTACAATTAAAAATAGGAAAGCAAGGTTAATGGTTACTTAGTAAATTATTCTATATTGTAGGGAAAAAGACAAATTCTAACATTCTAGTTGATTCTATTATGTGCATTTAATCAAAAGTGGCAGAAACAAGTCTATAGAGATAGAAGACATGGAATGTCTACGAGGGTTAAGATACCACCTACCATTTAGATTTAATGACGCCAGCATAGCCACAAAGTGCCTAAGACTAGTGCTACGAGGAAGAAGCTGATAATAGTAGGAAAAAAAACAGGTACTAGGGCAAATAAACCAGCTCTGCAGAGTTCACTCTATTAGGAGCTTTAATTTACTATCTACAGGACAAAAATGCCATATAAGATGACCTGTACCCACCATCTGGACATATAAAAGCAAAGCAGAGAGGTCAGATATCTGATAAGACAACAGAAGAAGACACGTTCCAATACAGCGGAGATACTGGACACGAACCCTACACACAGACATGCTGAAGCAGTTAATCTAGCTAACAACAGTATGTTTAAAAGAAGATCTATTTTTACTTTAATTGAGATTTTTAAAAACGGAAATTCAGTCTGTCATCAAAATCATTATTATGGTTATAATTAAGCCCCCTCCCCTCTCCAACACTACTAGATTTATTAAGTGTCATTTGTTCCTGGAACTCTGAAGTCCTCTATGCAAAGGCTGCTTCACAGAGCTAGAGCGTGTTTTCTAGGTGCCGACATTCTGACTGACACTCTCTGCGGAAAGACAGGAGGCAGCATAAAGCAGATGTTGAGAGCCTGAGCTTCAAGGTCAGAGTTCAAATAGGGGCTACACCTTTAACGAGGCAAATGACTCTGGGGAAGTTACCTTCTCAGAACTTCAGTTTCTCAAGAAGGCAGTATCTAGACCCAGATGTTTTTGTTTATTTGTTGCAAGGATTAAATGAGATAATGTTTGTGAAGCACACAATAAGCTCTCTAAGAAAAAACATCATCATTATTATTATGAAACATATACTAAAAAACAGACAATAATAAGAGAACTAAGTAAGTTCACAGACTGTAAACAAATACTGAATTCTCACAGTACAAGTACATCTCAACTATGTGATTTGAATAGGGGAAAGTGTGAGCTTAATTAGACTCTTAGCGAAAGGGGGTTAATTCATCACTGCATATTTCTTCCAAAATGTGGGTTTTAAAAACATTTTTTGGGGCAGCTAGGGGGCTCAGTCAGTTGGGCATCTGACTTCAGCTCAGATCATGACCTTGCGGTTCGTGAGTTCGAGCCCTGCATGGGACTCTGCAGTGACAGCTTGGAGCCTGGAGCCTGCTTCAGATTCTGTGTCTCCCTCTCTCTCTCAGTTCCTCCCCCACTTGCACTATCTCTCTCTCTCTCTCTCAAAAATAAGATAAAAAAAAATTTTTTTAACATTTTTCAAATGAAGCCAGGTGAAGGGAGTGGCTCCAGAAGATAACAATAAATGCTGCTGACAATGGGGACTGGACAGGTTTAGTTAACTTGCAAAAGGCTAAGGCAACTCAGAAAAAAAAAAAAGAAAACAAAACCTAGTCAGGCTCAACCTTTTTCGTGATGAAGTGATACAGGTTTAGAATTTCCTGAGTTCTCTTAGTTCATGGTAATCATATATATGCATTCTTGTAGTCTGCTTCCAGGAGCCCTGCCTGCCACCTGCCTTGTAAGGGTTTCTGATGGGAAGACACACTTACCCCTCTCTCCAAACCCTTCCCAATAGGGTCGCCTGAGACTCAGAGGGAAGAAAACAGAGCCTGGTACGGTTTAAAAAAAAAAAAAAGAAAGTTGGATTTAAAGTGAGAAAACCTAAGTCTAAGACTCAGGCTCTACTCCCCACTCCCCCTGAGTGAGGCCTGTCAGTCTCTATGGATCGGTTTTCTCATCTACAAATAATGCTGTGCCCAACCCACTCACTGGATTACTGTAAAGATCATACTACAAATGGATCATGGGAAGTGTAAAGCATTCAAACAGTCAAAAAACCCTTACCGAGGACTCAATCTGTACCAGGTACCCTGGAATGCCTCAGAAAGGAAGACAGAGATGGGCCCTGCCCTCCTGATGCCTCCAACCAAGAAATGGAGCTTTTCATAAAGCAAGCAAAAACTTCCAATCTCCACTTTTCAGTGCTAATAATGCGTAACACTGGGTAAAAAGAGGTATTTTCTCCCTTACTGCTCAGTGTAAAATGGGGGGGGGGGGGGGGAGTCTGAAGCCCGTTGCTGCAGACCACTGGAACCCATCTCCACCAGTTCTGCCACCACCAGTCAAGACCAAGCCAAGAAGGGGGGAACTCAAGCTTTCCGACTTAGAAATGGCTGCCACCCTTTGATTTTCTCTAAACACAAGCATCTTCTTCTCTAAAATTTATCAAGCTCGCAACAACACACTAGGCATAAGGGTTTCAAGTGACTGTAACTAAAAGTCTAAAATGGAAATGAAAGTGCTACTGCAAGTCTAAAGTCTTCTTCTGAAGTTTATTTCAAGGGCGCTTGAGAACTTTTCTAACTGTTCTTGACACAGATTCCCTGAAAGTATCTTTCACTTTAAAATGGAGAACACTTACACAAGTGGCAAGCCTCTCATGGTGACCATAATCGGAGTATCTCATGGGATAAAAACACAACCCCTAAGTATTTGTGCGTGTCTATGTGCACGTGCGCACACCTGCACACACGCACAAGACCCACAGTTAAAGGTAAGAAGAAAAGTGACCATAAATGTATTCTTACTGCCTAATATCTATCAGTCGAGAAAAGAGCTCTCAAAAAATATAGGGTGTTAGAGATTAAACACATAGCAGGTAACAACAGTTTTCTTAACATTTGTGATTTTTGATACACTGTACAAACATGAAGAAAAAAAACAAGCTTTGAATTTCCACAGGTAGGCAGAAACAAGCCAAGTATTAGAAAGAAAAGCTAAGGAGAAATGGAGTAGGACCTGCTGCTAGCGACACAGTGCCAAAATCTGAGTGGTTCTAGGTTAATTATCTTGTGTTTTTCTTTAGTTGTGTTATGTTCTTACTCCTCCTTTATTGAACTTTCTATTACATCTAGGCTGAGATAGCTGTCCACCCCTGATGGGTCATTTGGAGCCATACCTGGTTCTCTGCCCACTGCAATCTCTTTACCTAATTCTGTGCCCCAATCATCTTCTACTCCCCAACCTGAAAACCCTGAAAAAAATGTGTGGCTCCTCCCTTCCAACACGTATGGCACTACACGTGGCCTTCTTGACAACTCTTGTCTTCCCTTGACTCGCCCCATTATCTCCACTCTCTGCAGGCCTCCTTTCCACATTTAACAGTACTGGTGCTCAAACACACCAAACACAAAACAGAGATAGAAAATAACCCCGGCAGGAGACTTTACCGAAGAGCACCGGCCTCCTGAGTCAGAGCAGCACTGGTTCCAGCTCAGGCATTGATTTCACTCAGTAACTTTAGGCAAGTTACTTATAAAGATCACAGAATGAAAACTTCTAAGAGCCGAATGGGACCTTCATCCTATTTATTTAAAGAAAAAAATTTCTAAGCTGCCTTCTGTGTGCTGGACTGTGCTGGACTCAGAAGCTCACCATCTAATACAGACAAGTGTATATCAGACATGAAATGCCTCCACAGAAGAACACTCAGGAGAGATTCTTTGTGAACCCCCCTAGTTTACAGATGAAGATACTACGAACTATAGAAGATAAATAAAAGAGGAGTCAAAGGGTTGTGAAAGTATTAAAGGTTCACTGCTGTTATTATAGCCTATATGTGACAGGTGAGACATTTTGAAATCTAGTCTAGAAGCAAGGGATGGATCCATTCAGTCACTCATTTACTGTGAAAAGTCTAGATTTGGGCACTGTGCTAGGTGCTGGAAAAACAGAGGTGAAAGGCATAATTACAGTCCTCAAGAAGCTCAGTCTTGTAGGAATCTAGGCAAGAAAAGCAAGAGGGGCAAGCTTTCTCCATCTGAGTTACTGGAAACTATAAGAAGGGCTACGTGGTACCATGTACCTACAGCACAGATTTAAACACACACACATATTTACATATCAACCAATAATTTAACTTAGCAGTCCTATGAACAGACTGACTTTTACTCAATAAAGAAATTTTGAGAATGGAAGTTGTGATAAGCTCCCTGCTATAAACATGAAGAAGCAATATATTACTGTACCTTTTCTCAAAGTCTAAAACCTAAGACATGCAATACAAAGTACAACTCAGCCCAAACAGAAAAAGCACTAACTTTCAAGGTAGAAAGGGCTCCATAAGACAAAACTAAGCATTAAAGGAATGGTTTGAGTGCTAGTAGTTCAAACACCCTAAGGGGGGAAAAATAATTTCATTAAAAATTAATTCCTTTTCCCCAGGTGTATGTATAAAACTAGTCAAAACCACCTTCTCAGGAAGACTAACCATCAATGGTAAATTAAAAGCATCCTTTGGGTACCCCCCCCTTTTTTTAAGGAGGAAAAAATTGCTGCAATTTGGTTAAAATCCCCAGGATATACAGCTTTAAGTGTACAACTTTCCAGAAACTAATATTAATAAACTCCAAGTAAGACCATTAGTATCTGTGCTGCCCCTAGTCCAGAACAGAACCTCTCCACAGTTCATGAAAAGTCCCCAAAGACACAGAAACTATACCCTGGGAAAACAATGACACAAACAAATTTGGTCAATAGTTTCAAAATAAGCAGAACTATTGTTCCAGAACAGCCCAGGAACAGTTCTCAAACTTTAGACCCTTTTTTCCTAACAGTGAAGAAATGTGATAAAACAATATGTTTGGATAACATTTACCTAGAAAATAACCTATATTTTTAGTATCTGATAGGAAAGTGATATGCATCCTTAGTATTGATAGTATTGATTTTGCTATCCATATAGTTAAAAAGTCTGAAAAACAGCCTGCTATTTTTTCATTTCTCAAGTTCACAAATTAGATAAAAGATTCCCAAACATTTGTATAATCTCTTCCTTGAGACCCCACTGAATTATTCCAGAATGAAGAATTTAATACTTATGAGTAGTTAAGTACAGTAAATATATCATTCCAGAACTGAGTAGTCCCTTTCATGGTGATTTCATGGGTTTATTATAACCTATGCCTAATACCTATACTTATCAGTTGGTCAATTCTAAGCTACCATTAACTATGTGAAATGTCCAAAGCATCTCCCTCCCACAAAAATGTACCAAACCTATCCTAACAGCAAATCCAGTTACAGGGTCTTCCCAACACCTCAAACCAAAGCCAGGGCAAGAAGGGGAAAAAAGAAACTTATACAAGAGGATCTGACAATGAGAACTTAGAAAGTCTAAAATTATATTACTTGTCTTGTTATCTCTCCCCCGTCCACCCTCCCACACTTTAATCCAAGGCTGACCCTCAACTAGGACCACTCTCTAGCACCTCCAATCTCCACCCGGACCTCCCTCAACCTATTCCCTCTGGCTACCAAACTATTTCTCGACTGCCTTTCATCCAATTTACACACTGGACGGTCAACACATGGTACTTACTATCTTTTCAAACCTATGGCCTAATTCCCCCCGTTTAGTCAAGCTTCTGCCCAGTCTACTCAGCAACCCACCACAATTTATACCCCAAGGTTTTCTCTCAATTCTCGTTCTTCTTATATCTCAGCATCACTGGACACCTGTGACCACCCTCTCCATATAAAAGTTCTCTCCTCTGTCGGCTTCTGTAACCCTACCCTGTTTTCTTCCTACTTAATTCTTCCTTCTCTACCTTTAGCCCCTTGGCTAAAGCTCTTCTCCAAGTCTCAGACTTTGATCTTCACTTCTTTCTCTACACTCTAGCCCAGGTTTCAACTTTCTTCACCAGTTCTGATTGCTTCCTAAACTCCAGTAACATGCTTGCACTGCTCTTAGACATTTCTCCTTGAGTTCATGCACCAAGTGTCTCCTATATGGTATAGAATATGTTAAAGGGTACAAAGATTAACAGGCCTTAGAAAGATCATCTCTGCCTTCAAGGACCAAAGACAAACAAAAAATTTTAAAACAATGTGACCAGTGTGATAATTCCTACAGAGACACATAAAGATGAGGAAGAATACAAATAATGATAATATAAACAATCATTTCCTTGATTGAGCTTACAGATGTTATTTGCACGCATTATTTCTTTTTTTTTTTTTTTTAATGTTTATTGATTGATTGATTGATTGAGAGGGACAGACAGTATGCAAGCAGGGGAGGGGCAGAGAGAGAGGGAGAGAGAGAATCCCAAGCAGGCTGCGCACCAAGAGTGGAGCCTAACATGGGGCTCCATCTCACAACTGCAAGATTCATGACCTGAGCCAAAATCAAGTGTCCAATCGCTTAACCGAATGAACCACCCAGGCATCCCTGCACACGTTATTTCAATTAATTCTCATAACAATATAAGGAAATGTTAAAACCAAAGGTAAAATTCCTTATGTAACTTAATACCAGGTCACACAACTAGTAAGTGACTCATTCTGGATTTGAGGTCAAACTTGTCTGGCTCCAAAGCCAGTGCTTTTTTTTCTGTGCCCAATGAAAAGGAATCTAAATCTGATGGGTCAGGAGAGAAGTCCAGACTAAGGACACCTATTTAAGATCAGTCAGTTTTCAAGAGAATGTCTGAGCCATGGTCAAGGAAAAGATCATTCAGGGAAATGACTAACATGAGACAGAACTCAGAGTACTAAGATGTTCCAGAAACCCTCAAACTCAGTAAGTCTAAAAACAAGCTCAGCATCTTTGGAGAACTACCACATTTCATCAATTCTAAGACAGAGTTTTTCTTTTTCTTTTTTTTTTTAAACGTTTATTTATTTTTGGGACAGAGAGAGACAGAGCATGAACGGGGGAGGGGCAGAGAGAGAGGGAGACACAGAATCGGAAGCAGGCTCCAGGCTCCGAGCCATCAGCCCAGAGCCTGACGCAGGGCTCGAACTCACGGACCGTGAGATCGTGACCTGAGCTGAAGTCGGATGCTTAACCGACTGAGCCACCCAGGCGCCCCATAAGACAGAGTTTTTCAAGTTTTAACATTTCTGAAGTTGAGACACAGACATGATGGTATGTCATGGTTTAACTGGCAATACTGTTTCCTTTCTTAGTGGTACATAACACAATGGGACCTCAAAACTTCTGGTTTCTTAGATTTGATAAAATATGGTTAACTTCCTCCTAAACTTAATCCTCAGATTTAAATCCCTTAAATCACCAAGATCTGATTTTTTAGAATACAAAATTTCCATCTTCCCTACTACCACTCTAGTTTATCAACCTTACACAAGTCAGACACCTACCCAGCTGGTCTCCCTGAATCATTTTTCACTATTTCAAATCAACAAGTATTACATCATGGATCAATCTTTCAAGACCACCACCATACTCATGTCTCTCTTCCTCTTGAAAATTACCTTCTGGTTGTGTATAAGCCAGATTCCAAGCTACTTTGAAAGACTTCTATGATTTTGCCTGAGCTGACCATTACAGCCTGTGTTGTTTATCAATGCAAGCCTTCTACCTCTAGCTGAGCTTTCCTGATGACAGTCCTTGAAATGTCCCACCTCGGCTCTCAGTCATAACCAGTCCTCCCCTGTGAATACACTCTGCCCCAATACCCCTCGCATCAAATGTAAGGATTCATCTCAGGCTTCATAATTTCCATGAAATCTCCCTCAACCCTTCTGAACCTAGATTCCCCTTAGAAGTTCACAGCATGGGCTCGTCTTAAACACTGTTGTACTGAACTTTTCATGGGAGTAGATCTTATTTCCACAAGGAAATTAAAAAGGCTCAAATGCAGAGACTATTTTGCATTTACACACACAGCGTAGTGGTTAATTACACAGCCTACCTAGTAGGTTTGACTCTCAGCTCTGTATCTTTCTGTGTGACCTTCAGCAAATTATTTAACCTCTCTGTGCTTCAGTTTCCTCATTTGTGAAATGGAGCCAATAATGGTAGCTACTTCAAAGGGTTGTTTTCAGAATTAAATGATCATGTAGAGGGGCGCCTGGGTGGCTCAGGAGGGTGAGTGTCTGACTTCAGCTCAGATCGTATCTCACGATTCATGAGTTTGAGTCCCATCTCAAGTTCTGTGCTAACAGCTCCGAGCCTGGAGCCTGCTTTAGATTCTGTGTCTCCCTCTCTCTCTGCCCCACCTCCACTTGCACTTGTCTCTCTCTCTCTCACAAAAATAAACATTTAAAAAAATGATCATGTAGAACTATTACTGATATATATATAAGCACCTTGTAAGTGTTAACCACTATTATATTTATTAATAAGAAAAATCACATAAGTGTTGGAAATGTAACACAAGTGTTAGCTACTATTATTATTTAGAATATCCATGTTCACAGGACCTAAAATAGTAAGTGTGTAGCACATACTCAGTGCTGATGTGATGAAGGAAGGCACGAAAGGTCTTAGCATGAGAAGCTGTTTGGGAAAGTGTCTATTTCTGACATTTTAGGGAACAGCTAAAGAAATCCATCCAGAAATGGCAAGAAATCGCTATTTTGGGGTCTGCAAAGGCTCATCAGTCTCTGGAGGAATTAAGAGGAGAACAACAGGAAGCAGAGCTGTATGTTCTTAGACCCACACACCACATATACCTGCAACTAGAGTTTTGTGGCTCGTTTTGTAGCTGAAACTCTCAGACGAGGGAGAAAACTTCCTAAGGAACGCAGGATAAGCAGGTACTCACTGAGCATGCCTCTGTAATTGAGGTCCATATCCCGGCTCTCAGATCGAACTTTAATAGCATCCAGAATGGCATCAGGAGACAACAGTCCTGAAGGCCTCACAACATTCAGAAGTTCAGTGAGGCTCATCAGAGGCAAACGCACAGCCTGCATGATTTCAGCATGATTCTCCTTTGAATTGTGCTTACACCAATTTAACAAGGCTAGGAAGATATCTTTTTCGGGAGCTGCAAATGAATCTCTTAATACGATGTTTAAAAGTGCTGTCTGAAAAGGACAAAACAAAAAATTCCAGTTATCAAGGAGCTCAACCATGTGTATGATCAATCAGCAAAATGTTACAGAACTGCATGTATCACTTATATCTCAGCAACTCTCTTTGACCATCTTCTTTCTTTAACCTTCGTGCCATATGCTCTCTTGCCCATAAGGGCTCCATGAATAGCCACGGGCATCTTTAACCACTACACCAAATGTCTAGTTTTTCCAACACATCCTCTGTGCACCTATCTTCAATAAAACAAGAAGAGAAATGGCAGCATGGGGAGCTGTCATTCCATGCAGGTTCTTCAGGAGAGTTTACATTTAGAAGTCAGTCAGCGGTGCCTGGGTGTTTCAGTCGGTTGAGAGTCCGACTTCGGCTCAGGTCATGATCTCGCGTTCGTGGGTTTGAGCTCCACATCAGGCTCTGTGCTGACAGCTCAGAGCCTGGAGCCTACTTTGGATTCTGTGTCTCCCTCTTTCTCTCTGCCCTTCCCCTGTTCACATGCTGTCTCTCTCTGTCTCTCAAAAAAAAAAAAAGTTAAAAATTTTTTTAAGTCCGTAAGATACAGCTGGAATTTAAAATTCGAAATCTTTTGCTCCACAGCATCACTGCACTCCCATATTTTTGGTTCTCAGATTTCTAGACTGACCTCCAGTAACCTTGGTGTGACCCTTGAAGACCCTTGCCTCTAAAAAGTAAGTAGGATAATAAAAATCATAGTTTACACTCAAGCCAAAATACATAGCTTTCAAATAGGTTTTTTCATGTGAAATATTCAGGTTCTAGGACAAACACAAAAAAGGAAAGGAGAGACAACCACCAGGGTTCAGAGAATGATTTTGAGCAAAATAATGTGACTATTTTTTTCAGCCAGCAAAACAAAACAAAACAAAACAGCAGTGACTTAAAGACATCCAATGATACATCAGATCTCTTTTATGAATTTTCCCTCCCATAATACGGAATTATTAGTTGCACTCTCTGTTGGAGAAATACAAAACCAAAACATAGTATGCAACACCACAAAGGAACCTATTTGACTATCATCACACTGATGATACCGCTCTGTAGCACAGTCTCTTTTACACTTAGAACCTACCAGAAGAATCTTAAAAAAGAAACCAAAAGCAATTTGCCTCTCTTTTATATGATCTACACAGAGTCTCAGTAGCCAGAGGCAGGTGGCTAGACAGATGACCTCTTCTAGACCGATGATTTTTACTTTTTTTAATCTCAGTCTATTGTTCTACTCTTACAGCACAGATCTAAATTGTACAGGGCATGCCTGTGAAGTTCTTGCAGATGATGACACACCTTAGAAAGAGAGAGGAAGCCTTCACTTGAGAGCACCTCCTGAGCATTTCTGTCCATAAACAAGCAGCACATGCAAGTTAACTTGGGAAGTGAGTAGAGGCTGGCAACATCAAAAGTCATGCAGACATTCTGAATGTTAAGTATGGTGCAGAGATACTCAGAGGTAGAGTCCTCCAGCTCTGGAAATCCATATTTATGAGCTAGGCTCAGAAAGTCCAGCAACACCTCCTCCTTCTCATCTGTCAGCGTTGCCCGCCCGGTGTAGATGTATTTTAGCAGCATTGTGAATGCTTCTGCAGTGGTGTCTTGAAGAGGGATTTCTGCTTCGGGCTGAGATTCTCGCATCCCACCATACAGTAACGCTCTGCACATGAGAGAAGAAATGCGTAAGGAAAGACTCCAATAAGATTTGCCACAATATCATGAAACGATGGTTAGCAGCATTATGCAAACGTAAATTTGTTTAGTGACACAAAGATTCAGGTGAAGAAATGCATAGTAATCACTTTATTTCTCTAAAGGAAGAGAAATTATTTATATAAACTATTTTGGATTAATTCCATAAACAATTGGACTAATGAAATTATCTTGAGACCTCAAATATGTAATAAACATTCATTAAACAGAAAGATGAAAGTACTCTTTTGAAAGAAACAGCAAAATCCATATAAACATATTAAAGGTAGATAAGGATGTTTAAAAAATAAAAATCTGTAGGAAAAGATATAATCAGATAAAAACAATTACAGACACTCAGATGCCATTCTCCCCTGTCAGACTGGCAGAAATTAAAAATCCTGTTAACTATTCAGTGCTGCAAAAGCAATAGAAAAACAAGTTCTCTCATGCACTGCTTTGAGCCTATAAATAGGCACCCTTTTGGAGAAAGTAATTTAAGTAATCTGTTAGGACTCAATTCTAGAGAAATAATACAGCAAAGCAAAGATACATCTTAAGAATGTATACTGAAACAATGAAAATGTTGAAAAAAAATTGTAAATGTCCATCAACAGAAATGCACTTAAAAAAATGGATATATGCATTCTATACAGCTATTACAGAGATAAAGAAGATCAATATATACAGTCTTGGAAGATGTCCAGGATACGGTAGATAAGTCAAGTTGTAGACCCACATGGGTTGCATGGAAAAAAGCATATACCACATAATTACACGTGTATGCACATAGGTAATGTGGATATATCTATTTATATTGAGAAAAATCAGGGGAAATTCATCTTACACTATTAACAGAGGTTGTCTCTGGGGAATGGGATTAGATGGCTGGTAGGGAAGGACTTCCATTTGTTACTTTATAAATTAAAAATGAAACTGGTGATGGGATTATGGGTGATTTAACTTTTTTTTTTCTCCTGTCTTTTCAGTATTTTTCAGATTAAAAAAAAATCCCCATATTATTGCTTATCTGCTCATCTAAAAAATGAAAACCAGACAATCCAGTCAGGCAATGAATTTGAATTTCTACTTCTATTACTACAGGAGGAATAATATGAGCCAGTTAAACCTCTAATCCATCAGGAAAGAAAGGGCAGCCAGAGGAGGACCAGGGAGGAGTGCAGAAAAGGATAGTACAAGTGAGAAAGGAAATGTGTAAAAGTGAAAACAAGACAATAAGGAGGGGAAAAAGAGACTCCCCCTTCTCCTAAGATTCTCAGAGCAGGACTAGCATTTCAAGGGTTCCCTCCATACCTGCTGGAACTTCTCCCACCCTCCCCAGGCCAACTTGGCATTCTGGCTTGCCTCAGGGCAACAGCTGAAACCATCCAGGCAAAGATTCACAAATATTCTGAGCATACTTCTTCACCCAGTTATATACTCTGCCTAAAAACACTCTTAAAGGTTTTCATTAATCCAGAGAGCACCCCACCCTGACCTTAAAATTACTAGATTAAAGAATACTTTCCTAGGGAGGGCTCGCCAAGACTTACTCCCCCTGCAGAGTGATCCATGGTATTTACCTAAATTCTCAATACTTTAAAAGTGGTTTTCATGGGGCTCCCTTAGAACACTAAATATGAACCCCCAACTTGTGAAAAATCCCCTCTTGTACAGTTAGTTTGTCCTTATGTGGGAATTGATAGGCTTTATGACAACACTAGGGCCTCTCTTAAATTTTCTTTGCATATGAACAGTGTCCGCAATGAGAATCTAAGACAGCTTTGGTAATGACTCTGAATTGAGCCTAGTGAGCCATCATAGATTATAAATGTTTAATATCCACAAAGAGACACCAAGAACAAGTTCAGTAAGCGAGGGGAGTACATTCCATTCATTCAAAATGATCTTCAAATTTCTAAAAGTATGTGAGTTTCTTTTAAGAATATCCTGAACATTTAAAGGTACCCACACACAGTTGTCTCAAATCATCTTTGAAAGAAGAGAGGCATATAATATTAACAAATATAAAACATAAGGCTGAAAAGTTCTGACCTAATAAGGAATGGTCTCTCAAACACTTTAATAGTAATGAGTGGACCAAAAGTAAGAAAAGGGACAGAAACACAAAGGAAAAGTGTGCAGAGGATAGAGGCTGGTAACGAATAATGACTAGACCAAGGCCAGCAGTCAGGGTTGAGCTGACCACCAGCAGGGGGAGTAGGACAGTGTGCGCTCTCTTTTCGAAGCTCCTGGCTTTATCGACAGTGGCATTTTATATGTACAAAATGGAATGCTCTAAAAATGTTTAAAATGTACTAAACGCGTTCTAGATAAATGGTAAATATTTCCAAGAGACTCACTTCACAACAGTGTGTGTGTGTGACTCTAGATACTGTTCTGTTGACTTACTTAACTCTAATTGTAAAAATCAGACTACAGTTTTCACTAGAAGGTAACTGAAATTTTCTCTAAGCCTTTGGCATCTTAATTTTTAGATATCGAGTTTCCCAGGTAAATCCATGATTTTATGGATATGGACTCCATGGACTCCAAGGATATATCAAGGATAAATTATCACTCAGTCTATAATTCAGTGGTGATTCCCATTTAACAATTATTAGGTAAAATGTAGAGTCATTAGAGCTTAGCTTAACAATTAGCCTGGAAGCTAAAGGTCTGAGTAACAGACAACAGTTATGTATAAGGAGGATTAAAAAAAAATTTTTTTTAATGTTTATTTACTTTTGAGAGAGAGAGAGAGAGGAGAGAGAGAACTTGTGCGAACGGGGGAGGGGCAGAGAGAGGGAGACACAGAATCCCTCTGGGGAGGAATCCCTGGAGACACAGGCTCCAGACTCTGAACTGTCAGCACAGAGCCCAATGTGGGGCTCAAATTCACAAACCATGAGATCATGACCTAAACTGAAGTTGGACACCTAACCGAATGAGACACCCAGGCACCCCAAGGAGGATTTTTTTACATTAGTCCATAAATATTTTGCTTAGTTTTAATTCTAATGTAACTATGAAACTTCCTTTCAATAAATGAATTCCCTTTAATCTAATGGGATTGCCAAATGCATATCTTAGAGATAGATCTGTTGGGTTACCTGAGTCTCAGTGGTCTGAAACTAAGAGGTATACATATTTACTAGCAAGTCCAGAGGTCAGTCTACCCACACAACAAGAAGCCTATCTGCCAATAAATCAATAAATCAGCTGAAGTTCAACTGTGAGAAGTAGGTGAGGGCAACAAAGATTCAGCCTGAGAAATATTCTCAAGACCTTGAAAAATGGTTGGTGTGAGACTGTCTAGCCTGGAAAGCCTTCTATCCCACTAATTCTCAGATGGTTTCTGAAGGAAAAGGTGATTAAAAAGTAACAAAAAGTCTACAAAGATGGAATTCTTACAGATGCTGAATTGAAAGACTGCTAGAATTTATTGTTATGCTTTGTTACATATTTTTCATAGAGTAGAAAATACCAGTGTTTTCCACAAGTAACTTGAATCTTCAAAAAGTAATATACACTTACCGAAAATATTGGCACCTCGCTGCTAAAATTACCCTGTGGGCAGGAAAGCGTTTCTTTTCCACAACAAATGTGACGTCGCCATATTCTTCCCCTATCAGCAAGGCACCAATATGTTCAGACAAAATGTGCACATGATCAATTTCGCCCACAGCAGTAAAGGGGCGAAGAGGGTGACTGTTACTCATCTTGTAGAACAGGTGATAGTCGCTGATCTGTTATATAAAGGAGGGATAAGAATTAGTGGGGGAGAGGGAAGTATACTTAGAAAATCACATACCACAAACATAGCTAAGCAAGAATTTAAAGTACTTTAAAAAAATTCACATGAGAGAGATTTTATCTTTACTGGTATCTTTATCAACCAATTTATTCTGGGAAGTAATTGAGCCTGACTCCATTAATTCCATTCCCTTCAATGTCTTATCACACTAGGAAAACAAAAATGCCAGGTCTTCCAATACAAAAGAACTTGGAGCCATCATATTCTAGAAAACTATGCCCAAATACAGGCCCCTTATTTATCAGAACCTCAGGAAAGGAAAATCAACAACCAGAAGAACTCCTCTTTATAGCGTAGATCTATTCAATGAGGTAGGGTATCACTAACTACACCCAGTTGAAAAGTCATCCAGGCATATATCTAGACCTAAATCACAAACAGAATAAACTAAGTCATCAGATTTCAAATAATTTCAGGGATTTTGGTCTGAAAATATCTTAAATATTTTATAAAAATCATAATCTTCTAGAGTCACAAAAATAACCTGGCATTAATGAAATCTTAACCCTCCCTCAAAAAAAAATAACCCCAATATTTTTCTCAAGACTGTAATTTCTAGTATAAACTTGCAGCTCTGATAAGATTGCTTACCAAAACATCATTACACTTCAACTTATTTACAGGCACTTCCTTGCTTTTGCATGCAATGCTTTTCTACAGATGTAACTGAAAATCAAAGGTCTGAAACATCATTAATAGATTTACCTGTTTGAAAGGGGAGTTATGTTCTTTGAAAGCTAAAAGTGTTTATATTCTCCAATCTCTCCAATATTTGCAGGTACAATGTTTTTAAGGGTAAGTTACCCAGCAAGTGAGTAAGAGCATTCACTGGCATTCAGGTGCCCAAGGTGGAGATGTGGCTGACAGCTCAGCCTCTATTGCTACCCTTCTAATGCACCAGAGACTAGGGGAATGTGCCTTCTTCACTACACATCCACACCTTCTTGAACTCTCCACTTGGACCAGGATTAAAGCTTAAGCCACTCCAATCTTTAAACTTCCGTATCTAGATCCATTATTAGCAAGGTGTACAAAAAATGGCCTTAATCCCCAGATACTGCAGTGAAAGATCCTCACAGACCAGGTTCCCCAGTTACTTGCTACTCCATGTTCACCCCCAGCAGACAGAGCACCAGCAAGGACAGCGACACAGAAGGACATGGAGGATGAGTGAGGCAAGGAGACACCTGCCCCAGGTAAGTGGACAAGTTCCTGGCCCCTTATCGTAGCAGCATCAGAGGGCTAACAGCATAGTTCCCTAGTTGCCAAGGCAAATTCCTCTTCTTCAACTGCAATCTCCATTTGAAAGCCTTAAAAACTGAATCATCTCCAGTCACCTGTGTATGAAAGACCAAATTCAGCTTGAGCGTCAGCAAATAATGCATGATTTGATTGTTTAATGCAAGATACAACAGTCTAATAGAGGAGTTGTCAAACTTTCTGCAAAGGGTCAGATAGTAAACATTTTAGGCTTTGCAAGTTATACGGTGTCTATACAGATCACTGAAGCCAAAAACAGCCATAGACAGTAAGTAATGAATGTGCATGGCTATGTTCCAATAAAATTATTTACAGAAAGGGACAGATAGAACTCTCAAGACTATAGTTTGCCAAACCGTCCTCTAACATATGATCAAAGATTGTACTCTAGACAAAGGATCAGACTGTTTTCTAGTTTTTGATTTCTGGCTGGGTTACCCAATCAATGTTCAAAATAACATGGTTATTTTCTGTGTTAGCCATGAAATTGCGGAATCTACTGGGAGCTGACTTCAAAATCTCACTCCTCTTCAACATGAATTCTCACATCACTATCCTATATTTCAGGGATGGTGCATGGCTCTAAACAAAACAGACTCTTTCTCTGCCTGAACAAATGCTATGCATATACCAGTGACTATATTCTCTGGTATAATATTCTCTTAAAATTTTATCTAGGTCATAAGTGAGACTAAGTGACTATTAATGAGAAATGACTGATTTTTGGTTAACTAGCACAAAGATAAATTTTTAATTCTTCAACTGATATATAATAAACATTAACATTACATTTATAAATATCTTAATAGGTTCTCCAGATCTGTACTTCTAATACATACAATTTCATTTTGCTAAATTTATGGTTTAATTATGCTTTTCCGACTATCCACTTACTACGGAATAAATACAATTTTTATTAGCCATGTAGAAATAATTTAATTAGACCAGAGATTGTCAATGAGCTTACACACACTGGAATCACATGAGGAGTTTTAAAAAAGGGAGGGGGGGGGGGGTGCGGAGAGATGCTTGAACCCTACCCATCAGAAATTCTGATTCAATTGGTCTGGAATGTGGAATCACTTTCCAGAAGTTGATTTTAATGAGCAGGCCGAAAAGGAGCCACTGATTTAGACTCTGTTGTCGTATGGTCACATAGCTTACTCTGATGCACAAATATACAAACAAAATTTCTGCTGAGAAAGTTCATTGAGGGTTTGATTCTGTTTTGAATCTTACTGCAAAGAGGCAAATGATTCTAACAAAATTACCAACGCCACAGCTTATAAACAAAAAAATATTTGAAAATATTTTTGCCCAAAGCCCTAGATTATTTACAAATAGTTTGGGCCCACCCACCTGCATTTTAAAAGGCCTGTTTTAGAAACATGTACCAATAAAGTTAATTTTTTAAACTGCCAATTTTAATTTGATAAATAAAATGGGGACAATGTTAAAGTTAATGGAGCAAAACTGTTTCTTGACTTGTTTCTTAAGCTTTAAACCTTATTCTGCCACTATCGACATATGTGATCTTTGACAAATTTTCTAACTTCAATTAGACTGTTTCCACACCTGTAATGACATGGTTATAGACTTTTTTTAAAGTTATATTTTATAACTCTGCTACCGCCTTTTAATATCAGTGTCTTGGCCTGACATATGAAATCAACTCTGTGACTCAGCATTTGATTGTAACTCATGACTGTGATTTATTACAGCCAAAGAATACAAAGCAAAATTAGCAAAGGTTTTGAAAAAGCATATGGGACAAAGTTTGAGAACAAGACATAATCTGTCAAGGGTCCTCTCCCAGGAATCTGCCAATTCCTCTCCCAGGAATTACATGGGACATGCTTAATGCCCCCAGCAACAAGCTTTGACAGCACGTTAAATGCTGCCAACCAGGAAGCTTGTTAGAGGCTTGATGCCCTGGGGATTTATAATGGGGGCTGTTCCAATAGTAAGCCCCTGCCTGGCATGTATCCAAATTCCAGACTCCCAGAAGGACTAGAGTTCAATACAGACCATACTGTTTGTACAAACTGCTTAGAGTGAGCCACTCTTATCAACTGGTGGCAGGAACACTTTTAAAATCTACGTTTCCATCTAGATGCCAGACAAGGGCCAACCTTGCAGTTCAGTCCTTCTATGTTAGACATTTTCTGTATAGTTCCACAAACAATGAGAGGATCTAATGATGTTAGCAAAAGCAATGAAAACAAGGAATTTAAAAGCCTATCTGATGTACTTCTTGAATCTTAGATTTGGCCTGGAGAGAGGAATACCAAGAAAATAGCCTACCTTACCTGCCCAAATGTATTCCTGACCCTGGACCTCCCATTATGCCAGATCCAAATAGTTTTAGGGACAGCTTTCTTCAAAATTTCAAGCATCAAATAATTCCAGTGTTATTTAAACAATTCCTACACATGGGAAGAAGTAGTTTTCTGCTGCTTCTTACGAAGCCAATTTAACCCTGACAGGAAGATGCGACCATATCTACAAACTCAAAAACCATCATAAATAACAAAAATCCTATGTAAAACATTAGAAAACAGAATTAAGCAGAACAATTCATGACAGAGTAAGTCAATTCCAAGAATGACAGACGAATATTAAGAAAAATAAGTCCTCAAATTAAAAGGCCAAAGTGGAAAAAAATCATCATATAATTAGCTCAATAAAAGCTAAAATATTTTTAAACAATCACTACTAAATTTATTTTTAAAAGTTCTAATTGAATAGGAATAAAAGTATATTTCCTTTTATTAGGATACTAATACTTCCTTAACTTGATACATACATATAGTTTAACCGTAACGGATATAAGCATCTAATTAATAATAAAACACTAGAACCATTCCTAGAAAGATCAGAAATAAGACAAGGATGTCTACTCTTATCACTATTAACATTTTTCAGAAACAAAAGACAATGCAATTAATTAATCGAACCAAGTGAAAGTTAAATGGATTAGAAAACAAAGGGGCAAAATAATCACTATTTGAAGATAATCTGATTCCCCATATGAAAAATCCATGAGATGGAACTGGAGAGTGTTATGCTAAGTGAAATAAGCCATACAGAGAAAGACAGATACCATATGGTTTCACTCTTATGTGGATCCTGAGAAACTTAACAGAAACCCATGGGGGAGGGGAAGGGGAAAAAAAAAAAAAAAGAGGTTAGAGTGGAAGAGAGCCAAAGCATAAGAGACTCTTAAAAACTGAGAACAAACTGAGGGTTGATGGGGGGTGGGAGGGAGGGGAGGGTGGATGATGGGTATTGAGGAGGGCACCTTTTGGGATGAGCACTGGGTGTTGTATGGAAACCAATCTGACAATAAACTTCATATATTGAAAAAAAAAAAAAAAAAGAAAGAGGTAAGAAACAATCTTTGAATTATAACATAATTTTAAGAAGTCTGTCCTAACATGTTCTTATTATAGACATAGTTCTAAGGATTCTCTCTCCTCTGTGCACTTTGTGCTTCTATGTTAAAGAACCAGAGAGTGCATCAACATAGTTTTTTTTAAATATTTTTTCTGAAATCATCTCTCCTTTTGAAATAAATAATCAAATTTAAAAAAAAGAAAAATCCATGAGAATCAACTGAAAAAAGATAAAGGAGGAATCAACTGAAAAAAATAAAATCAACTGAAAGAAAATAAAGGAGGTTCACTAAAGTAATCTCAAAAAATTATTATATGAAAATATATAGCATCCTTCCACACCAAAACCACCAGCTAGAAAATATAAAGAAAAAGACTTGCAGTTTATAATTGCAAACCCATCCAATACTTGGGAATAAATTCATAGAATAAGTAAATTATCAAACTCTATAAAAGAATTTAGGAGAAATAAATGAAGAGACATACATTGTTTGGACATAGAAAGATTCAATGTTTAAAGAGATCTATTACCCCTAAATCACCATATGAAAAATTCTATTGTACTTTAAATTGTGAACACAAAATGTTTTGAAACCTCAAAATTCAAGAAAACATTCTTGGTAGGGATAACACAGTTAAATAACAATAATTTGGTAAATGGGCACGGACAAAAAAGTTGACACTGAGAAATAAGAATTTTATATTTATCAAGAGGTGTTTCAGGTTGAGAAACACAGTTCTAATTAATACAGGAATTAAAAGTAATCCTGATCACAATCACAACAGAGTTTTTAAATTAAGTTGGGATAAAGGAGTTCATCTGGAAGAATAAATATGAAATTTGGTGTGTGTGTGTGTGTGTGTGTGTGTGTGTGTGTGTGTGTGTGTATTCTGGAAAAAAAAACAGTGGGGGCCCAGCTCAGTGGATGAGAAAGCAAATCATAAATTAGAGCAATTAGAACAATGTCATATTAGAGACAGATCACTGGAACATATTAGGCCAGAAATAAACTATACACAGGAATTCACTACAAATATATGTATACACACACACACACACACACACACACACACACACACAGCATTTCTATTCAGTAGTGGGAAATATGGATTTTTTTCAATAAAAGATGTTGGCTAGCCATTTGTAAAAAGTAACCTGGATATTCACACAAGAACACAAAATTAAATGCATAAAGATGTCAACCTCAGCACTTTCTGTAACAGTAAAAAATTGGAATAAATGTAAATGCTCATTTAAAGGTAATTAGATAAACAAATAATGGTAAATCTATAGAGTAGAATAGTATATAATGATTTAAAAAGAATAAATTTAGATACCATTGACATTGAAAAAAATCTGAAATATATGTATTTATGTGGAAAAAGGCAAGCTGCAAAACAGTACTAGAGTAAAATGTTATTCTGTTAAATAAAGTCTTAAAAAGCAAACGTCAAATTGTTAAGAGTTATTAATAACCCAATGGATCAGGGTTAATTAATGTGAAAATTTTAAATAGCGCACTACATAGCTTTGTAATGTTTAAAATTTTATAAGATTTTTCATTTATGATAAAACTTTATACAAATATTTCAGTAACTTTGGCCACTAAAATTACAAAATAAATTAGTTCAGGTATGAGACAGCAAGTGTTTTAATTTGCCACAACGAATAGTACCTGATTTAGCGACTAAAAACAGTAAGCAGAGGGACTACATATTATCTCTACAGATGAAAATTAATTAACAACTTGGAGACAAGGACAAAAAGTTCATTACACTGAGACAGACATTACGCCAAGGCAGGAATGATTATCAGATACCTGGGTAGCATGGCCTACTAGGGCACTGTATCTGATATATCCCAACTAAAGGTCTTCACCTTAGAGGTTTTCAGTTCGACTTTTTCTAGACTGAAGGCACATTGTTTCAGATGCAAACAGTGCTCTGAGATTTGCTCCTGTTGACAACCCCAGTCTAAATTTGCTGACGTTCACAGGATAAGGCAAGGGTAATCTATTCACTCAAGCTGTTCCTTCAAGGTGGGAGGAAAGAGAACAGGAAGGCAGAGGGAATACGGACAGACCTACTAGAAGAGAGGGCAAGAATACCACCACCAGAAAATGGCACCATTCATGAGAGCATATAGTTACTATGATTAATTGAGGGTTCCAGGACTTCATATGGATTTATTTACAAGGGATTGTGGTATAGAAACAACACTCTTTTTCATGGTTGGGTAACTTTCATGGGTTCAAGTGCATAAAAAAAAAAAAAAAAAAAAACGACAAATGCAGCAGTACTAATATTCTAAGGGTTATTGACTGTTTACTGTGCAATAAGAAACCCACACCCATTTGTTCAAACCAAAATAATAAACAATGTCCATCAATAAAATGAGATCACCATGTGTCGTTTTTAACACTGTAATGTTATAATTACTTCTTAAGGAGCCTGAAAACAAGCCTACCTAAATATCAGTTTCTTTACTTAAAGCTCACTTCTGAAAGAACTGCTTACAAACTTTTAAGAAGGGCTTTCCACCACATTTTTTAGAATTAAAGTTTATTTTCCAGTGTTTAATCAGGACATAGACAAAGAGCAAACTTCCACCAGGTGGAGATGCCAAGGAGTCCTTGAATGCTGTATAAATCCCCCTGGGAAGCCCTGTTGGCCCCGCCTATTTCCTGGCTGAAAGGCCTTTACGGCTAAAAAGACCTTCTGCTCTTTAATTACAAAATATAAATGATCTTTCTCTTGAGGAAAGCAATGGCATTTACAAGCATATGGTTTAGCAATTTCTTTCTGCTCTTGGTACCCATGTGGTGTGTAACTTGAAGTAGTATTCCTTAAACTTTAAATTAATATCGCCTGGGGAGATAAAAGATATCCTGTCTGCATCTTAAGCACTGTCAAAAAAATCACATTCTACTTTCTCATGGGAGGGATACCTCACTTCTTTTGATATATACTCTACCCTTGTCATCCAAAAGTCTGAATAAACAGGTGTAGACTGCCCATATTGGTAGGTGTAACCTTGACTCTGATATTCTGCAAATCTAATCCTAAACCTTGCAGAGTCCTGTCACTGGGGCAGTAAGGGCTGTGTGAGCAGCACAACTGTGTCTCACAGGCATTTTCTGGCTTCAGGATGCCCGAAACGTCTTTCCCTGGGAAAGATGAAATGATTTCTAACATCCAGTCCCACTCCAAATTCCTGTCACTCTATGATTTTATATGTTTGTAAATAAATGTTTATGGATATACACAGTTTGGAATACTAAAGAACTATATTATAACAAGACCATTTAACAAGATTATTTTATCGAAGTGTATATAACTCCATTTACCAATTACCACATTGATTCTCCACTTTGTCAAGGGACAACCTAGTTTCTGAATCTGTATATGATTCATCTGATAAAAGATTTACTGAAGAAAAAAATAGGTTTATTGAGCTCTCTTCTATGATACAGGCCCAGTGCTAGGTGACAGGAACACAAAGATTAATAAAAGATAAAGTTGCTACCTTTGAAGAACTCACTGTCTGCTGAGGAAGCTAGGACTTCGGAAGGCAAATAATACTAATTCTAGAACTAGCAAGCCATGATTTTATGATGTTCAGAAAGTAAAATACAGCCATCTTCTGTAAGTACCACACTAAAGCAACCACAACTATGCTAAACAGGTTATTAAATGAACAGGAACTCAGAAAATTATGTTATATCCCTGTATCAGAGTAAAAGTTAATATTCAAACAACTGGCTACTACTTTTCTCCAAAAAGGGATGTTCACATCCCAGAGCAAGTACAATACAAGCCATAGGAATTTGGTGAGAAAGCCTTAACGCTTCTACTGACATTCATTTTTAACCTAGAAAAATAAGAGGGAAAATTAAGCTTTAGTAATATTTAATATGTAGATGAACATTGCCTTCTCTCATGATCTACATGTCAAAAACACTCACTTGTCTAGGATAAATAAGCATCTAGGGAATTCAACAAAGACATACGGCTCAGGAAGTATACTCATTTGCTCAAGTAAGTATCAGGTTTACTTATGCCTGCTTATGTGAATTTTCCAAATGTTATCTGGTTTTTAATTAAATTATTGCTCACAAAACGACAAATAGACTAAAAAAGGTTCCTGCAAGGAAACCGCTGATTGAAGATAATGGAACAATGCCAAAACAACAAGTAAATGCCCATTATGATAATTCTACTCCTAGTAATCAGATTTTATAATACGTCCTAGAGATCTAATGCATACTACAGTGAATATAGACAACAAATTGTATTATAACCATCAAACTTGCTAAGACATTAGAATTTAATTATTGCAACTACTAAAAAGAAATGCTAATCATGTAACATGATAAAGGTGGTAATTATGGCTACAATGGCAATCATATTACAACATGCAAACATATCAGATTAACATGTTACACACCTTAAGTCTATATGATGCTATATGTCAAATATGTTTCAGTAAAAAAGTGACCTCCAAATTTGAAATAATCAAGAAGATCATTTGAAATATACACTATTATTAACAATGAACTTCCAGGGGCGCCTGGGTGGCTCAATCGGTTGGTTGAGCATCCTACTCTATTTCGGCTCAGGTCATGATCTCAGGGTTTGTGGGACTGAACCCTGTTTTGGGCTCTGAGCTGACAGTGCAGAGCCTGCTTGGGATTCTCTCTCTCCCCCTCTCTCTCTGCCCCCTCCCTGATCATACTGTCTCTCTCTCTCAAAATAAATAAACTTAAAAAAAAAAAACAACAACGAACCTTCATGCAAAACGCATTAAAACATGTTGAACAAACATTGGTTGAATGCTTTAACCCAAAAATAAGTTTAAAACAAAATTATAATCTAGTAGCAAATTAACTATTTTGCAGTAGGACACAGAAAGTACCTTTTACCTAATAATAATGGTTACGATTTACAGTGGACTTACTATAAGCCAGGCAGACTCTTAAGTATTTTATACACGCCATCTTATCTAATATTCAAAGAACTAGCTTAGGAAAGTACTGTTTTTAATTCTATTTTACAGATAGGAAATTGAGACACAGACAAGATTAGGCACTAGTCCAAGGGCACAGACAATAAACAGCACATCCAAACTAACATCTGTCAAAGGCCTGAACTAACAAGAGCTATGCCACAGTGACATGGAAGAAATCAGAAATGACTCTATGATTCCTGCCAACTAGCTTCCCTGACCAGCAGTCCTCAAATTCTTTTCAAGACACCCTGTTTAGATTAGGTAAAATATGCCTTGGCTGATAGAATGAAGTGTCATTTTTCAAGCCAGCTTTTGGAGATTACATACACATCTGCTTTACTAATATAGGGAGAATAATTCAGATTTTAACTGAATGTAGTTAAATTCTAATTACTGAAAAATTACAGACCAAGAATATTGTTAATACAAATATGCATCCATGTACAGTACAGGGTTAAGAGAAAATCTATAACAAACTAAGGTGACAATGATACAACTGAACAGCAATTTATAATAAAAAAACAAGAATAGAAACAACTGTGAAAAGTACAACCAACCCAACATACACTGATAATATGGATCTCTCTGAAAATGTAAAATAATTCTAACTTAAGCATGTTCATACATGGAACAGGAGCTTTGCAATGTTGCTACAGACTACACAGTAGCCAGAATTATTAGCAGAATATAAAATTGTATACCTGAAACTAAAATAACACTGTATGTTAATTGTACTTGAATTAAAAAATAATTTTTTAAAAAGGTACTGAGAGCACCACGGCATTTATCCAGATATATATTAAAATACTGCTAACATTAAAAAAATTAAAATCCTTTCTAGACTCTAGTATTATGCTAATGTGGGTTTATGAATGCCATTTTGCATACCCTTAACACTTCACTTGGTTGGTTTTTAATAAGTTGCCAAAGGATATATATAAATGAAAGACTATGAGATCGACTGACACTTGCCAATATTTTTTGATCAGGGCTCACCAGTAGCCTTGGCCATTTTTGAGAAGCATTCTCCTAGATAAGGCAATGCTTCTGGCTCAGTTTGGCAATGATATCTAATTTTGTGGTGGTTGGGGGAACCTATTCTATTACTCCATCACAAAAATATCTAAGATTCCCAAGGCAAAAACAGCCTAGTATATAATTTACAGTATTAATTTTATTTTCTGTCTTCAGTTTCTCTGGCTCCAATCTCTAAAACAATCTTTCCCAAATACCTGCAAACAAACAAAAGCGTTTAAATCAGCTATCCTAGAACAAAAATATCAAATGACCCAAGGGAGCTTCCTTCTGTTGTTTTAAAGTTTCCCTAAATACTGAAACTTCTTCTTTCTTCCCTACAAAGTACTTTCTTAAGCTCATGCTTCAGAAAAGCATAAGGTGAAACTTACTATCAGATTTTATTAACCTAAGTTCTGAATGTTTACCCAAAGACATGCATTATCCAGCTACCAACTTCCCTCAGTCTCTCAGGTCATGTTTGTTCTACTGTTTAAGCCCCTATAAGGCAACCATCTAAAAGATGGGATGACTTTTGGGAATGACAAGTCACAGGCTACAACTCTAAGAAGTGACTATCACTTATACTTCTCAGAGTTTATATAAACATCCTTTTTCAGGTGCTCAGTCTTATTGGTCCCAAGTCCATTGAAGACTGCATGAACTGTATGCTGGGAGCAAAAAAATATATATGCACCTAGAGCCAAAAAGCAATGAATAAGTCATGATGAGTGCAGAGGTTATTAGTTGTAATAATATTTGAAAATACAGGACAAGCCATTTCTGTTTAATTTCTTCAGTGGCAACTTATGGGTCTATAATATTTTGCCCAGATTTAAATTATATGATATTTTCCTAATTAATAAACATTATAGCATGAACTCCCATTAAAGCAGTAGAATAATCAATTGCAACAATTTAATTTCTTTGTAGCAAAGCTACTGTGAACATTTGCATTACTGTCTGTGTAAAGGAAATTGGCTTTTCATTTGTAGATGTTATAATAATGTTCTACTGTGCATACTTTGATGCAGTTTGTTAAACCCCATATCCAGGCTACTTTCTGTGAGCTGTGAATTTAAAAAAAGATCAAGTCTTAGAAGTCAGTCCACCTAAAAATCTTGACTTGTAAGTTTATTTGTTGCCATTCTAGAACATAATCTAAAGGAAATGTTCACAATTGATACTAGTCTTCCTTTTGTTTTTTTCCCCCTTTTCTCTTTAGTTTTATGAGCATTGTCTTTAATTCCTTCAACATAGCATTCTCTACAGCAATGAAAAAAAAAAAAGAATAAAAATCAGAGTAATTACCATCCTGCAGACTAGGAGTTACTGTCTGAAATGACAGCCACTGCTCCAAATGTATAGCCAAACTAAATCTATAGCCAAATCCAAAGCTATAGTGCATATGTAAGAATAAGGGAACGAACAGCACATGTCAAGCAAACAACCTTCATTTAGCAACAGAAAAACTTAGCCAAAAGTTCAAGTTCATGTCTCCTGAGCTTAGGAAAATTGACCTTTCCTGTAAAACTGTCATCTTGTCATGTTCCAAACAATCTTCCCCTAAATCTTCCACAAACCCCCGTGAATAAGCAAATATGTGCCCTGTCTTTCACCCTCTTCTGGTGCATGTATAAACTTCACTTACGCTGTGGGAGCATAAAACCCATAAAAAAAGAGAGAGAGAGAGAATACTGTATTTTTTTTTCATTCTGTTTTAGAACAAAGACTCTAAAGGATAGTATATGGGTCTTCTATATTCTATACACTAATACCCCCAAGATGCTACTGAATAATTGATGAGCTTATGATTAGACTGCCATCCTCAGTTTTGAACAACATTCACGGACCAAATTTAATTCATATCTAACATTGAATTCTATCTCTTTTATCATGATCAAAATATGCATCAAGGCTGATCTCTGTTCCTTAGAATTTCATCAGCTGTTTCTTTACCTACAGTCATAATCTTGATATGTGACCAGCTCAGCTACAGCACCAACTTGGGATATCACTGACACAAATTCTCATAGCCCATCAAGAAAAGATACTAAGACCATGCCTTTATAAGAGAAACAAGGCTACAATGCAGGCACCTAAGGAATAAATATAGTCACACAAGAGGAGAATCTATTCATACTTTAGAAGCACAATATTTCTGAAGGTCATTTCTAAGAGAAAAAAATATACTGTGATTAATAAAGTTTTTAATGCTATTAAGTTAGATTTCATTTCATTGAAGCGGTATTATATTATTTGACAAACACAAAATGATCAAATATAGCAGAAATGCTCTAAGTTCATAAAGAAAGAAGCAGCTTATGTTTTACTTGGCCACCCAGGTAGGGTTTAGCTGCTGCTGAGGAAACAAGATTCTTAAAACACTGTGCAGAACCATGAGTATATCTAAAGTAACCCATACACCCTGTAGATAAGGTGAGTTTTAAATAATGGAAGAAGGTCACTTTTTAAGGATATTAAGTAAAAGATGTTCCATGCAGATAAGATGGCAAAGGCAGGAGTCTTGGGGTAATATCTGCAAATATGAGACTGAAAAGTAAGTTTGTTTTGATTAACAACAGAGAAGAGATAGAAACAGATACACAGTCTGGTAGAACCTCACAATATAAAATGTGTCTAAAACTAAGATGCCTCTAAGGGAACACAGATCTGAGACTGGGAAGTACTCATAAGTTCTGCTGGGTTAGATCTAGGCAAACCATTTCCAGTCCCTGAGACTCAGTTTCTACCTTGGAAAAGGAGTGGGAGGGGGTAGGCTACATTCTGTGATAACTTCAAGTTCTAAAATTCTATAGCTAAATCATATGTGTAGAAGCCATGCTCTTATATACTGTTAGAAGTATAACAAACTGGTTGAGTTTTGTGGAGGTTAGTTTGGCAGAATCTGCCAAATTCTTAAATATATACTTCCTATAACTCCACAATTGTACTTCCAGGGATATATAAAAAGTTATTAATTTAGCATTGTTTGTAACAGCAAAAAGCTGGGGGACTAAACGTCCATGACTGCAGCAAATGGGAAATAACAGCAATAACCTCTGGGGAGGGGAGGGGGTGGGGGCCCTCAAGGGAAAGAGTAGGAAGTTTTACATTTAAACTCATTGTACTTCCAAAGTGTTTCCTTCTATTAAAACAATAACTGATTTATCTTTTACATAAACGGTATTTCAATAAACTTTAAAAAGTAGAAACTTAAAAAAGGTGGTAAGATATTTTTATCAAAAGGCTTTTAAGAAAAGGATGAAAACACAAGATCTGACTTGTACTTTACTGAGAAGCAACGTGAGTAGAAATGAGCAAATTCTGATGCACAGAGAAATTTAGTAAATAACAGATTTTTAGGAGTTACCTGAAAATGAGTTACAACACAAAATCCTAGAGAACAGTAACTAGGTATTGCTCCCTGGTGTTCCACAAGGACAACATTCAATCAATAAATATTACATTGAAATGATCCAAGCATAGGCTGTAGGCTATAGACCCAAATGTACAACTGTGTCATTCTTGGGCATCAAGGATAAAAATATATGTGCTCATCTTAAAAACATCTCTCAGGGCGCCTGGGTGGCTCAGTCTGTTAAGCGGCTGACTTCAGCTCAGCTCATGATCTCACATTTCGTGAGTTCGAGCCTCACGTCGGGCTCTGTGCTGACAGCTCAGAGCCTGGAGCCTGCTTCAGATACTGTGTCTCCCTCTCTCTCTGCCCCTCCCCCAGTCATGCTGTCTCTCTCTGTCTCTCAAAAATAAAGATTTTTTAAAAAATTAAAAAACAAAAAAACCATCTCTTGGGGCTCCTGCGTGGCTCAGTCAGTTAAGCATCCGACTCTTGACTTCAGCTCAGGCGATGATCTCACAGTTCGTGGGATTAAGCCCTGCATTGGGCTATGCACGGAGCATGGAGCCTGCTTGAGATTCTCTCTACCTCTTTCTCTCTCTCCCTCTGCTCCTCCCCTACCCTCACGGGGCAGCATGCTCTCTCAAAATAAATTAACGGCTTTAAAAAAATCTCTCAACTACTTACAATCAAATGTTTTCATCAACAAGTTTTCCCTCCCCCTAATATTCAGCAGGTATTTGATTTCCTAATTTCCACTTTACTGTCTATGGTTACACTCCTGTATCATACTTTGCATACTGTTTCTCATATTTCTCAAATTCTTTCAAATATTTTTAAACTTACAAAACCACTTTATTATACAACACCTTTCTTGGTGTTCTCTAAGTCTCTAGTGATGCAAAGCTTTTTCAATAGTAAATGCCATACGTACTTTTATAGAATATAAACAAACATGAACAACAGTATAAACCTGAGAGCCAACATTCCCTTAAAATCTTTAATATATCATTATCCTATTTTTCCATTCACAAAAACATAAAAATCCTGTCTATGTGCTTTTAGCCAATAGACAGGTTTGCATTTTCCGAACAAAGGAAGTCCATTCTTTCTATACTTCTACATTATTTAGCTTGTTAGGATGAGCCTGTGTTGCTTAATTATAAGGGGTAGGACCAAACCAGAAGCAAGTGTATGAAGGAAATGATTCAAATAGTTCTATAGATACTTGCTTCTCAGCCAATCTTCAACAACTGGTGAAGGCTTACTAGGAACCTAGGTACAGTGGGAAGAAAGTAACAGGTGATGAACATTACCCGTAAATAGGAACTAAAAAAGTTCATTATTCTTCTTTCTGTGCTTTAACAGATCATTGATCTGTGACTTAAAGATCATAAAGCAAATGATAACTATAATTTCCTCTCCAATCTTCCCCACAATGTATGAAAGACATTCCAAAAACAAGTTTTTAGAAACCTCAGGAGGCTTAAATCTTTTCCATAGAAACAATGTTGCAATATCTGATGGGCCAGTCACAAATGCTTGTTTAGTCCCAAAGCATCTTAAGGAATGGACCACTATGAAAATAAGCCGAGGAGTAACAATATGGGCAAATGCTGAGTCTCAATTTGGAAAGAAAAAAGATACCTTACTGGCTGGCTTCAGGGAAAAGAACAGAGGAAACTCTTCTCTACCTGTTCCTGCTCAGGGGTCAGACCCAGGAATTACTGCTCTGCTTTCTTCCCTTTCAGTTGCCTCATCTGCTGATTTCCAGCACACTTTTTTCTCTCTCTAGTTGACTAAAGCAATAGAAAGTGCTCGGAACTTTCATCCACCTCTGGAGCTGCATTAGCCAAAATGGTAGCCACTCATCACATGTGGCTATTGAGCACCTGAAATGTGCGAGTCCAAACTGAGGTGTACTGTACATATAAAATATACACTGTATTTCAAAGACACAGTAAAACATCTCATTTACTTTTCTATGTTGAGTAGATGTTGAAATGATAATATGGGAGATATACTGGGCCTAATAAAGTATTTTTAGGATCGCCTGGGTGGTTCAGTGGTTAAGCATCTATCCGACTTCGCTTTAGGTCATGATCTCACAGTCGGTGAATTCAAGTCCCGCATTAGGCTCGCTGCTGTCAGTGCAGAGCCTGCTTCAGATCCTCTGTTCCCTTCTCTCCCTGCCCCTCCCCACTCATATTTTCCCTCCCTCCCTCCCTCTCTCTCTCTCTCTCTGAAAAATAAACAAACATTATAAAGTTTTAATTTTTAAATTAATTTTCTTCAGATCCTCTGTTCCCTTCTCTCCCTGCCCCTCCCCCACTCATATTTTCCCTCCCCCCCCTCTGAAAAATAAACATTATAAATTTTTAATTTTTAAATTAATTTTACCTATTTTTATTCTTCAACATGGTTACTAGAAAATTTTGGATTACAAGCATGGCTTGCATTTGTAGCTCACCTTATATTTCTATTATAGTTTTCTGACAGAAATATAGAATTTCTATAAGATAGTTTATCTTAGGAAAGGCAGTAAAGAGTATCTCAAGTCACTCTGCCTGAGTTCAAATCTTGGCACCACCATATACTACTGTGTAAGCTTTGACACATTACTTAACCTCTTTCTAAGCCTCTGTTTTCTCTTCTGTAAACATGGCAATAAGAAAATGCTACCTTGGAGGCTGTTGGTAGAATTAAATGAGGTAAAGAAAAGCAAATACTATGGTAACCGGCACATAATAAATGCTCAGTAAATATCTACCACTACTATCATTACTACTACAACTACTACTATTATTACAATTCACTACCAGTGCGTGATGAAGAAAAGGACAAAGACACAAATGGGTAGAGAGATGGAGAGAAGTTACAAACACGGACTGTCCGGAGAGATTTCTCTGTTTAAATTTAAAGAGGCAGCCCAGAAAGGACCAAGTCCACTTTGCCACACAGGTAAAGAACTAAACCTAGGCTAGCATCAGCTCCCAAAGACACAGCCCATGTGGAGACCTGCATTACTCAACGGCAGGCAGTATCTAGGTATTTCCAGGACATTCTCTTTCCATCGAAAGATGTCAGAGAAAGTGTGGGAACAAGTAGTTAAAGGCACTGCCACTCTTGTAGCAGTGTGAGGACCCTTAGCCTTGACTCTGGGAGACACGGACTTGCTGACAAGGTATCAGCCAATCATTTCTCCTTTGGCTACTAGCTACTTTGTAAATGAGAAGAAAGGGCTACAAATTCTCTGAAGTCCCTGCCAGCTATGAATATTCTTCTCCCCTCTTTCCAAAAGGGCTGCAGAGCAAGAGTAGCTTCCTAAGAGTCCCATCACCACCACCGTAAAAACATCCAACTCCGGCATAGACGTTGCCTTCCCACTTGTCGAGCCTCTAGTGAAAGCCAGGGATGTAGACCTGATGGCTTTTCTGAGACGCCACTGTCTTCTCTCAGACAACCAGGACTTTTACTACCAGCACTTTTTATATTCCCCTCGTCTGGCTAATTCTGTCTCTTCTTTCAAGGCTCAGAACAGGTTTCATGCCTTTCAGCAAGAGCCTTCGCTGATGTTGCCAATCTGGGTCAGGCGCCCTTTTTACATGCTATTTCCCTCTATCACTGCCCCCATTACAACACACTAGGATTTTATTATACACCTGCCTTGTTGGTCAGTAAACTCACAGGGGGCAACAACCATGACATGGTGCCTAGAGGTACTCAACAAATACCGAGTGAACATAACATCTCCCTCCTCTTTATATTCCCAGAATCTAATACAGTGTCAGACATACTTAAGCCCTCAAAATTAGCAAAAAAGTTCACATAGATACTAACAGACCTCTTCTCCGAATTCCAGACTCCTATATACTGCCTACTTTACATCTTCACTTGGGTTACCTCAGAAGTACTTCAAAACTCACTTCATACTCTCTATGTCCTCTCTCCCATGAAAACACTGTCCCCATGCAGTGCTGCCAGCTCAATGAACCCAATTCGAGAAACCAGAACGACACCTCCCTTAAGCTCACTTTCCCTCCCTAATCCAGCAGGAAGTCTTTCGGTTTTACCTCCTAAATGAACTCTGAAATCGACTCGCTTCATGGCAAGTTCTATGCTACCATTCGAGTCCAAGCCATGCTTGTCTCTCACTCGGACCATCACTTGGCTCCTAACTGATCTGCCTGCTTCCACTCCAAACCATCCTCCACACAGCAGCCAGACTGGAATCTGTCAAATTTTAAAACTGATTATGAACCGTTTCCTTCAACCCCTCCCTTTAGGACACCCACTCTCGCTTAAAACCCTTTAAGTGGCTTCCCAACGCTCTTAACATGAAAGAACAACAGAAAAAAAGAAAGAAAAAAAAAACACAATTAACGAGGCCTTCAAGACTTGTGGAATCTGCCTCCTAACTACTCGGTTATTTCCCCTAATGTTCCCTCACTTGACAAGCTCCCTTACATCATGGAGCCTTGGCATAAGTTGTTCCCCTTCTGGGACTACCTTTCGTCTTTCACCTTCCATCTCCCAGGTGCCATTTCCTCAAGGCAGCCTTCCTTGACTTCAGTCTAGTCTGGGTCCCTTGTCCTCTACACTCATACACCGCAATCATTTCCTTCACAGAATTCATCTCTTTGTGTTTATACAACAGCCCTCCCCCTGACAGGCCATTTCTCAACACAAACCTTATGAAAATGTGTATCAGACTGGTCGCCCTGTTGCTTACAACTCTTCAACGCCTTCCTATCTCATGTTAAATAAAAATCATACCCTTTAACACGGCTCTGCATGCACTGTGACCAAGCACCTCCCCAAACTTATTTCCTACCCTCCTCCTCGTACATTCTAGTCCAGCCACTCTGGTCTTGCCTTCCTTAAACACAGACAAGCTGGTCTCTGAACTCAGGGCCCTTATAATTATGTCCGCACTACCAGAATATTTTGTCCTCAGAGACCACTACTGACTACTCACCATTCAGGTATCTGCTCCCTGATCACCTCACCTAAAGGAACATCCACCCTCCACCCCACTTCTAACCCTCTATTCTGTTTTATTTTCTTCACTGCATCACTAGAAGATAACCTCCCTGGTAGCAAAGACTACCCTGTTCATCTCAGTGCCTAGAAAAATACCTGTTGCACAGTAGACAATACCTCTACAAATGCTTAAAATAGCTAGCAGGTCCTGTTTCAAATAAGTGAGGTCCATTGACATAGATAAGAGACAGAGGTATGAAGATTTGATACCAGCGGCCATGCAGTAGGCGAAATTGTAAGACAGCCCCCGTGATTTCCACCCCTTGGTGTATGCATCCTGTATAATCAATCCCCCCTTGAGTTTGGGCAGCACCTGTGAATATGGAATAGTCATCCATGTGATTAGGCTACCTTATATATAAATGTGTGTGTGTGTGTGTGTGTGTGTGTGTGTGTGTGTGTGTGTGTGTAAGCAGACTGGAAGAATTCTCCTGCTGACTCTGAAGAAGTTGCCGGACTACAAGTAGGCCATGTGATTAGGGCCCAAGAGTGACCCCCCCTCCCCCCCCAGCCCAGCTTACAGCCAGAAAGAAAATGAGGGCCTCAGTCACATGAGTGCAAGGAACTGAGTTCTGTCTATCACCAATGAGCTTGGGTAGAGGACTCCGAGCTTCAGATGAGATCATAGCTTCTGCAGACCCCTTGATTTCAGCCTGGGGACACTCCGAGCAAAAATACAGCTATACTGTGCCTGGACTTCTGACCTACAGAAATTATGAGATAAAAATGGCTGCTGCTTTAAGCTGGAAGTTTGTAGTTCATTGTTATGTACCAATAGAAAACTAATATAATGGCCATCAACCCCATCAGACCCAAACTTATTTTTTATAACAAATATCTTGCTAACCACCCCCTGCCCCAACACACACTGTTCTGAAATACAATTCAGAGATTTAGAACCTACTCAGCAACTTAAAATAAGACACTGGCTAAAATGTAAGGGAAAAAACAAAAGAAAATAATTTATAATAAAATAATATGTATCTCAACCACATTAGAAAACAAAAATGCCCCTGTAAGTTTTCAAAATGCCCTCTGAGAGATTCCACATCCATTGAAAACATCTGCTTGCCAGGCACAGTGTATCTAGAACACATTGGCTTCAAATTGGGAGAATATTTAACTCTTAAAATGCCTAGTACTGGTTAATTTTGCTTCTTTTACATTACTGTTGTAGAGCATGTCTTTGAAAGTCACATTAGCATTATATTTTTCTCCTTTTTCCAAAATGGGCTTAAGAAGGTTTGAAAGCCTCACAATTCCCTTTTTTCCCTCCTCCTCCTCAATTATTAAATACTCACTGAGCACATGATACTGTTCCTTGAAATTAATTTTCACAATTAAATAGCCCTTTAAAGCCTCTAATTCATTTCCCAACTCTCATCTTTCAGATGTGAACAGAGAATCACCATCATCTAGTGGCTCATTATACACGCTATAAAATATTTCACCCCAGCTGTGAAGCTGGCCATAGTAAATATGTTTTGTTGCCTTAATCAAGATTTATGATAATATAATAATGCAATTTTAAAGGCCAAATGCCAAAGTACTTCCTAAATTAATAAAAATACTTAGCACTTAACCTATAACACACTTTAAAATCATCACACAATCTTGCAGGTAGCGATTTGCCCATGTGCCCAGGGCTAGTAACAACTGATGGAGAGCCTGTCACCAAGCCTATTTACTTGATTTATTTTACAGTAGCTTTCTAAGGCCACATACATAATGGGTACTCACTTTGTGATGGGAAAATAAATTATTTAGTCCGAACAACCTGACAGTGTTACTATTAAGTTATTAATTCACTGAGAGGGGGGAAATTCCCTGAATAGCCTTTTTTTTTTTCATGCCCAAATAGCAACACTAATAAATATTCACAGATGCCTAGAACCCTAGAGCTGGAAAGGACTTAAGGATCAAAACCACAGCTTTTTATAGAGGAGGAAACTGAGAAACCTATCCAAGGTCACAGTCATCAGTGGCAGAAGCTGGGGTAAGATAAGGAGACATAGGACTACAGGATCTCAATTCCTCATTGAGAAAATGAGGATAACCTCACCCCCAAAATGGTGGCTATGAGGATGCAATAAAGTATAGAATAAGACATGCGAAGGACATAGTACAATGGTTGATACCTTTTCCTTCCCAGGGTTTCCTTTACTAATTTCTCCCGTCACTTTTTTTTTTTTTTTGGCCAAAATATCATTTAGGATGGTGCACTTTGGTGATGATTTTCTGACACATACACTGCATTGACAACAAATTAGACCAAATTACAGTCCATTCAGGTACAGAAGGGCTACTGGGAGGCTACACAGGAAACAGCTGACCCTAGCTCTCAGGATTTGAGTCTACACTCTCCGAAGGTTTCAAAAACATTCAACTTGTTGAACTGAGCCCAAACCAGCCTCCCTAAGGTTGAGAGCATGAAGAGTTTAGAGGTAGCTGTTCACCCTTACACCTCACACATATTTTCTAATCCTTTTTCCAGTTTTTACTCAAACTTTTCATAAGATTATCCACACCCCTGGCCTCCTCTTTCTAAACTCCAATTCACTCCTAAATCCACTGAAGTCTCACACGGCCCATCACCCGACTGAAACCGCTCTAACCAAGGTCATCAATGACTTCTTAATTGGAATACCCAAGATTCACTTTCCATTCTTATCTTTCTGGATCTCGAGGTAGCATGTGACACTCTTGAACATGCCCTTCTTGAAACTCTACTCCCTTAGCCTCTGTGACACTCTCCTCTCCTGGTTCTCATTTTACCTCTGAGTCTCTTCTTTCACTACTTCGTCTTTAAGACACATACTCCCCAGGGCCACGCCTTCCTTGTGAGTTTATCATTCCTCCTGGTTTCAACTGCTGGTTGCCAACTTCCAAATCTCTATCTCTCAGCCAGACCTCTCTCTCTTCTGTATTTCAGATTTGTGTGCCTGCAATATGATTCCACCACATGTCCCCACTGGCACTTCAAATCAGCATACTCGATACCAAACTAATCTTCTCTTCATGCAGGCCCTCCTCCAGTGTCCTTTACCTTAAAAGGTAGTATCACCACACAAGTAACTCATGCTAAAAACCTGTATATTTCCCTTGACTTTTTCCTTTCCCTGACCCCACCCTGTGTAATCAATTAATTAGATCTTATTTTACCTCCTAAATATTATTCCTCTAATTCATCCTTCGTATACCTATCCAATAGCTTCTACTCTAGTTCAGGCTTCAACCATCTCTCACCTGCACTACTTCAACAGCTTCCAAACTATCTCCCCACCTCCCATTTTATCCCCCTTAGTTCCATATCCACTTGGCTTGCACAATAACCAACCAATAACCAACCAATCATATTTTCACTTGTGAATGTCCAAGAGGATTAAATAACTACAGAACACTTAATATAGTCCCTGGCATATAGTAAGTGCTGAACAGGTGGTTTATTAGTAACTTTATAATTAATGATCATATTATGGTCATTGGAATGGTATACAAGTTCACAGACAGGACATCCATAGGCCTCTCTGAACTGACCCTTGCCTACCACTCTAGCCTCCTCTCTGAGGATGCCCTGCCTCTCACTTTATGCTTCAAAAACACCACTGACCCTGACACACTTTGCCATCTCCCTGTCAAAAATACATATTCCCTTGACCCCCTGCACAGGTTAAAGCCTTATTCTTTAGGGGTAATAAGGTATCAGATTCACCAGGAAGCCTTCTCTGAACATCAGTGCTTATTAAGAATCTCCACAGAAGTACTGATAGACTAAGTATTCATGGCATATAAATTCTAAGCTAACAGTCTTGATATATTATTCTCACAGCACTTACCACTTTATATTACAATCATCTACCTTTAAATCTACCTCCCCCACTAGTTTACAAATCCTTTGTGGACAGGAAACAAATTATTCTCCTTTGTATTTGCAGCACTTGATATAACTTAGCAGGAGATCAACAGATGTTTGCATGGATGAAAGGGAAGCTGCCTGGGAATCTCATCTCCAATTCCATCTGAATTAGGCCAATTCTTACTACAAAGGAGTCACATCATACTGAAATTTAACTTACGTGAATTCAATTACTTATACAGAAAGAGGAGTCAGAAATAGCTGGAGCTACCCATCACTCCAGACTCAATGATTCCATTCAGTGTTCCTTGCTGTAGTCAAGCCTGAAACAAGATATGAATGATTTGGGAATTTTCTCAATCACTGATAACCGGAGGTGGCAAAAAAATTAATTGAAGGCCTAAGAGAAACACTGACAACAGAAAGGAAGAGAAGTGGTAGAACAGAGTTATCCTGCCTTAGGAAAATTAACTCTTTCTTTAAAAACTCTGGAGAGGGTGGGTGCCTGGGTGGCTCAGTCGGTTGAATGTCTGACTTCTGCTCCAGGTCATGATCTCCTGGTTAGTGAGTTCAAGACCCACATGGGGCTTGCTGCTGTCAGACTGTCAGCGCAGAGCCTGTTTCGGATCCTCTGTCCTTCCCCCCATCCTTCCCCCCCACCCCACAACTTGCACTCTCTCAAAAATAGACATTAAAAAAAAAAAAAAAAAACCTCTGAAAGAGTGTTTTTTTCACATCAAAAGAATGTAATACCATTGAAATAAATTGTACATAATTCCTCAGTAGTTAACAAAGTGTAACATTACGTTAATATTTGGGTAATTAAACCTTACCGGAGGGGTGACAGAACAGTAGAGCAAAGAAATCAATGCAAACAGTATAACTGCACACAAGATGACTACTGACAGAATAGGGAACTAGGTATCGGAGAGAACTTTATCAAACACCAGTTACATAACTGCCAAGACAGTTTCCTAGTGGTGCTGTAGAGGCAAGCCAGGAATTGCTAGTAAGGGTGAGGTGTTAATAAGCCAAATTAAGGACGTCAAACAAAACTTCTAATAAAATTAAACTCCATAATCCAAATTACCTTATTTGGGGACATTCCCTGTATTAAGAGAACCATGACATGGGATTCTGTAGGCATTAAAGGGTCTTCTAAAGAAAATTTTCACAGTACTTGATTTTTACATTTTGTCCTGACTTTAGAATATAACCACTAACCCACTTCCACCCCAACTATGTGACTCCACTATATTCTCCTGCTAATGCCACCATCTGTAAGAACAGACAAAGCACTGTGCTGGCAACTGGAGCCACGGGATTCCACTGGAGTCCCCAAGACTTGACTAGTTCCACAATAAGCAAAAAAACAAGTACACTGGCACCAAGCATCGAAAAGAGGGCGATGTTTAGTTCTGCCTCGGTAAGCCCAGACCAGGGGTGTGTGAAAAAAAGCAAATCCTGTGAGGAAAGCAAGTCCATGCTGTTCTTTCTGCCCTTAGGGGAACCTCATTTTAGCTACCTCCTAGATTATCCAGTATCCATGCTACACTTCATCTGACACCATTCCTCCTCCTCCTCCACTAGACTATAAACTCCTTGAGGGCAGGGACTAGGTCACAATGCTTGATGGAAGATCTACCAAAACAGTCTCATCCATTAATCTCTTTGTTGAAGCATCACAAAGTACTGCTTTATGATAGCACAGATTTTCTGTGCCCAAAACTGTCTAAAACTCGTATGAACTGCTTTCTGAAGAAATAAAGTGGCCATCGAGAGGGAACTTATTATAATGTATCTGTTAAAAGGTAGTATTTTTAAAAAATCATGACACATACAAATATAAACCATATCAAATGGTTTATATTTTAATTTAATGATTTTATTTAAATCATTAATTAATGAAGCATTCATTAAGATATTATAATCAGTTAAATGGAGAAGTCAAAGAACACACACACACACAAGACACACGCACCCTATGTGGAATACTAACACTGCCTTACAAATAGATGCAAAACTAGTCTATATCCTCAGGACAACATTTGATTGCATTCCACTAGACAAAACCCACTTGGTCCCTAGGGATAAGAATCATCTGCATTACTATCAGTTTTCTACAATTTACAGTTATAAAACAGCTCAAAGAAAATGAAAGGTACAGACAGCCTGGAAGAGTGCACTAGATAGGGCAGTCAGGGATATTTTATGCCCATTTCAGTCCTCCGCAGTTTTTTCCTGACAACAACCACACAATGGAACACTGTAAGGGCTGCTAAAAGAGAATGAGGCAGGCTTTTCATTTACTAATATGGAACAGCCCTCAAGATACAATGCAAAAAAAGCAAGGGCAGTAATGTGGTATGTGACATTTATGTTTAAGAACAAATACCAAATACGCCATATACACACGGAATATTTCTGCAAAGGTATACCGGCATCTTTACTACTTTTAATCACCTCTAATAGAATGGAAGAATCCATGAGTGAGAGCAGATCTTTGCCTATTTTATTCACTCCTCTGTCTCCAAACACTGTAACGGTGCCTGGTGCTTCAGTGGCACTCAGTAAAAATCTGCTGAACAAATTAATAGATCAGTGGTGATAGTGGCTGCTCCCAGAAGGAAGAACTGGAGGTCTGTTAGGTACGAATGAAAGGAAGACTTACTTTCCACTGTGTACCCCTTTGTATTTTTGAATTTTGTACCATGTCCATAAATTACCTCCTCAAAAAATGATTTTTTTTTAAAAGTTCATTTATTTTTGAGAGACAGAGCACAAGTAGGGGAGGGCAGAGAGAGAGGGAGACACAGAATCCGAAACAGGCTCCAGGCTCTGAACTGTCAGCACAGAGCCCGCAAACCGCGAGATTGTGACCCAAGCCGAAGTCGGATGCCTAACTGACTGAACTACCCGGGTGCCCCAAAAATGATTTTTTTTAAAAAGGTAATGAGGGGCGCCTGAGTGGCTCAGTTGGTTGAGCGTCTGACTTCAGCTCAGGTCATGATCTCACGGTTTGTGAGTTCGAGCCCCACATCAGGCTCTGTGCTGACAGCTCAGAGCCTGGAGTCTGCTTTGGATTCTGTGTCTCCCTCTCTCTATGCCCCTTCCCACTTGCGCTCTGTCTGTGTCTCTCTCTCTCTCAAAAATAAACATTAAAAAAATTAAAAAAAAAAAAAAAAAAAAGGTAATGAGTTGATGTTGGCTGAGGTGTTGGTTACAAAGGGTGTTTCTTCATTAAGCTGCCTTCTCTGTTTCTAGGATTTCAGCTAGGTACTGAAAACTATGGTAGGAGTATTAGCTGGCTTGATGTAAGTGATAATATAAAGACTCAAAAATAAATAGAAACATTTAAGTAGGTTACCCACTTTAGAAAAGTTTGCTGTTACCTACTGATATTAAAGACCTGTATAATATATGACTCAGTAGTTCTACACTATTATACCCTAAGGTAAAATATGTTCATGAGCATGTATAAGAATATCCTAGCTAAAAAACAAAAGGCCCTAGAAACAACCCAAAAGTCCACCAAAAGCAGAAAGGATAAATTGTATAGTCCTGAAATGGAATACTATGCAGCAGTGAAAATCAAAAAATTAGCTGTATGCAACAAGATGAATAATCTCAAAAATGTAATATTAAACAAGCCAAACACAAAGAATACACATTTATGACTTCATTTATAAAAAGTTCCAAAATAGGCCAAGTAGCTTATAAGTATTTGAAGTGTATACTTAAGGGATAAAACTTAAAGTAAGAGGAAGTAATATTATAAAAGTCAGGACAGTGTTTACTTTTGGGAGAGATGCTGAGATTGGGAAGGGCCAGGAAAGGGCACCTGATGAGTGCCTAGGGACCAGCAGTGTTTTATTTTTTATGTATTTTTTAATTTTAAATGTCTATTTTTGAGAAAGCACAAGCGGGGGGGGGGGGGGCAAAGAGAGGGGAATAGAGGATCCGAAGCGGGCTCTGAGTTGACAGGCTGACAGCAGAGAGCCAGGTGTAGGGCTCAAACTCACAAACTGCGAGACCATGATCTGAGCTGAAGTCAGATGTTCAAACTGACTGTGCCACACAGGCACCCCCAACAGTGTTTTATTCTTAAGCTGAGGGACAAAAAATTGGATGTTACTTTAAACTAATTCATTAAGTGCAGTATTTGTGTTCCACATACTTTTCTGTTTGTGTGCTATGCTGGACAACAGAAACAGGAAGTTTTAAGATATAGACATTTTTTCTTTTTTTTTTTAATATAATTTATTGTCAAATTGGCTTACATACAACACCCAGTGTTCATCCCAACAAGTGCCCTCCTCAATGCCCATCACCCACTTTCCCCTCTCCCCCAACCCCCATCAACCCTCAGTTTTTCTCTGTATTTAAGAGTCTCTTATGGTTTGCCTTCCTCCCTCTCTGTTTGTAAATATTTTTTCCCCTTCCACTCCCCCATGGTCTTCTGTTAAGTTCCTCAAGATCCACATAAGAGTGAAAACATATATCTGTCTTTCCCTGAGTAACTTATTTCACTTAGCATAATACCCTCCAGTTCCATCCACATTGCTGCAAATAGCAGGATTTCATTCTTTCTCATTGCCAAGTAGCATTCCATTGTATATATAAACCACATCTTCTTTATCCATTCATCACTTGATGGACATTTGGGCTCCTTCCATAATTTGGTTATTGTTGAAAGCGCTGCCATAAACATTGGGGTACATGTGCCCCTATGCATCAGCACTCCTGTATCCTTTGGGTAAATTCCTAGCAGTGCTATTGCTGGGTCATAGGGTAGTTCTGTTTTTAATTTTTTGAGGAACCTCCACACTGTTTTCCAGAGCGGCTGCACCAGTTTGCATTCCCACCAACAGTGCAAGAGGGTTCCCGTTTCTCCACATCCTCGCCAGCATCTGTTATTTCCTGAGTTGTTCATTTTAGCCACTCTGACCAGTGTGAGGTGGTATCTCAGTGTGGCTTTGATTTGTATTTCCCTGATGATGATTGACCTTGAGCATAGTTTCACGTGTCTGTTGGCCATCTAGAAGTCTTCTTTGGAAAAGTATCTATTCATGTCTTCTGCCCATTTCTTCCCTGGATTATTCATTTTTCAGGTGTGGAGTTTGGTGAGTTCTTTATAGATTTTGGATACTAGCCCTTTATCCGATATGTCATTTGCAAATATCTTTTCCCATTCTGTTGGTTGCCTTTCAGTTTTGTTGATTGTTTCCTTTGCAGTGCAGAAGCTTTTTATCTTGATGAGGTCCCAGTAGTCCATTTTTTGCTTTTAATTCCCTTGCCTTTGGAGATGTGTCTAGAAGAAATTGCTGCGGCTGAGGTCAAAGAGGTTGTTGCCTGCTTTCTCCTCTAGGGTTTTGATGGTTTCCTGTCTCACATTTAGGTCTTTCATCCATTTTGAGTTTATTTTTGTGTATGGTGTAAGAAAGTGGTCTAGTTTCATTCTTCTACATATTGCTGTCCAGTTCTCCCAGCACCATTTGCTAAAGAGACTGTCTTTTTTCCTTTGGAAATGTTTCTCTGCTTTGTCAAAGATTAGCTGGCCATACATTTTTGGGTCCAGTTCTAGGTTCTCTATTCTATTCCATTGGTCTATGTCTCTGTTTCTGTGCCAATACCATACTGTCATGATGATGACAGCTTTGTAGTAGAGGCTAAAGTCTGGGATTGTGATACCTCCGCTTTGGTTTTCTTCTTCAGTATTACTTTGGCTATTCAGGGTCTTTTGTGGTTCCACACAAATTTTAGGATTGTTTGTTCTAGCTTTGAGAAGAATGCTGGTGCAATTTTGATTGGGACTGCACTGAATGTGTAGATTGCTTTGGGTAGTATTGACATTGTAACAATATTTATTCTTCCAACCCATGAGCACGGAATGTTTTTCCATTTCTTTGTGTCTTCTTCAATTTCCTTCATAAGCTTTCTATAGTTTTCAGCATACAGATCTTTTACATCTTTGGTTAGGTTTATTCCTAGGTATTTTATGGTTCTTGGTACAACTGTAAACAGGATCAGTTTCTTTATTTCTCTTTCTGTTGCTTCATTATTGGTGTATAAAAATGCAACCAATTTCTGTACATTGATTTTGTACCCCGCGACTTTGCTGAATTCATGTATCACTTCCAGGAGTCTTTTGGTGGAGTCTTTTGGGTTTTCCATGTAGAGTATCATGTTGTCTGCAAAAAGTGAAAGTGTGACTTCTTCTTTGCCAATTTTAAATGCCTTTTATTTCATTTTGTTGTCTGATTACTGATGCTAGGACTTCCAAAACTATGTTAAACAACAGTGGTGAGAGTGGACATCCCTGTCGTATTCCCGATCTCAGGGGGAAAGCTCTCAGTTTTTCCCCATTGAGGATGATATTAGCTGTGGGCTTTTCATATATGGCTTTTATGGTGTTTAAGTACGTTCCTTCCATCCTGACTTTCTTGAGAGTTTTTAAGAAAAGATGCTGCATTTTGTCAAATGCTTTTTATGCATATATTGACAGGATCATATGGTTCTCATCCTTTCTTTTATTAATGTGATGTATCACATTGATTGATTTGCAAATATTGAACCAACACTGCAGCCCAGGAATGAATCCCACTGGATCATGGTGAATAATTCTTTTTATATGTTGTTGAATTCGATTTGCTAGTATCTTGTTGAGAATTTTTGCATCCATATTCATCAGGGATATTGGCCTGTAGTTCTCTTTTTTTGTGGGGTCTCAGTCTGGTTTGGGAATCAAAGTAATGCTGGCTTCATAGAATGAGTCTGGAAGTTTTCCTTCCATTTCTATTTTTTGGAGCAGCCTGAGAAGGATAGGTATTAACTCTGCTTTAAATGTCTGGTAGAATTCCTGAGGGAAGCCATCAAAAGATACAGACATTTTCTATGCGAGCTGGGGTCCCAGCAAGAAAGCGTCAGTGTGAGCTTAGGATCCTGGGCCAAAGAATACATACCCTACAGGACAAATAAGCCAGCCAGAAGGGAAACAAATGAGTCTTCCTTCCCCCTTGTGGGAGGTACCTTACATTCTAGTCAGCTTGGTTCATGTGTTCCTGCTTCTCACAGATTGTTCACTTCTTTCTCCACTTTTGGCATCTACTAATTTCTTTAAAAGCTCCTACAATTTTACAAACACCCTGTCCATGGTTCCTAAACTTTAGTTGCAGCAGAACCACCTAGACAGAGCAATAAAACAGATCGCCAGGCACCATCCCCAGAGTTTCTGAATCAGAAGCCACAAATTTCCACTTGAAACAAGTTACCAGGAGACTTTAATGCTGTCCCTAGAACCACTGCTGTATAAAGACTCTAATGCAATAATCCAGGCAAGAAATTGAGGATTTCAACGAAGATAAAAGCAGTAAGAATGGAAAGGAGAAAATGGATATGAGGGATTATGAACAAGATAGAATATGAGGGTACAAGACAGAAAGTCAGGACACTCAGGTTTTCAGCTTATATTTTTTCATGGTCCCTTGCATACATAGGTTGAATGAATTTAACTTCAAGTTCTTGATGTCTGCTCATATCAATATATTCTTAAAATTATAAAATGCAGATATCAGATCTTCCTGACATGTGTGCACACTCATTTACACAGTATCATACCCCCTAACTAAAGCCAGTGTTAGATGCCCAGAGAATTATTTCCCAGCACTTTACGGTTTCTGGCACATAGTAAGTAAAATACTTAAATATTAACAGAAAAAATAAATGAGAGATAACAAGAACCAAAGAAGCATGGTGAGTAACTAACTAGTCCATCATGAAACTACAACTTAACTCCTGAAATTTCTTTATAGTACTTATATCTTTGCACAACTAGTGTTTGATTTCCTTATACAGTGTAAATCTTTTAACTTCCTATCAGAGATTAGAACTAATATTTGCTCTATATGCTAAAGTCCTCAGACACATAAGATCCAAAGTATACCAGCAAACAAGGAAAAAGCCTTTATATTGAGGTTCCTCTCAATCCACATTTCTGTGATCTTATCTCCTCCTGTTCCCTTCCTTCACCCATCCTACTGCAAACTTCCAAGGTACAGGGAGTATACTATTTGCTTACCTTGTAAACCTGCAAAGTGCCTAATTCAAGACACAGACTATCCTCCTGACACTTGTTACTGACAATTATTTTGGACTCTCTGACATTAAAAATAAAAGGGGGGGAGGGTAAAATATCTAATTCAAAGTCACAGCAGCTAGCTAATGCATCAGCTATTTGAAAGAAATTTTCTGTAGTTAGTGTGTGTATGTGTGTGTGTGCGTGTGTGTGTAACATTAGAAACAGTACCCTATGACTCAGCAGAGATATAAGAGAATGAATGAAATCTGCACATGAAGTACATGCAATCATGCACAAGGACAGTAGTAAGGGGCTTCAAGGTTCAAACAAGCATTGTTATGTGCCAAGTATTATGCCAAATTCTGGAGAAGACAGAAATAAGAACAAGATGAAGTCTACAAAACTGGAAAGCACACTGGTGGATCTACAGTCTGCAGGCTGCTACCTCCCTATCCTTCTCTACACTCTCTCCTGGTTCTCTGTCCACCAGTTTTTGTTAGTCTCTATGCCGGTTTCTCTCCTTTCATCCATCCTTTAAGTCAGTAGTCCTCAAAGTGAGGTCTTGGGAACACCAGCATCAGCATCTCCCGAGAACTTGTTCAAAATGCAAATTCTCAATCCCCACTCAGACCTACTGAATCAGAAACTGTGGGGGTGGGGCCCAGCAATCTGTGTTTTATCAAGGCCTCAGGAATTTCTTTTTTTGTTTTGTTTTGTTTATATCCAAATTAGTTAGCATATAGTGCAACAATGATTTCAGGAGTAAATACCTTAAATGTCCCTTGCCCATTTAGCCCACCCCCCTCCCACAAGCCTTCCAGCAACCCTCTGTTTGTTCTCCATATTTAAGAGTCTCTTACGTTTTGTCCCACACCCTGTTTTTATATTATTTTTGCTTCCCTTTCCTTATGTTCATCTGCTTTGTATCTTAAATTTATCATATGAGTTAAGTCCTATATTTGTCTTTCTCTGACTAATTTCACTTAGCATAATACCCTCTAGTTCCATCCACATAGGTGCAAATGCAAGATTTCATTCTTTTTGATTGCTGAGTAATAATCCGTATATATATATACATATACATATATACACACATATACGTATATATGTATATGTATATACATATATATATATACACACATATACGTATATATGTATATGTATATACATATATATATATATACACACACCACATCTTCTTTATCCATTCATCCATGGATGGACATTTGGGTTCTTTCCATACTTTGGCTATTGTTGATAGCGCTGCTATAAATATAGGGGTGCCTGTATCCCTTCGAAACAGCACACCTGTATCCCTTGGATAAATATCTAGTAGTTCAATTGCTGGGTCATAGGGTAATTCTATTTTTAACTTTTTGAGGAAGCTCCATACTGTTTTCCAGAGTGACTGCACCAGTTTGCATTCCCACCAGCACTGCAAAAGAGATCGTTGGGCCTCAGGTATTTCTTTTTTTTTTTTTTTTTTTTTTTTTTTAATTTTTTTTTAACGTTTATTTATTTTTGAGACAGAGAGAGACAGAGCATGAACAGGGGAGGGTCACAGAGAGGGGGACACAGAATCTGAAACAGGCTCCAGGCTCTGAGCTGTCAGCACAGAGCCCGACGCGGGGCTCGAACCCACGGACCGCGAGATCATGACCTGAGCTGAAGTCGGCCGCTCAACCGACTGAGCCACCCAGGCGCCCCGGGCCTCAGGTATTTCTAATGCATGCTCAAGTTTGAGAACCAATCTAAATTTAATCTAAGTGTTGATGTCCACAAGTTCCATTCCTTGTTCTTTCCAGTTCTCATTCTCCACTCTTCTGGGTAGTTGTTTCTTCTTCTACTACCTCTATAACTGTCACTATTACTACCACTATTAATAGCAACAGCTATCATTTATTAAGCATTTATAACCTAGGCATTATGCTAATCATTGTGCACATTCTATTTAATCTCCACAACTATTCTTTGAAGTATTATTAACCCCACTTTTCAGAAGAAATTAAGGCTTAGAGATGTTAAACAACTTGTCCAAGGTCACCTGACCCAATCAGTAAGTGAAATAGACAAGACTTCAGGTTTTCCTGATTCCAAAGTCCACAGTGTTAACTACTACACTACTCCTAGAATAGTACTATTCTCTTGGCCCTATAGACTGTTACAATTATTCCTAAACTGTCTCATCAACTCTGGAGTAGAATTTCCAATCACCCAGTGGACCTCTCCAAACTCTACACAGGGACCTGATAATTAACATGCCATCATTTCTTCCCTCCACTGCAATTCTGTTACTTCTCCTGTATTTTCTAATTTAATGTCATCATAATCACCAGTTACTAAAGCTAGACACATCTTTAACTTCTCACTCTCTCTCACCTCTAACTGGTCATAACATTTAGAGATTTTAACAACTCTCTATTAGAGAGATTTTAAAATATCTCTACAATCCATCCATTCCTGCTGTCCCTCTTCGGGCTCCCAGCATCTCTTACATATACCCTAACCGGTCTGCTAGCCTCTCCATGCCAATGCAGCTCTGCACGGGAACTGCCAGTTAACTTTCTTATGAGTCCACTTTCCAAGGCCCTCCATCACCAACACGGGGGTTGGAATGGGAGGAGGGAAAATATAGGCTTTTTAGAATGGAATGAAAACCCCTCAAAGTTTGGCTGCAACCATATCTTTCCTGTCTCATCAAGAAACAATTCAAGGTTTTCCAAAAACCCTATTGATATTAATCTCTAGCAACTGTGCTTATGCTCTCCCCTCTTCCTGGACTGTGTGTTTTCCCTTTTACATGTGGCAAAATTCTACTTAACCTGCAGGGCTAAGTTCTATCCTCTTCTTTTTAAAACTTTCCCTGATTCTATCAATTTTTTTTCCTCCAAAGTGATCAATGCCCTCAGCATTTTACTTATTCCAAGGTGATTAACTCTTATCATAACATCCCAAGTTTAGGGGTTTGTCTCGTCTAATGAACATGTAGTAACTCACAGGGTTTGGGTTTACCGTGTCATGTTCTTTGTCTTCCCAGCACCCACCACAATATCTAGCCATAGCCAGCACCCGATAAATATTTGCTGAGTTGTTAAATAATGCAACATTTGGTGTTGCAACTTTACACATGGTAGGTTAGCAATTCAGCTTCAGGTTTAATGGGCCTGAAGAATTTCCACATAACAACAAAAGATATTATGAAGAACAAAGGTTCAATACTCAGCAGCAATATCTTTAATTTTCTCAAATCTTTTTGTCAATGCTTTTTAGCATCCTTCTTCAAACAGACTCCTTTCCCAGCAAACGTTACTTGTATATTTTACAGAATCAGAGGTTAAGTACAAACCTCACAGGGCACTCTAAAAGATAATCCCAAGCAAAACTGTGTCACTGAGAATAGCTGGATAATTGCTTTGGGTACATCATTTCAGATTTCCAGTGGAAAGGCCCAAGCACATTAGGTAGATTTTAGAAATGGGGACACGCGCTGCTGACAAAGTACATAAGATACACTCACATTAATGAGGCATTTATTCAAATTAGTAATTGACATCAGAAGTATACAACAACCCAATCCTGATTCAACCATAATATCCCTTAATTTTAAGTAAGGATAACACTTATTCTTGTCTAAGACTATTCTAACACAATTCCCATCCCACCTAGCAAGCAGCCCCTATCTTGTTATCAGTGAGTGCCTTAGTCTTAACACTTTTCCTTCCCAATCTGCTAAACCTTCTCTCTCCAATATCTCCCTATCAGAGACCTTAAACTACACTCACCAGACATGTAGGTCTCCTCAATATCTCCCTCATCAAGCACATTCACACAATTTTCTCAACATGATACCTTACCTCTTCTCTAATTCAAATTTTATAGCTCTTTCAAAGACCTGATCAAATCTCACCTCTTCCAAAGAGTTCATTAACTCAGCCCACCACAGGTCTTATCTTTTCTAAATTTCTACTGCACTTAAAGTATAGCATCTCACATAGCACCTGTTTACATACTGCCTCATTTGGTTTCATAATGATTTGACATATTTTTGCTCATACATTTGACATACACATAACAAACTATTTGCTTTTTTTTTTTTTCCAAGTAGGTTTCACACTCAGTGAGGAGCCCAATGCAGAGTTTGAACTCACCACCCTAGGATCAAGACCTAAGATGAAGAATCACACTTAGCCAATTGTGCCCAGAGTATTTACACTTTTTTAGAAATTTATTTATTTATTTTTATTTTAGAGAGAGAGCATGAGCAGGGGAGAAGGGTGGAAGAAGAGAGAGAGATTCTTAAGCAAGATCCATGCTCAGTGTGGAGCTCGATTCAGGGCTTGATCTCATGAAAGTGAGATCATGACCTAAGCAGAAATCAAGAGTCTGACGCTAAAAAAAAAAAAAAAAAAAAAAAAAAAAAAGAGTCTGACGCTGCACTGACTGAACCACCCAGGCACCCCCAGTCTATTTGCTCTTTATCAAAAAAAAGCCAGGTTTTCTATGTCATTTGTACCCATATAACTCTTTTCCCTTTTCCCACATATAACATGATGGGGGGGGGGGGGGGGAGAACGTATATTAACTCCTTGATGGACTAAGCTAGATTCATTGATAAACACTCATACACAGTGTAATATATGACAAATACCTTATTGTATGCCTACTCTGTGGCAAAACCTGTGTAGATGCTGAAGATAAAGCCATGAATAAAAAAGACACGACACCTGTCCTAAAAGCTACCTAGTCCAGTGAGCAAGAGACACTGAATTTCCAGTACTCTAGGTGCTACAGAGCAAGATTACTGGTTCCAAGACGTAAGCACCTCAGGCAGCATACTTCACAGATCCTCAGTTATGAAACTGAACCACAAAATTTTAGAGCTGAATGAAAACTTACAAGTTATGTTTCTTCAATTTTCTTGCACAGATCCTGATTAAATTTCAGTATCATCTACCTCTGTTCTAGGCATTGCCTTAATGAAAAGTCAGAAAATACCGACTTTTTCCCTATCTTCAATACTCTTTTCTCCCAAGGATGGCAACTACAATCACCACACATTGACTCACGAGGGGAGCCAGCGCATTGAAAGCACTGGGCTGATGATTTGCTACACCTTCACACTCAGGCTTGTCTGTCCACCAACATTTTCCAGCCCACACGTTGAACAGAATCTGTATTTTGTGCCTAGGAAATAGGACGTCTGTACTTCTATTAAGGAAAATAAAAAACAGTGCCTCCATACTTTTTTTTGGCCCTAGTAATGACAGAAACACAACAGGTTCTGAGAAATAAAACAGCTGATTTGAGTCCAGAGGAAGTGAGAATTTAGGATGGATATCTGCCCCCTGGCCTTAAAATCTGTAGCAACGTGATAAAATGCCTAGGGCAGAGTTGTATGCGTGCATTACGCACGTGCACACACATGTGAAGTTGGAAACTCCAGGCAACAGGTTAGCTGCCCCCTATCAGTACTGACAATCGCCTTCCCCAGGTCGTGGGTGTGTCTGACGCCGCACGCAGGCACTGATTCACAACTCTCTCCATAACAACCGGCTCCTCCTCGGAGCCCAGCCAGGGCAGGGGCGAGGAAGGCCCCAGCAGTGCCAAACTTTCCGAATCCCAGCCCTACTACGTCCCCGGTTCCACCTCCTCTCCATCCCGGTCAACCTCGTCTCAGGCAGGCTGCGAGGCTGTTCTGGGAACCCGGGCTTCTCCTAATTCCGACTCCTCTGTCGGGGAGCCTGGCAAAGCCACCTCGACGCCCCCAGACACCTACTTCCCACTACACCTTCCGGGAACACGCAGTCTCCGTCCGCACCTCGCTGCCGCTTCCCGGAGCGCCAGCGCCTAGGAACTGACCCTCGCCAGCCCCCGTCCCCTCTCCTTCCCCGCCCCCGGAAAAAGCGGCAGAGGGGCGTGGAGCGGCGCGCGCGGGTACTGTGGGGGTGCGCGTCTCCGCGCCCCGGGCCCGCGCAGCAGGTGCGGCCAGGCCCCACCTCCCCTGCGAGGTCCCGGCTACTCACCCCAACGATGTTTCTCTGCGACCTAGCCGCCCGCACGGACGCCTCTTCCGCCTGCTCCGCACCCCCCTTATAGCCACCGCCCCCTCGGCCGCTGCCGTCGCCGCCGTCCTCGCCGCCGCCGCCGCCGCGGCGCGCGTCCGCCTTCACGCACACCGCCGTGGCCGCGCACGCGCCTCTGCGCGCTGGCGTCACTTAGCAACCGGTCGGCAGCGGGCGGGATCCGAGGGTTTAGGGCTCGGATGTGGCCTTTGGCGGGTTTTGCGCCGTTTCCCCACCCGCCCGACCCGTCGCCCTCCTGAGTTGGGGGCCCCAGGGTGTGGCTGCCCTGCCGGCACCTGGCTCCGGGTAAGCACGTCACCACACGTCACTGTGTGGTGTCACCGATCGCGTCACGGCAGATGGGAAGGTCCCCGTCGCGAGGTTCCAGGGCGCCTGTGGCGGAAAGAGCAGCTGCCTTGTCCAGACTGGCGCGGATCCTATGGGCTACTTCTGCAAAGTGCAGGAAGGTTATACAAAAGGGGGACCAAAGCGGGCTGAGGGTGCGGTTAACGCGGAAGACTGCTGAGTGACACTCGTTAACCCAGCAACAGGGTGTGATGGATCGAGCCTTGAACTCCCGTTTCCTCATTTTATAAATGGGGTAACGGTACCCATCCTGCCTACACTGAGGAATTGTGAAGCTAAGATAAAATACTGTATGCGGAGGTTCTTTGTAAAGTATAAAGCCCATTAGACTTTAAAATATTTTTGTTAGAAGGCAGTCGAGCAGGAGCAGATGAGAGCATGGACTTTGGAGTCAGAAACTTAACTTTAAGTCTGATCCTGGCTGATGTTGGATAGTCAGTTTTGCTTGACGCTTGGGCAAACTGGGGTGCCAGGGTTTGGAGACTAACCAAAAAGGACATAATTTCAGGCAAAAGGTGTTTTATGAGCAAAGGTATGGAAGTGAAAAATGGACAGGAAAGAGGTTAGGTCTTGAGGCAGAGAGGCCAGTATTGAGGCCATTGCTGTATTCCAGTTAAGCGATAAGAGTCTTAACAAAGGTATTGGCAGTAGGAATGTAGGGAAAGGAATAGATGTGAGTGCTATTAAGGTGGTAGAATTGACAGTACTGAGTGGGAGGTTGGAGGATACAGTGAGTAGACCAAGTTTCTAGTATGGGTGCCATAGTAGATGGTGGAACCGTTTCACAAGATGGGAAGAAAAATGAGTACAAAGTCTCTGTACTAAGTTAATAGATAGTGGTGTTGACAGCCTCGGAGGATGATCAGATTTGTGGGATGAGATGATGATGAGTTCAAATATAGATATATTTGTTGGGGAAACACTCTCCACTCATGATGTCTCTTTCCATCTGGAGTGAATCCATTAAAATAACACTCCTGGCCTCTCACTGCACCTGCCCCAGCTCACTCCTCCCTGGAGCAGTAACTTTCTGATGGTGATTTTAAAAGGAAAAACTAGGGGCACCTGGGTGGCTCAGTAAATTAAGTGGTTAAGCTAAGTGGTTAAGCACCTGATTGTTGGTTTCAGCTCAGGTCATGACCTCACAGTTTGTAGGTTCAAGCCCCATATCGGGCAGAGTGCAATGCCCTGGTGTTCTCCTGTTCTGGAAGACCAGGACCTGGGGTGGGGTTGAGGGTGCCCGGTCCAGGACTACAAAGTTAGTAAACCTATTTAATTTCAGAGTTTGGCATTATGAAGCTTGCTATCCACAGGCAATATTCAATACCAACTTTGCCAGTTGTATCATACAGAGTAATGGCCCCCCAAAGATGTTCATGCCCTAATCTCCAGAATCTGAATATGCTCCCTCCCTTCCATGGCAAAAGGGACTTTGCAAGGTGTGATTAAGTTAAGAATCTTGAGATGGAGAGATTATCTTCGATTATCTGGCTGGGCTTTGAGGCAGGAAGGTCAGAATCAGGGATAGAGATATGATGAAGGAAACAAAGGTCAGAGAGAAAGAGAGATTTGAAGACTCTGCACTGCTGGCACTGAAGATGGAGCCAAGGAATGCAGACAGCTCTGCAAGCCAGAAGAGGCAAGGGAATGGATTCTTCCTTAGAACGCAGAAAGAACGCAGCTCTGCCGATACCTCGATTTTAGAGGAGTTCTGATCTCCAGAACTCTAAGGTAGTAAATTTGTGTTCTTTACTAAGTTTGTGGTATTTGCTACAACAGGAATAGGAAACTAATAGTCAGTAGTAAAGATGATGGTTGGTCTTCTGCCACATTCTCCTTTATCTGAAAAAGAAGGGTGCAAGTTCCTCAGGTTCCCTCAAAGACTGCTGCGTTGTAACTGTGACTTGATGGAGGGAACCTCCATATCCAGAGGAAAACATCCAATAAGCAGTTGAATTACACAGATCTATGAATGAGGAGAGAAGTTGAGTCAAAATAAAATAGATTTAGAGGACGTTAACTTGTAATTGGTAATTTAAGTCCTAGGCATGGATGAGATCAATCAGGAGAAAATCTAGAAGAAACAATAAAAAGGACCAAGGAATACAGTCCCAGGAAGCACTGACTTTAAAGGGGAGTGACAATGGGGGGTGGGGGAGAGGGGAAAGTGGGTGATGGGCATTGAGGAGGGCACTTGTTGGGATGAGCACTGGGTGTTGTATGGAAACCAATTTGACAATAAATTATATTTAAAATAAATAAATAAATAAATAAATAAAGGGGAGTGACAGATGAACAGAAGCCCACAAAGAAGTCTGAGGAACAATGGCCAGAGAGATAGAAGAGCTAGGTGAGCATAATGCCTCAAAAGCCAAGGTTGGAAGGAATTGCCAGATGGAGATGGGGTCATCAGAGTCAGAGATTACAAACAGGTTAAGTATATCAATGGCTGAAAAGCACTGACTAGATTTAGCAACACAAAAGGGATTGGTGACCAATAATAATGGCTTTAGTAAAGTAGTGGATATAGACATCAAATGACTGGGGTCTGAAAGGCAGGTCAATATAGTGGATTGGCCTTGGGACTGGTTGATGGGAGTTTGAGACTCTAGTCTTGCTTGGTTCTGGCAGTTAACTAGCTGGGTAACCTTGGGCAAATCACTTAACTCTTCCAGGCTTTGGTTTTCTCTTGTACCGAAGGAGAGATCAGGCTGAGCCTATGATTTTCACATAAATTCCTAGATAATCCCCCCAACTTTATATTAGACTCATTTGCTTGTAACAGCACACTTCAAATCCTACTTAGATTATTTCACCAAACATTGAGTGTCAGTATATTTATATACTAGCTTCTGTCCAGGTGGACATGACCCAGTTATCTGAGAAGCTCACAATTTTGGAAGGGAGATAAACACATAACGATATAACTAATTGCTGTAGTTCTTTTTAAAACAAAGCAAGGTACAAATTGAATGAACTCTTAACTGTAACACAGTACACTATGTGCTGTAGTAGAAATCTGTATGAAGTGACATGGAGTATGTATAAAGTGATACAGATAAGGGAGTAACTGATTTTGTCTAATTGAAATCAAGGTATTTACCTACTCTCTCAGGTAGGCACAGCATACCTCAAAGGTGGATGTAACTGTACCAAGACATTTTCCACGGTGATTAAAAAACATGAGAGCTCTGCTAAGCCAGTGCTGATCATTTAACATTCCATTTAGGTAGTTTTGTTGTGATCTGAAAGATTATTCATGTACAGCTACTTCCCAGCTAAGAACACTGTTTAACTGGAAAAAATGGACATACATAATAGTTGAATGCAAGAGGAATTTTTTTTACTTTTCTACCAAATCCCAGAAGAAACAGCTATTTGTTATATTTCCATGCTCTATTACATTTGCTCATCTAATTCTCGTGTATTATCTCATTTAATTTTGCAAACATCAGCTTTATTGTATCAACAACTGACATTATATCTCTGTTGTAGCAGGTCAGGATACAAAGTTTAAATAATCTGATCAAGGTCATACTAACAACAGTTAAGTAGTACACTAAGATTTGGACCCAGCACAGGCATCCTCCTTCCAGGAAACCTTCCCTCAGGCTCTTGGTTTAAGTGCCCTTCCTCTGTACTGTTACATCATGTGCACACCTTTATTTTAGCATTTACTGTAATTACGATGATGCTTGCTCTGTTCCAGGTCCTGTTTTAAGTACATAATAGGCATTAGCCCACTTGAGCCTCATACCAGCTCTTTGATATTTGTGATATTAATCACAATACTATAAATCAGGAAATATTTTTCCTGATTTTCACAAATTAATAACTGATGGGGCCAGGATTCAGCCCTAGGCAGTGAGGGTCTAGAGTCCATGCTTTTAACCTCCAGGCTGCTACCTTTATACCAAGCACCCCCTGCTAACATGGAGGAATTCTAGACGATTTAGTTTCCAGAACTCATCAATGCAGTTACTGTAGGAATGTTGTTTGTGTGTGATATTGCTTTGTATTCCTTATTAAATGAACACAAGAGAATTTTTTCTCAGGCCAGATGTCATGAACCACTTGGCTATACTTGAGTAACTGATATGTTTTCTCTGTATAGGCAATGTGAATTATATAACTGGCTGTTGTCTCCTTTCACTTTGACTGCCTAGAAGTTCCAAGTAAATTTGTGCCTCAGCTTTAGTAACTGCGTTGGCCTGCATATCTGTATTCTGTTGGTTTGAAATTTTTCAAACTAAAAAGTTGGGGGAAAAATAATCTAAACTCTTCTTTATTTTACAAATTTTTGACAGTGTACATTTATAATTACAAATTTAAAAAAGCAAACAAAAGCATGCTTTCATCAAATGATTTCTCAGACTTTACTCTGTGGACAAGAACTAGTTTCAGGTTAAATTCCATGAGTTCAATACAGAATCCTAGTTCCTAGGAAACCAGGATTTCTGCATTTCTTGTAAGTCCAGATGAATAGAATTTGTGTTCAGATATATCAGAAGATATTTCAAGTAGAAGCAAGTTGTGGCCCTCCTTGTTTTTAACCTGTTGCTAAGTAATTTGAAACCACTTTCAATCTACCATGGATTCTTTTGACATATGCTACCTTGCTTTAGAGATAGGAAGTTGATTATCTTCCTTAATGCTGATATTTTATTGTAATGATCTTTAATATACAGTTGATTTTGTGGTTTACCATTGGCTGAAAGAATGGATAAAGATCACCTGTCCTAAAATTAAAAGTATTATTTTGGTGCATGTTCTCAAGTTTAATTGGCTTCGATCCAGTAACTTAACACCAGATTCATTTCTTTATTTAAGGGTATATTTTGCAAGTAATTCCTGCAGGTAGATTTACTGGATAATCCACTAAAAGTCATTCATTTCAGGGGAGCATTCAGATTTTTCTATAGCCAACGTGAACAACTGATAATTTCTTCTTTGAAGATTTTTCAATCCAAATCTTCATTTTCCAACAGGGCATTCAGATGCCTCAGGGATGAGTGAGCGCTGTACTCTTCACACAACAGATTGTTGCCAAGTCGTGATAGGAGCATCCAGGGTTGCCAGACTTGAAATCTATTGATCTCTAAGTATTGGTAACTAACATGAATTTTGTCGAAACAAAACAAACAAAACAGTATGTGGATTTGCAGACCCTCTGCTCAATTGGGTAGAACTTTATGGACTTAAATACTTATTAATTTTTCTTATTTTTGAAGAGTTGTTTTTAAAGGAAAATCCTGGGTTCCTTCTAGTTTGTCACTCTGTTCACCACTTTGTAGACAGAAGTGTTTCTATGTAGGTGAGAATCTCATTGGGACTTATTCTTCACAAAAGGCTGTCAACGATCTGCTATTTGCATTACTGAATTCTAAATATGAATTAGCCTTCAGTCAACTACAGAATATTAGCTGGTTCATTAGAAAATTACATACCTGATTGTATTATCCTGAGCTCATACACACATAAACCTTCCTTGCCCCCCTACCAGGAGCCTTTTAATGACTTGTTTTTGAATATTGTGTCTTCAGCATACATTAAGGGATTCTAGAAGAGACAGCTCCACAGAGCCCACTAGTGTGTTTACTGTAGAGTTTTTGTGCATTCAGTCATTTTATGTTTCTCATGGAAAATCCCATGAGAGAATTTTTTTTCAGAGCCAAGTGTCATGAAATGCTTGGCTATCCTTAAATAACTGAATATGTCTTCTTTACAGACAAGTAGATTATATAATTGGATGTGTTTCCCTTTTCACTTTGGCCATGATGAAGCTCTGAGTCAAGTTTCAGTTCAGCTTTAGTGCCTGAATAGGAACCTGTGGCCTGCCTATCTGCATTCTAATTTGTTTCCTGGTCCTAACCTACTTAAATTTGGGTTTTCTATTGCTCAGACTTATTTATAACTTTCCACATGCTATGTGTAATTGCACTAGCCACCTCAATTGATTGTGGGAAAATGTAGAGAAATGAATGATAAACATTTAATGATGACTACCTTAAAGGTAGCCACTTACCCTTCAAGCAGGAGTTGAAACTTAAGTTTCTTCCATGCTGATAACAATGTCTTGTTTATAAGGTCTCTAGGGTTTCACTTCAGCTAAATAAAGCTAGGAATATGAATTATTTTCAAAGAAGTTTTAATGTCATTGCAAATCTTTACCATGTCATTCTTTTAATTTTGCTTTTTCCTTCTGATAGAGGTAGATAAAGTAATGATTGGCAAACATAAGTAGGAAACTTCAAATCCCTAATTCTCCAACCAAATAATTTCTCAGAACCTCTCTATATTCTTTTAGTAAGCCAGAATTTTTGTAATCTAATCTAAATTATATTCTTGGTTTAAATTCCTTTCTACCATGTATTAGTGATCTGATTTGTATTCACTGATGTATGTATTTGCACATATATGCTTTAACTGAAGGTACATGGAAAATCTTAAAGCAGAATTCATCATTGTCTTAATACATCTTTTATGTTGGTTAATTTAAAGGTAGAAAGGCAATTGAATACCCCATAACAATTAGGCATTGTCATCAGACGATAATGTGCCTATGATGTAATATTTTAATCTTGTAATTATCCTGAGAATAGGACAATAAGCCTTCTTTGAAAGTGTAAGTTAAGAAATAACAAGTGTTGGCGAGGATGTGGAGAAAAGGGAACACTTATGCACTGTTGGCAGGAATGTAAGTCAGGGCAACCACTGTGGAAAACAGTATGGAGCTTTCTCAAAAGATTAAAAATGGAACTACCATATGATCCAGCAATTCCACTTCTGGGTATATATCTGAAGAAAACAAAAACACTAATATAAAAACATATATGTGCTCCCATGCTCACTGAAGTATTCTTTAAAACAACCCAGATACGGAAATAAAGTGTCCAACAGATGAATGGATAAGGATAATGTGGTATATATGAACAATAGATATTATTCGACCATGAAAAAGAATGAAATCTTGCCATTTACAATAACTTGGATGAGCCTTGAGGGCATTATACTAAACGAAATAAGTCAGACAGAAAAACAAACGCCCTATGATCTAACTTAAATGTGGAATCTAAAACAATAACAACAAAACCAAGCTCAAACGTCCAGAGAACAGATTTGTAGTTACCAGAGGCAGAGGATGGAGAGTGGATGAAATGGATGAAGGGAGTCAGAAGGTACAAACTTCTTTTTTTTTTTTCTTTTTTTTTTTTTTCAACGTTTTTTATTTATTTTTTGGGACAGAGAGAGACAGAGCATGAACGGGGAAGGGTCAGAGAGAGAGGGAGACACAGAATCGGAAACAGGCTCCAGGCTCCGAGCCATCAGCCCAGAGCCTGACGCGGGGCTCGAACTCACGGACCGCGAGATCGTGACCTGGCTGAAGTCGGACGCTTAACCGACTGCGCCACCCAGGCGCCCCAGAAGGTACAAACTTCTTATAAAATAAGTCATGGAGATGGAATATACAGCATGGTGGCTGTAGTTAGTAGTATGGTATTGCATATGTGAAAACTGCTTAGAGAGGAGATCTTAAAATTCCTCATCAGAAGAAAACCAAAGAGTGTAAGGTAAACAGTTACAGTATACCACAAATTTTGTAATCCTGTTTTGTCATTTCTTAATATACCAGGAACCTCAAAAAATTGAAATAGCACAGACCTGTTTCCTGTTTCCGTTTTTATTCACAGGTTACCATGTACCAGGCACAGAGGGTGCCTAAAGGACTAATAGTCTAAAACTGCGCTGTCCAATATGGTAGCCTCTAGCCACATGTGACCTTTTACATTTAATTAAATTAGAAATTTGGTTCCTCAGTAATACCAGTCACATTGCAAGGGCTCAATAACCACATGTGGCTATAGGCTGGACAGTGCATGTGTAGAACACTTCTATCATTGTACAAAATTCTATTGGAGAGTGCCAGTCTAAAAGTCTCATAGGAATTTCAGTCTCATAGGAATTAAGAAAGGTCATGTGTTAAGTGTGTGTAAGAATGACCTGGGGCAGGGCATCTGGGTGGCTCAGTCAGTTAAGCATCCAACTTCAGCTCAGGTCATGATCTCGTGGTTCACGAGTTCGAGCCCCAGGCTCTGTGCTGACAGCTCAAAGCCTGAAGCCTGCTTCACATTCTAGGTCTATCTCTCACTCTGCCCCTCCCTTGCTCTCTCCTCTCTCTTGCTCGCTCTCCCTCTCAAAAATAAACAAAAAAAGAGTGATCTGGGGCATGTCGCGTCCCACTGCCAAAGATTTTTAAAAAAATTTTTTTTTAATTTATTTTGAGAAAGACAAAGAGAGGGAGCAGAGGGGGGGCAGAAAGAGAGGGAGAGAGAGAATCCCAAGCAGACTCCGTGCTGTCAGCATGGAGCCCAATGTGAGGCTGAAACTCACGAACTGTTAGATCATGACCTGGGCCGAAACCAAGAGTCGGATGCATAACCGACTGAGCCACCCAGACACTCCTAAGAGATTCTGATTAATGGATATTGTGAGTCTTTCTTAACAATACCTCCAGATGATTTGATACAGAAGGTATGCATATTTCATTGAGAAAAATCAATTTAGGGTCAATGGGAATAGCCCAATGGAGGGATTCTGTATTTCCTACCTAAATGACATCTGGGTGCTTAAGCCAATTTAAATTTGATTAGGAGCGGGGCACGTGGGTGGCTCAGTCAGTTGAGTGTCTGACTTCAATCTGGATCATGATCTCATGGTTTGTGGGTTCAAGCCCAGCATTGGGCTCTGTGCTGACAGCTCGGAGCCTGGAGCCTGCCTCGGGTTCTGTGTGTGTCTCTCTCTGCCCCTCCCCTCCTCATGCTTTGTCTCTCTCTCTGTCTCTCAAAAATAAATAGACGAAAAAAAAATTTTTTTAATTTGGTTAGGAGAGATAAGAGTGCTGGAACTATAGTCATACCTTGAGAGTTAATGGAGCATTGTATACCCATTATGTGTCTAGAGACATATCAAAGATTATTATAAGTATCTTTAATTTTCATGTTCTCTTCAGAGTCATTGGAGGCGTGTCTGTCCCTTGTCTTTTCCAGCTTCTGGTGGCAGCCAGCGTTCCTTGGCTTGTCGCCACATCACTCCAATCTCTACTGTCACTGTCAGATTGTCTTGTTCTCTTCTGTGTCAAATATCCCTCTGACTCTTTCTTACAAGGACCCTTATGATTGCATTTAGGGCCCACCCAGATAATCCAGGATAACCTCCTCATCTCAAGATCCCCAATTTAGCTACATATACAATGACCATTTTTCCATATAACGTACCACTCATGGGCCCCAGAGATTAGGACCTGGTTACTTCAGGGAGCCATTATTCAGCCAAGTGCAACACATTTATACTTACTTTTATGGACTTAGAGAATGGTGTTGAAGGACAGGTATACACCAACTTTTTAATGTAAATTTCTTCAAGATAACTGTTATTGGAGGAGGAGAGGGCAACTATTCACTTTTTTTCTATATACTTTGTTTGGCTAGCTAAAGATAATAAAGTAGACAAACTTTAAAAGGGAGAAAGAAGAGCAAAACTTTCAGCTAAATGCAAACAAAAAGAAAGCAGAGGTGGCAATATTAAGTTCACATATAATGCAATTCAAAATCAACAGCATTACACAGAGAAAGAAAGGATATTTTGTATGATAAAAGCCCAAGAAGTGAAGATCTGTTATAAATCTTTATGTATCAAACACTATAGTAGCAAACTATATAAGGCAAAAACTTTTCAAAAATTTACTTAGGGGACTTTAGTATGTGTTTCTCAGAATTCAATGCACCAAGTAGACAAATAAGAGGAAGAGGAGGGGGAAGAAGAAAAAGAGGAAGGAGGAGGGGGAGGAGATAGCAGTGGCTGTGGAGGTTACTTAAATTCTCAGTGACTTTGATCTAGCAGTTGTAAATAGAACTTAGTAGCCCATAACAGAAGATACATACTGTCCGCGAGTGTCAAGCATATGTTTGTTCACAAAGAAAATTATAGTAAATTTCGAAAGGAAGAAGTGATACAGTTCTCATTCACTAGCCACAATGCAGTAAATGACATCTAACATCAAAAGCTTTACTATGTGACCAAAACAGTTCTGAGGAAAAGGAAAAACTAGTATTTTTATTTTTTTTATTTTCATTTTAACAATTACCTCTTTATTTATTTATTTTTTAAATTCCACTTCAGTTACCATACAGTGTTAAGTTACTTTCAGGTGTACAATATAGTGATTGGACAACTATACATTACTCAGTGCTCATCGTTAAGTGCACTCTTAATCCCCCTTCACCTATTTCATCCATCCCCCACCCATCTCCTCTCTGCTGACCAGTTTGTTCTCTGTAGTTTAGAGTCTGTTTTCTGGTTTTTCTTTTTTTCTTTGTTCGTTTGTTTTTTAAATTCCACATGAATGAACTCACATGGTATTTGTCTTTCCCTGTTTTATGTCACTTAGCTTCATACTGTCCACATTGTTGCATATGGCAAGATTTCATTCTTTCTATAGCTGAGTAATCTTTCACTGTGTGTGTGTGTGTGTGTGTGTGTGTGTGTGTGTGTGTGTGTATACACATATATAGAGATATATACAGATATATATACACACACATATATATCACATCTTCTTTATCCATTCATCTATCAATGGACACAGGCTGCTTCTATAATTCGGCTAGTGTAAATAATGCTGCAGTAGACATAGGGGTGCATATATCTTTTCAAATTTGTGTTTCCATATTCTTTGGGCAAATACCCAGTAGTGGAATAACTGGATCATAGGGTAATTCTATATTTAATTTTTTGAGGAAACCCCATACAGTTTTCCACAGTGGCTGCACCAGTTTGCATTCCCACCAACAGTGCAAGAGGGTTCCCCTTTCTCCACATCCTCGCCAAAACCTGTTTTCTTGTGTTTTTTATTTTAGCCGTTCTGACAGGTGTGAGATAACATCTTATTGTGGTTTTGATTTGCATTTCCCTCATTAGTGTTGTTGAACATGTTTTCATGTGTCTGTTGGCCATCTGTATGTCTTTGGAAAAATGTCCATGTCTTCTGCTCATTTTTTAATTGGATTATTTGGTTTTTTGGGTGTTGAGTTGTATAAGTATATATTTTGGCTCCTAACCCTTTGCCAGATAGGTCATTTGCAAAGTATCTTCTATTCAGTAGGTTATCTTTTACTTTGTTGACTGTTTCCTTTGCAGAAGCTTTTTATTTTGATGTAGTCCCAACAGTTTATTTTTGCTTTTGTTTCCCTTGCTTCAGGAGACATATCTAGAAAAATGTTGCTATACTCCATGTCAGAGAAACTGCTGCCTGTGCTGCCTGTGCTGGATTTTTATGGCTTCAAGTCTCACATTTAGGTCCTTGATTCATTTTGAGCTTATTTTTGTGTATGGTGTAAAAAAGTGGTCCAGTTTCATTCTTTTGCATGTAGCTCTCCATTTTCCCCAATACCATTTGTTGAACATTCTTTTTCCCATTGCATATTCTTGCCTCGTTTGTCATAGATTAATTGACCATATAATCATGGGTTTATTTCTGGGCTCTCTGTTCTGTTGATCTATGTGTTATTTTTGTGCTAGTACCATACTGTTTTTATTACTACAGCTCTGTGGTATATCTTGATCTGGGATTCTAATGCCTCCAGTTTTGTTCTTTTTTAAGCCTGCTTTGACTATTTGGGGTCTCTCGTTCCATACAAATTTTAGGATTATTTGTCCTAGTTCTGTGTAAAATGCTGTTGGTATTTTGATAGGGATTCCATTAAATCTCTGGATTGCTTTGGGTAGCATTGGCATTTTAACAGTGTTTGTTTTTCCAATCCATGAACATGGAACATCTTTCCATTTGCTTGTGTCATCAGGAAAAACTAATCTTTTTAAATGCACTTTTCAGATTTTAAAGTAGTATTGATAAGTAATCATTCAAGAAATTAGAAAATAAAACAAGATAAACTAAGAAATTTGGGGGATAATGATAAAGAAGTGTGCCAGTTATTGTCAGAAAAATTCTGTGTAACGAGCAGTCACAAAAATCTCAGTAGCATACAATAAGCACTTATTTCTTGCTTGTGCAGATCAGCTAAGGTCACTCTGTTTCAGGCTCTCGGACACCTGGGATGGCTCTGCTCCATGCATCCCATGCTGGGCTCTAGGCTAGAAGGGCAGTGGCTGCCTGGAGCATATTTTTCTCATGGTGATGGCAGCCAAAGGGTCCATTTTACAGCAAAAGAGGTGTAGCAGTGGACACATGGCCACAGAACTTACTAGATCTATCACGTACTGCACCAACAGAGTGGTTCTGAACTTCCTACTTAAATGGCATGTGGATGCCTGAGCCAGTTCAAATTTGATTTGGAGAGATAAGAAGCTGCTGGTACGAGAGTGTGATGAGAAGCTCTTCTGAAGGTGTAGCTGAGGTGTCCACTTGGAGATAGAAGCCTGCAATGATGAGACGCCATCTGCCAGGGCACATCATATACCCTAAAGCAAGTATCATTATTAGTATTGTACACCCAATAGGCATTATATGGGTTCAGGAACCAGTGGATAGAACTGTAAGCAGCCCCTGCCTGCCACCATTGCTTGGTTATTCACTTGGGGCATTTGTGCTTCCTATCCCTACAGATCTTGGCCCTGCTTGTTTGGAGGTTCTTGCTCCCAAATCCGGGGAACACTGAGTTAAGGGTGGATTCTGCTAACAAGTCCTCCAGGTGTTATAACTTGCCACTAATAGCCCCAAGTAGGATAGCTATTATTGCTTTTAAACCTACTTTACTCCTGATAGTTTGCTTTGCTGTTGTGCTGTAGTTGTTTTGTGCAGTTTGCCTCCACAAACTATAACATTCACAGAACAGGATCCCTGTCTTATACTTCCAGCCTTCTGGTTTTATGAAAACACTTAATATTATTGATTGTGTGCTCCCAGTCATGCTGAGCACACTACAATAATAAAATAATAATTGGATATAAATCCGTTAAGGATTTATATGAGATTTATAAATCCTACAAGGATTTATATCCTATTATTCATGTGACATGATGTTTTAAAACGTTAACTTTTCTCCCAACATTTCTGTGACCCATGGCCCTTCTTCACTCAGGCGGCTAGAACACACGCCTTAGGAATGTTACAAAAGGAGAAAAGCCTTTAACTTTCAAAAATATAAGCCTTTATGCTGTGAGTTGTGAGGAGACAGGTCACGAGGGAGAGCTCTGAGACCTGGTGAATCCCCAAGAAGAGGCCGTACCTTCCTCTGCGCCTGTGGGTTAAGGTAAAGGGAAATCAGAGTCCTGAGACAGAGTATCTTCAGATCTGAATGGAAAAGGGCCCTTTTTCTGACTTCCAAGGTAGAAACCTGGACGTCAGCAAGATCCCTGAAGAAATGGTGTGAGAGATGTCTAATAGGTAGGACCATATATAAACCTCATGAGTTAAGTTCCCCATGGAAACATCCCCTTGTGATGTAGGAGCTGCAGAACCATCCAGTGCTCCCTTGGTAAATGTTGTAGAGGAGAACCCTTAGCCCCAAAGATTTCCCTGACAGCATGGAAATAGTGGAATGGAAATAGCTGACATAACATGGAAATAGCAGAATAAAATCACAAGGGAGGGAACAGACCTGAAAGAGCCTCGGCAATAAGAATGAATGATGGACTAACAGCAAGCCACATTAGATCTATAACAAAGGACCAAACAGGACACTTGACATTTTAGCAAATGCCAATAGAATGGTTCTCCTGTGGAAGATCAGATGCTCACATTCCCCCAACCTTCTAGACATTACAGGAACTTAAGATTTTACCTCAGAGAACAGCAGCAGGAGAGATCCTGAATTTATTGAGATTCATTTTCTACCTAACCCCCTCAGAAAATGGGGCCTTTAAACTATGTGCAATAGGAATAAAAATTCATATTCTTTCACCTCTGAGTTTGTAGATTAGATATGAATCCCTTATATTCATTGCTACAAATAATGAGTGTTTTACTATATAACAATGGGAGAAAAAATTCATATTTTTGGAAATATACTTCTCTGAGATCAGTGGCTTTAAAAAGGAGTCTGTACAACAGTGCTTCTCAAACTATTGTGCACACTAATTGCCTGGAGATCCTTTGAAAATAAAGCTTCTCATTCAGTAGGTCTCAAGTGAAGCCTGAAGATCTTAATTTTTAACTAGCCCTCCAGTGATGCTGATGCTGCTGATACAGGGACCACCCTTGGGAGTAGTGAGGCTGTTCAATATACTGGTAAGAGGATTACAATATGTTGGTCCTCCAAATATATTGACTAGCACTTTCTCAAATAAACACAGGTGACATTCATGCTCGAAGTGTGCCATTGACTTGAGGTCCAATTTTGGACTACAGTTTTTCGTTTTGTTTTTTAAATTTTTTTATGTTTATTTTTTATTTATTTTGAGAGAGAGAAGAGAGAGAATGGGGGGTGGGAGGGGCAGAGAGAGAGGGAGAGAAAGAATCCCAAGCAGGATTTATGCTCAGCGTGCAGAGCCTACCACAGGGCTCAGTCCCAGTCATGAGATCATGACCTGAGCCGAAATCAAGAGTCACACACTTAACTGACTGAGCCACCCAGGTGCCCCTGGACTACAGTATAAAATAAAATAAAAAATGAATATAAGAAACAAAGAAAGTTCTTACAGAATCAGTCAGCTAAGAGCAGACAATATAGATAAAAATACAATGCTTACTAACTTCCTTCATGGATTATCACTTGTTTCAACTTTTTTTTTTTTTAATGTTTATTTATTTTTGAGAGAGAGAGAGAGAGAGAGACAGAGTGCGAGCAAGGAAGAAACAGAGAGAGGGAGACATAGAATCAGAAGCAGGCTCCAAGCTCTGAGCTGTCAGCACAGAGCCCAATGAGGGGCTCAAACTCATTAACCATGAGATCATGATCTGAGCCAAAGTCAGATGCCCAACTGACTGAGCCACCCAGGCGCCCCACTTGTTTCAACTTTTAAAAAATTAAACATTCTCTCTAAATGTTAAAAGAAATTTTGAATGTCACTGAATTGAACTTTCTCATCTAGAATGTTGTCTTTTTAACTTAATATAACTTACTATAAAAGCATGTCATAATTTTTAATATGTCACCATCCTGAACAGAAGTTTAAGTAGCAGACAAAAACATGTTAAAATACCTCATTGTATTCAAAAGGTGAAAAAAATCAAATGTTAGCAAATCAAACAATATTTCTCATTCTTTTCCAGATTATAAAAATGATGCTTATTTTAAAATATTTTTTTTTATTTTACATTTATTTATTTTTGAGAAAGAGTGAGACAAAGCGTGAGAGGGGGAGGGGCAGAGAGAGAAGGAGACACAGAATCTGAAGCAGGGTCCAGGCTCTGAGCTGTCAGCACAGAGCCTGACGTGGGTCTCAAACCCACAAACTGTGAGATCGTGACCTGAGCCGAAGTCTGATGCTCAACCGACTGAGCCACCCAGGTGCCCCAATACTTGCTTATTTTAGAGACTTTAGAAAATACAGAAAAATATAAGGACAGAAATAAAATCACTGATAATCTCAGCAGCCAGGGATAATCACAATTTGATACATTTCCTTCTGGTCATTTCTTTGTGTACTTGTTTTCTTTTAAAACAAAATCAAGAAAGTAATGTACATAAGTTCACATATTGCTTTTTCATTTAGTGTATCTCATGAGTATCTTTCTATATCTTTAAATGTCTGTTTAAAACACAAAGTGTTGAAATAGATAATATTCTCTCACATGAGGATGCTATGATAGTTAACTATTTCCCCATTTTTGGACAGTTAAGTTGTTTCTAAGTTTTTGCTATTATGAATAATGATGGAAGCAATAAATAGCATATAATTTTAAAACTAAACTGATTATTTTCTAGGAAATAGAACTCCCAGAATATCACAATAACACTGGATAAAAGGATCCAAACATTTAGAAAAAAAATGTAATGTTTATTTTTTTTTTTTTTTTCAACGTTTTTTATTTATTTTTGGGACAGAGAGAGACAGAGCATGAACGGGGGAGGGGCAGAGAGAGAGGGAGACACAGAATCGGAAACAGGCTCCAGGCTCCGAGCCATCAGCCCAGAGCCTGACGCGGGGCTCGAACTCACGGACCGCGAGATCGTGACCTGGCTGAAGTCGGACACTTAACCGACTGCGCCACCCAGGCGCCCCATGTAATGTTTATTTTTGAGAGAGAGAGAGAAAGAGACAGAGAGACAGAACATAAGCAGGGGAGGGGAGAGAGAGAAGGAGACACAGAATCTGAAGCAGGCTCTAGGCTGTGAGCTGTCAGCACAGAGCCGGATGCAGGGCTTGAACTCACAAACCACGAGAACATGACCTGAGCCGAAGTCGGACGCTTAACCGACTGAGCCACCCAGGATCTGAACATTTTAAAGTCTTTAATGACTCTTGAAACCTAATGCAAAATTGATGTGTCAATAGTTTGGATTAAGTCTATGAAAGTGCCTGTTTCGTTACAAGTACAGCAGTCCTAGGTATTGCCATTTAAAAAAAATCTCCTGTAATCTTTGCTAATATTGATAGGACTCAAATCGATGCATTTACAGTAAAAATTCTCTTAACCAGTTTCCACTTCACTGATTATTGCTTTGATTTGACTTACCATTTCCTCAGTAAAGAACTGATGCCCTGGCGGGCTGAATAACTATAACCAGTTGGTCACTCTCTTGGACACCTGCACACTTCCACTTACCTGATGAGTTGTGTGCTTATCAAGTCAGTCGTGTCCACTGACAGATCACATGTTCAAGAGTTATTCTTGTAGTTATAAGTATATAATTTAATGAAATATATAAAACAATAAAATGAGTTTATGTACAAGGAAAGCTGAATATCCTGAAGAACTCTCAAAGACAGCTAAAATAACTTGCTCCTGAATTAGAGGCAAAAAAACATGTGAATAAGGAGAAAAGCATGAAACTATGGATTCTGAACTCAGATTCCTTTGTAAATGCTTTAAGTTCACACTCCACTTTAAAGAAACTAGATTTTAGATCTTAGGCCAGTGGTTCTCCACAGGGCATTACTGACCCCTAGGGGTAGTTTTGGAAACTCGTGGGGCATGGGTTTCACAACTGGTTCTTACTGGACAAGGGATAGGGCTGTGAGACATCCTGTAAAGGCCTGCACAACTTTGAAAAATCTCACCAAGTATTCATACAGGTAAAAAGCTTGCATTTCCCTTCAAGGAAGTGGGCTTCACATATTGATTACCTTCCATGGAGCACAGAGTGGAAAGAGGGTGGGTGGAAATTGACTTCACAGTGAAGAAACAACAAAAGCTACCTCAGCCAAGTGATCAAGATTAATAGCAACATTGATACATCGTGTTGATAATGTGCACCCTTGATCAGAAGTGCTGAGGACACTTTATAGGCTTTCTCCTAAAAACCCATAATACCAGTTTCATTATGAGAAAAAATTCATATTAATAAAATTCCAACTGAGAAACACTCTATTTAGCACTCCTCAAAACTATTAAAATTCTCAAAAACAAGGAAAGTATGAAAAGCTATCACATCCTACTGGAGTCTAAGGAGACACGACAACTATATGTAATATGGTATCCTGGATAGGATCCTGTAACAAAGAAAAGTAGCTGAAAACTAAGGAAATGTGAATAAAGTGTAGACTTCAGTTCATTAGTGGTGACAAAGGTACCATACTAATGTAAGATTTTAAAAATAAAGGAAACTGGGCATGGGGTATATGGGAACTGTGCTATCTTTGCAACATTTCTATAAATCTAAAACTATTCTAAAATTTCTAAAAATGTAAAGTACAAATTTGCAACCAGTAGGTAAGTCCTGCACAGGATAGTGCTGATAGGCAACTATTATATTATAACCTTCAAAGTGGCTAAGAGACTAGATCTTAATGGTTCCCACCACAAAAAAAGACATATTTATGTGACATGATAGAGGGGTTAGCTAGCTCTAGCAATCATACTACAATATATAAATGTATCAAGTATACACCTTAAACTTACTCTATCAATATTACTTCAATAAAAAAATTATAAACCCACCTTTTTATTATCTGAGCCTAGAACTCCTATTTTACTTGTTACTTATATCATTTTAATATTCGCTAGGGACAAACTTTCCTACCTACAGAAGGAATACTATTCTTTTATTCAAAACTTCAGCAAGAATTTGATCACCATTTTGGAAAATGACATTTTTAACAGTAACATTATTCATGTTCTTTGGCCAATAACACATACTTGTTATCATCATTACATACATACGTAAACTTACAGCTCTTTATAAATCATGAATTCGGTCTTTATTTTAAAATATCCAGGGGCGCCTGGGTGGCTCAGTCAGTTGAGCGTCCGACTTCGGCTCAGGTCATGATCTCGCAGTCTGTGGGTTCGAGCCCCGCATCGGGCTCTGTGCTGACAGCTCAGAGCCTGGAGCCTGCTTCTGATTCTGTGTCTCCCTCTCTCTCTGCCCCTCCCCTGCTCATGCTCTGTCTCTCTCTCTGTCAAAAATAAACATTAAAAAAAAATTTATAAAATATCTAATAGTGTTGGGCACCTGGGTGGCTCATTTGGTTAAGCAGCTGCTTCAGTTCGGGTCATAATCTCACGGTTCATGGGTTCGAGCCCCACATTGGGCTCTGCACACACAGTGGAGCCTGCTTTGGATTCTCTCTCTCCTCTCTCTGTCCCTCCCCAACTCATGCTTTCTCTCTCAAAAATAAATGAAAAAAGATAATAAAATACCTAATAGGGTTAACAGTACTTGAGTGAGCAGTTTTACTTTTTCACACCTAAGAGGAAGCACCTGACTTCATTGTTTTCTAGTGTAGTAGTATCTGGGCATTTGTATGTTAAAATTCATGTTGTATTACAAATTGGTTTCACTTTTCCTTTATATTACAATAGAGTCACTGGACTGACCATTTCTGGAATTGTGTATATAGGTAAATTATATGTGAATTTCATTTTAGGATAGTGGGTGTGATCGATGTTATAAATGTTCCCACGTAATAATAAAAAGAGTCTGCTAAGTCTGATAGGGTTGAGAACTACAATCTCAGACCAGGCTTTTCAAGGGCAGGAAATGTCTGATTTCTTACAGGTCCTCAACATTTAGTTTCACCCTGTTGCAGTTTCTGTGTATGCTACTCAGAAGCCGTTATTTGCTCCTCCACATTGTGGAAGTCTCAGTTTTGACCCAGTGCCCATCCTCAGGTGGGCAAGTAAATATGATCCATCTAAGCCAGAGAGGCCATTCCCTTTGTCAGTGATTAAAAACAGGCAAGTGATCCAGATGTAGTCAAGACATGAGGGGAATGCTGAGGAGTTTTGGGAAAGGCTTTAAAGTCATTAAAGACACAGGAGGAACGAAAGTCATTTCTTTTACTGGACATTGTTGGATTATACTGGACACCTGGAATCGTGGTAGGCATGCACCTTTGATCATGAGTATTAGTAGCCCAGAAAGAAAATGCTGAGAATGTCAGTTTGGGAAGGGTGGAAGGAAACCAGCGATCTTGATATTTCTGAACCCTCTATCAACCCATTTTTAGAACCTCTGAAGTGCTTGACATCTGATAGTGTTGGGTCTTTTCTTATTGCCAGCAGCAAGCATCCTTACTAATATAACCCTCTTCACAAGCAGTTGTGTTGCTAAGGAGTATTTATACACACTGTAAGCATCGTGCTCAGAATGCTATGTAGGGAAGCTACAGGAATTCTCTCTCAGCCATCAGCACCTACTTCAAACCACTGTATTATAACTGAGTCCCAGGCTTAGCTGTGAAGGACTCACATGAGACTGATTTTACATTGACAGCTACACAGTCTTGTGGTCCAACTGTGGAAAACAAGAAAACTTGTGCTCTATGTCACTATTTCATATCACCACTTTTAGGTAAGTTAATTGGGAAATCGCTGAATTGTCCCAATCCCTCACCTGGTGATCCAATATACATCTTCTCAATGCATACAGAGATGAATTAAGGAATACACAAAGGCTGTCTTTTGGCAAGTTTTACTTAGCAAGTAGAGCAAGCTTCTTTCCATAGAAACAAGGTTTAAATGACTGACTTGTAAATCTAGTCACCCTCCCATTTGATAATTCTAGTACCTAACATGTGACATTGGTCTTCGTTGGTTCCCACAAGTCACCTTTTGATAGTTGGTCCTTCTTCTTTTGTACTTTTCCTCCCACATTGCTTTATCCCTATTTACTCTTTCCACCTTTCCCACACTCCCTTATATACACTATCTGCTTTTGTAGGATATGCAGATTTACAGCTATTCCAAGTTCAGAGTGAGCCTGTAAGCCCTTTCAAATTTCTGCAGGCTTTCTTAAAAAGAACTGGACAGTTTACAAATTAAACACGGTCTTATTTAAAAGTGTACTTTATTTCAGTCTGTAAGTCCTGCTATTTGTTTGACTTGCTCACATAATCCATTCCATCCAAAAAAGAAATGTCAGGTGCTTGTAGCCATGTTAGCACAGTTGGCACAGCCTACCCAAAGGTCTTCCACTGGAGCCTATGGAAAATCTAAAATGTCAGGTAAACCACAAACTGGACGTTCTTATTCTCTGGGCCACGAGATTGTCAAAATCAGTTTGGTTTCTTAAAATCCACCAAATATCAATGGCAAGGAAGACCATAGAGCTGCTCTCTGATAACTAAGTAATGTTGTCACTGAACATAATTTACCCTAAATGATTACTTGGCATCAGGAAGACCTTGGGGTAGGGGCTTTTCACGAGTAATACAAGCGCTGCTTGCCCAGGAATAAGCAGGTGTCCCCAGAGCAGTTGTGTGCTACAGACTTCCTCCACCCTTTCTTCCCTCTCCGTGGTTCTCAGGGCCCAGAGCTGAGAGGACAGTTGTGTTCAAGCTCACTGGAGGTTTGCACAGCAGAGATGAGTGGAGAAGGTATTGTGAGGCACTAATTTTTGAGGTAAAATCTAAACGCTAAAAATGATCATCAGAGCTCAAGCACTGGAGCCTATTTATATTGCCTTCAATTCCATTAAAGTTATTTACGTGTCTAGCCTGCTTGCTTTCTCTCAGGATGAAGGATAGCTGGGAGGTTTAAACCAGATACAGTATGCGACAGTCTAGCCCAGTGTCTGCATACCCAGTAAATATTACTCCCATCTACCTCCCCATCCCCAAATAAAGAGGTTAGTCCTTGAACTTTGAAAGTACTTCGTGAATAAGGAGAAATTAGTTTTCCTATCAACATCCTTGTCAGTCTGATTCTGAATTGCTCCCAAGACTACCTTCTCTTTTGTAAAATAAACACCTAATACTGTTTGAAATATACATGAAGTTTCATTTTTGTTCACTGTTCTTTACTTTCCATTGTGAAGTTATTTCTGAGGAACTGAAACCCCAGAAGGTAACCACAACAAAAACTTGTCAATTTTTTTTTTTTTTTTTGAGAATGAGGATTCAAAGGCAGACTTGTAGAGAAGTCATATTCATATTTAGGTAACAGAAGCCAAATGCAGCCTCTGAAGGGAACTGTTCTAATTATTATCTAAAAAAGTAAAGTTATATAACTACATTCAAGGACACAAGACAAAGCACTACTTTAAAACCAGAATGACTGAACAGTTAGGTGAAACACATAGCTGAAATAGAAAAGGGGAATGGACTTCAGAACAATTTGAATTGGGACAATGATCCTTCAGTCCTAGATGTTTCTATTATCTGAATATCTTGATTAACACTATTTCCTTTTTACCTCCCACAAGGTCTTCACTGAAATCGCAAAGCAGTATTCTCACAGAACTAAATAATGGTTGTCATTTTGTTAGGATTCAAAATTTCAATCCAGTAGCCATCAGGATCTTGAATAAATGCCAGGCCTTTCATTTTACCTGTAAGATAAAATGATTTTCATTATAGAGAGACTTTAAAATTTTTTTTAATATTTTTTATTTTATTGTTCATTTAGAATATTTTTTATTCAAATTTTATTTTATTTTATTTTTATTTTCTTAAATTTACATCCAAATTAGCATATAGTGCAACAATGATTTCAGGAGTAGATTCCTTAGTGCCCCTTACCCATTTAGCCCAATCCCCCTCCCACAACCCCTCCAGTAACCCTCTGTTTGTTCTCCGTATTTATGAGTCTCTTATGCTTTGTCCCCCTCCCTGTTTTTATATTATTTTTCTTTCCCTTCCCTTGTGTTCATCTGTTTTGTCTCTTAAAGTCCTCATATGTTTGTCTTTCTCTGACTAATTTCACTTAGCATAATACCCTCCAGTTCCATCCACATAGTTGCAAATGGCAAGATCATTCTTCATTGCCGAGTAATACTCCATTGTATATATATACCACATCTTCTTTATCCATTCGTCCATTGATGGACATTTGGGCTCTTTCCATACTTTGGCTATTATTGATAGTGCTGCTATAAACATTGGGGTGCATGTGTCCCTTCGAAACAGCACACCTGTATCCCTTGGATAAATGCCTAGTAATGCAATTGCTGGGTCGTAGGGTAGTTCTATTTTTAGTTTTTTGAGGAACCTCCATACTGTTTTCCAGAGTGGCTGCACCAGCTTGCATTCCCATTTATTCAAATTTTAATCTGCATTTTAACAAAATACGTTGTTTTGTTTATAGTTTTAACCTTAAAAAATTCTGTCAGTGTTGCCCAAATACATGTTTCTGAGAATAACTCACATAGTATCTTCTACACATAGCTGGAAGCCAACCCTCCTGAAATAAACTGTGGGACCAGCTGCAATTTTAGGAATCAGATTTTTACTTCATCTTCATGATATATTTCATGCTACCCGTTGAGTAGTCAAAGAGACTGTCTTATTTAAAAAAAACTTGTTTTGTATTTATTTATTTTGAGAGATGGAAAAAGCACGAGCAGGGGAGGGGCAGAGAGAGGAGCAGGGAGAGAATCCCAAGCAGGCTCCACATGGCCAGCACAGAGACCGATGTGGGGCTCAAACCCATGAACTGTGAGATCACGACCTGAGCTGAAACCAAGAGCTGACACATAACCCACTGAGCCACGCAGGTGCCCCAAGACTGTCTCATTTTATTTTATTTATTTTTTTTTTTAATTTTTTTTTTTCAACGTTTTTTATTTTATTTTTGGGACAGAGAGAGACAGAGCATGAACGGGGGAGGGTCAGAGAGAGAGGGAGACACAGAATCGGAAACAGGCTCCAGGCTCCGAGCCATCAGCCCAGAGCCTGACGCGGGGCTCGAACTCACAGACCGCGAGATCGTGGCCTGGCTGAAGTCGGACGCTTAACCGACTGCGCCACCCAGGCGCCCCAAGACTGTCTCATTTTATTTTATTTTTTTTTTTATTTTTTTTTTTTTTTTTTTAACGTTTATTTATTTTTGAGACAGAGAGAGACAGAGCATGAGCAGGGGAGGGGCAGAGAGAGAGGGAGACACAGAATCTGAAACAGGCTCCAGGCTCTGAGCTGTCAGCACAGAGCCTGACGCGGGGCTCGAACTCACGGACCGTGAGATCATGACCTGAGCTGAAGTCGGACGCTTAACCGACCAAGCCACCCAGGCGCCCCAAGACTGTCTCATTTTAAAGAGGAAAATAAACTAAGGAGGTGTTGGAGCAGGCAGCATGGCATACCCACACAGCCAAAAGAGTCATTGGCTTGGGGCATAACAAACTCTTTAAACACTATTCTAAGTCACTCGAGCTCTGCCAGTCAGTCTTTCTCCCAGGAATTCATAACTGGGATTGAGAAGCTAGAAGGTCTAGTAGTAGAGTTGTTTGCTTAAGTGCAGAAATGTGACCTCAGCAATCTATTTTGGGACCAAGATGCTAAATTAGTTGGACTCCTATCTCTCTCTGGCTCTTTTCCCCAAGATCAGCCCCAGAGGAACATATATGGAAAATGAAAGAAAAAAAAAAAGTGAGACACCCTTGGGGTGATGACTGAGGACTGGAAAAAGTGGGGGTGGGGTGACTGTTTTAACCTGGTCCATGTGGGAATGGATAGTTTGGGCCTGGACCAGAAGGCAGTCCATCACAGCTGTGGGAGAATAAACAGAAGGGGTTTTGTTAATTTGGCTCTTGCTCCTCCCTGTGCCTTGGGCATCAGCTCCTACCCCCACGCTGGGGGAGGTTCAAACTACTGGTTCAGATGTCCTCAGGAGTAATTAAGGGCAGTACCAAGTCTTATGCCTGTGAGGAACGGACAAAAACAGGTGAGAAACAACTGATCTCCCCAGCCTTCACTTTCCACACAAGGTTAGGGAATAACCATCTCGGAAGGAAGTGCCTCCTACTAATACTCCTTTTCTCTGAGGGACAAGGGGGAAGATGTGACCTGAAGAGCTGCTCTGCAAAACATGAGGTGTTTAACTCTCGTTTTCAGGTGGCTAGGAATCTCTGCCTGGCCCATCTTCCTGAGATTGTGTGAGCTGTTAAAGAGTGGGGTCTAGCCTCCCCCAGTTCACATTCTCTGATGCACTGCAACAGTAACAGTTGCAATGAAAAGACTCCTCAGAGACCAAAGTAACAAGAATTTGAGGAACATAACCATAAAACAGTGGATTATAGATTCGAACAGAACAAATATCAAACCAATGGGCCAAGAGCTATTAAAATATATAAAAGTGGGGGGTGCCTGGCTGGCTCAGTCAGAAGAGCATATGACTCATGATGTCACGGTCCTGAGTTCAAAGGAAAGTAAACTTAAGGTTTTACATTCAACAAAACTGCCATTCATAGAGAAAGGTATGGGTCTGAGGTATACAAAGTTAAAACTTTTGCCTCACAAACCCTTTAAAAACTATTTTGGTTGAGATTCTTAGTAAAGGGACAGAAAAACCCACAAGATGCTGTAAGAGATACACAGAGAAAAGGTCGTCAAATACTTTGATATATGTATTATTTTCAAAAAGCCAAGGCCAAGTGGCACCTGGCTAGGTCAGTTGGTAGAGCACGTGACTCTTGATCTCAGGGTTATAAGTCTTAACCCCACATTGGGTACAGAGGCCACTGAAAAATAAAAAAAAACAAAAAACAAAAAAAACACAAGGCCAAAGAAAGGAAAAATATATCAGTAATATCCCACTCTGGGAGGATATCTGGATATCAAATCTTTTCATGGAAAACAAAAGGATTAAAATGAAATGTGAACTCTTTCAAACAAAATTGAAATAATAAATTATGATGGCAGAAACAGATCTAAGTAAAATAATCATAATATGTGTAAATCCAACAAAATGTAGATATATACACTATTTCTAGAGACGGACTTAAAACCTAAGGACATGCAAGGGTTGCAGAAGAATGAAAATGAAATACCAGCCATTATTAACCAAGAAGATGTGGTGTAGTTACATGAAAATCAGATAAAATAGGCCTTATGGAACTTGTTTTTGGATGGCTAGATACATGCTGAAATAGTAAAAACTGGTGGCCAGTGACAGAATGTGGTAAAGTCAAAAGTGGGGGAGAGAGCCTAGGATTTTTTTGTTTTTTAAGTAGTCTCCATGCCCAGCGCAGAGCCCAACACGGGGCCTGAACTCACAACCCTGAGATTAAGACCTGAGGTGAGACCAAGAGTCAAATGCTTAACCAACTGAGCCACCCAGGTGCCTGAGAACATAGGTTTTTGATGGCTCTTCCAGACTCTAAGTCTAGTCCCTTGTGAAGCCACCCTAGTTGCTGTCTTAGTTCCCTAAGATACCCAGGTATTTTTCCAATAATTCCTCTGTTTTCCTTACACTGGTTGAAACAGACTTCTTCAAAGTTCCTTGCACCCAGAGGGACTGACTATATCAGTACCCACTGTGGGTGCTTAGTAAATGTTACGTAACTCAAAGGAGAGGCCTGCGGAAAACCAGTAGCAGACTCACCATCATCAGGTTTCTTCACAAATTTAACTCCCAGTTCTTCAAATCTTTTACAAGCACCATGTACATCAGGAACAGCAATTCCAATGTGACCTGAGGTGGTCATCCCCAAAACAAGGCAGGCAGAAGGAAGAAATAATTACTTCAGGGTATCCAAGTATCACAAGTAGCTTCCAAAAGTAGTTTATTTCAAAATATAAGACACCTGAAAACAGACTGAGTCAAATAAGTTCAAAACATATAGTAAAGAACAAGAATCTAAGTCTTGGTTGGGTATAATAACCAGTAGCTCTGGATAATAAATTATGTAAAAGAGGCCTGATAGTGGGGCTCATGCATAGTTCAATCTGTTAAGAATTACTATATCATGAAAGAGTAATCCTTTATTCATACTGAATAGGTTTGTTGTGGACACTGCATACATAGCAGCCAATATAAACCTACAATCCTGTCATCCTAACTGAGAGATTATAGACAGGGGCAGAAGTGTATGCTAGCAGAAATGGGGATTCTTATCAACCACAGGTTTTGTTTTTTAAATTAAAAAGTCCACTGGAAGTATAATACTGAGACTGAAAAGTAAAATCATTGTGAGAGAGTAAATGTAGAGTTTAGGTAGAGACTACAAAATTAAACAATTCCTAAATCAAATTTTTCCTGGAAAATGAAAATAACCATACTCCTAAGAAGTTGATTATTCTTAATATGTACACAATGCACAAATCACACAAATCCATGTATATTACATACGCATAGGCAAACGTACCAAATCCTCGAGGGTCTGAGTTGCCACTGTGGTAACTCTGGGTCTCATCATCTTCGGTGCCCCAGTTGCTACAAAAGGAGGGAAAACATAATTACAAGTGACTGGTAGAACAGATATTCTGAAAAGAAAATTGCAACAATCTCTTTGAAATCATACCATTTAAATATACTTGGTTTATTCCTTACTACTGTAAATATTAAGTTTTCAACCACAGAAAAGGCAAATGGGCAAAATATGATTTTAATTAGGCTAGGGAGACAATAAAACCAGGCATCTGGATAAGACCAATAATGATACCAACAGCAACTGTCATTTATTGTACTTTATTGAGGATACTTTCTTTGAGGACTTCATTAAATCTTTAACAACAGCTCTGTGGGCTAGATTTGAGTCCCCATTTCATAAATGAGACTGCCATGGAGGGAGGTGACAGAACTTGTTCAGGGTGGCAGAGCCAGACTCATGTCTAGTCTGTCTGATTCCAGAGCTGTTTTGAATCAGGGACACACTAAATCACACACTCTGAAATAAATGCTCTTTTGTTAGTTGTTCAAAAGGACACAGAAACAACGTAAAAAATTAAAAAAAAAAAAAAATTTCTAAAATCCTGAAGTTATGAAGACGTTAGTTACAGTGCTTCAACATTCATTAGCTGTAGTTTGGCAAGTATCTTGCCAATTCAGTCCTACATTCTCTATCTAAAAGGCAAACTAGCCCTACCCCCTTGCCCTACCCACCAAAACAGTACAAAGACCAAAGATCCATGATAAAAGACTCAAACTGTTGTAAGGAAAGAAAGGTTTAAGAAAATGTAGAATATATATAAAAAGATAAAAACTCATACTCACTGTGTCAGTTCAAGTGTGGCTTTCCTGGAGAACACCCATGCTACTTTTTCATTTTTATCTTTTGGGATGTCATTTTTTTCCTCATAAGCCAAGAAATAGATTGAAAATTTCATAGTGGGAAAATCTGATTTTTGGAGTAGCCTACAATTAAATAACAAGTTAATCAATTAGCAATAGGAAAATTTGACTCATATTAAAATCAGTATGACAATATTCAAGTTCTACTAAGAATAAAAGCCCTATGTAGTGAGGCTATTTAATAGGAAAAACAGGAAAATCAATGAAAATATCTCACTAAAAAAAAACCTATTTATCTGTAAATATCAGTGAAATTAAAAAATTTTAAAAAGCAAACTTTCATAATTCAATTTTTCAAATATAATAAAACTTATTTGGGATTATGGTACTTGCTTATAAATGGCAAAATATCCTCAAAAGAAAATTTTGTCTAATTTTGGTGAAAAATACAACGTATTACCTTATTGTTCTTTCAGATATATGGCATTCAGTTAAATAAAATACATTTACTGAGTTCTTACTATGCCAAAATTAGGAAAAGAAACTAAGGATAAATGGTTAAAAGAGAAGGAAGGACAGATGAGTATCACAGAAAATGGGAATGTCAATGAGAAAGTGGTTAACCATATGAGATCCTGCAGAAAGGTCAAACAGCATTAAGACTGAGAATGGGTCACTGGATATGGAAAGGTCCTGCGAGGCCACTCTCAGCAGCATGGGGCAGGAGAGAAGGGAAGGTACCCAGGTAAAACAGCAAGCATGGTTGACCTATATAGGTGATCGGTGATAATGGGAAAGAGGGCAAGGGAGCAGAAGGCAAGAATCATGCTAGAATGGAGAAGACTTAAGATTGTTTGTAGGTTAAGGGAAAAGAGCCATGTAAAGGCCACTTTTATGCAAACAGGCTTGAGCCATGGAATGTAGAAAGGGCCTATAGGGACCACCTGGCTGAACACAGACAGGCCCATCAGGCGCCCCACCTCACAGGCCCTAATTAACCAATAGGCTACTTACAACCAGGAAGAGCTACCAAAAAAGGAAGAATTCCATACATTGCCATACGTCCTCATCTTTCCCTTTAAAAACAGCCCCCACCCACTGCTTCCTTGCAGACACCTCTCCTTTGCTGTCTTGCCCCCCACTCCCCTGCAGTATATTCAATAAACTTCTATACCCTTTGTTCTGCCTCAGGTGAATTCTCCCACCTCCCGTGCCACAGCTTCCTCCCAACTGATTGTTGCCCCACGTTTGGGGCACAGCCTCTAATGGAGAGACATCCTATTTAGACACCACAAGCCAGCAGAAAGGGAATAACTGATGTGAGACAAAGAGTGAATGAATTACTAATCCTAAAGTTTTAAAAAACGTAATTGAAGTCATGGCCTATAAAGTGAGTTTAAAGAGTATAAGATTACTTTGCAAGGAGTAGGGTAGAATGAGGATGTATGCAATTTTATTTAGATTATTGAGGATTAAGCGCTCAAAGATGGCCCTATTTGTAATCAATAAGAGGGAATGGTTGAAGCCTACCTAGCAAATGGAAATTTCTAAGTTCTATTTCAAGTCTTTCAATTATCACTGCTATGTAATATGCCTTGGTCCACTGAGACCCAGACATTGACTTATCACTAATAAGATTTACTCTAACATGTTTATAATAAGGCATCAAACACCTCAAATACCGTCATGAAAAACAATCTCTGCACTTACTAAAACAGATTGCACAAGCCTTACAGACCAATCACGTGGGAACTAGAGCAAATAAACCTGTTGTATAACCTGCTTTTCTCAGCTGAGTATATCTTTCAGTATAATGTCAAGTTGCACCCTGTTTGGAGGCTCTTGAAAAACAAGGTCAACACTGGAGTCGATCAGACCTGGATTCAAATTCCTGCTCTGCCATGTACCCATTGTGGCATCTGGGGCCAGTAACTTAATGTCTTTAAACTCTGGTTTCTTCCTTCATTTGTAAAATGGGATATAAACTATTTCATAAGCTACTACGGAAACTGTATGAAGAAACATATACAGTGCCTAGCAAATACCAAGTCTTCAATGTATTTGTTTTCACTCTTTTAAATGTACTGTAAACATACAAAACTACTTTCTCTGGAAAGAATAACAAGAAACTGCTAAGAGCAATAATCTTTGGGGAGAAGGACTGAGAAAGGGAGGTGACCATTTTTCATTTTGTATTTTTCTGAACTGGTCAGATTTTCTAAACAAACATATGCTGTATTACTTGAATTTTTCTCTCAATGGAAATTAGGCAGTAAAATAAAAATCATTTACTTTTATTCTTTATGTATCTATATTGTCAGAAACAAACAAACTCTCATGTTATCTAGGGAAACAAATCAAGAAAAATAAAAAGCTTTAAGGATTACAAGATCAGTAGACACTACCTATTCAGCAAAAGAGAACACATGCTGTAAAAATGGGACGGATGGCCAGTTTTCAGTAAACTCATTTATTTGCTAAATAATGCATGTTTATAACTACATCTTTTCTGAAGTAAACAAGAGGCCATAACATTGAAAGGATTTGAACACATTAAGGGTTAAACTTGCAGCTCCCAGAGAGAACAGAGGTAGAGAACACACAAGTACTCATCCCTTGCTGTCCAGAGAGCCTGGTTGGCACAGAGAACTTGACAGAAGCCCTGGCAGGTCAAACCTAGTCCCAGACTCCTGACCAAAAGGACTTCTGTGATTTTTTTTTTTTTTTTTTTTTTACTTTAGTTTTGAGAGAGAGAGAGAGAGCGAGCAAGTGCACTCGCACAAGTTGGGGAGGGGCAGAGATAGAGGGAAACCCAAAATCCAAAGCAGGCTCCAGGCTCTGAGATGTGCAGGGCTTGAACTCATGAACTGTGAGATCATGACCTGAGCTGAAGTCAGACACTTAACCAACTGAGCCACTCAGGCGCCCCAGGACTTCTGTGACTTTTGAAGAAAAGTTTAATCTGTTTTTTTTTATTTTTAATGAAAACATTCCCTGTATTTACAAAACTATGGGCACAGGGAGGGGCCAAGATGGCAGAACAGCATGGAAGTTTTTTTTGCCTCTCTCGCCCTTGAAATGCAGCTAGATCAACACCAAACCATCTTGCACATCTTGAAACCTGATATGAGGATCAACACAACAATCTGCACAACTTGAACCAGAGAACTCAGCAGGTATATGGTGCGGAGAGGTGAACTGGGGAAGAGAGAAACCATGTAGGGCAGGGAGCTGGTTTTGCTCGTGGAGAGGATAGAGACAACGGGGAGAGTACAGGAAAAGCACCCTGCCCCCTGAAAGCAGCTGAAGAGAAAGAGTGGAAACACCTGCAAGGGACTGAATGAGAAAGGGAGAAAGGAGAAAGGAAAGGGTTTAAATACCATTAATGACTCTATCTACAGGGGAGTAGAGTCTGAAACTCCGCAGCTTAATACCTGGCAGAGCTTTGATGGGAAGGGTGAATCCCCAGGAGCAGACGGTGAGGTCTGAGGGGTCCTCATGCCACACAGGGAGAGGCAATTCCCCTGCTGGGAGGACATATGGGAGAGGCTGTGCAGCCTCCCCACAGGCAAAAGTCCTAGTGGACCTGGGAAAACAGTCATATTCGCTAGTGGTAGAACAAGGACATTAAGGATTCACTGAAGCCTGGCATCAGATGTGTGTTGTGACTTACCATTATCCCTGAAAAGCTGCAGCTACACAATCACGCAAACTTTTTCTGGGGTGGGCTGGCACCTGGCTGCAGTCTCACAAACTTTCCTGGGGGTGGACCAGCACCTGGCCATTGCTCAGCATCTGAGGTGGTCAAAGCCGTAGGGCCCTCAGAAGTGAGGGGTTTGGAAACACAACCCCAGTTGAGCTAAAACTCAGGAGGGAGGTGCCGCCTGCCAAGCTGATGGCTTGATCACTGACAGTATAGAAGAGGGAAGTAGACAGAAGCCAGAGACAAAGGAGGGGTGCTTGACTGCCAGTGGGTGAGAGCACAGAGTTCTCATACTAGAAACTGGGTAGCTGGGTGACACCATTTTCACACCTCCAACACATGCGCATACACGCCTACACACGCCACAATGATCCACCCCAGTAAACTAAGCAGCACATCGAGTGGAGAACAAAGCTGTTACACCAAGCCCCAGCCAAATGGGTCAATGGTGCTCCAGAAGAACACCACAAGTGTCTCTGCCTGCTTAGTTTACAGACTATAAAGTGCTTCATAGTTTGACTTCTAGGGGAAACTGGATGTAATTTCAATCACATTTCTTTCTGTTCACTGGTCCATCTATTCAATGTTTTTTCTTTTTCTTTTCTTATTCTTGAATACAGAAAGAGAAAAAAATTTCTTTTTATTTCCTTTTTTATGAAAAAGATTTTAATTTTTTCTACAATAGTTTTTACTTTTTTGTAAATTTTTAAAATTCTATTTTACTTTCATCACTTCGTTTTATTCTATTTTACTGTATTCATTTTTTTCCTTTTCAAACATTTTCCTTTTTTTCTTTTTTATCTTTATCATTTTTTTCTCTATTGTATCAAGCTTCTTTCAACAACCAGACCAAACCACACCTAGAATCTAGCATCCTTTATTTGATTTCTTTGTGTTGTTTTTAATTTTTTCATTTTTATTTATTTATTTATTTTATTAATTCTTTTACTTCCTTCAAAATGATGAAATGAAGGAATTCACCCCAAAAGAAAGAACAGGAGGAAATGACAGCCAGGGACTTAATACAGACACAAGCAAGATATCTGAACCAGAATTTAGAATCACAATAATAACAATACTAGCTGGGGTTGAAAAAAGCATAGAATCCCTTTCTTCGGAGATAAAAGAAGTAACATCTAGTCAGAACAAAGTTAAAAATGCTCTGAGATGCAATCTCAAATGGCTGCCATGGTGACAAGGATGGATGAAGCAGAAGGGCGAATCAGCAATATAAAGGACAAACTTATAGAGAATAATGAAGCAGAAAAAAAGAGGGAAACTAAGGCAAAAGAGCACGATATAAGAATTAGAGAACTCAGTGACTCATTAGAAAGGAATAACATCCGAATCATACAGGTCTCAGTAGATGAAGAGAGAGAAAAAGGGGTAGAAGGCTTATGTAAGCAAATCATAGCAGAAAACTTTCCTAACCTGGGGAAAGACACAAACATCAAAATCCAGGAAGCACAGAGAACTCCCATTAGATTCAACAAAAACCGACCATCAACAAGGCATATCATAGTCAAATTCACAAAATACTCAGGCAAGGAAAGAATCATGAAAGCAGCAAAGGAAAACAAGTCCTTAAACTACAAGGGAAGAGAGATCAGGTTCACAGCAGACCCATTCACAGCAACGTGTCAGGCCAGAAAGGAGTGGCAAGATATATTCAATGTGCTGAATTGGAAAAATATGCAACCAAAAATTCTTTATCCAGCAAGGTTGTCATTCAAAATAGAAGGAGATATAAAAAGATTCCCCAAAAAAAACTAAAGCAGTTTGTGACCATTAAACCAGCCCTGCAAGAAATTTTAAGGGGACTCTCTGAGGGGGAGAAAAGATGGAAAAAAAAAAAAGACCAAAAACAACAAAGACTAGAAAGGACCAGAGAACACCACCAGAAACTCCAACTTTACAGGCAACATAATGGCAATAAATTCATATCTTTCAGTACTCACTTTACATGTCAATGGACTAAACACTCCAATCAAAAGACACAGGGTAACAGAATGGATGAGTAAACAAAAATCCATCTATATGCTGTTTACGAGAGACCCATTTTAATGACCTGAAGACACCTTCAGATTGAAATTAAGGGATGGAGAACCATCTATCATGCTAATGGTCAACAAAAGAAAGCCAGAGTAGCCACACTTATATCAGAGAATCTAGATTTTAAAATAAAGAATGTAACAAGAGATGAAGAAGGGCATTATATCATAATTAAGGGGTCTATCCACCAAGAAGATCCAACAATTGTAACATTTATGCTCCAAACTTGAGAGGACCCAAATATATAAATCAATTAATCACAAACATACAGAAACTCATTGATAATAATAGGGGACTTCAACACCCCACTTACAACAATGGACAGATCATCTAAACAGAAAATCAACAAGGAAACGATATTGTTGAATGACACACTGGACTGCACGGACTTACATATATTCAGAACATTTCATCCCAAAGCAGCAGAATACACACTCTTCTCGAGTGCACATGGAACATTCCCCAGAATAGATCACATACTGGGACACAAATCAGCCCTTAACAACTACAAAAAGATCAAGATCATACCATGCGTATTTTCAGACCACAACACTATGAAACTCGAAATCAACCACAAGAAAAAATTTGGAAAGACAACAAATACTTGGAGATTAAAGAACATCCTACTAAAGAATGAATGGGCTAACCAATACGTGAAAGAGAAAATTTAAAAGTACATGGAAGCCAATGAAAATGATAACACCACAGCCCAAACCTCTGGGACGCAGCAAAGGCGGTCATAAGAGGGAAGTATATAGCAATCCAGGCCTTCCTAAAGAAGGTCGAAAGGTTTCAGATATGCGACCTAACCTTACACCTTAAAGAGCTGGAAAAAGAACAGCAAATAAAACCCCAAACCACCAAAAGACAGGGAATAATAAAGATTAGAGCAGAAATCAGTGCTATTGAAACCAAAATATATATATCTATCTATATATATATAGATAGATAGATAGATATATGAACAACAGATCAATGAAACCGGGAGCTGGTTCTTTGAAATAATTTAAAAAATTGATAAAACCCTAGCCAGTCTGATCAAAAAGAAAAAGGAAAGGACCCAAATAAATAAAATCAAGAATGAAAGAGGAGAGATCACAACCAACACAGCAGAAATACAAACAATAAGAGAATATTATGAGCAATTATATGCCAATAAATTGAGCAATCTGGAAGAAATGGACAAATTCCTAGAAACATAATAAAACTACCAAAACTGAAACAAGAAGAAATAGAAAATTTGAACAGACCCATAACCAGTAGAGAAATCGAATAATCAAAAGTCTCTCAAAAAACAAGATTCCAGGGCCAAAAGGCTTTCCAGGGGAATTCTACCAAACGTTTAAAGAATTAACACCTATTCTTTTGAAGCTGTTCCAAAAAATAGAAGTGGAAGGAAAACTTCCAGACTCATTCTGTGAAGGCAGCATTACCTTGATTCTAAAACCAAATACCGCACTAAAAAGGAGAACTACAGACCAATTTCCCTGATGAACCTGGATGGAAAAATCTTCAACAAGATATTAGCAACCGGATCCAACAATACATTAAAAGAATTATTCACCACGACCAAGTGGGATTTATACTCTGGGATGCAGGGCTGGTTCAATATCCACAAAACAATCAATGTGATTCACCACATCAATAAAAGAAAGGACAAGAACCACATGATCCTCTCAATAGATGCAGAGAAAACATTTGACAAAATACAGCATGCTTTCTTGACAAAACCCCTCAAGAATGTAAGGATAGAAGGATCATACCTCAAGATCATAAAACCAAATATGAAAGACCCACCGCTAATATCATCTTCAGTGGGGAAAAAATGAGCACTTTCCCCCTAAGGTCAGGAACACGACAGGGACGTCCACTCTCACCACTGTTATTCAACATAGTATTGGAAGTCCTAGCCTCAGCAATCAGACAACACAAAGAAATAAAAGGCATCCAAATTGGCAAGGAGGAAGTCAAACTTTCACTCTTCACAGACATGATACTCTCTATATGGAAAATCCAAAAGATTCCACAAAAAACTGCTAGAACTGATCCATGAATTCAGCAAAGTGGCATGATATAAAATCAACGCACAGAAATCGGTTGCATTCTTATACACCAACAATGAAGCAACAGAAAGAGAAATCAAGGAATCGACCCCATTTACAATTTGCACCAAAAACCATAAAATATCTACAAATAAACCTAACCAAAGAGGTGAAAAATCTATACACTGAAAACTATAGAAAGCTTATGAAAGAAATTGAAGACACAAAAAAATGGAAAAATATTCCATGCTCATGGATTGGAACAACAAATATTGTTAAAATGTCAGAACTACCGAAAGCAATCTACATATTCAATGCAATCCTAATCAAAATTGCACTGGCATTCTTCTCAGAACTAGAACAAACCATCCTAAAATTTGTATGGCACCAGAAAAAGACCCCAAATAGCCAAAGCAATCCTGAAAAAGAAAACCAAAGCTGAAGGCTTCAAGATGTATTACAAAGCTGTAATCATCAAGACAGTATGGTACTGGCACAAAAACAGACACTCAAGATCAATGGAACAGAATAGAGAACCCAGAAATGGACCCGCAAACGTATGGCTAACTAATCTTTGACAAAGCATCCAATAGAAAAAAGAAAGTCTCTTCAGCAAATGGTGCTGGGAAAACTGGACAGCAACATGCAGAAAAATGAACCTGGACCACTTTCTTACACCATACACAAAAGTAAACTCAAAATGGATGAAAGACCTAAATGTAAGACAGGAAGCCATCAAAATCCTTGAGGAGAAAGCAGGCAAAAACCTCTTTGACGTTGGCCGCAGCAACTTCTTACTCAACACATCTCCAGAGGCAAGGGAAACAAAAGCAAAAATGAACTATTGGGACCTCATCAAGACAAAAAACTTCTGCATGGCAAAGGAAACAATCAGCAAAACTAAAAGACAACTGACAGAATGGGAGAAGATATATGCAAGTAACGTATCAGACAAAGGGCTAGTATCCAAAATGTATAAAGAACTTATCAAACTCAACACCCAAAAAAATAATCCTGTGAAATGGGCAAAAGACATGAATAGATATTTCTCTAAAAAAGACATCCAGATGGCGAACAGACCATGAAAAAAATGTTCAACATCACTCATCATCAGGGAAATAGAAATTAAAACCACAATAAGATACCACCTCAGACCAATCAGAATGGCTAAAATTAATAACTCGGGCAACAACAGATGTTGGTGAAGATGCAGAAAAAGAGGATCTCTTTTGCATTGTTGGTGGGAATGCAAACTGGTGCAGCCACTCAGGAAAACAGTGCGGAGCTTCGTCAAAAAACTAAAAGTAGAACTACCCTATGACCCAGCAATTGCACTACTAAGTATTTATGCAAGGGATACAGGTGTGCTGTTTCAAAGGGACACATGCACCCCAATGTTTATAGCAGCAGTACTATCAACAATACCCAAAATATGGAAAGGGCCCAAATGTCCATTGACGGATGAATGGATAAAGAAGATGTGGTGTGTATACACACACACACACACACACACACACACACACACACACACACAATGGAGTATTACTTGGCAACCAAAAAGAATGAAATCTTGCCATTTGCAACTATGTGGATGGAACTAGAGGGTATTATGCTAAGCGAAATTAGAGAAAGACAAATATCATTACAACTTCACTCATATGAGGAATTTAAGATATAAAACAGATGAACATAAAGGAAGGGAAGCAAAATAATATAAACACAAGGAGGGGAACAAAACACAAGGGACTCTTTTTTTTTTTAACGTTTATTTATTTTTGAGACAGAGAGAGACAGAGCACGAATGGGGGAGGGTCAGAGAGAGAGAGGGAGACACAGAATCTGAAACAGGCTCCAGGCTCTGAGCTGTCAGCACAGAGCCCGACGCGGGGCTTGAACTCACGAACCGCGAGATCATGACCTGAGCCGAAGTCGGACGCTTAACCGACTGAGCCACCCAGGCACCCCCACAAGGGACTCTTTAATACAGAGAACAAACTGAGGGATGCTAGATGGGTCAGGGGTAAGGGGAGGGGCTAAATGGGTAAGGGGCATTAAGGAGGACACTTGTTGGGATGAGCACTGGGTGTTATACATAGTGGATGAATCACTGGAATCTACTCTTGAAATCATTGCACTATATGCTAACTAATTTGGATATAAATTTTAAAAATTAATTAAATTATTAAACAAATTATGAGCACAAATAGTTTACTTACGTCATTCCAAGAATTCTAGTATAAAAATCCAGTGACTTTTTAGGATCTTTAACTCGTAGCATGGTCTGCTGAAACAGAAAATCCTAAGGAGAAACAGTGTATATTAAACACATTTGACTTCTGACACTCGTTACCAACATTAATTGTGCTTTCTGTAGCGAGATACAGTCCACCTTTGCAATGTAATGTTTAAGAAGAAAGCATTCTGGGGGCATCTGGGTGGCTCAGTCAGTTAAACATCCAAGTGTCTGATTCTTGACTTCAGTTCAGGTCATGATTTCACAGTTCACAAGTTCAAGCCCTGCATCTGGCTCTGCACTGACAGCATGGATCCTGCTTGGGATTCTCTGTCTCCCTCTCTCTCTGCCCTTCTATCCTTTGCACATGCTCATTTATTCTTTCAAAATAAATAAACATGAAAAAATAAACCAGTCTAAAAACTACTTTATCTTAATAAGTAGATCTTAATGAATGTAATTAAATTCTTCATTCACACCTTATAATCACATATAAGGCAGCTGGCTCTCAAATTACATGCTTCTAGAATATTTGGATTGTTTTTCTAGGCAGGTGCTGCACTCCTAAAGGTCTTGGTTTCAGCAAGCAGCTGGAAAAGAGCAAAGCTGCCCCTGACTTCTAGGTGCTGGCCTGGCACTCACAACCAGGCCTTGGGTTTCCCCTGGTGAACAGAATCTCAGAAACTCTTACAAAGTCACTCTGTGACTGCAATGAAGTGAGATCAAAACAAATGCAGCAAAACCAATTCCACTTCATACTCTTATTCAGCACAGATTGAAAGAAGGCACTGTTTCAACTTTGGTGAGGTAGGTAGGATCTATACACAGGTTTTCAAATGATCAAAACTATCTGAAAAAATATTAATTACTACTGTATTCTACTACTACTTAGCTATCTAGTTACCTGCTTTAAAAATGTGCAGAATTTACTTAATTTTAATGATTCAAAAACATTTCTGTGAACAGCAATTACTGTCTTACAATATAATAGAGCAGCTCCTGGTACATTTACTACTACTTGTCCCTGTATTGAGATGGTCCCTAGAATTCCTGTTTTTACTTTACTTTTTTTTTTTTTTAAATGTTTATTTATATTTTTGAAAAAGAGAGACAAAGCATGAGCAGGGGAGGGGCAGACAACAAGGGAGATGCAGAATCCCAAGCAGGCTCCAGGCTCTAAGCTGTCAGTAGAGCTGGACGCAGGACTCGAACTCACGGACCATGAGATCATGACTTGAGCCGGAAGTCTGACGCTTAACCGACTGAGCCACCCAGGCGCCCTTTACTCTTTTAATGAGCTTTCAGTCCCCTCACTCACCATTAAGCTATGAGCTGTCAATTCTATCAGCAAAACTCTCCTTTCTTGGATACAAGAGAGCTAATTTCCCTGAACTTCTCACCAGCCTAGCCCTTGACCACCTACCCCTCCTGCCATACACACTGGTTGTTACTTTTCTCTCTTACCACATCCTCTATGGTCTATTCTTGGGGAGAGATCCGTGAAATAGTTAATTCAGATCACTCTTCTACTCAAAAACCGTGGGAAGTCTCCCCCATTTCATGAAAGCCAAAGCCCCTCCAGTGGCCCTCTCTGGCTCTGGCAGGCTCTCTCACCTCTGCTCCTGCCCACTCACTCAGCCTGCTGTCTTCGGCAGCTCACTCAGGGCCTCTGCTGGAAGGCTTTCTCCAGAGCCACTTCTAACCTTCTTAACTCTGCTCAAATGTCATCTTCCAAATGAGGCCTCAGCTGACTACTATAACTCTCCACTTAGCCCATTTTTTCATTTTCTTTTTCCATAGCACTCATTGCCTTTCAATGTGCTATTTACAGTATTTTATATTTATCTTTTGTTCTTCTTTCCCCCATAAAATATAAACCCCATAAGGGTAGGGATGCTTGTTTTGTTTGCTTGATGCAACCTCGGGGCAGAATCTGGGAGAGTAGGTACCCAATAAATATTTGGTGAGAATGAGTAAATGAACTTTCAGTAGATGATGTTTCTTTCCAATCAAGCTGCATCCAACATTACTAGCCTTTTCTTCAATGAAAAAAAAAAAAAAAATTGAAATCTAAAATCCTTTTAAAATCTGTTCTGTAATGGCCCAGTTTACCATTGCACCAATGACATTGGTTATATTCATATTTCATCTTTTCAAACTCTTTCTACCAACATTGGTATCATTAGACTATGATGACTTTATTATTACTTCCGTTGCGTCCATAAACTCTGAGAGAGTTCATGCTCTTTGACCAAGATGTTTCCTTTTTAAAAATCTAAGGAAAACATTACAAATTCTGGCAAAGATTTATGTACAAGGACATTCATCATAACACTTAGATAACAACTACATGCCGGACACTGTTCTAAGAGATTCACAAAACTTATATAATCTTCCCAACAACCCTATGAAATATGTATTATTACCATCCCCATTTTGCTGCTGAGAGAGTGTCACAGAAAAAATTCCATCCCAAGCAGTTTTGTTCCAAAGTACTTGCTTTCAACCACCTTGGCTAAACTGTCTCTAACAACAAAGAAACCAATAAATTACGATAAAAGTATAATTGAATATTATGAATACATTTAAAATGCTGCTTTAGAGGTATATTAAATGGCATGGGGACATGCACATGACATAATAAGTTTAAAAGAATACATATATGTATAATTTATTTAATATGCTATTAAGATTAATTACATATTTTTTTCTTAACGTGTATTTATTTTTGAGAGAGAGAGAACATGTGCAAGTAGGGAAGGGACAGAGAGAGAGGGGTACAGAGGATCTGAAGCAGGCTCCATGCTCATAGCAGAGAGCTTGAGGTGGGGCTCAAACCCCAGAATGTGACATCATGACCTGAGTGGAAGTCAGATGCTTAACTGGCTGAGCCACTCAGGTGTCCCAAGATTAATTACATCTTAAAAGTAATGTTAGAAACCTTTAGTTTTATTATTAACATGGTTATGTACTAAAACTATCTAAATACGTACACATAAAAGAATATTAAAATGAACTTTTACAAGTCTATACATAGATAACAATACTGTATTGTATGTTTATTTGAGAGTTGTAAGAAAGATCTTTTTTTTTCTTCTTAGAGAACATGTCTTAAAAGCTGTCCGCACATACATATGAAGAAGGTAACTATCTGAAGTGATCAGCACATTAACTAACCTTATTGTGGTAGTCATTTGGCAATATATATGTATATCAAATCACTACAATGTACACCCAAAACTTACACATTGTTATATGTGGATTATTTCAATAAAGCTGGAAAAAATAGTTTAAAAAAGAGGAAAATGGAAAGATATAGCATTTTTCTGAGAAGACTCAATATGATAAACAGATTATTTTCAAAGATGAAATGTAAACTCTAATGCCATTTTTAACATTAAAATAAGCCTATACATACATGGCTGAAAAATTAAAGGTATATTCAATATCAGTGGATTTATTCATAAAAAAAAAGAGGCTTATAAATCCTTTGCTATAAAAATGTTATTTGGATGATATAAAAAACAAGCAGGGATTGCTTTTTATAAAATGAGAAAGTTATTCTATGCTAACAGTTTTCTATTTATCACCAACATATTCTGTCAACTCTCTGTACTACTGGTAAACCCTTGAATGATCTTGAGAAAAAGTTCCTTTCCCAAAAAGATCCTAAAAATGACTATTTATTGCTATGGTTCTAAAATATTGTTTAAAATAAATATATCTTGTGTTTAAAAAGGTAGTTCTTACATTCATGTCTTGTCTCATCAGACAATTTTTTGTCTTTCCTTTATCATGTTCTAAATTTTGAACAATGAAAGATGTCTCTTATGCCTAAACTATCTTTGGGTTTTCTGGGATGGCTACTAGGTAACAAAGGTTTGCTTCTTTGCCTTATAAAAAGAAAAAGGATATAGGAGCACCTGAGTGGCTCAGTCAGTTGAGCATCCAACTCTTGATTTCAGCTCAGGTCATGATTCCAGGGTAGTGGGATCAAGCCCTGTGTCAGGTTCTGTGTTGAGCATGGAGCCTGGTTAAGATCCAACCCCCCCCCCCCCCCCATCTGCTTGTGCTCACTGTCTCTAAAATAAAAATTAAAAAATAAGAATATAAATAATCATCAGGCTTTGGATGGGGGGGGGGCACATTGTCCAAATTTCATTCACTGAAAACTACTTTGAAAAAACTTTAATGGTGCAGTCAAGGATGTTTCTAGTGCACAATCCTGACAAAATTATAAAGGTGAGACATGGATGTGAACCAAAGGGTCAAGGTCCCTTAGAGCATCTCTAAATGGATTTTTTGGTGTTAAGATGTGAGACTTACGTAAATCTTCATTTTTTAACTTAAGGGTGTTTAGCTGCTCCAGCACAATTTGTTGAAAGCCTATCCTTTCTCCATTGGACTGCATTCTCATCTTTGCCAAACATCTATAGAGTATGTTAGTGTGGGTCTACTTCTGTGTTCTCTATTCTGTTCCACTATTCTGTATCTTCTCTGCTAACACCACAGAGTAGTGAGTACTGTAGCTATAGAATAAATCCTAAAATCAGACTTCCACTTCATCCTTTTTAAAATTTGGTTATTCTAGTTTATGTGCCTTCCATATAAATTTTAGAATAATCTTACCTGTATCTAAAAAAAAAAAAAGGTTTGTGTTAAACATGTATATCAATTTGTGGAGAAGTGACATCTTTACAATGCTGAGTCTTCCAATGATGAACACAGTATGTTTCTCTCCATTTATTTAAATCTTTATCAGTACTATTTAATTTTCAACATATAAGGCCTGTATATGTTTGATTTATACCTAAGAAATTTTATTGAGCAATTATATTTTTAATCTTGGTGTTCATGTATTCTCTGCTTAGTATACAGAAACAGAATTGATTTTTGTATGTTTATCTTTTATCCTGCAACCTCAATAAACTCATTTATTAGTCCTAGAAGAGTTTTTTGTAGATTCCTTAGGATTTCCTATGCACAATCATGTCATCTGCAAATAGGGACAGTTTTATTTCTTCATTCCAATCTATATCACTGTTACTTCCTTTTCCTCCCTTACTGCACTAGCCAGAACTTGTAGCACTATGTTGAGTAAGAGTGGTGAGAACAGACATCCTTGTCTTGTTCCCCCAAATCAGGGAAAAAGCATCACCTTTAAGTATAATGTAAGGTTTTTATATATGGTCTTTATCAAGTTGAAAACTTCCACTTCATTCCTATTTTTTTCTAGAAAAAAAATTAAACATAAATGGTGTTGAATTTTTGTCAAAAGTTTTTTTTTTCTGCATCATTTAACATGATCATGTGATTTTTCTTTAGCCTCCTAAGACAGTGGATTACTTTGATTGATTTTTGAATACTAAACCAGGCTTGCATACCTGGAATAAACCCCACTTGGTCATGGGGGGTTTTTTTATTGCTAGATTATATTTGCTAATATTTTGTCAAGGACTTTTACATTTATATTCATGAGGGATATTAGTCTGTAAATTTCATTTTTTGTACTGCCTTCATCTGATTTTGCTACCAGAGTTATACTAGCTTTAAATGTTTTTTTTTTTTTTTTAATTTTTTTAAGTAGGCTCTATGCCTAACGTGGGACTTGAACTCACAACCTTGAGATCAAGACTCACATGCTCTACTGAGTTGGCCAGCTGCCCAGAGTAATACTAGCTTTATAAAATGAATCAGGAAGTACTCCCTCCTCTTCAATTTTTTTAAAGGGATAATGTAGAATTGATGTTAATTTTTCTTTAATATTTGGAAGAATTCTCCAGTGAAATCATCTGGGCCTTGAAATATCTGTTTTAAAAAGTTATTGATTATGAATTCAATTTCCTTGTGTTATAGAGCTATTCAAATTATTTCATATTGAGCAAGTTATGATAGTTTATATTTTCTAGGAACTGGTCCACTTCATGTAAATTCCCAAATTTACATATACAGAGTTGTTTTTAATATTCCCTTATTATCTTTCTGATGTCTGCAGTCTGTAGTGGTATTTCCTATTTAATTTCTCATATTGGTAATTTGTGTCTTCTATTTTGTCAGTCTTGCTACAAGTTTACCAATTCTATTGTGTTTCTTTTTTTCAAAGAATTAGTTTTAGTTGTTTCTCTCTAGTCTATTTCTAATTTCAATTATTTCTGCTTTTTATTATTTCCCTCCTTCTGCTTCCTTTGGGTTATTTTGCTTTGGGTAATAAGCAATCTTATTGATAAGAATGTGGTAATTGCAGGGGACTTTAATAGGCCACTTACAACAATGGATAGATCATCTAGACACAGGATCAATAAAGAAACAAGGGCCGTGAATGATACATTAGATCAGATGGACTTGACAGATATTTTTAGAACTCTGCATCCCAAAGCAACAGAATATACTTTCTTCTTGATTGCACATGGAACATTCTCCAAGACAGATCACATACTGTGTCACAAAACAGCCCTTAATAACTATAAAAGAATTGAGATCATACCATGCACACTTTCAGACCACAATGCTATGAAACTTGAAATCAACCACAGGAAAAAGTCTGGAAAATCTCCAAAAACATGGAGATTAAAGAACACCCTACTAAAGAATGAATAGGTCAACCAGGCAATTAGAGAAGAAATTAAAAAATATATGGAAACAAATGAAAGTGAAAATACAACAATCCAAACGCTTTGGGATGCAGTGAAAGCAGTCCTGAGAGGAAAATACACTGCAATCCAGGCCTATCTCAAGAAACAAGAAAAATCCCAAATACAAAATCTAACAGCACACCTAAAGGAAATAGAAGCAGAACAGCAAAAGCACCCCAAACCCAGCAGAAGAAGAGAAATAATAAAGATCAGAGCAGAAATAAACAATATAGAATCTAAAAAAAAGTTAGTGCAGATCAATGAAACCAAGAGTTGGTTTTTTGAAAAAATAAACAAAATTGATAAACTTCTAGCCAGGCTTTTCAAAAATAAAAGGGAGATGACCCAAATAGATAAAATCATGAATGAAAATGGAATTATTACAACCAATCCATCAGAAATACAAGCAATTATCAGGGAATACTATGAAAAATTATGTGCCAACAAACTGGACAACCTGGAAGAAATGGACAAATTCCTAAGCACCTACACACTTCCAAAACTCAAACAGGAAGAAATAGAAAACTTGAACAGACCCATAACCAGCGAAGAAATTGAATCAGTTATCAAAAATCTCCCAACAAATAAGAGTCCAGGACCAGATGGCTTCCCTGGGGAATTCTACCAGACATTTAAAGCAGAGATAATACCTATCCTTCTCAAGCTGTTCCAAAAAATAGAAAGGGAAGGAAAACTTCCAGACTCATTCTATGAAGCCAACATTACTTTGATTCCTAAACCAGACAGAGAACCAGTAAAAAAAGAGAACTACAGGCCAATATCCCTGATGAATATGGATGCAAAAATTCTCAATAAGATACTAGCAAATCGAATTCAACAGCGTATAAAAAGAATTATTCACCATGATCAAGTGGAATTCATTTCTGGGCTAGAGGGCTGGTTCAACATTCGCAAATCAAACAATGTGATACATCGTATTAATAAAAGAAAAGAAAAGAACCATATGATCCTGTCAATCGATGCAGAAAAAGCGTTTGACAAAATTCAGCATTCTTTCTTAATAAAAACCCTTGAGAAAGTCGAGATAGAAGGAACATACTTAAACATCATAAAAGCCATATGCGAAAAGCCCACAGCTAATATCATCCTCAATGGGGAAAAACTGAGAACTTTCCCCCTGAGATCAGGAACACGACAGGGATGTCCACTCCCGCTGCTGTTGTTTAACATAGTGTTGGACGTTCTAGCATCATCAATCAGACAACAAAAGGAAATCAAAGGCATCAAAATTGCAAAGATGAAGTCAAGCTTTCACTTTTTGCAGATGACATGGTATTATACATGGAAAACCCGATAAACTCTCTGCTAAAACTGATACATGAAGTCACAGGATACAAAATTAATGTACAGAAATCAGTTGCATTCATATACACTAATAATGAAGCAACAGAAAGACAAATAAAGAAACTGATCCCATTCACAACTGCACCAAGAATCATAAAATACCTAGGAATAAACCTAACCAAAGATGTAAAAGATCTATATGCTGAAAACTATAGAAAGCTTATGAAGGAAATTGAAGAAGATATAAAGAAATAGAAAAACATTCCATGCTCATGGATTGGAAGAATAAATATTGTTAAAATGTCAATACTACCAAAGCTATCTATACATTCAATGCAATCCCAATAAAAACTGTACCAGTATTCTTCTCGAAGCTAGAACAAGCAATCCTAAAATTTGTATGGAGCCACCAAAGACCCCAAATAGCCAAAGTAATATTGAAGAAGAAGACCAAAGTGGGAGGTATCACAATCCCAGACTTTAGCCTCTACTACAAAGCTGTGATCATCAAGATAGCATGGTATTGGCACAAAAAGAGACACACAGACCAATGGGATAGAATAGAAACCCCAGAATTGGACCCACAAAAGTATGGCCAACTAATCTTTGACAAAGCAGGAAAGAATATCCAATGGAAAAAAGTCTCTTTAACAAATGGTGCTGGGAGAACTGGACAGCAACATGCAGAAGAATGAAACTAGACCACTTTCATACACCATTTACAAAAATAAACTCAATATGGATAAAGGACCTGCATGTGAGACAGGAAACCATCAAAACCCTAGAGAAGAAAGCAGGAAAAAACCTCTCTGACCTCAGCCGCAGCAATTTCTTACTTGACACATCTCCAAAAGCAAGGGAATTAAAAGCAAAAATGAACTATTGGGACCTCATCAAGATAAAAAGCTTCTGCACTGCAAAGCAAACAATCAACAAAACTAAAAGGCAACCAACGGAATGGGAAAAGATTTTTGCAAATGACATATCGGACAAAGGGCTAGTATCCAAAATCTATAAAGAACTCACCCATCTCCACACCCGAAAAACAAATAATCCAGTGAAGAAATGGGCAGAAAACATGAATAGACACTTCTCTAAAGAAGACATCCAGATGGCCAACAGGCACATGAAAAGATGCTCAACATCACTCCTCATCAGGGAAATACAAATCAAAACCACACTGAGATATCATGAACAAATCAGGAGACTATAGATGCTGGAGAGGATGTGGAGAAACGGGAACCCTCTTGCACTGATGGTGGAAATGCAAACTGGTGCAGCCACTCTGGAAAACAGTGTGGAGGTTCCTCAAAAAATGAAAAATAGAACTACCCTATGACCCAGCAAGAGCACTGCTAGGAATTTACCCAAAGGATACAGGAGTGCTGATGCATAGGGGCACTTGAACCCCAATGTTTATAGCAGCACTTTCAATAATAGCCAAATTATGGAAAGAGCCTAAATGTCCATCAACTGATGAATGGATAAAGAAATTATGGTTTATATACACAATGGAATACTACTTGGCAATGAGAAAGAATGCAATATGGCCTTTTGTAGCAACGTGGATGGAACTAGAGAGTGTTATGATAAGTGAAATAAGTCATACAGAGAAAGATACCATATGTTTTCATTCTTATATGGATCCTGAGAAACTTAACAGAAGTCCATGGGGGAAGGGAAGGGAAAAAAAAAAGTTAGAGAGGGAAGGAGGCAAACCATAAGAGACCCTTAAAAACTGAGAATAAACTGAGGGTTGATGGGGGGTGGGAGGGAGGGGAAAGTGGGCGATGGGCATTGAGGAGGGCATCTGTTGGGATGAGCACGGGGTGTTGTATGGAAACCAATTTGACAATAAATTTCATATTAAAAAAAATAATAAATCTATCCAGTGATGTCCTAAAAAACAAACAAACAAAGTGCTGCATCACCCCCAGCAAGGAGTCTTCTTAAGGCTCAAATAAACAGACTCCACAGGGCTTGGACAGACTCCACAGCCCTCAGGACAACCACAGGCTGAAAGGGTTTGTCAGAAAAACACAGCTTGCCAACAGAGCAGTGTTAGGTGTTCCTTTTCAGCAGGAGTACCTCAAGATGTCCAGCAGCTCAGGCACAGGGAGAAGATCTGCACTGGTAGGAGCCAGAATCACCCTGGTGTAGAAGCCCTATGTGTACCACAAGCACCAGTGTCTCCAGTAAAAATCCCATGGGCACAGCTTCCAGAATTTCCCCAAGGGACAGTTACAAGAGACCAAAGCCATGACTTCCTATTAGATATTGATAATTCTCCCTCTCCAAATGCAATTTACCAATCAGCTTATCTTTTATCATAAGCAATATCGCTAAGTAACAAACATATTTTTAATGGTTTCTTGGGAGACAGCTAGAGTTAACCAAATTCACATTCTCATCAAAGGGTTAAGGGCTGATATGCTTCTAGGTATCATATCTCCTATAAAACAAAAATGGATCAAGTTTTGGTCTTTCCTGACTTCTTAAAACTACAGTTGCCTTGAGTGAAAGACCCTTTTGGAAATACAAGCATATCTGAGGGGAACAAAATTGTCTTCTATTAACAGCTGGAGAACATGGTTGATGCACAGGATGGTTTGATATGGTTTTTTTCTTCACTATCTTCCTCCTTCTAGAGTTATTTGCCTGACTCAACCTATGTCAGAATGTGATAAATTGTTCCTGAAAATAATTCAGCAACTCCCTTTACATTTATTCTGTCTTATCTAAATTGGTTTCATGTGGTTCTTTCCTTCCCACTCTGTAAGTCAACAGCCAAAGACATACTTCAAGTGTACTCACCCTACAGATAAGAGAGACAGAAATAGATAGGAGACACAAAGGAATTTTTTTTTTAATTTAAAATTTACCTGTGAAATTTGTAAACACCCCTGCCAGACTACTCTTACAACAGATGAAAGAAACAGGAAAATCCCAGAAGCCCTCAGGACCACCAGGACTTTAAAATCTCATGCAAAGGGACAGAAAAAACACACAAGTGTCAGAGAAATAATTCTTCACAAGCAATATGGCTCAAATGCTGGCTCCACCCCCATTACTTTGAGTAAATCGTTACTTTTCTTGAACCTCAGTTTTCACATCTTTAGAATGGGGATAATTATAGTTCTCTGCTTGTAGGGCTGAGTTGGAAAGTATATGGGATAGTGCACGTTAGTGTTTAGCATAGGGCCTCTAGAATCCCTTGTCAGCCCAAGCCAGAGACCTGAAGTCTTCCTAGATTTCTCCCTCTCCACTTCTCTGTAATCCATTCCAAGTGTCCTATCAACCTGACTGATTAAACGCCTCTGAAATCTTTCTCCTTGTCTTTTTTTTTTTTTTTTAATGTTTATTCATCTTTTGAGACAGAGAGAGACAGAGCATGAACAGGAGAGGGTCAGAGAGAGAGGGAGACACAGAATCTGAAACAGGTTCCAGGCTCTGAGCTGTCAACACAGAGCCCGACACGGGGCTTGAACTCACGGACCGTGAGATCATGACCTGGGCCGAAGTCGGACACTCAACCGACTGAGCCACCCAGGTGCCCCTCTCCTTGTCTTTATAAATGAGCACCACCTTCCTCATGTCCTCACTACTTCCTCCCTGAATGTCTGTCATAGCCTCCCTGGTCTCTGCTCCTTGCAGTTTTCCCCAGATGCAATCCACTGACTTTCCCATAAAGCACCAGAGTGATCTTTCCATAGTGAAAACCCAATTGTTCACTTCTGGGTTTAAAATAATTCCTTCAGTGGTGCTTCACAGCTTTTAGGAGAAAGTCCCCAAAACAAGCACATATTGGTTATTGCATACTTCTCTAACTTCATCATTTGTCAGCATTACCCTAAACTGGTCATTTCAAACATTTCTGGTAAACCCTTATCAGTTAAAAAAGAGAGCATCAGCCCCAATAAATATGTATTTATTTTAATTATATACATTTACAAATATACTAATAAAACATATATATTATAGGGGCGTCTGGATGGCTCAGTATGCTAGGCATCCGACTTTGGCTCAGGTCATGATCTTGCAGTTCATGGGTTTGAGCCCTGCATAGCGCTCTGTGCCTGGAGTCTGTTTCAAATTCTGTGTCTCCCTCTCTCTCTGCCCCTCCCCAGCTCATGCTCTGTCTCTGTCTGTCTCCCAAAAATGAACAGATGTTAAAAAAAATACACACACACACACACACACACACATATATATATATATTATAAAATATATTTACCAAATAGAAATCCTTACATGGTGAGAAATCTTTACAGGGGCAGTGAGTGCTCATATTTTCTTTGGACATCCTGATGATTGTCCTGTGTACCTTCCCCTCAACTCCCATTGCCTATAACTTAGTCTCATATTACCTGTAGATTCCTGCATCAGTTCTCAGAAGTTATTGTGCTTTTTATATTTGTATGATTCTCTCTGCCTAGATTCTCTCTGCCTATAATGTATGATTCTCTCTGCCTAGAACAGTCTTTCATCCATCTGGCCACTGTCCTTCCTTCCTCCTCTCCATTCTCTCTTCCACCTACCCCTGCACCAATTCTATCAGCTTAAGTGTCGCCAAGACTCAAGAGTTTTCCCTGACCCGATCACCTCCCACTCAGATGGGACAGGACTCCAAATTATTATATTAAAGGACACTGAGAGAGTAAAAAGAATTAATTTCAGGAGATTATCACTTAGGGGAAAAAAAAAGTATTTGGCCTTATGAAGACAGTTGGCCAATAAGACTACCCAGGATGTGGGACAGCTATACATTCCTTGACCTGCCTTTATGACAAAGGTGCAAATGATCAACAGGGAAGTTGACTTTCTACCACCGCTACCCTATACTTTCCAAACCAGGCCCTCATCATTTATTTCACCTTCTGGAAGAACCTTTTAGGTGTCCTCGTCCCCTTCAGGCCTGGATCCCTCCAATCAATTCTACAAAAATGCTGTGAAACCCTGAATGGTTCCCTACTACCTATATAAAATCCAACTTCCTTAGATGTGACATTCAAAAGCTCTCTCCATGATCTGGCTCCAACCTACCATTCTAGCCTTTTCCACCACTGCTCCACTGCTTAGATAACCTGAACTTCAACCAAAAACATGTAACTCACCTCTCCAGAACATGACTTCACTGCATCATTTTGCCATCTCACCACATTTTTGCTCATATATTTCCTTCACCTAGAATGCCTCCTCCCATATAACTCTGTCTCCCAGGTGATTCTGGACCCCCATCCACCTTTCAAGACATAGACTCACCCCCACCTTCCACTTGATGCACTCCCTGATCCCCACAGTTGAAACACAACCTTGAATTATATCACTTTTCATAGAGAACATTAATACATTTTATCTTCCTAGCAGCTCTCTTTATGTTGCTTTTACAAACTCAGCTCAAGTACCCTGCTAAGATCACTGCAGCCAATGACAGAACTGGAGGTTCAGATGTAGGTCTTTGGACTTCAAATACCCCATATATATACCATACTACAGATGCTACCTTCAAAAATTTCTACCTCTTGTGCTCCAAGGGTGGTTTATAATTTCAATAGCACATTTATCTCAGCTCCATCTTATATTGGAGTTGGTGTCTGTTTGATTGAGACCTCATCTGGTTCAGCCCAGTATCCCCCATACATACTATGTTTTTATATATAGCAGTGTGTGTGTGTGTGTGTGTGTGTGTGTGTGTGTGTGTGTATGTGTGTGTTTATATATATAAATAAAATCAGCAATCAGACTGAATCTAATTTAGGTCTTTTACTTTCCTTCATGTCAACTTCCAAAATTACTGCTGAAGTCAGTACTCCAGAAGCAGAACAGGGTGGAGGTTGGGAGTATGAGCTCCTCTCTGGGCAAGTTACTCAAGTTACTCAATACCTCTATCCTGGAGTCTTCTCATTTATAAAATGGAGATAACAATTATGCCTTCTTCGTAGAGTTGTTATGAGGATTAAATTAAGTAATGTACTTCAAACAACAACCCAGGGCCTGGCACACTCAAGCTGTTATTACCTATCCATTTTATGTCCCCTACATGGTACCTCAAGGGCCAAAAATTACTGATTTCAAGAAGTAATTACTCCAAACAACCAAGAGAATTTTCAATTATATGTAGTGTAAATTAAGAATGCAATGGGCACCTGGGTGGCTCAGTCGGTTAGGCATTGGACTCTTGATTTTGGTTCAGGTCATGATCTCACAGTTCGTGAGTTTGGCCCCACTTCGGGCTCTCTCTTCCCTCTTGGAATTCTCTCTCTCTCTCTCTCTCTCTCTCCCTCTCTCTCTCTCTCCCTGTCTCTCTCTCAAAAATAAACTGTAAATAAAAATGCAAGAAAATGATTTTAATACATTTTATAAAAGTCTCTGAAATATTTTTTTAAATAGCCCAGCACATAAAATCTCCAGTTATCTAGGAAATTAATTTATACTGAATGACTCAGTTTATATTTTGTGAAATAACTAGGTATTACTATTAGAGGAAATACAAGTGAAATGAGTGTGAAAGGAAATTTCTTTCTTTTCCTCCCTCCCTCTCTCTTCTGTCCCAATATTTCTCAGTGACTACCATTTTGCCTAAGCTAAGGACCAGGTGCCAAAGGCTTTAGCAATGAGAGAGGTGTCTGACTCTTCACCCTGAAGGTAAAGAGCAAGCAGGGAGCAAACTCAGTTCCTCTTTGAGGTCTGCATAAAGCACGTATTCAATCTTCAAGGAATTTAGAAATTCCCCCATCTAATTTAAAAAAATACAAAGTCGTTTACTGACACTGACAAGTACACCGGAATAACCCCCACTCCCCGCCGCAAGCGGCAGTTGTGTCAAATCCTGGCAGCATGGAGGCACCACACCTGAGTGAGTTACACTGACTGGGTAGAGACATGTTAAGCAAGCTGGAGGGAGGCAACAAGTCATTCCTCTTACTGGGTCTCGGCTGCAATGAGAGGATCGGTGAAAGAATTTCTAAGATTCCCTTTGGATCTAAGCTCCACGATTCTGTCACCTTTCTTGGGGGCCACCATGCACAGGGAGGGCAGAAGTGTGACCGTGAGCAACCATAAAAACCAAGCAAAAGCGAAATTCTGGGCGCGGTTAAACTCGGAGATCAGATTAGTTTGGAGGAGTTAAGCCAGCAGCCAGAGCAGGCTGGGAGGGGCCGGCGTGGATAAGGACCTTCGAACCTGGACTGGGAGTTCTGAAGCTCCTCTTATCCGCCATAGCTACTGGCCCGGGGAACACGCACACGCACGGATAAGGGATCTGACCCTGGCTTGGCCGTGGCTTCCAGTTACCGTCCCCAAATAAACAAGTTAATACAAGAAGGGTCGCAGTCTCTGAGGAAATGGATCCTCTCACGCATCCCCTATTGGACACCACTAGCCATTTACCCAGCCCATTCTGGTCCCCCCTAGGCAGCCAGAGCTGCGGTGGCGACGGTCGGATGGGGTTCGAATCCAGCCGGAGCCCGGCCTGGCTGTGCCGGGGACGTGCGCCCTCCCGGGGCCCGAGCTACGGCCTGCGGGGCCGCGACTTGGGAGAAGTAGGTTCTGCGCCCACCTTGGTGCTGGGGTCCGGGTCGGAGCAGCAACCGAGGGCAGCCTCGTCGGTAAGGCCGCTGGACACGGGCTGCGGTTCTGCCATGGCCGCACTGCTGTATTACTGACGACCGTCTGAGAATGCAGCAACCAGCCACAATCCTCCCGGCCTCTCCTAGGGACGGCGCCGCGGGGAGGGCGGCCGCTGACTTCCAGCCAATCGCTGCGCGTACAGCAAGTTGACTCTCTGCAGATTGGGTCCCAGTAAGTCAGCGCCTCCAGCCACACGACTCTGTGCCTCAAGACTACAACTCCCAAGGTGCCTTGCACTTGAAGAGGGTGGCTGGCTGAGGAAACACAAAATCCCTGCGGGCCGGAAAGAGTGGTTTTCTGGGTATTGCTTCCTGACCTGATTTTTTTTTTTTTTTTTTTTTTTTTCCTGCTTAATTGTTAAAGTTCAGGAAGCACCCAGACCTCAGGGATGCAACTTGGTAGAAAATTGAAACCTGATGAAAAGAGAATTGGGAGCTTTCCTTTTTAAATTATAAGGATCCAAAAGTATTTTCTCAGTTTAAGCAGTACAGAATAATTGAAACAACCCTGACTTAGTAAAAAAAAAATCTAGACTCAAGTTTTGGTTCCACTATTTATTCGCTATAGAAGCTTGAATAATTACTGGCCCCCCTCTGAGCTTCCTTGCAGGATTTTGGTGAGGTTCAAATGAGGTTTAAGTCACAGTTTCACTACTTATGATTTAAATGTCCACAACTTGCAGTGTGTGTTTACATTAATTTTGCTAAGGCACATATTTTAATTGTGTTCACTGGAAGACTTGATTATCACTGTTCTTTGATAACTGGCACATAGTATATGCTTAGTACATATTTCCTGTGGTTAAAAGACTAAGTGATCATAATTGGTGTAAACATAATTTAGAAAAGGGCCTGGTGCAGGGAGCCTGGGTGGCTCAGTAGGTTAAGCGTCCAACTTCAGCTCAGGTCATGCTCTCACGGTCCATGAGTTCAAGACCTGGGTCGGTCTCTGTACTGACAGCTCAGAGACTGGACCCTGCTTTGGTTCTGTGTCTCCCTCTCTCTCTGCTCCTCCCTCACTCACACTCTGCCTCTCTCTCAAAAATAAATAAACATAAAAATAAAAAAAAGAAAAGGACCTTATGTTAGTAAATTAATGAGGAATGAGATTTGACAAAGGGTTTTTAAATGAATAGGAGGGTCTATTGTAAATTAGCAAGAAGATAGATACATGTTAGGGATTTTGGTGGCAAGAGGTTGGGGAAAATGGGAGTTTATTGGCTCACCTAATCAGACTGAAGCAGGGCAGGGATGCATCTGGCACCAAACATATAGCACCAGGCACCTGGCCACCACCAAGGTGTCTCCATCTCTCATCTCAGTTTCTTTCCTCATCTCCACTTCATTTTGTCCGACATACTTACTTTTCCAGTCCAGCAGCTTAGAGCTCTCAGCCTCTCAGCCTCTTACCTGAGAGGGAGCAACCACTTCCCTAAATTCCAACTTGATAAAATAGGAGGAGCTATGACTAGCCTAGACTAGGACCTATGCTAACTCTTGTGGTCAGGGCACTGTGATTGGCAACCAGGATTAGAACCACATGTTTGAAGTGGGAGAAGCAGCAGCTCCCCCAAAGAAGAGGGAGGCTGTTCTTATAAAATAAGAGGACTTGGTATACTGGAACCACAGAACTTCAGCATGGAAATAGACCTTAAAGCTGCTAATCCAGGAACTGAGGCAACATAAACCCTCCATACACTGTGCATCACTGAACTATTCCATAGAAGCCCAGACAAAAGAAATTTGTCTGAGATGTTTTATTGAAAAGACATTCCAAACTGTTCTTTTCCTCTAACCCTCTGGTAAACTTTCAGGATATAAGAGAAATAAACCATATAAATGGATAGGAAGCCTTAATATCATAAAATATTGATTCATTTTAATGAAATTAACCTATTAATGTAATTTTTTTTAGGTTTATTTATTTTGAGAGAGAGAGAGAGCACAAGCAGGGGAGGGGCAGAGAGAGAGGGAGAGAGAGAGAATCCCAAGCAGGCTCTACACTGCCAGCGCAGAGCCTGATGTGGGGCTCAAACCCACGGACTGTGAGATCATGACCTAAACCAAAACCAAGAGTTTGACTGAGCCACCCAGGCACCTCTGTAATGCAATTTTAATAAAAATGTTGATGGATTCTTTATTGAACTGAAGAAGCTGGTTCCAGATTCTATTTTTAGATCTCCAAATAGGCAAGACATATTTGAAAAATAAACAAGTAGGGGGACCTAAACTTCTAGATAATAGGATTTACTATAAAGCTGCAGTTACACAATGTGGCAATGGCACTGGTAGGCAGAAATCAATAAATGGAAATTGTGATATGCAGCTCTAAGATGTCGCCAATAATCCCTACCTCCAGGTATTCGCACTTTTGTGTTATCCCCTCCCCCTGAGTATGGATTTAGTGACTTACTTCCAAAGCATAGACTATGGCTGAAGTGATGGCTTGTCACTTCTGATATTAAATTATGCAGTGATTCTTGTCTTGGGAGATCTTTCTCACTTTCTTTTTCTCCAATCTCTCACTGAGGGTAGGCAAGCTGCCACATTGTGAGCAACACTATGGATAGGCTCATGTGGCAAGGAACTGTTTGATGTCTCTTATCAATAGCCAGTCAAGACCTGAGGCCGGCCAACAGCCACATGTGTAAGCTCGGACGTGAGTCCTCTCCCAATATGGCTTTGAAATAACTGCTGCCCTGGTTGACCCCATAATTTTTACTCTATAAGAAACCTGGAGCCAGAAGTATCCGTCTAGACCATTCCCAGATTCCTAACCCACAGAAACTATCAGATAACAAAATTTTGTTGTTTTTAGCTGCAAAGTTTTGGGATAATTTGTTGTGCAGCAATACACAACTAATATATACATACACATATAAAAACTTGATATAGATTAGAGTTAGTACTGCTGATCAGTAGGGAAAAGATACATTTTTCAATGGATGGTTTAGGACAGCATAGTTTATCTATATGAGAAAAGAAAAGATTTCTCTATTTCATACCATAAAGAAAAACAAGTCCAAGTGTATTAAAAATATAAATGTGAGGGGCACCTGGGGGTGGCTCAGTCATTTGGGCATCTGACTTCAGCTCAGGTCATGATCTCATGGTTCCTGGGTTCCAACCCCATGTCAGTCTCTGTGCTGACAGCTCAGAGCCTGGAGCCTGCTTTGGATTCTGCGTCTCCCTCTCTCTCTCTACCCCTTCCCTGCTCCCACTCTGTCTCTCTCTCCCTCTCAAAAATAAATAAACACTATATACACACATACATATATATATGTATGTGTGTATATATATATATATATATATATGTAAAAAAGCAAAAACTTAAAACATAAAGAGCAAAATATCAGAGAATATCTTTATGAATTCATGGTAGGAATTTCTTAATGTAAAAGTACAAAATATAAAAGAAAAAAGGATCTTAACTAAAACACACCATAAAAAAATTAAAAAAAAACCCAACCACAGAGTGGGAGAAGGTAGGGGCAACACACATAGCCATCAAAGGATCAGTATCAATAATAAGTAAAAACTCTTACAAATCAATGAAAACAATATAAGTAACTGAATAGAAAACATGACAAAAAGGAAAAACAGGCAGTTTACGAAAGAGGAAACACAAATACCTAATAAGCATATTAAAAAAATGCTCCGACTCCCTGGTAAACAGAAAAATGCCATTTAATATAAAAATGAGGTTCCTTTTTTGCCTTTAAAACTGACAAAAATTTAAAAATCAAAAGTCTGTGTTGATGTGAATGTAGAACTGAAATTCATTCATATACATTTGCTGATATAAACCCAAATTATTATAAAGACTTTAAAATAATGACAGTATCTAGTAAAGTTACAGAGAGTACATCCTAGGATCCATGAATAAGCATATGTCCTAGAGGATTATTGTGACTATACTGGTTTAACATGGTTTGAATAGAAAAAAAATTGATAAAGCCTAAGTGTCCAAAAGCAAGAAAACAGTGTTATTTCATGCAGCAGAATACTATACGTAAGTGAAAATGAATGAATCAGAGGAACATAGTCCAACATGGATAAATCTCACAAATAGAAATGAAATAATTAAAAGTTGCAGAAGAATCCATATGGCAGAACACCATTTTTGCAAAGTTTTAAATTGTGCAACGATAGAATGTATTGCTTGGGGCTAAATATACTTAGAGTGATGGGGTCAGGAAATGCCTAGGAATACACAACTCCAAATACAGGAACATGATTTCCCCTAAGGGATGGTAGAGGAGAAGAGGGGAGGGATATACTGGAGATTTAAATATTTCGACGTTGTTTCATAACTAAAGGTGATGGTGGATAAATGGATAATTGTTTCATTCTTTATGCTTCCCTGTATATCTTAAATATTAAATAATATACTTTCAAAAGCTTAAAAGTAATAAGTGCCACATATAGAAATAAAAGGAAAGGCAACAGTAATGGGGAAGGAATAGTGTAAAACGGTCACTATTTGAGAAGACACAAATGCCAAATAGAGCATAAGTGTTTCTTTTTTTTGGTAGAAGGATTATTAGTTTCCTACAGTTGTAACAAACTGTCAAACCTGTGGTGGCTCAAAATAACAGAAACTCATTCTCTCACAATATTAGAGGCTGAAAGTGTGAAATGAAGGTGTCAGCAGGGTTATCCCCCACTACAAAGGTTCTGGGAGAGAATCCTCCTTCTCCTCTTCCAGCTTTTGGTGGCTCTTGCTTTTCCTTGGTTTACAGCAGCATAAATCACTGCCTCTGTCTTCACATGGCCTTTTCCCTATGTCTAAAATCTCTCACCCCTTTCTCTTCTAAGGACACCAGTCACAGGATTAAGGGTCTGTCACAGTACTCCAACCTGTCTTAAGGGTTAACTTGCTTCAAGCTTATGCACTCCTTGCTTGCTGAACTAAGTCCCTTGATCTATAGCAGAACTTACTTTCCTTGAGATTTTCAGACGACTGGCCTTGAGAAGCAAAGGACCCAACTTTCCTCGACCCAACTTTCCTAGAAGATAAGGCCTGACTACATTGGAAAACAGTTGCCACTGATGCCAGCAGGTCCGTTCAAGGTCATGTCAACATAGGACAAATCTCCTGGGCACCTGCTTCTTCTGCACATAGCCCCCTCCCTTTTTTCATGCCTCCCCTGTTTTAAAAATATATTTTTTAATGTTTTTATTTTGAAAGAGAGAGAGCGCAAGCAGAGAAGGGGCAGAGAAAGAGAGGGAGAGAGAGAGAATCCCAAGCAGCCTCTGCATGTCAGCACAGAGCCAGACCAGGCGCTGGAACCCACACAAAACATGAGATCACGACCTGAGCCAAAATCAAGAGTTGGATGCATAACCAACTGGGCCACCCAGGTGCCCCACCCGTGCCTCCCCTTTTAAAACCCTCCAGCTTCCCCTGAATGGGGAAGATGGTCTTTGAGACATTAGTCTGCCCTCTTCCCAGGTTACCAGCTTCCTGAATAAAGCAACCTTTCTTTGCCTGCCATCACTTGTCTCTACAGTATTGATTTTCAAGCATTAAGTAAGCAAATCTGAGTCAGGAACTGATTCTCAGCCCTGTAACTATTATTATTAGTGTACATAGTAAGGGACAAAAAATACTGAACTGGTAACAGGGGTCCTGAATTTTAGTCATGGGACATGCTGCCCAGTAGCTCAATGAATTAGTTCTGAAACTCAAATGGTGAAGCTGCTCTCTAGTCCTGGATGTCCTCATTTGTAAAACAAAGTGCAGGAAATAAGATGATATCCAAGTTCCCTTCCTGTTCCGAAAATCTATAACTCCATGATGAGTCTGTTTTTCAAGCCTCAGCCACTGACAGAAAGATCACACTATTGACAGAAATAAAAATGTCAAAACAATCAACTGAAGATGTCTAGATTTCGTAGGGAATATGCAATTAGAGTACAAAGATTATCAATATGTGTTATGTTATAATTGTCCTAATATAGCCACAATTTAAGTAGCCAGACATTCAAATAAAACACATGTAAATATTGAGTGACTATCTACAGTTTAATGTCTTGAGTTTACTCTTCCAGGATTATTGGTTTATGGCTGAAATAGCACATTTTTTTACCTTGTTTAGTTGTCCATTCTATTTGGCCAAAAAAGAAAAAGAAAGAAAAAAAAAAGACTGCCAATGCAGAAATCTAAAATACCTGGCAATAGGTACCTAAGCAACTAATAAAATGATGTCCATTGAGGAAAATTAACTTAACCATAAAAGTGTTTTAAACATACTCTCAATAGATTTTCTAATCTAATCTTAACTGACACATACAAAAAATATGTATAGGCTCTTTGTAGTGAATTGAATTGTGTCCCCCTAAAATATGTCCAAGTCTTAATTCCTGGTACCTGTGAATGTGACCTTATCTAGAAATAGTGTCTTGCAGATGTAGTTAATGATCTCAAGGTGAGATCATCCTGAATCTACAGTGGATCTATTACCAGACAAAGAACCAGGTCCCTCATTGTATTTTCAAGGTCTTGGGCAACCCAACCATTTACTGTTTTATATATGCTGCATGTTTTTTTCTTTCCATGAAGCCTTAAGAGAACTCTCTAGAAGATGTACTTTTCCCATATCTCAGGCATCGTCAGGAGTGTTATCATTTGGCAGTATTCCATGAGCCTATTTTCTGTCAGAGGTCATTAAACTATTACACGGATCACGGTGCTACAAACCTAATACTGCAATGCACATCTTTAGAACAAAACCTGTGTCCCTATTTGGCACAGTATTATTTGTTTAGAATATATTTTCAAAAGAGGAATTTGTAGGTTAAGGCACATGGATATATTTAAGGTTCTTTAAAATATATAACATTCTGTAATTTGTTTGTTACTACATAGAATCTATAGACATACTCTGGGAAGATGGCAAGGACTAAACCATAAGTGCCAAAACTAGATGATGAGACAAAAAAAAAAAAAAAAAGGGGGGCCAGAGAGAAACCCTTTATTACTCACAGCCCAACAAACAGCAGGAATATCATCACAAGGGAAACCAGTTCTGAGCCCAAGTACCACTGGGCAACACTGTGGCTCACATGCAGCTGGTGGATTGGGGGGGCAGCTAAGGAATCCAGGGCTAAGGGCTCATCATCTTTTGTAGCAAGCAGTAAACCAGCCAGTGCCCCTCCCACGGGAAGTGAGCAGTTGGTTCTAGGTCCTAATGTGATTGCTGTCATCTACTTAATTGCCTAAACACTAGCTAAAGATACAGCTCAGAGTCAGAGGACAGTTAGGTCTTGCAGTTTGGCATAGTTCCCTGTGGACCCCATAACTTCATACTGCATAATTACCGCATGGTACTTCTTAACATGGATGGACCATGTTTTATTGAACTTTACTTGTGATTTTTATAGTCATTGCTGGCTTTGGGATGTTTTGTTTTTGTTTTAATCAGTTGTCAGATCTTCCAGTTCTCATTTTGGACTGATCTGCTCTACAGTCAAAGACTGACTCTAATACCTAATTAAAACCGACACCAGCCGCACCATGTCAGGGAGTTATAAGGAAAACAGAAACGTACTGGAAAGGGCAGGGGGGTAGACTTTGAAAAGAAGTCCATTTTCTTCAGAGTCTTTCTGTTCTCTGTATTACCAGTCATAGGTTTCTGAGCAAACAAATTCAACAGAAAACAATTAACATTCTCAAGTGAAACGCTAAGTAGCTTCAGAAAAGTGTAAAGGTCATGGGGGCACCTGGATGGCTCAGTGGGTGGAGCCTGCGACTCCTAATCCCAGAGTGGTGAGTTCCAATCACACATTTGGCGCAGAGATTATTACTTAAAAGAAAGAAATCTCAGAAAGGAAGAAAGAAAAAAGGAAAGAAGGAAAGAAAAGGCCATAGAAAACTTTATTTTATACATTTAAGCATTTCCATGGCAGTCCTCTCAAAGCATACCTTGGAATCCTCCCAAGCCCGCACCCCGCTCAATTTCCCGCTCTAGGCGGCTGCCCTTCAGTGACCCAATGACCCTGGCCGCTCCACGATGTTTCACTTCTCCAGCTCCGAAGGCGGGGCGGGGTGGGAGTGGGGTGCGTGTCCCGTGCAGAACAGCACGCGCGCAGGGGCGGGCCTCCCCCCGCAGCCTGTGCTCCCGCACCCGGCACCGCGCGGGGAGCAGCGCGCAGCACAGCCCACGCGGGGCGCCCCAGAGCGAACCGGTGCCAGACTCTCAACGGCCGCACCTCGGTGGCCGCGGAGCCGGGAGCAGCTCCCCCGGCGCACCCCGGCCTCCTCGCCGACCTGGGTGAGCTGCGGACGGCGGCAGGTGAGTGCGCGGCGGGGGCTCGACGGGGACGCGACGAGCTCCTGTCCCTAGCCCTCCCTTCTCGGGATGCGAAGGCCCGCTTTCCTCCCTAGGTGGGGATCACAGTCGGTGCTGGAATTCAGTTTCTCACCTCCCAGCTAGTCCTCTCGACCAGCCCAGCTAACACCCTACGGCACAACCCCAGCTCAGTCATCGCCTTTTGTAAATCCCAGTCTCTTCACTCCCCCTGCTAAGAGTTCAAAACTAAGGCAGACTAAATACCTATCCCTCCAGCTTATTTTCTCTACCTCCCTTTTCCTCTCTCCCCTGCACCCCGAAAGTCTCATCACTGAGCGTCCCACTTTTCCCAAGCAAGCTCTCCCTTTTCCTGCTTTGGTGCATTTGCACTCTGTTATCCCCCCGCCTGCAGCCTGAAATAAATACTCCCCTAGTCCATGCTCTCATGACAGCTCTTCTTCAGACCCAACTCAAATGTCTTGTCTGTCAGGTTGTTTTCCAGAAGTTTCTCTTTTATGTCAGTCTCTCTCAGCCCTTTGCTAATTCACCTTTTCTTGACACTGACCATCCAGTGTATGTTTAACAGTCTGTCCCCCCAACTTGTTTGTTTTGCTCCAGAAGAGGCCTCTTAGTTTTGTTTTCTTTTTTAAATGTTTTTATTTATTTTTAAGAGAGAGACACACACAGAGCACAAGCAGGGGAGGGGCAGAGAGAGAGGGAGACACAGAATCTGAAGCAGGCTCCAGGCTCTGAGCTGTCAGCACAGAGCCTGATGTGGGGCTCAAACCCACAAACTGTGAGATCATAACCTCAGCTGAAGTCAGAGCCACCCAGATGCCCCGGGGTCTCTTAATTTTATATGTAGCTACAGCCGCCAAGCACACAGAAGACCTTCCACCATCAGGAATCAACTAATGCAAGAAGGGATAGGGTTATAGAAATGGGTGCAAGAAGAAGGAATGTGGTTGAAGTGGCTGTCGGCTTCGCTCCCTGGTGTGTCATTTGCTCACTTCAGTCTTCCTATGCGTGGAGAAGTCCACTGTCCTAACTGCTCCTGAAAATGAGCAGGGATGACTTTGTGCAGGTGCAGTGAACCTTCAAATTGAACTTAAGGAGAAGGACTGGTGGAAATTGAGAATGATTGCAAGTGGCATCAAGTTGTCTGTGGAGGGGAAAGAGATGAATAGGTGTTTATCCTGAATTCACTCTGCTCGATGGCTAGCCAAGTATGAATACTTGCGTCTTTATTGCATAAGTAATCTTGCCAAATCCTAAAATCCATAGGGAATTTTAGGTTCTAAATGTTAATGGTGCAGGGGACAATATAAACACGTGTCATTTGTTGTTGTATGTGATACATACACATATGAGTAAAATAGGCACATGATTCTATTTTTTAAAAAATCATACAGAAAGTTATAAAATTGGAAAGTACAACTCTTCCTCTACTTCCCCCTCCATCTTTCTCTCTCAAGGGGATCGCTGGTGATAACTGTTGTGTATCTTTCCTGGAAAGCTTTTAACATGTTTTATCAAATCTAAACTATTACTGATCATAATTTTATGCAGTTACATAAATGAAAATTACATAGTTATGTAACTGCATGAAGGAAAACATGTGATGAAAGAAAAAATGTTGCCAATTAAACCTTTTAAAAAATGTGCATCTTAGAAAAGATGAAATACCATATATACGCATTTATATATACACTTATAAAAATGTATACAGTTGGTACTGTTATGTAGTGTACTTTGCTTTGCTTTTTTTCTTTCATATAAATAATCCATGTTGGAGATCTTTCTACATCTGTAGATGTAGTTCTACTTCATTCTTTTTATTTCTAGTGTCTGTATTAAAATTTTATTGAACAGGATACCATTATCAAGCTCAAACTTGTCTGTGCACCCACCCAATGAGCAGTAAGCCAATGCAATGCCTGAGGCACGAGTTCTGAAGCAAAGAAAACTTTATGATCAGAAGGACAGAACCAAGGAGAAGGCAAGGGTCATTCCCAAAGCTGCTTCCCCCTGCTAAGCGTTGGGACAGCTTCTGTACATGAGAGGAGGCTAAGGGGTTTCTTGAAACCTTAAGGGAGGGGGCCTTGAAACAATCTGGAGGTAAGCATTCTTCCCACAATGAGGAGCTATTTGGCACCTAGTAGAATCAGATATGTCAAGACAAATGTTACTGTCTGGTTTCCCATTAGGTTTCTACAATCAGTGGGTAACCGGGGAGTAGGGGGTAAAGAAGCAATCAATGATTGATTGTGCCTGAGGTTAAGAGGTGCATAAAACATAAGTAGAGAACCAATCAGTACGTGGAGCTAAGTTAATGCAGTTAATACAACTATAGTTCTGTTTATGCTTTCAAAACAAGTCCAGGAACCAAGCATTTGGCCTTAGTACTGCAGTTCAATTAATGGGTTCTCCCCCTACCTCTTCTTTCCTTCCTTCCTCCCTTCCTTCCTCCCTTTCTTCCTTCCTTCCTCCCTTCCTTCCTTCCTCCCTTCCTCCCTCCCTTCCTTTTTCTCTCTCTTTCTTTTTTTGTAATTGGTTACCACTTATTGAGCACCTACTATATTTAACATCTTTTTAAAAATTGAAGTATAATTAACACAGAGTGTTACATTCCTTTTACGTATACAATGGGTCCTTTAGAAGGGACATTTTTTGGATGTTTCCAGGAAGTATGTTTGTTTTTGCACTTGTTTTTGCTGTTACAAACATGTTGCAGTGAACAATCAACCTTCTCTGTATATATACATACATACATACATACATATGTACATACATACATACAAATTGGATATAATGTGAATAATATAGTAAGCTAATTCATGTTTACTAAGATTTTCCCATTTCAACTATGTACTCTATTCAAACTTTTGGTACAGTTTTTAGGAATTCTAAATAAAGTAGTTGTATACATTTCCTAACCTAAAATTAAATGGTTGCATCAGTCTTTGGAAGTGGTAAGCTGGTATTTTATTTTCAGAGTTTAGTACATGCCCAGTACGATTTGGCATTTGAAAGCCATGTAGAAAATGCATCTTAAATTATTTTGTTAAGAGGAAGAATTCTACACTTCCCCTAGGCATGATCTCCCCATGTGGGCAGTGGTTTATTTATTTATTGGGCAATTTATTTATTTATTTTGAGTGTCTTAGATGATGAGGGATCGTGGGGCGAGCTGAGGGCAAAGTACAGGCTAAAAGCACCTCCTCCCTGCCCCCAGGTGGGATATGTGAGATATTCCTCGTACACTCCTGGCTGCTCAAGAACAGGGGAAAGGAAAGAAAGCAAATGGGTGACTGAGAAATCACAGGCATGCAGGACAGGAGTCTCCTTCAGTTTACAGATAACTTAGTGAACTGCAAGAAAAAGGCAATCTTATCCATACCGTAATCTCCAGAAACCTATAGACTCCATTTCCCGGAGCCCTAATATCACCCTTATCAAGATGTAACGGGGTTTAAGTGCTTGCCATGGTGATGTGGGAAACAAAGGCAAATGAGAAATGAAATTCCCTTACTGCCTATAGCCCATTTACAAGTCCTTGAAACAGGCTGAGTGACCTTCCTCTAGGAGCCCAGTTGCCTTGATGATGACACTTTGCAAAATGGAATCTTGGCTTATTATTATCCTGATCCTTCCTCCCACCCCCAAGATCCTGTGAGTCTACTAAAACACATAAAAATTCCTTTGCAAGCCTTCTTTACTTTAACCCCCAAGTATATGTTGGCAATTATACTGCAAGCATATGGCCCCTGATATCCATCTGAATAGTCTCATGACTGAGGTTTTACTAAGGAATATAATAAATGACATTTTCCTAACAACAGCTAGCCCTTCAAGGTCCTGGAAACTTTGCTTCCAAAATTCCTTAGAGACTTAAGCTGTCCCTGACCCCCTCCCAACCTGAAGGTTTATAATCAGTCACTCTTCACAGCCCCAGTGCAACTCTTTCTGCCATGGGTCCTGTCCCTGTGCTTTAATAAAATCATCTTTTTTGCACCAAAGACATTTTCAAGAATTCTTTCTTGGCCACTGCCTCTAAACCCCAATATCACCCCAAACCCCATGGTTAGATATGTGATTTATTTTAAAAATATTAAAGCATAACAAATTATTTAGAATTTATTTATTTCTCACTCACAATAGTGATTAATACCTGGTTATCAGTTTCTTTATATTCAGTGTTTGTTCATAGACTATTAACCATAAACACTCTTTAATGTTCACAGAATAAGAGCTTATCCTGCCCTTAGCTTGAAATATTGAGGCACTTGGCTGGCTCAGTCAGTGGAGCATTTGACTCTTGATCTTGGGGTTGTGGGTTCAAGCTCCACACTGAGTATAGAGATTGCTTAAAAATAAAATCTTAAAAGGGGCTCCTGTGTGGCTCAGTTGGTTAAGTGTCCAACTTGGGCTCAGGTCATGATCTCACGGTTTGTGAGTTGGAGCCCCGCATCAGGCTCTGTGCTGACGGCTTAGAGGCCTGAAGCCTGCTTTGGATTCTGTATCTCCCTCTCGCTGCCCCTCCCCTGCTCACACTCTATCTCTCTTTCTCTCAAAATAAATAAATATTAAAAAAAAATAAAAAATAAAATCTTAAAAAATATATGCAGGTACATAGATATCAGCACTTAGTAGAGCACAAGTTAAACTCTTTCATGAAACATGTAAGTATTCTAATGTTTCAGAAATTAAATGCTTTTTATTCCTCCTTAAACAGTTTCACCTAAGTTCCAAGGAAACTGAGGTAAGACGACACACATAGAGGTGGAAAGTGTATATATGTTATAGTGAAATGTTTACCTGAATTGAAGCTATAGATTGCATTTATTAGATTAGCATATGAGCAGAGTCAGTCAAAATGGATTTTTTCTGTGTATCTTATGATAAACTTGATGAATTTTTTTTTTTTTTTTTAGATTTTTTTTTTTTTAACGTTTATTTATTTTTGGGACAGAGAGAGACAAAGCATGAACAGGGGAGGGGCAGAGAGAGAGGGAGACACAGAATCGGAAGCAGACTCCAGGCTCTGAGCCATCAGCCCAGAGCCCCACGCGGGGCTCGAACTCACGGACCGCGAGATCGTGACCTGAGCTGAAGTCGGATGCTTAACCGACTGAGCCACCCAGGCGCCCCAAAACTTGATGAATTTTTGATGAGATTTTCAGAACTACTTAGGAGTGCTAGAAAAAAATCACTGGCAAAACTAAGCCAATTTGGGGACACCTGGGTGGCTCAGTCAATTGGGTGTCCAACTTCAGCTCAGGTCATGTTCTCATGGTTCATGGATTCAAGCCCCACGTTGGGCTCTGTGCTGACAGCTCAGAACCTGGAGCCTGCTTCGGATTCTGCGTCTCCATTTCTCTCTGCTCCCTCCCACACTCACATTCTGTCTCTCAAAAATAAAATAAACATTAAAAAAGTTGAAAAAAAAAAAAAGAACTGAGACAGTTTTCTAACATATTAGCATTAAGATCTGTGCTTTAAAAAAAACATGTTTTATCATTCGTTATTTACTTATTTTAATTGATTCTGAATCCTTGCTGTTTGTAGTCATTTGGAAGAATAAATATAATATGACATCATTCTAAGCTTTTTTTCCCCTACTAACTTCTCCCTTTTTTGACCTCTTCATAGCCTTTCCTGTCTTTACCTCTTTACTTTTCTTTCTAGGTTTCTTCCCTCTCTTCTTATTGAATCCAGCTTAGTCTTCAAATGCAACTTATGCTCAAATCCTCCATGAAATCCTCTTTGTCTATTTTGTTGACACTAATTCTTCCCTTCTCTGAATTATTTTCCAGTAGAACTCTGCAGTTTCACACTCTTGACTGATTTGCGAAGATCTCTCTCCAATAGCATTGTGAATCCTTGAGGACAAAAGTCTCCTTGTTTTCTGCCTCCCAGAGTGAGTATCGTGGCCCTGGGCACATAGTAGTTACACCATTTTGCATGGCGGCTGGGGCTGTGGCACAGGAACAGGGGAGAAGCTTTCATTTTTTTCTTCCCTTTCATACTTGTTTTCAATGAAATTTCCTTCTCTAAGGCTAGGGATTCAGCCTGACCTTAGTAACCATAGGTACTCTTTAACCCAACTGGTGATATTCAGGACTAAATGAAGCATTTTTAGCTTTAATATTCTTTCTTTGCAAGATCACAAATAGCTATTTGAGTAAGGGGTGGGGGAAACTGGTGCCTACAGAGGGTTAACAGTCATCTGTGCCTAAACTAATTCTATCTCTTTTTTACCTTTCTAATTTAGTATTAAAATGCCTTCTTTTTTCCCCTGGTGGGTTTGAGGGGAAATTTTCCAAACTAAAGCTTCCTGACAGATGGTCAATAAATTGGTCATTTCCTTACTGCAGTGTTTATCGTTTTTTTTAAATAGCATTTTATTTGTTTTTTTTTAACAATTTTTTACTTTATTATTATTATTTTTTTAATGTTTATTAGTTTTGAGAGAGAGAAAGAGAGACAGCAAGCAAGGGAGGGGTGGAGAGAGAGACACACACAGAATCAGAAGCAGGCTCCAGGCTCTGAGCTGTCAGCACAGAGCCCAATGCGGGGCTTGAGCTCACAGACCACGCCTGAGATCATGACCTGAGAGGCTGAAGTAAGCCTCTTAACCGACTGAGCCACCCGGGCACCCTGTTAACAGTTTTTTTAAGTTTATTTATTTATTTTAAGTGAGAGAACGAGAGCAGGGGAGGGGCAGACAGAGTGGGAGAGAGAGAGAATCTCAAGCAGGCTCCAACAGTGTAGAGCCCCTATGCAGGGCTCAAACTTGCTAACTGTGAGAACATGATCACAGCTGAAATCAGGAGCTGGTAGCTTAATGGATTGAGCCACTGAGGCTCCCCTAAAAATAGCATTTTAAAATTGAGTTATAAGCTTATTTCACATAACATAAAGTTCACCATGTTAAGGCATAGCCTTCAATGGTTTTTATTATATTCACTGTGTTGTGCAACCATAAATAATCGCTATCTAATCCCAGAGCATTTCTATTATCCAAAAAAGACAGTCAGGCCTATTAGCCATTAGGCCCAGTTCTTCCTTCCCTATCCCCTGGCAACCTCTGATATACTTTCTGTCTCTATGGATTTGCCTTTTCTGGATATTTCATATAAAAAGATTCATACAATATGTGGCCTTTTGTGTTTGGCTTCTTTCACTTAGTGTGGTGTTTTCAAGGTTCATCCCTGCTCTAGCATGTAACAGTCCTTCATGCCTTCTTATGACAGAATAATATTCCATTATAAGGTATGCCACATTTCAAGGTATGCCATGAACATTTACCTACAGATTTTTGTGTGAACAGATGTTATCAATTCTCTTGCATGGAATTGGTAAAATTCTACCCTGGACTGGAATTACTGGCTCATGTGGTCATTCTGTGATTAGGTTTTTTTGTTTTGTTTTGTTTTGTTTTAATGTTTATTTATTTTTGAGACAGAGAGAGACAGAGCATGAATGGGGGAGGGTCAGAGGGAGGGAGACACAGAATCTGAAATAGGCTCCAGGCTCTGAGCTGTCAGCACAGAGCCCGATGCGGGGCTCGAACTCACGAACTGCGAGATCATGACCTGAGCCGAAGTCGGCCGCTTAACCGACTGAGCCACCCAGGCGCCCCTGTGATTAGGTTTTTGAGAAACTAACTGCCAACCTGTTTTCCTCAGAGACTGTACTATTTTACATTCCCACCAGCAATGGATGAAGATTTACAGTTCTCTACAACCTTCTCTACACTTTTTATTGTCTTAAAAAAAAATTTTAGGGGTACCTGGGTGGCTCAGTCATTCTTGATTTTGGCTCAGGTCATGGTCTCATGGTTCATGAGTTCAATCAAGGCCTGCATCAAGCTCTCTGCTGTCAGCACGGAGCCTGCTTCATATCCTCTGTCCCCCCCCCCCCCCACCTCTCTGCCCCTCCCCAGCCTTTGCGTGCACACACACATGCTTGCTCTGTCTCAAAAATAAATAGACAATACAAAAATTTTTAAAAAAATTATAGCCATCCTAGTGGGTGTAAAGTGCCATCTCCTGGTGGTTTTGATCTGCATTGTCTTCGTTGAGCATTGAGTGTTTTTCCATGTGCTTGTTGGTCATGTGTTATATATATATATATATAAATATATGTATTTATCAAGCATTGTTATACATCTCCCCAAGCATAGAACTTGGCATTTATTTATTTTTTTTAAATTTTTTTTAAACGTTTATTTATTTTTGAGACAGAGAGAGACAGAGCATGAATGGGGGAGGGTCACAGAGAGAGGGAGACACAGAATATGAAACAGGCTCCAGGCTCTGAGCTGTCAGCACAGAGCCTGATGCGGGGCTCGAACTCACGGACTGCGAGATCATGACCTGAGCCGAAGTCGGATGCTTAACTGACCAAGCCACCCAGGCACCCCAGAACTTGGCATTTAATTGTTGACAGTTAATATGACTTCCCCAGTCTTCTCCATGGAACTCATATGTACCCTACCAAGACTTACCTTAAATGACAGCTCCTCCTTAGAGATTTCCTTCTTGAGTTTTCTCCTCTGATGCTACAGATTCTCGTGCACACCTTGGCTGACTGTAATGAAACTTTAAGGGTTGGTATGTTTGCCTCCTTCGTTAGGCTGTGAGCTCTCAGCCAATGACTAGAGGTGAGAGAACAGTGCTTTTTTTCAGAAACTGCCAGAGCTGCTGTGACCTCAGGCAACACCCAGGGCAAAGGCAATGGAAGAAAACTGGAGAGATTGGAACCGAGTCAGGAAAGCCCTGGAGGACACAAGAGTTTGTATTTGGCACCCAAAAGTAGGGCAGTGATATGATATGATCTGATATTTAGAAAGATCATTTTTGTCTGTGTGATTGGGTAAGACCTATGACTTCTGTGGGTCTTAGTTTCATTAGCAGTAAAAAGGGAGAGCTGAACTAGATACTTTCTAAGGTTTTTTTTTCTAGTTCTGAAATTATGTGCCATGAATCTCAGAAATCTGGACTCCTCAGGGAATGAACTGTGTTGGATAATAACGTTTTCTGAAAATTTAATCTGTACCAACCCTTAAAAAAAATAGTGGCCATTTTTAGATGAAAAAAATCATTAAGATTAATTGAATACTTCCCTGACTTCTTAAACATACTATCATGATTTAATTTTCACCTTTCCTTGATGGCTTAAATAATAGTGACTCTATAGTGGTATAAATAATGGTGGTTCTAGAAAGAGCACTGGTTGCCTACAGAGAATCTCTCTAGTGCTAGTGAGCTTAGTCAGTGTATGTGTTTTACCATTATATTGAAATTTAAGTAAATTTTGCTTTGGTTTCAGAAACTAGACAACCATGCCTGACAATATCCTTTGAGAATGGGCATGATTCTCCTACTGAGTAGAGTGAATTGTTTTGCAGAATTCAAAAGCATAAATTAGAACAGAGTGACAGGCAGTTGATATGACTTCCCTAGTATGTATCATTATACTTGTTCTTGAGCTACTATAGATAGTACAATTAACTCCTCTAGGCCAAGATAATGCAAACACAACTCCTGGGTATTTTTTTTAAGTACATTTATTTATTTTGAGAGAGATCGAGAGAGCGAGGGAGGGGCAGATAGAGTTGGAGAGAGAATCCCAAGCAGGCTCTGTGCTGTCGGCATGGAGCCCGACATGGGACTTGATCCTATGAACCATGAGATCGTGACCTGAACCAAAATCGAGAGTGGAACGGACACTTAACTGACCAAGCCACCCAGGTGCCCCACAACTCCTGGGTATTGCAGATCATTATGTCCAAAAATAACTCAGAGATGTTTACTTAGTTACTTTCCAAGCAAATGTACTCACATGTGAAGAAAGTATACATTAGATTGTGGTCAAGGAACAAAGACAAAACCTGGAATTTATAAAGGAGAGAGGAGAGAGGTTTATAAAAGAGAGAGGAAAGGGGGATGAGAAAAAAAAAGTCTGCAGTTGGTTTGGGAACAGTTGTTCTTTTTTGCATGTCTTGGCCACGAGTGCTTAGCTGGCAGCAAAAAGGTAGGTCAGTTGGGGTATTTCTGTTCTTGAGTAGGCCAATTTAGGATATCAAAGAAAACCATTTCAGCTGTTTATAGGATCTTTGGAAAAGCTGGAGGAGGCAGCTGTGGGGTGCAGGTTACAGGCTGTCTCTGTCTTATGGAGGGCTGCTCATGTCCCTCCACAAGAAGGACCGTCTTACTTAGGCCAGGTGTGCACCAGTGTCCTCAGAATTTCTCATTAAAAAGCCTCTTTCTCTGTCTTCTTTTGAAATCTCTGCTTTGGAATTTTATGTTGTTGTGTTCTTCAAGTGTTTACTATTATCCTGGCTTCTGGATCTTAGCCATATCCTGAAAACTTGTTTATTTCGATGGAAGTTTGATTATTGTCCTATAATATGGTTTCTTTCTTTATAAGTGACATTTTCTCCTGTTCCACTGGTGTCTCCTAATTTTCCTGCTTAATGTGCTCATGATAACTTCTGTATTCCTGTATATAGAGCTTTTCTGATTGAGTAGGTCAGATTTATACTTTATATGATACCATTGCTTTAATAAATAGTCACAGTCACATTTTAGGGGGATGCTGTTATAAACAAAAAGTCCATTGGAGTAAGCTGGGAGCTGGAAGTATAGTGGCTTTTCATTGGCTGAGTTGTGACAGCCTGTCATTGCCTGGGCTATTGCTGGGGGAAGGGAAAGTCTTTCATAAATCCTGCGGGATAGGAAAGTAGTATCCATGTACAAGGTCAGGCTCTTGCTATTTGGTCTGCAATTCACAACCAGTGGTAGGGCTGGTAGGATGTGAGAGCTTCCCCCTGCTGGCCTTCCGAAAACATACTAAATGAGGTTTCCCTTTATTAATTTTCACACTGCTAAGAGGAGGTTTTATGCTTTCTGGGGGTTCTTGGATATGCGTATGTAGATGAGATGGCTGGATGGTTGAGTGATTAGTGAATTGTGTCACGGAGTTCCTCCATGCAAGGAATATTTCCGTCCGTGTGGTTCTTTGCCTTGTCTCTCGGACAAGTCAGTATCTCAGCTCTAATGCTGTGGTTTTCAATCATTTTTCAGCCCTTACATACCTGAGGACAGGTACCTTCCCATCAGGTGCAGTAATTACTATGACAGGGATGGGATGTGTGTGGAGTGGCAGTCCCCTAGAGGCATATCATAGTCAGGAGGAGCTCTTATAGTTTCAAAAGGGCCCTAGGTATATGTGTGCTGTCCCTCGTTAAAAAATCATTCTCTAGTCCTGTGAGCTTAGCTTCTTCAGTTAATGTAGGAAGGGAGAAATAGATGATTTTGCTACCTGTCCAGGCTCAAGGGGAGGAATAAATTAACACAGAACATTCCATTTATTGTAGTTTTACAAGAAAACATTGTATAATTCTAGGTTTTGAAGATTCAGGTGCCCGGTGGGAGGAAAACACGGCCAACATGAGCTCTGAAGAAGGTGGTCCACCCACTTGGCAAGAAGCTCCTCCCTCTTCTGGAGAGGCAGCACCCCCTGGTTCAGAAGGTACCGCCCCTCCGGGAGATGAGGCTCCGCCCCCTCCAGGAGAAGAGGCCCCTCCTCCTTTGGACGAAGAGGCTCCGCTCTCTGTGACAGGGGCAGCCTCCACGGTAGAAACTGGCTCTCTTTCTGAAAGAGATCCTGCTCTTTCTGGAAGTGATTTTCTTAATGTCCCTGCTTCTGAGCATGATGAGCAAGGTGGATATAGAGTTCGACCTAAGTCTGCAGTACGACTGGGCCAATCCCTGCTTTCTGAAGTGCTTTCCCAGTCTTCCCGAAAATCATCCCGATATCATCGAAGCATGAGCGGCATTCCAAATCTCCAGGAAACATTAAAAGAGAGACAGGTTTTGCTTATAATAAGATTTTTCAAGTGTCACTTTTATGTCACAGTAATTTTTTTGGTGGTCTTTTCCCATAATTAACAATTTTTCCCTGTGGTTTTCATTCTTTAGGCAAGATTTAGAGAAGCAAGGGAAAATCGGAAAACGAAAATTGACCCTTCATACAAATATATATTTGAAATTCTAGCGGAGAAGCTTGGCCTGGACTTGGTAACCGTTGAAGAATTAATTTTGGACTGTCCATCTGTGAGTTTAAATCTTACTAGTTTTTAATTGCTCTTTGACAACTGATTGTTTTAAGAGGCTGGGGTCATTGTCATGAACAACAGAACATTTAGAAAGGGAAGGTTGAAATTTTACCAATTAGGGGAGTTTTATATGACTTAAAGCCAGTTGAATCATATTTTTAGTTAGGTCTACTATTGAGTAGGAAACGAAGAGAAGAGTTAGCAATTCGAATTTGGCTAAAATTTGAACTCAAAATGCCCTTAAAAGTTAGAGGGATAGTCAAGCACAGATAGAGTTAACTAGTTTAAAGGCACAGGTCAGGGGCCCCTGGGTGCCTCAGTAGGTTAGGCATCCAACTCTTGATTTCAGCTCAGGTCATGATCTCACAGTTTGTGAGTTCAAGCCCTGCATAATGCTCTGTGCTCACAGTGTGTGGAGCCTGCTTGGGATTCTCTCTCCCTCTCTCTCTCTCTCTCTCTCTCTAATGAAAGCACAGGTTGTGTAAACTACATATGCAAATAATTTGGATAGAAAAACAAACTGGGCACATATGAACTAGGGAACAGTGACTTTTGCATGAGCTTTGTAGAAAACAAAGAGGTGATTACCATGTCAGGGACAGCCCTAGATTATGCCTACTTTCCTGGCAAAATTATTAACAGTCCCTCCTTTCACTCCTAAAAAGTCCCGGTTTTGGCTGATGAATTTCTGTGGTCACCCTAATTAGAGTAATATATGATAAGCTGTGACTTTCATAGAAGCTATCGGAAGCAGTATCACTGCTTCCTTTCAGATAGCTGTGGCTCTATATTAATTTTCAAAAAAAATTACTACAAGTTGCCTGAGCTCTTTACCACCTCTTGGAGTGGACTGGCCTGGAGCCCCAGCAAGACCAGAGAGCAGGTACATACTGGTGGTGAGCTGGTTGTCCCACTGAATACACTGATGAGAGAGTAGGGTAGGGGGGCAGTGTTGTGGTGAGGTTGTCATCGTTGGGGTCCCTACCCCCTGCTTTTATAGGGACCAGTGAACTTGGGCAAAACTCTTTAGCTTGCTCTAGGAGCCAAGATTCTGGGGAATGGTGCCTAGAGGAGTCTCTCCCTTGCTTGATGCAAGGTGTTGCCAAGTTCTGGAAAGTTGTCTGCCTTTCACTTCTTTCAGGACCCTATAAAAGTTGAGAACTAGCAGTCCGCTGATAGCATGAGTGGGATTGCTCAATTTCCTGTTCCCTTAGTGTGTTATGGTGATCTGGGAATGTGATTGATGCACAGAGATCAATAATCTGAGCTATTTTAATGGCTAAAGATAGAAAAATGCATGGGGATGTGCACATAAAAGAAGAAGTGCCACAGAAAGCAACTGAAATAGAGTGTAGTTTCTCAGGTTGCCGAAATTCTCTGCAGGAATGTACAGGTGTGGTCAAGGATGGCTTCATGGGCATGTGGACTGTGCAAACAGGCCCCTGGGCTGAAGGGCCCCGTACTTGGCTTAATGATCTCCTGTCACCACCTTGAAATTCTTTAAAAAACTTTTTTTAAGTTTTTAAATTCCAGTATAGTTAACATATAGTGTTATGTTGCCTTCAGGTGTACAACATCATGATTCTACGATTCTATACATCACCCATTGCTCATCATGATCAGTGTACTCTTTAATCCCCATCACCTATTTCACCCATTGCCCCTGCCCCATGCACCTCCCCTCTGGTAACCATCAATTTATTCTCTATAGTTATGAGTCTGTTTCTCGGTTTGTGTGTCTCTTTCTGTCTTCTTTTGTCCTTTGTGTATTTGTTTTGTTTCTTAACTTTCACATATGAATGAAAACATATTTATCTTTCTCTGACTAGCTGATTTTGCCTAGCATTATACTCTTCAGCTCCATGCATGTTGTTGCAAATGGTGAGATTTCATTCTTTTTTATGGCTGAGTAATATTCCATTGTGTATATATACCACATCTTCTTTATCCATTCATCTATTGATGGACATTTGGGCTGCTTCCGTAATTTGGCTATTGCAAATAATGTGCAATAAACATAGAGGGTCATGTATTCCTTTGAATTAATGTTTTTGTGTCTCTTCAGTAAATACCCAGTAGTGTGATTACTGAATCATAGGGTAGTTCTATTTTGACTATTTTAACTTTTTGAGGAAACTCCATACTGTTTTCCACAGTGTCTGTACTAGTTCGCATTCTCACCAGGGTTCCTTTCTCTCCACACCCATGCCAACACTTGTTTCTTATGTTTTTTATTTTAGCCATTCTGACAGGTGTGAGGTGATATCTCATTATAGTTTTGATTTTCATTTTCCTGTTGATGAATGATATTGAGCATTTTTTCATGTGTCTGTTGGCCATCTGTATGTCTTCTTTGGGGAAATGTCTGTTCATGTCTTCTGTCCATTTTGAATTGGATTATTTTGGTTTCTTTATGTTTAGTTGTATAAGTTATTTATATGTTTTGGATACTAATCCTTTATCAGATATATCATTTGCACATATCTTAACCCATTCAGTAGGTTCTCTTTTAGTTTCGTTGATTGTTTCCTTTGCTTTGCAGATTTTTGTTTTGATGTAGTCTAAATAGTGTATTTTTGCTTTTGTTTCCCTTGCCTCAGGAGACATATCTACAAAAAAATGTTGCTATGATTAATGTCAGAGAAATTACTGCCTGTGCTCTCATTTATGATTCTGTTTAAATATTTAAAATATTTAAAAAATATTAAATATTTTTAAATTAATTTATTATTTATTTAAATTAATATTTAATATTAATTAAATTATTTATAATTTATATTAATAATTTATATTAATATAATTTATATTAATATAAAATATTAATAATAATTTAATTATTAATATAATAATATAATTATTTAAATATTATTAAATATCTGTTAAAATATTTAAAAAATATTTTTTTGTGAGAGTTTGTGAAAGTGGGGGAGAGGCAGAGAGGAAGTGGGGGACAGAGACTCTGAAGTGGGCTCTGTGCTGACAGCAGAGAGCCCAATGCAGGGCTCAAACTCACAAACCATGAGATCACGACTGAGCCAAAGTTGGATGCTCAACCGACTGAGCCACCCAGTCGCCCCTCATCTGGGATTTTTATGGCTTCAGGTATCACATTTAGGCCTTAAATTCACTTTGAGTTTATTTTTGTATATTCTGTAAGTTTCATTCTGTCCAGTTTCATTCTGTCCAGATTTCCCAGCACCATTTGTTGAAGAGACTGTCTTTTTCCCATTGCATATCCTTGCCTCTTTTGTTGAAGACTAATTGACCATATCCACCTTGAAATTCTTTTTTCTTTTTACTTTATTTTAATCCCAGTTAATATATAGCGTATTATTAGATTCTGGTGTATAATATAGTGATTCAACTTCCATACAAAACTCAGTGCTCATCGCAAGTGCATTCCTTAATCCCTGTCACCTATTTAACTCATAACCCCCAACCATCTCCCCTCTGGTAATCATTAGTGTGTTCTCTATAGTTAAGTCTGTTTCTTGGTTTGCCTTGTTTTTTTTTCTATTTGCTCATTTGTTTTATTTCTCAAATTTCACATGTGAGTGAAATCATACAATATTTGTCTTTCTCTGACTTATTTCACTTACAATAATACTCTAGTTCCATCCATGTCATTGCAAATGGCAAGATTTCATTCTTTTTTATTTTTTATGGGTAATTTTCATATATGTATCTTAAATTTTCATATATATATACGTATATATATGGAAAATGATGAGGTATATATATATATATATATATATATATATATATATATATACCTAGGATTAGTTATCATATCTAGGATTAGGGTTTGGTTTAGGGCCAGAATAAGGGTTAGGGCCAGTGTGATTTTACGTGCCTATTATCTTGCAGTTCAGAGATCTCTCCAGAGGGATAAGTTTAGGGTTAGGGGTAGTGGTAGGGGTTAGGGGCTAGGGTATATGTTTGGGTTATGATTAGGTTTTCACTTAAAGTAATGCTTTCTATCTACATCTATGTTGTTGCAAATGGGAAGATTTCATTCTTTTTCATTGCTATGTAATATTTCATTATAGATGTATGCCAATTCTTTTTTTTTTTTTTTTTACCCTCAGATGTTGAATTAGGGTTATTTTGGGGCTAGGATAAGAATTAGGGTTATGGCTAGGGCCAGTGTAAGGGTATGTGCCTGTTATCCTGCTGTTCAGAGACTTCTCTAGAGGGATAAGTTTAGGGTTAAGGTTATGGTTATAGTTCGGGTGAGGGGTTAGTGGTTCACAGTTAGGGGTTAGGGTTAGGCTTAGGGTTAGGATTAGGTTAGAGCTAGGGTTAGGGTGAGGGTGAGGGTATGTGCCTCATATCCTGAAGTTAAGAGACCTCCCTAGAGTTTAGGTTTAGGGTTAGAGGTAGGCTTAGAGGTAGAGTTTAGAGGTTACCAGTAGAGGTAGGGGTAGGGGTAGGTTTAGGGTCAGGGTTAAGGCTAGGGTCAGGGTTATGGTTTGTGCTTGGCATCCTGCTGTTCAGAGACCTCTCTAGAAAATGAAACCTCAGACTCCTGGTGGGTTGAGAATAAATTTGGCAACCATCCAGTGAGCTGTGATAAAGCAGGAATTTGGTGCTCTAAATACTTTTTTTTAATTAAGTTTTTATTTAAATTCTGGTTAGTTAGTTTACAGTGTAATATTAGTTTCAGGTATAGAATTTAGTGATTCAACACTCCCATACAGTACCTGATGGTCATCACAATAAATGCACTCCTTAATCCTCACCACCTATTTAACCTATCTCCCCAGTTACCTCCCCTCTGGTAACCATCCAATGTTCTCTATAGTTAAGAGTCTTAATATTTCTTAATAATTTTTTTAGTATTCATTTTATTATTAGAGAGAGAGACAGAGAATGGGGGAGGAGGGCAGAGGGAGAGAACGAGAGAATCCCAGGCAGGCTCCATGCTCATCACAGAGCCTGATGCAGGGCTTGATTCCATGACCTGGAATCATGACCTGAGTTGGACATTCAACTGACTGAGCCACCCAGGTGCACCAAACCTTAATTTCTTAACAAATGTTCCTGCGTTTTCATTTTGCACTGGCCCCACAGATTCTGTAGCCTGTTTTGCTGTGGATGATACCACTTGTACAGCAAGATAGGTAATCAAACTTGTTTCACCTGAAAATTTCTAGGCCATAAATTTGGTTAATCCCACAATTGGAATCCCAGAAGCTCTGTTAAAGATTTAGGCATATACGTTGGCGCTGGCTAGTAATGTCGGAGAAGGACAGCTGCTAGGACTACATCGAGATGGGTGCCTGTGGAGCTGGTCATCTCACTTTTAAATATTTGCCAGCTGGCTTTCTGGGCTGATAGTCTATATATGGAGGAAGTCTTTCTCACTGGGTAGCCTCTTGGCCAGGAAGTGAGAGTATCATAAGCCTGCAAACCTTTTCATTTGTCATTCCTGGACAGTGTCTTGTATTTTGGGTCTGTGTGGTTAGGTTCTTCCTTTGAGGCCACCATGGACCAGGTTAGACACTGGTTAGGCTGCCCATCTAGGAAATCTAGGGAAACCTAGATCTTAAGGGAAGAATCAAACCAGGAAAAGTGTTTCAGTAAGAGTTGTTTATTAGTTGCAAAGCCACGGTGGAGTGGAGATAGTACAGCCAGGGGGGAAACCAATCTCTAAATCTGGGAGAGATAAGAATGCTTATTTGGTCGAATGGATCAAGAAAGCACCTATAGTAAATTGGCATCAAGATTGGTGGACAGGTGAATAAGAAGATGGAACCAGGAACGAAGGGTGGAATGGTTTGGTGTAGTGGTTTAGGAAACTGGGTATATGAAAAGGTTTTCCTTTTATGTGAAACCTGGTGTAACAATGAAGCCTGAAAGCAGCTCATTAAAGTCCCCACAAAAGGTGACGGTGAGAGTGTGATGGTTATTTTGTTTGCCTTCAGATCTATTGCCCACCCTTCACCACCCTACTCTGTGGCCCAGAAAGCTGACCTCTCGAGAACCCATCACCTGGGCTCCTTTGCTCTCCAGCTTCCATGTGACTCAGTCACTAGGAAACACCAGCAGGAGATTAGAGGGCAGACCTAGAGTCACTAGGAAACACCAGCAGGAGATTAGAAGTCTTATTTCTGCCTGTTTGGCTATTTTTCTGGCTACGGTCATATCCTCTTACTAGAGTCCTTCCCAAACAGATCTTCTCCCACAGCTCTGTGTCCACTTGCATCCAGATACACCATTCACCCAGTCATCACACTTTCAGGCCTTGGTACTTCTTTTTCCTTTGTTGATAGTCCTGTTGTTGCTGCTCGTGCCACAGCTTCCCTTAACCCTGCTCTGGCCTCTGGCAGTAGCCTCTTTATCATAAAGTTTCTTCAAAACCCCTTTGTTGAGACTTCTTTTCTTACCAGGACCCTGATCAATGAGGTTTCTACTAGTGAGGTTTCTACCACATTGGCATTCATGCTCTTGCTGCTCCCTTCATTCAGCACTGCTCAGGATAATCACAGACTATCTTGCTTTGCTGGCTTACATGACAGAGTCAAGGCAACAGCATTGTGGTTCTGTGGATGGAGCGCAGCTCTGGTTGCCCAAGGCTGGCACCCAATTCCAGGTTCTGAACTTGCAGTTGTGTGTCTTTGGGTTTTTCACTCAAATTCTTTTTAGCTTTGGTTTTTGTCTTCTGCAAGAACGGCATAATAATGCCACCCTTATTTAGTGCAAGGCTGTGGTGAAGCTCAGATGAAATATTTATAAAATGTATAAGTGAATTTTTAATTTGCAATTGTGATTTCAGCCCATGACAGCATTCACTCTGCTGGTCTCAGAATACAGTATGTCTAAAAACCAAGAATTTGTTGCATTTGGTATTTTGATGCCTTTTTATCACAAGTATGAGCTCTACTTTTGAGAATTTGGATGCTTTCAAATCTGATGGGTCATAAAATCAGATAGAGCAAGAAAGAATTTATGGAACTTGGCAAGGATAGTTGTGCTGACAGTTTTCGTATCTTTCAGATTGTAATTATGCAAGAGTCAAGCTGATGTGTGAGATGGAAGAATAGAAAATGAAGGGCTAGAATTTTGTACATCTGTGTGGCTCTGTTTCATTTCCTAGGGCGGTGGTTCCCAAACGTGGTCCCAGAACCAGCAGCATCAACATCACCTGGACCTTTTTAGAAATGCAAGTCCTCAGGGTTAGCAGTATGTTTTTTTTTTGTTTTTTTTTTGTTTTTTTTTGAGGGAGAGAGACAGAGAGCAAGCAGGGGAGGGGCAGAGAAAGAGGGAGACACAGAATCTGAAGCAGGCTCCAGGCTCTGAGCTGTCAGCACAGAGACTAACATGGGGCCCGAACTCACGAACCATGACCTGAGCTGAAGTTGGACTCTTAACCCACTGAGCCACCCAGGGGCCCTGCAGCATTCTGTGTCTTTTAAAAGCTCCCTAGGTGCTTCTCTGGTGCACACTAATGTTTGAGAACCATTGTCCTAGGGGTAGAGGCTTTGCGAGATCTGGGATACCTCCCACACATGGTCAATAAGTGAAAAGAAACCCACTGCCCAAGAGAGACACTTATGTATGTAATCAATGGACTAGGTGAAGTGGGTTGAGTAACTTTGTATTTCCCAATTGATGTGTGAGGGTTTTTGTTTACATGACCTATTTAGTTTTCCACTTACATAGATGTTACGCTGGCTTAAAAGTAATTAAATACGAGCTTCATGCTCATAAATATGGGACACTCTCATTATAATAATTTGTTTTTACACTAGTTTGGCTACAGTATGGGTCAAATTACAAGTGCTGAAAACATAATTACTCAAATAATTGGTCAAAAAACCCAATTTTGGTCACCAAGTTAGTTAATAAGGCAAGTTTTCTGTTTCCCAAGTCAGCTTTTAAGAGTAGTTTGTTTTAATCATAGTTCTTTATATTTACCTGAAGTTGGGCTCATTCATTTACTCCTGTAAGATTCTGTGAGGCAGGGTCAGGTAAGTGGTTGCCTACTTATATTTGTAGATCATTAATGGGGTTCAGACATAGAATCTACCATATATCTCATGGTAATTTTGGAGTTAAATTAGTTTGAATTCTAATCCTGCTTCTGATGTACCTGTCACTCACTATGTATCTTGAGTAAAATTTTTGAGCTTCTTTTTGTTTTTTTCAGTCTGCAAAATGATGAGGATGAAGGTATGTAAAATGCCTAGCCCAGGGCTTGGTTCATTTTTTTGTAGTTCTCCAGTCATGTATTGATCATCATTTTCTCTTCTATTTAACAGCTGGACGCATTTGCTCAATTTTTTATGAAAGACGGTTGTAAGACATTGAAATTTTTGTACCAAGAAGGAGATGTCCCTGGTATTGGTAAGGATGTTTTACGAGGGCAATGTGCTGGGTGTTAATTAATGTTAAAGTGTAGCATATCTTTTCTCTTATGCATAGACAATCCTTTATTCATGTAGAAAATTTACCGGAAGTTCATGTGTGGAAAACAGAGTGTCTTAAAAAACAATTTTTTTTTAACGTTTATTTTTGAGACAGAGAGAGACAGAGCATGAACGGGGGAGGGTCAGAGAGAGAGAGGGAGACACAGAATCCGAAACAGGCTCCAGGTTCTGAGCTGTCCGCACAGAGCCCGACGTGGGGCTTGAACTCATGAACCGCGAGATCATGACCTGAGCCGAAGTCGGACGCTTAACCGACTGAGCCACCCAGGCGCCCCAAAGTGTCTTAAAAACAATACATTTTCAGTCCAAATATGTATTTCAGGCATTAGTATAATGATTTAAGGAGAAAATATACTTCTAGAAGTCACTGGTATCTCCTGGGGTACACATTTTACTAGAATTTAATTGCATTCTCCCTCAAACAGGTGGAGCCATTTTGCACACAGGTTTTCAGATAACTAGTAATAGTTGTGAAACCACATGAGAACTCAGCAGCTGTCCCTGTGGTCCTGGGTCAGCATCTTGTGTCTGCTGCAGCTGTCACAATATCTGGCTTCCCTTACTATTCACAGTATTCCTGAAATAATTAACCCTTCATCAGGATGTGAAACTGTTGTGTTAATAACTAGGGCCATCCTTTTGGTCTTAGACTACTTATCTTTGAAATCCTGTGGATTGTCCCTTCTATTGGTTCTTTCTTACTTTTCTCCTCTGCTGCCTTTAGGTGAGGCTCATACCTCATGCCTGCCCTAGTATTCCAGATTGAAAACCAGTATCTCTGAAACCAGATTCCCTCTCTGAAGTTCACACTACTTATTCCTTTAGAAGTAAACCTTTTATTCCATTATATCTATCTATCTATCTATCTATCTATCTATCTAGATATAGATAGATATGAATATATATGTATGTATAATTTGTAAAATGTATAAATGAATTTTTAATTTGCAATTATGATTACAGCCCATGATAGCATTCACTCTGCTGGCCTCAGAGTGTGAGCAGGGGAGGGGCAGAGGAAGAGGGAGACACAGATCTGAAGCAGGCTCCCCTTTATCAGGAAAGCCTAAATTTATCTTATGTCTTATCAGCCAGAACTGTGTTACACTACAACCATAGGATTAGGGAGGTTGAGAAAGCAGTTGTCTCTTTGGGAATGTATACATTGCTAAAGGAGACAGTGGGTTTTCTTATCAAGGAAGGAGGGGAGGGAGGTTATTAGGGGTAGAGTACCAACCTCCATGAATGAGCAATTGAGCTCTACATTGCTACATACTGTGTATCAGGGTTCTTTGGTTGCAGGCCATAGAAATAGACTCAAGCATATATAAGCAAAAAAAAAAAAAAAAAAAAGTTTGGTTTTTCACAAAATTTAGAACTAGTTGAACCACTAGGCCTTGGGAAGGACAAGAACAGAGCATTTACACAGATTTCAGGGCAATTTCTTTAGGATTCATCACTGTATTGACGTTTCTCAAATCCCCTTTTACCTTTGGTGTCTCCAATCAGAATTTATATTCTTGCAGAGAGTTTAATTTATCTGGTTTGCATTTCCCCCACAGGGCTCTGACACTGGTGTCTTCCAGAATCACAGGACAGAAAGAATCCCCCACACCCAAAGGAGGGAAGGCTGGGAAGAAAAACGATTTTCATGGTTTTGAGAAAAATTTAAAATTTCTTTTATATCACATTCTAAATTTGGTTGTTGTTGTAAATAGGAAGACTGTTGATTTTGCTTTTCCATATTACAACCAAGCACTGTCAACAATAGCCATATTATGGACAGAGCCCAAATGTCCATTGATTGATGAATGGATAAAGAAAATGTGTGTGTGTGTGTGTGTGTGTGTGTATATATATACATATGTAATGGAATATAACTTGGCAATCAATAAGAATGAACTCTTGCCATTTGTAACAATGTGGATGGAACTAGAATGTATTATGCTAAGTGAAATAAGTCAATTAGAGAAAGACAAATATACAATTTCACTCATATGTAGGATTTAAGAAACAAAACAGATGAACATAGGGGAATGGAGGGAAAAATAAAGTAAGATAAAAACAGAGAGGGAGGCTAACTATAAGAAACTCTAAACTATAGAAAACAAACAGTGTTGATGGAAGGGAGGTGGGGGGGGATGGGCTAAATGGGGGGATGGGCACTAGAGAAGGGTGCTCATGTTAGAGATGAGCATTGGGTGTTGTATGTAAGTGATGAATCACTAAATTCTACTCCTGAAAACAATACTATACTATATGTTAACTAACTTGAATCTAAATAAAAAATAAGTAAAATAAAAATTACAACCAACCATCTAACAAAATTATTATATTTTTAATAGTTTTTAAAATTAAATGATTCTTGGGCGCCTGGGTGGCTCAGTCGGTTAAGCGTCCGACTTCAGCTCAGGTCACGATCTCGCAGTCCATGAGTTCGAGCCCCGCGTCGGGCTCTGGGCTGACGGCTCAGAGCCTGGAGCCTGCTTCAGATTCTGTGTCTCCCTCTCTCTCTGCCCCTCCCCCATTCATGCTCTGTCTCTCTCTGCCCCAAAAATAAATAAACGTTAAAAAAAAAATAAAAAAATAAAATTAAATGATTCTCATCCAAACCAGGTTGAGGAAGAATTTAACATAATTTGGGTGCTATGAGTGTAGTTAGTAGGGGACTAAATCTTCTCTGCAGAGTCAGTGAAGGCTTCCAAGAGCTAGTGTTTCAGCTGAGATTTGAAAGGTGAGTAGGAATAGAGATGCAGAGGGTTGGAGATGGGATAGAATAGTTTGTGTGAAGACTTTGAAGGGAGAAAAGTGCAGAGCTCAGGGAAAGAAAACTGAGGAGGCTGCACTTTAAGAATTTCAATTATTGATATCTTTTTGTAGACAAAAAAAACCATTATTCCACAATCATATCAAAAATTGCTTACAGTAAAGTAAAGCAAGAAACCACAGTGTATGATCCATGGTAATTTATCACATTTGATCAGTTATGTGATCATACACTAAGTTCTTGATTTTTGTTTTCAGAATGTGGTCGAACTATTGCTGGAGCAACCAAAGGGGCAAAAATGATGAGATTGTATATAGACAACGCAGCCCCCGAGAAACTAAAAGGATTGTGTATATTTTTTGTTCGCTGTCACAATGATTTTGCTATAAATGTTAAAAATATTCATGAGGTATGTTTACATCTTTTCCAAATATATGGTTAAATGTTTTTTTCCAGCTTAATTGATATGTAACTGACATGGAATATTGTGTAAGTTTAAGCTGTATAACATGTTGACTTAATACACTTATCTTTTGTGAACTGATCACCACTGTAGCATTAGCTAATGCTCCATCATCTCACATAATTACCTTTTTTTGTTTTTGTTTTTGGTGATGACATTTAAGATGAACTGTCTTAGCCACATTCAAGTATATATTACAGTATTAACTATAATCACCACGCTGTACATTAGATCCCCCAAACTTATTCATCTTATAACTGGAAGTTTGTATCCTTTGACAAACATTTCCTGATTTCCCCTACCCCACAGCCCTTGGTAATCAATATTCTACTCTCTGTTTCTATAAGGTCAACTTTTTTAGATTCCACACATAAGTCTGATTGTACAGTATTTATCTTTCTCTGTCAGGCTTATCTCACTTAGCATAATGACCTCAGATCCATCCATGTTGTCTTACAGGCAGGATTTCGTTCCTTCTCATGGCTAAATAATTCTCTCTCCCTGTCCCTCTCCCCATCCCCCAAACTCGAAAAAAAAATTTTTAATTAAAAAAATAAAACATAGGGGAAAAGTTCCTTGACATTGGTCTTGACAATGGTTTTTTGGTTATGTCTCCAAAAGCACAAGCAACAAGAGCAAAAATTAATAAGCAGACTACATCAAACTAAACAGTTTCAACACAGCAAAAAAAAAGTTAATAAAATGAGAAGGCAACCTATGGAATGGGAGAAAATATTTGCAAACCATCTACTTCATTGGGGGTTAATATAAAATATATATAGAGAATTTGTGCAACTCAATAGCAAACAAACAATCCAATTAAAACATGGGCAGAGGAACTGAATTGACATTTTTTCAGAGTCATCCAAATAACTAACAGGTACATGAAAAGATGCTCAAAGTCAATAATCATCAGGGAAATTCAAATCAAAACCACAATGAGATATCACCTCATACCCATTAGAATGGTTATCACCAAAAAGACAAGAGATAGGGACACCTGGCTGGCTCAGTCAGGGGAGCATGGGACTCTTGATCTCAGGGTCATGAGTTTGAGCCCCAGGTTGAGTGTAGGAATTACTTAAATAAGTAAATAAACTTAAAAAAAAAAAGACAAGAGATAAGTGTTGGTGAGAATGTGGAGAAAAGGGAACCCTCATGCACTATTGGTGGGGATGTAAATTGGTACAGCCACTATGGAAAAAAGTATGGAGTTTTCTCAAAAAATTAAAAATGGAACTGCCATATGATCCAGAAATCCCACTTCTGGATATATATCTAGAGGAAATGAAATAAGGGTTTCAAAGAGATATCTTCATCTCCAGGTTCATTGCAGCATTATTCACAATAACCAAGATATAGAAGCAACCTAAGTGTACAACTTTGGATAAGTGGATAAGGAAGGTATGGTATATATACACGATGGAACATGTATCATGTCCAGTGTGGAGCCTGATATGGGGCTCAATCCCACAACCATGAGATCATGACCTGAGCTGAAATCAAGCGTCAGACACTTAACTGACTGAGCCATCCAGGCACTCCCCTATGTTTATTTCTAGGAGTTTTATGGCTTCAGGTATTATGGTTAAGTCTTCAGTTAATTTTGAGTTAATTTTTGTGAATAGTGTAAGATAGAGGTTAAATTTCATTCTTTTGCATCTAATTATCCAGTTTTCGTAGCAGTGTTTATTGAAGAAGACTATCCTCTCCTCATTGAATATTCTTGGCTCTCTTGTCAAATTTTAGTTGAGTGTACATGTGTGGATTTATTTCTAGGCTCTTGATTCAAATCCATTGGCCCATGTGTCAATTTTTATGTCAAGTATCATATTGTTTTGATTGCTATAGCTTTGCAGTATAGTTTGAAATCAAGAAGTGTGATGCCTTCAGTTTTGGTTTTCTTTTTCCCCGTTAGGATTACTTTGGCTCTTGGGTGTCTTTTGTGGTTCCATACAAATTTTAGGATTGCTTTTTCTATCTGAGGGAAAAATACCATTAAAATTTTGATAGAGATTGCATTGCATCTATAGGTGGCTTTGGGTAATGTGGGCATTTAACAATATTTATTCTTCCTATCCATGAACATGGGATATCTTTCCATTTTGTCATCATTGATTTCTTTCATTAATGTCATAGTTTTGAGATCTTTCACCTCCTTAGTTAATTTTATTCCTAAGAATTTTATTGGTTTCAATGCTATTGTGAATGGGATTGTTTTCTTTATTTAATTTTCAGATGATTTGTCCTTCATATGTAGAAACATGACTAATTTCTGTTTGTTTATTTTGTACTCTGCAACTTTACTGGCAATTTTTCTAACAGTTTTTTGGGTGGTGTTTTAGGATTTTCTATTTACAATATTATATCATCTGTATACAGAGGTAATTTTCCTTCCTTTTTAATTTGGATGACTTATATATATTTTTTCCTTTTCTAATTGCTCTGCCTAGGATTTCCAGTGTTGTGTTTATCTTTTTTTTAAGTTTTATTTATTTATTTTGAGAGGTGGGGGAGAGGCAAAAAGAGAGGGAGAGAGAGAATCCCAATCAGGTTCCACACTGTCAGCCTGGAGCCTGATGTGGGGTTCAGTCCCATGAACCACGAGATCAAGACCTGAGTTGAAATCAAGAGTTGGATGCTTAAGTGATTGAGCTACCCAGGCACCCCTCCAGTGTTTATTTAATAGGAGAGGTGAGAGTGAGCACCCTTATCTTTTCCCATTATTTTTTCTCTTTTAGAGAAAAAGCTTTCCACTTTTCACTGCTGGTTCACTGGTAAGTGTGAGTTTGTGATATGTGGCCTTTATTATTTTGAGGTATGTTCCTTCTGTACCCAATTTCTTAAGTTTTTTTTTTATTATTATGAAAGAGTGTTGTATTTTGTCTAATGCTTTTTCTGCATCTGTTGAAATGATTACATGCTTTTTATCCTTCACTTTGTTAATGTGGTGTATCATATTTATTCATTTGCATATGTTGAACCATCCTTGCATCCCAGGGATAAATCTCACTTGATCATGATGTATGAGGCTTTTAATGTGCTGTCGAATTGGTTTGCTAGTATTTTGTTGAAAATTTTGCATCTCTTTTTTAGGGATATTGTTCTTTTGGTAAGTGGGATATTGGTAATTTTCTTAGTGTGCTTATCTGGCTTTGGTATCAGGATGATTCTTGCCTTGTAAAATGAGTTTAGAGTGTTCCCTCTTCAATTTTATGAAAGAATTTTAGGAGGATTGGCATTCATTCTTTAAGTGTTTGGTAGAATTTACCAGTGAAACCATCTGGTACTGGATTTTTCTTTGTTGGGAGGTTTTTGATTGCAGGTTCAATCTCTGCTTGTTATTGGTCTGTTCAGATTTTCTGTTTCTTCATGATTCAGTCTTTGTTGATGGTATGTTTCCAAGAGTTAATCCATTTCTTCTAGGTTGTCCAATTAGTGTGAATATAGTTGTCTATAGTTGTTTCTTTGTTTTCTTTCTTTCTTTTTTAAATTAAGTAATCTCTATGCCCAATGTGGAGCTTGAACTCATGACCCTGAGGTCAAGAGTTGCATGCTTTACAGACTGAGCTAACCAGGCATCTCCATATTTGTTTCTTACGGTCCTTTGTGTTTCTGTGGTCCTAATGTCTCCTTTATTATTTCTGATTTTATTTATTTGAGTCTTCTCTTTTTTTTCTTACTCTTCCTAACAGTTTTGGTTATCTTTTCACAAAACAGCTTTTAGTTTTGTTGATCATTGCTATTGTTTTTCTGATCTCTATTTCATTTATTTCTGCTCTTTTCTTTGTTATTTCCTTTCTTCTGCCAACACTGGGCTTAGTTTGTTCTTCTCTTTCTAGTTCCTTGATTGTAAGGTTGGGTTGTTTAATATCTTCCTTTTATAATGTAGGCATTTATTGCTTAAACTTCCCTCTTAGAACTGCTTTTGCTGCATCCCAAACCCTATAGGTTTTGGTATGTTATGTTTCCATTTTCATTTGTTTCAAGATAATTTTTAATTTCCCTTTAGATTTCTTCTAAAGAAACACAACCCACTGATTGTGTGAAGTGTGTTAATTCTCACGTATTTGTGAAATTTCTAGTTTTTCTTTCTTTTGTTATTGATTTCTAGCTTCATAAAATAGTGACTGGAAAAAGAAACACTTGGTATGATTTCAGTCATCTTAAATTTGCTGTTTTGTGGCCTACCATAGGATCTCTCCTGGAAATGTTCCACATGCATTTGAGAAGAATATATTCTTCTGCTATTGGGTGGAATATTCTGTATATGTCTATTAGGTCCATTTGGTGTAAACTACAGTTCAAGTAAAATATTTCCTTGTTTCTTTACTGTCTGGATGAACTAACCACTGTTGAAAGTAGGGTATTAAAAGTCCTCTACTGTTATTGTGTTGTGTGTTTCTCCCTTCAGATCTGTTAGCATTTGGTTAATGTATTTAGGTGCTCTGTTGTTGGGTGCATATATATTTATGACTGCTTTATCTTTTTGATAAAGTGACCTGTGTATCATTGTATAATAACCTTTTTTGTCTACTGTTATTGTTTTGGCTTAAAATCTATTTTGTCTGATATAAGTATAGCTACTTCTGCTTTCTTTTCGTTTCCATTTGTATGGCATATTTATTTTCTCTTTTCACTTTGTGCCTCTGTTTGTCCTTAAAGCTGGAGTCAGTCTGTTTTAGGCAGCATATAGCTGTTTTGTTTTTGTATCCATGCAGCCACTCTGTGTTTTTTGATTGGTGAATTCAATCCGTTTACAGTTAGAATAATTATTGATATGTAAAGGGTTACTAATGCTATATATTGATTGCTTTTTGTTGTTTCATACTTCCATTTTTTTTTTCTTTTTCCCTCTGTTTCTACTTACCTTTGTAAATTGGTGTTTTTCCATGTGGTACGCTCTGTTCCCTTCCTTTTTAATCTTTTGTGAATCTACCCTAGATTTTTGCTTTGCTGTTACCATGAGGCTTACATAAGACATTATAGCTATAACACTTTATTTTATGCTGATAATAATTGTATGCAAAAACTCTATCCTCTTACTCCTCCCTTTTATGTTTTGATGTCACAATGTATCTCTTTTTATTCTGTATATTCATTAACAAACTTTGTAGCTATAGTTATTTTTATTACACTCATTCTTTAACTTTTATACTAGAGCTACATGGTCAACACCACTCATATTTACAGTGTTAGAGTATTCTGAATTTGACTATATACTTACCTTTTTTAGGGTATTGTATGTTTTCATATGTGTTCATGTCAATAATTAGTGTCCTTTCATTTCAGCTTAAAGAACTCCTTTCAGCATTTCTTGTAAGGTGGATCTCATGGTGATGAATTACTTCAGCTTTTGTTTGTCTAAAAAAATCTTTCTCTCTCCTTCATTGCTGAAGGGTAATTTTGCCAGATAGAGTATTCTTGGTTGGCATTTTTTTTCTTTCAGCACTTTGAATATATGGTTCCACACATTCCTGGCTTGTCAGGGTTTGGCTAAGAAATCTGTTTTGGCAACCTTGGAGGGTTCCCTTCTAAGTTACAAGCTTTTTTTCTCTTACTACTTTTAAGATTTTCTCTTTGTCTTTGAGTTTTGGCAGTTTTATTATAATGTGTCTTGAAAAGGATCTCATTAAGTTGGTTTTGTTTGGTGACCCATGAGCTTCATGAACTTGGATATCCAAATCTCTCCCCAGATCTGGGCTTTTCTCAATCACTGTTTCTTTAAATAAGCTTTCTTTCCCCTTCTCCCTCTCTTCTTTTCCTAAAACTTCAATAATTTGCAGATTGGTGCTTTTGATGATATTCCATAGATCACACAGGTTTAATGTTTTTCATTCTTTTTTCTTTGTTATCCTCTCAATAAATTCAGAGTTCCTGTCTTTTATCTCACAGATTCTTTCTTCTGCCTGATCCATTCTATTGTTGATGACCACTGTTGCACTTTTCATTTCTTTGTATTCCTCAGCTCCAAAATTTTTGATTGGCTCTTTTTTCACGATTTCTGTCTCTATTAAATCTCTCGTTTTGTTTATGTATTTTTTTCATGATTTCATTGAATTATTTTTCTGTGTTTTCCTGTAGTTCACTGAGTTTTCTTAAAACAGCTTTGTTGAATTCTTTATCATGTAAATTGCAAATTTCCATGTCTTTGGGGTTGGTTGCTAGAAAATTATTGTGATCCTTTGGTGGTATCACATTCCTTAAAGTTTTGTATTGCTGTCTTTGCCTTTGATGTAGTAGTCATGTCCCCTGGTCTTTACCATCTTTGGGAGAAAAATATCTTCCCTCAGCCCTGTTGGTGATTCTGTGGCTCTTAGAGACCTTCTGTGGATAAACCTGCTCTACACTTCTTTATCCCTTTTGTGGAGGAATTCTTAAGCTTGTATGCCTTCTCTCAATCCTGCAGTGCACCAAGTTGACAACCTCCCTTTTGTTTTCCCAACGGTGATGCTAAAGCTCAAGTTTGTGATCTCCCCCCTAGCCAACAAATTTGGGCTGGCTTTCTTCATGTAGTCACTAGCCATCTGCCAAAGTATGCTCTCACTGCTGCCATCAGGAGCATGCATGGGGAGCCAGCCACAGGGTAGGGGGCATTGTGTGGCTGAGGCATGCTGAGAGCTGGGGGCGCCCATGGGCCAGTTGGGGAATCCATGTGCCAGATGTTTCCAGTGGCCATGCTGGGCTTCCGGTGGTGGGCTCCTTGATGGAATCTGTGGTGGAGTTAGTAGTATCTGCTTCCCTTTAGCGCCTTCCTTTAGAGTCTTATCTGCCACTCTCTCAGCTTGTTTATGCCCACACCCCCCCCCCACCCCGTCCCCTAGCCATGCAGCTCATGATTTAGTACTCTGGATGGGGTGGGAGAGAAATGAGCCTCTTTGGCAGCATCCTACATAGCCGGGGAAGCTGGATGCTCACTTACATGCTCTCATTTGCCCCTACAGGAGAAATTAAAGGCTGAGAAGATCTCCCTTGGTCCTAAGCTGTGCAGCCTTGGGGGAGGGGTGATGTGGATAAAGTCAAGTCTTTCCTCTTACCTTATCCAGTGCACTCAAACTCATATTTTTTTACTTCAACTGTGTGAAGGAACTTCTCTTCTGGAAATCTGGACTTCCACAAAGGCTCTTGTGTCCATGGGTGATTAATAGTGCTCTCCATGGGGTTCTAGGACAGTGTCTGAGAGGGGTTAGAGCTGGTTCATGGCCACTGCAGGTTTCACACCTAGACTGAGGTCTGGATGCCTGTTCTCTGATGCATGGTGGGTGAGACTCTTCCTGAGTTCCTTGACATATGGTGCTGGATCCCAGAGCTCCCACAAAGCCACTTTTGTCCATTGATAAAAACCAAATTATTGTTTTTTGTTAGGGGACAGAAACAAAGGACATCTTATTCTACCATGTGTTGACATCACCAGCCTGTAGTTAAACATTGAATGTATTACCATAGTTACACTTTTACTTTACTTTCTCTCCTTTCTGTATATAGGACTGATTTGAGTTCCAAGAAAATGTATTCATGTATTCAGGATAACTGAGAAATTACTATAGTAGAATGAAGTGATATTTATCCTTTAGACACTGCTTTTAAAATTCATGAAAATTCCATTTCTTCTAGATGGTGTGCAAATAATTTCCATCCTTCCATTTACTGGGAAAGAATTTAATGTTGTTCACATAATTTTGAGTATTAGTTATTTTAATTTCCTCTTTACTTAATATTTTAACTATTTAATAGTTTAGAAAGACTTATCTAGTGCTTATCTAGTCCTGGGAAGGCAGCTTGATGACATGGGAAAAACAGCAATTTTATTCAGATAGACCCAAATTTGTCACCTACCCTCACCACTGACCAGTGGAGTGTTCCTTGACAGGTTGCTTTTCTTTTCTATGACTTAGGTTTTTACATTATTAACTTGGAAATAGTAATACCCACCTTGCAGGATTGTTGTGAGACTAAATTATAATATTAGGAAATTCTTATCTTGCTAAGTAACAAATCCACCCTAATTTTTCTCCTTTTCTGTTTATGACAAAAAATGGCTTTAAGAGAGGTTGTTTAGCTTGGTTTTCAAGTCTAGGTTGGGAATCATTTCCCTGTGACTCCTTGTAGGTACTGCATTGTCTTCTGGTATCTCTTGTGGCTGATTAAGCCTCTTCTGTAAATGTGCTTCATAGGTGATCTGTCTTTTCTTTCAGTTGATTTTGTTCTTTGTCTTTCAAACAGTTTCACCATGATGTCTCCAACCATGTGCACGTGTTTCCCCAGTGTGTCTTCCATTTCAGTAATTCTCCCTTCAACTTGTTTGTAACAACTCATTCTTTTTTATAAGTGAGTTTTTATGTTTGTCACAGTTGTATGCAATTTTGAAAAACATGTTTATTTATTTTGAGAGAGAGAGCACGAGCAAGCACACCAGCGGGGGGAGGGACAGAGAGAGAAAAGGTGCAGCCAGTGCAGAGCCAGAGGCGGGGCTCAGTCTCACAAGTGGTGAGATCATGACCTGAGCTGAAATCAAGAGTTTGACGCTTAACTGACTGAGCCACTGAGGCACCCCGGTATGCAGTTTTAAAAAAGGAAGAAATTCTGTAAGTCTTGTTATGAAAACTTAAGTCTATCTCACTCTCCAGGAGCAACCATTAATCTCTCAACAGATTCTTTCATTTGCCTCCATATCTCTAAATGGTGTGCTCTGATTGTTCCTTTGCCAGATTAGACATTACTTATTGACTTTTTTCTGTGGAAGATGAAGATTTAGCTCTTTTTTATCCTATGCCCCTCCTGCCATTTTCCATCCCTTTGTTCTTATATAACTATAACATAGTTATATTCTATTTCGCTTAGATAAGTATTTGTTTACACCATTATAACTGTGTAAAACCAATCGCAGTTGAGCATATGGTATATCGGTGGTCCTCATAATGGTTCCCTAAACCCTTTCATGGAACGTGCAATGTCAAAATGTATTTTTATCATTATACTAAGACATTTGCCCTTTTTACTGTGTTGGCATTTGACTAATGGTGCAGAAGCAGTAGTAGGAAGGACTGGTGACTCATTAGCACGAATCAAGGCTGTGGCACCGTACTGTACTTGTAGCTGTTGTAGTCTTCACTGCCATACGCTCACAGTTAAAAAGAAATGTAGTGGCTTTTGGCAAGTTTTTTTATCTTAATTTCTTGGCTTGGGATGTCCATGTCACTTAAATTGTATTAATTGAAATGTCACACTCATAAATGCTAGACTTCTGATTTCTGTGTATTTTATTTCTTGAGACTGATCAGTTTTTCCACTTAAAATTCTGGGCAGAGGGCTAATTTCATTGCTCTTTCCTTACTCTGATTGAGTTTTTCTAGTCTCATTTCCCGGGACAGGGCAATTTTCCACTAAGAACTTTATGCAGAAGGCTCAGCTTCATTTCCTCCACATTGTATAGGCTCCAGGTTGTCTCCTTACCTATGTTGAAAGTAAAGCACTGAGGAAAGTGTCGCCTTGATGAACACACATGGGAATGGTTAGAATGGGGGAAGAATATAAATTTGTTGATTTTAGAACTCTAATTTCCATGACTGCCTAAGTTTTCCTAATATATAGAAAGTATTGCCTACGCTTAATGTAATGAAAAATAGGTTATGATTTTCAGCTCTTTAATGGGATTAGCATATAAAATTTGAACACCACCCTTTCAGGAAGTGCTATTTACTGTACTGGATGCATCAACAGGAATCCTTCCTGGGATTAGCAATATGCTGTCAAGTATATTTGTGCCAGCTATTCTTGCAACAAATAATTGGGGTGCTCTAAACCAGTCCAAGCAAGGAGAATCTGAAAAACACATTTTCACCGAAACCATCAACAGATACCTTTCATTTTTAGATGGTAAGTACAAAATTTAACGTTTAGTACATTACTGAAAATGAGCAGATTAACTGTAAGATCTGTTATTAAAGATAAGCTTTAGAGGAAAACCATTCCATCTTAAAAGAAAGTATTACTCAAAATAATTATGAGACCTAGAAGTAAGAAATCAAATCGTTAGAACCTCTCATTTCCGGGGATCTTTGCAGGAGTAGGATATATTTTAAAAAATTTTTCCATTGTAGCAAGCAGATTCTATTCCTATGTTATTAATGAAAAATTCCACCATATTTAAAAATATTACTATATTATTAGCTCTTTCAAAAATATACAACTTTATTAGTTCATATTATTAAAATACATATTATTAACAAATAACCAAGTCACAATCTAACAATCAGTTTGTATTTATGTTTCTCTAACATTTGAGTAATTATAGCTGGAACCACACATTGACATTAAACACCTCTTCTCAATATTATTTCTTCTCTTTTAGGTGCTAGAGTAAGTATTGAGGGCACAGTTAAGTTAAAGAAGGTAGACAATGTCGATTTTTCCAAACTGCATACTTTTGAAGAAGTGACAGCTGCAGCCAGCAATTCAGAAATGGTTCGTCAGCTAGAGGATGTGCTGATGACATGGTACAAACAGATCGAACAGGTGAGCTAACTCAAGTATTACATCAGATATGAGTTGTAGCTCTCAGCTGTGTCCTAGCCATTGCATTGTGTCCCTGAAAGTAAAGGGAAGAGGAATCTTGCAGATTTGGTTATGAAACTCAGCTTATTCTTGACCTCAGTGCAAAATCATTGTTTTCTGGGGGCCACTGAAAATCAATTTTAATTTTAAACATTTTAAATATTTTTAAATATTTTTAGATATTTTTAAAAAATATTTTAAATACTGTAAAAATATTTAAATATCTAAAAATATTTTAAATATTTTAAATATGTCTCACTCTTAAGGAGGAACCATAACCATATGGGTTGAGAATGAAAAAAATGAGGAATCAGGAATAGCCAGTGTTCATTCCAATACTTTATATATAGTTTATACTCTTCATAAGAGAAAAGAAGAGGATACAATGAAGCAACTATAGCCACAGTGCTAGACACTAAATAAATACCTCTTGGTTGATCAATGGAATTGTCTATGTTGACAAAGATGTTCAAACTAGGCTCATTCATGTCACTACCACAACTCTCTGGCCAAATAAATTCTCTCTGGCAGTAGGGAAAGCAGCAATAAGAACGGGGCATATGTTAAAATTCTGAGAGGCGCCAACCTACATTACCCATACTGCCCCAAATCAGGCACTATGCAATTGCTCTAAACTGAAAGAGGCCTCTAGGAGCCAACTCACGGATCTCTAGTTCATGAGCACAGGTCAGTGGAGCTAGAGAAGAAAACGTTCAGTCAAGTGAAGACTAAGGCAAAAAAAAATCTTGAGTAAAAGCTAGAAAAAAGCACTTTCAATTTACCTCTCTTAGAACTATGTTAGAAGAAAGGAGGTGCAGTTGGAATGGAAAAATTGGAGGACTTTGGAAACTCCACCAGGGCCTGGAGTGCTGGTCACAGAATTTGTTCCAGGTGTCACTAGGAAATTGAAGTGGATAATAGAGCACCGCAGGACTTCTGTACCCACTTACTATGTCGCTGGAGGAAGGGGGAGCTGTAACCCATTGTGGAAATCGGGCTCTGTCCTACACAATGGCTGAGGAGATCCCCCCAATTATTGTAATCAATCAATATAGATTTTCTTTCATGAAAATGAAGAAGCAAAAGAAAATAGCTGAGATTTAGGGAGGTTTAACAAGTTGAAATAAGAAAATCACATTGGGCAATTGCAGCAAATGGCTCCAATTAAGTAGAATCAATGCAGGAAATGGGAGAGATCTTTAATCTAAAATAAACATCTGAACCATGACATCTAAAATAAATATTGACCTTGTCATACACAAAAATTAGTCAAGATAAATTATAAACATAAATTTGAAAGCTAAAAATGAAAAAAAAAAACCCAGATACACACGACAAATTGGATGAATCTCAAAAACACTGTGAGTGAACAAAAGCAACCCTAAATAAGTAATGTGAAAAATAAAACAAAACCTATAAATGAATCAGAACACAACATAGGGCTCTATTGATATCTTCTTAAGGTACAAAACTCAGAAGCCATGAAAGAAAAAACTGACATATTTGACTACATAAAAACAATTTACTAACTTCCATATGTCAAAAATTACCATGAGCAAAATTAAAAAACAACTTTCTTGGAGAAAATATAATCAGCATATATAACAAAGAGTATCCATAATATGTAAAGCTCTTCTTTACATCATTAAGAAATGGGCAACATTGAAAAAAAATAGGCCAAGGATATGAACAATGTCATTCAAGGAAAGTACATGGAGATATTTGACCTGGGAGTGGGTGGGAGGGGGGTTTAGGAGGTCATGATATCTTCAAATATTTGATGGGATTTCATGTGAAATTAAACTTGCAGTGTATGGCCCTAAATGGCAGAAGACCAGGTGGTGGCTGCAAGGAGAGAGATTTTTAATCTTGAAATCAGGATAATTTTCTCACAGAATCCCTTCTTCACATACACACAAATACAGAATGTACTGCATCCTGAAAGTACCCAATTTGAGGCTGGTATCTATCTGCGAAACATGTTGTAACAGGAATTAAATTTCAAGAATTTTCATTCTTTAATTCTGTGATTCAAACTAGATAGACCTTCAGCCAGTTAAGAGAAATTTAAATTATGTCTAGTGTCCTCTATTTAAGGTGATGAGGAAGCTTGTGATAGGATTAGGAAAGAGTTCTATACAGAATGGTTAAAATTAAAAGCAAGTAACTTTCATGGAGTGAAGAAAGAACCTTCATGGGTCTGAAAAATCAACTATGTATTTTACTTCCTTTGTATTCTTAAAAATTCCATCACAATTTGAGTTATGTGAAGCTATAAACATAAAAAGTACAGAAAACAATATAACAAAGACCCCTGAAACTACCATTGAGATTAAATAGATAGATTCTCATTTTACTTCAGATCTGTTTTATTTTCTGCCACATTTACTTCAGATCTTGTTTTATTTTCATGAAAGCCTCCAACCCATCCCTTTCCTTCCCTCTATATTACCACTATCCTGATGTTTTTGTCTCTCATTCTCCTGAAAGTTTTACACTTTTATTGCATTTTCATATTTATAAGCTTTAAATTATATATATTAAAATTATATGTATACACTATGTATATATATAAATACAGAATATATATTTGTGATTAAGGTCTTTATACAATTGGTATTTATAATATCATTTCACAGTTTATGTTTTGTTTTTTTTTTGTTTTTTTTTTTTTTTTTTCAACGTTTTTTTATTTATTTGTGGGACAGAGAGAGACAGAGCATGAACGGGGGAGGGACAGAGAGAGAGGGAGACACAGAATCGGAAACAGGCTCCAGGCTCTGAGCCATCAGCCCAGAGCCTGACGCGGGGCTCGAACTCACGGACCGTGAGATCGTGACCTGGCTGAAGTCGGACGCTTAACCGACTGCGCCACCCAGGCGCCCCTTATGTTTTTTCTCATTTAGCATTCTCTTTCATCTATGTTGGTACAAATAAATTATTCACTTAACTACTGTCTGGTGTTCCTATCAGTTTATTATATACATTTTCAGACATTAAGATACATTTAAGTCATGTCTAGTATCCTCTGTTTAAGGAGGTAGAGAGATTTGTTCATCCATTCCCTCAGAAAGACAGTTGTTTCTATTTTTAGAAATTCAGTTAATTTTTAGAATTCAGTTAATACCTTTGTTCAGATCTCCTTTGCACAGGTTCTAGAGTTTCTCAGTGGAATTGCTGACAGCAATAGCATATGGCTTTTTTTATTGGCTATTACATAGCCCTCCAAAGAGTGGTTATATTAACTTACTTCATTTTTATAGAAGCATATGAGAGTTCCCATTTCTTCAAATCTTTTGTTGCACTTGGATCATTAGATTTTTAATCTTTGTCAGTATGTTGGGTGTGGAATGATACCTTATTTTGTATTACTCTGATTTCTATTGAGGTTGAATGTGTTCAATGGCTATTTAAGTTTTCTCTTTGTTGAATTGCCTGTTCACATCCTTCACCTAGTTTTATTTCAGATTGCTTGATGATATCTTACCAAGTTGCTGGAGTTTAAATAATATTTTCCATATGTTAACTTTGTTGGTCTCCATTGTGTCCTACATGTTCATTTGGTATGGTGTCTTTAGCATGTGAAAGTTTTATATTTTAATGTAAACATATTAGTTACAAATTGTAATCCAGCTTCATTTTAGCTACCTCCAGTGGTAGGAACATTGTGCTTTTTGTATTTTATTTAAGAAACTCTTTTCTACTTAAATATTATGTAGATATTCTCCTGAGTTATTTATTTACCTTAAATATTAGTGAAATCTACAGAAATAAATACCATAAAAGAAACAAATTGTTGTAAAATGAACACTCATGTAACCTTTGCACAAGTTAAGAAGCAGCATTACCAGCACCTAACAGTCCCCATGCATCCCTCTTCCCAATTTTAACTCCCTTTTCTTTCCCCAGTGGTAACCATTTTCTTGACAATTATGATATTTAGTTCCATGCTTTACTTCATCATTTTCCCCTCATCTCCTATGTTTTCTTTAAAAGTGTTGCCATTTTGTTTTTAATATTTAGATTTGTAATCCATCTGGAATTAATTGTGTATGTGGAGTAGGAATCTAATTTTGTCTTTTTCCATATAGTTAGCCAATTGTCCCCAAAGTTTATTTAATAGCCCATTGTTTCCTCCTGACAAATTTTTAATATCACTCTGTAATATATAAAGTTTCTAAATCCCTTTGTCTATCCCACTGATCTACTTATTTGGGTTTTACACTCATGTAATACTGCTTTCATTTCTGTAGTTTTTTACTAAGTCAACATTTGTCATGACAAGTCCCTTTATGTATTTTTCTTCAAAATTGCATTGGTTATTTCTGGTTAATTATTCTTCCAAATTAATTTTAAGACTAGCTTTTCAAGTATTCTGAAAAACTCTATTGATATTTTGATTGGTTTTCATTAAATGTATACATTAATTTAGAGAAAATTGTCACCTTTATGTGGTTGAATATTTCCATCCATGAACATGGTATTTCTCTCCATTTATTTAGGTCTTCTTTTGTATGCTGAAAGTAAGTTTTCTAATTTTATCCACAAAGATATTGTACATCTTTTGCTAATCTCTAGATATCTGATCATTGTTGTTTGTTACAGCAAATACTATCTTCTTTTAGAAATTACATTTTCAGATTGCTATATGGCTTGTAAAGAAATGCTATTAATATTTATGTGTACATCCAGTAACCTTACTGAATTGTTCACTTTTACTTATTATAGAAGTTTGTCTTTAGATATTCTTGAATTTTAAAAATGTAGCCAAACATATCATCTTTGATTATGACAATTTTTTTTGAGAGAGAGAGCACACAAGAAGGGCAGAAGGAGAGAGAGAGAGAATCTTAAGCAGGCTCCACACCTAGTGCTGAGCCGGATGTGGGGTTCAATCTCATGACCGTGAGATCATGACCTGAGCCGAAATCAAGTCTGACACTCAACCAGCTGAGCCACCCAGGCACACTGCCATTATTGTTTTTGTTTTTTTTTTAAATTTCCAATTCTTATGCCTTTTGGTTGCTTTTCTTGTTTGGAGACCTCCATTACCACGTTGAATAGTAGTGGGTGGTGTTAGTGGCAAATTTTTCTTGTCTTTGGTTTTAAAGTGATATTTTCTAAAATTTCATCATTAAATATGAGGTTTGCTATAGATTTTTGGTAGATACTATTTATCATGTTAAAGAAGTTCCCTTTTGTTCTTAGTTTCCTAAGAGTTTTTCTTTTAATTTTTTTTTAATGTTTATTTTTGAGACAGAGAGAGACAGAGCACAAATGGGGGAGGGGCAGACAGAATCTGAATCAGGCTTCAGGCTCTGAACTGTCAGCACAGAGACCGACACAGGGCTCGAACTCACAAACCATGAGATCATGACCTGAGCAGAAGTCAGATGCTTAACTGACTAAGCCACCAAGGCGTCCCAGTTTGCTGAGAGTTTTTAATATTCTTCAATTAAAATTTATAAAAATTTTTAGCTTCCTTTGAAAAGATACAAACAATGAGGTTTTACCAAAGAAGAAAGTAGCATTCTTAAATTCCGTGAATTTTTTTTTTTTTAATTGCAGGTACTTATTGAGAGTGAGCAGATGAGAAAGGAAGCTGATGACTCAGGTCCACTTACTGAATTGGAACACTGGAAACGCATATCAGCCAAATTCAATTATATCATTGAACAGATTAAAGGACCAAGTTGTAAGGCTGTCATAAATGTGCTTAATGTTGCACACTCCAAACTGTTAAAGGTAAAAGGCCTTTTATTTTAAAATTTGATATGCTTCAGAAAACCAACTAGAAAATTACCCTTCTTGAACTGCTTCTTCACATCATATACTGGAACCATGTGTTGAGAGTTTTAAACGTTGAGTGAGGCTCTCTCATATTCCACAATTATTTCCCAAAGAGGAAAAGGAAGTATAGAAATGAAGACTTATTTCTCAATATTTTGTGTATCAATTTTGACAATACTACTATGGAATGATTGCTATTTATTTTTAAGTTGCTTTTGAAATTGTAAATCAATAGAGGCTCATTGAGGTAAAGAACTACATAGAAAGTCAAAAACAAAAATGTGCTCTTGTTAGATAGCTCATGTCCACTAGTCCACAGTTTGGTTTGATTTTTTCTGGGTCCTTTTATTTTTCTGTATTCTTTCTTTAAAAAATTTTATCTATATTTATCTCTATCTGTATCTGTCTATCTAGATATATATCCTTTTTTCAAAGACCCAAAATAATGCAATGTTATAAATAACTAACCTAGAAAAGTCACTCCAGATAGAAGCAAGTCCAGCTTAAGCCTACAGACAAAATGTTAATTACAAACAGAATGAGTCTTTAGTTTTAGTAAATCATTTAAGGTGTTTATGATAACTTTGTCTTAAATAATATAAGAAACAGATGTATCAATCACATTTCAGTATCAGCTACTTTAGTATATGTATGATTATGGAAAATAGCCTGAATTTCTTTTTTTTTTTAAATTTTTTTAATGTTTATATTTGAGAGAGAGAGAGAGAGAGAAAGAGAGAGAGAGACAGTGCACAAACGGGGGAAGGGCAGAGAGAGAGAGACAGGGAGACACAGAATCTGAAGCAGGCTCCAGGCTCTGAGCTGTCAGCACAGAGCCTGACGTGGGGCTCAAACTCATGAGCTGTGAGATCATGACCTGGGCTGCAGGCAGACGCTTAACCGACTGAGCCACCCAGGTGCCCCCTGAATTTCTTGACTAAAATTAAGTACAGTGATATATTTGGATGTTTCATGGAATTCTTATACATTTTTTCCCCTAGAATTGGCGTGATTTGGATGCAAGAATAACAGATACAGCAAATGAATCAAAAGATAATGTCAGATATTTGTACACTTTAGAAAAAGTGTGTCAACCTCTCTATAACTATGACCTAGTAAGTATGCTTTTTAAAGTGTACTTTTAAAAATAACTCATTTTAAAATAACTTAATATATGTGTATTGGGAAATGTATACTGCAGAAAAATTATATAAAAGATATATTTTCCTGTTATACATCTATCATGAATTATAAACTTATTTATTATTCCAAACTACATTTAAATATTTGACATTATCATGAGTATAATCTCATTTGTGAATTAAACTAATTAATCCATTGCACATCACAAATTACCCCAGAACTGATTCGCATAAAACACAGTTCCTATAAATCAAGAATCCAGGCATAGCATAGTTTGAGTGTCTCTGCCTCAGGGTGTCTCATGAAGTTGTGGACAAACTATTAGCTGGGAATGTGGTCTCACTGGAAGTGGAGACTCATAGTTGGAGGGTCCACTTCTAAGCTTGCTCATATGGTTGTTAGCAGGCCCCAGTTGCACACCACATGAGTTTTTACATAGGGTAACTTGCTTCCCCTAGGGTGAATGATCCAGGAATGAACAAGAGAGAGTGCCCAACCAGCATTACCCTGATATCAAAGCACTACAAAAAGAAATAGAAAGATATCCCATGTTCATGGATTGGAAGAATGAATATTGTTAAAATTTCCACACTACCCAAAGCCATCTATATATTCATACAATCCCTATCAAATTTCCAGTGACAGTTTTTGCAATAATGGAAAAAAATCCTGAAATTTATATTGTACGTACCCACAAAAGATGTCCACTAGTCAAAACAATCCTGAGAAAGAATAATAAAGCTAGAGACATTGCACTTCCTGATTTCAAGCTATACTGCAAAGCTAGAGTAACTAAAGCATTATGGTACTGGCATAAAAATAGACACATCAATCAGACAGAAACAAGAGAGATAAATCCTCACATATATGGTCAAAAATTTTTGACAAGGGAGCTAAGAATACTCAGTGAGGAAAGGATAGTCTCTTCAATAAATAATATTGGGAAAACTGAATAATCATATGCAAAAGAATGAAGTTAGACCCCTATCTTACATTGCTCACAAAAATTAACTTGGAATGGGTTAAAGACTTCATTGTAACACAAGAAACCATAAAACTCCTGGAAAAAAGAATGGGGAAAAACTTCTTGACATTGGTTTTAGGGATGATTTTTTGGATATTATATCAAATATGTAATATTATAATATATATTATGTATAATATAATGTTATATATAATATATAATATAATATAATAATATATAATATATATAATAATATATATTATATAATATATATATTTTGTATATATATATCAACAAAATGTAAAGGCAACCTATGGAATGGAAGAGAATATTTGCAAATCATATGTCAGATAAGGAATCAATGTTCAAAATATGTAAGAATTTATACAACTCAATAACAAAAGCAAACAATATAATGGAAAAAATGGGCAGGAACTGAAGAGACATTTTCCCAAAGAAGTCATCCCAATAACCAATGAGAACGTGAAAGGAAGCTCAACATCACTAATCATTAGGAAGTACAAATCAAAACCACAATGTAATATCACTTCATAGCTATTAGAATGGCTATCATCAAAAAAACAAGATAACAAGGATGTGGAGAAAAAAGAACCCTTGTCCACTGTTAGTGGGAATGTAAATTGATGCAGTCACTATGGAAAACAGTACGGAGACTCCTCAAAAGATTAAATAGAATTATCATATGATCCAGCAATTCCACTACTGGGTATCTTTTCAAAGTAAATGAAATAAGGATATCTGCACTCCCATGTTCATCACAGTATTACTTACTCATAATAACCAAGATATGGAAAAAACCTAGGTGTCTATCACTGGATAAGTGGATATGTATATGAAAGATGGAAATCTTGCCATTTGTGACACGGGTGGACCTTGAGGACATTATGTTAAATGAAGTAAGTACGACAGAGAAAGACAAACACTGTGTGATCTCACTTATATGTGGAATTTTAAAAAGCCAAACTCATGGTAACTAACTCATAGAACGTTAGTTGCCAGGGCTGGAAGTGGGGGAAATTGAAAGATGTTGGTCAATGAGTATAAAATTCCAGTTATAAATCCATAAGTTCTGGGAACCTGATGTAGAGCATGGTACATTTTATCCTTTCTTTAGTAGAGAGGGGAAGTCAAGGAAACTAATATTTGTTGAGAACTTATGGCAGTGTTGCCCAACTTTGGCTGGGTGTTGCCTCTTTTGTGCATCACGTTTAGCCAGGAGAGTTCCTCAGGCAATTGTGTTTTTAAAGGTGTCCACAGTGTTGAAAACCCCTGGCCTTTTACTGTGGGCATTGTAATATATACTTTCCATGCATTTTCATTCTGTATGCAAAACAGTCCTCATTTTAAAAACAAAGAATAGAATTTGAGCATTTCTACAACTGTAAGTCATGAGACTGAATTTGAATCTAGCACTCTGGCATTTTGCTTTGTTTTTGTTCCTACTTCTCCATGCTGCTTCTTCAAGTTATTCTCTAAGTTAAAATGCTTTCAAAATAATTTATATTAGTGTCTGATATACATATTCAGCATTCTCCATTCTAATTTTTGAAGACATAGTCAAAGCCTCCACATACATGTTGCCATTGGCTATATGGTTTGGTTGGCCAAACTTTTTAGGGAAAGGTCAATGCTGGTTTCATCCTGGAGTCAGGGAAAGAGGATTTGGAGAAGATAGATATGTATAGGGGTGGTTCATAGCCATTCCAAGATGGTTCCGTTAACCAAGGAGTTTAATGTAGGTGAGGAGGGAAAAATGTAGAGTTGAGAGCCTTGGTCAGGACAGTTCTTACGGCCATGCAGGAATCTATTCTCCACCAGAAAGCACCATGAGAGAGAATAGGAAGACTTCCAGGAGCAGTCTTGGAATTGATTCCATAAAGAGATGATGGGTTTTATTTACAGCTTATTTACACCTTTAGTACCAGCAACTGGACTTCTGCTGGGGACCTTTTAAAAATCCGTTTCACATTAGAACATTTTGCATCACTTTTTAGGTGTTTGTGTGCATATGATCATGAGTAAAACAAACCAAATTGGTAATAGAGAATTATGGCCATTACTTGGCTCACTCAGGAGCTCAGTGACTTGATTCCCCAGCTTTATAGCATGTGCAGTTAAAATCTATTTCTAAGAAAAATCAGAATTATCACATGTCACATGCATTTGGGCTTATTCACAAGAGTTGAAGATTCAAATATTAAATAGACATATATTTAAAGTCTATTCTAGGAGGACTACCTGCAAGTAGATATTGATGAAACAAATGTAACAAAACACTAATTTTTGTCAAGTGTAGTGATGGATATAACTGATCATTATACTATTCTCTGTACTTTTCTATATTATTTAAAGCTCTTCATTATAAAAAATAAACTTGGAAGAAAGGTACAATGCTTTTTATTGTTATCAAGCTCTCTAGATTTTTAGGTGTACTAATTTCAACTTCTTGGTTCAAAAGACTTGTTTAAATTTATAGAATTTTCACATCTTTTAGTTCTGGTGTTCTTTTCATCCTAGTAATTTAAAAAATTTTATTCGATTGCTCTAGCCATGGATATACATTATTATTATTATTTTGTTGCTGTTGTTGTTGTTGTTGTTGTTGTTGTTGAGCTTTTTATATTCTCTGATGAGGGAATGTTTCAAACATTATCTTTGATATTAAAGAAGTACTAATAATACTGTCATATAATTGCTTCCCCCTCATATAGTCACTATCTTCGATGCATTCACTATTCTTTTTATCCTCATTTTCTTTACTCTCATTAATAGCAAACAGCAATTGCTTTGGTTTGTAACTCACAAACTAGTTTAGCTTGTAACTCACATTTGAGCAGGAAAAGTTCAGAGGACTCATGCTTCCATTTCTTGTTGATAAATTTTATGAATTTTATGTTTAATGTTTCATTTTATTATCTTGCTATTGCACTTTCTGGGTATTGGCATATCTGTCGTGTATTTTACATATAAAGTGTCAAACGCTGTGTACAGATAGGTAAGAACTATGTGCTCAAGGAGCTTCTCTAATAAATGATGTTTAAATTTAGATGAAGGTCATTTTCCTGATGGACCCATTTGGTGCCATCTCTGAGCCTTCTTCACTGGAGCGAGGGGCACTTTGTAGACTTGCTTTATTGAGAGTGGAAGGGACTCCTCCAAGGCTTATTTTCATTAGACTCTTTCTGATATACAGATAACACATACAATATGAATTCTGACATACAAGGTTACCTGCAAAGTAATGATGTTAATTTACATAAGTCACATACAATTGATTTAATTAAGCCATAGTTAACACCTGATGCCTAGGACATACAGTACACTATTCAGTAGTTATTTCTGGTTTTATTTTGTCATTATTAAAGAAATCTTTTATGGGCGCCTGGGTGGCTCAGTCGGTTAAGCATCCGACTTCGGCTCAGGTCACGATCTCACTGTCCGCGGGTTCGAGCCCCGCGTCGGGCTCTGTGCTGACTGCTCAGAGCCTGGAGCCTGTTTCAGATTCTGTGTCTCCCTCTTTCTCTGACCCTCCCCTGTTCATGCTCTCTCTCTGTCTCAAAAATAGATAAATCTTAAAAAAAATTTTTTAAAGAAATCTTTTATATATTCTGTTTTGTCCTAACAAAAGGCAAGCTCCTTGATGGTGGAACAGCCATTGACCTGTTCTTCCATCCTGATTTGTGTCATAGTTAAAAGCAGGGTCTCAAAATCTCAGGCACATAACTGTAGTTATGTAACAACTGTGGGACAAGGTACTTAACTTCCCTGCTTCTATGTTTTCTCATCTGCACAATGGGAATAATCATAATACTTTATTTTTTAGGTTCTATGACAGTTATCTTTCTCACATTTAACATCTCTGTACTCAGAGCACATCTTATAAGAGAGTCCAGTCTTAGGAATCATTGTGGATGTGACTGGACACCATCTTAGATTATTAGTTTTCCGATTGAAGTGTTTTTTTTTTTTTATTTTGTTTTGTTTTGTTTTGTTGGTAACATTGGTATGAATTTAGACTACGGTGAGTAAGTAACCAGCCTGTGGTACAAATCTTCAGGACAGTTTATTCTCCCACCATACCCAAGGAACAAGATTTGGACATGGAATCTTTGTTCCTGTCATTTTCTCCATGGCTCCTTTATTTCATGAATACATTTACAGAGGGCATTTAGCCTGTTGGTGGCTTAGTTTTACGGGAGAGTTAAAACTTCCCATATTGAGCATTTTTTTTCCTTTCTTGCTAATGTATAAAGAATTGGTGCCATTTTGTAATCAGTGATGTTTCAGATGTGATGATCTAATGTACCTTAAATGATCATTGTCAGCATAAATTAAGGTAATATGTGAAGCTCTTTGCCTAGTGCCTGGCATATCGTAAGCATTCAATATACATTAGTGATGGTTTACGTCTCTCTTGTACTTGTTTCCCTTTGCTGAATGTTTTTCCACTTGTTTCACTGTTTTGCATGTATCTCTTCCACTCTGTTGTGACTGCCTCTAGAACTGTCCTTATATTTGAATTTATATATTTGAATTTCTTCCAAATATCCTCCAAAACTGGTGGTAGTTAGTAGTTTTGCTGAAAGGTGAATTAAATTGCACAAGTGGAAATAGGTTTTAGTCTGATCTCTGTTTTAAACTAGCTTTCTGGCCATAAGCAAGTCACTTTACCCTTGAAGATATCAAGTTTCTTCATCTTTAAATAGATTATCTTGAACTATTCATCCTAAAATCATTTTCACCTCTTAAATTTTATTTTTAAACAAACTTTTAAGGTTAGATGTACAGATAAGTTACATTGGCAGTACAGAATCGTCTTCAAGTTTCTCCCGTTAACACCTTGCATTTTCTTGGTACATTTGTCAAAACTGATCTTCTTTTTCTGTTCCAAGATCCAGTCTGGGACACTACATTGCATTTAGTAAAAGTTGACTTTAAGATCAAAGTTTCAGCCTTATTTTATGCATGTTTAGAGTTTTGAATTTTATAGAATATTGTTTATTAAAAATATAAATATATGACAGACTTCCCTTAATATATTTCAATTTTAGGTTTCCATGGCACATGGAATACAAAATTTGATTAATGCCATCAGAATGATTCACGGTGTGTCACGGTATTATAATACCTCAGAGAGAATGACCTCGTTGTTTATCAAAGTAAGTTTCCAAGGAAGAAATCACACATGTCACCCTGTAAAAAAGTTAATAATACTTTCCCTCGGGGCCAGAGAAGGGAACTGGGAAGTTTGGGTGCCTCTCCGAGTTATGGATTTCAATACTTCCAGTGGACAAGAAATGAAAGGTGTTGACTGGTTAGTTGTACTTAACTGAAGGTGTACCCTCTTTTTGTTAGAGGTAAGCCCTCAGGTTTTTTGTTTAAATGTAGCTGGTGCTTTTCTAATTTATTCTGTTCAGATAGTTTCCTCAGGACCTAAGAATTGTGTCCACTATTAACAATGTGTCTTTAGCCTCTCCCGGTGGCCCTGTAGTTTGTGTAAAATCTTCCTGTGATGACATATGGTTCATCACTTAAGTAACTTGAAAAATCATCCACGAAACACACGAATAGAATTTCTTTGTGATTCAAGCAGAACATAAATATATAAAGTAACAGTCACATTTCTTTTAACAAGCAAATGAATAGATTTAATCGTCATCTATTTCCCAAACAAGGCAAGAAGTTTAGGATTTTTCCCCATCCCTTGTCTCTCTCTTTCTTGTTATGTATGTCCCACGCTGAGATTTCTCATTTTGTATTTTTGTTAATATTTAAAAAAAAATTTTTTAACATTTATTTATTATTGAGAGACAGATGCAGAGTGTCAGGGGCAGAGAGAGGGGAGACACAGAATCTGAAGCAGGCTCCAGGCTCTGAGCTGTCAGCAGAGAGCCCGATGCGGGGCTGGAACCCATGAACCGTGAGATGATGATCTGAGCTGAAGTCGGTTGCCTAAGCAACTGAGCCACCCAGGCGCCCCTATTTTTGTTAATATTTTGAAACTATTTTGCCTAATATTTTGTTAACATTTTGAATCCACATGTATTCTGACTGAAATCTAAGCGTTGCTAGTTTCTTTGATCACCTCTGTTTGGTGATTTCCATATCTTCCTCCATCTTGGATTCATTATTTCTTTGGGTGAAAAGTATTCTCAAATGGTTCTTTCAGAGAGAGAGTCTGTGTGTGGTGAACCTCCTGAATTCCTGCATGTGTGAAAATAGCTTCATTTTGTCCTGCCACTCAAATGTTAGTTTGACTGGGATTCCAATTTCAACATAATTTTCTTCTGGAAACTTGAAGATGTTGTTGTCTCCTATCCAGGACTGTTCATGAGAAATTAGATGCTAATCTGATTATTTTTCCTTTGTAGGCAACCTATCTTATTCTTTCAAGAAGCTTTTAGGATTTTTTTCTCTATCCTTGAACTTCTAAAATTTCAAAGTGATGTGTTTCTTTTTACATTTATCTTGTTCTGTATTTGCTGGATTATTTCAATCCAAAGACTTTTGTCTCCATTCCTGAGAAATTTCCTTGTTTTGATTTTGACTATTCCTTACCTACCTGTTGAATTTATTCTCTCCCCTTGAATCTAACTTCCATTTCTCTTAATTTTTTTTTGTCACTTTCTGTCCTTTGACCTTTCAGCTCACTCATTTGCTCTTCATTTATGTCCCAGTTGCCAGTCAGTTCATCAATAAATTTTTTTTATTTTGATAATAAAAATTTCAACTTCCAAGTTCTCTAGTTGTTTTCTTTTCGTGATGCAAAATACTCTCATATCTTCCTCCTGAACTAATTTAGTTAATAAAAGATATTTTAAAATATTTTACATATTTTTTTTTGTATTTCCTTTTTGTTGAGTTTAATGCCTCTGTTACCATGTTTATTTTCTTTAATTGTTTGGTCATTCTTAGTTGTCTGCCTATTTTTGTCTTCAACTCCTAATTTGCCTTCCTGTGCTGTTCCTTGTAGTCTGTCTCTTGTGTGTGTGTGTGTGGGGGCAGGCAGAGGGGGAATGTCAAGAGCTTTTTCTCTGACATGTCCTCCTGGGGCACAGAAGCTACCTGGGGCATAGTCCACACTCATGGCTTTGTCCTGCCAGCATATGTCATTGTTACCTACTGTACAAGCTGCTCCAATTTCAATGTGCAGCATCATAAACAAGGGATACCTCTCATTGTCTCCCACCTCAAAGATTTCCCATAAATGTTCCACCTTCATGGTAACCTTCTCCAGAACTGGGTTCTGGTTTCCTCTAGTCTTCCCCCCCCACACCTCCTTTCTGGAAATTTGATCCCATGTGCTTTCCATATTTTAGGAATTCTCCAAAATGTCTGTGTGTCAACCTGCCATCTCAGTCTAACCTCCTGACCATTTAAGTGACTGTTTTTTTTTTCTCCCACTATTTTGGGGTTGTGGTTAACTTTAAATTTAGTTTGCATGTTGAAGAATGGTGAAGAATCACACTTGGATCCTAATTAGAGGAAAGATAAACAACAGAAAAATATAGAGGACTTTGAAATTTATGGCCCCAGTGACATTGACTTAAATGCCATCAAAATTTTGAATTTTCTTGGTTTGCACTAGAATGTGTATTTCTTTATTTTTTATATTGTGGTTTCATCTTGTAAATTTACTATTTATCATATTTTTTTGGTTATGGTTTAAAAATCTTAACCTTTATTTCTCTCTTTACCTATAGTTATTTTGGACTTGTATTTATTTTAGGTAACAAATCAAATGGTGACAGCATGTAAAGCATATATTACTGATGGAGGAACTGTCCATGTATGGGATCAGGAAACTCCGCTTGTATTAAAGAAAATTCAGGTTTGTATAAATACTCTTATTTTCATAAAGTAAAGGTTTCATTGTCTGGCCTACTTTTGTTTACTTTGTTCGTTCACAGAACACGTTAACTTTGAAAAAACATTTACAGAGTAGCATGAGAACATAAAAGGAGCCTCATTAGAATTATCAGCTTTCCTTTATATTTAGTGCTCATTTAGGGTATAATTTGTTCCTCATCTTATCTATGGCTGCCCACATCAGACTCTTCTTGCTGTATCATATACTCTGGTCCCTGCCTTTCACTCCAGCTCCTGTTAATTTCATTTTCTTGCCTTTTTGTTTTGACGACGACTGCCATACATTCTTAAATAATCAAGATGATAGATGGCTTCTGGTCTTGATCATCTTCTGGAAGAGGATGTTTCAGACATTTCCCCATTTTGCATTCTGCATTGCAAACCTGATGCATTCATAGGTTTTAGATACATCTTTGACTAGATTAAGGAAGTTCTATTCCTAGTTTTAGTACTAGGAGATATTTTTTAAAGTTATGAATGGGTTTTAAAAAAGAAATTTCTGCAGATATTTATTGTGATGCTTATTAGATTCTTTTCCTCAGTCTGTTAGTGTGATGGATGACATCTTTAGGTTTTCTAAAATGAGACTTTCCTCGTCATGGTATAATTAAAAAAAAAAACTTTAAAATTTGGGTTGCTACAATTTTGTTTGCTACAGTTTTTGCAACTATATTCATGAGAGATAGCCTGCAAATTTCCTTTCTCATACTGTCCTTGTCAGTATTTTTGGCACTAAGGTCTCAGAATGAGTGGAGATGGAGGAGGGGAAGATAGTATGCCTCCCTCCCTTTTCTATTCTCTGGACAAGTTTGTAAAAAATTAAAAGGATCTGTGTTTTAAAGTGTGCAGGAAATGAGCACAGCAGGAAGGCTTCATCCAGAAGTTGTTATTGGCTGTCTTCATGTGCTGTTCTGTGGACTTTATGGAACCAAGGCACAAGGTTGGGCCTGGGAGGCAGAGCCACAGGATGCTCAGTGCTCTCCAAGTGGGAAGTGAACCGCTGTACTCACAGGGCTTTGCCTAAGCACTGCCGTCACCATTTTCTGACCTCTGGAACCAGTGATGACAGGGAACAGAAAGTGAAGAACTACACTTATTGAGACAGGGAAACCCAAGGGACCCCATGAGAGAAAAAACTGGTTTTTTTCCCCCCTTTGCTTCTTTTCCAGCTTCTTTTCTTGCTAGGACCCGCACCGGCACCCCACTCCTCACATGCCTTGTAATGCAAATAGCATATGTCCTCCTCCTGAGGGACAGAGAGATAATGATATCTTTGGAGTCTTCCAGCACAATAGATGACATCTAAGGAATGACCCAGGCAGAGCCACCATGTGCCTATTCTAGACGACTGGCACTAGACATCTGGATGCCAAGACTCATTCAGGGAGTGAGTGATATGAAGGACACCTGGAACCTGCCCTTGTTCTGCTCAGTTCCTGGATGCCTAAGAGAATACATGCACCAGGTCACAAGTGCCAGCAAAAGCCTGAGACCCCAAGCAAAGATGAGACTCAAGCTCCTTTCCTTTTCTTTTTTTTTTTCAACGTTTTTTTTTATTTATTTTTGGGACAGAGAGAGACAGAGCATGAATGGGGGAGGGGCAGAGAGAGGGAGACACAGAATCGGAAACAGGCTCCGAGCCATCAGCCCAGAGCCTGACGCGGGGCTCGAACTCACAGACCACGAGATCGTGACCTGGCTGAAGTCGGACGCTTAACCGACTGCGCCACCCAGGCGCCCCGCTCCTTTCCTTTTCAAGTCTCCCAGATGGCTCTTCGTATCTGCTCTCTCTATATCTTCAAAAAACTTTTCTCCCACTTCCTGCTGGTTCATGTTTGATTTCTCTACTGCATGAAGCCAAGGTCCCTCTTAACTAGTCCTGTAGGACCCTGTCTTTGAGTCCTTAGACCTGGCCTGGCCTGCCTCATTAGGGTGGTTTCTCATGCTGAAAATACTTGATCCCAAACACGGGAAGAACCAGGATCATTATGTGGTTCTTGGATTTGGCCACGTAAGACAGAGTTACACAGAGATAGACCAAAGCTGCTCATAAAAAATGGTGTTAAAATATCACTGAAAGCAGCTGAAGAAACAATAAAAGAAGGAAATCATGGCTACTTCATAACTACTTGCATTATGAAAGCTTATGAAATGTCTGATCCAGTGAAAATAAGAGAATCTAACACAGCTTACTTTTCATAATTCAGTTACTTCTAAAAGTGCATTGAGGAGGGCACTTGTGGGGATGAGCACTGGGTGTTTTATGTAAGTGATGAATCATGGGACTCTACCCCTAAAACCAAGAACACACTGTATGCACAGTGTGTTAGCCAACTTGAAAACAACTTATATTAAAAAAATAAATAAAAGTGAAGCAAAGGACAAGTTCTTCAGAGTGTTTTCCCCAAGGCTTGACAGGAATTCTAGATAAAGAATAAAAAAGCTCATAAACTTGGTGATATGAATTCACCATTTGAAGATGGAGAGACATTTTATTCCTTCTGGTATAAGTTTTACTCCTGGAGAGGATTTTTGTATTTAAATAAAGAAGCAGGATGTCACAATGAGAGGAGATGGATTGAGAAGCATGACAGAGCAACAGGACATCAAGAAAAAAAAGAACTGAATTGAATGAGAACATTACTTGATAATGTATATATAGCTGTGATGCAAGGGTAAAACAATTTTTTTAAAAGAAAAAAAGCCAAGAAAGGAGCAGAGAAGAAAGCACAAGCAGAAGGAAAACAGAAGGAGTCCAAAACTGAGGAAAAACAAAGATGGGCTGAAGCAGAAGCTGCTTGGAGAGCTCAGGAGAAAGGAGAGGAGGTTATTGGCAAAGAAGGGAAGGATACCCAGGGAAAAAAAGCCATTAAAAGGGAAAGGCAAAAACTTCATAATTCATGGAAGACCTGGAATCACTTTTCTGATAATGAGATGGAGCAGGTTAGAGGGAAGGAAGAAGTGGAAAAACTTTGAGATAGGTTCCAACTAGCAAGCTTATGTATTTAAATGAAACGCATCAGCATCTACAAAAGAAAGAGGAATGGCTTCTCTGGTAAAACAGATGGTAGAAGCAAAAGAGCAAATTACAAAAGAGAAGGAGGAAGCTAAGGCCTTGAATGCGGCAAGTATCTAGGAATGCAGACAAATCAACTGTCGAAGGTGGAAATGGCAGTAAAAACCGGTCAGAAGAGAAGTGACCTGCAATTACTAATTAAAGCTGTGAACTTCTTCCTTGCTGGAACAAATTCAAGATGGGAAATTGTGTGTGTGTGCGTGTTGGGGGGGGGGGGTGGGTGGAGTTCCCCAAACCAACAAGCGATTCTTGGACACCAGCTGGGTGTCCTACAGTTTAACTCCATTTTGACGTATCTACCCAGACATAGCATCACATCCCACAGGTTAAAGCCCACAAGAGTGGGGCTTCAGATGCCAGTAGCAAGTCCAGGTTGTCAACTGGCTGTAGATTGGAGGTTCCAATGACACTCCCCACCTTGAGTTTCAGTAATTTGCTAGAGTGGTTCACAGAACTCAGAAACATTTTACTTGCTAGATTACTGGTTTATTATAGAAGGATATAACTCAGGAACAGGCAGATGGAACAGGTACACAGGGCAAGGTATGGGGAAAGGGCTTAGAGCTTCCATTCCCTCTTGGAGTCTGCCACTCTCCTCAGATCTCCATGTGTTCACCAACTGGAACCCCCTCCTTTTGGTTTTTTTATGGAGGTTTCATTGCATTATATAGGCATGACTGATCCACTCCTTGGCCATTGGTGATTGATTCAACTTGCAGCCTTCCCCCCTCCCCGGAATTGGGGGTAAGACATTCCTGGTTCATTCCCCTGGCAACCAGCCCCCACCCTTAGTGCTTCCAGAAGTCACTTCATGATGTAAACCCAGTTGTGGTGGAAAGGGGCTTGTTATGAATAACAAAACACCCATTTCACCTTTATGGCTCAAAAGCAATTTCAAGAACCGAGGACAAGAGACCAAATCTTATAACAAAAATACTCCCACTGTTCTTGTAATTTGTGAAATTGCAAGGTTTTTGGGAGATGTGAGCCAGGAACCATGGATGAAGGCCAAATTTATATGAGAAATGTATTTTGGTCACCTGAATGACCAAATCTGTGTATTTCTTATAAATCACAGTAGCATAGGAAGCTGTTGCCAATTACATGAACACACACTCTTTTTATGGAGTTGGTAAAAAAAAGAGTCTCCAAAATCATGACCTTCATCAAAAAGACAGCACACCACAGGGAGTCATGCCTCAAGCTGACAGTACACCACCTTTGGAACAATTTGAAAGTCCATGCACAGATTTCACCTTTTGGACAACAGAAGAACAGAAGCTTTTGCAACAAGCTTTGAAAACATATCTAATAGCCCTGAAAAATAGGGAAAAAATAGCAGAAGCAGTGCCTCGCAAGACAGAAGAAAAACAACCTGAAATAATATAAGGGACTTGTTGAGACAGTAAAAGCAGAGGAAGACGCTCAAGGGCAAGTACTGAGTACAAGTACAGCTGTGACATGACCTGATGATAATCTTCGTTGTGTGTGCATTTAGAAAATCAAACAGAAAATATTGTACAAAAAAAGATCTGATAGAACTCATCTAATAAGTCACCTGGGCTGGACATTTTCTTTATGGGAAGATTTAAAAATTATTTTCTTTTTTTACAACTCAAGTTTTAAAATTGTGGCAAAATACACAGAACATAAAATTGACCATTTTAACCATTTTGAGGTATATGGTTCAATGGCATTAAGTACATCCCCAATATTGTGCATCCATCAGGACCATCCATTTCCGGAACTTTTGCATCATCCCAAACTGAAACTCTCTATCCACTGAACAATAACTCCCCCATCTGTCCCCTCCACAAGCCCTGGTAACCTGTATTCTATTTTCTGTCTCTATGAATTTGCCTATGCTAGGTATCTCATTTAAGTGGAACTATACACTATTTGTCCTTTTGTGCCTGGCTTATTTCATTTAGCATGACATTTTCAAGTTCTGTCATTTGTGGCGTGTGTCAGAATATCAGTCCTTTTTATGGCTAATGTAAGTTAATGTTCCATTGTATGGATATACCCCGTTTTTTAAAATCCATTCATGTGTTGATAGACATCTGTATTGCTACCAACCATTTTTCCATTGTGAGTAATTCTGCTGCAAACATCGGTGTGCAATTATCTGTTTGAGTCTTTGCTTCCAATTCTTTTGGGTAATACTTAGAACTGGAATTGCTAGGCCATATGGTAATTTTATGTTTAACTTTTTGAGGAACCATCAAGCTGTTTTCCACAGTGGTTACACTATCTAACATTGCCTTCAGCAATGCGGGAGGGTTCCCCTTTCTCCACATCCTTGCCAATGCTTGTTATTGTCTATTTTGTTGACAATAGCTATCCTAATGGGTATGAAGTAGTATCTCATTGTGGTTTTGATTTGCATTTCTCTAATGGCTAGTTATAGTTGAGCATCTTTTTATGTGCTTATTGGCCATTTATATATCTTCTTTGGAGAAGTGTCTATTCAAATCCTTTTACCTCCTTTGTCCAACATGAAGAGATTGATTGGTGAAGGGGAAGTAATATAAAGTAATTGCTGTTAGATGGTATATTCCATGAGGGTTAGAGGTCTTATCAGTATTCCCAGCATCTCAAGGAGTTCCTAACACATGGTAGGCACTGATAAACTTACTGGGTGAATGAAAAATAATCAGTGACCTTGAAAGGAGCAGTTATGTTGTTTTGGAGATTGAGATAGAAGAGGCAAGATGTGTCATAGTTAGAAGTATAATATCACTTATTCATAAATCTGCATGTTTATAGAAGTCACCCAGGAAGTTTTTAAAAATATAGATTCCTGAGTCTCACTCACAGAAATTCTGATTTAGTGACTGTGGTAGACAGAATAATGGCCCCCCAAAGATGTCTATGTCCTAATCCCCAGAACATGTGAATCTATTATATGGCAAGGTGTGGGGGGACTAAGGTTACAGATGGAATTAGGGTTGCTAATCAGCTGACTTTTGGACAGGGAGATTATCCTGGATTATCCAAGTGGGCCCAATATAATGGCAAGAAGCCTTGTTTGCAAGGAGGGAGATGGAAGAGCCAGAACCAGAGAGATGGCATTGTGATAAAAATTGGACTGGCTATGGGTGCCTTTGGAAAAGGTTTCTTTTTTTTTTTTTTGTAATTTAACTTTATTTTTTATTTTTTAAAATTTACATCCAAATTAGTTAGCATATAGCGAAGCAATGATTTCAGGAGTAGATTCCTTAATGCCCCTTACCCATTTAGCCCATCCCCCCTCCCACAACTGCTCCAACAACCCTCAGTTCTCCATATTTATGAGTCTCTTCTGTTTTGTCCCCCTCCCTGTTTTTATATTATTTTTGTTTCCCTTCCCTTATGTTCATCTGTTTTTCTCTTAAAGTCTTCATATGAGTGAAGTCATATGATTTTTGTCTTTCTCTGACTAATTTCACTTAGCATCATACTCTCCAGTTCCATCCACATAGTTGCAAATGGCAAGATTTCATTCTTTCTGATTGCCGAGTAATACTCCATTGTATATATATATACCACATCTTCTTTATCCATTCATCCATCAATGGACATTTGGGCTCTTTCCATACTTGGCCTATTGTTGATAGTACTGCTATAAACATGGGGGTGCATGTGTCCCTTTGAAACGACACACCTGAATCCCTTGGATAAATGCCTAGTAGTGCAATTGCTGGGTCATAGGGTAGTTCTATTTTTAGTTTTTTGGGAAAGTTTGACATTATTATTATTTTTTAATGTTAGAGAGAGAACAAGCGGGGGAGGGGCAGAGAGAGAGGGAGACGCCGAATCCAAAGCAGGCTGCAGGCTCTGAGATGTCAGCACAGAGCCCGACACAGGGCTCAAACCCACAGACCATGAGATCATGACCTGAGCTGAGTGGGTGCTTAACTGACTGAGCCACCCAGGCACCCCAACATTATATTTTTTTAATTGGTTTGTTTTTTTTGGGAATGTTAGTGTGATGTGACAAAGAATTCCTACTGGACCCTAGGGACCACATCCTCTTTTACATTTAAAAAGGTTCACCAGCCTGGTTGAACTGGCCAGTGTGGTAGTTAAGGTCAAATACCACTAGGATTTCAGCAATGCACTCATCAAAGTTTTTAGGATCTCCTTGTAGAGAAACGGTGGCTGGATGATAAGTTAGTTTTGCAGAGTTTTAATGTTTTACATACCTGTATGTAAAGAATGTTGATGAACAATAGATACTAACTGATAGATAGGTAGATGAGTGATAAATAGAATTGAGAGAGAATTTCTGCCCTCCCAGGAGTTCTAACTAGCCATGGGAATGTACAAACAGTGTATGGCACACTCTGATGACAGGAAATAAGGGAAACAGTGCGAATGAAGAAAGTGAAAGTATGTTGTAAATTAAAAGAAACTATTTTCACAATCCCAGGCTTTTCAGTAGGTAGGCGGAGAACTTGAATTTTAATGGTAACAGCAACAGCTCCTGTTGAGGAGCTGATGCCATCAGCACCATGTGAGGACAGATTCTTGAATTTCTGACTCCTGAACAAACTCTCATCATACCTTCTTTTAATTTTCTCATAGGATTGCATTTTCCTATTCAAGGAATATCAGACATCTTTTCATAAGACAAGGAAACAGATTTTAGAGTCCTCAGGAGAAAAATCTTTTGAGGTTTCAGAAATGTATATATTTGGAAAATTTGAAGCTTTCTGCAAAAGACTGGAGAAGGTAACCATTATGCAGTCACTTCGCCCACCCCCCCGCCCCCCCCCGCCCCAACCCTTTCTGGTCATTTCATACTTTATGGAGCACTACTGGGAATTACTGACCTGGATCTCTTGTCTCACTATTGATATGAATCATCTCCTATTACTTACAGATTACTTACAGATCACATTTTGATATAACTTATTTTTCATTCCTGATGACGGCAGGGCTATTGCACACTTTCACCTCTCTCAAGACCTCAATTCTACCTCTATTTATAGACCTTGACCTTAGAAAACTCTGTGTCTAATGATTGTATTAGGCTGAGGAAAAGTGTGTGGTGAAATACCTGCAATACCTGGCAGAACCCAGTAGTTGTATAATATCTGGATGTATAGACACATCCTTCTAGACCAGTTAAAAATGGGGTATAGTTAAACACTATGTGGGTGATGCCTTTGCTGGGCAGACACGAGTCTGCACCTTTGATTTATGTATTAGCACTAGCTGGGGAGGAGTGGTATTTTTTCAGGGGGTATAGGGAAGCCAATACCAGAGGCTTCTCGGACTCAGCTTTTGAAACGTTTATAAAGATCTCATGTAGATATCCTTTCCCCTCCCCCACCAGTTTGCCAACTCCCTATGTCCTGGTAATGCTTAGGATTCTGTTCATCATTTTTTGGAAATCAGTGAGGGCATTACACAGCTTGAAGGGCATCTCCTGGACATGTCTGGATGCCTAGTTTTCATTTGTAACCTCCTGATCCAGCCCGGATAAGAAAGTATGGATGATGTAGAGAACCAAGTTATCGAGTAGAGTCCTTAATACATATTTGTGTGGGGCTGGTTTTTTTAGCAGCTTTATTGAGATATAATTCATATACAGTACAATTCACCCATTCAAAGTGTACAAGTCAGTATTTTCTAATATATTCACAGGGTTGTGCAACCATTACCAAATATAATTTTAAAATATTTTTGTTTCCTCTAAAAGAAACCCTGCCCATTACCTGACACACCCTATTTTCCTCTCTACCTACCCCTAAGCAACCACTAATCTACTTTCTGTTTCTATAGATTTGCCTATTCTGGAAATTTCATATAAATGAAATCATATAATATGTGGTCTTTTGTGAGTGGCTTCTTTCACTTACAATAATGTTTTCAAGGTTCATCCATGTTGTAGCATTATATTTTATTGCTGAATAATATAGCATTGTATGGTTGCTACATTTTATTTACTCATTAGTTGATGGACATTTGGGTTGTTTTCACTTTTTGGCTATTACAAATAATCCTGCTGTGAACACTTGTGTACATGTTTTTGTGTGGATATATGTTGTTGTTTCTCTTGAGTGTATACATAGAATTGGAATTTCTGGGCCACACGGTAACTTTTTGAGAAACTGCCAAGGTATTTTTCAAAACAGCTATATCACTTCACATTTTCATCAGCAATGCATGAGGGTTTTGATTTCTTCACATCCTTGTCAACCTTATTATTGTCTACCTTTTTGAATTTAGACAAACTAGAGGCTGTGAAGTAATATCTGTTTCATTGTGGTTTTCACTTGCATTTTGCTGAAGACTAATGATGTTAGAACATCTTTTAATTCACTTATTTATAATTTTTCTTGGGAGAAATTTATATTCAAATCCTTTGCACATTTTTAATTTGTTTTTTTGTATTTTGATTGCTGAGTTGTAAGAGTTCTTTATGTATTCTGGGTATAGGTCCCTTATCAGTTATTATTTGCAAATATTTTCTCCCAATTTGTGAGTTATCGTTTCACTTTCTTGATGGTGTCCTTTGAAGCACAATAGTTGTTCATTTTGATAAAGTCAAATTTATGAAATGTATTTGTTGTTGTTGTTTGTGATTTTGGAACCATAGGTAGGAAACTATTATATGAAGATGTTTTGTGAACAATAGAGATTTCTTTACCCTTAGTTTTTCTAGGAGCTAGGACCCCTGTCAACTTGGGTATAATTCTATACTTGGTAGAGTTTCAGGGCTAGACCTTAATGATTAGCCTATTAGCAGTAAAGATCTTTGGTGGCAGGTCTAATGCTGGGCTTAATGGGCATCCATTCATGAAGTAGCAGCCCAAATATTCCTGATGCTGAAGGGAGTGGGCGGTAATGGCCAGCTGCACTAGCTCCTTACCCTACTCTACCTCTAGAAAAGCTGTGCCTCTAATCTTAAGGGCACAATTTCATGCCACAAGGGCTCAGCACCAGAGCTAATGCCACCCGCCCCCCCACCCCCCCCTGCCCAGAGACCTCACCTAAAGTGCATCCCGATTGCTAGGTTATCCCAATACCCCTGTACTAAGAATGCCTTAGATGATTGGCATTGCTCCCATGTGTAACTGGTGGATATTGGTATCCAGATTTGCAAAGCTGAGGCTATAAAACTTACCCTGAAGTGTGGCAGGGTTTTGCATGTTTTTCCAGAGGTGATTAGTTACTGAGCTGCCTGGATGGGCTTCCCCTGATGAGTGGGGCACAGTAGCAACCACTGTTGGGCTACCTCTCTGAACTCTAAAATAGTAGAAGAGGGGAGTCAGAAAGGCAAGCTAAATCAGAGCCTATTAGGGAAAGCTGAGATTGATGTCAGGATCAACAAGTACCAAAGTCACAGGACAGACAGGACTGAGGTTGGGGTTGGAGAACTGAGACCTCAGACTTGGGCAGAAATGTTTAAGGAACAAGTGAGGAAAGTTCTAGTGTGTCACTAGGTTGCACCTTCTTTTGGTAGATGGAGACTTGATGGGGCATTAGTGTTAGTGTGTCCTAAGGAGCCAGAACTAAGGAAGTACAGTATCCTTTGCTTCCTTTTCCTCTTCCTGCCATGTAAATTTTGGTGAATGTTGATGCTTCCCAGAGCCCTGTCTTTAGTTTTGTTTGCTTCTCACCCTGAACATTTGTGGGAGAGAAGAGATGGGATGGGAAGCTGGTATTTCTGGGGGTAGATTTAAGGAACTGGAGCTAGTAGGTAGGGTAGGGGGACATTGAGATGAGGCAATCATAGCAAGTTGAGAACTGGGAAAGATGCCAAGGTTGGTGAGCAGAGAAGGGATCACAAGTTGGATGTCAATACTGAGGGGTCAAAAGCTGATAAAGAGTGAGTTGGTGAAAAAGCCAAGAGGAGGACAAACAAGCAGGGGTATGGTCATGGCTGATCACCATGACTGGCTTTCACATTGCTGCTAGGTGGTGTTGGGGGTAGGAGACACACTGGCTAAGTTGGAAAGGCCAAGCATGGGACTGACTGCTGTCTCTGCTTTTGGCCCCTCATCCACCCATGGACAAAATGGAGGATGTGTTAGTGACAGGAATTCCATCCTAGTCTCTGGCCCTTGGGACCAGCTGGCACGGTAAGGGATAGCAGGCAGTCTCAGCAGCCTAGAAGAACACAGCAAGTGGGTCGTTTGAGTTCCTTGGTCTGTTTTTTAAAGTTTGTTTTGTTTTTTAAGGTAAGTGGACTGTATGTGTTGGAGAGCCAGGTATTTCTCACCTTTACATAGAGCATATACAGTGTGTTGCAAATTACAGGGGGTTCGTATTTCCTCCAGGTTTCGGCTGGCTTCTAGGATGACAGTGGTGTTTGGAAGTGCACAGAAATAGTGGTGTAAGAAGTACAGTTGCTCTGAAAATGGTCATCTGCGTTGCCAGGTGGAAGGAATTTATGTGAATTCTGCTGGCTGGGTAGGAGGACCAGTACTGTTGTCTTCATGGTGTGTAGTATTTGGAGGAATCCCCTGAAAACAGGTTCATTTTGTTTGGCCTTGGACCGATGGGTCTGCCCTGGAGAGCTTTGAGCATTATTCTCCAAAGCAGGAATCAAAGTGGGGAATCATTGATGAAGGTTAAATAACTGAGTAGCCTGTAGATGTGAAGGACTGTTGTTTTTTGTTGTTGTTGTTTTGTTTTGTTTTGGTTAAGTGGTGGTGTTGGTACATCGAGATGGAAGCAGCCATTTGTGCAGTAAAGTTCATTTTGAGGGTTTCCCAAGGCTCTTCAGGGGTCAGAACTGACTGCAGTTGTCTTTAGGCTTCTTGGGACTTCTGTTGCTTGAATGCAGGTGAAAGGGAAAACAGATGTGGATTTCTGCTAGTCTGACATTTCAGAATTGTGGTGAGGGCCAAGAAGAATGGTAAAGGATTTTAATTAATTAATTAATTAATTAATTAAAAAATTTTAAAATGTTTATTTATTTTTGAGAGAGAGACAGAGAGAGACAGAGAGACAGAGAGACAGAGAGGGCACAAGCGCCCGGGGAAGGGGCAGGAGGGGGTGGAGGGGTGGGGTTGCGGAGAGAAAGAGGGAGACACAGAATCTGAAGCAGGCTCCAGGCTCCGAGCTGTCAGCACAGAGCCCGACATGGGGCTCACACCCACGAACCATGAGATCATGACCTGAGGCAAAGTCAGATGCTCAACCGACCAAGTCACCTGTTCTCTTTTTAAGATTACAGAAATGATAACGATTGTGCAGACATATTCAGCCTTGAGTAATTCCACCATAGAGGGAATAGATATTATGGCAATAAAATTCAAAAGTATATATCAAGGCGTTAAGAAAAAACAGTATGACATTCTGGATCCAAGAAGGACAGAATTTGATACAGATTTCTCAGAGTTCATGACAAAAATCAATGGTTTAGCGGTAAGTAATTATACGTACTTTTACTTTAGTAAAGCTGAAATGTAATAGTACTGGAATTTACATATCTACTATATAAGTTACTCTTGTGTAATTGATCAAAACTATTTGCCAGTGTGAATAATTTTTAAACCAGTCCACAAAATATTTTCCTCAAAATAAATGAGAAATGAGCATATTCAGTAAAAAGATATCAACGAATAACAGAAGCCCAAAAGGCTATTGTAGCTGGGGTTCATGTCTAGTTTGCGTCAGAATTTGTATTCCATTGTTACCATTATTGTTATGCCGAGGAGCCCATGTCGATTTTCCCGTCTAAGAGAAGATGTGTCATCCTTATTGTTTGTTTTAAATGTGAAAAGATTTGAGGACAGATTAGGAAGATTGATTGCCCTCCCAGACGTGGCCTTGCACTTTATGGCCACATTCTGTCTGCAGCTTAGAGCACAGCTCTAAAAAAGACCTCATCCTGTTTGTCATAGCTTATGGGGTAGCAGAAGGATGAAGGGTACTTAAAAAAAATATGTCTGGTGGGACCACAACATATTTCTCTCCCACCTTTTGGGCTTACATGACCTCAGTTACTCTCTTATCATAAAGTACTGTAAACCTAGGCTTAGCCCCAGGGAATGGTCTCTTCTTGCTGTAGAATGTCCTGGAGATACAGAGAGGGACAGGAATATACTCTGTCCACTTCCTGAACCTGAAATTCTTGCCATGATGGTGAAAAAAATTATATATATTTTCCTCATTTATTTTTTAAAGATTCTTTAAAAACTATATTAAGGTAATCTGGGCAATATAAATAAGAATGACCCTAAAATTCTAACAACATCCTTTCTTTTTGGCATAGATTCCCTTTCAGTTTTTGAAAGTTAGACTGTTTGATATTTAAGATATATTTTAGTTATTGTTTATACTGTTTGTCTAGTTGGGCAGGGTGGAGTTTGCTCCCAAAATGCTTTAGGAGTTGCATCTTTATAGCAATGGGAATTTGTGGGTTTTGAAAAAAATTATTGCTTATTTTTATGATTTATTTATTTTTAGTTTTATTAGTTTATTTAGTTTATTTAGCCTTTTATTTTATTATTTTTTTTTTAATTTTTTTTCAACGTTTATTTATTTTTGAGACAGAGAGAGACAGAGCATGAACGAGGGAGGGTCAGAGAGAGGGAGACACAGAATCTGAAGCAGGCTCCAGGCTCTGAGCTGTCAGCACAGAGCCTGACGCAGGGCTTGAACTCACTGACCGTGAGATCATGACCTGAGCCGAAGTCGGCCGCCTAACCGGCTGAGCCACCCAGGCGCCCCTTATTTAGCCTTTTAGTTTTGTTGATTGTTTCCTTCACTGGGCAGAAACTTTTTAGTTTGATGTAGTCCCAATAGTTTACTTTTGTTTTTATTTCCCTTGCCTCAGGAGACATATCTAGGAAAATATTACTACAACCAATGTCAGAGAGATTATTATTTTTCATCTATGATAAGCGTACTCTTTAATCCCCATCATCTATTTCCCCCATCCTCTCACCCACCTCCCCTCTGGTAACCATCAGTTCGCTATAGTTAAGAGTCTGTTTCTTGGTTTGTCTCTCTGTTTTTTTTTTTCCTTTACTCATTTGTTATGTTTATTAAATTCCACATATGAGTGGAATCATATGGGTGTTTGTCTTTCTCTGATTGACTTATTTTGCTCAGAATCATACTCTCTAACTCCATTCATATTGTTGCAAATGGCAAGATTTCACTCTTTTTAATGGCCGAATAATGTTTCATTGTGTATATACCACATCTTCTTTATCCATTCATCTATTGATGGACACTAGGGCTGCTTTCATAGTTTGGCTGTTGTAAATAATGCTGTCATAAAGATAGGGGTGAATGTATCTTTTTGGATTAGAGCTTTTGTATTTTGGGGGGTAAATACCCAGTAGTGTGATTACTGGATCATAGGGTAGTAGTATTTTTAGTTTTTTAAGGAACCTTCATGAATTTTCTACAATGGCTATACCAATTTGCATTCAGCAACAGTGCAAGATAGTTCTCCTTTCTCCACATCCTGGCCAGCACTTGTTATTTCTTGTGTTTTTGATTTTAGCCATTCTGACAGGTGTGGGGTGATAGCTCATTGTGATTTTGATTTGCATTTTCCTGATGATGTGTGATGTTGAGCATCTTTTCATGTATCTGTTGGCCATCTAGATGTTTTCTTTGGAGAAATGTTCATGACCTCTGCCCATTTTTTAACTGGATTATTTGTTTTTGGATCAGTTCTTCATATATTATGGATACTAACCTTTTATTGGATATGTCATTTTGCAAGTATCTTCTCCTATTCAGTGGATTACCTTTTAGTTTTGTTGATGGTTTCCTTCGCTGGGCAGAAGTTTTTTAGTTTGACGTAGTCCCAATAGTTTACTTTTGTTTTTATTTCCCTTGCCTCAAGAGACATATGTAGAAAAATATTACTACAGCCAATATCAGAGAGATTATTGCCTGTACTTTCTTCAAGGATTTTTATGGTTTCAGGTCTCACATTTAGGTCTTTAATCCATTTTGAGTTTATTTTTGTGTATGGTGAAAGAAAGTGGCCCAGTTTCATCGTACATCCTGTTGCCCAGTTTTCCCAACACCATTTGTTGAAGAGACTGTCATTTTCACATTGTATATTCATTCTCCCTTTGTCAAAGATTAATTGACCTTATAGTTGTGGGTTTATTTCTGGGTTTTCTGTTCTATTCCATTGTTCTATGTGTCTATTTTTATGCCAGTACCATATGTTTTCATTACTCCCTCTTTGTAATATAACTTGAAATCTGGAATTGTGATACCTCCAGTTTTTTCTTTTTTAAGATTGCTTTGCCTATTCAGGTTTTTGTTTTTGTTTTTGTTTTTGTTTGTGGTTCCATACAAACTTAAAGGTTGTTTGTTCTAGCTCTGTGAAAAATGCTCTTGGTCTTTTGATAGGGATTGAATTAAATTTGGAGATTGCTTTGGGTAGTATAGACATTTTAACAATATTTCTTCTAATTCATGAGCATGGAATGTCTTTCCATTTCTTTGCATAGTCTTCAATTTCTTTCATCAGTGTTTTATAATTTTCAGAGTACAGCTCTTTCACTTCTTTGATTAAATTTATTCCTAGATATTTTATTGGTTTTGGTACAATTATAAATGGGATTGTTTTCTTAATTTCACTGTCTGCTGCTTCATTATTGGTATACAGGAATGCAACAGATTTCTGTGCATTGATTTTGTATCTTGCAACTTTACTCATCTCTAGGTCAGTCATATCCCATAAATAATGAGCAGAAAATGCAAACAAACCTCATAGGTAATTTTAATTTTTCTAGCAGCCATATGAATAATAGTTCAAAGAAGCAAGTGAAATTAATTTTGATAATACACTTTTCCCAACCCAACAGAATTCAAAATATTACCATTTCAACATGTCACCAAGGTAAAAATCTTTGAGGGGAACCTGGGCGACTCAGTCAGTTGAGTGTCTGACTTCGGCTTAGGACATGATCTCATGGTTCATGAGTTCTGGCCCCATATTGGGCTCACTGCTGTCAGCACAGAGCCCACTTTGGATCTTCCATCCCCCTCTCTCTCTACCATTCCCTCGCTTTTGTTCTCTCTCTCAAAAATGACAAAATAAAAAAAAATTAAGATAAAAACCATTGAGATATTTTATATATTTTGTGTGTGTAGGTGTGTTAAGTCTTTAAAATCTAGTGTGTATTTTACTCTCAGAGCACATCTCACTTCCAAGTAGTGACATTTCAAGTGCTCAGGAGCCACATGTGGCCACCATACTGGACAGTGCAATTCTAGATGCTTAGATGGTAGGTATGTTTAAGGCAATTTTGATTCTATAGGAAAAACATTAATTGTTGCTAAACAAAAATAATCTCTCCCTAATGCCCCAAATCAATTGAATATTAATATTTTCTTTTAGATACAAATACAGGCATTTATGAACAGTACTTTTGGAAAAATCTTGTCTTCTCAGCAGGCCCTTCAGCTTCTTCAAAGGTATTTATAGTGCATTAAGCAGTATAGTTTCTAGGTGGGATAACTTTGTATTTGAAAATACAATTTCAAATAAGATATTTTTGGAAATCTCTCCTCCATAAACTTTAAGACTTATAAACATTAATCTTTAAATTGCCATTAAATAGATTGGTAAAAATTTGAAATATAGTATGATATTTCTCATTGGATTTTTTGAAGCAGAAAGTCTTCCAATAAGAAAATGAAATTATTTCACATGATTTTTCCTCCAGCTGGGTAATATATCTGAAGTTGATTTCATAGATGTTATTGGAAAGGGAACAAATAATATTTAATTCTGCATACTGCAAGGATTTCTAGAAGTGAAATTATCAAAGGGTAGCAGATCCTCAAAGTTCTCATTTTTCCTCCGGAGTGCTCCTGCTGCTTCCTTTTCCTCTATTCCTGACAATGGTGCTCTCCTAAAGAGCAGGGCAGCCTGGACTAGAAGCCATTTCCTTTGAGTTCAGGGAGGGCTCATGGCTCATGTTAGGGATCCTTCGGGAATGCTCCCATGAGAGCCAGTGCATCTGGTTTGGGCCCAGCTTTGCTATATAGCCCCACGTCTCTCTAATGTTGGATCATACCAGTGAGACTTTACCTCATGAGACCAGTGAAAGAGTCAAAACAGAAAATGATTTGACAAATGGTAATACTGTACAGACAGATGGCAGCACCATTTTCTTTTTGATTTCTCTGTCTCTGTCTCTTTCTGTGTGTGTGTCTTTCTTTTTACCCATAGTACACTGGTGTTAATTCACTTTCTTATCAGGATGTTATTATCCTAGTATTTCCGGTGCATCACTTAGTCTGAAGGTGGAAGTGATATTTGGCAGATAGATCATTGTTTTGATTATGGCTATTTGGAATTATGTGAGCATTACTGTTGTCAGAGGGATGCTCAGTGTGTTCCCCTCCATCTTTGCGAAGTCAACCCTTGCCCCCCATCTTTTCATTTTCAGTTTAAATGTCCTTTTCTAAGGAAGTCTTTCTTGCCTCCCCAGACTTGGCTGGGTTCCCTTGATACATGCATTCCTGGTCCCCTTGTAATTTAAATGATTTTTTTAACGCATAGCTCTTGACTAAGTCTACATTTCCCATAAGATAACTGGAGGCTCCAAGAGGGCTGGCTCCACACCTGTCTTGTTCCTCACCACATCCTCACGTGCATGAGGTCTGGCATGAGTATTTGTCAAATGAGTGAATGAATGGATTTTTAGGATGGCAGCAATTCTTAAGTATGTTTCTCATTGACTTTTTAATTATTCACCCTCACTCACTTTCAGATTCCAGAAGCTGAACATCCCCTGTCTTCAGTTAGAAATAAACCATACCATCGAGCGTATTCTTCAGTATTACGTGGCTGAACTTGAAGCTACAAAGAAGGCAAGGGTCATGTTTATAAACAGAGTGGTACCTTAGTACAAAAAAAAAAGTATTCTGAAAGTATTGCCCTTATTATCTGGTGCCAAGCTTTTCAAAATGACCCTTTCACTGCTAAGTACCTCTGATGTGCCCCTCCAAATGTGGGAAGGTGTTGACAGTGTATGTCACTGGGCAGCCAGATTTACATCCCTATGCTCTTAAGAACAGGGTTTGTTTGTTTTTGTAACAGCATTTATGTGTGTGTTGGAAAGCCCATTTAAGTTAATATTTCTGTGTAGAGAAATATGGGCTCTGGAGAATATTGTGACAGATATAATGTAGCTTATTGCTCCCTTATTTGAATATCTCCTTAAAATTTGGGATAAAATACAGAAAAAAATATACATGTAATGGGAAATAAGGGTTTAGAGAGAATTAAATGTCATATATTGGAGACATCGTAGTTTCTGAGCCACAGATGATCTCTAAAGTGCATTTACATATTTATTGACTAGCTCCTATACATAAAACATGTGAGTGCAAATGTATTGAATATCTTTTGCCTTTTCCATTGTATTGAATTTTAAACATCAACACCGTATCCTTAATTCCAGCTTTATCATTCTCAAAAAGATGACCCGCCTCTTGCTCGCAACATGCCCCCTATAGCAGGCAAAATACTTTGGGTGAGGCAGCTCTATCGCCGGATAAGTGAGCCCATCAACTATTTCTTCGTAAGCCAATAATTCCATTTATAGTATGAGGATTACAGTAGTTTTAATAGAAGATGTATATTTTATCCGATAACGTTTGTGTCCAATAAAGTAGTGAGAGCTAACTAATTCTTTCACTGGCAAAAAAAAATTAGTTTATAAATATGCCTGAGGGTGACCAAGCCAATTCCTTCATGTTTAGTAGATAAGCTCACTTAATTGCAGTTAATCTCTAAGGGGGAGAATCTTATAACTTTATGGCTTTTAGTAATAAAACATACTTTATCAAGGCTTTTAAAGAGTCATTGTTTTGAAAATAATAAAAGTACAAGCATAATCCTGAAGCTTACTTCTCTGTGTGGACAGATATGTCACTGACATATATAAGTGGAAATGAAGACAGTCTTAGTATATTCTTTTTAAAAAAATTTTTTTAATGTTTATTTATTTTTGAGAGAGAGAGAGAGAGAGACACACACACACACAGAGCGTGAGTGGGGGAGGAGCAGAGAGAGAGAGAGAGAGAGAGAGAGAGAGAGAGAGAGAGGCACACGATTTCGAAGCAGGCCCCAGGCTCTGAAGTGTCAGTACAGAGCCTGATGTGGGACTCAAACCCACGAACCTCTAGATCATGACCTGAGCCGAAGTCAGATGCTTAACCGACTGAGCCACCCAGGTGCCCCAGAGACACTATTCCTGAATAAAGAATTGAGATCTGGAGCAAAGTATAATGGAGTATATGCATTCTCTGTGTCCTTAAGATTATTAGATTTCTGAAAAATCCCAGGATACTCTTAGGCCATGTTGTCATTTTGAAATTGCCAGTTTGTCTTGTCTTTGTTTTTTGTGTGGTTTGGTTTGTTTTTGTAAAGAGACAGAGTAACAACGCAGAGTTGCCTTGCTTCGGGTGGCATCTTATGCCTAAATACAGAAGGAAATAACTACCAAAAATAGTCTTGCAGTAATTTTAATATTTAAGCATTCTTGGGTATTAAATTTTTATTGTTTCTGTTTGACTGCTATCATTTATTTTACTGTTCTCACTATTTGTAAAAATATTAAAACGCTGGCCTTAGAGAAGAGGCCAGGAAGGGGACTCCATTGCTGATTGACTCTGCAGTGAGATTGCTGTGTTTTTGACATCTGTGAGTCAAAAAATAAGGCTTTCAGTTTTTATGTAAAGAAATTTGGTTTTTGTTCTTTGATATACAGTTACTTTTTTTTTTTTTTTTTTTTGGTGTGGAATTTGGAGATTTTCCCTGATATTCACAGCTCAAGGAAAATCAGTCCATTGTATCTTGTCCAGAAAATTGGGAAGGGAATAGAGAATTGAAAGCAGATGCTCTCAGCCTGGCTGGCTGTAAGGCTAGATAGACCTGTCTTCTTAAATCCTTTATTTCCTTTTCTAGTTTTCCCTTTCTGCTGGTAATGTTTCTCTACTTCCATCTTTAGTTTGTATGGCTTTCCTCACCTCTATTTTACTCTGAAGCAAAATCTAAGTTGCTAACATAATTATTTGATGACATTTTAAGTACCAACAGCTTTATGATTTGGATCCAAAAACAACCAACAATCTTTTAATTATAAATCTTTTTTTCCCCTTAAAAAAACAGAAAAACTCAGAAATTTTGTCAAGTGCAGAAGGTAAAGCTGTCATTCGTCAGTATAACAAAATTTCCTATGTTCTGGTGGAATTCGAGGTGGTCTATCACACAGCCTGGGTCAGAGAGATCTCGCAGTTACAGTATGGTGTGTATAAGACTATGCAGTGACACTAAGGAGGGGGTGTTAGGTGATTTTGAATGAATTCATGGTTCTGGAGAATTTTTACATCCCTTTAATGCTACATTATGATGGTCATATTTAGCTTTGGGAATGATACAATTATGTCTTTTTAAAATACAATTGTTTCTTTACAGTTACTAAATAATATTCTGATTTTACAAGCAACAGTTGCTATCACCTTAAAGTTGATATACTTAGATTGTGACTTCCCACTAAGAAACAGTATTTAAAAGTAAATATCGAGACTCTTCATAGATAGTTCTCCGTAGATTTAGGGAAGTTTTCATCTTCAATTTTATCATGTTGTAGATTCAAATCTCAGTCCCAATCAGGGGAGAAAGAATTGCACTTTGCTGGTCTTCCTTCCTTCCTTCCTTCCTTCCTTCCTTCCTTCCTTCCCTCTTTCCATTCCTTCCTTCCCTCCCCCTCCCTCCCTCTTTCCCTTCCTTCCCTCCCTCCTTCCCTCCCCCCTCTCTCCCTTTTTCCCTCCCTCCCTTCCTTCCTTCCATCCCTCCCCCCTCCCTCCCTCTTTCCCTCCCTCCCTCCCTTCCTTCCTTCCTTTCTTTCCTCCCTCCCCCCTCCCTCCCTCTTTCCCTTCCTTCCTTCCTTCCTTCCTTCCTTCCCTCTCCTTCCTTCTCCTTTCCTCCCTCCTTTTTTCCTCCCTCACTTCTTTCCTTTCTTTTTCTATAATGGAATTTTACTTCACTTTGAGCTCCAGTAGATTCACAGTATTAGGGCTATGTCTAGGTACTTCTGAGAGGTGCCAAGGCATTGGGCAGAATTCACTGTGAAGCAGAGGAGGGCTGATTTCAAGCCATCATCCGTCCATGCGGGCATGATCTGGGGTGTTGTTACTGTGTGGGCTCAATTGTCGGGCGGTCCAGGTTCCTGCTTTGTCCCATCTTAGCCTTCAGCTTTATCCATAACCTTGATGGAACCCTGACTGTAGTCCCTGATAGAAAGGTCTCTCCTTCCATACCAGGATCTCCACCCCAGCAGGGTATACAGAATTGCAGGCACAGGAAGCACAAATCCTGCAGTTGGGTCCCTGGGAGTGATGGTACGAGGGGCTGCTCTTTTCCTGCCTCTTGGTTCCTGACCCATATATTTTAGCTATTGAAGACACATCACCATTACAAGCTATTGATTCATTCATGCCTGTGTCCTGGAGGACGGGGCCCCAACTCTGCAGGCTGTCTTCCCCACCTGGCCCCTCAGTTTAGCTTTTAATAAGCCACTCGTATCAGGCCAACTGTTTCTGGGTAATGAGTACAGTAGGACCCTATGGAGGCAGGGTCCATAGAGGCAGCTAAGAGCAACACTCTCAAAGGAGCCTTAAGAGAAACTTAAAATTCACATTCTGGAAAAGGGCAGAAGAGAATTGTTAACTGAAGAATGGAGCATGTTCTGTTTTGCTTGTATAATACCATACACTTTTCTACTTTTCTTTTTCCCGGTGGTTTTTCCTCTTATTGGCACATGCTCAAAAACAAGTTCACCACTTACCAGTTCCATAAAGCTCCTTGTTCCCCCAGCAGAAAATAACGTCTTCCTACTCCAGAGTCCTCTATATGCTTTATCTGCTGTTCTTTCTCATGACACTTACTGCTTTATGGATCTGTCTTATCTCCCCTACACATTCGAAGGATACTCTCTATGTCTGTTTCATCCTTGTAACCTTTAAATAACAGTGATAGCTGACACTTATATAGTTCTTACCATGTGCCAGGCTTTGTCAAAGCACTTTACATATGCAGCTTCCTTTTAAGCCTCATGGCGACCCTATGAGGAACTATAATTATCCTCATTTTATAGAAGAGGAAACTGAGGTACTGAGAGATTAAGCCCCTTGCACAAGATTATCACACAGCTAGGAAATGGCAAAGCTGGGATTTAAATCTGCCTTTTCCTATGAAATGGAAATAAATTGTGAAGTGGAAATAAATTGTTCTGCAAAGCTTCTTGTTGTATTGATGTGGCTATATTTAACAATATAGGAACTCAGAATAATAATTGGGGATCTGGTGTTGGCCTCTTTTAGATGGTTGCTCTATAAAGTTTAATGAAATGCCACTCAGTTCTGGAGCTGACTTCCTGGCTGTCATTATTCTTAGCGGTCTCGCTGACCATTTTGTCCTTTCAAGAAAGCTCAGTACAGACTTAAGGAAGATAGATTTCATTAGATGAACGTTCCAAGGTTATTTTGGAATTTACTTGGGAGGATCAATGATTTCTGGCCCAATTTAAAAAAGATTCCAAACGAATTAAGTAAAATTTTTAGTTGAAATCCTCATGCAACCAACAGCATTAAGAACCATCTCAAGACTAATTGATGAATAAAAGTCAACTAACTTCAAAGGGATATACAGACTATTTTATTTTACTAGAAATTCAATGCAGCCACATTCTATGAAGCAATGTGAGGCTTGGAAGATACATAGGGAATTCTCATGGTAGTAGTGTTTGTTAATATAAGGTGTAATTTAAGCTAGCACATACTCGTCTAGAAGTGTGTTATTATTATGCCTCTAGAAATAATTCATGTTAGGATAACAAATAAGCTATGGCTACTCACCACTGACCAGGATTATTTATTTCAATTCATAATAAAAAGCATGCCTGAAAATTCCTATGTATATGAATGATATTCAGGTGGTAGTTTTGGCGTAGCCTAAAAAAGTCTTCCTCTACAACCTAGAAGTTTACAATGCCATGGTGTTTAATAAATATTAATTATTGATACTGAACTTAGTTACCAGAAATTCAAGATGGAGGCTTAGTTCAGATAAGCCTCTTTAAAGAAGCAGTTTGGGGTTGTGAGAAAGAGTTCATCATATGAGGTGTGTCATATTTTGTAGCGTGTACTCCTTCCATTTCTCTCACAGGGGTTAAATCACAATCCATTAAAATAAACTACATTGCATTATAACTTTCTTAGATCCACTCACAAAAGTATTGCAGTTCATAGCACGAAGACTATATGTTCTTCGTCCATTTTTATCTCTCTGGATCTGATTGTATGGCTTTGCAGACACTCTGCATTCATTTATCTGAGTTTTGAGCACTGACCACATGTCAGATGCTATGCCTTAGCACCTAGGATATCCAAAACTATTGTTCTATTAAGAGGTCAGTACCCAGTGGAGAACACAGGCATGTAAACATGGCTGGAAGCAGGAAAGAAATCCAAAAAAACTAATGCCAATAATCATTTATTTGTAGCTTTACAAGCCACACTTTTTGTGCGACACCCAGAGACAGGGAAGTTGCTGGTTAATTTTGATCCCAAAATTTTGGAAGTTGTTCGGGAAACTAAGTGCATGATAAAAATGAAGCTGGATGTACCAGAAGAGGCAAAGAGATTGCTAAAACTGGAGAGTAAATTGAAAGCAGATAAATTACATTTGCAGGTAAGATAGATTATATTTTTAAATTATTTTTGAGGGAGTTTTTTGTTTCGGTAAAAGAAAAATACATCACTGGAGTTGTGCTGATGTGATATTGAGGGGAAATTTGTTATTACGTTGATTGTTCATTTTTCTTCAGTTTTATTGAGGTGCAGCTGACAAATAAAATTGTAAGATATTTAAAGTGTGCATCATGATGATTTGATATACATATACATTGTGAAAGTATTCCTGTCATCTAATTAACACATTCATTACCTCATATATATACCATATATATATATATATATATATATATATATACCTCATATATATATACCTCATATGTATATACCTCATATATATATATACCTCATATATATATACATACCTCATATATATATACATACCTCATATATATATATACATACCACATATATATATATGTGTGTGTGTGCGTGCGTGCACGCATATATTATGTATATTTGTATATTTGTTTCTTTTTTTGGTGAGAATGTTTAAGTTCTACTCTCTTCGTAAAATTTGATTATATGCTGTAGTGTTATCAATTATAGCCACCATGTTAATCATCAGATCCTCAGTCCTTATTCATCTTTAGCTAAACGATTGCTGCCTTTTACCAAACTCTTCGTATTCCCTCACCACCCCCAGCCCCTGGCAATCACTTTTCTGCTGTTTTTACAAGTTCAGCTTTTTTAGATTCCACATATAAGTGGCATCATACAGTGTTTGTCTTTCTTTGTCTGCCTTATTTCATTTAGCATAATGCCTTCAAGGCCCATCCATGTTGTTCCAAATGGCAGGATATCTTTCTTTCTCAAGGCTGAGTAATAGTCCATTGCATATATATACCATATTTTCTTTACACATCCATTTATTGATGGATGTTCCCATATCTTGGCTATTGCAAATAACATGGGAGTCCAGATATCTCTTTGAGACCCTGATGTGGGAATTGCTATATCATATGGTATTTTTATCTTAAAATTTTTTTGAGGAAATTCTAGACTGTTTTTCATAGTGGCTGCACCAATTTACATCCACACCAACAGTGCACAAGTGTTCCCTTTTCTCCATATCCTGGCCAACACTTGTTATCTCTTGGGTGTTTGTTTGTTTGTTTGTTTTGAGAATAACCATTCTAATAGGCGTGAGGTACCATTTCACTGTGGTTTTGATTTGCATTTCCCAGATGGTTAGTGATAATTGACTACCTTTTCATGTACCTATTGTCCTTTTGTGTCTCTTCTTTGGAAAAATGTCTATTTAGTTCCTTTGCATGTGTTTTAACTGGATTGTTAGTTTTTCGCATTTTTGTTGTTGTTGTTTTTGTTGCCATAGGCTGCCTTTTCATTTTGTTGATGGTTTTCTTTGCTGTGCAGAAGCTTTTTACTTTGATGGAGTGCCACATGTTTATTTTTGCTTTTGTTGCTTATGCTTTTGGTTAAATCCAAAAATCACTGCCTGTCAAGACAGCTGTCAAGGAGCTTACCCCATGTTTTCTTTTTTTAGAGTTTTACCGTTTCAGGTCTAAAATTTAAGTCTTTAATCCATTGTGAGTTGATTTGTGTGTATGTATTTAAGATAGGTGTCCAGTTTCATTCTTTTGCATGTGACAGTCTAGTTTTCCCAATACTATTTATTGAGGAGACTGTCCTTTCCTCATTGTATGTTTTTGGCTCCTTTGTATATTCTTGCTTCTTTGTAAATTAATTGGCCATATGTCAGGGATTTATTTCTGGGCTCTTTATTCTTTTCCTTTATTTTATTTTATTTTATTTTATTTTAAATTTCAATATAGTTAGCATACCATGTTATATTCCCTTGTTTCTTCTTGATAGTATTAAAATACTGATGTGAAAACAGAATACTGGGAATATAAAAGGTGGAAAGGAGTTGATAACTTTGAAACTATTAAGTAAACATTGAAACAGCTTAATATTATTAATTTGGGGAAGGATTAATTGGAATCCTTATTTCCCATCACACCCTGCAATAAATTATGAAGTGGTCAAAAATTGATCATTACGGTTCATCTCTAAAAAATATCTAAAAGAAAATATATAAGCCTATTAATTCTGATTGTGCATACATTTATTTTGATTCAAGAAAACAAGTGTGACATCAATAATAAGTATGCTTTCATGTGTTCCAGAACGGGGAAAAACTTATAATGAGAGACATCTTGAAAAGATAATTATCCATGCTATTTAAAATAGCATAAATAGGGGCGCCTGGGTGGCGCAGTCGGTTAAGCGTCCGACTTCAGCCAGGTCACGATCTCGCGGTCCGTGAGTTCGAGCCCCGCGTCAGGCTCTGGGCTGATGGCTTGGAGCCTGGAGCCTGTTTCCTATTCTGTGTCTCCCTCTCTCTCTGCCCCTCCCCTGTTCATGCTCTGTCTCTCTCTGTCCCAAAAATAAATAAATAAAAAAACGTTGAAAAATAAAATAAAATAAAATAGCATAGAGAAAGGTAATTAAATAGTAAATATGAAAAATACAACTCTAGAAAGCTCCACTGACTTGCTGTTTAAAGGAGATGCTAAGGTAATTTACAGGTGAGGAAAAAGTATGGTAAATTAATATAAATTTAGGTGAACGGCCTTAATCTTGGCAGGACCATGAGGAAACAGGTATAATGACACCTTCCTGGTGTGAATCAAAATATGACTTGCTTTAAAATAAATTAAAGTAAAACACACCATTTTGACTTTCAACAGGGTCTTCTGCAGTATTATGATGACTTATGTCAGGAAGTGCCTTCAGTGTTTGTCAATCTGATGACCCCGAGAATGAAAAAGGTTGGTAATGCTGAAGGTTTTATATTGATTTCCCTGGTGTTTAAAATTAGATTCCCGTTCCACAGATTATGGATTTTATCTATTCTTGCCTAGATCCGCCATCTTTCTAGTTCAACATTATAGCTCTATTTCTCCTATAGAATGATTTCTTGTCAACAAGTTTTGTTACCTTTGAAAAACAACTAAATCTAAATAACGAGCACTTTCTAAGAATCCATGATTCTTCATGGACAGCCGAAGGTGATTAAAAAACAAAGTCACCTTTACCAAGTATAATGGAGAGAAATAAAATTAAGGAAATATAACCTATAATATTTCCAGGTAATAAAAAGAAAGCCTTTTTAAGTAAATGCAAATGTTGTTGTTAATCATGGAAGCCGCTATGTTTTTTTTCTTTTCTTTTTCTAGGTGGAATCTGTGTTGAGACAAGGGCTCACAATATTAACATGGTCATCTTTAACACTAGAGAGCTTCTTTCAAGAAGTTGACTCGGTTTTGGATATGTTCAATCAACTTTTAAAGAAGGTATGATAAATACATTTTTTTAAACTACATACATTAATACTCAGGCTATAAATAATAGTTTGCTTATCTATGAAAGCTATTTAAAGGATGTGACTCTTAACTAAAAGGACATCTATTGAGTTAAAAAAAATAATGCTTTATGTTTCTCTAACTGCTTTGGGGCCTTTTCATGCAGAGTTGCGTTGTTTTTGTCTCTGAATTACTTGCCTTCAATATGTTAAAATGGTAGTTCAACTCCACAGTGTAGTTTAGAAAATGGAATAATTGTAGACTGTGGAAAATGGCAAAATGGAGTGCTTAAATATTAATACATCTAATGTTAGTTAGATGAGGCATTCACCTAATGGAAACTGTCTATTGATTTCTGCCATCTTTTCTACATAGAACATGCATACCTTCTTAGATGTGCTTTTCTCTGATGACAGCAGGGTCAATAGACAAAACTCAGAGGCTTGAGAGTCAGATAAATCTAGGTACAATGATCTGCCTTTTGCGTTCCTTCCCAGGTTACTTTGCTTATCTGAGCCTTTGTTTCTTTAGCTGTAAAACTTGGATAGTAATGAGTCATGGGCCAGAATAAGGATTAAAAGAGATAACGTATATCAGATTATGACATATGTTGCTGCTCTATAAAACTTTAGTTCCACGTCAAGCTTTCTTTGTAAATGTACTCCTACAATTTCCACCAAATTATCTTGGCTCAGGCCCCAAGTTTCAAGATACAGCCCTCTAAATTATTTTATAACTCAAATAAATCTTGGATGAAAGAAGAGTTTTCCTCTCCATGTTTTTTCTTCTTGGTAGATCAGCGACTTGTGTGAAATGCATATTGATACAGTTCTAAAGGAGATAGCCAAAACTGTGTTAATTTCCCTGCCTGAAAGTGGTGCCACCAAAGTAGAAGATATGTTGACACTCAATGAGGTATGCATTTATGTGTTATATTTTAATCATAGAAATACTGGCTCATATACCTAAAATGTGAATTTATAATCTAAACGTGGAAATCTCTGTTAGTAGTATATAGACATCCTTGCTTTTTTGGAAATCCTCAGATTCAAAGACTTACAAGACTTCAACAACTCAAGTCCATGGCCACACCCTAGATAGGATCTTACTAATATCCTCAACCTCATGCTTGAGTTTCCTGGGGTTCCTTCTGTCAGTGGTTTACTGCTCTTCCTCCTCTGTGTTTACTCCCAGGGCAATATTGATTACCTCTTGGTTTTAACTACCACATCCTTGCCCTTTAAGCCACTCACAGAAATCTGGGAGTCCTTTGGAGTCCTTTTCACACTCCCATTTCCTACCTCCAGTCAGTCTTCAGGCTTCAGGCCAATTGTCTTCAAGCCAGTTTTTGCCTTTTACTCCAAATCTGCTTGAATTAATTGCTTCTTCTTCTCCATACTTACTACCCCTTTCTTAGGTCATGCCCTTAAGGCTCATTTTGAGTTTAGTGCTTGATGTTATGATCTGACTGGTCTCTCTTCTCTATATCTGGCTCCATCATATCCATTCTCCACATTGCCACCAAATCTGATTGTGAAACTCGTGATCTTAAAGCCTTCAACCAGCAGTGGCATCTAGTCTCCATAGGACAAAACCTAACCTCAGCATCACATTATACTGAAATTATTTGAGTATCTATTTATTCTCCATTGGCTCAAAATTACAAAAATAGGAACTCTAACGGTCTGGCACATAACACATAACACACATAACACAATCTCTCCTAGAAGTACTCACTTTACATCTTGAACTGGACTCTTTTATTTCTTGCCTGCCATGTGCTTCTGCTACACTTACTCTGCTGGTTTGGGTCACCTTGCTAGTGTCCTTTTCAAGACAACCAAGGGTGCCTCTGTCTCATGGGCTCCAATCCTGCCTATGGGATACAGGGTCCTTTGACCCTGTTGCTATGGAAATTCAGCTTCTTCTTTCCAGGACACCTCTTCATGCCTTTAGGGGTTTGGATAAGCCAGTTGGCCTCTTGCCTCAGGACTAATTAGACATGAGTCAGCCCGTTCATCCCCAAATTCTAGAGGACATGGGTCAAGTTCTCTGAGTAGTTCTTTTGAAGGACGCTACACTTATTTCTACCTGATCTCTACCAATGATCAAGCTTCCTTTCTATAATCTCAAGATGGGCAAAGGGCTAATGGTTGCCTCCCCTGCTACCATTTAAGAATTCACTTCTTCATAATATGTAGGACCTTAAAATCATTTGTTCCCAGCACTGGGACCTTGGCTGTAACAGAGACAACACTAAATGATCCATTTTTACATCCTGTTCTTGGAGCATGCAAATTTAAAATGATTGTGTCTTCCTGGCTATTCGTTCCATCATTGTTAAGCTTTTTATCCTTGAAGTTTATTGTGTTTGACATTAATGTAGCTACACTGGCTTTGTTCGGTTATTATTTTCCAGATATATCTTTTTCTATTCTGTTTTTTTTCAACCTTTCTGGGTTCTCCTATTTTAGGTTTTCTCTTATAAAGGATATTTAGCTGGATTTTGTATTTAATCTCCTGTAAAAAAATCTATCATTTTTTTTTACAAATTACTATATAAATTTAATACACTTCCAGTTAGAATTCCTATACAATTCTTTTCATAAATTGTATTAAATTTATATTATTTTAAATTAATTAATAATAAGGAATAGGTAATAAAAAATGAAAATACAGAAACCCATTGTAATCAAATTAATATGGCATTAACAGAAAAAAACATAATTTAGAGGGACAAAATAAAGAATCTAGGAGAAAAAAAATCACAATAAAAATTAATACGTGTCAAAGATAGTATTTTTAGTTCAGTGGGGAAAACGATGGATTATTTAAATGGCGCTGGCACAATACACTGTTTCTCGGGAAGCAAATATGATTAGGTGCCTGTCTCTCTTTTTTAATTATTGAAGTATAGTTGACATACAATGTTATGTTAATGTTTCAGGTGTACAACATAGTGATTTGACAATTCTATACATTACTCTGTGCTCACCATAATAAGCACAGTCACCATCTGTCACCATACATTATTACAATATCATTGACTATTATGCTATACTTTACATCTCTGTGACTGATTTATAACTGGTGGTTATAATTCCTGTCACCTATTTTGCTCATCTCTCCAGAAAACAAAAGCACCAGTTTGTTTTCTATATTTATGAGTCTGTTTCTGTTTTGTTCTATTTGTTCATTTGATCATTTGTTTTGTTTCCATCCATGTTGTTGTAAATGGCAAGATCTCTTTCTTTTTTTATGGAGGGTAATATTCCATTGTTTATATATACCACATCTTCTTTACCCATTTATCTATTGATGGGTACTTGTGTTGCTTCCATGATTTGGCTATTATAAATAATGTTGCAATAAGCATAGGATGCATGTATCCCTTTAGATTACTGTTCTTGTATTTTTTGTGTAAATACCCAGTAGTGTGATTACTGGATCTATTTTTAACTTTTTGAGGAACCTCCATATTGTTTTCCACAGTGGCTGCACCACTGTTTGGATTTTCACCAGTGGTGCAAGAGGGTTCCTTTGTCTCCATGTTCTCACCAACACTTGTTTCTTGTGTTTTTGATTTTAGCCATCCTGACAGGTGTGAGGTGATAGCTCATGGTGGTTTTGATTTGTACTTCCCTGATGATCAGTGATGTTGAGCATCTTTTCATGTGTCTCTTGGTCATTTGTATGTCTTTTTGATGTTAAGTTTTTCCATCTTTTTTCAGTGGAATCCTTCAGGCTGGCTTCTATATTTTTAATATGACTCCAGTAGTTTTTGAAAGCTTCCTTGCTTTCTGGAACTAGAAGGTACCTTACGCTCATCTTGCACATTTCCTGCCCCAGATCTGGGATCACCCATTTCTCTAGTTAGCCCTCATGCCTTTCCATGTTACCAGTGGAAAATGGTACCTGGAGATCACAATCTGGGTCCTATGAAAGGCACTCATTTTAAACTTTTAGTCATTCCTTATAGTATTATTTCTACATCTCTAAGTAATATACTTGGGGTGCTATTTCTTGAGTTAGCAAATGTGCATATTATTTTCTTCCTGCTTCAATAAGTGAGCATTTAGCTTTTTGACCCTATCCTCTATCACTCCTCTCTTGTCTTCTCAATATAGTTATAAAATTATTTTTAGTTAAACAGTGATGGTAAGTAGCAACACTTTATTATGGCTGTGTAAATATCAGCCAATGCAGAATCAAGTACTGTACATACAATACATCTTTTCTTATACAACTTTTTGTTTTCCCTAGGGGTTCTAATTGCCTTTCTTTTCACATTTTCCTTCAAATACGCTATTATTTCAGAGTCCCATTTTTCTCCCAAGAGACTTCCTCTCAGAGACCTCTGAATCCCTATTTCAACCTGAGTTGATTACTGTCCAGGTCAGCTGCAAAATTGTAAATCCAAGACTCTCCCCCATCTGCTCTTTTTACTGGATTCCATATTATTCTATGAGGGAGAGCCCTTCAGATTCCATAATGATCTTTTCTCAGCAACTGAAAATTTCCAAAGAAGTCTCCTGTTTCCTGCCCCAGGGGCTAGGGGTAATTTCCTGCCTGCCATTTTCTTCTCGCTCATCCTAGAATCTCACTATATGTGTGTACTTCATACCAGGTCCTACTTATAAACAAACACAATTAAAAGGGGGCAGGGAATACCTATATTGATGTCCTTCTTTTTGTTCCACTTATAATGATAATCATCTTCTATCGGTATGTACCTATAATTGTTGTGACACAGTCAACTGCTCAGTGGGGAAATATTCACACTTACCAGATCGAATTTACTTTGAAAACATGAACCAAGAATTTTTATATGCATAGAAAGAGAAACAGATCCCACAAATCAGGGAAATTGGGACAGATTAAGTGTGAGTGGGTGTGAATGTGGCGATTGCATTGACATCACAACAGAAGAAGTTATTACTATTAGATAAGTGTTAAGTCTTCAAACTGCAGGCAGAGATACGAGAGGTGGAATTTTGAAGAGTGCTTTGCCAGTCAGTATGCCCCACTCACTTGCGTCAGAGGTATCTAAGGTCTAGTGATATGTGGGCTGCCTTTGCATCAGGTAGGCCATTAATAGTGAAGGCAGAGTAAGATTTAAAATGACCGGGAAAGTCTAGTAATACTCTGGACAGAATTAAGTTTTGGAAACATGCACACATAATGCTAATGTTGGGGGGGAGGAGGTTAGTTTGGGCCAACCAGTGGTTTCAGACCATATTTGGGAACCAGGGATATTTGTAGTCATTCAGTGGCTTCAAATTGGATCTTTTGCTCTGTGACGCTGAGGCTGGGACTCTGCAAACATTTACCTTTGGCCAGCTGGCTCCCTTTTAGGTTTTGCCAATAGTGCTGCTAGAAGAAGGATGGAGGAGAGAGAAGGGACTTGCTCTTTCCTGTTTTTCTTCCCGTTCCCAATACAGTCAGACGACCTCTCTTAACTGGCAGTGGCAGTTAATCCTAGGTTCTAGCTTTTTCCAGTCCTTCCAGGACCAGCTTCTTGTGCTTCTCAGATGTACCAACACCATGACGTCTCTCTCTGAGCTCCTGAGGCAGTAGCACCAACTGGGCAGTTCCCTCACTTCCCAGCTCTAGGTATAAAAACTCCAGCCTCTTGCCTTTGCTCTCCCACTCCCCAGGTATGGGAGCTGCTTCCTGAAGTAACTCTCTGTGTGACCTTTGCATCCCTTTTGCCTTTTTTGGTCCTTTAACAGTTGTTTCACCAATTGTCTATATTAAATCCTCTCATTCTGTCGGTTAAAATAGCTGGTGTGGCATCTGTTTTCCTGACTGAACCCTGACTGACATATCTGATTCTCGATAGGTATACAAATGGAATAGAAAATCAGGGAAATTTGATTCAAGTTATGATAGGAAAACTGGTAAATACATTAAAGGTTGTTAAAAGTCATTTCAACAAAATCACCTTGGCTCCATAGAGACAGAAAATAGATTAGTGGCTGCCAGATGGGTGATGAGGAGGGACTACTAATGGGTATGGGGGTTCTTTGTGGGGGAAAATGAAAATGTCCTGGAATTAGATAGCAGGGATGGTTGTACAATTCTGTGAATATACCAAAAACCAATGAGTTGTACACTCTACAAGGGTACTTTTTGTGCTATTACATTATGAATTATATCTCAATTAAAAAAAGAAAGAAAGAAAATCATTTTGACTGTCTTTCCAGTCTGTCCCTGGACTTCCCCTCAGTATTTCAGTCTGTTCTTCTCTGAGTTCTAAGAATGGTCCATGGAGAAAGTTTTCGACCTCTTTTCAAAATCTAGGTCCTCCAGATGGGCTCTAGATCCCACACCTCCTTGCCCTCCTGGCAACCTTCCTCCCCTAGTCTTCTTCCCTCTCTTCTAGATCTTCAACTTCGTCCCCTCCACCGGACTCCTCCCCCTCACAGTGTAATGTGCCAGATTATCTTTTCGTTGCCAACAAACAAAAACCTTCCCACACCTCCCTTCACTTCTCATTCACAACCAAACTTCACCAGCTTCTCGTGCGTGCTGTCTTCACTTCCCCATCTTTCAGTTCCCATCTCCATTTGCTTTCCTCCAATTCCTAGCTTAGGTGATTTCTGGCATGGATTATTATTGGTAATAACTTTATGGAGATGTGGTTCACACACCATGCAATTTTACCCATTTAAAGCGTACAATTCAAGGGTTTGAGTTTATTCACGGAGTTATACAGCCATCGCCACAATTTTAGAACATTTATAACACAATTTCATCTCAACCTCTCTAGCCCTAGGCAACCACTAATCTGTTTTCTGCCTCTTTAGAGTTGTTTGCTTTCCCTGCTTATCTGAAGTGGCTCTTACCACTGGCATTCCAGTGTTTACCACTGTGGTGAATAAATTGGGAAGGGTGGAATGCTCCCATTTATTTTTCTCTCTCTAAAATGTGGTGGACATTGTAGATATGTCAAAAGGTCTATTCAGTTTTATAGACCAGTTTTCTTTTCTGAATTTAACTACTTCTCAGCTTCTTCCCAAAGCCTATTCGAAAAGTTCAGAAAGGCAGAGCACAGACTTTTAAATCAGACAATGCTGGTTGTAAACTCCTATGTTTACCACCTGCTATGTGATTTTGGACAAGTTACTCATTCTTTCTGAGCCTCAGTTTTCTAATTTGTGAAATGGGGACAATAATATTACCCATCTCAAGCAGTTGTCATTTAATTAAATGAGTTAATACACATAAAGCTCTTAAATTGATGCCTGGCATAAGCAAGCACCGTGCTCACTTGCTCACTTAAAAGCCTTATCTCGTTTGAATCTCAAAGCAACACTTTGGATTATCTTTTTAAAAACTTCTCATTTTCAACTTTTGACATCATTATCTCTCCTGTCTTTCAGCCTTCTTTCTTTCTTTCTTTCTTTCTTTCTTTCTTTTGTTTTTCTTTCTTTCTTTTTTTAAGTACACTCTACCCCTAACACAGGGCTTGAACTCATATCCCCAAGATTAAGAGTTGTATGTTCTACCGACAGAGCCAGCCAGGCACCTCTGCCTTCTTTCTTTTCACCATATAAATGTGAAGGTAGATGTTTATGTGTGATTGAATCAGGTAAGTTTTTATTTTTCTTTCCTCTTTTTCTTTGCTTGGGCCTTCTCAGGTATGCCTTTAGCCATTGAGAGTATGGGATCTGAAACATTATGCTATTGGCAACTATCTCTAGTTATTTTCAAGTGCTGTTAATTATAGTTTTATAAATTAAGTTTCACAGTATTTTTAAGCATCTGTAAATTAATAGTCATTGCTTTATTTAACAGACATACACAAAAGAATGGGCTGATATCCTAAACCACAAAAGTAAGCATGTGGAAGAAGCTGTCAAAGAACTTATATTAATATTTGAAGCTATTTATGAAGTTAAGGACAGTGGGAAAACAGCAAAACCGTTACCGGGTAATTTTGCTAGTTCTAAAGTTTGAATTGCAAGAGTTATAGATATGTTTTCAGGTGGGTGCCTTCTGCTTAGCAGGTACCAAGATTCCAGACTCCCTGAAGGAAAGCATGTGTTCAGCATACACCACATCATTTGCAGAAACTGCTTAGGCACAGTGAAACTGTGCAGAAACTGCTTAGGCCCTTTTTATATCAACTAGAGAATAGTGGGAATCAGGACCAATGCTGCAAGCAGTCTTAGGCTTGCTATTGTTAATCTCTCTCTGTCTCTCTTTGTTTCTTTCCGGTACAGCATTCTAAAATGTCTGGAGACATTTTTAGTCATTGTGCATCATGGGGAATATTATTGGCATCTAGTGGGTAGAGGTCAGGGGTGCTGGTGACAGCCCTACAGGGCACAGGACAGCCTTCAATAACAAAGAATATCAATAGTGCTAAGAATGAAATCTTGCCATTTGCAACAATATGGATGGAATGGATGGAACTAGAGTGTATTATGCTAAGGGAAATAAGTCAGAGAAAGATGAATGTCATATGGTTATATTCGTATGTGGAATTTAAGAAACACAACAGATGAACATAGGGGAAGGGGAGGAAAAATAAGATAAAAACAGAGAGGAAGGCAAACCATAACAGACTCTTAAATACAGAGAACAAACTGGGGGTTGCTGAAGGGAAAGTGGGTGGGGATGGGCCAAATGGGTGATGAGCATTAAGGAGGGCACTTGTTGGGATGAGCACTGAGTGTTCTATGTAAGTGATGAATCACTGATTTCTACTCCTGAAACCATTATCACACTATATGTTAACTAACTTGGATTTAAATAAAATTAAAAAAAAAATAGTGCTGGGGTGCCTGGGTGGCTCATTCTGTTAAGCATCTGACTTCAGCTCAGGTCATGATCTCACAGTTCGTGGGTTCGAGCCTTGTGTCAGACTCTGCCAACAGCTCAGATCTTGGAACCTGCTTCGGATTCTGTGTCTCCCTCTCTCTCTGCCTCTCCCCAGCTCACGTTCTGTCTCTCTCTGTCTCTGTCTCTCAAAAATAAATAAACATTAAAAAAAATAGTGCCAAGGCTAAGAAACTACGAGTTTAAATAAGTATTGACAGCATGTTTTCTTTTTCTTTTTTCCACTTAGTTTGTCTACTTAGTTTAATTAGCTTTCTTCAGAAGTGTCGAAAACCCCAAATATCAGCTTATTAAGTTAGAGTATTCAAAAGGTAAACACATATTTTAGAAAGATAATATGTAAAATGCTCTTAAAATTTTTTTTGAGGGGGGGAGGGGCAGAGAGCGAGGAAGAGAGAGAATCCTAAGCAGGCTCCACGTTCAGAGCAGAGCCTGATGCAGGACTCCATCTCATGACTGTGAGATCATGACCTGAACTGAAATCAAGAGTCAGGCACTTAACTGACTGAGCTACCCAGGTGCCCCCAAATATTTTTAATTCTGTATACTAAGCTGCAGCATATATAAGAGTGTATTTCTTAGTAGAATTATGATTCTATTGAGATGAGTGATTTAAATTGAATTCAAAGATGATTCCTACAGAAACAAGTCTTAAATTTTTAAATTAAGAACTTTTAATTTTTTTTAATGTTTATTTATTTTTGAGAGAGAGAGAGAGAGAGAGAGAGAGAGAGAGAGAGAGAGACAGAGCACGAGCAGAGGAGAGACACAGAAACCAAAGCAGGCTCCAGGCTCCGAGCTGTCAGCATAAAGCCCGACACGGGGCTCAAACCCACAGACCATGAAATCATGACCTGAGCTAAAGTCAGATGCTTAACTGACAGAGCCACCCAGGCACCCTTAATTAAGAACTTTTAAAGAAGGGGTTTCCTAGGAAGGTTTGGCCATATGGAATAAATCAAATGCTCAATACTAAAGGTTATATTTTTGTTTTATCATTTATCTATAGAACAGAGGAAGCATGTTGCTTTTGGAAGTGAAACAGAAGAGGGTGAAAACCCTGATTATGAGACTAATATCCTGCCTCAGGCTGATTTTAATGATAAAGAAGATGAATTTAAGAAGGTATTTGCTACAAAATAACCTCATACAATGTATTAGAATTATTACTCCTTGGATTATACATGACCCCCAACTGGTGCTTCTTCTAGGCAGTTCTGCAGCCGACCTGTATGGACTTACAACCAATCTGGACTTATAACAAAATCCAGAATATATAATTTTCAATGCTACACTGTAGGATCTGGCAAGATACAGCAAATCCTTTTAGTTTTCCCCAACACTATCACCTTTTAATGTGATTCTGTCCGTACAGTTATATATAATTATCTCCCTCTATTGTGATTGACCATGTTTTCTTATATAGTAAATGTCATACTTCTGGGATTGTAGTGAGAATTCATTTGACTCAAGATGTTTTTAGTTATTGTATTGAATAGAGTTAGGTATATTGCAAGGCCACATTTTGATTCATTTGAGCCCCAAGGATCTGCGTTTTTCACTAGCACCGCAGATAGACTGTGGACTCCTCCCCAGGAGAAACCCTGGGTGGGCAGAGTTTCAACACTGTGTTGAGATGTATTGAGAGTGGAGGTTGAGAAGGACTCATGGGGTTTCTTGTTCCTTTCTAAGCCTCACCCTTGCGGTCATGCCTCAGTTGTAAATGCAGCTCCCACATGTGTGCTAATCCCTGCTTTCTCCTCCTCCTGTCAGTTTTCTTTTAATCCCTCCTATTCACCTTCTTTTCCTTCTTTCTCTATTTTACACCTCTAACACACACTGTAATACAGTTTTGGAAATGAATAGCACACATCTGTTCTGCTTTCACCTTCTTTGGCAAGAAGGGTATCATCAATGGATGGAGAAGCACTTCCCCGCTAGACTAGATTTTAGCTGTTGATTTCTTCTCAGTACCATGCTCCAGGCGGCCATTATCAAGCAGTAGGAGTCAGCTGGAGTGAGGCAGTGTATGCCCATGCCAGCCATCCTTCTCTTCCTTTTTAAAAAAATATTTATTTATTTTTGGGAGAGTGCAAGCGGGGCAGGGAGAGGAACAGATGATCTGAAGTAGGCTCTGCGCTGACAGGCTCACAGCGGTGAGCCAGGATGTGGGGCTGGAACTCACCAACCAAACCGGGAGATCATGACCTGAGCTGAAGTTGGTCGCTTAACCGACTGAGCCACCCAAGTGCCCCAGTCCTTCTCTTCCAGTTGCATTCCCTTTGACACTGGCTGGGGTCCCTAGAGCAAGTCTGATTATCATCAAAGGAGGATCATCAAAGTTGGAGGATCACTTGAAGTTAGTTGCATTAGTGCAGTCACCGCCTACATAGCCTCTGCCTCTCCCATCCATCATCCTCCACAGTGCTGCCAGAATGGTCTATCTAACATAAAAAACTGACTCTGTCATGCCTGTGTTTTAGCCTGGCAATTCACCAGCCCTGATCATATTTCTCTTTGCTCATGCCTGATAACCCTGTCTTCTGATCCAACTCAACCTGGCTGGTCCACCCTGTCTCAGAGGAGCAGGGCGTAGAATGGAGAGGAACACTATGGCCAGAGCCTGGCCCTGGAGGTGTGACTCATGACTCACCGTGCAAGCAAGACTTGGGATCCAGATCCCTGCCCAGGCTCAATACTTGTCCTGTGTTCTGACCAATAAACTTGGTGACTCCTCTGGAGGGAAAGAAGGGCTTAGACAGAGGGGCAAACCATGGTCCCAGGATGGTGGAAGTTTTATCCCATATACATTTGGTACTGTACATTTTAAAATACATTTATCCTCTAAGCTGAGCTTTTTGTTTATTTTATTTTTTTCATTTTAGTGTGGAATCTTTTATTTATATTATTTTTTTAATATAATTTATTGTCAAGCTGGCTAACATACAGTGTATACAGTGTGCTCTCTTGGTTTTGGGGGTAGATTCCTATGATTCATCGCTTACATACAACATTTGTTGCTCATCCCAACAAGTGCCCTCCTCAATGCCCATCACCCATTTTCCCCTTCCCCTCTCCCCATCAACCCTCAGTTTGTTCTCTGTATTTAAGAGTCTCTTATGGTTTGCCTCCCTCCCTCTCTTTTTGTAACTATTTTTTTCCCCTTCCCTTCCCCCATGGTCTTCTGTTAGGTTTCTCAAGTTCCACATATGAGTGAAAACATATGATATGTCTTTCTTTGACTGATTTATTTCACTTAGAATAATACCTTCCAGTTCCATCCACATGGCTGCAAATGGCAGGATTTCCATTCTATCTCATTGCCAAGTAGTATTCCATTGTATATATAAATCACATCTTCTTTATCCATTTGTCAGTTGATGGACATTTGGGCTCTTTCCATAATTTAGTTATTGTTGAAAGTGCTGCTGTAAACATTGGGGTACATGTGCCCCTGTGAATCAGCACTCCTGTATCCCTTGGGTAAATTCCTAGCAGTGCTATTGCTGGGTCATAGGGTAGATCTATTTTTAATTTTTGGAGGAACCTCCACACGGTTTTCCAGAGCAGCTGCACCAGTTTGCATTCCCACCAACAGTGTAAGAGGGTTCCCATTTCTCCATATCCTTGCCATAAGCTGAGTTTTTGAAAGATAGACTTATGCCCATACCCCCCGAGCATTAAGAAATGTACCATACTTAATAAGTGGGCCAATTTTTGAGGATTGAGCAAACCAGGATTATTTTGAATAAGGTGTTTTTGAGCTTTTGGCTTTTGAGTAAGGTCTTACAGTTTACTAGGGGGTTTATGAAATGCAGTTATTCAAATATTGTTTTTTGTTTAAAAAATACACAAGTAATTTGGGATTGAAATTATTTCTACAATATGATTAAAATTGTATAGTTTATTATTTATCTTCACATGTCACTTCTAATATTGTATTATTGCTTTGGGGTGTTAAAGTTCTTATTTTCGACACTGAATTTAATAGTATTTCTTTTTTAAATGATTTTATTTCCAGGTATACAGCTTTATAATTTGACATCTGTATACACTACAAAGTGATCACCACCACAAGTCTCATTACCATCCATCACCATACAGTTGACCCCCTTCACCCATTTCACCTACCTGTTAACTCCCTTCCCCTTTGGTAGCCACTGGTCTGTTCTTTGTATTTATGCATTTGTTTTGTTTTATTGTGTTTGTTCATTTGTTTTGTTTTGTTTCAGATTCCACATGTGAGTGAAATTGTATGGTATTTCTCTCTCTTAGTCTGACTTACTTTGCTAAGTATAATCCCCTCAAGGTCCATCCATGTTGTCACAAATGGAAAGATTTCATTCTTTTTTTAAGGCTGAGTAGCATTCTACTGTGTAAATATACCACACCTTCTTTATCCATTTATCTATCAATGGACATTTAGGTAGTTTCCATATCTTGGCTATTGTAAATAATGCTGCAGTGAACATAGGGGTGCATATATCTTTTTGGAATAGTGATTTCATATTTTGGGGACAAATACCCAGAAATGAAAGAGCTGGGTCATGTGGTAGCTATATTCTTAATGTTTCCATAGTGGAAAAATTAACTGACTGAGCCACCCAAGTGCCCCTCATTTAAAGCAATTATTGATTAGAATATACCTATTGCCATTTTGTTAATTGCTTTCCGGCTATTTTTGTAATTTCTCTCTGTTCCTTTCTTCTCTTTCTCTCTTCTCTTGTGGTTTGATGACTTTATTTAGTGTTCTAAGTTTCTCATTCCTTTCTCATTTTCTTTGTATTTTGCTTTGTGGTTGCTCTGAGGCTTACGTAAAATATCCCATTTGAATAGTAGTCTTTTTAAAATTGACAGTAACTGAATTTAAACACATTTCAAAACTTTACTTTTTTCTGCCCCACTCCTGCTATTTATATTTTTGGTGACACACTTTACATCTTTTTGTTTTATACTTCCTTTAATTATTATAGTTTAGCTAATGTTACTGCTTTTGTCCTTTAACCTTCATGTTTGCTTTTTATATGTCAGTGACTCACTACCTTTGTTATATATTTACCTTTTCCAGTGAGATTTTTACTTCCATATGGTTTGTTATTATTAATTAGTGCCAATATTTTTCAGCATAATGAAATCCCTTTTACGTTTCTTTAGGGCCAGTGTAGTGGTGATGAACTTTAGTGTTTGCTTAACTGGAAAGCTATTAATCTCTCCTTAAATTCTGAATGATAATCTTGCCACCTAGAGAATTCTTGTTTGGAAGTGTTTTTTTTTTTTTTTTTTTTTTTCCTTTCAGTTCTTTGAGTATCTCATGCCATTTCCTTCTGGCCTGTAAAGTTTCTGCTGAAAAATCTGATTGCCTAATGGGGTTTCCTGTGTATGTAACAAGTTGTTATTTTGTAACAAGGATTATTTAAAAAATTTTTTTAATGTTTATTTATTTTTGAGAGAGATAGAGAGAGACAGAGTGTGAGTGGGTGAGGAGCAGAGAGAGAGGGAGACACAGAATCTGAAGTAGGCTCCAGGCTCCGAGCTGTCAGCACAGAACCCCATGCAGGGCTTGAACTTATGAACTGTGAGATCGTGACCTGAGCCAATGTCGATGCTTAACCAGTTGAGCCACTCAGGCACCCCTCTTTATCCTTAACTTTTATCATTAAAAAAATTTTTTTTTATTTAGAGAGAGAGTGCAAATGGGGGAGAGGGGCAGAGAGACAGACAGACAGAGAGAGAGAGAGAGAGAAAGAATCCTAAGCAGGCTCCACACTCAGCATGCACCCTGACGTGGGGCTCAATCCCACAACTGCAAGATCATGACCTGAGCCAAAAGCAAGAGTTGGATGCTCAACTGACTGAGCCACCCAGGTACCCTGGCTTTTTATCATTTTAATTATAATGTGTCTTGGTGTCGATATCTTTGGGTTCATCTTATTTGGACTTCTGTACTTTGTGCACATGGATATCTGATTCCTTCTTCAGACTAGGGAAGTTTTTAGCCTTTATTTCTTTAAATAATTTTTTCTGGCTCTTTCTCTCTCTTCTCCTTGTGGGATCCCTATAAACACTTTTTCCACATGATGTTGTCCCAAAGGTCCCTCATGATAGTTTGATTTTTCTTAATTCTGTTTTCATTTTGCTGCTTTGGGTGAGTTCCACTGCTTTTCTTCCAGCTCACTGATCTGTTCTTCTACTTCATCCAGTCTGCTGTTGAACCCCTCTAGTGTATTTTTCAGTTCAGTTATAACTTCTCTTTGGTACTTTCTTTTATTTTCTCTTTTTGTTGAAGTTTTCATTGTGTTCATCCATTCTTCTCCCAAGGTTGGTGAGCATCTTTATGACTGTTACTTTCATCTTTATGACTGTTACTTTATGACTGTTTACTTTATGACTATTGCACTTTTTATCAAGTAGATTGCTTATCTCTCTTTCATTTAGTTCTTTTTCTGAAGTTTTTTTCTTGTTCTTTTGTTTGGAACATATTCCTCTATCTCCTCATTTTGCCTAAGTCTCTTGTGTTTGTTTCTATGTATCAGATTATTCATCTGCATCTCACAGTCTTAAAGGAGTGGACTTGTCCCCAGAATTTCAGTCTCCTCCCATCACCAGAGCCAGACACTCAAGGGGTGTCTCTTATGTGTGCTCTGTGTGCCCTTCTGTTGTGGCAGGGCTGTGATTGTGGCACAGTGGTGGGTAGACTTGTCACTCAGTCTGGCTGTAGGACATGGCTATGACTGCTGTGATACCATGTTGGGGAAGTTGATCTTGCCATGCCATCATCTTGACCCCAACTTTATTTTTTAAGTTTATTTATTTATTTTGAGAGAGGGAGAGAGAGAGAGAGAGCATGTGAGCAGGGGAGGGGCAGAGAGAGAGGGAGAGAGAGAATTCCAAGCTCTGTGGTCTCAGCACAGAGCCTGACATGCGGCTCAATCCCACAAACTGTGAGATCCTGACCTGAGCTGAAATCAAGAGTCAGATGCTTAACCAACTGAGCCACCCAGGTGCCCTGAAACCAACTTTTAATATGATTTCTTGTTACAGGAATGTAAAGAGGTCTATGCTTTTTTCTCTCATCAATTGCTAGACAGTCTTCAAAAAGCTACACGGTTATCTTTGGACACAATGAAAAGAAGAATATTTGTTTCAAGGCAAGTTGAAAATATGCTAAATAAGTCTGGTAATGCTATCATAACATAATGCTAATATTACCTCTTATTTTGATAAATTTAAATTTAAAAATATAACATTTATGAAAAGACTATATTAAAATATATGTGTAATACTGTAAGAATAGTGATCAAATGAACAGTCATGTTCCTAACATCCAGGCCAAGACAAAGAACATTGAACACCAGCATTCCCCTTATCAGTCCTTTCTCTGCTCACCCAAATGTAGTAACCACTATTCTGAACTTCATACTTATTATTGTCTTGGTTTTCCTTATAGTTTCCCAAGTTTGTATCCCTAATCAAAGTATTTAATTTTGCCTGTATTTATGCTGTTGTCAGTGTGATGTTTTTGTGATTCATCTATGTTAATATAATTTATTTTCACATAGGTATACTTGGAGTATACACAATCTGTTTATTCTCCTGGTGATGGTCATTTGGGTAGTTTCCAGCTTGAAATATTCTGAATAAAGCCAATGTAAATATTTTCATACCTGTCTCTTGCTACACTTGTTAAGAATGGAATAGTTGGGCCATGGGGTATGTGAATAGCTCATTTAACCATGCAGTGCCCAGCCTGAGAGTCCCCATGGCTCCTCATCCTTGCAGACAGTTGGTATTTTTCAATTAGAAAATTCTTGCCAAGAATGGGGCGTGAAATCTCATCTCACTAGGACTTAAATAATCATTTTCTTGGATACTGATGAGATTGAACATATTTTCATGGCTGTGAGCCATTTGTGCCTTCTTTTCCTTGAAGTTTCCTTTTTTTCTTTTGTCATGTCTTGTCTTGACTAGGCTTGGCTTCTTTCCTTCCTTCATTTCTTTATTTTTTGCCAGTTTTTTTCTATTGGATTGGACTTATTTATGGAAGTTCTCAATATATTACTTTGTTGATGATAATATAGCAGATATCTTCTCCCAGTTGTACCTGTCATTTCATTCTCTTTATGGTATCTTCTGCTGAGTTTAAAGTATTCATGTTTATCAATATTTTCTTGGAAACATTAAAATTCATTGATCCTTTCCTTGTGATTTTTATGTCTTTTAAAAGAAATCTTTCCTTACCTCATGACGTCTTCTAAAATTTTATACTTTTGTCTTCTATGTTTAGGGATTTAATCCACATGATATTGATTTTTGTGATTCTGTGAGGTAGGAGGCCAATGTATTTTTTCCCATAATTGTAAGTTAACCAAACAAAAGTTGTTGAAAAATTAACTTTTTTCTTTGAGAGGATTAAATTACATTGCATCTATAGATCAATTTGGAGAGAATTAGCATCCTTATAATATTGAGTCTTCCATCCAGAATCATGATTACCTCTCCATTTAAGTCTTCTTTACTATTTCTTAATGAAATTATATAATTCTCCGTGTAAAAGTCTTGCACATTTTTGTTAGATTTATTCATTGGCTAATCATGGCTGAATTTTAATTTAATCACACTGTTACAATCTCCCAACATGATTGTGAACTTGACAAATTTTCCTTCTGTTTTGTTCAGTTCTTGTTTTATGTGTTTTAAGGCTATGCTGTTAGGTGCATTTATGTTAGTTAAATTTGCTTAAAGCACCTTATCTTTTATTTTTATTTTATTTCTTTATGCATATTAATTCTAATTCCTCTAATTCTTTTTAGTCTGTCATTAATTTTACCTTACCAGCTTTTTTGGTATATCACTTTTAGCCCTCTATTCAAACCTTACTGTGCAATTTTTTGTTTTATTTCTTAAAAGCATCATATACCTGATTTTTAAATTCAATCTGATTATCTCTGCCTTTTAGTAGAGTTTAATTTGTTTATATTCATTGTAATTTTTTGATATAGTTACACTTATGACATTTCCTTTTGTGTCTTCTTTTTAGTGTCTGTTTTCTTTGGTTCGTTTCATTATCTGTTATTTTTGGGTTGGATCATATTTTCCTTTTATTTTCTTTACTATACTTCAGTTATTTAAGTAGTTACCCTTAAATTGAGAATACATGTATTTTGCTCCAGGTAAAAAAAAAAAAAAAAGAAGTACTGTCTATGGTTTTTCAGTTTTCTAGTCTTATTTCTCACTACAAGGGCCTTGGCATGATTTACTCACTGAACAGTATCTACCTCATTATTGCTGCTTGATGTTTTAGTTTTGCCTTTTTTTGAACACGTAAAAATAATTTATTTACTGGCATATTGTAAAACACCTCCAGATTCTTGTGTATTTCTTATATCCCACTGGTTCCTTAGTCAGGGTATATGAGGGGTATTATTTTAAGTCTGAGAAATGCCTTTTTTGCTCTCACAATTCCATGACAGTTTAGGTGGATAAAAAGTTTTTGTTTGTCTCTCAGCACTTTGAATGTATTTCATTTTTTTCTGACTTATAATGTGCGTGATGAGAAGTCTGCACTAAGTCTAACTAAAGATTGTTTTTTATCCTTGATGTTCTTCAGTTTTCTTTCTTTGTGTGGATTTGTCTTTATTTCATCCTGCTTTGTTCTCAGAGTGCACTTTCTATTTCAAGGTGTCTGGCATTCCTTAATCCTGGAAAATCCTCAGCAATTTCCTTTTCAGTTGTTCCTTCTGGGAAATTCCTTTCTTTCCCTTCTTACGGAACTTTAAGTAGTTGAATGTTGAATAGGTTGACCGCATGATCTATTGTTCCAAACAGGATACTGTTTCAAGTGTAGGGGCACTACCCAGATGAAGTGTCAGGGCAGATTTAACCCGTAACTGTTCTGGGAACAATGGACATGCAGTCATCTTAAATCTTAGGGCTTTCAGTCTGTCCTCCCTGTCTCCTAACTACTCTGTCATATATTTTGTCTTTTTGCCTTTCTGGGATACGTTATGAGCAAGTATCTCTCTTTCTAGTCTAAAGATCTCATCTCTCTCATCTTAAATATTTCAACTAATACTTTTTCTTATTTTCCAGGTATTGTATTATTTCTTTATTTCTAGTTTAGTAACTTATTATGTTGGGAGAAAATAACTTTCATTTATCTCTTTGAATATTATCAATTTACTTATTTTAGAGTTTGTTCTACTTCTATACATTGATTTTATCTGGAGTGTGTTTTTGTTTCAATTATTAATTCCTTTCATTCTCTTTCTTACTGTAAAACTTATTCATGCCTATTGGGATTTTAGTTTATAGAACTTCACTGAATGAAAGGTGTGTGTGTGTGTGTGTGTGTGTGTGTGTGTGTTATGTTTCTCTCTCCCACCCTGCCTCCCTATATAGGAGTTTTACTTTTGTCTCCCATGATCCTGGGGACCTTGATATAGACCCGAGTCTTATTTGTTCATGATATCTGCCCACTGAAGAGATACGGGGCATATGGCAGGTTCAGCCAGGGAGTACACAATTGACCTGACTTAACTGCTTCCTGGGGATGCTATGGATTTGTTTCATCACCCCAGGCCCATATCTTCTGGAGATGTTATAGCTGCAGACAGTACGTTGATGGACTATGCTTTGTTTTTGCTTTGCCTCTTTACAAGTGGAGGAGGATTACCTTAGCTTCTGGCTTTGAGTAGCAGGCCTGGCTGAGGCCCTATCTCACGTGGAGTGCTTTCAGTGCCTCAGAGTCCACAGGAGCCAACCTTCCACTGTCACTGCCTAATTCCTGACCAGACTCCTGGCCACGCTGTTTATGTGTTTCTGACCCATTTCTGATTCATGGACGTGCTAACCTTGCATTTGAGTATCTTCATGTCCTATATTTTCTATCCATGATTGTTACATATTTGGCACAAAGAGTGGTTTTGAAGTCTGAACTTGCTATGCCACGTTGACGTATAAGTCCTATAGCATTAAGTCATTTTTGAAAAGATACACATGAGCATGATACTGCAACCTCCTCCTTTGTCTAAAATGTCTTTTTCTGGGGCGCCTGGGTGGCTCAGTCGGTTGAGCGTCCGACTTCAGCTCGGGTCACCATCTCGCGGCTCGCGAGTTCGAGCCCCACGTCGGGCTCTGGGCTGATGGCTCGGAGCCTGGAGCCTGCTTCTGATTCTGTGTCTCCCTCTCTCTCTGCCCCTCCCCCGTTCATGCTCTGTCTCTCTCTGTCTCAAAAATAAATAAAAGTTTAAAAAAAAAAAAAATGTCTTTTTCTTACCCTAACACATGAATGCTGGTTAGGTCAGCTTGGATCACAATCTCTTTCTCTCACACTCTGTAAATATTGTTTTATTGGCTTCTTTTGTTCCCACTTTCAGATGAGGGTTCTGCTGTTAATCCAATTTTCTAAATAACACCCTGTTGTTTTGAGCTTATAGGATTTCTCCTGTTATTCTGGAAATTCACAAATTGTATGTTTTTGTGTAGATAATTTTTCCCATTAATCCTGTCAGGCGCACAGGACTCTTTTCAATATGATAAAACAAGTCTCTTCTGAAGATGAGAGAAGGGCTGTGCTTTAATCAACCATATGTAAGATTCATGTGCTGGATCTAGGTAGTAAAGTGTCTCTCGGCTGAGTGACCCTCCGTAAGTTACTCAGCTTCTCCCTACCTTGGTTTCTTCATCTGTAAAATGCAAATAATAATCACAAGATCTGCCTCACATAGTTAATGTGAGCATGAAATGTGTGGATTCATGGAAAGTGCTTGGAAAAGTGCCTGGCATACATTAAGCAGTCAATAAACATTACTTTTCCCTAATCTTTCCTTGCCTTTTCTTTAAGTAATATCTGTCTCTGTATTTTGCACCTGAAATTTTGGAGAATTCTTTAATCTCTAGTTTGTCAAATAAGTTACTGAATGATCTAGTGTGCTGTTCACTGCCTCTGTCACTTCAGCTGTTTGTTTATACTTTATAAAACTCCTTCTTGTTCTCAGATTGTGCTCTTTTAAATACAGTTTAGACTTGTTTTATTTTTGCATCTTGGATTTCAGAACGGGATTATGAATTAAAGGTCTTTTTCCCTTTGTTTGCTTGCTTTGGTTCGAAGAGTTCCTTCTAATAATATGTAATGTTGGGTCTTCACATTGAACTGTGGAAGCTTTGTGTTACTTATGATTTCTACCCCGCACCCCCCCCCCCCATCTTTATAAAGGAAGGTGTAGTTTTTCAGTAATGACAGCATTTCCTGCTGTGGAGAGCAATGAGACATTTATTATAATTTTGTCTAGGGTGGGGACAGAGGTCAAGGCGGAGGGAGATCACCAATTTATAGCTCTGATGTGTGTTCTTCATTACTTGCACTTGTGTGTCTGTATGTCTGTACTTCTGCCTGAGCATGAGTATGTTGTTTACAAAAGCAGTTTTTGGAAGGCTTTGACCAGAAACCTCCTGTGTAATCTTGCAAAAAAGTGTATATATGAAAGTATAGGAAGGTATATGCTTTTTGTTGGTGATCTTGTCTGGCATCTGTTACAAGGCTGGGAACAGGCAGTGCTTTTAGTAAACGTTATTAAATGGTTATTACTGAGAGAGAGAGCAACATTAAAATACTAGAAAATGTATAGGAGACTAATATTTTACTTCAAATAACATTAACGTGTTTTCTTAGTTCTCTGAAATTTATGGTTTCATTATAAATAACTTTCTCCATGTAATTTGGTATTTTGAAAATGGTCTTTATTTTTAGGATTGAAAATGGTAGCATAATCAAGCTATTTATGAAACTTTAGGTTAGGTTTTATAAGTTCAATGTGTATCTTATTATAGCCAATATGGACGAAGGCGATCAGAAGATGTTATTTCCTTCATAAAAACTGAAGTGCATCTTGCGATTCCGAATGTGGTAAGTATAATTAATATTCAAGTTAATATAATGATATTCTGGTAACTTTTAAAGAAATATAGGACTACCACTGAACTTTCATTTAGAATAACCTCTCAGTTCTACATATTTTTTAAATGTTTATTTATTTATATTTGAGAGAGAGAGAGGGCGAGCGAGGGAGGGACAGAGAGAGAGGGAGAGAGAGAATTCTAAGCAGGCTTTGCGCTGACACAGGGTTCAATCTCACGGACTGTGAGATGATGACTTGAGACGAAATCAAGAGTCAGACACTTAACTGACTGAGCCACCCAGGTACCCGCTATGTATTTTTTGGTTTTACCCGAATATTTAACAAAAATCAGAATGTGATTTTTATCCATTATAAAATAATTACTCTGCGCAGTTCATGGTGTATTGAAGGATGGTGTAAGAGATGAGTTAAGCATCTCTGTTCAGCCATCAGTTAGCAAGTACTTGAAAAGCATTCTTGCTTTTTCTTTCTTCAAGCATTAAATTATCTAAATAGTCCATCTCAGAAGTCCACATCCCGACAGCAAACACACAGCTGTAAGGTAACCCAAAATGGCAGGATAGAAAGAAAGAGCCTATGCCCTGAGCACATGGACCCTGTGCCTTCTCCCGACACTTATTTTTACCACCGTCTCATGTCTCAGCTGCCAACTGGCATCTGGAACTCCGAGTCACACAGGATGATTGAGGTGCATTCTGTGATGAACCATAGGATAAGGCCAGGCAGGAACGATCTGTGACTCATCTGTCGCCATCTACATCTACACAGCTTGGCCTCCTGGAGGACAGCTTCTTTGCCTGTTTGGCACATTTCAAAGAACTGAGGTCGGAACGTTGGCAGTATAGCTTCTTCAATCATTTTGCTTCATTGGTATCCAACACACAGTCCACCATTTTTGGCCACATCCGGCCGCCCTCATGGGGAAAGTATGACAAGTACTATGCCTGACCTTTTAGCCTGCGGGAAATGATAGAATGGGAAAACTTCAGGATAGAGAAAGTCCACAGTCTACCCTCCTCTAATATCCCTCTCCTCAAAGCAGCCTTCCACTGGGCCAGCTGAGGCTGTCCCACCCAGTGGGGGATGGGCTGGTGAGAAACAGAGGGATGGATGGCATGTGCTGCCAGTACCAGGAATTCATTTATTCTCTCCATAGGTAATGGTTCCTAGTTTGGATGACATTCAACAAGCCATTAACCGTATGATCCAGCTAACCCTGGAAGTCAGCAGAGGAGTGGCTCACTGGGGGCAACAGCCGACCCGTCAAGTTAAGCCTGTCGTCACCAGTCCCAGCCGTACTACTGACCTGATGCATTTAAACACAACAAAACCAGCAAAGAAGGAAGAGAGTAAGAGTATTAAAGCACATCTCCAATGAATAGAATCTTAGAATTATAACAACTAGTAAATCATCTTTATGATTGTTCCTGGGTATGACAGCATATAGATTTTAAAAACTATAATTCCAGTGCAGTTAACATACAGTATTACATTAGTTTCAGGTGTACAGTATAGTGATTCCACAATTCCATATATCACCCAGTGTTCATCAAGGTAAGGGTACTCTTAATCCCCTTCACCTATTTCACCCAGCCCTTAACCCACCTCCTCTCTGGTAACCATCTGTTTGTTCTTTATAGTTAAGAGTCTGTTCCTTGGTTTGTCTCTTTTTTTCTGTTTGTTTGCTTTGTTTCCTAAATTCCACGTATGAATGAAATCATATTTTATTTGTCTTTTTCTGACTGGCTTGTTTCACTTAGCATTATACTCTCTAGATCCATCCATGTCGTTGCAAATGACAAGATCCCATTCTTGTTTGTGGCTGTCATTTTTATCATGCTTATTTGTAAATTTTGCTTTAAACGTAAAAAAATGAGTGTTCTCCATCTTCCATCATAAACATAACATACAGACATTTCCATCTATGTTTGGACATAGGGAACAAAGATTTTTATCATTGTTCCACTATCGTAATCTTAGATTCAGAGGAAAATTACAACTAGGCTTAGTACGAATTCTACTTTCTGCATTGTAGTTGGACCAATGAATTTAGTTTGCCAAAACATGGTGCTTAGAAGTTCTGGGTCGTATGTTCCTTGTACCTGAAGTACATATAAGCTATTCCCTTAAGTAATCATGGGTGTGATATGACACTGACCCGAAGTTCCGTGGACATTTTTGGACACTTTCTTCTGTAGAAAGCCAAACTATTTTTGATAAGTAAAAATTGCATATATTTAGGGTATATGGTGTGATTTTTTTGATATATGTGTACATTGTGAAATGATTACCACAATCAAGACAATTAATATGTCCATCACCTCCTACAGTTACCATTTTTTTATGTGTATGTGTATGGTAAGAAGATTTGAAATTTACTCTCTTAGCAAAATTTGAGTATACATTAGTATTATCTGTGGGCACCATGCCATGCTGTACCTTAAATTTTGCTTGTTTTCACATGTGCTGATGAAGTTGCCAATCTACTTTCATTAACCTAGGTCAGCTGAGGAGACTCATTTCGTTCTTTGGAAGTGTTCTGCTTTGACCTGCTACTGGGAACTAGAGGGAGGGAATTGTGGTCTAAAGGAAAAAGATTAGGCCACTGTCCTGGCCATGTCCCTGCTGGATTCCATTACATGGCTCATAAACACAGCCCTGCCAGATGTCCTGATTACGATGAGACCTGTATTTTCCAGATCATAAGCAATAGACTCACCTGTGATCATCCCCCATGGCTTCCCCACAAAGGGCTTTTGTAGATTTGGAGGAAAGCTGAAGCCAGACTAGATTCAAACTGTCCAGCTTCTTATTTTCTGAGAACCTTTTTTAACATGGGCAATTAACATTCTTGCCTTTACAACTAGGTTTGTGTTTAGTACTCCGTTAAAAAAAATTCAACAATATATTGTTTAGAGATAACAATGTTGGTTTCTCTTCAAAGAAAATTCGGGATCCCGGTTACCTCTGGGAGTAAGGAAGGAATATGTAATTTTAGAGGACCTAGAGAGGACAACTGATATATTGTCACCATTCTCTCCTTAACCTAGGTGCTGAGAAAAAATTGAAATAATTTTTCTTCTTATTTAATACATGTTTTATATATGTCACGTTCTTCTTTAACTACTGTCTTATATGCTTCTATATATATGATATATTTTAGTCACCCATACACATCCTTTTATCACACTAGGAATATGAAAGATTTTATGCTAATGATGTCTGTGGAAAAATTTAGAAGCATTTATTCCCATTTAAACTGAAGAATAAACAAGGAAGCCTGCTATCATTACTTTCATTCAATATTTTATTGGAGCAATCAGATGATAAAAAGAGATAATTGGAAAGGAAGATTAAGATTGTCCTTATCTAAAGATCATCCAACAAATCTAGAAATGACTATTAGAACTAATAGGTTCAGTAATGTTTTTGTGTAAGAGACCAACACACAAAAGTGTTTCTACAATGGCTAATAATTCAACTAGAATGTAATAGCATTATATGCCAATTATATCTCAATAAAGCTGGACAGAATGTAATAGAAAAAAATAGTTTTTCAATAGCCACAAAACCATAAGGTACTTAATAAATAAATGTAAAAAATATTTGCACAGCATTTTTGGAGAAAATAATTATTATTGAATAGCATAATGGAAGATAGGAATAAACCTACAACCTGAAGAACTCAATTTTTTAATTTGCAAATTCAGTACAATTCCAATGAAATCACAACAGAACTTTTTCTATAATTTGTCAAATTAATTTTAATTACTTTTGCAAAATTATGTGGAAGTGCAAAAGCCAAAAATAGCTCAAAATATTTATGAAGAAAAACAGGGTAGGGGTCCTGTCCTGCCACATAGAAAGAAGTATTATTAAGCCAGACTAATTACGACAATTTCTTAATGGTCCAAGGATAGAGAATAGATTAATGAAATGGGACAGAGGGTGCAGGAACACTCATATTTATGAAAATTAGATATATAACACAGGTAGACTTACAAATCAGGGGGGAAAGAATGTGCTATTTATTTAATAAATGATACTAGGAACTTTTATCCATATGGAAAAACTTAAATTACATCACAAAAGTATCTCAAGGGGTGCCTGGGGAGCTCAGTTGGTTAAGTGTCCAATTCTTGATTTCAGCTCAAGTCATGATCTCATGGTTCATGGGGTAGAGGCCCATGTGGGCTCTGTGCTGGCAATGGGAAGCCTGCTTGGGATTCTCTCTCTTTCTCTCTGTGTCTCTCTCTGCCCTTCCCTCACTCATGCTTGCTCTGTCTCTCTCTCTCAAAATAAACAAACAATAAACCATAAAAGTATCTTAAATTCATATCCATTATTCTATATTCTATAACACTGTTAAAAATATACGTATTCTATTACACTGTTGGAGTCAAACATAACACCATATATTTATGACATTAGGGTAGGGAAAAATTCTCGAGACCTACAAAGCTCAAACTACAGAAGAAAATATGTTTAAATTTGACTTCTTTATATTTAAAAACATTCTTTAAAGGATCCTTACTTTTAATGACAATGCTGGAACCCTTACCCAAATGTTAGCAAATTGAATTCAGAAACACATAAAAAGGAGGCTATATTATAACCAAAAGAGGTTTATCCCAGAAATACAAGATTTTTAGAAAATACATCCTGTTAATAGAATAAAGGACAAAATCACATGATTACCTCAGTAGACACAGAGAAAGAATTTGTCAAAATCTACCTCTTTCATGTTAAACTTAAAAGTGTGGGGATAGAATTGAACTTCTTCAACCTGATAAAGGGCAGCTATGAAAAACTTAGAGCCAACATCATACTTAATGGTGAAAGACTAAATTATTTCCCCCTAAGATCAGGAGCAAGTTAAGAAAGCTGGCTTTCCCTACATCTATTCAACATTATACTGGAGATTCAATCCCGTGGATTTAATAAGAAATTAAAGATATACAGATTAGAAAGGAAGAAGCAAAACTGACTTTATTTAACATATAACATTATCTTGTATGTAAAAACATCCTCAGGAATACATGCACATACAAAACTGTTAGAATTAATAAATGAGTTCAGCAAGTATGCAGGATATAAGATCGACATACAAAGCGCAATTGTGTTTCTAACTACTTGGAATAAACAATCTGAAAATGAAATTAAGAAGACAATTTCATTCATAATACTATCGTAGAGAATAAATTTAACTGAAGAAGTGTAGGGGCCTGTACATCGGAAGCTACAAAACATTGCTGAAAGGTAACACCATGTTCATGGATTGGAGGAAGACTCACTACTGCTAAGATAGCCATTCTACCAAATTGATCTATAGATTTGGTGGACTTTCTATCAAAATTTAGAAAGCTGTTTTGCAGAAATTGAGTTGATCCTAAAATTTGAATAAGAAATAGGGAAATGCGAGGAACTATAATAGCCAAAATTAGTTTGAAAAAGGATAATAGAGCTGGAATACTTGATTTCAAAACATACTACAGAGTTATAATAATCAAAGCCGTGCAGTATTGGCCTAAAGATAGGCATGTAGATCAGTGGGACAGACTAGGCAATCCAGAAATAAACTTTAGAGTCAGCTGACTTTCTGAAAGGATATGAAGTAAAAAAATGGGGCAAGTGATTGTCTCTTCAACACACAGTGCTGGAACAATTAGATATACATATGCAAAAAAAAAAATGAAGTTGGACTCTTAAACCATGCAAACGAATTAACTCAAAGTCAATTATACAAGGACTAAAGCTATAAAAATTTCTTTAGAAAGAAATTTAAAAATTTTAAGAAATTAGTGATTTGGGGTTATATAAAAATTTCTCAGGTATGACAGCAAAAACATGATCATGACAAGGAGAATGGACAAACTGGACTTCAGTCAAAGTAAAAATGGTCGCTCTTCAAAAGACACCATTCAAAACATTAAAAAGGGAAGCCATATATTTGGAGAAAATATTTGCAATGCATACATCTGGCATAAAGTACTCGTATTCAGAATATATAAAAAACTCAAACTGAATAATAAGACTATCTCCCTCCCCAAATGGTCAGAAGATTAGTTCAACAAAGAAGATGCATGAATGGCTAAAAAACACATGAAAAGAAGCTCAACTCCGTTAGTATTAGGGAAATACACATTAAAACTATGATGATCTACCACAGCACACCTATTAGAATGGATAAAAATTTTTAATAATCTTCAATACCAATTGTTGATAAAGAGCCTGAAACTTTAAGGCATCGCTGGTGGGAATGTATATAAAGGCACAGCCACTTTGGAACCAGTTTGGCACGTCCTTAAAAAGTTGAACATACCTGTACCATTTGGCTCAGGAATTCCACCCCTAGGAATTTATCCAAGACAAATGAAATCATATGTCTGTGTAAAGATGTGAATGTTTATGCTGCATTATTTGTTAATAGCTTCAAATTGCTAGCAAACCAGATGTCTAAAAACTGATCAATGGATAAACAAAATGAGGTATATCTACACAGTGGGATGCTTCTGTGCGATAAAAGGGAAACAACTACCAGGACATGCAACATTAGTTACTTAGTTAATTCAGCCAAATACTGTGTACTTTCTTTTGCTTTAATTTTGATTAAAATTAAAACAAAAGAGCAAATGAGTGACGTGGTCTTCGAGGGGACTGGCAAATTCACCAGGGATGTCCTTTTTAGAGATGCTTCTGAGCTTCAGCTAATTATTGCCATGCAGGAACATGGACCCTGTACTACCAGATTAAATCTTTAAAAAAATTTTTTTAACGTTTATTCATTTTTGAGAGACAGAGAGAGACTGAGCATGAGTGGGGTAGGGAGCATGAGCGGGGTAGGGGCAGACACAAACACACACACACACATGCACGCACGCACACATGCACACACAGAATCCACAGCAGGCTTCAGGCTCTGAGATGTCAGCATAGAGCCCAATGTGGGGCTTGAACCCACAAATTGTGAGATCATGACCTGAGCTGAAGTCAGATGCTCAACTGACCAAGCCCCCCAGGCACCCCCCAGATTAAACCTTTTTAATTTTTTTTTGCATATATTTATTTTTGAGAGACAGAGACAGCATGAGCAGGGGACGGGCAGAGAGGGAGACACAGAATCAGAAGCAGGCTCCAGGCTCTGAGCTGTCAGCACAGAGCCTGATGTGGGGCTCGAACCCATGAACCGTGAGATCATGACCTGAGCCAGAGTCGGACGCTTAACCAACTGAGACACTCAGGCGCCCCAAGATTAAACCTTTTTAAAAGAGAAGTTGAAAATCTGGAATTGCACATGAAATATCATGATTTTTAATTGTTCACAACTGTTTTGAAAAAGTAAGGCATTATTTGGACCAAATAAAAGTATTTGTATAGTCTCTGTCTGATGGGGAATACTTGACAATTTTGATCAAGGCAGTGACATGATCAGATTTTGGCAAGAGATGTTTATGGTAGTGGCTAATAGTGATTGCATGATCTCTATATACCGGATGCTGAGCTGAGGACAAACATAAATTGTCTCATTTAATCCTCACAAGTATTTCCATGAAGACTGGAAAGATTGCAGCTGCTCTGGAAAAGTGTGGAGGTTCCTCAAAAAATTAAAAATAGATCTACCCTATGACCCCGCAATAGCACTGCTAGGAATTTACCCAAGGGATACAGGAGTGCTGATGCATAGGGACACTTGTACCCCAGTGTTTATAGCAGCACTTTCAACAATGGCCAAATTATGGAAAGAGCCTAAATGTCCATCAACTGATGAATGGATAAAGAAGTTGTGGTTTATATATACAATGGAATACTACTTGGCAATCAGAAAGAATGAAATAAGGCCTTTAGTGGCAATGTGGATGGAACTGGAGAGTGTTATGCTAAGTGAAATAAGTCATACAGAGACAGGTACCATATGTTTTCACTCTTACGTGGATCCTGAGACACTTAACAGAAGACCATGGGGGAGAGGAAGGAGAAAAAAAAGAGAGGGAGCGAGGCAAACCATAAGAGACTCTTAAAAACTGAGAATAAACTGAAGGTTGATGGGGGGTGGGAGGGAGGGGAAAGTGGGTGATGGGCATTGAGGAGGGCACCTGTTGGGATGAGCACTGGGTGTTGTATGGAAACCAATTTGACAATAAATTTCATATTAAAAAAAAACTGGCCAAAGGTTATATGGGTAATAAGTATGGTGCATCTCTTTTAACCACCATACTGTTCTATAGAGCAACAATTGTAGCTCTTTTGACCTTTCTTTCCTTGAAGGACTTATGCAGTGGTGGGGTGGGGATGTTTAATCAGTGTCTTTAAGTTCTGTTCTCTGAAAGTAATTTTCCCACATTAAAGAAATCTAGGCCTCAAAATCTGACACAGTGGTTTAGGCAAGCCATAGGAGACTCATAAATACAGAGAACAAACTGAGGGCTGCTGGAGGGGTGTTGGATGGGGGGATGGGTTTAGTGGGTGATGGGCATTAAGGAGGGCACTGTTCGGGATGAGGACTGGGTGGTGTTATATGCAAGTGATGAATCACGGGAATCTACTCCTGAAGCCAAGACTACACTGTATGTCAACTAACTTGAATTTAAATAATAATAATAATAAAAGAAAATCCAGCTTGAAAGAAGTCTGTAAATATTAAAATTGATAATATTTGAAGTTGCATATAGAAGTTATCTCTATAAAACCATCTGTTTTCAGAGTCTGTGGAAGAAGTAATTACTGCAAGAAAGCTGAAGAATTTTTATCCAGGGGTAGCGGAGCACAAGGATATTTCCAAATTGGTCCTCCTCCTTTCTTCCTCTGTGAATTCTCTACGGAAGGTGGCTCATGAGGCCTTGCAGGACTTTCAAAAGTACAAGATGCTCTGGACAGAGGACCGAGACGTGAAAGTGAAGGTGTATTTTGGCTACTTGTGATGCGGTTTGGGTTTGAATTGTTTATATCTAACGTGTGTGAGAGAAGCAGGAAAGTATCAGAATGATGACAGGAACTCATGAGCAGAGGTCAAGAACCTGAAAAGGCCAAGCATCTAACATAGTGGATTTTGTGCCGTACTCACAGTGACACTCTGAGGCAACTGAGGGTAATGAGGCTCAGGCAGGTTTCGTTTAATTTGTGTAAACAGTTGGGTACCAGTTATGTTCCAGACATTCAGAGGCTGGGTATTCAAGGGCGTGTCACGCTTACATAGATTCAACTGTATTTTTGGTTAGAGACTTAAGGACACATGAATAACTCAGTTAGTTGTTCGTGGTAGACTATGAAATTCCCTCACTTGGCCTCATCTCCTCATCTTCTGGTACTCCAGTTCATCCCTCTCTTTACTGAGCTACTGGCCTGACATGCAAATGGAAAAATATATAAGGAAAAAAAAAAAGAAAGAAAAAGAAAAAAAAAAGAGAAAAAGCAGTGTGAAATTTATACTGTCCAAAAGTTAAAGAAAACATTGTTTCCTGTTTCCTTACTACAGGAGTTTTTGGCTAACAACCCCTCTCTGACTGAAATCAGATCAGAAATTCTACACTTTGCTACTTTTGAACAGGAGATTGATGAGTTGAAGCCTATTGTTGTTGTAGGAGCACTTGAACTGCATACAGGTATTTTTAAAATGTGATGTAAAGTGTCTGTATTTTCATATGAAATGTTACGTTATGTAGAAAGCAGTTACTAAGCTACCTTTCATATACATATATGGTATACATATATACATGCATATATGTTATATATAATATGTATGTTGTATAATATATTATTATATATTCTTTGTACATAATATACAAGGGTGGCTTAATACAATCAATACACTGCCCAAGTCCTCAATTGGCAAACAACTAAACTACACGTGAAACACTTTTTGGGGTTACTATGAGGAGGGAGTTGTATACATGAGATAGGAAGGAGTCAGACAGTTTGAGGTTTCCTGAGAAGCTAATCCACTTGGGATTAGAATATCACAGGATGATGAGACAGCCATTCAATATCTGAAATACAAAACCCAAGCTAATTTTACTGACTACAAGACTAAGGGAGAGCTGTGCTGCTCAGGCACAGTGTTCTCCACAGAGCACACTGCCCCATCTCATATAGGGTGTCTGGGCGGCATGGAGCTCAAGCACTATGGGTGTAGATAGGTTAACATCACCTGTAGAAGGATGCTTACTCAGGTGAGACTGTTGTTGATGGGTTGGTGCTCGGAGGTGGGCTTATTGAATATGTTCTTTCTGATTGGTTGACATTCAGAAGGGAGGGGCTGGTGCTGATTGGTTGGCAAAAGCATGGGAATTGAGGTCTGTTGGTCTGCGATTTGGGTTTAAAACTGGGTTGTGGTGGCTCCTTATTGCCAAGGTTACAGAGATACAATCAATCTTGCTTGAAGTTTGTGAGAAGATTTTATTCTCAGGAGATATTTGAATGACCTATTTTACAACAACTATCCATTGTAAGTAGATTTGCAGGTCTATCCTTAAGGAGTAAGTGTAACTGACTCTCAAATTTGACTATCAAGGTTACCTGACCTCTTTGACTGCCGTCTCTTCTGCTGATGATAATGACAGTGCCCGCCTCATGAACTACTTTATATGAGACACTTGACATAGTACTTGACAAGTAGTTGAGTTCAATAAATATTAAATGCTATTATTATATCTATCAAGAAGGTATTTAATTTGGGGAAGAATCACAAGCACTTGGAGGGGATATTCAGTTAGAAACCAGAAACTATACCTCAGGGGCAATCATTCCAAGAACTGTAGACTTTTGGAAAATTAATTTGCCTATTATTATTACTATCATTTAAACTTCCCATTTGTTTTCTCTTAGTGGTTAGTGCTGTGATTCCTCATACACAAATCAACTCTAGCGCAGTGTGAGAGTTGGCTGGTGGCTTGATTTTTGAGAAAGGAAACTGAAAAATGGAATAGGTGGCAACAGTTCTGAAGAAAGGGGAAGGAGGGCTGAATGCTTGGGGCCTGAGGAAAAGGAGAAGAGAGGTCCATGAGGTGCAGACCTCATGAGATAAGATCTCACACCTTCAACCCACAGGTTGACTGTGCGTCTCTTTTCAGGCTGCTGTCTCCTCAGCTCCCTAGTCCTCTCAGTCTGTTGGGAATTGCAGGGGAAGCGATCATGTTTCAAGCATGGCAGGGCTGGGGGTTTGAGAGATACGAAGAGAGGAAAAGAGGAATGTGTGAGGATTGTTAAAATAGAGTTGACTTTAGAACTGCTTTGTTTTCAAGGAACAGAAACCTGTCTGAGCTTTTTTATGAGAAAACTTATATCCCAGAATCCAAGAGGCAACTGGGCCTTAGGTATGAACCAGAACCGTGGACAGTACAGGAAGCTGAGGAAATCCACTCTCTCTGCCTCTCATTTCTTCTTCCCTCTGTGCATGACTTTTTCTGCTTCCCAGACCACATGGTTCCCCCTCAAGTCTCATTCCAAACAAGAAAGGGATTCTGAATGTCAGATAAAAGGTCAGAACTGACTGGGACAATCAGGTCCAGGTACAAGGTCAGGTTATACACATTCTCTAATATGTGGATGAGGTAGAGAGTGGAATAATGGGAAAACGAGGACAAGTTTGGCAGACAAAAGAATATATTACACTCCACTTTTTGGGGTTACCTAGAAGAATATGGAGGACTGAATGAGGGCTGCTAACGGGATGACCAGAAACAGAGCAAAGTTCACCTTGGGCAGTGCTAGAACTAATTTCGAAAATTCCTCTCCATAGACTCTAGTGTCCTTCTCATGTACAGCTTAACATACTCTATAGGGAGAGGAATTGCATCTTCAAAATGTAGTAACTTTATAGCACATTTAATTTAGACTACATTTCAAGTGTTCAGTAACCACATGTCTCTAGTGATCATCAAATAGGGCAGTACAGTGATGTATGCTCAGATTAGACATGAAGTAAATAGTTTCAGTATGTCAGTTGTATTCTGATCTTTTTTCCTCTTCTCCAGGGCCAATGAAATTGGCCTTATCAATTGAGGCTAAAGCATGGAAGATGTTACTCTGTCGATATTTGAATGAAGAATACAAAAAGAAAATGTCAGACATGATAGCATTCATCAATGAATACTTGAAAAAGTTATCTAGACCTATCCGTGATTTAGATGATGTCAGATTTGCAATGGAAGCCTTAGCATGTATCCGTGATAATGAAATTCAAATGGACATGACTTTGGGACCAATTGAAGTAAGAAATGATTGCATTTTTTTTCTTTCTTGAGATGCTTTTCAAAAAAAGAGAGAGGGGTACCTGAGGGGCTCAGTTGGTTAAGTGTCTGACTTCAGCTCAGGTCATGATCTTGTGGCTTGTGAGTTCGAGACTTGTATCAGACTCTGTGCTGACAGCTCAAAGCATGGAGCCTGCTTTGGATCCTGTGTGTCCCTCTCTCTGCCCCTCCCCTGCTCGCACTCTGTCTCCCTATCTGTCTCAAAAATAAATAAACATTTAAAAAATTATTAAAAAATTTAAGAAGACACAAACACACACACATACACACACACACACACGAAAATTGATCCTGTTAACATACTTCATCTATTTTATGGCATAGTCTGCCTCTTTCTCCTTTCTGATTTGATGTCGTTGGAGGGATTTTGACAATTATCAACAGTGAACAGTATACAAAGGAATACTGATATTTAATAATGTTGAATTGGTCTAGACAGTGTTCAGTTTTTTATGGTAACACCAACATTTTACAGAAATGAGTGGTTTTGTGCTTTCATATCAGTCCTGACATGGTAGCCAAGTTCCCCAAATATCTTTAGCTTTCTTTAGAAACCACATACAGGTCTCACTCCTGATCAATGGCATACTCAGGGCAGCATGGTGGGAGCAGTACACTTAGGCTCAATAGTAAACTGTTGGAACTAAGATCAGAAATATTTTTAGGGTAGAGTACTGTATTAGTTTCCTACTGCAGCTATAACAAATTACCATAAACTTAATGGCTTAAAACAACATAAATGTATTATTTTATAGTTCTACAGATCCTAAGTCTGAAAATGGATTTTATGGGGCTAAAATCAAGATGTCAGCAGAGCTGTATTCTTTCTGGAGGCTCTTAGGGAGGGGGGATTCCATTCCTTGCCTTTTCTAGCTCCTAGAGGCCACCTCTATTCCTTGGCTCACAGCCCCTTCCAGCAGTGGTGTCACTCCTGCCCCTGCTTCAGCTTCACATCTCTGATTCTACTCTCTGGCCTCCCTCTTTCCCTTATATGGACCTTTGTGATTACATGGGGCCCACCCAGTTTATCCAGCATAATCTGCCCATCTCAAGTTTTTTAAACATAATCACATCTGCAAATTTCCTTTTGCCGTGTAAAGTAACATAGTCATAGGTTGTGGAGATTAGGATGCAGACAACACTGGAGAGGCCATTATTTTGTGTACTACAAGTATTTTATGACTCATATTTAAATTCCTGGCTCATACTGATAATAAAAAATCAGAGTCTTAGTTTATTTTATGACTCTTTTAAAAAAAATTCTCTAAATTAAATCTAAATTTAAATTTAAATTCAAATTCTGTAAGGAACATTCTCCCTTATTCCTCCAAATACCTGCGACATTGGCATTCTCACTGCCTCTGTTTGGTATGCCGGTGCTCATAGTCGAGTATTGCCTTCTAAAAACCATTTAGTGTTTATACTCTCTGGTAGCTAATGCACTTCATATCTTTAATACCTCTTTAAATCTTAGTGTTTGGGAATTTTTGATGCCTGACCATCCATTCCTCAAGATTTAACAAATTATCATATCATTTTTTCTTGACTACAGAAACTTTATTCTTCAGCATAAATTCTTTTAGTAAATCCATTTGCCAGTCCATTCCTCTGGTCATTCAAGTCTCCTTTCTTCAGAATATCTCCCATATCATTGTTTCATTCTATTTTTTACATAGCCAGCCCTTATTTGAATAGAGTAATGAGAAGATATCTTGCATGGTGTTGCACAAGATCAAGGAGGAGAGAGAGGCAGAAAATGATTCTAGGGACATTTTCTAGGATAGTATTTCCTAGAAATACTAGGATCTGCCCACATCTCTATCAGAATCACTTAGGTGCTTATTAAATGCAGATTTCAGGACCGAGGATCTAGAGTAAATATCTGGTATCAGTTAGAATCTAGAGGCAATTTTTATACACGTTTAATTTAGGAACCACTCTTCTGGAATGTACTGTCTTCTTCTAAGAATGGGGAGAATAGGAATGTGTTTTTGAAGAAATCTAAATCATTTGTCAATTGCTTTCCTTGTGATGTTTCTGAACTCTACTCCCACTCTCCAGGAAGCCTATGCTATTTTAAACAGATTTGAAGTTGAAGTAACCAAAGAAGAATCAGAAGCAGTTGACACCTTGAGATACTCTTTCAACAGATTGCAGAGCAAAGCTGTAAGTACAAATTTAATTCATATTTTTTTTAGAAGTCCCTATCTCTAGAAAAGTTTTTTTCATACATTTTAAAGCTTAAATATATATATTTTAAGAGCTTTATTGAGATATAATTTACATACCGTAAAATTTACTATTTCAAAGTATATGAAAAGTGATTTTTAGTATATTCATAGAGTCACATAACCACCATTATTATCTACTTTTAGGACATTTTCATATTCCCAAGAGAAACCCCATACTCACTAGCAACCACTTCTTCTTCCTCTTACCCCAGTCACTAGCTACCACGAATTTACTTTTTTGTCTCTATGGATTTGTCTTTTCTGGACATTAATATAGATGGAATCATACAATATGTAGCCTTTTGTGACTGGCTTCTTTCATTTAGCATGATGTTTTGAAGTTTATCCATGTTGTCCTATGTACCATGACTTTATTTCCCTAGTGTCTAATGATGTTGAGCATCATATACTTATTGGCCATTCATCCATCTTGTCTGGAGAAATATGAACTTAAATACTTTGCTATTTATTTATTTATTTATGTTTATTTATTTTTGAGAAAGAGAGAGCAAGAATGAGCTGGGGAGGGGCAGAGAGAGGGGAGGATAGAGGGTCTGAAGCAGGCTCTGCACTTACAGCAGCGAGCCAGATGCGGGGCTCGAACTCATGAACCGTGAAATCATGACCTGAGCCGAAGTCAGACGCTCAACTGACTGAGCCACCCAGGCGCCCCAATACTTTGCTTTTTTTAAAAAAATGAGTTGTCTTTTTATTTTTGAGTTGTAAGACTTCTTTATATATTTTGGATATAAGTCCTATATCAAAGGATTTGCAAATATTTTCTATCATTCTGTGGGTTGAATTTTCAATTTCATTTTCTTTTTTTTCTTTATATTTTTCAAGTTTTTGCTTGAATTCCAGCTAGTTAAGGCATAATGTAATATTAGATATAGATGTACAATGTAGTGAGCCAGTACTTCTCATTGAACACCCAGTGCTCATCACAACAAGTGCACTCCTTAATCTCTGTCACCTGTTTAACCCATCCCCCACCAACCTCCCCTCTGGTAACCATCAATTTGTTTTCTGTCTTTAAGAGTCTGTTTCTTGGTTTGCTTCTGTCTGTCTGTCTTTCTGTCTGTCTCTCACTCTCTCTGTCTCTCTCAATCTCTGTCTTCCCCTTTGCTCATTTGTTTTGTTTCTTAAATTCCACATATGGGTGAAATCATATGGTGTATGTCTTTCTTTGACTGACTTATTTCAGCCCCATCCATGTTGTCAGGGAAATGCAAATCAAAACTACAATGAGATAGCACCTAACGCCTGTCAGACTGGCTAAAATTAACAACACAAGAAACAACAGGTGTTGGCAAGGATGTGGAGAAAGGGGAACCCTCTTGCACTGTTGTTGACAATGCAAACTTGTGTAGCCACTGTGGAAGACAGTATGGAGGTTCCTCAAAAAAGTTAAAAATGGAACTACTCTATGATTCAGCATTTGCACTATTAGATATTTACCCAAAGGACTAATTCAAAGGGATACATGCACCCCAATATTTATAGCAGCATTATCTACAATAGCTAAATTATGGAAATAGCCCAAGTGTCCATCAACTGATGAATGGATAAAGAAGATATCTTTTCAGTATCTTGACAGTGTCCTTTTTTTCTTTTTTTTTGTTTTTTTTCCACATTAAAAGACACATAACGTGAAATTTACCATGTTAATCATTTTTTTTAAAAAAAAATTTTTTTTTTAACGTTTATTTATTTTTGGGACAGAGAGAGACAGAGCATGAACGGGGGAGGGGCAGAGAGAGAGGGAGACACAGAATCAGAAGCAGGCTCCAGGCTCTGAGCCATTAGCCCAGAGCCCGACGCGGGGCTCGAACTCATGGGCCGTGAGATCGTGACCTGAGCTGAAGTCGGACGCTCAACCGACTGAGCCACCCAGGCGCCCCAGTCATTTTTAAGAGCACAGTTCAGTGGTATTAAAGACATTCACATTGTTGTGCAGCCATTACACTATATCCCTATAATTCCTTTCATGTTGTAAATCTGAAACTCTATGCCTATTAAATAGTAACTCTACATTCTCCCTTCCCCTCAAACCCTGGTAACCACCATTCTACATTCTGTCTCTGAATTTGAATCACAAATTTTTTAAATTTTGACTTAATTTTTAATAAAGTCCAATTTATCTATTTGTTGTTGTTGCTTGTGTTTTAGTATCATGTCTAGAAAACCTTTGCCAAATCCAGGATCATGAAGATTTACTACTATGTTTTCTTATGTGAATTTTAGAATTTTAGCCCTTACATTTAGGTTTCTGATACATTGAGTTAATTCTTATATATGGTGTAGTTAAGGGTTCAACTTCATGCAAAAGCATGTGGGTATCCAGTTGTCTCAGCACCATTTGTTGAAAAGACTGTTCTTTCACCAATGAATTGCCTTGGCACGCTTGTTGAAATCAGTTGACCATAAAAGTAAGGAGTTATTTCTGGACTCTCAATTCTATTCTGTTGCTTCATATGTCTACCCTTATGCCTGTAACCTAATGACTTGATTATTGTAGCCATGTGCAAGGTTTTTCTTTTTAAATAATGGTAAAATACACATAATGTTTCACATCTTAACTATTTTTAAGTGTAGTTAGTAGTGTTAAGTATATTCACATTGTTGTGCAACCAATCTTCAGAAATTTTTCATCTTACAAAACTTAAATTCTATATGTATTACATATTAATTCATTTCTCTGTTTCCCCAGTCCCTGGCAACCACCATTCTGCTTTCTGCCTCTATAAGTTTGACTACTTTTGGTACCTCATATAAGTAGAATCATGCAATCTTTTTGTGACTGGCTTATTTCAGTTAGCATAATGTCCTCAAGGTTCATCCATGTTGTAACATGTGTCAGGATTTCCTTCCTTTTCAAGTCAGACTAATATTCCATTATGTGTATATGCCACATTTTGTTTATTCATTCATCTCTCAGTGGACACTTGGATTGCTTCCATCTTTTGGCCATTGTGAATAATGCTGCCATGAACATGAAAGTGCAGATATCTCTTTGAGACCCCACTTTTAATTCTTTTGTATAGATATCCAGGAATGGAAATGCTGTATCATATCCTTTCCATTTTTAAGTTTTTGAGATCCACTCTACTGTTTTCCATATCAGCTGCACTGTTTTACATTCCCACCAACAGTGCAAAAAGGTTCCAATTTCTTCACATCCTTGTCAGCACTTGTTATGTTCTGTTTCCTTGATAGTGGGCATCCTAATGGGTGAGGTGGTATGTCATTGTGGTTTTGATTTGCACTTCCCTCGTGATACAGAACATTGATCATCTTTTTATATGCTTGCTGGCCATTTGTATATTGTCTTTGGGAAAAAGTCTAGTCAAGTCCTTTGCCTATTTTAGAATTGAGTTGTTTGTGGTTTTTGTTGTTGTTGTTGAGTTGTAGGAATTCTCTATATATTCTGGATATTAACTCCATATCAGGTATATGATTTACAAATATTTTCTCCTACCCCATAGGGTCCCAATTCACTCTATTTATTGTGTTCTTATAATTCCATGTATTTCTGTAAAGTAGGTAGTGATATCCCTCTTCCATTTTTAATTTTAGTTAATTTGAGTAATTTTTCTCCTTTATTCTTGGTTAGTCTAGGTAAAGGTTTGTCAATTCTGTTGATCTTTTCAAAGAAGAAACTTTTAGTTTGTTGATTTTCTCTATTGTTTTCCTATTCTCTGTATCATTTATCTGTGCTGTAATTTTTATTATTTCCTTCTGCTTGTTTTGCATTTAGTTTGTTCTTCTTTGCCTGGTTTGTTAAGGTGGATGGTTAGGTTACTGATTTGAGATTTTTTTCTTTTAATGCAGGTATTTATAGCTACATATTTCTCTCTAAGCATTTTTGAAGTTGGTAAACATTTACACAGTTAAACATTAAAAATGAACTTGAAGGGTGGGTCCAGATTCTTTAATTATAGTGAAAATTTTTATTGAATGTTAATTAAACATTGGATTAAAATTCCTTATTTATGGAGAGATTTGTCCCTGAGATTGAAGCAAGACAGAGTTGCAAGAATACAGAGCTCAAATTGGGGCCATGACTTGTGATTCCAGCTCTGCCACCAGCCAATTAGGTGACCTTATGCAAGTTAATAACCCTTCTTTCTCAATTTCTTCATGTGATCATTCAGGAACATATTAGGAATTTTTTTATGTGTGGTTATGAGGCTCCCTTGATGTAATGTGTATAAAATGCTTTTTCAATACTCATATTTATCTAAATTCATGTTTAGTATTGACTAATCACTTATTTTTAAAAAATGATTGATGATTTAGTCAGAGAAGTGCATCTTGGGAAGGAAAGGGAGAACCCTCCACTGAGATTTAGTGAAGCTCAACTTTCTGTTATTGTTCAATGGGAAAGATTCACTCAGGTTGTTCTACCTCTTTAACTGTTAGTGTTAAGCCTATTGACCCATCCTTTTACTACAATCATGCATAATCTTAAAGTAGCCTAGGCAGATGCTGTTGTCCAGAACAGTTAAGAGCAGGAGCCCTGGAACCACACTACCAGGTTTTGAATCTTGACCTTGCCTCTACTGATGCTGGAGTCTTTGGGAGGTTATTTAGTGTCTCTGTGCCTCAGTTTTCTCACCTGTAAAATGAGTATAATATCAGCACTTACCACACAGGGTTGTTGTGAGGGTTAAATGGGTTAACTTATGTAAAAAGTATGGCAGGTAGTATGAATTAAGTGATAGCTATTATGATTGAAGGTTTAAGCAGAAACTTTGAAGAGTATTATAGAGGGCATTCCCCCCCCCCTTTTTTTTAAATACCCAGAGTAATATCACTTTCTTTTAGGTGACTGTTCCAACCACTACAACCATGGGAACCTACTAGAGGTTATTTAAATTTTTTTTTTCAACGTTTTTTATTTATTTTTGGGACAGAGAGAGACAGAGCATGAACAGGGGAGGGTCAGAGAGAGAGGGAGACACAGAATCGGAAACAGGCTCCAGGCTCCGAGCCATCAGCCCAGAGCCTGACGCGGGGCTCGAACTCACAGACCGCGAGATCGTGACCTGGCTGAAATCGGACGCTTAACCGACTGCGCCACCCAGGCGCCCCCTAGAGGTTATTAATCCCAGGTCTTCACCTGGCCCCAGAGCCAGCATGTGACCCAGATTGGGCCTAAAGCAGTAGCTGTCCCCCTGGCCACAGTGATGGCCTGGACTGGATCAGCCAGAAAACTTTTTCCTAACCGCAGTTACAGAAGCTGGCTTTGCCTCTTAGGTCATGAACTAGAATTATTTGTGTCACCTGTTGGTGGATTTGGGTTATTTATTTCTCTTTTGTTTTTGTTTTTGTCTTTTAAACAACATGGCAGAGACATCCTTGTTCATCCCTGGGCATCTGCAGGATAACAGACTTGCTGGAATAGAATTAGGGCTTTCATTTAAATACATTTAAATACATTTTCATTTAAATACATCTCACGTTGAGTATTCTTTCTTATTCTAGGTTTCTGTGCAAGATGAACTAGTTCAAGTGCAGCCAAAGTTTAAAAGTAATCTTCTTGAGGCCGTGGAAGTTTTTTGTGAGGATGTAATGAACTTCACAGAAGCGTATGAGATGGTAATCCAAGTATTTGCATACTGTGGGTTAAAATGTTCTGTGGAGTGTTATATGCGATGACAGTGATGAGTCTTGAGAAATACACTGTGATTTGCACATTGTATATAAAAGGCTGTACTTGCATATTTGCAGCTATCTGAAAAACAGGAGATAGCTAGTCCTTTAAGCTTGTTTTATAGAGGAAGAAAGAAGATATAACTGTTAAAAGGAGCAACAGCTTTTGAGATTGTAGAAGGAACCAAAAGGTCTGTTCTTGTCCTTTCTCAGGCCAGAATGCTCATAGTTGGAAATGGAATACTGTTGTTGGAAGGTTGCAAGAGACTATAAATACCATAATACCAGGGCGTTATGCAACTGATTTTTTTTTTTTTTTTTTTTTTTACTACAGAACCAACAGAGTCATTGAAAATAAATAATCAATGTCACACTTGCTCAGTCCCACAGACTATTTAGCCTAGTATCATGACCAATAACAATCCACCTCTTTGAAGTTAAACTCAAAAGTTGGATATATTCCCTAACATGTGCTACTTTCTTTTAGTGGTCACAGTGAGTCTGGATTCATAAGATAATTTTAAGCCCTTAATAATAATCATAAATGCCTTCTTCTTTTTTTACATGTGCTGAACTTGCCTCTTTTAGTTGGATTTGTTAACATTTTATGGCCCTCGTATTCTATTATACTGGGAATCTAGTCTATTATTTAGCATATCCATAGTATTCATGATTGTATAGATCATCTGGGGTCCTTTTTGCAACTGTTTTCTGGATGATGGCCACCAGAGACTGCCTTTGGCTTCTTCCAAGTGTTTCACTTACATGCTTCTCTGTTTCCATATTGGGCTGAACCATCGGTGAAAGGAGGCTGTTGTCGGAACTCTAGATCAGTTATTCTAATGAGTAACCACAGCATCATCGTTTACAATCATAAATGAAATGAGACAGAGCTCTAGTGGTACAAGCTTCATGCAGGGTGTAATTTTGTCACATTTTTTGTTAGCTATGTCATGCTCCTTTAGAAATGAATGGCAGTTGGAGTGATGTGAATATTCTAAAATTGACAATGGTCATGGTTATACAACTTTGTGAATATAGTAAAAGTCATCAAGTTGTCTGTTTTCAGTGAGAGATTGTATGATATGTGAATTATATCTCAGTAAGGCTGTTACAAAAACTAAATGAAAGCTTCATCTATGGGGCAAAATTTGACCATTTCAATTAAAAATAATGTTTATTGATTTAAAAGGAAATAATAGGTAAACTCAATAAATTGATAAATGCATGTGATTAAGAATTTAAATGGAGATTATATTATTCATTACAGGAAGGACCCATGGTTCCAAATATACCACCCCAAGAAGCTAGCAACAGGCTACAGATATTTCAGGTAAAATTTCATTTTCTGCATATAGAAAATGTGTTGTTAGTCTTTAAAATAATTTTAGGGAAAAATGTATGTGTTCTGTCTTACAGAGGAAAGGTTAATGTTTAAAGTGCATACAGATTTTAATTGTATTCTAGTCTGCTAAATAATGTAATTGATTCCTTTTCTTATATCCCTTCATGCTCTTCTCCACAGAATCTCTCTCTGTATTTTTAGAGAATAAGATTTTGATTTTGAACTTAAGCTTATACCTCATTCTCGTTCCAAACATCTTGTTTGTGTGTTAATGGTAAAAATTCATAGAATAATAAAATGTATGAAAATAATAAAATATATCAAATTTAAAATATTGACAAAAAGTTTCCTTGTCTTCTCTCTGTATCCATTATTTTTCTTCCTTCTGTATCCATGACTTTAAAATTCCCACTTCATTTGCCCTACCTTGGACAATGCTTACTGGGTCAGGCCAACCATTTACCCTCTTTTTCTATGCCCAGAGTGCTGAGCACATCTAGAGAAAAACCACACACCCATTTAGGTTAATGTTTTGTGGATTCATGGATTCCTATGTAAGCCAGCCCCTAGGATTATCTGGAAATTCTCCTCTTTGTTTCTAATCTCTATCCTGTTTTCTGTAGTGGCTGTACTATATGTTCTCTTTATGTTCCCTATCCCACCTGCACTTGTAGTCATGAAAAAATATTTATCAGATACCTGCTGTGTGTCTTGGTCAATAGAAAGGTGATTAAGAAATGGTTCTTTCTTCTAAGCTGCTAAAATCTGGTAGGGAGACAGACAGCTGGATAGATTGTAATTGCAAAACCATGTGGTGAGCATTGTGATCTAGGTGTGAGAACCAGTGTTAATGGAAACAGACCAATGGGAGCTGATGGGGCAGCCAGAAAAGGCTTCCTGGAAGAGGAGCCATCTAAGCTGCATCTTGAAGGACTAATGAGAATTAGCCAGGGGTAACAGGAGGGAAAACAAATTAGACAGAATTTGTACCTCCCAGAAATGAAGACATAAGCAGGGAGATCTAGGGGAGATGAGAGAGTGAAGTGTGGGGTGCATTGGGCAGAGAGCATAGGGATGAGGGATAGGCAGCACAGTGGGCAGAAATCCCTAGAGAGCCTTGGAGGCTATGATAAGGAGCTTGTAGCCTATCCTAGGGGCTGGAGGGCTCTAAACAGGGAATGATCTGTTCAGATTTGAATTTTTAGAACAGTTGTGTGTTTAAAAGACTTCTCTGGCATTAGTGTGGAGAATGTTTTGGAGGGAGGGCGGTCAGACCGATGGCAGTTTCCGTAATACAAGCAAGAAATAGTAAAGATTGAGACCAACCAAATGCACCTGCAGTAAAAAAGGTTCAGTCAAGTTGAATGGGATCTCTCCAGTTGCAGGTTCTCATGAGAGGGGCACTTCAGGCTTTTTCCATCAGAACCGAGTAGAATTTCTCATGTGGTATTGAATTTTCAAGTATCTCCCTTGATTTGAGTGGTTTAAATGGAAAATCCAGACCCAGATAAGAAAAGTGTTTCTCCAGGATCCTTCAAGCAACCGGGAATTGCAGCTGACCCTAGAGGAATAAACTTGTGCAAAGTAGATGAAATCAGCTGTCACAGAACCCACTGTGTGTGCTGCCTGGCTCCAGAGGGGTAGGTCCAGCCCAGTAACTCTGGTGGTTTTCTATAAGGTAGGCTGTCTGTGCTGGCCAGGGTTTTCATGGAATGCAGCCTTTCATTGAATATGATGTTCTCAGACAAAAAGTCATAGTCCCTTGATATTGTTTGGGTTCTTTTGTCCTTAGGACAATAATGGTCACTCTTGGACTAAAACCAGATCCCCCTATCTATCACCCTTGCCAGCACTTTATGCTGGACACTGGAGGAGGCTCTGATCCTTTGCTACCTGAAGTCCCCAGGGCCCTGGGGGAAAGGCCTGCCTCTCTGGAGGAGCCAGGACCAAGATTGATCTGCTTACCTGGTGGCTGCCAGCTGAGCCAAGCAGAACCCCTCAACAATAAAAGCAAGAGGGAGGATGAAAATAGATAGTAATGTTCGATGGTGATAAGTGCCAAGGGAAAAAATTAAAGCAGGGAAGGGGAATAACATGCTGGGCTGTGTGCGCATAAAGTGGAAGGTCTCCAGAGAAACCATCCTTGAAAAGGTGACATTTGAGTGGAGACCTAGAGAAATGAGGGAACAGACCCAGCAGGTATCTGGAAGAGCAGCTTTCCAGGCAGAAGGATGAGCAGGTGCAAAGGTCCTGAGTATAAGCAAATATGACATCAACTTACTTATATTTTCAGTGACTCGCTCTAGCTACAAGTGTTGAGAGTACATTATTGACAGTCAAGGGTAGAAGCAGGGAGAGTAATTAGGAGGCTATTGAAATAGTCCAGGACAGGATGACAGTAACTTGGACCAGCCTGGTGGCATTGGAGTTGATGAGAAGTTGGAGGCTTGGTGTATTTTGAAGGTAGACCCACCTCCTTGTCTTTCCATCAGGAGTTACCAATTTATTGGTTAGCAACTGGGACTTTAATGGGTCACCCTTTTACCAGAGATGTGGCCACTTCATTGAAAAGACATTGAAGCGCCCATCTCTTGCCATCTTGCTCCTTCTATTCTGCATGTGTTTGAGGGTGTGAGGTAAGCAGGCTGTTCGCCATGCATCTGGCTGAACATGTGACCCAACTCTCCTCAAAAGCAGGTGCCCTTTCATCTCCCAACCCCCAAGAGAAGCAGGTGCCAAGATCTGGATTGTGGGAAGAAGCAGGAGCCTCATGTGGGGCCTCAGGGTGCAGTGGTGTTCTCTGACGCAATTTTACTCTGATTTCTGGAGTTACTGGGCACTCCGTTGGTCTGCTGACAAAGCTGATTATTTTGCTCCCCATTTGGCTGGTGCTATGGGTCTTTTTATATTATTTGGGAGCTGAGTGGAAAAGGGGTGAGTGACTGGCATCCATCAATAGTCTTTACTTCATAGACAAGATTTTAAATGTCATTATTTTAAAGTATGCTAACTTTAAAGTTTTTGTTTCTCCTTTTCTGGGTTCACCTTGTCCCATGGACACTTTAGTCAGTAAATTTGTTGAGTAACCACTGTACTAACCACCAACAAATGTAAACAATGCAAAATATGGCCCTTTCTAGGAACTAAGAGTTCACTGGAGTTCCTTCAAGGTCTTCACCCCTTCCTGATTTGGCTCCTTTAAAGTATGTTGTGGAATTTAAGAAACAAAACAAATGAACATATGGGAAGGGAAAGAGAGAGAGACAGAGAGACAGAGAGAAGGGGAAGCAAGCCATAAGAGATTCTTTACAACAAACTGAGGATTGATGGAAGGAGGTGCATGGGGGATGGGCTAAATGGGTGATGGGTATTAAGGAAGGCACTTGTGATGAGCACTGTTATATGTAAGTGATGAATCACTAAATTCTACTCCTGAAACCAATACTGCACTATATGTTAACTAAATAGAATTTAAATAAAAAATTGAAGGGAAAAAAAAGAAATAAAAGAAGCTAACATAGCTGTCAGATCTGATTCACTCTCTGGGTATTGTGAGGTCTGATGCCAGACATTCTCCAGGGCTGGAAATTTGGGATCCCTATTGATATGTTATACCCTTTATGTGGAACACACATATCTCATCACAGGTGGGTTATTTCTATTTGGTTTGGTGCTTTAAACACTATTAATACTTAGCATTGTAAGTATAGGAGATTCCACTTTTGGTTCAAAGGGCATGTGCATTAACTTCGTTGATTCAGATTGCTGGAATTCTTTCAAATGGTATTAAAATGGAATCTTTCATTTTATACACTATTGCTTGGAGAGAAAACAGGGTTGAAAGGATTATACTCACTCATTTGGACCATGTAGAAGAGATGACAAGTCTAAATTAGTGAAAAAGCCTGAATTATAGGTTATTTAAAATACTGTTTTAGTACTTTCAGACATATTTATGGGAACTTGAGAACCAGGTCTTCTAGGGACCACTTAATTTATTAAAGAAAAAAAATTCATGTAAAATGGATACTTTTAAAATGCTTAAAAGTTAATTTTATTAAGTGGTCAACTTTTCTTCTGATAGCTTGGTATCAGAAGTATAAATTTCTTCACAGATCCTTGTTTCATAGATATTATTAAACAAACCTCAATGTAGCTTTTATTCCAGGTATAATAAATTCTACCTTAATGGGGCCTGAATTAATTATATTTTGCTACAACTTAAAAATCTTCTTATAGGCCAATTTTGATGATCTGTGGAGGAAGTTTGTTACATATTCATCTGGTGAACAACTTTTTGGATTGCCTGTGACTGATTATGAGGTTTTACACAAAACTAGGTAGGTTTAGAAACTGTACAAGTGTTACATGCAAATAATTAAATTCTGTCCATTAGAAGAATCATGCCATCATTAAATCCTTTATCATGCAGACAGCCTTCCCTAGAACACTCCTAAATATCCCCCTTATTCCTGGCTATTCCTGACCCACTGGATACATGGTCACCATATACAACAGAAATGTCCTTGAGGAGTTGAAAATAGGTTGCCAAAGTTGTGGTATTTGTGGTCTATATTTAGCCTATAGAAGCACTGCAATTTTGGATTTTTTTTTTTTTTTAATTTAGAAGAATAGCCATCCTTGGCTTTCCAACCCTTCTTATTGCATTTATGCTAAGTGCTCTTCGCTTTTGAGTAAACATAGAATTCATCAGGATTGAAGGCCAAGGAGCTTAACTGATTTTAAATAGTAAGTAGATCTAGGAATTAAGCAAGTATATCTTAATGGAATTTTGTGTAACTTTCCTCAAACTCAAAATTAGAACAGTGGCTTTAGCTTATTAGGATCATGTTTTCAGTAAAGAACTTTATGTTGATTTTATCAAAGTTCTAACATGTCTTTGCAAAATAGATAAGAAACTTTCTGACCATAAATTAATGCTTCCAACTACCTTAGGGTAGATGGCTTGTATTTTTTTTCCAAGCAGTCATTCACCAAGTTTAACTGGATGACCAGTTGTGTTAGAATTGCAGATGTCTGTTCTTTGCCCTGACTTACTAAATCAGAATCTCAGGGATTGGGTCCTGCATTTTCATAAATTCTTTAGTTAATTCTTTGCATGCTCAGTGTGAGACTCAGTGTTTTCTTTTAGCCCTCAGTATTCCAGGAAAAATAACCATCCTCATTTACTATTTATTTTTTTATATTTAAGTGATTTATGAGTAATTTGCAAACGTACAAATAAGGTAATGGTGAAAAGCACTTTTATTAGAAAATGTAGTGAGAATTTAAGCAGTGAAAACCCAAACTTTTACTCCATAATACCCTGGTTTGAAGATATTTACACAAAGTGGAAACTGACTTCGGAATCCAACTATAACAGAACCAATGTGAGTTTGCTCCTTGGTGAGTCAGAAACTGCACGTTTGAGTTGTCACACAAAGAAAACTTTATTTGCAGCAAATAAAGAGATCATGGGGAATAGCTTCCAAAGCCATGATTCCCTAAGAGAGGGTGAATGGGTTCTTTTTATTTAGGGTTAGAATGAATATATCAATAGGAAAGCTCTGTCGTTGTTTGTAAAGGCAGGCATGAGATTGCGCATGTGCCTTAAGGAAACATGCCAATACACACATTGTATGTTATGTAAATGAAGCATGTGCTTCTCCATCAGCCGAGATTTTAGTATTATAATGCGGTGAAGGTGATTGTAAGTCATTCCAGAGGTCACTCCATGGGTCCATATGAGTTTAGCTCCAAGGATCTGGGCGAGTGGGAGGTCTTGTGAGGGCAGTGGATACCACCTGAGTAGTGGTTTTGGGTTTCCTTTGCCTAAGTTAAGAGGTAAGACAGAAAGAAAAGCTTAAGGAAAAATTTAAGGCAAAGATTAGTGAGTACAAGCAGTGGGACAGTAAAGGTCAGTTCTTGGATTCTTGCTGGTGACACCACCAACTTCTCATCAGCTGTCATGCACAAACCTGGACCATACCCATTCTGTAGGCACTGATTTCCGATTTCAAATCCATCTCCAACAGCTTCTAGCTTACTATTACTTCTGACTTTTTTTGGACTTGCATTGCTAAACCCCAGAACTGTTGAAAACTCAGACACCCATAATTTTGTTGAAGAGAGGATCACCATCTTTCTTGCATTATGAATGCAAAAAATCTTTATTTTCACATTTGAAGGATCAAGTCCATGAACTTTTTCATTTCTGCATCATCTGTCTTTGAGTACAAATCTGCCTTCAGCGTCTGTCTACTTAGGGGATGTCCCAAATAAAAGTTACACAAACATCACAGATAATGGAAGAACAGTCATTTATCCTTTTCACGAAATGGGATGGTTTAGGTTCTTGTAAAAATTTGCAGGATGAAGCCCTTGCCTCTACATAAACATATTGTCCACTCATAAATTACTGATTTGGGTAAAATTCATCCAGGTAATTATCATCTAAAGACCCACAGTCTGAGATCTCACTTACATAGCCATTTGGACTATCACAGTTAGAGTCTAGTGTGTTGCCCTGTGTCTCTTTCCTGTTCAATACTTGGGAAACACACTCTTTTGTCAGTTGCCTTCTCTTTGCTGTTTTACATAAAAAATGACCAATTCCTTAACTGTATTAAGTGAGAGCTAAACAACAACAAAAGCAAAACAAAAATGGTGTCTCTCCAGAGTTCTTTCTTGATACTTTCTTTCTTTTTTTTTTTTCAATACAATGATCATTTTATTTTTATTTATTTATTTATTTTAAATATGAAATTTATTGTCAAATTGGTTTCCATACAACACCCAGTGCTCACCCCAACAGGTGCCCTCCTCTTGATACTTTCTTAAAAGATGATGCAATGCTTTGGGCAACACAATAAGAAACCTGAAGAAAAATTGTTGTCCCTTTTTTATTGGAGATCTTGTTGTTCTTTTTGTATTATTTTAGTCATTTTTAGCATAGTTGGAAATACTCCATGATTAACAATGGGATCATTCCTAAGAATCAGCAAAATGAAGCAAGAATTGGAAAAACAGAGTGTTTTTTAAAGGGCCCAGTGTGCCCATTTGATAATTGCAAGATAGAATGAGTTTTACTTTATTAAAAACATAAGCAAATTTTAACTTCGGCCTTTGCATTATTTATAATAAATAATAAAAGTTGTGAACATCAATCCTTACAAATAGTTAGAACTGCTCAAGAAATAAACTCAAAAACTGAAATTGGGTCTAGGGGGGACCCTCATGGTCTGCTAAGCGTTGAGGAATTCTTGGGAGCATCAACAAACTCAATTTTTGGTGTATTACACGATAAAAGGACTTTTTCTAGGAATCTATAATCCCTCCTATTATTCTTGCTATGTATATAACTCCATTTGGGTACATGAGGGAAAGCTTTTGGTAGGAAAGTGATGTTTAAGTCACTTCCTAAAGATAGATGTTCTCATAAAAAAAAACAACTTGCATTTGAAAGAAAAAAAATTAAAATCTTAGCCTTAGCTTTGATCTTACCAAGTGCCGGTCACACTGTTTGCAGTGACTGGAATGGTAATAATAATCAAGCCATTTGTTAGTGTCAAGTCATAGTATGACTTGGAATATTTGAGAGCTGTACACTTGACCCGATTGATGGAGCTTTAATAAAATCTTTGTTTGGAAACTAACAGGGCTTTTTGCATATTGGTGTCTATAAAGTACACATGTGATGTATGAAATATTTGATTGGATGAATTCTGTCTATCCAATAATGACATTTATTTTTAAAATACACATTATGCAATGACTTAAATATTTGGTTTCCCAGAAAGGAACTCAACTTGCTGCAGAAGCTGTATGGACTCTATGATACCGTAATGAGCAATATTAGTGGTTATTACGAAATACTTTGGGGAGATGTAGACATTGAAAAAATTAATGCAGAACTGCAGGAATTTCAAAACAGGTAAGTTTTAATTGAATTAAACTTACCTTTTTCTAGTGGCTATCTTCATAGGATCTTGTAGGTATTTAACAAATGAATCTATCCTCTGATATATTGCCATATATATATATATATATATATATATATATATATATATATATGGCAAAGTTGTTATATGTGTGTGTGTGTGTGTGTGTGTGTGTGTACACACAAAGAAATTTGTAGTGATACAAATTTTTTTCCCTGAAAGGTGTCGTAAACTCCCAAAAGGGCTTAAAGATTGGCAAGCTTTTTTGGATCTGAAAAAAAGAATTGATGATTTCAGTGAGTCATGTCCTCTACTGGAAATGATGACCAATAAGGCAATGAAACAGAGACACTGGGATCGAATCTCTGAGTTAACTGGAACCCCGTTTGATGTGGAATCTGATTCGTTTTGTCTTAGAAATATTATGGAAGCACCACTACTTAAAAATAAGGATGACATTGAGGTACAAAAGCTTATATCTTATCACTGGTTCATTAAAGAACATCTTTTTCTTTTCTGGGGCACCTGGGTGGCTCAGTCGGTTGGGCATCCAGCTTTGGCTCAGGTCATGATTTTGCAGTTCACGAGTTCAAGCCCCGTGTTGGGCTCTGTGCTGACAGCTGCTTCGGATTCTGTGTCTCCCTCTCTCTGCCCCACCCCACTTGTGCTCTCTCTCTCTCAGAAATAAACATTAGAAAAAAAATTTTTAAAAATCCTTTTCTTTGCTGAAAATTGTACATTTTATGTAAGAGTGTACTAATTGCCTTATATAATGTACCCTCAAAATTTGGAATCACCCTGAACATCCTTTGATTTTGCAAAATAATACAGTAACTCAAGGAGATAAGATGATTATTTGAAATATGTTCATTTGGGAGGTCCTAAATCTATCTTCCTTGTCCCTTAACTACATTCTCATTTAAAAGCAAAAAGTCTGTTTATTTCTGTATTACATTCCTGGTGAATTCCTTAGAACATTTTCCAGATTTCTAATTCTATACTTTTCCTTATTAATCTACTACATATTATTTTTCCTTTCCAAGATTTTAAATTGGTTCTTTTGTGTGTGCTTAGTGTTTGTATGGTATTTCTTTTTTATTATTGAGATATAATTTCTATAATTATATGATTTTTATTGCTGAGATATAAACTTATTAGTTTATGTTTGTAACATAATGACTCTATACATGTGTATATCACAACGTGATCACTGCAATATATGTAGTTAACATCCATCACCACACATAGTTAAGATTTTTTTCTTGTGTTGAGAACTTTTCTCTTAACAACTCCCAAATACACAATACAATATTGTGAACTATAGTCATCATGCTATACATTAGATCCCCAGGACTTATTTGTGTTATAACTAGAAGTTTGTACCTTTAATCACCCTCACCCATTTCATTTGCATCGCCACCCCCCTAACCCCCTACCCTGCCCCAACACACACACCCGGCTGGCAACACTAGTCTGTTCTCAGTATCTATGTTCTGGTTTCTTTCTTTTTGAATTAGTGTTTTCATTTTCTTTGAATAAATACCCAGAAGTGGTATTGCTGGATCATATGTAGCTCTATTTTTAATTTTTTTTTTTCAGAACCTCCATACTGTTTTCTATAGCGGCTGAACCAATTTACATTCCCACCAACAGTGTAGTGTGCAGGTTTCTCTTTTCTTCTCATACTCACTGATACTTGTTATTTCTTGTCTTTGTCAAGATAGCCACTCTGACAGGTATGAGGTGGTATCTCACTGTGGTTTTGATTTGCTAATCCCTGAGGATTAGTGATGTTGAGCACATTTTCCTGTACCTGTTAGCCATTTGCATGTCTTCTGTGGAAAAATGTCTATTCTGATCCTCTCCCATTTATGAATTGGGTTGGTTGGGGTTTTTTCCTATTGAGTCGTGTGAGTTCTTTGTATATTTTAGACATTAACTCCTTATCAGGTTTATGATTTGCAAATATTTTATTTCATTTGTAGTTTGCCTTTTCATTTTGTTGATGGTTTTCTTAGCCATGCAGAAATGTTTCAGTTTGATGTTGTCCCATTTGTGTATTTTTCCCTGTGTTTCCTTGGCTTTGTTGTCAACATTTCTTGTAAGATTTGTCTAGTGGTGATGCACTCCTTTAGCTTTGGCCTGTCTGGAAAACTTTATCTTTCCTTTGATTTTGAAGGACAAATTTGCCAGGTAGGGTATTCTTGATAGCGGGTTTTTTTTTTGTTTTTGTCTTTTTTTTTTCTTTCAGCACTTTGAATATATTGTGTTCCTCCCTTCTGGTCTGCACAATTTCTGCTGAAAAATCTGCTATTAGTCTTGTGAGAGTTCCCTTGTATGTAACAAGTTTTTCTCTTGCTACTTGTAAGATGTTCTCTTTGTTTTCAACTTTTGAGACTTCAATTTTAATGTGTCTTGGTGTGGATCTCTTGGTTCATCTGTTTTGAAACTCCCTGGACTTCCTAGATGTGGATGTCTGTTTCCTTCCCCATCTTAGGGGAGTTTTCAGCCGTTATTTCCTCAAATAAATTTTCTGCCCTCTTTTCCTTCTGGGACTTGTATAACATGAATGTTGGCCCATGTGATCTATCTTAAATTTAAGTCCCTTAAATTATCTTCACTATTTTTCATTCTTTGTTCTTTTTGCTCTAGTTGGGTAAGTTCTACTGCCCTGTGTTTGAATTCATGATCCTTTCTTGTGCTTCATCTAGTTTGCTATTGAATTCCTTTATTGTATTTTTCTGTTCTGTGATTGTGTTCTTCAGCTCCATGACTTCTGTTTGGTACTTTTAAAATATTTTCTTTCTCTTTGTTGAAATTCTCACTTTGTTCATGCATGTTTCTCCTGAACTTGTTAAGTATTATTATGACCATTATTTTGAGCTATTTGGTAAATCACCCATCTGTCTCATTGAAGTCTTTTCTGAGGTTTTATCTTGTTTCATTTGGGCCATATTCCTCTGTTTCTTTACTTTCCTCTCTGTGTTGGTTTTTATGCATTATATAAAACAGCCACCTCTCTCAGTCTGGAAGGAGAAGCCTCATGTAGGAAATGAGCCTTATCATTCAAGCCCACCTTAGCTCTTGCTTGGCTCTCAGAACTTTGTGTTTCTTCTAGTACTCTACTTCATCCTTAGTTACTCCCAGTAACTGGAGGTGTCACAAGACCTGTCAGGCTCCAAAGTGGATTTAGGCTGATTGGAAGCCAAATTCTCAGGCAGCCACTTTTAAAGTATGCAAATATACCTCTTTTAGGGGAACACTAGGAAATGGACATTTCTGTCTGTTCTATGTGCACGGAACCCTGGGATGATAGCCAGTTAAGAACTTTCTTTGTTTGCTGCCATCCTGTTGAACCCGTGAACCCAAGCCCCTCTACTCACCAGACTCAGGCCATCAAGGGATGTGCCTTTTGAGTGACAGCAACAGTTGTTCACACAAGATCCTTTCTTGGAGATGCCAGCATTTGGGAGCATGGCATAAGGAAGTTGAAGAGACCACCCACCCTACAAAGTCTCTGGAGAGGATTAGAGTTGGCCCTCGGATGTATGTTTAATTAGAAGCCTACTCCTCAGGCCACGGCTGTGAAGTTACACTGATAGGCCTCTCCCATAGTACGACTGAGCATTCCAGTCTGCTGTCTCTGCACTGGGGGTAGGTAGCTGGTTAAGAATGTTTTCCTGGTTTGTTATGGTCCTGTGGCACCTCCAACATAAACCTCATTTGCCACCAGAATCAGGTGCTCAAGAGACATCTCCTGGGTGGCAGCTGCAAAAACAAACAAAAAAACAAAAACAAAACAAAACAAAACAAAACTCAGGACACCAGACATGTGCATAAGCTTCTTTCCAGGAGATAGCAGTGACCTGGGGTGAGGCAGAGGACAGTGCAACGGTGGTGCCCACTAGCCTCTGTCTTTGGAGAGAACCCCTAGTCCTGTGTTACATTAGATGCCTGACCCTCAGACAGAAGCTCTAAGATAAGCAAAGAAGCCTTCTTTACAGAAAGGCTGGGCAGTTTTCAGTGGGTTGTCTCTGCGCTGGGCCCTGGGGTGTGGCCAGATAGTCTATGCAAACCCTTTATAACTGCTTCCCCTGCCCCTCTCCACAACTCACCACAGCCCTCAGGCCTGGGCTTCATGTCCACCCACTGGTTTGCATATCTTTTTCACTTCTGGTTCATGGAGATGTTTGTTTGGCTTTTAAGCCTGGCTATGTTTTTACTTTCTCTTTTTTGCATTTTATCCACTATTCTGTATTTTTGGAGTCAGGGAACTGTACCATGTAACCAGAAATCTCTCATATATATGGTTTTGAGTCTCCTGCCCCTCCTTTTTCCCTTAACTACATATGTACACCAGCAGTTGTTTTCAAAACATTATGTCCTGTTTATCAATGTCATTCAAATACTACTGAAGGAAACAAAATGACCATCTCATTCTTAGAGGTAGGTTTTTACACTTAAGAATATAGCCATTTATAAGCTGTGCTTTGAAAACATCATTTTATACTTCCAAGGAATTCTAGGCCTCAGTTACTATTTGCACCCCAAAATGGATTCTTAGTGCGGTATACCCTGGTGCATCCTGTTTGCTCTGCTCTGCATGTCCTGCTATTAACCAAGCTGGATTCCTTCTGTCAATGGACTCACTGCCTCCAAAGGAACTCTTTTCCCTTGCTGTAGAACATCTCCTCCCACCACCCATTGGAATCTCACTCGGTCTCAGATGCTCCCTCCTCCATGAAGCCTTCCCTCCTGACTGCAGGCAGAAATCCTTTCTCCCTCTTCAGAACTCACAACAAGTCTTACCACGCTTAGGACATTTATTACACACCCATTTGGATTATAATTATTTGTGGAAATACTTTGCACCTTTCAGTTCCTTCCCATCTGTGAGATTCTGTGATTCTAAGTATGAAAATAAATAGAGGCATGGTGGGGAAAATACCTTACTTTTACTTTCCCTGTGAGACTTTCATATCGAGCGTTCTCAGAAAAACAGGAAAACTTGTAAGAAAAAAAAATAGAATAACTTTTAAGTAAATGAAATATTCGTATCAGGGCCAGAAGAAGCAGGAATCTGGCAATGACTGATTATATGTTACTTCAAAGAGGTCAAAGGACTCCCACATACATTCTCAATTGTTTCTCATGGCAAGTTGCTGAAATAGAGCAGCTGGGGTTATCTCTGTTTTGGCCAGAAAACTCCAATGAAAAATATAATCAAGAAACATGACGATTTAAGTTCTGCTATTGCATGTAGGTGGTACAATAAAATAATCAGTGGTCAGACAGTCAAGAGAGTTATTATTTGAACTTGTAATACGATGATCTTGAGACCTTGGGTTTCTTTTTTTCTTTTAAAAAAGAATTTTTTTTTAATGGTTATTTATTTTTGAGAGACAGAGACAGAGTGCGAGTCGGGGAGGGGCAGAGAGAGAGGGAGACACAGAATTTGAAGCAGGCTCCAGGCTTTGAGCTGTCAGCACAGAGCCTGATTCAGGGCTCAAACTCACAAACTGTGAGATCGTGACCTGAGCTGAAGTTGGATGTTAAACTGACTGAGCCACCCAGGCACCCCTTTCTTTTTCTTCTTTTTCTTTTTCTTTTTCTTTTTCTTTTTCTTTTTCTTTTTCTTTTTCTTCTTCTTCTTTTTCTTCTCCTTCTCCTTCTCCTTCTCCTCCTTCTCCTTCTTCTCCTCTTTTCCTCCTCCTCCTCCTCTGTCTTCCTCTTCCTCTTCTTTTGACAGAGAGAGTGAGAGTGAGAGCAAGCATGAGGGAGGGGCAGAGAGAGGGGGAAGGAAAATCTTAAGCAGGCTCCACGTCCAGTGTGGAGCCCAACACGGGGCTCAGTCTCATGACTGTGAGATCATGACCTGAGCCGAAATCAAAAGTCAGATAATTAACTGACTGAGCCACCCAGGTGCACCTTGAGTCTTGGTTTTTTGGCCACAAAATGACTATGACTTCTAGGTCCAAACTCAAAAATTCATTATTTTACAAGGCACTTAATTTATAATTGAAAATGTCATGACATATTCTTTGATCTCCCTCTGAAGGACATTTGCATATCTGCCATTAAGGAAAAGGATATTGAAGCCAAGCTGACTCAGGTGATTGAAAACTGGACCAACCAGAACCTGAGTTTTGCCGCATTTAAGGGAAAGGGAGAGCTCCTTCTCAAAGGAACTGAATCAGGAGAAATTATCACCTTGATGGAGGATAGTTTAATGGTTTTAGGTTCCTTACTAAGCAACAGGTAATTTTATAGTTTGGTGGGGGAAGGTTTTAATTTGGTTTTTGGAATTATATAATACTAGGTGAAAGCCCAGTTTTACAGCTGTGGCATAATATAAGATTCTGACCTAAAATGCTCACTGTTGTCTGTTCTCACACAAGCTACCTATTTTCCCTAACAATCATGGCCTCTGTCTCTTCTTTATGGTACTCATCTCTCCTTCCTATTTTCCTGGTGGGCCCCATCATAATTACTTTCCCCCAAATAGGCAGCTTATCTCCTGAACATTTTGGCTCCCCACCATGATGATCTATTTTGTTTTCTTTCTCTTTCATTCCTCCAATCTGTCATCTTTGGCCTCCTTGGCTAGCCCTGCTCAAGTGTTCATCCAGTGGCCCAGGAGAAGTATCCTGGCAACACATTAAAGAACTGTTATCACTAGGGGCTTGTTACTTAAACACTTTATGCATCTTTTATCGTGAAAAGTGTCTCTTTATGTGCTGGGTTTACTGTGCCCTAAATGAAACAACCTGTCCATCTTTGCACTACTGTACCAGCTGGAAGGTGACTATGACCTTAAGTGCAGCTTTAGAAAATGGGAATCAGTCAGACTAAGTATACTGTCAGGTCTTAATCTGGGCATTAGCAACCTTTAATCCCCTAGCTGACTATGCAGTAATTCTCAACTGTTCTTCGCCATAATACTTCTAAGAAATATGCCACAACTTTGTCATTAGCAGAGGTCAGTGTCTAGGGTACATGGGAATTCCAACACCCCTTGTCCAGGTTGAGATCACTGGTTAATGAATGACATCCTGCATGACTTCTGGCCCCAAAGTCTGTCTTGTATTTGGATAACGTACTTAATTTCAAAGCTCCTAGTTCTAGGAGTTTCGTGTTGACTTGCTATGGTTAAGATCCTACTTATGTCTTCTGCTGTCAGGGAATATGAATAATCCTGGCACAGGTGACCATGGGATATTCAGTGGTTTCTGGACCTCATGGGATACTATGTCCACATGGATCACTGCTAATTTTACCATCCTAATTTCCTAAATGACTTCTTTCTTAGTTATTTTTTAAATGTGCTATTTATTTTTGGGGGGCAGGAGAGAGGAGGGCAGAGAGGGAAGATGACAGAGGATCCCAAGTAGGCTCTGCAGTGACAGCAGAGAGCCTGATGTGGGGCTTGAACTCACAAACCGTGAGATCATGACCTGAGCCAAAGTTGGACGCTTAACTGACTGAGCCACCCAGGCGCCCCCACTAAATGATGACTTCTTGGAAAAAGGCTGTGGAGTCATGTGAATAGTTCTGTGGCCAAAGAATTCAGGATTTGAGGCCTTTCTTAATTTCATACTTAACTTGCATTTAGCCTGATCAGTATAATATTTATAGCACTAATAAAATCAATGTTGAGGGAGTGGCTGCTGGGTCTCTAGGGTGACCTGGAAGTGACCTCAGAAAGAAATTGTATATTCCATGGGTGAGACTTAACTCCAGATATTGCCTGGATTGTGACACTTTCCTACTGGATTCCTGATTGGTCTATGGCACTCCCTATCGGTCTTGACAGGTTCCACCATGCAGAGTTGTGCAATGCAAGGGCCTGGCCATAGGACCGAAACTGGTTATGCTAGATTTTATTTCAAGTCTCCCATTTTCATGTTGGAAGTTACATGAAATATAACCATCAAATATGACTCTTTTTTTTTTCCTCTGTGCAGGACTATTTTGGGCCTCAAATATCTAGTTGCTTCAACCCCTTGAGGTTCCCATCCATACCATCTTGGTCTGCATGTTTTAATTTTGAAGATTGCTTTTAGCATATTGACTGCCTTTCAGCTCCAGAACAATGGTCAGACGGACAGTAAATGGGTGTTGATAAAAATGCCTGTTACTATCTGAATAGCTCACCTATCTCCTTGGGGCAATTTTTGTGCAACTCACTTTATACCTCCATGTATAACATAGACTTCTAGAGAAGTTATGGGTTGCACTCACCCATCAGGCCCCATTCAGACCCAGAAGACCCGCTTCAGACCCAGAAGAACCCCCTTCTGTATGTGAGCAACCTGTCCTGGATCAAGACAAGTTTTAAGAACCTTGTATTGACAATCACCAGAAAATGCCACTATACCATATCGAAACCACTTGTCATTGCCACAAACTAAAATTGGCTTCTTAATCCAACTGTAGGCAGTTGGGTCCTTACCCAGTATCTTCCCATCACTTCTTGCATGACATCCATTGTGTTTCTTGTCTTTTTTGGTTGTGCCCAGCTTTCTGGACACCTTGAATTCTCATGAATCCTTTTCTAGCCCTGATGTTGAGAAAGCAGGAAGCATGCTATTTGGGGGCAGCTATTCTAGATCTCTAATACCATACAATCTAGGCCCAGTGCCTGGTGAAACCAGCAGTCTTTGGATGAGAAAAGCAGCACCTGTAAATGGACATCAACCCTCAATCTTGACATTGGCCTTGTGGTACTAGTTTCATGGACCAGTAACAGTGCCCTAAGTGTTATTCTCGCAGACCATGCTTACTTCGATTTGGTTCACCAAAGTCTTGTAAAAACACCTTATTCCTTGCCTTCCCTTTACTCCCAGAAACAACAAGCACAGTTCCTTTGCTGGACCTCTGTCACAAAACTCAGTCCATTTTCCTAGTCTATGACTAATATGTGGAAACAGGTAAAATCACTATAATTATATGAGTTTTACTCCTAGAAAAGCAAGTATCTCATTAGCTGTGTGAAAATTATTAGGAACTGCCTTTTAAGGAAAAAAAATGTTCATTTCCAAAGGAATGTTTCTCCTGTAACTTTGTTAGGCCATGTTATTTTCTGAATCATATATCCTTAAAATATAGTGTTTTTTCCATTTTCACTTTTTAGATATAATGCTCCATTTAAAAAAACCATCCAGAATTGGGTGTATAAATTGTCCACTTCCTCAGATATAATTGAAGAGTGGCTAGTAGTCCAGAACCTTTGGGTTTATCTTGAAGCTGTCTTTGTGGGTGGAGATATTGCCAAACAGCTACCTCAGGTAAATATGGTTTTTGTATGGTGGGAATGCAAACTGGTGCAGCCGCTCTGGAAAACAGTGTGGAGGTTCCTCAAAAAATTAAAAATAGACCTACCCTATGACCCCGCAGTAGCACTGCTAGGAATTTACCAAGGGATACAGGAGTACTGATGCATAGGGGCACTTGTACCCCAATGTTTTTTTTTTTTTTTTTTTTTTTTTTTAATTTTATTTTATTTTTTAATATATGAAATTTACTGTCAAATTGGTTTCCATACAACACCCAGTGCTCATCCCAAAAGGTGCCCTCCTCAATACCCATCACCCACCCTGCCCTCCCTCCCACCCTGCCCTCCCTCCCACCCCCCATCAACCCTCAGTTTGTTCTCAGTTTTTAACAGTCTCTAATGCTTTGGCTCTCTCCCACTCTAACCTCTTTTTTTTTTTTTTTTTTTTTTTTCCTTCCCCTCCCCCATGGGTTTCTGTTATGTTTCTCAGGATCCACATAAGAGTGAAACCATATGGTATCTGTCTTTCTCTGTATGGCTTATTTCACTTAGTATCACACTCTCCAGTTCCATCCATGTTGCTACAAAAGGCCATATTTCATTTTTTCTCATTGCCACGTAGTATTCCATTGTGTATATAAACCACAATTTCTTTATCCATTCATCAGTTGATGGACTGTACCCCAATGTTTATAGCAGCACTCTCAACAATAGCCAAATTATGGAAAGAGCCTAAATGTCCATCAACTGATGAATGGTTAAAGAAATTGTGGTTTATATACACAATGGAGTACTACGTGGCAATGAGAAAGAATGAAATATGTCCCTTTGTAGCAACGTGGATGGAACTGGAGAGTGTTATGCTAAGTGAAATAACCATACAGAGAAAGACAGATACCATATGTGTTCACTCTTATGTGGATCCTGAGAAACTTAACAGGAACCCATGGAGGAGGGGAAGGGAAAAAAAAAAAAAAAAAGAGGTTAGAGTGGAAGAGAGCCAAAGTGTAAGAGACTCTTAAAAACTGAGAACAAACTGAGGGTTGATGGGGGGTGGGAGGGAGGGGAGGGTGGGTGATGGGTATTGAGGAGGGCACCTTTTGGGATGAGCACTGGGTGTTGTATGGAACCCAGTTTGACAATAAATTTCATATATTAAAAAAATATATATATATGGTTTTTGTAACTACTGATAGAATGATTTGTGTTGTGTGTATGTCTCTGGAGAAGTCTTTATAAAGCCATATGGTCCTGTCTTGATTTATTTATTCATTTATTTATCAATTTTTTAACGTTTATTTAGTTTTGAGAGAGAGAGAGAAAGAAGGGAGTGGGGGAGGGGCAGAGAGAGAGGGAGACACAGAATTGAAAACAGGCTCCAGGCTCCCAGCTGTCAGCCCAGAGCCCGACACAGGGCTCAAACTCATTAACTGTGAGATCAGGACCTGAGCCGAAGTCGGCCACTTAACCGATTGATCCACCTAGGTGCCACCTTATTAAAACCTTATTTAAACCGGGGTTGGCAATCTGTGGTCCACTCACCTGTTTGTAGAAATAAGTTTCATTGGAACACAGCCATATCTATTCATTTATGTTCTGTCTGTGGCTGCTCTAGCATTGCAACAGGAGAGTTCAGTAGTTGTAACAGAGACTATATGGCCTGCAAAGTAAAATATTTACTGTCTGGCCCCTTTACAAAATAAGTTTTCAAAATGTGCTGATTTTTTATTTACATTAAAAGAAAAAAAGAAAATCACATATTTTCAAATCCCCAGGTTATCTGAGGATATCAGGTACCTTCAATATGGTACTACTACATTTAATTTTTTTTTAATGTTTATTTATTTATTTTTGAGAGAAAGAGAGAGAGGGAGAGAGAGCAGGAGAGGAAGAGAGAAAGAGGGAGACAGAATCCCAAGCAGACTCCATGCTGTCAGCACCGAGCCTGATGTAGGGCTCAAACCCACAAACTGTGAGATCATCACCTGAGCTGAAACCAAGAGTTTAACCGACTTAGCCACCCAGGCACCCCTCAAATATGGTACTGTTGGATTATAGTAGTTCATCTCCTCCAAGAGGTGACTTTATAGTATTCGTCTGAGAGTAGAATTAAAATTAATCTGTATTGCATAAACAAAAATTAACTATCATTAAGTCGACTAATAGTAGATCAGACACATACCACGGGGCAAGGAAATTTAGCTTTCTGAGCCCTTAACAAAATATTTAAAACAGCTTTACTCTGCGGCCTTTGAAATAAGTAAACTTATTAATAAATTTATTCTATGAAGGTAGAATCCCTCTTATAAAATTAAGCCTGCTCTTCTTAAATTTCCATAACTATAGGCTCTATATAAATTAAAAATCAAGGTTAAAAGGGTTTCAAAAATAGCTCATTTCTCATTGTAACATTGTTTTAAACATAATTCTTTTCTTTCTTAACCAGAAAGTTGCAGTGTTTTAAAAGATACCTTTAAAAGTTTTTAAAACAGGCAAGATTATGCCATTCCTAGAGGCGTTTTTGCAATTGAATGCAAAGCTTAATATCATCCATAGTAAATAGAAAAATTTCATTAGCAAAAATGTAAATGAGGCTTTGTTTTGGGTTTTTACTTTCTTTTTTTCTGCCCCCCCCCCCTCCCCCGGGTCCTTTTGAGCTGTAATTATTCAAAAGATCTTGAGATCAAGTTATTGTCATGCTTCTTCAGTTTGCTCATCAAACCAAGCACCTGGGGTGCTGGAAGACTAGATTTGAGCTTTAAGTCGATAGCTCTGTAAATTAATCGTGTGGCATTTTGAAAATGTATTAAATGTAAGAAAACAAATAAGTGATAAGCCCCATTGTGACAAAGCAGTATTTCAATAAGCAGTTTTATGACTCTGGGTTTTTGTTTTTCAGAATTAATTGAGGTGAAAAAAAATGCTCCTTTAAATTATGTAGACTGAGGACTAATAGAAGCGTGTCTGAGGAACTAGAGGCTATTCCAAAGCGAAGACTTTGCTTTTATTCAAATGCTCATTTTCACTGACTGTTTTTAGGAAGCCAAGCGTTTTCAGAATATTGACAAGTCATGGATAAAGATAATGCAGCGAGCTCATGAGAACCCCAATGTGATCAGTTGCTGTGTTGGAGATGAAACCATGGGGCAACTTTTACCTCATTTGCACGAACAGTTGGAAGTATGTCAGAAGTCACTCACGGGGTAAGAACCACAGTTTTAAGTCTCCTATCATTTTATATGTGATGGCATTTTATCCCAAACAAGTAAATAAAACTGACGGCATTTCTGGCTTGGTAGGGATGGCTGAAGTGGCTGCAGGAATTTAACATAGCCTTAATTTTTCTGCAAAACAAGACACCATCAATTTGGGGGTCCATGAGTGAAGGCATTGGATTAGTTTTATAGGGCTGCTGTGACAAATGCCCACCAACTGGGCGTTAAAACATCACACACCTATTTTCTCACATTTCGGGAGGCAAGAAATCTGAAATCAGTGTCAGCCAGCACCTTCTGAAGGTGCTGAGGGAGAATGTTTCCTTGCCTCTTGGAGCTTCTGGTGCCTCTAGGAGTTCCTTGGCTTGCGGCCACATGACTCAAACCTCTCAGCCTTCCCCTCTTTTTCCTGTGTGTGTCTTATGAGGACTCTTGTAATTGGATTTAGGACTCCTGTGGATAATACACGATTTTCTCTTCTTGAAATGCTTAACTTCAATACATCTACAAAGACCCTTTTTCCAAATGAGGCCACATCCACTGGTTCCAGGGAATAGGATGTGGGCCTGTCTTCTGAGGATCTGCCATTCAACCCACTACAGTCATGGAATATAGATGTGCACGAAGAGAACCAGACAAATTTACAGATAATTTCCTTAAAGGACAGTTCATTCTCAATTTCTGCTTGAAATAGAGTTGTAGTATTGATATGCCCCGATTCGAGAGACCCCCCCAAAACAAACCACCAGAGTTCAGAGTCAAAGCCAAGCGGCAAGGGTCGTTTATTGCAGGTTCGAACCCGGTCCTCCGCGCACTCGTTGCCAGTGACGCTAAGAGGCCCCGAGCAAGGATCTTACAGCTTCTTTTATAGACAGGCACAAACAAGTTAGGGATTTTTTTTGAGGTTACAGAGCTGTTATAGGTTGACATTTAAATTTGAACGCTCAGCAGAACTTGATTGGTTCCCGCCTTTATGTCAGACTACGACCGGGCGCGCCCTGGCTGGATTCGGGAACGGCGGGGGAGGGGAAAGATCTTTTCTTTGCAGTTGTGAGTACACCTGGTAATTTTTCTCTTAGCCTCTCAGTATATCTTAGTTTTTCCAAGTTTATGCCCCTGTCCTGACTTCATGGTTAGTTGGTCCCCCTTTAACTCTTCCAGTGCCCAGGTTTGGAGATAATCATGTGTTCATCATGGGTTTAAACCATGAAGTTCGCGATACTCCTAGAAAGGTCACAGGAGGGCTCTTGAGGAAGAAGACCATAGGTCTTGCTCTGAATCCCTGTCTTGCTTTTCCAAGTGCCACTCATGACAGACCACGGACTTTGGTTCTAACCAAACATTTCAGAGGCAAATGGGAAATGACTATAGATGTTTGCTGTTATCTTACTGAAGATGTTAGGGATTGTGTCTTGGCTAAAAACCCAAAAATTATTAATTCAGGAAAAGCCGTTTGGTAACATGACTTTATTTACAGGTATTTGGAGAAGAAGAGATTACTGTTTCCAAGATTCTTCTTTGTGTCCGATCCAGTTCTCCTGGAAATTCTGGGACAAGCCAGTGATTCCCACACCATACAGGTATAATCTTAATATCTGTTACCTAAATTGCTTTTTTACACAGCATACATAATTAATAATAAAAATGAAGTTAGAAATTTAATAGCACAGGGAGGAGAGTATTAAAGATTATGTTAAGTATAAAATGTCCTAGTTTCTGTGTGTTCTGAACTCATCGACCTGAAGCAAGAGTCACTGATTATGCAACTCACCAGCTGAGTGGCCTTAGCCAGCTTCTTAATTTTCCTGTGCCTCAGTTTCCTCATCTGTAAAATAGGGATATTAATGGTTTCCGCTTCATAGGATTGTCATTAGGATTACATGAGATCACGCACTGGAATGTAGCTGACACATAGTATGTGCTCACTAAATGTAATTCATTTCTGTATTGTAGTCTAAATATTCTCAGATCAAGTAGGGATTGTGGTTTGGAATTGTCCATATCCAAGTGCTTCTCAAGTGCTTTTAGCCATTTCCAAGGGCAGTACTTCCAGGAGGCAGAGAGAAACTATGAAAAACCGGATATGGGAGGCACTGAAACACCCCTATCCCAGAGCCTTGCCGAGTTTGGCAATCTGGGAGGCCACTACGAGGGACTTCCTTGGTGGTTTCTAGGGAGCTGTGGGGATGAGAAGAGAAGGAGGGAAGTAAAAGCTGTGGAAGGCAGAGGGAGAGCCAAGAGACAGGCAGGACAGAGCTGTCTGTGGGAGGGAAGGAGGCGGGGACCACATGGTTCAGTCTCCATGTGGAGGAAGGTCACAGTCTTAGTCCAACCAACCCAGTGGAACAAGGGCATTTGCAGGAAACATGCTGTAGGGCTGGATTTTTAAAAGTGGGTCTCAAAGTCAATCAGCTGCCAAAGCCGTGTTGTGTGTGTTTGTTTCTGTCTTTGTTGGCACAATGAAGTGAATTCTTAATCTCTTACAAAGAAAACACATATTAAGGGTTTTAAAAACAACTCAGTGGCTTTTGTGTTTAGCCTCATGTGTGTTGTTCTGGCTCTGTCTTGTGCTTCTTACAGCCACATCTCCCTGCAGTATCCGACAACATAAACGAGGTGACGTTTCATGCGAAAGACTACGATCGTATCCTGGCCGTCATATCAAGAGAAGGAGAAAAAATTATTGTAATTTAACTTGGGTTAAAGTTTTCTTACTAGGATTTCTTTAAAAATGTAGGTCGAGGAGATTGCGATTCTCCTGTGAAAAACAGAGAGTGGGGGAGGGGTGGGCCTGGGTTCTAGTTCTCTTGCCCTGGCTTGGTTGCAAACAAGTCTGGGTAAGTCACTGACTTCTCTGAGACTTGTTCTATCATTAATTAATTATTAATTTTATATTAAAAAAACACTTTTTTTTAATGTTTATTTTTGAGAGAGATAGAGACAGAATGCAAGTGGGTTGGGGCAGGGAGAGGGAGGCACAGAATCTGAAGCAGTCTCCAGGGCTCTGTGCTGTCAGCACAGAGCCTGACGCAGGGCTCGAACTCACGAGCTGTGAGATCATGACCTGAGCCGAAGTTGGACGCTCAACCAACTGAGCCACCCAGGCACCCCTAATTTTGTATTTTAGAGAGAGAGCGTGAGTGGGGGAGAGGGGCAGAGGGAGAGAGAAAGAATCCTAAGCAGGTTCCACACTCAGCACGGAGCCTGATGTGGGGCTCAATCCCACAACCCTGGGATCATGATCTGAGCCGAAATCAAGAATCTGATGCTCAACTGACTGAGCCACCCAGGCACCCCTACAATGAAAACTTTAGACCAGACCATTTTCTTCCACCTACAGTATTAGTTGGTTTTTCTCATGTCTTAAATATTTTGTGTAAAATTATTTGCTTTGTGTTGAGGTACTGTGATTTATCAAGTGAAGTGTGACATTGGTAAAAATAGGAAATTATTATCAATTTGTAATGTATCTGTAATGTGTCTTTTTAGTTGGATAATCCTGTTATGGCCAAAGGTCCTGTAGAGATTTGGCTTATGGATTTGTTAAAAATGCAGATGTCGTCACTGCATAATATAATCAGGTCTGCATTCTACCAAATCAGCGATTCAGGGTTTCAACTCTTACCTTTTCTCAATCACTTTCCAGCACAGGTGAGAATATATAATGTTTAAATAATGGAAATAAGGGGGAAAGATACACAGGAAGCAGTTGGCCTTGATGGTGTAGCAGCTGTTGGTAGCCTTGAACTAGCTGGGGAGGCCTTCCCACCCCCCACTGCCAACCACCTGCTTGTCCACCTACATTATTCTAGGCCATCTCATCCCATTCGCTGGAAGAGGATTTGCCACTGTTCTTTGATCACTAAGGATAACACTAAAACTAAACTCACAAATGGAAAATTTCATCTCATATACAAAACACACACATGTGTACATAAAAGACACCTATCTATACCCATCTGTGTATGGATTTGGTGGCATATTTTCCATGTAGCTATGTATGGATAGATATAGATACAGATATAGATAGAAATATGGATATAGATAAGAACGAGCATATCTTGTCCTGAAACAAAATCCATCTTGCCTTTTTTTTTTTTTTTCCCTTCCAGTGATTACAAATTGTCATAATCTGTTAAAGGAGGCCTTGTCATGCAGCTAGCTTCCTAACAGGAGCGGACCTTCAAGAGGCTGGCGTTTGAGCAGGTGTTCTCTTGAACAGCTCTCATGTCCAGTGGCTTTTAGGAATGCACCCTACTGTGCCACGTGTTATTAAAACTGAATACAGAAAAGGAAGAGCCAACAGTTTCATTCAGATTTCAGCCAAAATAAATGAAAAGTGATGCTTTGTGATCTGGGTCAGAGAGAGTGTGGGATAGGAAGCAAGAGATATCCAAGGAAAATACACGCAGTTTTGACCCTAACTATACTTCTTCTCCAACCGCTCCTCGCGGCCGACCTCCAAGTCCCGACTTCATGCACACACAGCGGGGAGGGCTGAAATGATAGAAAATTATTTATTCAAATGACACAAGTATGGCTATAGAACAACCTTTACTGGAGAGAATATGTTGATATTGTATTTAATATTTTTGTATCGTGCAGTATCCTTGGCAAATTTTATATTCTTATCAGCTTTATTAGCTTTGTGATGAAGCTTTATAAAATACTTTATTTGGTAAAGTGAGAAAGATAGCCCCTTAGACCAAATCGGCACGCTTTCTCTCTCCCAGAAAAGCTTGTATAATCTGAAGGAGAGACTCAGTCTAGATTAGACAGAGAAGCTAGCACCATGTGGAAAACTGAAAGCGAGGTCAGAGTGGGAGTGAGGTTGAACAGGATACAGCAGGAAAGTTGACTAGCTCTAAAAGGTGACATTTTAAACAATTTTAGGTTAAAATCTTAACAACGTAATGGGCAAATTTCAGTTATTTGGAAAAAATGCTTTCAAGAGTAATGAAGATATATATTCATCCAATGTATATTCTACCCATAATATTTATTCAATATATACATTGCTTGTTTCTACCAGCTGCAAACGATGACTTCATATTTTAGTGTATTCCCTTCTAGCAGTTTTAACGTGCTTCTGACAGGCAGCGAGTGACGTTGAAGAGAATGAGCATTCTTGTTTTGTTTTTATTTTAATGAGACATCCTCCAGTTTTCACCATGAAATCTTCTGCCTTCTTAAACTGAGTACAAACCGTAATTTAAACTTTTCTAGGTGACTCAGGATAGTCATTTTAAAGATTAGTTTTTAGAATCTACCCCTAAGCAGTGATTTCTCAGAGATTGCGGGTCTGTGTCTTTAAATCACACAGCCTTACACTGTGGGTTTTTGGTTTGTTTGTTTTTTGCCTTTCCTGTCTCATGCCATCTTCTGCTGCTGCCAGAGTCAGAACTGTCTTGTTGCTGGGAACTTCCTGAGATGGGGTATTTCCTCTACATCGGGTTGCTCACCTCACCCGGGGGGCCTTCATTTATCTTTACCTGCAGACCACAGGGTTGGCCGCTGCTTTTGGCAGAAAGCATTTTGAAGTCTTGAGGAGGCGGGGATAAGGAAAGGGTTTTATTCCTGCCTTACCCACACTGAATGCCATGCCCAACAGTGTCCACATGCCGCTCACTCTGCTCCCAGTCCTCCGCCAGATGTGGGGTTCCCTTTGGTCCAAATGATCTCGGATCTGTGGCTTGACTCTGCAGATGAACAAAAGCTCCTAAAGGGACACCTTTTGCAGCAAGGAGGGCATGTTTGTTTTGACGATTTTACACCTTTCCTGGGGTGGAGATTGTAGGCAAGGTGATAGTCACAATTTTCTTATGCCCTCATCAGGAGAAAAAGAATAAACTTCCCCCCTTCTCATTCTCTCTCTCTCTCTCTCTCCTTTAGATAAATATATATAGAAAGAAGTCAATTTAGGTAAAGTTATAGATGATAGATCAGGAAAGAAAAAGAAAGAAAGAAAGAAAGAAAGAAAGAAAGAAAGAAAGAAAGAAAGAGAAAGAAACAAAGAAAGAAAGAAAGAAAGAAAGAAAGAAAGAAAGAAAGAAAGATTAAGTAGATTAGATAGATCAGGAAAGGAGAGAGTCAGCATACCGTTTCTAGAAATTGCAAAGAGACTTTTGGGAAACCCTGCTAAAGAAAAATACACAACAACAAGTCTAGAAATTCTGTTTGCTTTTCTTGAGAAAGAAAAATGATCATAGGAGCTATTGGGTGGTCTCGGGCCCTCTATAGAAAAATTTGCTAAGCATCCTTCATAAAACATATACAGCTTCATATATGGTAGCCATTGTTTTAATTATTACTTATCTCTCAGCATTAAAATAATTAAATATCAATAGTTGGAACTTGGAGTGTTTATTTTTCCCCTTTTGGGAGTGGAGAAATGCATGTCTCTTTTTAGTTTAAAATGAGTAAAACCTCGTTTGCCTTCCTATGGACGACCACCAAATTTTATTGCAGATGTGCTTTGAATATTTGGCAAATTTACTTATTATTTTTCCTCTGGATGCATAGGTGGGGCTTCTGGGAATTCAGATGTTGTGGACACATGATTCAGAAGAGGCTTTACATAATGCAAAAGATGACAGGAAAATCATGCAGGTGACCAATCAGAAATTTTTGGATATTCTGAATATTCTCATCAGTCAGACAACACATGACCTAAGCAAGTTTGACAGAGTGAAGTTTGAAACTCTGATAACCATCCATGTGCACCAGAGAGATATTTTTGATGACTTGGTAAAGTATCTTTGTTTTTTAAAGTGATTCAGTGTACTAATTAATAGTTCAGTGCTCCTAATAATGAACAATTAGTATTATATATATTCCCTAACTTGTGTGAACTTTCCGTCTACTTGGTCCTTTTCCACAACTGTCTTTCTATATACCATGTCTACAAATACGTATATTTGTGGTTTAAACAACCTTATGTGTATACTCACATTTGGCATTGTGAAAGTCTGGAACCAACTGATGTGAGGTGAACTAACTACTCGTTCTGTTACACCAAATAACCAGGGGCATGGTACAATTTAGGTAGGATTGGTCATGAATCATTTGCTCCATTAAGAAAGAAGTCTTGATCAAAGAGAATCAAGCTTCAGAAAAGTTTCATGGATATTTGTCTGATTAACAGTGTCCAACAGGGCATCATGGGCTTGATGTGGACAAGGTTCTGTAGGGTAAGAGTAGGTGGGGTGGTATTTGAATTCCCTTCAGAAACAGGACTCTAACCAGCGGCCTTGAGCAAGACGGAGAGAAGTTCTCCGGAAGCAGTGGTTATCATTGTAGGGTAGGGGCCTATGTGCCACCATTTGATATACCGCCATTTGACTATCTTTGTCTTTAACTACTGTTGCTTTATTTGATTTGATTTGATTCATCTTAAAGGTATCTCTTTTCTTCACCAGAGACGTGTAATTCATGCAACTTGGGGTTCTTTTTTACAGAATATGGTCACAGACTACTTGTTTCAAGCTTGTGTCAAAAGTTCTGATCAGATAGGTAATATTTATGGAAGGCTGAGAAGGACATGCAGTCCGTTTATTCCCCTGGAATCTAGATCCTCACTTCTCAAAAGTATTACATACCAACCAGTTGCATTAGCATCTCCTGTGAGCTGGTTAGAAAAGCAGAATCTCCAGTCCCCTCCCCCACCCCACCCTCTACTTAATCATAATCTGCATTTCAAAATTCCCAGGTGATTGATATGCATGTTAAAGTTGAGCAAACACTGCTCTAGGGTTTGTCTGGATCTTCCAGTCAAGCTAATCATCAGAGAGCTGCATACTCAGACCATATTTCTTTGGCCTTCTACAGATTTGCTTTCACCAAATTGCAGTTACTGTCACACTTTGACTTTGTTTATTTGAAGTCCACCTCAAGAACTCCTATGGAATCCATTACTGTATCTGCTAAAGGCGTGCCATTTAGGGTGTTATCTGTACATCCCTCGCGGACTCTTAAAGCTGAAATCCCACAGAAGAAATTTCTTTTAAATTTAAGTGCTGAGCAAAGTTTTACTTTACATGCAGAATGGAGTTTTAAAAAGAAAAAAACCCATACACAGTTAAAGCCACGAAACTGTTTTCTTTTTGTCTTAACTACTGTTGAACTCATGGTCCCTCTGCATCCCAAGTAAAATGAGATCTCATGGCCAGCGTGTTTGCATTTTATTTTTCCGTGTGTGATGCTTAGAACAGCCTGGTATATGGTAAGAACTCAACAAATAGTAGCTATTCTTTCTTCTTCATCTTCTGTTGCCTCCTCACCATCTTCATGGATTACTGAGACTAGCTAGTTAGTTGATGGCCTCTCCATGGCTGCAGGTCCTGTGTTGGGGAACAGAGTCCCCAGGGATGGCACTGGATCATGTCACCTGACAGTTGCACTTTAAGGTGATGAATCCAAACTGTGATTTCTGCTGGAAACCAGAATTCTTAGCTGCAGGGGGAAAGCAAGGTCATCACAAACAATGAAACAATGACAAAAAGCAAGACTGTTAAATAGGGTGGAGACTTGATTAGTTGGAGATCAGGTACATTGCAGGGTTGCCAAAGGTCAAGACGAATGACCTGGAAGAGGGACCGAGTTTAAGAGCAGTGAAGGGGATCATTTGCCTCTTTCCTGTGTTGATTCTCCTGAGTGGGCAGGACCAAGTTTTCTCCAAGGTTGTCCATGGAAAATCATGAAGCACCTGAGAACGTGGTTGTGGCAGGATGTTATTCTTAAATGTGCTTCCCTGGTTTCTATCACTTGCATGTATGGCTGTGGGGAGCCCAGTACCTCGTGCCCATAGGGGTAGACTGATGATCCGGCAGGTTGGTTGGTTTGGCCACAGTGCTGGTGGAGGAAGGCACTTGTGCATATATGACTGTGTATCTTCCTGCTTAATCCCCTCAGTGGCTTCCCTTTGCCATGAGAACACTGCCCAACCCTGTTTCCGTGTCCCATGAAGCCTCAACTCTTTCTCTCTCTCAAGACTCCTGGATGCCTCAGCTGTGCTGAACTTCTTTGAGTTCCTTGAACATGCAGCCAGGTCTCCTGGGTCTTTGCCTAAAACATTGTGCCTTCTTTTTTAAAATTTGCTTTCATTTTATTTCCCTTGGTAATTCCTACTATTTTTCCAGGTTTTAGTTTGAATATTTCTTTCTCCAAGTATCCCTCTCAGCCTCCCCTAGACTACGTTAGGTCCTCTTGCTACACATTTCCATGAATCCTGAATTTCTTTTCATATTTTATTCCAATTATTTGTTTATCTGTTTATCTGTTTGTCTTTTGTCTTTTTTTGATCCGCTTCAGAAGACAAGAACCATTGTCTGTCTTTGTTCACCGAGCACAGTGTCGGGCCTAAGGAGGGACTCTATAGATATATGTTAAATAAATGAACCAGTTCATGAATGAGTGAATAAAAACTGCCTATATGCTTGTGTTTTGTGCTATTGCAATTCAGTATGTAATCTCTTTGTATTTCATGTTTTTAAGGTAAAAATGCATATCAAATCAGTTACTGATTTTGAATGGCTAAAACAGAGTAGATTTTATTTTAAGGAAGACTTGGATCAAACTGTAGTGTCTATTACAGATGTGGATTTTATTTACCAAAATGAATTTCTGGGATGCACTGATCGTCTTGTTATCACTCCATTAACAGATAGGTAGGAACTGAGTTTTTGTTATTCCATTAAAAAAATTCTTTTTAATGTTTATTTATTTTGAGAGAGAGAGAGAGAGAGAGAGAGAGAGAGAGAGAGAGAAAGAGAGAACATGAAGAGGGGAGGGGCACAGAGAGAGAGGGAGAGACAGAATCCCAAGCAGGCTCCACGCTGTCAGTGCAGAGCCCAATGTGGGGCTCGAACTCATGAACTGTGAGATCATGACCAAGAGTCTGATGCTTAACTGACTGAGCCACCCAGGCGCGCCTTGTTATTCCATTTTGTAATTAAATGATGTACTTAAAATTGTTTTAAAATTGCATCTGAGAGGTGCCTGGGTGGCTTAATCTGTTGAGCATCTGACTCTTGCTTTGGGCTCAGCTCATGATCTTATATTGAGCCCCACATTGGACTCTGCACTGAGTGTGGAGCCTGCTTAAGATTCTCTCTCTCTCTCTCTCTCTCTCTCTCTCTCTCTCTCTCTCTTCCTTTTCCCCTCTCTCTGACTCGTGTGCTCTCTCTAAAACAAAACAAAACAAAACAAAACAAAACAAAACAAAACAAAAAAAAACGTTGCATTTGAAATATTAACAAAAGCATATTGCTGTCAGGTTAGGTCCATGCTAGCTCATCAAAGTCAGTCTACCAATGAAATAACCATAGCTGTTACTTAAACGTACATGTACATTAAGTTTTTGTGAAGTAAAAAAGATACAAGAATGAAAGCAAGTTAGAATGCTGACTAAGAGAGTAATGTAGTAATGAATGACAGCAAGCTGGAAGAACCTCTCTGGCATCATAAAAGAAGTCATTAGAATTGTAAAGAAGGAAGGGACCTTGGAGATGATGTAATTTGGCCTCCTGGTTTTCCAAGTGTGGAGATAGATGCCTAAAGTGAAGGTCCTTGGCCAGGTACAAATAATCAGCCAATGGCCGATCTCCTCAGAGTTCTTTCTTTCCAATGTGTGACACCAGACAAAACTGGGCCTTATTCATCTCTGCATATCCTCCAACACCCAGTTCAATACGCTGTGCATAGAACATGCTCAATAAGGGGTCGCCTGGGGGGCTCAGTTGGTTAAGCATCCGACTTCGGCTCAGGTCATGATCTCACAGCTCCTGAGTTCAAGCCTGCCGTCAGGCTCTGTGCTGACAGCTAGGAGCCTGGAACCTGCTTCGGATTCTGTGTCTCCCTGTCTCTGGCCCTCCTCTGCTTGTGGGCCCACACACACTCTCTCTCTCTCTCTCTCTCAAGAATAAATAAACATTAAAAAATTAAAAAAAAAGAAGATGCTCAATCAGTATTTGTAGAATTGACTTGGGTCATAGAACAGTTAATTCTGCGGTTACTTTAAATAGGGCTGCATGATAATGACACAGATTACATCTTTACTGTCCTCTTGATTCACCCAACCCCCTTCTATATGCCCAGTGCCCTTGTAGCATAAACTTGTCAATGTGTTTCCTCTTCCACCAAGCTCCACTCAGTTTTACTTAGATCTGGAACAAATATAACTGAAGCTGCATCATAGGTACAAGTAGATTCATTATATTATTCTTTACACTTACCTAAAAGAGTGAAACATTTCGTAGTAAGATGATTTATTTGCCACGGTGTGCTGGAGTTGACTTGTACCAGCTTGTGAGAGTCAACTGTGTGCATCTCTTCCTAAGTTTGTGGGATCACATTGGTAGCTTGTCATTGGCCCTGGTGGAAGTATTCGTACCACAGAAATCAGCAAACATGAGAATCAGATTGATTTATTTTTTTCCTGGAGTTGTTCAATATCCGCCAGTATAGCACTGCTTATTTGGTCCTCTGCCTCACGATTTATCCTGACCACAGTAGAAGGAAGGCCTAAAAGTTTTTTGTTTTTTTTTTTAAGTTTATTTATTTATTTTGAGAGATAGAGAGAGAGAGAGAGCACACGAGTGTGGAAGGGGCAGAGAAAGGGAGAGAGAGAGAGAATCCCAAGCAGGCTTTGCATCGTCAGTACAGAGCCTGATGCAGGGCTCAAACTCAGGCCCCGTGAGATCATGACCTGAGCTGAAGTTGGAAGCTTAATGAACTGGGCCATCCAGGTACCCCAGGCCTGAAGATTTTAAGTCAGGGTTGAGGAGTTTAAAAAGTTTGTCTCAGGGGTGCCTGGGTAGCTCAGTCAGTTGAGTGGCCGACTCTTGATTTTGGCTCAGGTCATGATCTCACAGTTCATGGGATCACCAGCCCCACATTGGGCTGGGCTCTGCACTGACAACATGGAACCCACTTGGGATTCTCTCTCTCCCTCCCTTTCTCCCTTTCTGCCCCTCCCCCACTCATGCATGCACACATGCTCTTTCTGTCTCTCAAAATAAATAAAATAAAATAATAAAAAAGGAAAGTTTGTCCCAAGAAATGTTTAAAAAATTTTTTTTTAACATTTATTTATTTTTGAGAGACAGAGAGCACAAGTGGGGGAGGGGCAGAGAGAGAAGGAGACACAGAATCCCAAGCAGGCTCCAGGCTCTGAACTGTTAGCACAGAGCCCCACGAACCGTGAGATTGTGTCGTGAGCTGAAGTCAGATGCTTAACTGACTGAGCTACCCAGGCACCCCTGTCCTAAAAAATGTTTGTAATCACTGCACTACTTTTAATGGATATCAAGTACTCCAGCCTTGTTTGGTTGACTCTTTTAAGTGGGGGGCTCAAATTCTAAAATAAATAGGCCCATTCCAGTCACATTCGACTTCGACTTGTGCCTACTGTAACAATGTATTATCCCGTACTCATGGTGCTTTATCTGATTCACGTCTGCAGGTGCTATATCACTTTAGCCCAGGCTTTGGGAATGAACATGGGAGGAGCTCCGGCAGGACCCGCGGGCACTGGCAAAACAGAAACCACGAAAGACATGGGAAGGTGTTTGGGAAAATATGTGGTTGTGTTTAACTGCTCAGATCAAATGGATTTCAGAGGGCTCGGAAGGATTTTTAAAGGTAAGTGTCAAACACAGTTAAATTACTTTTGGTGAATGTATTTTCATTGCACTTTAACATTATTTTCTGATAAAACCTAAAGTGATATTATCCCATGTAACCGAAATTAGTATAGGTTGATGCATAAAATACTGCCATTCTTTTTTCTGGGTCAAGAATGGCTGGATATCATCAGTTTCATATGGTTCAATACTGTTGCTGGCACTCTAGTCCATGAGTTGAATGTGTATTAGACTGTGAAAATGAAATCAATTTGTTATTGCCTGAAACAATGGTGGAGGGGATAAGATCAAGATAGCAAACCCATGACACATGTGGTTCCCCCTTCCTGCATTAGATCCTGCTGAAATGAAAGATCTCATTTAGAGCATAACTCAGAGCCGAGATTGATAAATAGACCAGTGGAATATAATAGAGAATGCAGAAATGGGCCAAGGACACTTGACGTATGGCAAAGCGGTATTGTAAATCAGTGATGAAGGGATAGACTTTACAATGAATCATCCTGGGGCAAGAGATGATTAGTATTTAACAAAGGAAATCGGATCCCTACATGTATAAAAACTGGATGCCTACACCATATATAAAAATCAGTTCTGGGAATTAAGCACCTGAACGTGGTCAGCAAAACCATATGGTTTTCAGAAGGTAATAAATGAAAATATCTTTGTTCTCAGAGAAAGGGATTTTTAATACAAAAATCACAAGCCATAAAGGAAAGATTGATACATTGCTTGCTCTAAATTAAAAGCTTCTGGGGACACCTGGGTGGCTTAGTCCATTGAGCATCCGACTTTGGCTCAGGGCATGATCTCACAGGTTTGTGAGTTCAAGCCCTACATTGGGCTCTGTGCTGACAGAGCAGAGCCTGCTTTGGATCCTCTGTCCCCCTCTCTGTCTTCCTCTCCCACACTCATGCTCTCTCAAAAATAAATAAAACATGCTATTTCTAGGTCATAGGGTCGTTCTATTTTTAATTTTTTGAGGAACCTCCAGAAATAAACAAACATAAATAAAACATTAAAAAATAGTGGATTAGATCTATGTGTATTTGCTTAGATAAATCTCAGAAAAATAATACTGACCAAATAAATCAAGTTTCAGGAAGATATATACAGTATTTTATAGACCTATACATGTAGATAGATACACATAAATCTTGAATACACAAAATATATAGTGTCCATGAATATATCAAGCGAGCAGTAGTTTATTTTTTAAAGGTTTTTTAAAATGTTTGTTTATTTTTGAGAGAGAGAGAGAGAGTGTGAGTGTGGGAGGGGCAGAGAGAGAAGGAGACACAGATTCTGAAGCAGGCTCCAGGCTCTGAGCTGTCAGCACAGAGCCTGACGCCGGGCTCGAACCCACGAACCATGAGATCATGACCTGAGCCTAAGTCGGACGCTTAACCAATTGAACCACCCAGGCGCCCACGAGCAGTAGTTTAAAGCACACCTGGAACCACTGGCATCAAATTCAGGACAGAGGTTCCCTCTGGAGAAGGAGGGAGTGTGAATCCAAAGAAACATACATGGATGTGAACTGTGGTTCTAATATTTTATTCTTTAGAATGAAATCTGAAGCAAATTGTTAAGATTTGATAGGTAGGTGCTTGGGTATACATTATATTATTCTTTATAGTTGCCTGTTAAACATTTTTGAGCCCTGAAAATCATGTCCTGATCAAAGAGAAGTGTTCTCCTGTGGATCACTCTCAGCTTGAAGGTTGGGGATGGTTGAGAGCAGCCAACAGAGCACAAGGTAAATCCTAGAGTGCCACAAAATGATAGGAGATGACAGAGAAAAAAGAAAAGGAAGTGGCTGGCTCCGGTGTTTCCTTTGCATAAACGATGTTGCACAGCTCTCTGAAGCGGGAGTCCTGTCACAGATAAACCTCGGATGGGGGCTCGTGTCAGAGAGGCAAACTGCCCACCCAGGACAGGCTGCGAGCCCCAGACCCCAAGGGGAAGCTCTCCTGCCTCTCCAGTTCCTTCCTCCAAATCACCGGCAGAGGTCCTACAAACAGAGATTGGCATCTGAGATAAGGAAACAGAGATACAAAGATACAGAGATAACAATACAAAGGTAACAAAGTCTCATAAAATATCTGAAGAAATGAGGTAGGCACCCCAAACAGCCGAGAGACCGCTAAAGTGATTAATAGAGGAAACAGAAGAAAAGAGTAAATAAAATCATTAGCTTCAGAGGGATTCAATAATTTATAACATACAACTGATGGAAGAAAGACAGGCTGCTATGAACAAAGTAACAGTTGGAATAACATGAAATTGAAAACGTGAATAAATTAAAAACCTCTTTTGAGTTAAACTGTCTAGCCAAGAGAATAAATACATTGAATACAAGAGAAAGAAATGGGAGGTTTGACAGAAAAGCCTAAGGGTAACAGGGATACATATAAAAGTTCCAACATCTGTATAATAGAAATGCCCAAAGGAGAGAGAAGAAAAACTGGGGCGGGGGGCGGGGGGACAGTAATAAGAGAAAGAAGAACATTTTATGCAGCTGAAGATAATGAAGGTTTTCATCCTTAAGAGATTAGATAGGAGTAATGTTCATAACATGGAAGTGTTTCTTTGTATTGAGTTTTGAAGGGAATAAATAAAAATCCCTTTGACGGTTTTCTATCTCACCCTGCATCCCCTTGTATCTGTCATTGCAACAAGAAAGAAACAGAATAATCTGATGCAGACAGGGTATGCCTTATTTTGTCTGTTTCCCCAAACGTGGCTCCTTCAGCCTCCTTCCCCACTGAATCCGGTTTTATCATCTTCCAGCATTCCTGGGTGTGATGACGTGTCTATTCTTTCATTTTGGCAGTGCCCTATTTTCATGATGCTGTACAAATAATTAAACCCCTTTATATCACTGGAATTAAATATGTCTTTATAAACAGCCAGATATGAAACTTTATATAAATTGTATTTCTATATAGAATTGTTTGAGAGCACTTTAGAGAAATGATTGCTACCAAGAAGGTGTATAACAAAAGAAACCTTTTGAAATTAATCCTTTTTCATACCAGGTCTTGCACAATCGGGTTCTTGGGGCTGTTTTGATGAGTTTAACAGAATAGAATTGCCTGTATTATCAGTGGCAGCCCAACAGATTTATATTGTTCTGACAGCAAGAAAAGAGAGAAAAAAACAGTTCATTTTCTCTGATGGTGATTGTGTTGATTTGAATCCAGAATTTGGAATTTTCCTAACAATGGTAAGAATGTGGTCTTTAAATGCAGTTCTATTGGTTTAATTGCTATAGACTTAAATGAAATAAAGCATATATTAATTAGTAAATCAATGACTATTCAGAGGTCATGAGCTATTCCCTCTTGTCATATGATTTTTTGAGTAGTAAAAATAACCTTGAGAGAAGATGAAATAGCAAAATGTTAATGATAATACTAGCTACTGTTTAGTGAGCACTTATTATGTGTAAGGTGCTGGGCTAAATGTTTTCTGCAGTATATCAGACAGGCTAGCCACAGTAACAATCCCCAAATCTCAGTGGCTCAAAACCTCAAAGATTTATTTCTCTCTCATGTCGCATGTCTATTGTAGGTTGATGAACACACCTAACTTCAAAAGAACAGACAAATGTAGTCCTGTACCCCATTTGTATGGTGGATGTTGTAACTGAGTTATCTCAGGCTCAGAGAGATTTAAAAACCTGTTCAAGTCACGTAGCCAGTTAGAGAAAGAGGTTATTGTCTGTCTAATGTCAAAATCTAACTACTTAACCTTTGCACTTGGGTTTTTCTCTGACACATAATAAAGGATGATGGAAATGATTTAAAATAGCCAAAGTAATTCACCAAAAACCTGTAACAATTGTAACAAATTCATTTACCATGTGATTGAGGATAATGTGTTGTGATACATTTAGTAAAGAAAGAAAACCAAAAGCATGAATAAGTAGAAAAGTCTGTGAATTGTAAAAGCGATGTTAATGTTGAACCAGTTTTATTTAATGTTTTTGTATGTTTTCTATATAGTTAAATCTTTATGTTGCAAGATAACACAACGCAATCTGAATTTTAAATGTCTCAGTGGACAAAGATTATAGAAAGTAAAATTAGGAAATTTTCTGATAAGCTTTATTATAAGCAAACATAAGCAAAACACTCGGGGGTAAATAATAATAATCCAGAAGTGATTAGTTATTATAACTCAGGAAATGGGATGAAAAGTTTTATTGTATGATACTGTGGTGGAGAATACTTTAAAAGAAGAGTAACATTTCCCTTGGATTAAGAATAATATTGGAAATATCAATTAGGTATTACATTAGACTGTAAATAACTGAGACATGAAAAATAGTAGCTTAACACATAAAGATTTATTCTCTTAAGATCCTTCTATGTTTCTACACCATCATGATTTTTATCTTCAAGTCACCTTTATAACCCAAGATGCTACAGAAGCACCTCTGTTTTGCTGTAGCCAATTGATTGAATCAACTCCCTTCAAACAAGCATCGTATTATGTGCCCTTTTGCATCTTCCAGTGTCAAATTTAATCACACCAGCTGCAAGGCAGGCTAGGAAATGTAGTGTTTTATCTGGGTGGTGATGCACCCAGTTTGCAACTGGGGTTCTGTGACTGAGAAAAGAGAAAAGAAGAAATATTGAGAGGCAGCTAGTAACTTCTGTATTCCCAGGACTGAGGAAGGTATCTGGCCAATGGACAGTGCCCACGAAATGCTTAGGGACTGAAGGCTTCTTAATGTACTTTCCTAGAATAACTAACCCCTCTTTGCCTGACTAGTCTTTGAATCCCTAACCTCTCCCCTGGAACTGTTGGGTCTGATATACTCAACCTGTTGCTATTCGTGAGGCCCTAGCTTCCTTTCCTCTTCTACGTTCGTCCTTTTCAATATTTTCCCCATCATTCCCATTTTATTTCCCCTCACTCCAATGGAATTTTTTTTTTTTTTTTCAACGTTTTTTATTTTTATTTTTGGGACGGAGAGAGACAGAGCATGAACGGGGGAGGGGCAGAGAGAGAGAGGGAGACACAGAATCGGAAACAGGCTCCAGGCTCCGAGCCATCAGCCCAGAGCCTGACGCGGGGCTCGAACTCACAGACCGCGAGATCGTGACCTGGCTGAAGTCGGACACTTAACCGACTGCGCCACCCAGGCGCCCCTTTTTTTTTTTTTTTTAAATCAGCCAGAGAACTCTATAATTCTGACCATGGAGAATAATGGAAAAGATAAAATAAGAATTACCTAAGTAAACTGATCCATATGAAATCCTGAATTTTTTTCCTTTTTCAATAACCCATGTTAGACCATAATTATCCTAGTATTTATGTATCTTTCTTTTCTATTTTCTTAACCAATAGATACACAGAAGCTTAATTTTTTTCTACATGAAGTGTGTGTGTGTGTGTGTGTGTGTGTGTGTGTGTATGAGTTTGTTAGTATAATGGAAATGGAAATTATGCATGAGGGGGTAATGTGACCTTAAAAAATATGGATAGTCCAATACATATTTTTGAGAAAGGAGGGACGTTTTATGAATCTAATGTTTTTCAATACCACCTTAGAATATGAACTAGGAATTTGAATGTGTTTTTATTCATGAAATGAACATTACATCAATAATTTAAAATAATTTTAACTTTTAGAACCCTGGGTATGCTGGGCGCCAGGAACTACCAGAAAACTTAAAAATTCAGTTTAGAACTGTTGCTATGATGGTTCCAGATAGACAGGTAGGCACTGGGATTTGGAAGCATAATATGATTTATGTTCTTGTTTTTCTCTAAATTGTTGAAAAATCTCATGACCTTAATTTTCAGATCATTATGCGAGTTAAACTTGCAAGCTGTGGTTTTCTTGAAAACATCGTCTTGGCTCAAAAGTTTTACGTTCTTTACAAACTCTGCGAAGAGCAACTTACCAAACAGGTAACTTTGTAAATCAATCTTTTTCCTAGCTGTAGAACGTGATTTTTTTTTACTTGGCAGTTTTACCCTGATAGATGTTAATCAGTGAGTTAAAAAAAATCTCAACTCTTTTCTAAGACATATTTATAATTATGTATGTATGTGTTTTAAAATTTTTTAGTTTGAAATGATTATGGAGTCTCAGTAAAGTTGCAAAGAAAGGTAGAGGGGGTCTTGTGAACCCTGCTTCCGCATGGTTGACATTTTGTAACAACAGTACAATTATAAATGACAAAACCAGAAAACAGATGGGGGTACAATCCACAGAGTTTAAGAGTTTGCCAGTTATGTATGCACATATGTAGTGTAGCGTAGTGTAGTGTGTGTGTGTGTGTGTGTGTGTGTGTGTAGTACTATGCAATTATGTCACGTGCAGATTCATGTAACCTCCACCTTGATCAGCGAACAGGACTGTTCTGTCTCTGCTACCCCTTATAGCCACACCCTCCACCCTTCTGAATCCCTAACCACTCGCAGCCCCTATTTTCCCTCCATCTCTATAACTTTGTTATTCCAAGAATGTTATAGACATGGAATTACAGAGTGTGTAACCAACAGGGTAAATTTAAATCTGTTTACTGTGAGTCATCTGGGTGGCTCAGCCAGTTAAGTGTCTGGCTTCTGCTCAGGTCAGGATCTCATGGTTTGAGAGTTCGAGCCCCGTGTCAGTCTCTGCACTGACAGTGCGGAGCCTGCTTGGGATTCTCTCTCTCTCTCTCTCTCTCTCTCTCTCTCTCTGCTCCTACCCCACTTGTGCGCACGCGCTCTGTCTCTCAAAAATAAATACATAAACTTAAAACTAATCTGCAGTCAAAGGAAAGGTGAAAGACTTGAGCTCATAGAACTTTGAAGCTGAGCCCCTCCACACAGCAGTGTGTACAGATCAGCATATCCACCTATGTGTATATAGTGGGTCTGCATTTAGGATTGGTCAATTAAACAATCTTTTCTCCCCCCATCTTAGGTTCATTACGACTTTGGGTTGAGAAATATCCTATCTGTCTTGAGGACACTCGGATCTCAAAAAAGAGCCAGACCAGAAGACAGTGAACTAAGCACTGTCATGAGAGGACTGAGAGATATGAACCTTTCCAAACTGGTATCCTTCCCTTCCCTGAACTCGCTTCTCCTTCAAGATTCTCACCTGTTCTTTCCCCCACTTAGCCGAAATGCAGGGGTTTGGCTCAGCTGGAGCTGAGCATTAGTAACGACAGGGACAGTGGGTATGTGAAGCTAGCCCTGTGCTTCCAGAAGACAAAAAGTCTGTGACCTTGTGTACCCAACATGGGCTCTTACCACTTGTGAACCATAAAACCATTGGTGGGTTCTGGCCCCCAAATTTCAGTCCAGACTTCTTTTTTGTTTTTTTTATAATTGTGTCTTTAAAAAAAATATTTTTATTTATTTTTGAGAGAGAGAGAGAATATGAGCAGGAGAGAGGTGGGGGGGGCGGCGGGGATAGAGGATGTGAAGCCGGCTCTGTGCTGACAGCAGAGAGCTTGGTGCAGGGCTCAAACTCACGAACTGTGAGATCATGGCCTGAGCTGAAGTTGGACGCTCAACCAGCTGAGCCACCCAGGAGCCCCTTAGTCCAGTCTTCTACTATTATTTAGAATGTAACACAAATTCTAAACATGAAAGTCCAGGTTTCTTGGATTCACAGAGAACTATGAGAACTTTTGCTTTCTCAGAACACGTCTGAACTTACTTCAGCTATGTCTCTCCCCCGCCATCAACACCATTTCTGTTTTCCAAAAGTGCACTGAAAGTTTGCCATGAAGATGATAATAATTATCTTGCTGCTTTCACGCTTGTCACAATTATAGCCAGGTTCTTTGAAGTAGCTGACGGACAGGCGTGCATGGGATTTTTTCAAGGGCTTTTATGTGTTACATATTGTGTCAATGCCCTGGGAATACAATGCTGAGGAAGAAGTGGTTCTTAGGAAGCTCAGTTCTAGTTATACAAACTAACAACTAACATCTGTGTAGTTCTTTAGTATTACAAAGCTTTTTCAGGGGTATTGTGTTGTTTGAGTCTCACAGCAACACTGTGGGATATGAATGGCTCGAGTGCTTATTGCCATCTTACTTATGAGGGAACCAAGTTCGAAGGACTCAGCCACAATTATGGTCAGTTGAGAAGCTGGAACAAAAATCCACAAAACTTTCTGATGTCAAATCCTCTGTCCCTTCTAGTACACCTTAGCGCCTCCCTTGGTAATAGTGTATTCTTGAAACAGCTACAAGAGAATTCCAATAGGTGTCGGCAGAGTCCCAGAGGATAAGGAGAAATCAGAAGGGGGCAGCAGCTGGGAATGGGATGAGGGAGACGTTAAAGACGTAGCAAATGAGGATTAGGGTCAGTTGACTGAAACCTACGGCTTATTAAGGATGGCAGAACAGTGCTCTGATGGAGTGTTCCAGCCAATGTTGGATGAGCCGGGCAGTTTAAATGAAATTTTAATTTTATAATTAAATATAATTTTAATATTTCTATTTTCATGGGGTTGGGACTACTAATTGCATATTTTTAAGGTTAATGCATACACCTGTTTGTGACATGCAGCACATTCATGATAACGTAGTGAGATCAAACCTTGAAGCCGCAGATTGTAGAGGATGCTGAATGCCAAAGAGCTTTGGGTACGATGCTATAGGTAACGTAGATTCAGTGGTGGTGTTCAGGACTTGGGTCTACAGGACCCAAGTCTGGTTAGGAGAGTAATACATGATTTTCTGGGCATGCAGTGATAGTAGGTGCCATGAGCTTCGTAACTGGTCAGTAATTATTTATTGACTGAAGAAGTAAAATTATTCTCTGCCATCTTAGGTTGATGAAGACGAACCCCTGTTCCTCAGCTTAATCAATGACCTGTTTCCAGGACTGCAGCTGGACAGTAGTACGTACGCGGAGCTGCAAGCTGCAGTGGCCAACCAGGTTCAGATAGAAGGTTTGATTAACCACCCGCCCTGGAATCTCAAACTTGTGCAGGTAAAGAAATTTTAATCTGTTATGCTAAGTGTGTGTTGTTAAAGATCGCCATTTGAAGAGAAGAGCTCAGGATATTAGTCTTAATGTAAATGCTGAAACTAAATTAATTTTTTAATGGTTATTTTTGAGAGAGAGAGAGACAGAGTGTGAGTGGGGGAAGGGGGAGAGAGAGAGAGAGAGCCAGAGAGAGAGAGAGAGACAGAACCCGAAGCAGGTTCGAAGCTCCGAGCTGTCAGCACAGAGCCTAACGCAGGGCTCAGACTCACAAACTGTGAGATCATGACCTGAGCCGAAGTTGGACGCTTAAACCACTGAGCCACCCGGGCGCCCATGAAACTAAATTAAAGCACATCATTGCAAGAAGAGTCCTCAGGAGGATGTGTTGGCCCCAGAGAGATAGTATGGCATTACCCTGCCTGGCAGGAAACAAGCTGTAATTTGCTACCTAGAGCTGGTATTAGGGCAGGTGGTAACTAGAATCTCAACAACAGTTAGGAGAGGGTGACAGGTTATATAAAAAGCCGGGGAGATGGAATGATCTCACAAGCTTCTTGTGTCAGTCTGGCAATATCACTCATAGCTGGGTACCTTCATGGGCATGGAACCCGAGGAATCTGGGAGTGTTACTTTGCTTCTGTTTTGTGTGTGGTCAAGTTCACGCCTACCCTAAAATCTAAATCCTTTGCCTGTGTCTCTTGGTATCTTTTTGCTCATTACATTTCATCCTTGTCAACCACCCACCAGTTAATCAGCAGAGGCAAGAAGGATTGGCAGAGATGCAGGAAGAAATCTCTATGGGCCTGATGTTTCAGGGGTATTTTCTAGGGCATTTGGAAATGAAGGAGCTGAGATTATGGAAAATGTTAAAAACTGCATGCGGAAAATAACAATTCTTATTTTGACTTGCCAGATAATAAGGAGTCCAAGTATATGAGACACATTCAAAGTTTACAGGGAAATATATGAGGAAAAGTTTAAGTATTTTTCATCATCCATGTATTGAAAACCATTAAACACTTCTTTTAATTTCTGGGAAACTTTCCCAAATCTGTATGATATACATACTGAGTATACTGAGTACTAAAATCATAGTCATTTCAATGGGTAGGGGACTAGAATATTGTGTTGTTACTCAGTGTGAACAGTGTTACTCTTGAATATAATGTTATGGGTAGTGTCTCTATTGCTTTTAAACTATGGGTTACTGTAGTAATACATTTCTACCTATAATGTTAGAATAATTTAAATTCTGCCTCCTATAAGGTGTAAGTTTTTTTTTGTTTTGTTTTTTGTTTTTTTTGAGAGAGAGAGAGAGGAGAAGAGGGGCAGAGGGGAGAGAGAGAGGTTCTTAAGCAGGGTGGAACTTGATCCCATGACCCTGGGATCATGACCTGAGCCAAAATCAAGTGTCTAATGCTCAACTGACTGAGCCACCCAGCCACCCAGATACTAGCTTTTAACTTCTTATTTTTATTAAGAAAACAATAGAGAGGATGTTGTAACAGATACCATCTAGTTCTTAGCACATCTCCTTGAATCTTTTTTACCGTAACTATGTGCCCCTTCCTGGGCTATTCTAATAGCCCATATTCACTATTCTTTTCCAGAGGATTGGAGCCACTTTGTTAGCAGGCACAAATAGCAGTTAGTTAAGGACTGATGGGTGATGGAGTAGGAAATTCAAGTTCCCCTGCTTCCAGGTGGAATAAATGCAGGTGTAACTTACATTCCAGAGTACCCCCCAGGAACAGTGTTCAGGCTTCCCTGTACAGGATTTTGTCCTCAATAACACGTTCCCTGACTTCCCTTTCCTGTCTCGCGTCTCCCACTCCCTTATCAGTTTCTCCTGGGAGCACTTCTTGAATAAATCACTCATCTCAAGCTGGTCTTCCCTGTGATGGTTTGTGTTGCTGCTTTCCACCACCAGGGGGCGACATCATCACATTGAATACAGAGAAAGCGTGTGCGTGGAAAAACTTCTGCATCAGAAAGCCAAAATCACAAGGAACAGTAGTTTGAGAAGCAAAAACTAGATCCTGAGTTCATTATTTCCAAAACGTAATGCAAGTACCACATTGTCATAATTTTCTCACTTAACGTTATTTTATAATGTGGTGCTAACTGGCTAGCCACGTCTAGTAAAAAAAAAAAAAAATACAAACCACTTTTTTTCTCATCCTTTAAATAGTGAACAGGTTACTGTTAATAGCTTATTGAAAGCTTTTTAAACTTCAGCACGCTGCTATGAGTGTCAGCAAGAGACTCATTAGTTACATTTTTCAATTGCTTGCTTCATTGTGCAGTTATATGAGACGTCTCTGGTCCGTCATGGTTTGATGACTCTGGGGCCCAGTGGTTCTGGGAAGACGACTGTCATAACAATCCTGATGAAGGCATTGACTGAGTGCGGAAGACCTCACAGAGAGATGCGAATGAATCCCAAAGCGATTACCGCGCCTCAGATGTTTGGCAGACTGGACACCGCTACTAATGACTGGACAGATGGGATTTTTTCTACTCTGTGGAGAAAAACATTAAAAGCTAAAAAAGGTACACCTCAACTCTCCTTTGTGAAGCTTCCCCCTCCCCCCCGTCAGTTTATTAATAATACAACGTTTAATTTTTTTACAGGTGAAAAATGATTTTCCCTTTTAATTATTTGCAGGTGAAAACATTTTCCTCATTTTAGATGGCCCCGTGGATGCCATTTGGATCGAGAACCTAAATTCTGTGTTGGATGACAATAAAACTCTCACGTTAGCTAATGGAGATCGCATCCCCATGGCTCCGAGTTGCAAGCTTTTGTTTGAAGTCCACAATATTGAGAATGCTTCCCCTGCCACAGTTTCCAGGATGGGCATGGTCTATATCAGCAGCTCTGCACTCAGCTGGAGGCCGATATTGCAGGTGGGGACAGGAGACCCACGCCAGTGTGTGCTCAGCGGCTACCTGGGGTTCACATCCTTGGGAAACTGAGGTTCTGTCTCTTTGCTGCAGGCGTGGTTGAAGAAGCGCACCGCGCAGGAAGCTTCTGTATTCCAGACTCTGTATGATAAAATATTTGAAGATATATATACATTCATGAAACTGAACCTCAATCCAAAAATGCAGCTCCTGGAGTGCAACTATATCATGCAGGTAAGACTGTGGACATTCTCTATGTAGACTGGAGTCGTTTCCCCCTCCCTCCCCCCCCCCCCCCCACCCACTTGCAGTTTAGAGGCATCTGAAATAGAAAATTCCTGCAGTCCATAGAAATATTTTTATGATATGGCTGTGAAGGCTTGGAGAAGTTGGATTCCTATTAAAGATTTCATTAATGTTGTTACTGCCATCTGTTTTATTGTTTTCTCTTCCCAAGGGTGGGTGTTGTCAGGGGAAGAGGAATGAACTGTCTTCCCCACCATCAAGCTTAGTAACCTTCCCGGAAAGTCCATCCAATCATGACAGTAGACTAACTAAATAAGTAAAGCAGACTGTTCTACCGAAAAGTGCAAAAAGGGAGCTGGTAACAAGCAAGAAGATTCGAATGGCAGTCTCATCTCAGCATTGCATATTTACAGAATACCAGACTGGGAAAACCTTTAAGCAATTTTCCTAGTAGTCTCTAGCTTTGTGTGTATGTCTTTTCCGCCTCCCTCCGCCCCCTCAGCTTTTCTTAACAGTCTTCGGAGAAAACAGAACGAATCATAGATTTTGAAGGGCTCTCCTGCTTCTAGGCTATAGGTGACCTTTCAGTATCCAATCTGGTGCTTTGATTTTCTCTTAGTTTCATAATGGATACCGGTCAGTGAGGATGGGTAGGTTAGAAGTAATGCATGAGACCCAAATCAATTAATTATTTAGTAATTACTTTAAAATGCATAACAGAAGTGAACATCTTATCTTGAATTAATTTTGTTTTGAAAGACTGAGGATGTCTTGCTGTAGATACATTTCTTTCTGATGCTGGATGGGGGGGGGGGTGGTGCACTTTTCTTTAAATGAGCAGGTAGCAAATATTTAAGCAAATATTTGCACAACTGTCTGTCTCAACACTGACACCTGCTGTTGTATTGCAAAGGCAGCCAGACACAATGCCTACATGAATGAGTGTGACTGTGTTTCAGTAAAACTTTATTTGCCAAGCAGGTGGCTGGCCCCTGGGGCCACAGTCTGCTGAGCCCTGCAAAAAGTTAAAGAGAAATGCAGTCTCTGATGTAGGAAATTTGGAGCCTGCTTCAGATTCTGTGTCTCCCTCTCTCTCTGCCCCTCCCCTACTCATGCTCTGTCTCTCCCTGTCTCTCTCAAAAATGAATAAACGTAAAATAAATTAAAAAGAGAGAGAGAGAGAGACTTAAAATACAAATCGACAGTAAAATGATAAGTTAGGAGAGAGATAAAGGAAATTAAGGCGTTCAAAGGTCATTGGATATACAAGATAGGAATAAAGGGTTTATCTTTATCTTTCATTACCCGTGTATGCAGGATATACTGTCTAGGTAAGCATTAGAACACAGAAATTGAGTGCAGTGTATAGGTAGTAAACAAACAAAAGGAAAAAGTCAATCTTCTCAGGAAATAGGAAGAAAGCTACGACACATGTGTGCTCGGCAAACGGTAAGGAAATGGAGGTGTGAGAGGTCCGAGAAAATGAAGAAAGTATGAAACAGTCATGTCACAGAGAAGGAGCCTGGATGGAAGCTGAGGTCCATGATGATGATTTAAGTTTATTTATCTATTTTTGAGAGACAGAAAGAGAGAGCAGGGGAGGGGCAAGGAGAGAGGAAGAGAGAGAGAGAGAATCCCAAGCAGGCTGTGCACTGTTAGCACAGAGCCCGACGCCTGGCTCAATCCCACAAACCAGGAGATCATGACCTGAGCTGAAATCAAGAGTTTTAGTCAGTCAGTTTAACTGACTGAGCCACCCGGGCAGCCCCATGGTCATGATTTTAAAATGAAGCCAGAATTGTGTGGTTTTCTCCAGCCAAGCTTAGCTGCATAGGTGCAGGTGGGTGGAGAGCAGGCCGAGTTTCAACAAGGCTTTAATGGGGTTATGGCTTTCACAGGTGAGTAGAGGGTGTATGCGACAGTGATTATAGTGATGGGTCCTGGAATTCCAGCTAGGAAAGAAAGGAAGTGAGGAAATGAGAGGAAATGAGGGATAGTTTAATGATGGCAGGAACTATGGATCGTGGTAGCTCTCTCTCGAATCTGGGAAGTGGAGGGAATAAGCTAGAAAGGGTGGATATGGTAATCAGAGAATAAAATGTTTGAAACTGAGATAATGAAGGGGTCACAGTTCTCAATAACAACAAAGTATAAGTATGACTGCATGAATGGCTAAAAACCGTTTATTCACTTTTGAGAGACAGAGAGAGTGTGAGTGAGGGAGGGGCAGAGAGAGAGAGAGAGAGAGAGAGAGACAGAGAATCCAAAGCAGGCTCCAGGCTCTGAGCTGTCAGCACAGGGCCCAACACGGGGCTCAAACCCACAAACCGTGAGATCATAACCTGAGCTGAAGTTGGATGCTTAACCGACTGACCCACCCAGGTGCCCCTGAAATAAATATTTTTAAATGATAATACATTTGAAAGAAGGAGGAAAGAAGGGAAGAAAAAAACCCTATCTCCAGATATTGCTTGATCACTGTCCAACAGTAGACAGCATTTAGAGAAAGGTCATCCTGGTTTAAAAAGTCTGTGTGGGGGGCTCCTGGGTGTCTCAGTCAGTTGAACGACCGACTTTGGCTCAGGTCATGATCTCACGGTTTGTGAGTTTGAGCCCCACATCGGGCTCTGTGCTGACAGCTCAGAGCCTGGAGCTGGCTTCTGATTCTGTGTCTCACTCTCTCTCTGCCCCTCCTCCACTCATGCTCTGTCTCTCTCTGTCTCAGAAATAAGTAAACATAAAAAAAAAAATTAAAAGAAAAAAAAAAAGTCTGCGTGGACTAGCAGAAAAGATGCCACAATGGAAATCAGAGGGTGTAGTTTCTGTCCCCAGCTCATGCGACTAACCTCACTGAGCTTCAGTTTCCTCATCTGAAAAGTAAAGGGCCTAAAATAGATGTTTACTTTCTTCTTCTTCTTCTTCTTCTTCTTCTTCTTCTTCTTCTTCTTCTTTTCCTTTTAGACTAGATGTTTTCTAAGGTAGTTTCTAGATCTAAAGTTTAGTTACTCCAAAACGTTAATTTTTTTTTATTTCAAAAATTTGAACACCAAAATTTATTTTATTATATTTCAAATATTTTCAGTCTCTCACTCTACTGGAAGGTTTAATTCCCTCCAAAGAAGAAGGTGGTATTTCATGTGTCGAACATCTTCATAAATTATTTGTGTTTGGCCTAATGTGGAGTTTAGGAGCCCTTTTGGAATTGGAAAGCAGAGAAAAGCTTGAGGCCTTTTTACGAAGTCATGGAAGCAAGTTAGACTTGCCAGAAATACCTAAAGGCACAAATCAGACCATGTATGAGTTTTATGTTACTGATTACGGTAAGTACAGTGACTTACACTTGAAATGAGATGATCTCTTTTTCAATGAGAAAAATATAAACTTTCATAAACTCTTCTATAGGGGAATATTAAGCCGATTATAAATAACTTGATTGCTAATACCATTTTTAAAAAGCATAGATGCAAATAGTGGAACTTTGCATATCGACCATGCTGGAAACTGGTAAGAGACTCTTGGCTTCTCCTCTTTTTGGAGTGGCCTAAGTGAAATCTTGTATAAATAAGTTGGCAATACCTCTCGCATCATGTACATCCTGGTGCTTGAAGAGAAAGGCAGCAGTGTAGAGAACATAGATGACCCGCATGATGAAGTAACAGATCAGTCCCACAACTTCCCTGTTGGAAATGTCGGAATAATGAGAGAATGAACCAAGCATATGGGGTCCTTCTTACATGCAGCAGACTGGGCACAGTCTAGTGCTGTCACCTCAGCCCCCAGCCTCCTGTGTGTGGCAGGGCCCAGCTTCCCTGTCTCTAAGAGAAATGCCCTTGAGTTTGGCGCCCTTCATCCGGAGCGTAGCTCCCAACTCTTCTAAACTCTAGAGAAGATAAAACATGCTTCCTAAAAACTGTATTGACCTCTGATTCTTCCCAAAACCCCAAAGCAGCAAAAGCATTTTTTAAAAGTTTATACATTTATTATTTCCGAGAGAGAGAAAGAGAGAGCACAAGCAGGGTGGGGGGCAGAGACAGAGGGAGACACTGGATCCAAAGCAGGCTCCAGACTCTGAGCTGTCAGCACAGAGCCCGACAGGGGGCTCAGACCCACAGACCATGAGATGGTGACCTGAGGTGAAGTCAGACGCTTAACTGACTGAGCCACCCAGGAGCCCTGCATTTGTTGTTTCTGTTTTGATGCATAAACTCAGAACAGGACCCTGGATGGCAACAAAAGCATTTTGAAAGCAAGAAAGCAGAAAGGTAAGTGGCACTTGATTTGGCACACGGGGCAAGGTAAGTCCTAAACTGGCAGGGGGAAGAGTTGAGAGGCAATGTAACGTATGCCGCAGAACCTTCCCATGGCTCGGGAAACGGAAACTGGGGTGAGGGCAGAGGTAAAAACCAGAGTGTTGCTTGTAAGTCTGTTTAAGAAACAGAACCTCCAGGTCCTCTTTCCAAAATCACACTGGTAGATAATCGCACTCACCTCACACTGGCCAAACACGGAAGAATTGGTGTTTAGAGAGTGTGAAACACAGAATTGCCTAGAGTTGGAGGATACTGGACACATTTGAGAGTGGAAGAATCATACTGAAAATAGGGATTAAGTGAAAGTTGGTGTTTTATTTATTTTATTTTTTTTTTAAATTTTTTTAACGTTTATTTATTTTTGAGACAGAGAGAGACAGAGCATGAACGGAGGAGGGTCAGAGAGAGAGGGAGACACAGAATCTGAAACAGGCTCCAGGCTCTGAGCCATCAGCACAGAGCCTAACACGGGGCTTGAACTCACAGACCGCGAGATCATGACCTGAGCCGAAGTCGGACGCTTAACCGACTGAGCCACCCAGGCGCCCCTAAAGTTGGTGTTTTAAAGGCCTTTATAAAGAGACTGAGATGAAGTGAACTTTTTTTCAGCTGGGCATTTTTAATCAGAATGATTAAATTAATTCTATGTGTGATTAGATGCTATTAAAGATTTGGGTTCATAAAAGGGAGCTCTAACTCCAAATGCAAACTAACAATGAAATGCATCCTTAAATCTACTTATGAATTCTGTTACAATCCAGAAACAATCAAAAGATGGGGGTTTTAAAATTTTTTTTTAACGTTTTATTTTATATTTTGAGATACAGAGAGAAACACGAGTCCCAGCAGGGGAGGGGCAGAGAGAGAGAGGGAGAGAGAGTGGGAGACACAGAATCCAAAGCAGGCTCCAGGCTCTGAGCTGTCAGCACACAGCACGATGCAGGGCTCGAACCCACAAATGTGAGATCATGACCTGAGCCAAAGTTGGATGTTCAGCCGACTGAGCCACCCAGCTGTCCCAAAAGATGGTTTTTTTAAGAGATCAATAAAATTGATACATCTCTTACCAGAGATATCAGAGGAAATAGAGAAGAGATAAATTACTGCTGTTCAGAATCAAAGAGGGAACATCCCTACAGGCTGTATAGACATTAAAAAATAAGGGAATAATAGAAACAATGTTTTGAAGGTATGTTTGATGATGAAACACACATGTTTAGATAAAAAAGACAAATTCCTTAAAAGGTACAAACTACTAAACCTCATCAAGAAGAAATAGGCATCCTACATATCCCCAGACTCACCAAAAATGTATAGTTAAAAACCTTTCTACAAAGAAAACTCCAGGCCCAGATGGCTTTATTGGTGAATTCTACCAAGTACTTAAGGAAGAAATAATACCAATTGTACAAAAACTGCTCCTAAGACATTAAACATAAGGAAGAAATACATCCCAGACCGTTTTATAAAGATGATGTTATCTTGATATCAAAACCAGAGAAAGGCATTATAATAAAAGTAGACTGTAGAGTAGTATGTCTTAGGAACAATGACCGATATTTCTTTCCTTTCCCTTTTTAAATTTTAAATAGCTTCCACACCCAATGTGGGGATTGAACTCATGACCCTGAGGTTAAGAATTGTATGTCCTACCAGCTGAGCCAGCCAGGTGCCCTGACACACATTTCTTAATAAAATTTTAACAGGTAAAGTCCAAGTGAGCATTTATTCTATGAATTGAAGGTTGGAGTAACATTGAAAAAGCAATAAATTTATTTTGCCATGTTAACAGACTAAAAGCCAAACACATCATTGGTCCTCTAAATAGATGCAGAAAAAGCATTTGACAAAATTTAACACCGTTTCATGGTGAAACTCTCAGTAAACTAGGAATAGGAGCTTTATAATTTTGACAAAGAGCATCTACAGAAAAGATAACATTTATACTTACTTATTGGTGAAATATTGAATATTTCCTTCCCAAGATTAGAAATAGGACACGGATGTTCTTTCTCATCACTGCTATTCAACATTGTACTAGAAGGTCTAATCAGTGCAGTAAGTCAATAAATAAACAAACAAAAACATACAAATAAAGTATCTACAGATTAGAAAAGAACAAATATACCTCTATTTGTAGACAATATGACCATTTGTATAGAATCCTCAAAAAAGTTTTTAAAACCAGTGAATTAGTTTAGCAAGGTCATAGGATAAAAGGACAATATACAACAATAAGTTGTATTTCTATATGCTCACAACAAACAATTAAAAATTGGAATTTTAATATTTAAAAGAGTATCCAAAACTTAAGCAACCATCGAGTTAATATGGATTGCTATGTGGAGAAGATGTTATATACGAGCCTAATGGTAACCACAAATCAAAAACCAGTGATAGATATGCAAAAAGTAAAGAGAAAGGAGTCCAAATATATCACTAAATAAAGCCAACAAATTATGAAAGAGAAGAAAGAATCAGATAAAACTACAAAAACAACCATAAAACGAGTAACAAAATGGCAATAAATACATATCAATAGTTACTTTGAATGTAAATGGACTAAATGCTCCAATCAAAAGACATAGGGAGACAGAGTGGATAAAAAAAAAACAAAAACAAAAAAACCCCAAGACCCATCTATATGCTGCCTATAAGAGACTCATTTTAGACCTTAAAGATATCTGCAGATTGAAAGTGAGGGGATGGAGCATCATCTATCATGTTAATAGACATCAAAAGAAAGCCAGAATAGCCATACTCATATCAGACAAACTAGATTTTAAACCAAAGACTGTAACAAGAGATGAAGGAGAGGGGCATTATATCATAATGAAGGGGTCTATCCATCAAGAAGATCTAACAATTGTAAATATTTATTCACCCAATATATGAGCACCCAAATCCTTAAAACCGTTAATAACAAACACGAAGGAACTAATCGATAATAATACAATAATAGTAGGGGACTTTAATACCCCACAAACTTTGATGGACAGATCATCCAAACAGAAAATCAACAAGAGAACAGTGGCTCTGAATGACACACTAGACCAGATGGATTTAATAGATATATTCAGAACATTCCATCCTAAAACAACAGAATACACATTCTTTTTGAGTGCACATGGAATATTCTCCAGAATAATAACATATTAACAAGGTAGCAACAAGGTAGCAAATGACATATCTGAAAAAGGGTCGGTACCCAAAATATATAAGGAACTGATACAAGTTAACACACACAAAAACAAATAATCCAATTCAAAAATGGGCAGAAGTCATGAACAGACATTTCTCCAAAGAAGACATATAGGTTGCTAACAGATACATGAAAAAATGTTCAACATCACTGATTATCAGGGAAATATAAATCAATACTACAATTAGATAGCACCTCACACCTGTCAGAACAACTAAAATCAACAGCCCAAGAAACAACAGGTGTTGGCGAGGATGTGGAGAAAAGGGAAACCTCTTGCACTGTTGATAGGAATGCAAACTGGTGTAGCCACTGTGGAAAACAAACAGTATGGAGGTTCCTCAAAAATTTTTAAATAGAACTATCCTATGATCCAGCAATTGCACTACTGGGTATTTACCCCAAAAATGTAAAAACACTAATTCAAAGGGATACATGCATCCCTATGTTTATTACAGCATTATTTATAATAAATTATGGAAGCAGCCCATGTGTTCATTGACAGATGAATAGATAAAGAAGAAATAGTATATAGATATACAATGAAATATTATTCAGCCATAGAAAGAATGAAATTTTGCCATTTGCAATGACATGGATGGAAATAGAGAGTATAATGCTAAGCAAAATAAGTTAGAGAAAGACAAAGACCATAGGATTTCATTCAGGCATGGAATTTAAGAAACAAAACAAATGAGCAGAGGGGAAAAAGAAAGACAAACCAAGAAACAGACTCTTAACTGTAGAGAATAAACTGATGGTTATGGGGGCGGGGGGAGACAGATGGGGGGATGGTTGAAAAAGGTGATGGGGATTAAGGAGGGCACTTGTCATGATGAGCACTGGGTGATGTATGGAACTGTGGATTCACTATATTGTACACTGGAAACAAACATTAACACTCTATGTTAACTATACTGGAATTAAAATTAAAAAAATAAAAAATATATCTGATAAAACAATTCAATCCAGAAAACATAAAGGACTCTTGCCATTCCATAATAGTGGTTAGACAGCCAAGCCAAAATTTTTTAAATGGGCACTATAATTAAATAGATGCTTGACCAAAGAAGATTTTAAAATGGTGAAAAAACACATGAAAAGATATTCAACATCATTGGTTATCAAGGAAATGCAAACTGAAACTAGAATGGGCTATGATTACACAGCCACTACAATGATTGCCATATGAAAAGATTGATAATACCAAATATCAGCAAGAATGCGTAATAACTGGGACTCTCATATACTACTCTGTGGGATAGCCACTTTGGAAAAAGTTTATCAGTTTCTTAAAAGTTAACACCTACACTTACCAAATGACTTGTTATTTTGCAAGGAAATTTGAGATTGAGGTTATTCCTCCAGTGATGAATATTTTCTTTGCTACTCTCAAATGTGTGAGCCTCTGCTCTGTTTTCATGCATTCTGTGTACACAGTAACTCTTTTGGTACAATCCTGAATCATAGTGTAATATTCCTGAAAAGCCAGTTAAAATGAACAATATGATACCAACAATAAAAGTAATTTATGGCAACAGTGTGAACATCTCTGACCAAGTTTGCCTAGCCAATGGTGGTTATAAGTCTTTGTAGATTGTAAGGTACATTCCACATATGCTAAATGTAAATACAATTTTTTTTTATAATTGAAGAAATGTGGTAAAAATAATTCTTATACCAATAATATCCGTCAGTAAATTATGGGCTATCTAAAATCAGTTAATAAATTAGTAGTTACTGTTAAGTCAATAGGCTGAGCACTTTATTAACTAGTTTCAGGGCTAGATTTGTTTTCCCCATTTCTCATGGCAAACATTCTATGTCCACTAACCCCTTTTTGGTCTTCCCTATCCTTTCAGTTGATGGGGCTTCCCTACTAGATATTAAACATGTCATTGGTTTTACCAGTAGCCAGTTCTAATTCCCTTTCAGGCCAGATCTCTCTAGATGAATGATTCAGAAATTTAAAAACTGACTTTGTGAAGGGGCAAAACGAATTTAAATGATCAAATGCCGTATATATTAGATAAGCAGATATGTTCACATATTTTTGGAAAATGGTTTAAATGGCCATGTGATTCTGTTGGGTGTTTATGGCATTTGCATTTTTATATTTTGAGATACTTTTCAAAGAGTGCAGTTTTATTAAGATGAATTTTTACTTACTGTATAGGTGATTGGGAGCACTGGAATAAGAAACTACAGCCATATTATTATCCAACTGACAGTATTCCAGAATATTCATCAATTTTGGTTCCAAATGTTGACAATATTAGAACAAATTTTTTGATAGACACCATTGCAAAACAATATAAAGTAAGTTTGATAGTTTCTTAGCTGATCACAAACCTGTATGAAACACATCCCTTTTCACACGGTACAGATAGAAAAATTAAATTCCAGCACAAGGGGCCGGAAGTGGTGCCATTTAAGGGAAACACTTTTGGCGAATGAACCCCAGGATACACTCCAATTCAGTATTCCCTGAACTTCTGACTTCCGGCTTGCTCAGGAAAGCTGTCATATGCTCACAAAGTCCCTCATTCTCTCGTGGTCACGTGAATATTTGCCCATTCTTTCTTCCAGCACAGTTGTAGTACACATGTCACTTTTAAATTTTTAATTGAACTAGGATTTATTTTGACGTGGGTCTAATTCTAAAAAGTAATTAAAAATTAGTCATATGAATTTTTAGAATGAAAAATGGCTGCTAGAGCCATAAGACATTTAAAACCAAACACAACCCCTTTCACCATGACTATCCTATTACTGCAGGCTGTTTTGCTCACCGGAGAGCAGGGGACTGCGAAAACTGTAATGATTAAAGCCTATTTGAAAAGATACGATCCTGAAGTACAGTTATCCAAAAGTCTCAACTTTTCATCTGCCACAGAACCAGTCATGTTTCAGGTAAAACCCATCACTTGCTGAGGTAATCAACATCTTAAATGTTTTGAGTGGTGTTTACAGTAAAATGTGTATGCATATAAAAGCTGGTGTGTGTGTGTGTGTGTGTGTGTGTGTGTGTGTGTGTAGGAAATGGGGCTGCACCTGGCATTCAGCTATTGGTTTTCCCTAGGCTAAGATGGAAACCAAAGCCAAATAGCATATTTTGACCTAATATTGAGGCCGAAGCTGAACTTTGTGCATAAAATTAATGATTAACATTCCAATAACTTATTTTTTGCAATTTTACACTGTTTATTTAAAAAAACAATTTTTGAGTTCATTTATTTATTTGAGAGAGAGAGAGAGAGAATGCATGTACGTGTGAGTAGGGGAGGGGCGGAGAGAGAGGTGGACAGAGAATCCCAAGCAGGCTCCACTCTGTCAGCGTAGAACTCGACGCGGGGCTCCATCTCACAAACCATGAGATAATGACCTGAGCCGAAACCAGCAGTCCGACGATGCTCAACCAACTAAGCCATCCATGCGCCCCTATATGTCTGTTTTAATAATGGTATTTATGTATATTAAGTAACTCAATTCACTCTGAGAGACATGCTCAGCATTTTTAGGAATCTGGGTTGAAATCTAACACTTAAACCATTTCCTCTTTCCAGAGAACCATTGAAAGCTATGTGGATAAACGAATGGGAAGCACATACGGGCCACCAGGAGGCAGAAAAATGACTGTATTTATTGATGATATTAATATGCCGGTGATTAATGAATGGGGAGATCAGGTATGACTAAAATACCTCCTATAGATGATAGTTAATCAGTATCTTTAGTTATATATAAAAAATGTCAATAGCCTTCATCTTATTAAGCCTCCCTAGTAGCAGTTCCGTTTTATTTGACTTCTCTGGTATAGCTGGCATTCTCCCTTCTTGAGGTCCCTGTGGGCTTTTCAGCAATACGCCTACCTGTCTCTCTGGCTTCGTGATTTCAGTGACCTTTCTGGCTCCTCTCTTCCTTTCCCCAGCGTTTTCGTTTTGTTCTGTTACCTCTTATTCTACATACTCCCTCCAAGGAATACCTGATGTAGAAAATACCATTTTTTTTCCTTTTAACTCTGCCATGCGTGTGTCCCCCTTGTGATCATCTGTCAACCCCAGAGATATTCCCCATCAGAGAACCTCACTGATGCTGTCAGGGTTCTGCATGTTCCTTGTGGGATTGCCAACACCTCCTTCCCACCACTGCCCACTGCTTCATCAATTACACCTACCTGGAGCCTGCCAGCACCCATTCCATCTGGCCTTTTATGTGGATTCACCTCAGATACCTCTAGGAGGTCCAGACTCCCAGGTCCTGTGCTCACCTGAGACTATTCCTCAAACAGCTTTGCACAGCACTTCTCTGACCTTACTTCCTACTTTTCCCACTCTGAAACCTTTCACTTAAAAAAATTTTTTTTAAATGTTTATTTTTGAGAGAGACAGAGAGAGAGTGCGCAAGTGAGTGGGGGAGGGGCAGAGAGAAAGGGGGACAGAAGATCCAAAGCCGGCTCTCCACCGACAGCAGAGAGCCCGATGCGGGGCTCAATCCCACAAACCATGAGATCATGACCTGAGCTGGAGCCAGATGCTTAACCGACTGAGCCACCCAGGTGCCCCCCTGAAACCTTTCTATGTGCTCCTGGAAGCCATAGTTCATCCACAGAATTCCTTGTAAATGAGCTCCTCTGAATTTTTCTTTTGCCTGCTTGCTCTAATGGAAATCTGGGAGGCTGCTTTCCTCAGTCAAGTTGAGCCCCTGGGCCTAGAGGTGGGGGAGATGTCCTCCTTGCCTCTTGTTGTCCCCTGCCCTGTGGAGGGATCAATCCCACCTCATGCTTCCTTTGTTGCTGTCACCTCAGACCCTCATACAACACCCTGAAGATTTCCATTCCTGGATCACTGTTACTCTCCCTCTTGCTGGGGCCAGCATCATGTGTGTGGAAACTGGGCTGACACAGTGACTCATACTTCAAACAGATCTGCATTGGTTTAATGCTCTGTAGCCACCAGTGTGAATTTCTTAATAATTACTTTTGAACAAGGAGCCTTGCATTTTCATTTTGCCCTGGGCTTTGCAAATTATGCAGCCTGCTTGTTGTAATTCTTGGTGATGCCAATACTGACATACGTGATCTTGACCTCTTAGTTCCTCCTGTGATGATCGTGTCTTCCACCCTGGGTGAATTAGTCATCCACGCAGTCATACCTACACTTTGTTATTATCGAGAACTGTGACCCCTTCATTATCTCAGTTTCAAGCATTTTATTCTCTGATTACCATATCCACCCTTTCTAGCTTATTCCCTCCACTTCCCAGATTCGAGAGAGAGCTACCACGATCCATAGTTCCTGCCATCATTAAACTATCCCTCATTTCCTCTCATTTCCTCACTTCCTTTCTTTCCTAGCTGGAATTCCAGGACCCATCACTATAATCACTGTCGCATACACCCTCTACTCACCTGTGAAAGCCATAACCCCATTAAAGCCTTGTTGAAACTCGGCCTGCTCTCCACCCACCTGCACCTATGCAGCTAAGCTTGGCTGGAGAAAACCACACAATTCTGGCTTCATTTTAAAATCATGACCATGGGGCTGCCCGGGTGGCTCAGTCAGTTAAACTGACTGACTAAAACTCTTGATTTCAGCTCAGGTCATGATCTCCTGGTTTGTGGGATTGAGCCAGGCGTCGGGCTCTGTGCTAACAGTGCACAGCCTGCTTGGGATTCTCTCTCTCTCTCTTCCTCTCTCCTTGCCCCTCCCCTGCTCTCTCTTTCTGTCTCTCAAAAATAGATAAATAAACTTAAATCATCATCATGGACCTCAGCTTCCATCCAGGCTCCTTCTCTGTGACATGACTGTTTCATACTTTCTTCATTTTCTCGGACCTCTCACACCTCCATTTCCTTACCGTTTGCCGAGCACACATGTGTCGTAGCTTTCTTCCTATTTCCTGAGAAGATTGACTTTTTCCTTTTGTTTGTTTACTACCTATACACTGCACTCAATTTCTGTGTTCTAATGCTTACCTAGACAGTATATCCTGCATACACGGGTAATGAAAGATAAAGATAAACCCTTTATTCCTATCTTGTATATCCAATGACCTTTGAACGCCTTAATTTCCTTTATCTCTCTCCTAACTTATCATTTTATTGTCGATTTGTATTTTAAGTCTCTCTCTCTCCCTTTTTAATTTATTTTACGTTTATTCATTTTTGAGAGAGACAGGGAGAGACAGAGCATGAGTAGGGGAGGGGCAGAGAGAGAGGGAGACACAGAATCTGAAGCAGGCTCCAGGCTCTGAGCTGCCAGCACAGAGCCCGACGTGGGGCTCAAACTCATGAACCGTGAGATCATGACCTGAGCTGAAGTTGGACACTTAACCAACTGAGCTACCCAGGTGCCCCCCCTTTTTTTTTAACTCCCACAAGACATTATTTTTACTTTTTTATATATTCACTCTTCATTTGCATTGCTGGCTTGTTTGCCACTTTCTTTGCTCTTTCTTCATTCTTCCTTCTTAGACCTTGCATGTGGTATGTTCCTTCTGCTTTTAGAACCTACTTAAGAGAAGGTCTTTTCATGACCAATTCTTTGTCTGCACATGTCATTTCATCTTTTTTATTTGAAAGACAGTGTTTCTTGGTATGAAACTCTAAACTGGCAGTTCTGGGTTTTTTTTCCATCATGTTGAATATATTCTTCCTGTTTTCTGTTTTCCTTGTTGCTGTTGAGAATTCAGCTACCACTTAATCATGGCACGTCTGAACTTAATCTGCCTTTTTTTTCACTTGCTGCTTTTAAGACTTTCTCTTTGCTTTACTTTCCTATAATTTTCTTTTTTTAAAAATGATGTTCCTTGGTGTAGATTTATTTGTACTTATTTGCTTGGAATTTGCTAGAACTCATGAATCTGTGGTTTGGTGTCTTTCATCACTTCTAGAAAATACCCAGTCCTTATCTCTTCAAATATTATTTCTGCCCCTCCTTATTTCCCTTCTTCTCAGAGTCCTATTGTATATCAGACTTTCTTCTATGCCTTATATATTTCTCCTTTTTTTCTTACATCCCAGCCTTTTCTCTCTCCAATGCTTGTGATCTAGATAATTTCTCCTCTTTGTCTTCCTCCTCACTAATTTTCTTCTCTGTTTTGTCTAATCTCCTGTCAAATTCATCCACTGAGTTTTTATTTCAGCTACTGTTTATTTTCTCTTTCAAATATGTCATCATTTTTATAGTTTCCTATTCCTTGCATATATTTTCAAATTTTCAAATGAATTTTAAAACATATTGAGCATAGTTGTTTTAAGGTCTGTGTCTGTTAATTTCAGCATCTGAAGTCTATGTGATCCTATTTCTGCTCTTTGTTGTTTTAATAGTTCCTGTGTGTGTGGAACAAGTCTTATTTTCTGTAAGTATCTTTGACTGCTTGCTAGATCATTACCCTTGAAAAATTAATCATGACTGTGTTTCACAGCCTAAGCTGGATATGCTCTCATCAAGACAGGTTTTGAGTTTTCTTCTGCCAGATCCTTAAGAGCTTATTCACTCAGGATTATCTCAAAGCAAGGCTAAGATTGGAAAGTTTCTGGTCCACTTAGGCTATGCATACCCAGGGTGCAAATCTGTGCAAGTGTCATCCTGAGGCCACAGCCTCCTAGGGAAGTCTCTTATTTTTCTTTTTTCTTTCCTTTTCCTCTCCCATTCAGTAGGGATCCAAGAGAGACTTCTCAGCAGTAAGGTGAGAGAGTGGAGGCATATTAAGATATCATCTATAAGCTGAAGAGCTCTTGAATTTCGGACTCACTTAACCAATTAGGGATGTCTACTTGGATCTCAACCTTACCATGTCCAAAACCAAATTCCTGTTACTCCCTAGATCTGCTCCTGAAATACTCCTCTTAATATCAAGAAGTGGAAACTCCACATTCAATCTGTTAGGAAATCATGTGGGCTATATCTTCAAACTATATCCAGGATTTTACCACTACTCATTACCTCTATTGCCAACACCTGGTGCAAGCCACCATCTCTCTCTCTCTCTCTCTCTCTCTCTCTCTCTCTCTCTCTTCTTAATCATTACAAATGCCTCCTCATTGTCTCCCCATTGCCTTTGCCCTTTTCAGTCTATGCTCACATCAGCACCCAATTAAAACATGGATCAGATCATGACACAGTCTTCTGGTCAAAATCCTCCCATGAGACTTGTAGAATATAAATGCCAAAATCCTTACCATGACCTAAAGACCCTGCATTGACTGATCTTACCTCCCCATGACTCTGCCCCAAACACATTTATTGGTCCTTGTATACACTGGATATAATGTTCACTCAGAGCCTCTATGTTTACTGTTTCCTCCTCTTGGAATATTCTTCCTCTAGATGCCTAAATGGTTTGCTTTCTCACCTCCTTCAAGCAATGAGGTTATATATTCTTTGGTTGCATGTCATGTGAGGTGAATCCTCCCGTGTTCTCCATATTCAGTTGCACCCTCGAACACTGTCTATTTCCTTTCTCTGTTTTATTTTCCTCCCAAAACTCATACCATTTTATTTACATACATATATACATACTAGCATACATGTGTATATATTTTTTCTCCTACCACCAGAATGTATGCTCCATGAAGACAGGAATTTTTGTCTGTGCTACAACAGTCAGACACACAGTGGTCATTAATATGTGTTGAATGAAAGAATGTCGTATTTGAGGTGCTTGTGTGTCATCCACTCAGGGATGCCTAGTAGGAATTTGGATATACAGGCATGGAGATTAGAAGGGAATCTGAAGCTAGTTACAGAGTTGAAATTCTTTAGGGTATAGGGTTGACATGACATCGGCTGAAATAGTGAGAATGATAGAACTCTGTAGAACACTTACATGAGAGGGATAGGTGGAGAAAGAATGACTTAGGAAGTGATCCAGGGTCACAAGGTAAACCTGGAAATAATTGAGCCTCTGAAGCTGAGAGAGGAAAAATTTTCAATAGGGAAGAAGTGTTAGCAGTGTTAGAGTCTTCAATAAAGGAAGATGAGGACATAACATCTAAACCCCAAACATTCCTGAAGGCTCAGGAATAACTATCCCACATTCTGATTTAAAGTATTTTGAAATGTTAAATGTTGATATTTGTAACTCTGACTACTGTTGTAATTGTACCAAATATTTTGTAACTTGCCTATTTAAATTTCTTTGGAGATCCATTTTATCAAGGTGGTGAAGAGTACACTGAACTTGTTGCAGACGTTTAGCTTATGGTTTCATTCATGAGTGGTAGCATTTAAGTATTTTTTAAAGTTTATTTATTTATTTTGAGAGAGACAGAGATAGCACGAGTAGGGGAGGGCCAGAGAGAGAAGGGGAGAGAGAGAATCCCAAGCAGGTTCCGCACTGTCAGCACAGAGCCCCATGTGGGGCTTGAACTTGTGAAGCCGTGAGATCATGACCTGAACCAAAACTAAGAGTCAGACACTTAACAGACTGAGCCACCCAGACACCCCCATGAGTGGTAGCATTTACATAAAATTGCCTTGCAGGTTATTATCAACATTTACAAGCATTTCACTGATAAGAGTTGACTATTTCATGTGTACTATTTTGTAAAAGCCATGCAGGAATATGATAGATATACTTACTAAAGTTATCACTGTGTACATTTCAGGTAACTAATGAGATCGTGCGACAAATGATGGAAATGGAAGGAATGTATAGCTTAGATAAGCCTGGAGACTTCACTACTATTGTTGATGTGCAGCTCATAGCAGCTATGATCCACCCTGGAGGTGGTCGAAATGATATTCCACAACGTTTAAAAAGACAGTTTACTGTGTTTAATTGCACATTACCTTCAAATGCTTCAATAGACAAAATTTTTGGTATGACTGTTCTTGGTGTTACATTTTTTTATCCTATTACATAATGGACATAAGCCATGCAAAACCTTATTTAAGAGATAAAAAGGCTCTGTCTGAAGTAGGGATTAAGAATCTGAAATTGAGAATTAAATACCAGAGAAGAGGGACTAAATATTAAGAAGACTCATGTTTATAGTCTATTCTAAAACTCAGGAATATTTAGAAATAGCCTTGTTGAAGTTTGACTTTGGTGTAAGCAAACATTTGTGTTTTTGTTTTGTTGACACAATTAATCAGAGAAATTTGGGCTAATGAATGACAGCACATGTATTATAGGTTAACAATGTAATATATCAAGTCAAATGTAGCACTTTGATATGTTAATGAAATGGGAATTTTGATAACAAATTTATGCTCATATAAACTATTTAATTAAAAATTACATATATGAAGACATACAAGAGGAACGGACCCATGTATATATGGACATTAATTGGCATTGCAGGTGCTGTAGATTAGAAGGGAAAGGGAAGACTTTTAGTAAATGGTACTGGGACTTTTTTTAGTAATTGTTATGTGAAAATAATTGAAATTGAACCCTTACCTCACACCAAGCATAAAATCAATACAGGTGGATTAAAGACTTAAATATAGAAAGCAAAGATATAAAATATTTGGAAGAAAATATCTGCATGACAGCTGAGTAGGAAAAGAAACTCATTTATTTATTTGCATATTTATTTATTTATTGCTTATTTATTTATTTTGGGAGAGAGAGAGAGAAAACACAAGCAAGGGAGGGTCAGAGAAAGTGGAAGAGAGAGAGAATCCCAAGCAGGTTCCATGATATCAACACAGAGCCTGAAGTGGGGCTTGGTCTCATGACCTGAGCTAAAATCAAGAGTCAGACACTTAACCCATTGAGTCACCCAGGTGCCCCTGGAAAGAGCTTATAAAATGAGACTCAAAAAGCAGAAGCCATAAAAGGAGATGACAAGTTTGACTAGATTAAAATTAAGAACTTTTGTTCATTTAAAAAGCAATATTGAAGAGTGAAAAGACAAGCCCCAAAGTGGGCAAAGATGCAAAGATGCAAATTTAAAACACCAAGGAGGGGCGCCTTGGTGGCTCAGTTGGTTAAGCATCAGACTCGATTTTGGCTCAAGTCATGATGTCACGATTTGTGGGACCAAGCAGTGTATTGCGCTCCGTGTTGACAAGGTGATGCTTGCTCGGGATTCTCTTCCTCCCTCCCTCTCTGCTTGTCCCATGCTCATGCACGCATGCTCTAGATAGATAGATAGATAGATAGGTAGATGACCAAGGAAATAACATTTTATACCCACTTGATTTGCAAAAATGAAAAATTCTGACAAAATCAGGCATTGGGGAGAATGTGCAGGACTGAGACACTCACCCCCTACTGGTGGGTGTATAAATTGTGACAGGCCCTGTGGGTAATAACTGGACCTCATTACTGGTAAAGCAGAATGTGTGGACACCCACAGCAGTTCCATTTCCAGACATATGCCAGTTTATCATTTGTTTCCTTTATGATTTTCACTTTCTGAGTTTCATTTAAGAAGTCCTTTCCTATCCAGCAGTCATGTAGTTATTGTCTGTGTTTTCTTCCCAACATTACAGTTTTGCCTTCCATATTTAAACCCTTAACCCATCGTTACTTGATTTGTGCCACAAATCAATGACACACATGTTCTACAAGAATGTTTATAGAACAATGTTCATGATAGCAGAAACCTTGAAACAATCAAATATTTATTGACAGTAAAAGCGGATCCATACATAGTGGTCTAGGCACACAGCTTAATGCCATTATGCAGCAGTGAATATGAACAAACACAGCTACGTGCTTCAACATGGCCGAAGCCCAGAAATGGGTTGAGCAAAAGAAGCAAGTCACTAAGGAATATATGATACGATTCCATCAAATTAAATTTCAAAAGTTGAAGTTAGAGAAAATGTTAAAGGTCAAACCCATAAGTGGGCCACCCTATAAAGAAAAGCAAATCGCGGTATCTCGTTAGGTCAGAGTAGTGGCTGCCTCTGGAGGAAGGAAGGGGTTGTGGACAGCGACGGACAAACAGAGGCTTCTACTGCATCCGGCAAGGTTGTGTTTCTCAGTCTAGTCATCCGTATGTGAGTGTTTGCTTATTTGTTAAACTGTTTTGATTAATGATGAATGATATCTCTGATATGATTAATACTGAAAACTAAACATGGAAAGAGAAATGCTTAACGTCACCCAGCTTAGTTGGTCTTGTAACGATTTATTCCCTGGGATAAACATGTACCTTTTATCTTTTAGTAAGCTTGTACCTTCAATCTTGTTTTATTTTCCAGGACTTATTGGCTGTGGGTACTTTGATCCTTGCAGAAAGTTCAAACCTGAAATATGTGAAATGATTGGAAATTTAGTTTCAGCAGGCAGAGTGCTGTGGCAGTGGACTAAGGTACAGAAGGGTCATTGTCTGTAATAACAAAAAATCTACTATTATTTGGCCTGTTCTCACCTTGTGGCCCATGAACTTATCATCACATCACGGAGTAGTGGGTTTTCTCTCTCTCTCTCTCTCTCTCTTTCTCTCTTTTTGAAAAGACAAATTAGGTGCTCAAATAGATTTATGACACCTTTTCCTTCCAGGGAGCAAATATTCTGACTGGATGATGCTTTCCATATGTATGAGACATTACTATAAACCACACATGACATCCAAGATAAAGTAGAATTTTGCTAAAACGAGGACACTGCTTTTCTGCTTGTTACTCTGATATTTATCTCAGACACTCGCCTATTTCCTGACTGACTGAATACATGGATTTCCAGATGTTCTTAGCTATCTGAGACTTAAAATCTAACTTGTGTGAGTCTTGAGATGGAGTGGGAATTAGTAAATGGATGGAAGTGTACTTAACAAAATAGACTAGATTTTCAGACACAGGGCCAGTGCCCTAAGTAAAGCTCAGGAAACATATAGCTGTCACCAAGATGGCTTAAAGCAGACTCGTGAGAAAACAATTAAGTGTAGGTCTGAGGTAAAAACAAGGTGGAGGTATATGCCAAAAACATTCATTAGGCCAATTACACACATCTGGGAGGAAGCTTCTGTCCTGGAGACTTCTGGAGGGTGCCAGCCTCTCAGATTCCTGGGTGGATGAGGGAATTTCTAGATACAAAATTAGCAGGGGTGCCTGGGTGGCTCAGTTGGTTGAGCGTCTGACTTAGGTCAGGTCAGAGATCCTCAGGTCAGGATCTTGTAGTTGATGAGTTCGAGCCCCACATCGGGCTTGCTGCTGTCATCACGGAGCCTGCTTTGGATCTTCTGTTTTCTTCTCTCTCTGCCTCTCTCTCTCTCTCCAAAAGAAATAAACATTAAAAAAAAAAGAATTATCAGGAGAGGAATTGGGTGTTTCTTATGAAATTCTCCATCCACGCAGCCCCCTATGGTGACCGGTTCCTTGCATGGGGGCTGCCCTTTGCCAACATACGGTCTTTGTACATGCTGTTCTGTCTCTCTTAAAATAACTCCAAAATGAATGGCAAGGGTTGAGCGTCTGAAATAATTTTTTGTGGTACGATCCATCTGTTTTTCCAGTGGGGCTGTTGTTCAATGTCATGTGCTTATACATGTATATATATTTTCTGAAAAGCTTTGGCCTACTGGGTGTCTTTCCATCAAAGCTTTTTTTGTTGTATAAATGTTTACTGCTTCTATTTCTTCATCTTTCTTTACCTCCTTAACCTATTTTGCACAGGCTTTTGTTCACTGCTCTCAGCAAAGTCACCAAAGACCTCAATCTTGCCAAATCTAAAGGTTGATTTCTTCCTCTTACTTGGCAGCATTTGACATAAATTATCCCTCTTGACACTTTCTTCACTTGGTTTCTGAAGACCTCATGTTCTTGGTTTTCTTCCTGTCTGACAGGCTATCTTTTTAAAAGTCCCCCCTCTTCTTCCCTTCCTCTAGATGCTGGAGTGCACCTGATCTCGATGCTAGGACCTCTTCCCTATCTCCATGCTTTACCCAGATGGTCTCTCCAGCTTCAGGGCCTTAAACACCATCTCTGTGCTGATAATGTCAAAATCAGCTTCCATTCCAGGCCTCTCTGCTTGGCTGTATGCTTATTTCTAACTGCTTAGTAGACATCACTGTTTAGATGTCCAATAACCATCTTGAAGTTAATGTGTCCAAACAGAACCCTCAAGTGTCCTTCAATATGACCTTCCCTCAGACCTTTGCCTCTTAGTTAATAGCAACACCAATTATCCTGCTCCTCAGGTTAAAACACTGGTGCTGTGCTTGATTTGTCTCCGTCAACCCCCTACCTGCAATCCATCAGCAAGTCTCAGCAACTGTGCTTTCAAAATATATCCCAAAGCTGAGCTCTCTCTCGAAGCAACTACCCTGATAGATGCTTCCAGCACCTGCCCTCTGGACCATACAGTGACTTGCGTTCTCCTTGCCCTCCTAGAGTCTGTTCTTTACACAGTTCTAAAATGCTTTTCAAAGAAGTAAATCAGAGATCCTTACTCCCTCTTAAAACCACCAGTAGACTCCCAGGTACACTTACAGTGAAACCAGATGCCTTGCTCTGGCCTGTGAAACTCCACCGGAGCCGCCCCTGCTTGCCTCTCTCTCCAGCTGCACTGCCCTCCACTGCACTGTTCCTTGAACACCCCACATTTTTTGGTCCTTTGGGCCATCATATACTACTCATTCTCACCATTCTTACCTTCAGAGGGGCTATCACAGGCATTATCTGTCTCCTGACCCTACTTTATTTTTTCTGACCATGACTTATGTCATTATTATTTGTCAGCTTATTTGTTTACCAATATATTTGTTTCTTATTTATTGCTAGGCTCCCCCCACTAGAATGGAAGCTCCCTGATGGCAGCGGATTGAGCTGCTACTTACTATAGTATTTTCTAAGTCACTCTGGTGTCTTCTTACAGGCAGCCGGAGGTAAATAGCCATTGAATAATGAATGAATCTTCCTCCCCTCCCCATTCCCATAGAAGCAGCACCCCCTTTTTTGTATCTTTTCCTCAAACCTCCCATCTTCACAAAGCATTTTTAGTTGTTGTATACCACTTCACCTTTACATTACTCTACACAGCTTTAAAGCAGAAGCCCAGGTGAGAAAAGAAAGAAGTTGACAAAAATTGAAAGGAATGAAGAAGGTTAATGTGTGAGAAGGAGAGGGGAAAAAAGGAATTTATTTGATTCTCTTTAATGATTGCTTGAGTTGCCAATAGCTGTCATCACAGTGGTAGTCTTTTACAGCAAAGTGGCAGTCTTTTATAAGCAATGTTCACACAGCCTTTATTTCTGCATATTTATAATATAATTTTACATGTTGGTGAATAGAATGAACATTTTAGCTGCAAATGGAACTGAGCAAAGAGGGAAATTGAAGGATAATTGATAAAATAACACTTGTCTTCATTCTGTCTTCCCTGGCTACCTGCTGTCTTAACGTACACTGTGAATTAGCCTGTAAAAATAATGCTATGAGCTCACTGGGGTACTTTTTCAATGTGGAAAAGGCGTATACCATGAATAGGTCCTAGAGAAAGCATATGCTATCCTGAACTAATCATGCAGAGAGTTTACTTCGTATCACCAGTATTGTTGTTTTCACGTTCAAAAATGATGCTAATGGTGTCAATTACAATCTTTACCCATGGCTAGCAGTGCTTCCCACACCTAGTACACCTCAAGTTTATCCTTTAACAGGTATCTCTCCGTACAAGAATGTATCACTGTTATAGCTTTGCCTGTTTGGATTCTGAACTTGGTAGAAATAATAAGTGAATTAGTGTTCAAACAAAGACACAAACATAACCCAGAAAAGCTACCTCATCATTATAGCTACATGTCGGACTTGCCTGTCAACTTAGTATAGAAAAATAGATATTTGAAGTCATGTTGATTGAGTTTAGATCTCCACAGTGAAATCTAGATTATGATATTCAAATATATTGGGAGAATCCAAATATACTAAAGACCTTAATGGAACCTGTGAAAATAGTCCTTATTGACTTTAGAAGTGAACATTCCTTGTTCTTAACTGCAATGGCAACCAACTCACATTCAGTTCTTTTTTTTTATGGCATACTTCCATATACACATTAATATGGTTAACAATGATTAGTAATGATTATTCCCACAACTCAAATAGTTGGTGAGAATTCAGGGGAAAGTGACTTGTTCAAAGCCACCTCATGGTGATAGAACAGGCATTGGAATTGTCATCTAGAGTGTTATTCTTGAATCGATCCTATTCAAGGACTTATGGTCTTTGAAATCCTATGCAGGTTTATTTATGATGTGTTTTTCTCATCAGTGCTGTGACAAAAATATGAACTTACTCTTGGTTTATTTATTCAGCCTATTTGATTTAAAATAAAATTTGTGAAATGAAGTAGTTCTAAAAGCAGTTCTGCTTTTGGTTTTATCTGAAAACAAAACTGAGAGCATTATGTTTTTGTCCACCTCTAGGTGAAGATGCTACCAACTCCTTCTAAATTTCACTACATTTTCAATCTTCGAGATCTTTCCAGAATTTGGCAAGGAATGTTAACCATAAAATCCGAGGAGTGCGATTCGATATCTGTTCTCCTATCACTTTTCAAACACGAGTGCAACAGAGTAATTGCAGACAGGTGTATATTACAGCACTTGAATTTAAATGTACTATATAAGAAGTTGACACTGTGAGCCTAATTCCTGCATTACCTACTCAAATAATTAAGAGTATTGTCTTCATTTGCTCTGGGGCTTGTGAAGCATTGATGTCATTTCCCACCTGCTGGTCCCCTTGAAAAATGCTCTGCCAGTTTGCTCCAGTATTATTTCCACAGGGTATCTTTTCAAATCACCACATCATCATAGACTTGGCAACATTCAGAGGCAAATTTTAGTAGTGTATATTTTCTAAAACGTTTGAACTCCATGTAGGTTTTACTTGGTGAAATCTGGGACATAAGCCGGGTCATTGTTCTGAACCTCAGCTTCCTCCTCTATAAAACATGGATGGTAATGCTGGTCTTACAAAGCATGGGGAATGGAGGATTCTGGAACTAAAGCCACTTGACAGAATTCTTGGTAAAATTGGGTGATGCAGAGAAGGGCATGGAAACCCAAAAGTCAAGTTCTAATTGGAAAGAGGGTTCAGAGGAGCCTGAGATTGATCAAGGAGAGATTCTTTGCCAGTATTTTCTGTAAGTAATAGTCAATGTTATAACTCTCTTGAATGGAGTTATGTCTTCCTGTCTGTGATGGAGGTGCAGGATAAGGCCTTAGAGGAGGTGGAGGGAAGTTGGACATGTTCAATTAGGAAAGATGCCTTTATATTTTGCATTTTTCCTCCTGCATTTTTGTTTCAGATTTATAACTTCTGAAGATGAGCAGTGGTTTAATATCCATCTTGTTCACGCCATTGAGGAAAATATTAGCCCAGATGTGGCATCTTATATCCTTCCCGAACCATACTTTGTAGATTTTCTCCGGGAGATGCCTGAACCAACTGGTGACGAACCTGAAGACACTGTGTTTGAAGTACCCAAAGTTTATGAATTGGTATTTATTTTTGCCTTTTAAAAGAGTTTTTTGACCACTCACCCAACTAGATATTTCTCCCTACCCCAGAGTCCCACCATGGAGTTGTTTTAACTTCTTCATTAGTTATATGTTGTGATTCATGTCATCATACACCAAGTAAAATATTTCTTTCAGTGAAATTTAGCAGCAATCCATTAAAGTCAGGTATAAGACAAGGATGCCTACTATTATCACGATTATTTAATATTATGAAAGTTCTAGACAATGAAACAAATTACCTATCAGGAAAAAACAAAAATATTGTTTGCAGATGATAGGATTATCTCTTAATATAATGTAAAAGAACTTGAAATCTGTTTTAACCACTAACAATTGAGTAAGATGACCAAGTCTAATATAAATATCAAACTCAACAACTATCCTCTATGCCAGAGGCTGCCAAGTTACAGTTGATGGGCTAAATTCAGTCCACTGCCTATTTTTTGTTAGATTTGTGAGCTCAGAAGGGTTTTTACATGTTTAAATGGGTGGGAAGAGAATCAAAAGAAGAATGATATTGTGTGACACGTGAAAATGATTTGGAATTCGAATTCAGTGTTCATCCCTGAAGTTGTACTGGAACACAGCCATGCCGATTTGCTTACTTATTATTGCCGAGGACCACTTTTACACCACGAGGGTGGGGACAAATCGTTGTGACAAACCATATAGGCCACAAAGCCTAATTCTGCCCTTTATAGAAAAAGTTAGCCAATTCTTGCCAACAATCACAAGATAGAAAACATAACATCAAAGTACTTCATTCAACAGCAACAAATATGTAAAACATCTAGGACTAAACATGATAAAACTTGACTTGATTAAATTAGAACATCATTCTCCCTGAATTAATATATAGGTTTCATGAAATTTGAAACGGGACTCCAAAAAGATTTTTTAAGCAGGGTCATAAACAAAGTAATTCTGAAGAGTTAATTCAAAGAGTTAAATGGGGGAGAAAAATTTACGAAACAAGTACATGAATATTCAAAACCATTTGACCACATCAACAATGTAAAACTTCTGTGTATTTTTAAAAATCCATAAACAATATTAAAAAGCAAATATAAACAGGGAAATATTTGTTATATTCCAATCATAATCCCCAGGGATAGGAGTTGGTCCTGGGGTTTTTGAAGGGAAAGGTCAAGGAATGATTCCATATTGGAAACCAGTTAATGCAGCGAGGTTTTGGGCTTCTGAAAATAGAATTAACCAAAAGTCAACAGAATCCATGACAGATTTTTGGAAATCCATTAGATTTTTAAAAAAAAATTAGAATTACTTTCGAGTGCCTTTACAAGTTCTGCTTTCATGGATTTTGGCTCTTAAGTATTGTTTTTCTCTCTCTCCCTACCCACAGGTACCATCCTTTGACTTCCTGTCTGAAAAACTCCAGTTCTACCAGAGACAGTTCAATGAAATCATTAGAGGAACATCTCTTGATCTAGTGTTTTTTAAAGATGCAATGACTCATCTTATTAAGGTTCTAACTATTGAGTATTTGCTGACATAAATAGATCATATAAAAGCTTAGTAAATTTCACGATAGATGTTTTGAGAGAAGAAATGTGTACTATCAGGTAGTATATAGGAGAGCGTCGTTAGGTTGAGTCTGAGCACTGTCTCAGAAAACAAAGGCTTAATCACAAACCTCTTAGCCGAGTCCACTTACACGGCAGCAAATGTTGGGCAAATTGACAGGTTTTGTGTTCAGGGCTTTTGACACCTTGAGTTTTCTTTCTAGAAAGAAAGTAAGTTGCAGAACTCTGTGAATAAATCGTCCTTCCCCAAATTTTATTTTGATATAATGAGAATCCCGTTCCCCATGGAGGAAAAGTTGCTGCTTTTAAAAATCAGTTTTATGATCGGCTTACAGATTATTGGCAAACTGATGGGGAAGGGGTGAGGCAGGTACACAGGAGTGGTGTGAAAACAGAAACCAATTAGAGGCAACACCCAAAGGAACATGCTTTGATTCAAGTCTGAAAGGCTACAGAAAGGAGCTGTTTGTTTGTATAATTTATAAATTGAAAAGGGGTTTCCCCAGGAAGTCAGAACAGAGGAGGGAGTTTTGATAAAGACGAGGCAGCTTACTCTGTATTTATTATATGTTTGTCTTTTGCAAAGTTGGTGAATTTCCAGATGTCCTAGGGCTGTTTCACATTCATTCACTCAACAAGTAGTTATTGAGCACTCTCTGGCAAGGTCTTGGGGACCTGGGACCCTATTATGGTGCACAGCCGCCTACGTGATTAACATGTTAAAAAATATAATGATAAAATTAATACATACCAAAGTGTTGTTACTGTCTGCCATCTGTAAAACTTGCATTAAAAAAAAAAAAGGTCTTTAGTGGTGATAATGAATTTAGTGATCCATCTAGACTTTCATCTTAATCAGTAATATTAATGTAAAAGACAGCTTTTTAGCAATGTCTTCAATTGGCCTACATAAGATTTGAACAATTCCAGCCTTATTCTTATTGAGGAAATCAGCCATAGAAAAGCAACACAAGACTAAAGGCCATCTCTCAGTCTTTTTCTACAAATGCCTTTCTGCCCCCCTCCCCCTTGTAAGTAGAATTTTGGTACTTAAATTTTTTTTTTCATTGGCAGAGATACAATAGAGGTGATATTCATTGTGGAGTGAGGTGTCTATATAGGTCAGTGTGTTAGACTGAATAATAAGCAGACAATTCTAAACTTCTTTCTGTGGATTGGGAAGAGCAACTCCATCATGCATTGAGCCTGAAAGTAATAAAATTACACACACACAGAAAATAGCTTTGAAATAGGAGATAGGAAAGCCAATTTGTTCTCTCTTTCATGATGTCCAAGGAAAGAATTTGAGTTGAATAAATCAATATGAGACATTAATTTAAAAAACTCTGACATATCTCATTAAAGGAAAAAGTCTAATGTTGTCTACAAGCATATGGCCAAAGTTTGGACTCCTGTAGAGTGCAAGCAAATGTAAACAGCTAAATTCTATTTTTAAAGAAATACTATTTTATTTCAAAACAGATCTCACGAATAATTCGAACATCATGTGGAAATGCATTGCTGGTGGGTGTTGGCGGTTCAGGAAAACAAAGTCTTTCTAGACTGGCCTCTTTTATCGCTGGATATCAAATATTCCAGATTACATTAACCAGGTAAGATGAAATAAAACACAGCAATATGTTTTTCTATCATTAATTTCTCTGAAGCAAAATGTCTTTTTAAGACACAACAATTTGGTGCATTTTTTGAAGTTAACTTTTTATTTGAGTGCAATGTATTTAAGGAGATGTACACAAACCACGGGTGTCACAAAGTAAATTCACCTGTGTCGTTAGCCTAGAGATGAAGAAATAAAACATTAGCACCCCATAAGTACCCCCCACATCCTGTCCCAGTCATTACCCTCCCAAGGTTAACCATATTCTGACTTCTAACCCCACTGATTAGTTTTACCTATTCTTTTTTTCCCCTCTTTTTTTAAATGTTTATCTATTTTTGAGAGAGAGACAGAGGGTGAGAGGGGGAGGGTCAAAGAGAGAGGGAGACACAGAATCCGAAGCAGGCTCCAAGCTCTGAGCTGTCAGCACAGAGCCCGACGCGGGGCTCGAACCCACGAACTGTAACATCATGACGTGAGCTGAAGTTGGTCGCTTAACCGACTGAGCCACCCAGACACCCCTAGTTTAACCTATTCTTGAACTTTATATCAATCAAATGCTACGGGATCTACTCTTTTCTTGTTGCTGGTATTATGTTTGTGAGATTCATCCATGATGCTACATGTACCAATAGTTTGTTCATTCTTATTGCTGTATAATCTCCCATTTGCTTACATACTACCACAATTTGTTTACCCGGGATTTTTTGGCAAGTGGAGCTGTAATGAATATTCTTGTACATGTCTGAGTATGCCCCCAGAGATAGAATTGCTGATTATGGATGGAGTACGCATACATTCTGCTGTAGTAGGTCTGAGGAATAGTTTTTCCACAGTGGTTCTGCCAGTTTACGCTTCTACCAATGGTTCATGAGAGTTTCAGTTGCTCCGCATCCCGGCCCACCTTTGGACTGTGAGCCTTTTTTCATTTTAGTGATTCCTGTGGATGTGTGGTGGTATATCACCGTGGTGACACCGTGTCACCGTATGTCACGCGTATCCCGTGGTTAATACCGTTGAGCACATTTTCACCTCTTATGGGCCATAAGACAGCCCTTTGGGCCTGGACAGCCTCTTTTGTGAAATGTCTGTGTATGTCCTTTGCTTTTTTTTTTTTTTTTTTTCAATTAGGGTGTGATTCTTTCTTTTACTGATTTTTTAGGAGTTCTTTACAGGTTTTGGATACAGTTCCATTGTCAGAGTGTGCATTATAAATATCTTCTCTGAGTCTTTGGCTTGCCTTTTTACTCCCAGTGGATCTTAATTTTAGTGAAACTTCAGGTGTCAATTGTGTCCCTTTATTTTAGTGATCTTTGTATTCTGTTAAAAATGTATTGGTTTACCTGTGAAGATATTCTGTGATTTCCTTCACATTTATGAATAAAATATACTCCTTTGACATTTAGAACCATAACCCATCTAGAATTTCTTCTCTCTTTTTTTTTATGTTTGTTTATTTCTTTTTTGAGAGAGGGAGAGAGATAGAGGGAGGTGGGGGCAGAGAGAGAGAGGAAGACAGAGAATCCCAAGCAGGCTCAACACTGTCAGTGAAGAGCCTAATTCAGGGCTCCATCCCATGTGAGATCATGACCTGAGCCAAAACCAAGAGGAGGACACTTAACCGACTGAGTCATCCAGGTGCCCCTAGAGTTTATTTTCTTTTAAAGTCTGAGGTAGGAGTTAAGATTATATTTTTATGTAAAAAAATTTTTTTGATGTTTATTTATTTTTGAGAGAGAGAGCACAAGTGGGGGAGGGACACATAGAGAGGGAGAGACACAGAGAGAGGGAGACACAGAATCCAAACCAGGTTCCAGGCACAGAGCCTGACACGGGGCTCAAACCCACGAATGGTGAGATCATGACCTGAGCCAAAGTTGGACGCTTAACTGACTGAGTCACCCAGGCACCCAAGATTATATTTTTCAGTATAGATATCCAATCATTTCAACTCCATTATTGAAAAGGTCATGTTTTTCCTAATACATTACAGTGTCATTTCTTTCCCATTAATCAACTGATTGTGTCTGTGACTATAGTCTATTCCACTGATTTATCTATTTTTGCACTATTACTGTTTTTTTTAATTCTACCAAATATTTATTTATTTATTTATTTATAATATAATTTATTGTCAAATTGGTTTCCATACAACACGCAGTGCTCATCCCAACAGGTGCCCTCCTCAATACCCATCACCCACCCTCCCTACCCTCCCACCCCCCATCAACCCTCAGTTTGTTCTCAGTATTTAAGAGTCTCTTATAGTTTGCCTCCTTCCCTCTCTGTAACTTTTTTCCCCCCTTCCCCTCCCCGCTGGTCTTCTGTTAAGTTTCTCAAGATCCACTTATGAGTGAAAACATATGGTATCTGTCTTTCTCTGCCTGACTTATTCCACTTAGCATAACACTCTCCAGTTCCATCCACGTTGCTACAAATGGCCAGATTTCATTCTTTCTCATTGCCAAGTAGTATTCCATTGTATGTATAAACCACATCTTCTTTATCCATTCATCAGTTGATGTACATTTAGACTCTTTCCATAATTTGGCTGTTGTTGAAAGTGCTGCTATAAACATTGGGGTACAGTGCCCCTATGCATCAGCACTCCTATATCCCTTGGGTAAATAATTTTACTGTTTTAATTAGTGTAGTTTTAATACATCTTGAACAACCCTGCTATTCTTCTCCAAGGTTGTCTTGAATATTTGGCCTTTTGTATTTCCTTATACATTTTAGGTTCACAGTTTACACACGCATACCCCCCTGCTGCCAAAGAGGTAAAACATTTAACAAGGTACAAACTACAAGAGCACTTAAAAGAACAAAACATCAAATATCTAGAGATTAACTTGTATTAAATCACTTGTCAACCTCAAGAAATTAGGGAGATTTCACACAGAAGATGGATTTCTGACTGTTGAAACAGTTGGAAGCTCTGGCACCACTGTGCCGATGTTCCCGGGTGGCTGGGTCTGAGTAGCAGGTGCTTTCCTGCATGGGACATGCAGTCCTCCCAGTTTCCCAGAGCGCTAACTGCAGTTTGCCTGTTTTCTGTCTTCTTGACGTTCTGGCACTGGAGTCTTGCTGACTGCCCCTCCCAGGGCGAGCCGGTTCTCAGAGACAGCAAATGGCTGGCCCAGTAATGTGTGCCTTTCATAGGTCAATCAACCAATCCAGGGCTCGTGCTCTGGACCACCACCTCCGTCTGGCAACACCAGGAAGCAATATTGCTCTGCCCTAATGACTCCTTTTAATGAATGTCCCCCCTGGGAATTATTTTGAAAGGGATGTACGTTCTCTTTTCGATGGGGTTCCTTTTGTCAAAGTCTACAAGACATTTTCCTGTAGTGCCACCCAGAACAGGGGGTAGCTGGTTCTGCTGGTTATTTTTTCACTCAAGTGCACTTAGCTGAATCATCTCTAATGCTCACAGCAGCCTTTGCAAACAGGTATCATCTTCATTTTGCAGAGGAGGAAACAGAAGCTGAAAAATGTGAACGAACATTTCTAAAGATGCAGAATGGGGATTTGAACCCTGGTCCTTCTGATTCCACTGCCCGTGGTCTTTCTGGCTTACTTGAACTCCCTATTACTTGCACTGTATACTTCCTTCGAGTGAAAATGTCTGTGTCATCAATTTACTCATGAGGATTTATACACAACACTTCAGAAAATGTCTGCTTTATTTCTGCACATCATGTCACCTCCAGTAGCATATACATGTCATAGGAAACAGAGTAAACAGAAAAGCAAAGACCAGGCTCTCCTTGTCATAATCTGTAACTACATAATTATACCATTTCTATTATTTATACTGCATCGCATAAGGCATCTTCTTCTATAGGCTGTCTGTGCCTCTAGCCTCTTAATGTGATGTGCAAATTATCACTATATATAATTTATCACTAATTTTATTTATAATTTATCTTGACTTTCTTCCCAATCCAACTCATCCAAGTTTCAGCTTAGTTTCAGATATTATACGTATATTCACTTGGCCAAAATCTGATGTGGAAGACCGTCACCTTGCAGAGAATAAAAATCCATTTCTGAATTTCCAGTTGCTCTTCATGAGTCACTTCTGGTGAATTCCCATTTCTCACTTCTCAAGTTAAATAAGACATATTTGTTTTGAATGGTAACATATAGCCATTTCACTCTAATCTCTGTGGGTTTTTTTAGCAGACATTATTACTTAATATCTCTTGGAACAGGTACAGATTATGCTCTAATTACCATGGGTTATACTGTGTTTTGAAATAAATTATGACTGTACCTATATTTTTAATTTTAATTATTCTACCGCCCTTTTTAGGTCTTATAATGTGAATAATCTGACAGAGGACTTAAAAGGTCTGTACAAAGTTGCTGGTGCTGAAGGAAAAGGTATCACCTTCATCTTTACTGACAATGAAATAAAAGATGAGGCATTTCTAGAATATCTTAACAACCTGCTATCTTCAGGGGAGGTAGGTCTCAAAAGTAGAAAGGAAAGCTCTTATTTAAAAGATGTAAATTATATTTGAATAGAAAAAGTAGCAACCCTTCAGAGGTGAGGCCATTTAACATACATTTTTCATTTTAGAAATGATTAATGTACAAGATTTGGTAGATTTTTTAAAAACTTCCTTTGGAATTAATGCTGCCCACGTCCAGATTTTGTGTGTGTGTGTGCTTTGTTCCATTTTAAATATGATTGTGTATCTATTTCATCAGTCTTCAGTTTGGTCCTGTAATTTATTTTAGAAGGACCGAAGTATCTAATAGTCAGGAGTATAAAAGAGATGAAAATATTCTGCCAGCTCTCAGTAGATGTTTGTGTCACCTTTTCTGACACCACCTTTATCAGCACTTCCATGATCACTCACATGGTTGGTGCTTCCTTAGAAGGGCTCATGGGACTCAGCATATAGTTGTACTCTTGTCTAAGATTTATTACAGCAACACAGCAAGGATTCGTGGCCAGATCAATAAAGAAAAAGACACATCATGCGGAGTCTGGAGAAATCCATGTGCAGCTTTCCTAATTTCTCACCAAACGGGCCCTACAGAGTGTGCTTCACCTCCAGCAGTGAGATGGGTAACACATGCACTGTGTTTCTGTTCTGGGAAGCCTGTTTGAGATTCAGAGTTCAGCAGTTTTTTTGGGGGCTGGTCTGGCCATCACTCCCTGCCTAGACACAACTGCCAGAATTGCAGACTCCCAGAAGGAGAGCACATATTCACCATCTATCACAACGTTTGTATAAATAGTCCAGGCACAGAACAACCTTATCAATTAGTAATGGAGGAGACGTTCTAAACCCAAGGTCCCAGATGCTGACCAAGTGCTAGCCCTACAAGCACACTCTTCTCAAAATCAGGCCCATGGTGTCAACTCTTCCCCGCGCCATGGTGTCCATCGATGCTTGCTGCTGCATAAGCTACTTAAGTACCTTGGAGAGAGGACTTCTGCAAGATGGTGGCATAGGAAGATCCTGAGTTCACTTCCTCCCATGGAGGCACCAAATCTACAGCTACATATGGGTTATTTCCCTCTGAAAAAGATCTGAAAACCAGACAAGCACAACAAAGGATAAAAAGACCACATCAAGACAGGTAGGAGGGGCAGAGACATAGTCTTGCCAAAAATATCACCCTCAGCGTGGCAACATGCAATAGGGAGGGATCTCACAAATATGGAGCTTCTTCTGGACCAGTGAAGGGCTGGTGCCTCACATCAGGCACCCCAACCCCTGGGCTATACACCAGAGAGACAAGCCCCCAAAACCTATGGCTTAGAAAACCAATGGGGTTAGAAGAAGAAGAAGAGGAAGAAGAAGAAGGAGGAGGAGGAGGAGGAGGAGGAGGAGGAGGCAAGAAAACCAAGAGGGCTGACATCCAAGGGACTCAAAGTGCTATAGGAAACTGAGGTTCTCCTTTTAAGGGGCTCCCAGATAGTCTCATCCTGAGACCCAGCAAACAAACAAACAAACAAAAAACACCAGCAGTTTAAACAATGCCTGGATTATATGTGAAGGAGGTTCATTTGCTAACCTTAAAGTATCCACTGGACAGTGTCCAGGGGACAGTTGAAAAGTCTCCCAAGCGATGAAGTTGCTGGCAGATGCCAGTTTTGCACTTTCTACCTACCCTGCTTGCACAGGTGGGCAGGCTTGGACAAGGCACCCTCCTGCCACCTTGTTAAGACAGGTAGGGGTGAGTGGGTGGTCACGATACTATCCTGCTGCCTTTTTGAAGTTGGAGAGCATGGGTGGTTGTGCCACTCCTCTGCTCTCTGGCTGGAGTAGATGAGCAATGAATGCAGCATTCACCTGTTCCCTAGGTAAGGTCCACAAGCATGGGCAGTAGTGGTCACTCCATCACTCCCTGGATGGGGCTGGCAAGTGCAAATGGTTGAAATATTCTCCCACCCAGTCTAAAGCTGGTGCACACACTCAGACAAGGCACTCACTAACTGCAGTCCTGAAGCCCATGGGAGCATGTAGTCAAAACATTTTCCTACTGTCTTTCTGAAGCCAGCAAGTGTGCGCCTCTTCTACACTCTCCAGCTGCCTAGTTAAAGCCAACAAGCACAGGCGATCCACGTGGGGATGCCCCTTGATTTCCTGATGCCCGTGGCCAAGGGGACTCGCTTTTCTGAGCTCTCCAGGAACGTAACATTGGAAAGACAGTTCCTGGCAGGCCGCCACAACCAGGACACTGCACAGACAGCAGACTGAAACACCACCCCGGTCTTCCTGTGAAAAAGGCCTATTAGCCTGGAGCTTCCATCAGCTGGACAGGCTTTAGCTTTCCCACACAGCTAGAGGCTGAGGAGACACTGGCAGGGAATGTAAGCAAAAGACACCGTCCTTGCACAACCCCTTGGCCTTGCTAGAGCTCAATGAGACCTCCCAGAAAGGAGCTTATATGTTTGTCTGGAGCCCCAATTTTTTCAATCTAGAGAGACCTCCTGGTCTGGAGGCCAGCAGGGATTATGATTGTGGCCCTACAGGACTGCCTGTATTTGCATCCTTTATTTTTTTTTTTTTTAATTTTTTTTAATGTTTATTTATTTTTGAGAGCCAGAGAGACAGAGCATGAGCGGGGGAGGGGCAGAGAGAGAGGGAGACACAGAATCCCAAGCAGGCTCCAGGCTCTGAACTGTCAGCACAGAGCCCGACTCGGGGCTCGAACTCACAAACCGCGAGATCACGACCTGAGCCGAAGCCGGACGCTTAACTGACTGAGGCACCCAGGCGCCCCTGTATTTGCATCCTTTAAAAGCTGCTGCCTGAGGGCCTAGCTTCTAATCAGCCTGAAACCAGGTGCTAAATGAGATTCCTCCCCCTTGGAACACTGACTGGTCTTGGTATACCCTCAAGAAGGACATATCAACAATAAATCAGTGGTTTAGATAATAAGAAACTTTTGTGAGACAACCAAGAGCTAGGGCAAAGTTGAATGAGAAGGTCCACACCTACATAAGGCCACTGCTTCAAGACTGGGAGGAATATCTCTTTTGCCTCATAGAAACAAACACAGAGAGCCAAGCAAAATGAAGAAGCAGAGAAGTATGTTATAAATGAAAGTATCTCAGAAAAATACCTTAAATGATATGAGGATGAGTAACCTACCTGGTAAAGCGTTCAAAGTAATGGTCGTAAAGATGTTCACTGACCTCATGAGAAGAATGGATGAACACAGTGAGAACTTTAAGATATAGACGACATAAGAAAGTACCAAACAGAAGTCACCACCCATGCTCTCCAACTTCAACAAGGTGGCAGGATAGTACCATGATCACTCACTCACCCCTACCTGTCTTAGCAAGGTGGAAGGAGGGTACCTTGTTCAAGCCTGCTCACTTGTGCAAGCAGGGTAGGTATAAAGCGCAAAACTGGCACAAAACAATAACTGAACTGAAAAAATACACTAAAGGGGTTCAACAGCAAACTGGAAGAAGCAGAAGAACAGATCAGTGAGCTGGAAGACAAAGCAATGCAAATCACCCAGACAGAGCATCAAAAAGAAAAAATAATAATGAAGATAACTTAAGGGACATATGGGGCATCACATGGAATAATATGTGAATTATAGGGGGCCCAATGGAGAAGAGAAAGAAAAAGGGGGAAAAATTTATTTGAAGAAATAATGGCTGAAAACTTCCCTAACCTGGAGAAGGAAACAGACATCCAGGGCCAGGAAGCCAAGAGTTCCAAATAAGATGAACCCAAAGATATTCACATCAGGACATAACATAAAAGGTTAAAGATATAGAGAATCTTAAAAGTAACAAGAGAAAAAACAAATTGTTACATACATACATACATAAAGTTACCAGCTGAGTTCCCAGCAGAAACGTTACAGGCCAGAACTGAGTGGCACAGTGTATTTAAGGTGCTTAAAGGAAAGAAAAAAATTTCCCACCATGAATACTCTGTTCAGCAAGGTTACTATTCAGAATTGAAAAAGAGATAAACAGATTTTCAGGTTAGTGAAAGCTAAACAAACTCATCTCTACTAAACAAGCTTCATAAGAAATGTGAGAGGGACTTCTTTAAGATGAAAAGAAATGGCACTAATGAATAGCCAGGAAGCATACAAAAATAAAAATCTTACTGGAAAAGGTAAATACATAGTAGAGGGGTTGGGTTAGTCACTTACGAAACTACTATGAAGGTAGTAAAGGTAAAGGTAATAAAATTAGCTAAAACTATAATAATCAGTTAAGGGATATAAAAAGACACAAAAGGTGACATCAAAAACATTAAATATGGGGGGAGGTAGTAAAACTGGAATTTTGGAATGTGTTCAAGTTTAAGTTTCTATCAAGTTAACATAGACTATTATATAATGAAATGATACAATGAACCTCACAGTAACAACAAAGTAAAAACTTACAGTAAACATTCAAAAGAAACTGAGCAAGGAATCTGAACCTAACACTGAAGAAAGTAATCAAACCACAAGGGATGAGAGAAAGAGAAGAAGAAAGGAACAGAGGGGAACCACAAAAGCAGCCAGAAAACAATTAACACAATGTCAATAAGTACATATCTATCAAAAACGACTTTAAATGTAAGTGGACTAAATTATCTAACTAAAGACATGGAGTGGCTGAATGGGTTTTTTTTTTTTTTTTTTTTTTAAAGACCCATTTATATGCTACTTACAAGAAACCCAATTCAGAAGTTAAGGACACAGACTAACAGTGAAGGGATGGAAAAAGATATTCTATTCAAATGGAAGTGAAAAGAAAGTCGGTATAGTTCAGGTCAGACAGAATAGACTTTAAACCCTTCTTTAAAAAAAAAATTTTTTTTTAACGTTTATTTATTTTGGGGACAGAGAGAGACAGAGCATGAACGGGGGAGGGGCAGAGAGAGAGAGGGAGACACAGAATCGGAAACAGGCTCCAGGCTCTGAGCCATCAGCCCAGAGCTCAACGCGGGGCTAGAACTCACGGACCGTGAGATCGTGACCTGAGCTGAAGTCGGATGCCCAACCGACTGAGCCACCCAGGCGCTCCTAAAAAAAATTTTTTTAATGTTTATTTTTGAGAGAGAGAGAGGGAGAATGTGAGTGGGGGAGGGGCAGAGGGAGAGGGAGACACAGAATCCGAAGCTGGCTCACTCTGAGTGGTCATCACAGAGCCTGATGTGGGGCTCGAACTCATGAACTGTGAGATCATGACCTGAGCTGAAGTCAAATGCTTAACCGACTGAGCCACCCAGGCGCCCCAGGACAGAATAGACTTTAAAACAGATCGTAACAAAAGACAAAGAAGGCACTACATAATGATAAGAGTCAACCCAGTAAGAGGATATGACATCTATGTATGTGTCATATGTATGTGAACAACATAGGAGCACCAAAATATATTAAACAAATATTAACATGCCTAAAAGGAGAAATTGACAGCAATACAATAAAAATAGGGGACTTTAACACCCCACTTAACATCAATGGATAGATCATTCAGATTGAACATCAGTAAGGAAACATCAGCCTAAACAATACACTAGACCATGTGGATTTAATAGATATAGAACATTCCATCCCAAAACAGCAGAAAACACTCTTAAGTGCACATGGAACATTCTCCAGGATAGATAATAGGTTAGGTCACAAAACAAGTCTTAATAAATTCTAGAAGACTGAAATCATATGAAGTATGTTTTCAGACCATAATTGTATGATAGTAGAAATCAGTTATAAGAAGAAAACTGGAAAGACAGTAAATAGAGATTAAACAACATGTTACTGAATAATTACTGGATCGTAGAAGAAATCAAAGGAGAAATTAAAAAAAAGACTAGAGACAAAGGAAAACAGATATACAACACACCAAAATTTATGCACTGCAGTAAAAATGTTTTTTAAAGGGAAGTTCATAATAATACAAACCTACCTCAAGAAATAAGAGAAATCTTAAATAGACAATTTAACTTTACACCTAAAGGAACTAGAAATGGTGGAGGGGGAGCTCAAAGTTAGTAGAAGTAAGGAGATAATAAAGTTGGAGTAGAAATAAATAGAAACTAAAAAGAAAATAGAAAAGATCAATGAAGCTAAGAGCTGGTTCTTCGAAAAGATAAGCAAAATGGACAAGCCTTTCGCTAGACTAAACAAGGAAAAAAAGAGAGAGAACTCTAATAAATAAAATCAGGAATAAAAGAGGTAGTTACAATTGATACCAAACAAATTGGACAACCTAGAAGAAATAGGTACATTTCTAGAAACTTACAAGACAAAATCATGAAGAAATAGGAAATCCAAATAGACTGATTACTAGTAAGGATGTTAAATCAGTAATCAAAAACCTCCTAACAAAAGTCTAGGACCAGAGGCTTCATTGGTGAATTCTACCAAACATTGAAAGAACATTTAATAGCTATTCTCCAACCCTTCTAAAAAATTGAAGAGGCGGGAACACTTCCAAACTCCTCTGAGGACAGACTTACCCTGATACCATAGCCAAAGACACCACAAGAAAAGAAAATTACAGACCAATATCCATGATGAGCATGGATGCAAAAATCCTCAGTAAAATGTTTGCAGACTGAATTCAACAATATGGTAAAATGATCATATACCATAATAAAGTGGGATTTACTCAAGAGATGCAAGAATGGTTCAAAATCCACATCAATCAACATAATACATCACATTGACAAAATGAAACACAAAAATTGTATGATCATCACAATAGATGCTTAAAAAAGCATTTGACAAAATTCAACATCCATTTATGATTAAAACCTCAAGAAGGTGGCTACAGCGAGAATGTACCTCAAAATAATAAAGACCAGGGGTGCCTGGGTGGCTCAGTCGGTTAAGTGTCCAACTTCGGCTCAGGTTACATATCCATAGCTAATATCATACTTAACAGGAAGTTTTTTGTCAGGCAAGAAAAAGAAATAAAAGTCATCCAAATTGGAAAGGAAGAAGTAAAACTGTCAGTATTTGCACATGATATTATATCATATATAGAAAATCCTAAAGACTCCACCAAAAAACTGTAGAACTAATACACAGATTCAGTAAAGTTTCAGGATACAAGAATAATATACAAACATTGGTTGCATTTCTACATACTAATAAAGAGCTAGCAGAAAGAAAAATTAAGAAAACATGCCATTTACAACTACATCAAAAAGAATAAAATACCTAGGAGTAAATTTGATCAAGAGGTGAAAGACCTATACACTGAAAACTGTAAGACATTGATAAAAGAAATGAAGAAGATACAAATATATAGAAAGACATTTTCTTCTCATGGAATGGAAGAATTAATATTGTTAAAATGTCCATACTATCCAAAGCCATCTACAAATTCAGTATAATAGCTATCAAAACTCCAATGTAATTTTTCACAGATCTAGAACAAAGAATTCTAAAATTTATATGGAACCACAAAAGATCCTGAATAGCCAAACAATCTTGAAAAAAAAAAAAAAAGAACAAAGGTGAATAAATCATGATCTCTGATTTTAAACTATACTACAAAGCCATAGTAATCAAAACAGTGTAGTATTAGCATAAAAATAGATCAGCAGAACAGAATAGAGAGCCTCAGAAATAAAGCCATGCATGTATGGTCAATTTATGACAAAGGAGCCATGAATATATGATGCAGAAAGGACAGTCTCTTTAATCAATGGTGTTGGGAAAACTGGTTGAAGGAAACTGTAGCACTACTTTACATCATGCACAAAAGTTTAACTCAAAATGGATTAAAGACTTGAATTGTTAAGACCTAAAACCATAAAACTCCTAAAAGAAAATATAGGTGGTAAGCTCCCTGAAGTTGGTCTTAGCAATGATTTTATGGATTTGACTCCAAAAGCAAGGGAAACTAATGGAAAAATAAACAAGCGGGACTTCTTCAAACCAAAATGCTCTGCACAGTGAATAAAACAATCAACACAATTAAAAGGCAACTTACTGACTGAGAGAAAATATTTGCAAGTTGTATGACTGATAATGGGTTAATATTCAAAATACATAAAGAACACATACAACTCAACAACAACAACAACAACAACAACAACAACAAAACCCAAACAATCCTCCAGCCAGAGGATCTGAATATAGATTTTTCCAAAGAGGATGTACAGATGGCTAATAAGCACATGAAAAAAATGCTCAACATCATTGTTGGAGAAATGCAAATAAAAACCACTGCAAGATAGCACCTCATACCTGTCAGAATGGCTATTATCCAAAAGATGAGAAATAACAAGTTTGGGTAAGGATGTGAAGAAAAGGGAACCCTCATACACTGTTGGTGGGAATGTAAACTGGTGCAGCCACTTGGAAAACAGTAGGGAGGATCCCAAAAAATTAAAAATAGAACTACTTTGTGACCCAGCAATTCCACTATCTATCTGAAGAAAATGAAAACACTAATTCAAATAGATATATGCACCCTTATGCTCATTGCAGCATTATTTACAATAGCCAAAATATGGAAACAACCCAAGTATCCATTAATGGATGAATGCATAAAGAAGATGTGGTATGTATGTATACACACACGTGCATGCACACACACACAGATACACACAAAGGGATACTACTCAGACACAACAAAAAATGCAATCTTGCCATTTGTGAACACATGGGCGGATCTTGAGAGTAGTATGCTAGGTGAAATAAGTCAGACAGAGAAAGAAAATGCTGCATGAGTTTACTTATATGTGATATATAAAAAACAAAACAAAACCCAGACTCATAGATAACAGAGAACAGATTGGTGGTTGACAGAGGGAGGGGGACTTGCTGGGGTGAGGGTGGGGAAGACAGGTAAAGGGGATCAAGAAGTACAAACTTCCAGTTATAAAATAAAGAAGTCATGGGGATGTAATATATAGTGTCGGGAATATAGTCAATAACACTGTGTACCTTTGTATGGTGACAGATGGTAACCAGATTTATTGTAGTGATTATTACCCAAAGTATATAAATGTTGAATAACCTGAAACTAATATAATATTGTGTATCAATTATACCTTGATAAAAAAGTACACAAACAGTAAAATGAAAAAAAATTACTTCAGACCCAGAATTGTGTCAGAGAATCAGAGAGTACAGAGTGTCACAGGACATTTTAAAGAGACGATTGGAATGGTAGATACATTTTTGGTGGAAGCTATTTGAGCCAAGGGAAACAACGTTTTCTCCTGATTGAACTGCTCAATAAAAAGTAGTATTCTTGGTCATCTCTGGCAAATGGAGGATTTTGACTGTGGAGATGCAGAAAGAAAATATGAAAAAAGATGACACATTGGGGGGAAAAAGGGACCAGATTCTGGCAGTGAATTGGTGTGGGGAACCTGTAAAAAACAGAACACTTTCTTGTCTGTTTCTCAAAGATCTCCAATCTGTTTGCGCGAGACGAGATGGATGAAATCACCCAAGGTCTGATATCGGTAATGAAAAAGGAGCTGCCTCGCCACCCTCCTACCTTTGATAATCTGTATGAATACTTCATTTCAAGATCAAGGAAGAACTTGCATGTTGTTCTCTGCTTTTCTCCAGTGAGTTGTTACTTAATTTGTATTTATGTGGGAGGAGTTACTTACTGAAATGTACTTAATATTCACCTTCGGTGATGAAATGATTCGCCTGGAAACTAACATTTGTTACATTGAATTGAAATTAACACTTCATTACCACCAATCTCCACCAGAGGCAATCTCCTACCAAAGTGTAATAATTTAAAATAATTCATTTTTATAAGAAATTATTTCATAGCCTACAGCTTTCATTAATTGCCTAGAGATATAGATTATTCAAATTGTTAAGGGATTTGGTAATGTAATCTTGTCCAGTTCTTCCTCCAATACAGACATACCATCTAGAATGTCCCTGATGTAGGTTTGACTGTCTCTAGCTCTCTGTACTGTCCAGTATAGTAGCCATTAGACATGTATGGCCATTTACATTTTGATTAGTTAAAATGAAGTAAAATAAAAATTCAGTTCCTCAGTCCCACTAGCTCCATTTCAAATGCTCAGTAGCTACATGTGGCATGTGGCCACCATACTGGAAAGCGCATATGTAGAACATCTCCAGAGTCACAGAAAGTCCTGTTGGGCAGCTCTGCTCTATGGGTCTCACTAACTCACAAGCCAACCTACTTAATTTTAGATAGTCTAATTGCCAGAGAGGTCTTCTTTAGAATGAATTGGATTTTTGTCTTTCTGTTTTTTTCCCCTGTGATTCTGTTTCTGGCCTGTAAAATGAACCTCATCCCCCGCTTCAGCTCCTCGGATATTTAGAGAAAGTCTTTGCAGACTCGCTAAGTTGTTTCTTTTGTAGACCAAACACCTCCCACCCCTTCCACTATTCTCACTTGTCCTAGTGTCCAGGACTTTCACTGTCCTGGCCATCTCTCTCTGCAAGAGTTCCAGTTTGTCACTTTCCTCTTAAAGGTAGCTCTTAGGATCAAAACCAATAATGCAGATGTAGTCTTAGGACAGGGAAGAGTGTAGAAATATTAGCTCCCTTCATCTGGACACTTAATTTATTAATGCAGCCCAAGATTTTTAAAAAAAATGTTTATTTTTGAGAGAGAGACAAAGAGAGTGTAAGTGAGGGAGTCCAAGCAGAATCCAAGCAGGTTCCAGGCTCCGAGCTGTCAGCACAGAGCCTGATACGGGGCTCGAACCCACAAACTGTGAGATCATGACCTGAGCTGAAGTCGGACGCTTAACCGACTGAGCCACCGAGGCACCCTGCCCCCAGGATTTTTTTTAAATATCACACTGTTGACCCAGAATGCCTAAGCCTCTCTCTAGACAATTTATTATAATTCCTTTGTGTGTCTAATGCTTTCCGTCTTTGCTGCCAATAGGTTGGTGAGAAGTTCCGTGCCCGTTCTTTGAAATTTCCTGGCTTGATATCAGGTTGCACCATGGACTGGTTTAGTCGCTGGCCAAAGGAGGCTTTGATTGCTGTGGCCTCCTATTTCCTTTCAGGCTACGGTATTGTCTGCTCCAGTGACACTAAAAGACAAGTTGTAGAAACAATGGGCCTCTTCCATGACATGGTTTCCGAGAGCTGTGAAAGTTATTTCCAAAGGTGAGTGACTTTTCCTGAGCGTGTTAGCTGCAAAACCAGAGTTCACTCCAAAGAGAAATTCAGTGCAGCAGCCACTAAAAGGCTCTTTATATTGATTGAGTGCAGAGTCTCAGATGCAGTTAGATTTTGTTCTTGCTTTGATTTTCTAGTGATTATGCATTGAAATAATGATAAATAAATGAGACTTAAAAATTAACTAGTGTTCGGGGCGCCTGGGTGGCTCAGTCGGTTAAGCGTCCGACTTCAGCTCAGGTCACGATCTCGCGGTCCGTGAGTTCGAGCCCCGCGTCGGGCTCTGGGCTGATGGCTCAGAGCCTGGAGCCTGCTTCCGATTCTGTGTCTCCCTCTCTCTCTGCCCCTGCCCCGTTCATGCTCTCTCTGTCTCAAAAATAAAATTAAAAAAAAGTTAAAAAAAAAAAATTAACTAGTGTCCGTACTTAAGTATCACTTTCTCTCCAGGCCTCAAAGTAACAGATGCTTAATGAATCACTCTATTTCATTAGTTTATTATTTACATGCATTATTTATTCTGATTAAAGAAGTACACTGTTTTAAAGTTTCGCTATTGCCTTATGTTAGGGGATATTTAGGTTTTGTGTTTGCATCTCTTAGCCTTTTTTCTTAAGTTTATTTATTTATTTTGAGAGCGAGAGAGCAAGAGTGAGAGCTGGGGGGGGGGGGGGGGGAGGGGCAGAGAGAAAGGGAGAGAGAGAATTCCGAGCAGGCTCCATAGCCTGCAGAACCCAACATGGGGCTCGGTCCCACAAACCATGAGATCATGACCTGAGCCAAAATCAAGAGTCAGAGGTTCAACCTTCTGAGCCACCCAGGCACCCTTGCATCTCTTAATCTTATCAATGTGTTCACACCAAATAATTTTAATTGACTGTTCGCTAAAAATAGCAATGGTGTTCACATGTGAAAGCTGTCATCAACAGTTCAAAAATACAACTTTTTCGCCCTCCCAAAGCATGATAGTCACTGTGTACATTTGACAGATGTGAGTAAAGGTGGGCCAACGTGATCTTCAGGCTTCTGGGGGTGTTAAACCTGCCAGAAGAATTTTCCTACATAGAGAGTCTAGCTAACAGTTTCATGGATTTTCCAGGGGGTCCCTATCTCACAAAAGTATGTTTATCTTGGACCCTTTTCTTTACTTAAAACTAGACCCAGGATCCCCACCCCCTTAACAAGTTCTATATAATCTCCCAGATCCTCTTGGTGAATCCATGGGTATTAATTCATACGGTTAGGAAGATTTTCCTTCCATTTAACTTGAACTCTGTCGGTTACTGTCATCTGTGGAGAGAAAGTTTACCTTTGTACAGCTCCAAAAAAAGACTGTGTCTTTATTTTTGCAAAATTTGGTGCATTGTCCAAAATTTTCATATCCTCGCTGACTGTAGAAGTTTTTTCTGAATGTGATATTTATAAAATGCTTAAATGCTAGTCACTTATATGTCCAGTCCTTAAAATTTTTTTTAGTGTTAAAAATCTTTGGAACTCCAAAAATGAAAAAATTAATATAAAAGGTAAAATGATTTTATAGTATGTGAGGAGCTCTTCTTTGACTCAAGCTTCTCCTCTATAAAATTATTCCTTTTATTTATGTCTACTGTTAAATAGAATTACTATAGTAAAGCCATAGTGAGTTGAATATTTGAGTTAAGTAGAATTACTATAGTAAAGCCATAGTGAGTTGAATATTTGAGTCAAGTGTGGCTGCCTTGATTTCAAGGATGATCTGGTCAATCTGGGGAGACACTGGTTTTCACATCTGTAGGCCCACCCAGCTAGTTTTTAACAGTGAAGAAGTGTTTAGCAAATATCAGTTGAATGAAAACAGATCATAGCACAAATTCCTTTCATATATATATATATGTATAATATATATATATTCCTTTCATATATATATATTATATATACATAATATATATAAAATTCACAAAATGCTGGTAGGTGTGGGGCAGTGATTCTTTTCTCAGTTTTCCAGATGAAGAAACAGAAGCCCAGAGTGGGGTAAGGGTCAAGTCAAAGACCCCCCTAAAGGGTCAAAACATCAGATATTTAGTGTCCTTTCCACCTCACCTCTAGGGAAGCCATTCACAATTCCTCCCCTCCTACTAGTGAATCACCCTTCAGAATTACACTGATTCCACAGTGGGAAGCGCATCTGTAGGATGCTTTATAGGAATACATCAGAATGACAGAGACAAAGATCATCGTCATGTTCTACTTTCAGATACCGCCGAAGAGCTCACGTGACTCCCAAGTCTTATCTCTCCTTTATAAATGGTTATAAAAACATTTATGCTGAAAAGGTGAAATTTATCAATGAACAAGCTGAACGTATGAATATTGGTAAGCAGAATGGAATCTTTTAAGGATTTTTTCATAGGAATCTATATATATAGATGCCTGTTAGGGTCATTTACCTTTAAGAAGCTCCAGGCAGAAGAAAACCCAAACAGATGGGGCCAATTTTTTCTCTCAAACCATTTTCTCCTGGCCCTTTCAACTGGATCCACACTGTCGGGCTGGGCGTCCTCATAGTCACTGAGCCCCTGCCTGCAGGTAGAGAAACTACCAGTTCTTGGAAAGCCAGTTCTTGGAAACTGACCACAACTTCAGTTTTTGGTTTCGTTACACTTTGCCTTGACTTGCCTAAACTTTGCCATGTCAATGCTTCTCAGATTTCTAACAAAGGAAAAGGAAAAACAAATCAAAACAAAAAGAGAGAGTTTCCCTGAGCAATGGATGTCTGTGTCCAGGACATGTAATATAAGCGGGAAAATTATAAATTGGAGCAAGTTATATGTCCAGAAAACATTTGGTCCAAACAGGCCAAAAAGAAGTGGTTTTTTTCCCCCCGCTTCTCCTGCAAAAAATGTGGTGCCCTAGCATAACTAAACTCCAAGGTCTATGCAGTTATAGTGATGGAAAGAAACACTGTGCAAGAAACTGTCCTCTGTTTTTCTCATGGTTCATCTTCTTGTGGCTCTCCATAGGATGCTCTACAATCAGCGGTCAGCTGGAGCTACCTGGACTGGCTCTGGAGAGATAGTTAAATTCTTAGGAACTTTATGATCTAGTCATTAAACACAGCCTTTATTCAAAACATGTAAACTCACAATTAAATAAGTTATATTTTAAGAAGGCAAGTGTGCTCAAAATTTATCACATCTTAATTATTTTCACTCTGTTTTACTGCTATTCATGTTCTTGAGGTTAATTATTTTTATTCTATCAGTATGGTAGACATAAAATGGAGTGCTACTAACAGTCTCTTGGTGGCTTAAAATCAGCCATGGTGGGAATATTTACACCATGGGAATTGGAAAACATGCAAATGAGTGTTCCCCCCTCTCCCCAAGAGACCCAGATACTAAACACTTACCAACACACCACCGTCTAGAACTCAGTTGCAATGTGAGAAATCCACTTAACCAGCTCTTTTGCTCTGTGGTCCTGAGAGCCTTGGAGCCAGCTGCACAAGGTTTAGCCGCTTGTTTCATTTTCATAGCAAAGAAAACCACAAAATGATGACTATATTAGCTGTCTCATTTGCCATTCCAGCTGCAATGTGCTTCAAAGGCAAAAAAAAAAAAAAGATATTTACATCATTAAAAATGATGTTTGCAAAGCCAAGGACAGCACTAAATTGTCAAATAAGTTAGTTACCTGACTAAAGTAATCTTAGTATGGCATTGTGACTTTCCCTTCAATTTAGCTGGGTGGTGTTCTTCACCCCCTGCTGAAAGTCTCAGAGATTTGGTCAGTATTGTTGCTCCTAATATATGAATATTAAAAAAAAATTTTTTTAATGTTTATTCATTTTTGAAAGACAGAGACAGAGCACAAGCAGGGGTGGGACGGAGAGAGAGGGGGACACAGAATCTGAAGTAGGCTCCAGGCTCTGAGCTGTCAGCACAGAGCCTGACGTGGGGCTTGAACTCACGAACCGTGAGATCATGACCTGAGCTGAAGTCAGATGCTTAACCAACTGAGCCACCAGGCACCCCTATATGACTATTTTTTAAAGCATTTGTCCATAAATAATTATCTTGTGTTATAATCCTGGTACAGTGCCTTGTAAATAGTAAATATTGAACAAATATTTGGGATGTCCATATTCTAAGGAAAAGTGTATGTGTGTGTATTTGCAAAGGTCTTGATAAGCTTATGGAGGCAAGTGAATCTGTTGCTAAGCTCTCTCAGGATCTTGCGGTAAAGGAGAAGGAGCTGGCAGTGGCTTCCGTAAAAGCAGATGAAGTGAGTGGCATTTACTTTATAACTAGTGATGAAGAATATTATTCCATATTTTAAAAAGCATCATTTAAAAATGTTGTTAAAAATGGTTAATATATAAACCCATAGACTGTTTCTTTTCTTTAAAAAAAATTTTTTTTAATGTTTATGTATTTTTGAGAGACAGCCCACAAGTAGGGGAGGGGCAGAGAGAGACGGAGACACAGAATCCGAAGCAGGCTCCAGGCTCCGAGCTGTCAGCCCAGAGCCTGATGCTGGGGCTTGAACCCATGAACCGTAAGATCAAGGCCTGAGCCGAAGTTGGATGCTTAACCAACTGAGCCACCCAGATGCCCCAACCTGTAGGCTATTTCTCGTGATATAATGTTCACAAAGACCATTACATATTTTTGTTTAACTTCCACCAAGGCACACCTAAATTATTATATCCTCCACCTGACTATTCTTTCTTCTCTGGCTCTGTCTCTCTTTATATAATTTTTATAAAAATTTTTATAAATTTTTTATAAATGCATAGAAATTTGTTTATATAATTTTTATATAAAATTTTTGCTTGACTATAACTTATATTTAAGTTAAGTCTTCTCTTTAAGGTCCTCTCATGCTCTAAGTCTCTAGGATGACCCAGGTCTCATCTAAAGTTTGTGTCAAGGAGGGAAAAACTAATAGGAAATGTTGGTGGAGTTAAAAAAAAAAAAAGATACTCCTCTCAAGTTGATGGTTGCTGCTCCTTCATCTGTGACCCTACCAGCCTGTGACTGCTTTCAGCTTCCACTCACTGAGTTGGTTAAGAGTGGATACTTAAATCTTAACCCTTAGCCAGTTACTGAAGTAAGAGAGATAGCATAGGACAGGGTTTTAGCATAGTCCTGTCATATTGTAGGTGCTCAACAAACATGAGCTATTTTATGTTTTTTTCGTGGGCATTAATATGGTTTCTGACCTTATTCCATTATCTATATTTGAATTGTGTTAATTTTCTAGAAATTACATACAGTGGAAATACCATTTTCCTGAAAGCTTAAAATGTTTATGTATACAGTCTATAGATATAAAAATATACATATATAAAAATATACATAGAGAGAAGGAGAGAGAGAGAGCGAGCAGGGGAGAGGGGCAGAGGGAGAGAGAGAATCTTAAGCAGACTCCATACCCAGTGCAGAGCTGACACAGGGTATGGACCTGTGTCCATAAAGTAACTGTGTGTCCCACGACCCTGAGATCATGACCTAAGCCAAAATCAAGAGTCACGCGCTCAACCAACTGAGCCACCCCAGCGCCCCTTATTTATATATTTGTAAGCCTTAGGAGAAGACTGCAAGGAACCATTTAAAGGAGTTACTGTAATACACTTTAAAGCATAAATTAAAGAATATATATAAAATATACGTAGGGAATCAATTTGCTTTTATTTGTGTTGTATATTGTATCAAATAAATGTTCTTCCACTACTTGAATCTGTAAATTTTGCTCAGGAGATACCTATTTGCCCTCATGTGTTCCCTCGATTTAACAGGTGTTAGCAGAAGTCACAGTAAGTGCTCAGGCTTCAGCCAAAGTCAAAAATGAAGTGCAGGAGGTGAAAGACAAAGCCCAAAAAATTGTGGATGAAATTGATAGTGAAAAAGTAAAAGCTGAGACCAAGCTGGAGGCAGCTAGACCGGCCCTGGAAGAAGCAGAGGCGGCCTTGAACGTGAGTGTGTGCTGTGACCTGCTCTCAGCACAAGTCCCAGCCAGAACCAGGTTTAATTCTGTGAAATTCACTGCAGGACTTCTAGAATCTGAAAACTGAATTGAATTCTAATGTGCTTTATAATCTCTGAGTCTGAAGACAAATGTTTCTGCTGGTTCAATTTTCTAAGTTCTAATTTTTTTAAGTCTTCAGCCCCTATAACTTACTATTTTCGTTCCATAAATCAGCCTTCCATGAGATCTGAGAAATAATGGTGATTAATGGCCTAAGCAATAGCATAAAGGATTCAGATTATATAGAGCGCCTTCTCAGTTCCTCCAAAGCATCCCCTCCAGATTATATTACTTGCCCTTTAAAAATCTTCTTGTGGGAGCACCTGGGTGGCTCAGTCGGTTAAGCATCTGACTTCAGCTAGGTCATGATCTCGCAGTTCATGAGTGCAAGCCCCATGTCAGGCTCTGTGCTGACAGCTCAGAGTCTGGAGCCTGCTTTGGATTCTGTGTCTCCCTCTCTGACCCCCGAACCTGCTCCCCTCTGCTCGTGCTCTCTCTCTTTCTCAAAAATAAATAAACATTAAAAAAATTAAAAAAAATCTTCTTGTGGGTTCCAGTGGCTGTTGGGATAAGGTTCCCAGCTAGCCATCCATATCTGTGAGGCAACATGCAGTTGTCTTTTGCGACCACCACTTCTTAATACATGATCTGGCGTAAATTTATTTTACTTTTTTGTGTCTCCATGGCGATTATAATTCCTCAGTGATCCTTGAAGGGTAAATTTAAACATTAAAGGTAATGAATACAGTTTGCTGGGCACATAGAAAGTACTGAGTAAATATCAGTGCTGCTGTTAGTTCTGATAATCTGGCTCCTGTCTATCCCTTGAACTCTTCTGTCATTCTTTCTCTATACACGGTATGGTCCAGCCATGCAGAAACATCCGTAGGCTTCTGGAAGAATCATGGTCTGTTTAAATGTCTCTCTCTCTGCCAGAAATGCTTTTCCTAACTTACATTGCCTAATAAGAGTCATTCTGCAGGACGAGGCTCATCCCTTCTAGAAAGTGTTCGACTCTTCTGGCTCTCCTTTGTTTTTCCTGTCACCTCTCTGCTTCTATCACGATGATAATCCTAGTTTAGGGTGATTATACTTTCTTTCTTTTCCTCCAAAGATTATGAGGACAAGGTTATTTTTCTTTCTTTCTTTCTTTTTAAATGGGAGAATGCCTGTATTTGTTGAATGAATAGATTTATGATAATCATTTAATAAAATTGTGGCAAAGATCAGGACACATTCTCGACCCCCCACTCCCTTTAAGAATCCTACAGTAACCTGCAAGACAGAGAAATCACTGAACAAATGATTCTTAGGCGATTTTATTGGTCATGTTATGTTCCAATCCTTCTTGCCTTGAATATCAGGTAATATTTTAAATCCAGCTCACAGATAGAAACTTTGAAAAGTATTTTTATAAGCCATATGTTATAATAACTTCTCTTTTCTCCTTTGAATTTCTTCCCCTTGGATAGATAGGGCAGCCCTTAAGACAAAGACTGAAGGTTAGGTTTCTGATATTCAGAGCCTTCCTTCTCTTTTTTAATATCCACACATAGAGTATGTGCTTTGAAGATGCAAGTTATCTAAATTTTTTTTTTCAACGTTTTTTTTTTTTATTTATTTTTGGGACAGAGAGAGACAGAGCATGAACGGGGGAGGGGCAGAGAGAGAGGGAGACACAGAATCAGAAACAGGCTCCAGGCTCCGAGCCATCAGCCCAGAGCCTGACGCGGGGCTCGAACTCACGGACCGCGAGATCGTGACCTGGCTGAAGTCGGACGCTTAACCGACTGCGCCACCCAGGCGCCCCGAAGATGCAAGTTATCTAAATGTTACCCATCAATGAGGCGTGTTGCTCACAGGTCTGGGGTGATGGGTAATGAATGGTAGAGATATTCTACAGCAATTATTTGAGGGCAACAAGAGAAAAAAGAATAAAAACAAATGGAAATCCCAAGATAACAATGAAAGAGCCATTATGCAAAAATTTTGGGATATAAACCCTTAAAGGGATAAGGTCAGGGGTTGGGGAGAACATACATTTTAAAGTTTTCTACTTTTGTTATTTAAAAGCATTAGATTCCTGTGTGATTATTAATACTGTTCAACAAAAAAATACGTTGATTTCCTAATCCCAAATACAGACTATCAAACCAAATGATATTGCCACAGTCAGGAAACTTGCAAAGCCCCCGCATCTTATTATGAGAATCATGGACTGTGTTCTGCTACTATTTCAAAAGAAAACTGACCCTGTCACTATGGATCCAGAAAAACCTTGCTGCAAACCATCCTGGGGAGAGTCATTAAAAGTAAGTAAAAATCTTTGCAAGACCAATGAGATTCATCAGGTGTCCCCAGTCCAGGACATTCAATATAGACCAGACAAGCTGGCAGGCAGTAATTGATAATTGTGTAATGAAGAGTTTATCTTAAACTGCACCCCCTAAAGTATAAGTGGGGAAAGATTTTAAAGCCAAATGCCTTCTTTTCGTAAAAAGTGTCCAGAACCCGAGGCTAGCACTGGCACGGTCTTGATGTCAACCCAACTGAGTCTCTGAAAGGGAGCTTCTGTGGTTGGTGACATTCAGATGCACCCACTGGACGGGAAGCTCACATATCTTTTCTTCCTTACTCTTTTACCGTGGTAATGGGAAGACAATTTGCAGTTTACAGATTTAGGTTGACTGCTGTCAATCTTGATTTGTATGTTTAAGAGGGTGTCGGTTGTTACTTCTTTGGAAGAAACTTCAGTTTCGGAATATATACTAACTCAGGAAGAAAGCATTGATTTTCTCCCAGAACGTACAGGTTGTGCTACTATTTTTCAGTTAATGAGTGCAACAGGGTTCCTGTGGAGCCTTCAGCAGTTTCCCAAGGATACTATAAATGAAGAGACTGTTGAGTTGCTGCAGCCGTATTTTAACATGGATGATTATTCTTTGGAAAATGCCAAAAAAGTCTGTGGGAATGTGGCTGGCCTGCTGTCCTGGACTCTTGCTATGGCCACATTTTATGGTGTCAACAGAGAGGTGTTGCCTCTGAAGGTAAGAGTTTCCCTCCGCCTCCTAGAAAATCAGTGTTCAGTAAAAATCAGTCATCAGTATTACTGCTATGAGAAGACAAAGCAAAGCAGCATTTTGACTAATAAAGATCTATGTCGCCATTTTGCTAAATGTTTCCTCTTTTCTTCATGTCTTCTTGTGGTTTCTCATTTTCTTTACATCTGTTATGTGTTTCTGGGCATCACAGACAAGAAATCAAAGCCAGCTTGTTAACTTAAAGCAGGAAATGAATTCAGTGCAAGTAATAATTAAGCTGTCATAAAAGAAAACTTGCCATTTCTTTAAAGTTTAAAGAGATTAGGTTTGGAGATAGAATTTGATTACTAGTTTCCAAACAAAGTTTATAGAAATTAAGGTCAACACCCAAAAATATTTGAAATTTAAAAAGAGGGGGAGGGTGGGGGAACCCTTGTTTCTAAGAAACAAATGAACAAAGTTTTGAAAGATCGCTCACAAAAGAAGTGAAATCAGGATGTTGCAGACTTGCCACAACCCTAAATATTAGAATGTAATGGGGAGATATATGCAGAGTATTGAGGAAATTGCTGTGGTCCAAGAATTCAATAACTGGTCAAACTGCCCTTCATGTATAAGGGAACAAGAAGACATTCTTAGGGATGCAGTTTAAGTACTGAGTGGTAAATACACACACACACACACACACACACACGCACTCCATGTATACAAGGGCAACCTGTTCTTCAGGTCAGAGGGAACAGAATGACATTCTCAAGAGTGCGAAGGATTCATAAAATACACCACCCAGATACATATTAACCTCCCGCCCCACCCCCACCACAAAGCTAAAAGAAGTGAAAGTGGTTGCTCTGTGGAATGGAAAATGATGAGCAGGTGGGCAGGGTGTTGTAGGTTTTCATAGTAAGCCTTATAAAAATGGCTGCCTTTTTTTTTTTTTTAGTTTATTTATTTATTTTGAGAGAGATGGAGACAGTGAGATCAGGGGAGGGGCAGATAGAGAAGGAGAGAGAGAGAGAGAGAGAGAGAGAGAGAGAGAGAGAATCCCAAGCAGGCTCTGCACTGCTAGCTCAGAGCCACATGCAGGGCTCGAACTCATGAAACTGTGAGATCATGACCTGAGCTGAAATCAAGAGTTGGACGCTTAACTGACTGAGCCACCCAGGTGGCCCTGAAGATGGCTGTCTTTTAAAACTGTGTGCATAGGTAACTTTGAGAAAAATAGAAAAGAAGTTGAAAATAACGAGGTGGCTCAGGTCATGATCTCATGGTTTGTGAGTTCAATCCCTGCATCGGGCTCACTGATGTCAGCTCGGAGCCTACTTTGGATCCTCTATCCCCTTCTCTCTCTGCTCCTCCCCTGCTTGCACTTTCTCTTCCTCAAAAATAAATAAACATTTTTTTTAAAAAATAAAGTTTTAATAAAGGGAAATGATGAGAAAATGTAACAATCTACTCCAACAAAAAGATACCAAGGGATGTAGAATTTAAGAAAAAAATGCACTTATAAGAACAGAGTTAATTTTTACTAAAAATTGTGATCTACAGTGAGACTTAATTATAATTACGCTTTTTGTAATAAATAAAATGTTATCAAATTACAAAAAGCAAAATGCATTCATATTTTAAGTGGATATTAACACAGGTAGTATTGCAATTTGAGATTGTGCAGAAAGCTGGTTTTATGAGTGTGTGATCTGTGCACACAGGACTCTGTGTTTAGAAGGGTCCGTGCTTGGCTTAATGGTCACTGTCACCCTCTTGAAGTTCTTAATAATTATTTAACAAGAGGCCCCACATTTTAATTTTGTACTGGGCCCTGCAAATTATGTAGCCAGTCTTTTGCAGCCATAAACTAGTAATTATATAGAGATTTTACACTTTATCATTTTTAAGGTTGAATAGCTACATTGAACTTTCTTGAATATGAACAAAGAATATGAAATTATTTCTAGTGACCAAGAAACATTTACAAAAATTGATCATACTCAATGCTAAAAGAAGACTTTGATTCAGTTCCCAAAAGCAGAAATTGTCAAGGCCTCATTCTCTGATTATAAACAATAAGATTACACAGTTTTCATTAAAAAAAAAAAAAATCTAGCCACTTCTTTTTAGAAAATGATGACAAAAAGCTAGTTACCAAAGCTTTTGTTATGTGGCCCAATGGCACTTTCTTAGCTCTTAAATTAATTAAAGAAACTAAACACTACAGAACATACTTGCTTATAAATATACATACACACAAAACTTAAGGAAAGTGGAATAGAACCAAAAAAAAAAAACCATTAAAAGTTAGAGAAAAGTAGGGGCGCCTGGGTGGCTCAGTTGGTTAAGCGTCTGACTTTAGCTCAGGTCATGATCTCATGGCTCATGAGTTTGAGCCCCGTGTTGGGATCTATGCTGACAGCTCAGAGCCTGGAGCCTGCTTTGGATTCTGTGTCTCCCTCTCTCTTTGCCCCTCCCCAGCTCACACTCTGTCTCTCTCTCTCCTTCAAAAATAAATAAACATTAAAAAATAGAGAACAGTAGCAGAATTAAATAATTGGTGCTTTGCAGAAACAAAATATAAGATACATGTTGTTGGAAAATATAATCCAGAAGAAAATACATATACTCACAGATGCATAGATTTAAATAATTTTAAACAGTTATATGTAAATACATGAGAAACGTTCAATTTAATAATATTAATAGTAATTAAATTAATATTTCCTGTGAAAAAGGGCTAAATTTAGATAAACATTGGGAAAGAAAATGAGAATGTTATCAAAAAGCTTCTACCTCAGAAGGCTTTAGGGCTATATTATTTTATTGATTCTTTTAAAGTTCTAAGAAACATATAATTCTCACTCGGTTCTGTAGGAGGTAGAAAAAGATGAAACTCTACCATTACAGTAATTTCATTTCAAAATGTCTTTACGAAAGGAACAACCCAAAATGCTCACATGCCCAATAGCATTATTTATAATAATTTAAAATGGTGGGAGGGATGTCAAAAATAGGGCAAAGGTTAAATAAATTATGATACATCAAAATAGTGTGATATTATGCAGCCATATTGCTAATGTCTATGAAAAAGTGTTTAAGGACATATTTAAGGAGAAATGATTACACCATATTAAGTGACAAAGAAAAAAACTAGAAAATGCCAGTTATCACCTTTTTAACACAATACTCACAGACTATCTCTGGGTAAAATCATGGGTAATTTCTATTCTCCTTTCATTGATGCATTGATGACATTTTTCATGTCATTGTTTCATGTCATTTCATGTCAATGTTCATTTTTCATGAACATTGATGCATTTTTCATGTTTTCTGTATCAAACATGAATAATTAAAAGAAAAAATAGAACTTTAGTGAAATATCTCCAACACTCCAGCTGAACACACAGAAACAGATGACCTCAACATACCATCTTGGGCAAAAATTGTGTAATTCATGTTATTATTTACCAATTAAAACCATAAACAGAGGTGCCTGGGTGGCTCAGTTGGTTAGGCGTCGACTTTGGCTCAGGTCATGATCTCGGACCATGAGTTCGAGCCCCGCATCAGGCTCTCTGCTGTCAGCACAGAGCCCGCTTTCAGTTCCTGTGTTCCTCTCTGTCTCTGTCCCTTCCCCGCTCATGTGCACTTTCTTTCTCTCTCAAAAATAAATTAAATTTAAAAAATCGTAAAGAAACAAAACAAAAACACAAATATTGGGCAGACCTAATACAAGTCCATACAATTACCTCTTCTTCCTTGTAAGGCTAACCTGGCCAAGCAGGAGGGCCGCCTAGCAGTCGCCAATGCTGAGCTGGGGAAGGCACAGGAACTGCTGGATGAGAAACAAGCCGAGCTGGATAAAGTACAAGCAAAATTTGATGCAGCGATGAATGAGAAAATGGTGAGATTAAGTATACAAAATTATGGCAACAAAGTATCAAAATTTTACACAAGTATGTGTTGTATTTGGAAATGAGGCACACGTTTATGACCAAAAAAAAAGTATTTACCTGACTGCCCTTCACTGGCTATGGCTACCTGTTTTCGATTTTTGACACTTTAAAGTTTTTTGTGTGTTTTTAATCATCATTTTCGGTAAGAGTAAGCTGCGATGTCATACCCTAAGGGGACTGATTTGGAGGTTAGAAAATTGGGTTTGAGATTCGGTGCAGAAACTTATTCACTAGGCAGCTGGAGGCAACTGATGGAGCTTTATCTGTCAGATGGGGACCCTAATATGACCTCATGGGACAGGGGCCCCAGGAAAAAGAAAGCCCTGATCTGCACTGTTTGCTGATTTCTGTGGCATAGATACTCCCACCACTGCCAGTTTTAACCTACTGATGCGCTGACAGTGAACACATGTTTGGAAACAGGTGCACAGCAGCGCACTCTCATATACTGTACTGTTACATGTTTAGCACTGTTACATACTGAGCCCTACGATATACCACCATGCAAGTGCAGTGCTGACTTGACCTGAAGCACATAGATAAGGCAAAAATGTAGCAAATAATAAGGAGGTGATGGGTTTTTATTACTTGTTACCTTTGCTTTTAATATAGCTTAATTGTAAGCTTATATATATTTTTTTCTTTTTTAAAATTTAATTTCAAGTTAGTTAACATACAGTGTGGTTTTGGTTTCAGTAGAACCCAGTGATTCATCTGTTACATATGACACCCAGTGCTCATCCCAACAAGTGCCTTCCTTAATGTGCATCATCCATTTAACCCATTCCCCCCCACCCCCACCTCCCCTCCAGCAACCCTCAGTTTTGTTCTCTGTATTTAAGAGTCTTTTTCGGTTTGTCTCTCTCTCTGTTTTTATCTTATTTTTTCCTTCCCTTCCCCTAAGTTCATCTGTTTCTCAAATGCCACATATAAATGAAATCATACGATGTGTTCAACACCATCCAAGTTTTCTGGAAATGTCATAATTGGCTTTTCTGAGTTGATAAAAGCTGGCTGCAGCACATCACTATTGTGTAGAGTTTTTCTGAGGAAAAGTAAAAACACTTTGTAAACTTGCAAGAACTCAGAATTATCAAATCCAAGACTTAAAATGGTGTATTGTATTGATCTGATTGTGTTTTGAAATCACTGAATAGAAATACTGTATTAATTTATGTGATTCGGAGTCTCTCTTACAAAATCGCTTTCCTTGAAATTTCGCAAGATAAAATAACTATATGATGAAGTAATTACCAGAATTTAACATGTAAAGCTTCACTCACATTGCTTTTTCAGATTATATTTATTTTGCAAATTAGGAAATTCCCTCATATGTGTTTATGTGTGAATACAGTGAATGTTTGATTAAGCACTTAAGGAAGTTCTTTGAGACACTCTTCCTTTATGAATCCAGGATTTGCTAAATGATGCAGATATGTGCCGGAAAAAGATGCAGGCAGCTTCCACTCTCATCGATGGGCTGAGTGGAGAAAAGGTCCGATGGACCCAGCAAAGCAAAGAGTTCAAAGCCCAGATTAACAGGTATAAACTTTGGCCTTTGCTATAATTGCTTTCCTTCTTAATCATCACTCCAAACACCACCTCTCTGTGACATTAGAGAAAATAAAATATATCTCCCCAGTGAAATGCTTCACTCCCTCATCTCCCTACCAACCACTTCTGAATCTCACAGCTTAAGTCACGCACTCTCAGTAAAACAAAGAGGGATGAAACGTTTGTGAAGCACGTTTAATCTCAATTTTGGTTCAGCAGTGTGGGGTTTTAGTACAAGAGTTCTTCTGATACTGTTTGGCTTTTCCAGAACCATCCAAATATGTTGTCCAGTTCTATACTCTTAATCTCAGTGATTTTGAACGTGTGGATCAGTGGTTTGCTCTAAATACAAGGCAGACTTGTGCTCGTGTCTGCTGGTGTCCTCAGAAAAGTGGAAGAGAGGGGAATGAGAGAGGAGTAGAGAATGGCAAGAAGTGGGAGGAACAGAGGGGGAACAAGACAGGGAGAAGAAAATAATTTTATTAAGACTGAATCTGAAGAGGACCAAGGCATGGGAAAAGGATGCTTTTTTTTCCTCGGCATCAGGGCTCTGGACCTGCAGGCTTCAAGGAAGCAGTTTCTTGTTCCTTGGTCTACACCAAATGTGGCCCCTCCTACCCGCATTTGGGTTTGGGGGCTCCCTCTTGCATGGTCTCTCCATGTCTGGTTTCGAAGTGTTAAGCAGGAAGCAGAGAAGGATTTTGCCTAGTAACATGGACTAGTATGTGACCTTTCATACTCCTTAATGGGAGAGCTCACATGTGTCAGGCACTCACTTTGTCTCGTTTCCTAACAGACTTGTAGGTGACATTCTTCTGTGCACTGGATTCCTTTCCTACCTTGGTCCTTTCAATCAGATATTTAGGAACTATTTGCTTAAAGACCAGTGGGAGATAGAGCTGAGAGCTCGGAAGATTCCTTTCACCGAAAACCTGAATCTTATTTCAATGTTGGTGGATCCGCCAACCGTAAGTGTCACTTTCCTTAGAATACTATTTGATTTTCAGTCTTATTTAGTAAGAAATCAAGGTACACCTAAGTTTTTCCCTTTTTTTAAAAATTTAATTGAAAAGATTGTTTTGAAAATGCTTAAGAGTTACTGAAAAAAACAACCACCTTTTTTTTGGTATGAAAGTTCCTTTCTGTTTAAGAAATCTTGCTTTTAAAATATTTTCAATTGCACTCCTGTGAACTAAAAGATCATTCGTGGGGGCGCCTGGCTGTCTCAGTCAGTGGAACGTGCACCTCTTGAGCTCAGGGTCTTGAGTTCGAACCCCACATTGGGGGTAGATTGCATAAAAAAATAAAATCTTCCAAAAAAAAAAAAGATCCTTCATGAATTATAGGCTTGGTAATATTGAGTTCTTCTTATAACTTTCCATTATTTACACCACTCCTCTTAAGTCACACTCTCTTTCAAACATTTTAGGTGATTATAGGCATTAGCTAGGCCATAAGTACTGGTATTAACCTTCTTTCGATGATTAACCATCTTTTCGTAGTGTCCAACAGCATAGCACAACAGCCCTTTGTGGTATCACTGAGTGATGGCACGTCCCGCTGCACTAGCCTTCCTTGCTGGGAATTTGATGCCACTGTCAATTTTAAGTATATCTTGCAGAGCTCCTATGGCATTAAATGCTTTCCAGCCAATTTGTATTCATGAGCTGCTTTCTGATCTGTAAATATGTTCCCCAGTGGCTGTTTCCTGAGGGAAGTCATGCTATTAGTTTCATGTTATCTGCATTTAAAAGTTAAAAAAATTAATCTTTTCCAATTCAAACAACGTTCAACTGGTTGTTACAGGGACTAGATAATGTACTAAAGATGCAACGGACACTGATGAGGCAAAGCAGGCCAGGATAGTAATTATGACCTTTGGGAGCTGTTAGGATAATTTAATGAAGGTGGAAGCCGGTTGCTTCTTTGGATCCCAGGTGATCTTACTGACGGCATGGAGGCAGGCTGGCAATTCCCTTGTAATTCGGAAAGGAAATATATTTTTTTTAAGTTTGTTAATTAATTAATTAATTAATTAATTAATTTAAAAGTGATCTCTGCCCCCAACGTGGGGCTCAAACTCATGACCCCAAGATCAAGAGTCACACACTCTTCTGACTGAGCCAGCCAAGCACCCCAGGAAGTATATATATACATGTATATATATATTTTAAATGTTTATGCATTTATTTATTTGAGAGAGAGCAAGTGGGGAAGGGCAGAGAAGGAGAGAGAATCCCAAGCAGGCTCCGCACTGTCAGCTCAGAGCCTGACACAGGGCTCAATCTCATGAATGGCGAGATCATGACCTGAGCTGAAATCAAGAGTCCCATGCTTAATCAAATGAGCCACCCAAGTGCCCCGGAAATATATATATTTAAATCATTGATGAGCACCTGCGAATATAATACCTTATCTGTCATAAATTCTCTGCCTCCAGCTATACAAATCCTGCCCCCCATGTAAACAGAGCCAAAGGGCAGGAAGGGGAGTTTTCTGAGGTTTAACCCCTGGTGCTTATCTTTCCTGACATGTCAATATTTCATCATCTCCACCAACTCCACCATCCACCTAGTCTTACTGTATTTTGAGCCCCTATGTTCTCTGCATGTTGAACAACAATGCTTCAAAAATTCATAGATTTTGTAATATTTCCTCATAAGTTTGAAGATATATAACATAAAGGACTAAACCCTGGTCTTGGGTTATTAGAGAAGGATTTGTTAGGTTATAAATTTATTTTTTTAGGTGAATGTTATTTGGTTCATATTTACAAGTTTGAGTTTTTTTCTAGGTACCCATTGCATAGTCTCAATGGAAAAAAATATATTCTAATATTAAATTATTTTAATATTGTGGCACTCTTAATTAATAATGAAAGCATTCTTGTTCTCCTCTGACTGGCCATATCCATTTCTTGTTATTTAGATTGGGGAGTGGGGGCTGCAGGGATTACCAGGAGATGACCTCTCCATTCAGAATGGCATCATTGTGACAAAGGCCACCAGATACCCACTCCTCATTGACCCACAAACTCAAGGCAAAACTTGGATTAAATCAAAGGAAAGAGAAAATGACTTGCAGGTATGTGCTTCTTTGTATATGGGAAAACAATCTTAAAAGCATGAAATTTCCCCCAAATTTCAGCTGAATCTGCCAGTCATAAAGTTGTCATGTCTGTGACAATTGCTTGTTAATTTACACCCTTGAGTTTTATAACAGTGGTTTAGAGCAAGAGCTTGGATTATTTTTCCTTTTGGTTTCTCTCATGATGTTCTCTCTCTCTGTCCCTTTCCTGGTTCTATTGCCTTCGTTTGTGTTGGATATAGCTTTTATTCGGGGCTTTGGGCTTGGGCTTACAGGAAAGCAGTAAAAATAGAACTCCTGGCTCCTCAGTGTAAGGCTATTTGCACCAACCTAGCTCAGGCACTTGGTTCTCCACACCATCCTAGAGTCCAGTTTTGGACTTGGGGTCTAGTAAGGTGTTAATTATAAGGTAGAGGTAAACAAGGGCAGGATTCCAGCATCTCGGATTTACTGTCAATATTTTGATTTAACTACCAATATAGACTATACACTGTTTCCCAGACAGTGTTCCCAGGGTTCTGAGTCTCCTGGCTCCATATTTTTGCTTAAACTATTCTACTAACCAGGGTGTCTTTCTTCACCCTGTTTCCCACTTCACTTATATCCCAGATAAATATCTTGAATGTTCTTCAAAGCCCACACCTCCAACACGGCCTTCATCAAGACTTCCCTGTGTCCCCAGTTTAATATAGCCTGTCCTAAATGCTCACAATGTCTTGTTTGGATTTCTGACATGAACTTAGAGTTTGTCTTCAATTCCTGTTCGTTGCCCATTTGTTTTTTATCTTTACTGTATCCTGAACTTCTTGCCGGCAAGGTTTATGGTTTTATGCCATCTTTATATTTTCTGTACTGCTCTTTCAATAGGGTGGGGATTCTGATATTTATTGAACTTAAGTGGATTAATCAAAGTATAACGTCATTACAAGGAAAAAAACACAGAAAAATCATGTGATCATCTTGATAAATGCAGAAAAAGCACATGGTAAAATTCAACACCCATTTGTGATAAAACTTCCAAGAAACTAAGAATAAGAGGAATCTTCCCTTAATCACATAAAGAGCATCTACCAAAAGCCTACAACAAACATCATTTAATGGTAAACTATTGAAAGATTTCCTTCTGGGATGAGAGCTTCATTGACACCTGGATGCTGCCTGGTGCTCAGGAACACCTCTAAGATACTCCCATCTTACAGATACTTCAGAACACAATGCATCAGTCTGTTTACTTACAAACCCCAGAGAAATCCCAGACAGGGTCAGAGAGTATAAACGGAAGAGGAGTGTTAAGGGAAATGAAGCCAGTGGGAATGTAGCTTCAGAGGAGCTGTCTTCACAGAAGGAACGCATGGGTGGAGTAAACAGGAGCATTCCTACACCTGAACTTTATTTCCTGGATCCATGCAGCTAGAACGTGTCCCCTGTTCCATTCCTCTTGCCTCTTCTGACTGTCCATCTCCCTACTCATCCTGTTCTTAATGTTCCTGATCATAGCTTTGTCTGTCCATTTTGGCATTAAGCTCCTTGATAGCCTTCGATAATGTCCTTTCCGCTGTTACCCAGTCCCAGGAATCTTCTCGAGGAAGTAATAGAAATATGCCACAGATACTTAATGTATTTTTAAAGACATTGACTGCTGGGATGTAAGATTGAACTATATTCTCCTTACTCAGGAGACATTATTTTTATTTTTATTTATTTATTTATTTTTTAATTATTTTTTTTAACATTTATTTATTTTTGAGACAGAGAGAGACAGAGCATGAACGGGGGAGGGTCACAGAGAGAAGGAGACACAGAATCTGAAACAGGCTCCAGGCTCTGAGCTGTCAGCACAGAGCCCAACGCGGGGCTCGAACCCATGAACCGTGAGATCATGACCTGAGCCAAAGTCGGACGCTTAACCGACTGAGCCACCCAGGCGCCCCAGGAGACATTATTTTTAAAATATGTGGATAAACACATGCGCGAACACACATAAATGAAGACAGAATAAAACAAAAATAGTATTTCTTTTATTTGGGAAGGAAAACAGAATGAAAAATGAAACACTTTATAAATGAAAAACAAAACATGTATTGTATGCCTAGGACTACATTCTACCTTGGCAGCTTTGTCAAGATCACCTTCAACACCATCCCCAGAACCTTCAGCTCTGACTTCCAGAAAGAGAAGGTATTCATCAAGTTTCCCTATAAAGAATTCACTGACCACCTTGTAAAGACCCAATACCAGAGTATCTTTGCAGGTGATCCCGGCTCTGTTGGTAGCTACCACTTAGGGTTACTGCACAAGAAAATAAAGTTAGTTAAATAAGAAATTATGACTCCAAGCCATTATTTCAAATTTATAAAAGGCATTGAAGTTGGCTAAAAGTTATCTTAAATAAATTGATAATTTGAAAATTATTATTTCTTTTTTTAAAAAAAATTTAATGTTTATTTATTTTGACGGAGAGAGAGACAGAGTGCGAGCAGGGGAGGGGCAGAGAGAGAGGGAGATATAGAATCTGAAGAAGGGTCCAGGCTCCAACTGTCAGCACAGAGCCTGATGTGGGGCTTAAACTCACAAAATGCGAGATCATGACCTGAGCCAAAGTTGGACACTTAACTGACTGAGCCACCCGTGCGCCCCAATTTCTTGGTGTATTAGGGTTCTCCAGAGAAACCGAATACATAGGATATCTATATGTAAATGCAGATATATAGAAAAAGATTTATTATGAGATATTGGCTCATGGGATTAGGGAGGCCGAGACGTTCCACAGTCTGTTGTCTACAACCTAGAGGTCCAAGAAAGCTGGTCATGTAGTTCTAGTCCAAACTCTGAAGGTTTGGGATCCAGGGGAGTAAGTAATAGGAGTCCCAATCCAAGTCTGAAGGCCCAAGAGCTTGTCGCTGATGTCCAAAGGCAGGAGAAGATGAATGTCTTAGCTCAAGCAGAGAGCAAATTTGCTTTTCCTCCACCTTTGGGCTCTATTCAGGCCCTCAGTGGAGTGGATGATGCCCACCCAAGTAGGTGAAGATGATTTTCTTTACTTGGTCTGCCTATTCCAAGACCAATCTCTTCTGGAAACACTCTCACAGACACAGCCTGAAATAATGTTTATCAGGTACCTGGACAGCCCCTACCTCATTCAGATTGACACATGATATGAACCATCACACTTAGGAAGGAAATCACAAAAACAGAGTTTACTCCTTAGGAAATAGAGCAGGACAATTATATTTCGTGTCATTGGGACCTTGTTTCATCTTGTTTAAAAAGCTGGTTAAAGCTCTTTGTTTAGATTCATTTACCTTGTCAACTCATAATGAGGTCTTTCACAGCTCATCATTTGTGTAAATAAAGCTATCCATCCAGGGAAACAAATTCCTTCATGTGCAGGATTTTTTTTCTTTTAGTCATTTCCTTTCCAAAACAGGACAAAGGTAGGCTTATTTAATTTTTCAATTCCACATCTCTTTTTCATAGCTAGTGAGAGATAATATTTAAAACAATTTTTTTAATGTTTATTGATTTTTGAGAGAGAGAGAGAGAGAGAGAGAGCATGAGCAGGGGAGGGGCAGAGAGAGAGGGAGACACAGAATCTGAAGCAGGCTCCAGGCTCTGAGCTGTCAGCACAGAGCCCAGTACGGGGCTCAAACTCATGAACTGTGAGATCATGACCTGAGCCAAAGTTGGACACTTAACCGACTGAGCCACCCAGGCACCCGGAGAGATAATATTTTTTAATTCCACTCTCTTCATGACCTGCTGTCCCAGCGGATCTTCCTTGTATCTTAGGATCAGCACTCACAGTGGCGTAGAGACAATAGCTGAATCCAGTGGGTAGAGAATAAGGAGATGGAGATTTAAGGACTGAACCTTGTGGAATCCTCACTTTTAGGCAGGAGGAGGGATCAAAGAAGTTAAGAGTTCAAAGCCGCTTAGCTAATGCGAAGATCAACCAGCCCAGTGTGTCTATTTTAACTAATCAACAAACACTGAATTAGAAATGGGGCCCCACCAGGCATTCAGAATTCTAATTTTTTACAAATGTAATGTAAAAAGTGAACACACAGTCTTTTAAGTTGATCTTATGGAAAGTATCTATCATATTCTTCCATTGAGCCACTGTCAGAGACAGAATATATGGATGGACCCTTGGTTTGACTCAGTATATAATTTCTGACGCTCTTATGCTTATTTTTTTAGTTACTTGATCATCTTGTGAGTGGTCCTGAGGAGATAAATGAATAGCACAAATGTGCAAGTTACTTTGCTTTCTCTTAGTTACATTGTAACTAACTATGTAAGCATGACAGGTTTAATCCTTGATTACTTCTCTTCCATCTGTAGGAGCAGAGCTGTGACATTCCCTTTAAGGAATGCCACCTGACTCCTGTTTTGATCAGAGAGATTCAGTTGCACATCCAGGGCTTCCAGAAAGTCATGGCCTACCAAGTTTTGAAAATTAAATGTTCTTACTTTTATTTTTCCTAAGTAAGGCTTCCTATATAGCCCTTAAAATTCTTAGTCACTTGTCCAGAAAATCTCTTTGTTTCCATTAGGAATAAGCACATTCTTTGTAGCATTTATGTAGTAATGAACTCTATTTCTAGGTAACATCTCTGAACCATAAATATTTCCGCACACACTTGGAAGACAGCCTTTCCTTGGGCCGACCCCTTCTCATTGAGGATATTCGTGAGGAGCTGGATCCAGCCTTGGATAATGTATTAGAAAAGAATTTCATTAAATCAGGCACCACATTCAAGGTGAGCTTCAGGGAAAGAAAAAAAAAAAAAAAAAAAAGAAGAAGAAGAAAAGAACAATGGTGACATCTACTTATCTTTTTGAGTATAGCAGCGAAGGCACTTTCCTTGAGGTGGTAGTATTGGATACACTGGAAAAAATTATTTCCAAAATCATATTTAGTGTTTCCCTTATTTTTTAACAATATATGAAAAAACACAGGGAAGGGGCGCCTGGGTGGCTCAGTCGGTTAAGCGTCCGACTTCAGCCCAGGTCACAATCTCACGGTCTGTGAGTCCGTGAGTTCGAGCCCCGCGTCGGGCTCTGGGCTGATGGCTCAGAGCCTGGAGCCTGCTTCCGATTCTGTGTCTCCCTCTCTCTCTGCCCCTCCCCCGTTCATGCTCTGTCTCTCTCTGTCTCAAAAATAAATAAACGTTAAAAAAAAAAAAAGAAAAAACACAGGGAAGGGCAATATCTTGGTTAGAGAAGCCATTTAGCTGACACTAAATAACATATTAAAGACAGACATTTTCTGGTTATAATAATATATTAGTGTTACACACACACTATATATATATATATATATATATATATAGTGCATATATATGTGTGTGTATATATGTGTATGTATATGTGTGTATCTATATGTGTGTGTGTGTGTATACATATATATATATATATGTTTGTATGTTAGCAGCTCTGAGAAAATTGGATTTATAAGCCATATTCTCATCTATACAATAAAACCTCCGTGTTCTCACTGGAGAAAATGGCATTTTAATACAGTCTATGAACATTTCTTTGTTCATTTCTCTCTTTATTAACTTTCAATTTAAACTCACAGACTTTGCTAGAAGCTATGGATTGCTGTTTCCCATCGTTGGTGACATGAATCATTTTCAGAAGTGTTTCTTTTTTAATTGTGGCATTCTCTACCTTTAGACTTCTTTGGTTTTATTTCTTTTTTTTTTTAAACATTTAATTTTTTTTAACGTTTTATTTATTTTTGAGACATGGAGAGACAGAGCATGAACGGGGGGGGGGGGGGGGGGGAGCGGTCAGAGAGAGAGACACACAGGATATGAAACAGGCTCCAGGCTCTGAGCTGTCAGTACAGAGCCCGACGTGGGGCTTGAACTCAGGGACCGAGAGATCATGACCTGAGCTGAAGTCGGCCGCTTAACCGACTGAGCCACCCAGGCGCCCCTCTTTGGTTTTATTTCTTGATGAATGACAGCATTTCTGATTGAGATTTTTCACTTTGGACAACTTAATTTCATGAATATCAGTGAATAAGTAAAGAATGCAGATTTTCTCATTAAACAAAATTTTATTTAGGAAAATATTTTTCATAATGTGATTTCTTTTATATGCCTTATTTAACATGCCAAAGGAGGGTGTAGGATTTTTATTCCTGAAGGTCTTCCTGAAGGTCTTTCAAAAGAACAGATCCTTATCTGTGGTGTGAAGGCGAGGGGCTTGAAACTGTGGGAGTGCCTTATTGATGTGATTTCCAACCACAGGTAGAATCAAGATTAATTAAAAATTTAAGTCCTTTACAAATGGTATCATTCCCACCTCACTTTTAGATAGCGAAACCAGGTGTTTTTAAATATACTGCAAATTGTAGTGTCTAAGATAAATGTTATCTCTCTGGATAAAATGTTGGCATTTTTTTCCTTTGAAAAATTCTTTAATCTTTTCAGTTGTCAAGTATGCTTCTTTGAGGACTGTGAAATGCAAAGAGGGATAACACTTCCTCTAAACACCACAGATTTCCTCAGTAGGAAACAATTTCCTCAAGTGGGAGAAAACGGGCAAATCTGGGATGTGTCTGAGTTTTCCCTTATGCAACATTTGTTTGGGATAAATGTTTCATTTACTTTGCTTGGTGTCACGGCTAACAACATCTTCCGGCAGGACCACAAATCTACATTATTTAATTATTTAAGATCAGCGATTAAAGTTTTACAACTTTTTCCTTTGCAATTCACCCAAATTTCCCAGCGCTGACCTCTGATAAATTCTTTCCTAATTTAAACCCAAATTCCTTTCCCTGTCCTTTAAGCTGTTTTTTGATTGTGTATTTGAATTGATGTAGGTGAAAGTCGGTGATAAGGAATGCGATATCATGGATACATTTAAACTTTATATTACTACAAAGTTACCAAACCCTGCCTTCACCCCTGAGATCAATGCTAAAACATCAGTCATTGATTTTACTGTCACCATGAAAGGCCTTGAAAATCAGTTACTAAGGAGAGTGATTTTGACTGAGAAACAGGTAATAATTTCTCAAGGTAGAGGACTACTTCTCATAAATTATAATAAAAGCTTAAAATGTATTCTGAAATTGTTAAGTATATGAGAAAGAAAAAATTAAGCAAACTGTATTTACCTTCGTTAACATAAATATTTGTTTAGCTGTCTCAAGTCTTCCCAAGAAATCATGTACCGAATTCACCTGTCTTCCAACCCCACACATGCGTGTGCGTGCGCACACACACACACACGCACCCTCACACTGCTCTTTCTGTTTCTGTCTTTCAATCTTGGGGTATGTTGGCTTCATGTCTATAGTCCCCTGGATGGGTGATCTTTGGTGTACCGGAAAAATTCAATAAAATAGTGATCCTGGAGAAAAAGAAATTGCTCTGAATGAGTATATTGCCACTGTAGAAGTTTCAACTACTACAGTCTGGTACTCTAATGATACAGAGAACCTAACTTTCATTTTAATTGAATAAAATTTGCATGAAAGCAGAGAAATTAAGTGTGATTGAGGGTTCCAATAAAACAAAGAACAACTTAAAACTTGAAGACTTTAAGAGACTGATACAAGATTAAACTAATTTTTAAGATAAATCTCAGGAAACATTTAATGTTATGCATAAAATATGCTTGCATAAAATTTAATTATACGTATTTGCATATAGAAAATATATTTGCATAAAATCTGAGAAAGATTATATTTGCTTACATAGAATTAACTTGAGTATTGAGGGTTCAAGGAAAGGGCAAGTTTAGCAATAATAAGACCGGAGAGGCTTAAAATGGGAGGGTGAGAAAAAGATTGGCAGCAGCAGACTTGGCAAGGAAAAGGGAAAGACAAGAAATAGGAACAGGTGCCACGGACACAGGAAAGACATTGGAAGAGGGAAAGAGAAATGATACTCACACCAGAGAAATAGAGACTCAGGGGCGCCTGGGTGGCGTCCGACTTCGGCTCAGGTCATGATCTCACGGTCCGTGAGTTCGAGCCCCACGTCGGGCTCTGTGCTAACAGCTCAGAGCCTGGAGCCTGCTTTGGATTCTGTGTCTCCCTCTCTCTCTGCTCCTCCCTGCTCATACTCTGTCTGTCTGTCTGTCTGTCTGTCTCTCTCTCTGTCTCTCATGAGCGCGTGTGCCCGCGTGTTCAAAAATAAATAAACATTAAAAAATTAAAAAAAAAAAAGAAATAGAGAGACTCAGTAAAAGGAGAAGTGAAACCCTACCTGATTAACAGAGATGGTTAACTTGGGGCCGGCCCTTAAAGGCCCCCCAGTCTGGTGGAGGGAAGGGGGCACAGTCCCACCTTCCATTCTCGGTAGCTGTTGGGTCTTGCAACAAAGAGCCTGGGGTTTCTGCAGTCCAGAAAGGGAGTCATGGCACTTCCACAGCCAGGCAGAGAGAGCATGGGCCTCATTGCCTCCTCACCTCTTAGGGCCACATGGTGCCTTCCTTCATGGTTTAACTGGTGCTGTTTATCTGTTCTGAGATGATTCCTCACTGGTCCAGTGTCCCATGCAGGCTGCACGAATTTCTGTAAGGCAGGCCGCTCCCTGTTTAAAGTAGGCTACACTCTGTCCCCAGAGGGCCCCACACCTGATCTTCTAGGCTTCAGCTTCCCCTTCAAGGGATACATTAAGGTGCTTACTTCAATCTTGTTGGAAACACACACACACACACACACACACACACACACACACACACACACACTTACTCTGCAGGAAGACATCCTGACCGTGATGTTTAACCCTCTTAGCTATATTGCTCTTACACCCTCATTTTATGGAGGGACAGAGACCACAGAGAATAGGGTCTTAACCCATAAAAGCACATGGACTTTCCACCCTGCCAGGCCTCCTAGATAAGCTTTACAGGTCATGCTGTAAAACGCACAAGTGTCTACTATCCCGTGATGCTTGCTTTTCCAACGTGATTTCATTTTGTCCACAGACTCCTATACTGCCACCCAGAGGTGACCATTTTAATGGAAACAATGCATTAGGCATCCCCATGCAAATGCAGCCATGACCTTCATTGCCACCCCATCAATAGTAAAATGACAATAATACAACCAGTGTTGGAGTTGGAGGACAAGGGTATCAGACCTGTCTTTGCCAGTAACTAACCGTGAGAATGATAATGGGATGTTATTTGGAGTTAATATTTCTGAGTCCTCAGTTTCCCCAGATATAAAACAAAGTTGTTGAACGAAATTTAGCACACTTCAATTTCACACATATTTATCATGCCAGGTCCTTTCTCTGCAAAACCTCAGGGCAAGGGCTCTAAGGAATACAAAGGTGAAGCACATCAGCTCCTGTCCTCTAGACGCACAGGATCTCATTAGAGGGACCTAATCTACACACAGATTGTGATGCAAGCCATGGCCCATGTAAAGACAAACCTGGTGTGGTGGCTTCTGATGGACAAATTGGTTTAAGAAGACTTTCTGAAAGTGGTAGAATTTCTGAAGTGGTTTTTCAAGAAATTTTCTCAAATATGTACCTTAAAAGCGCTTTCTTTTAACATAATTCTAAGTACAGTGCATGATTCTATTTAAGGTCAGGAAAGAAAAGTGCTATAAAGATGCTATGGAGGCAATTTCAATTCACTTTACGTTGAGCAAGAGTATTAAATCCATGTTAAATTTCCTGAGTTTGAAAATTGCACTATGCTTGTGCAAGAGGATATCCTGGTTCTTAGGATGTTTGCTAAAGTTTTCTTAGGGGTAAAGGATCATGACACCAGCAAATGTTTCACCAATAATAATAATGATGGTAAGTATTATATATATGTATATTATACATATATAATATATGTATATTATATATATATTATATATATATATTATAATATATATATATAGAGAGAGAGAGAGAGAGGGAGAATGGGAGAGTATGATGAAGCAAAATGTTATCTGGTGAATCTAGGCAAAGCCTATGTGAGAGTTTATTATATCAGTGTTGTAACTTTTCTGAAAATTTGAATTTTTTTCCAAATATAACTTGAAAAATACATTATTTTTGTAGAAAAAAAATATGCCTTCCAAACACCCAGTTTGGCCCGTCTGGTAGAAAGAGATGTCAAACAATGGAAAATGGATTTGTGTTGGCAACTGGCTGTGTCAAACCAAACAAACTGCCTGGTGTTCCCATAGGCAGATCCCAAACCAAGAGCTCACATTCAGCTTGGGTGGCCTCTTCGTTTCTTAATATTATGTCTCTGCTTCTACCACTTCTGCTTGCCAATAAAGTTAGCATTTCACACAGAGACTGTGTGGGAACAGGGCCAAGAAAATGGGACACTCTAATTTAAATAAACTTAGATCCAGGAAGAGGGGATAATCAGACAAAATTATTTTAGCAGGGGCATCTCATGCATGCTATGGAAGCTTAATGCTAGTGGTCATCATTTTTTTTTAATTAAAAAAAATTTATTTATATTTGAGAGATAGAGACAGAGTGTGAATGGGACAGGGCCAGAGAGAGAAGGAGACAGAATCTGAAGCAGGCTCCAGGCTCTGAGCTGTGAGCACAGAGCCCGATGCAGGGCTTGAACCCACAAACCCTGAGAACATGACCTGAGCTGAAGTCGCACGCTTAACTGACTAAGCCGCCCAGGCGCCCCTAGTGGGCATAATGTTTTTAAGTGTCCAGAGATACAAAAATACAGATAGATAGATTTGACTAGTGATGGTAATTTCTTCTGTCATTCCAGAGGCACTTTGGTTTAAACTTTTAAAAATTGACCAGAAGCACTAGTAAATGGGATCAGCCACCATGGCTGGTGATCACAGTTCTGCTATTGTTTCGTGTCTCTTGATAACAGGAATTAGAGTCTGAGAGGGTTAAACTTTTGGAGGATGTGACTTTCAACAAGCGGAAGATGAAGGAACTGGAAGACAACCTTCTCTACAAATTAAGCGCCACAAAAGGTACTGATTTATTAACAAGTCACCAAACAGTGGGTTCTGAACAAGGATTTCTAGTGCCCTCTTTTCAGGACCCTCGTGATTGTAGATGTTAGGAAACAGTTGAGTTACCAAGGCAAACACAAGTGAGGCAATTTCCATCTAGACATTTGAAGAGGGACCTCAGAGAATCTGATTTTTGAATTAGCAAACAGAGTCTGAGCATTTGAGAATAACACAGTTTTCTTGATATAATTGCTCTCTCCTGAGGAACATAAGGGCTCCCAATAGAGCTAGGTAACTCATAATAGGCTAATTTGCTTGCCCAAAGGAAACTAATGTGCTCAATCTGATTTTTTTTTTTAAGATCGACTCTTTCATTTGGCATTGAAATGCAGCTACCACAGCAGGTTATGAGGTGTGTAATCTGTGTCAGAGGCACTTGGGCACCCAAGGCCCAAGCTCACTCTCAAGTTGCCTTGACCATCTACTTAGAAGTCAGGGATGGGTTCTCCCTGGGGCAGTCTGATTTGGGGATGTAGTCTCTCTCAATAAATAAAAATATCCTATCCCAAGACAATAAAGTCAGCAAACACCATATTGTTCTGCAGTAGGTAAGTTACAGTAGCCTAAATCCTACTATTGATTACAGCCTCATAATGAGTGCTTCCCAGCAGCACTTTAATCCTTGGAGATAAACAAAAATCTTAACCTCCAGAAGTACGTGATGTATCATTCCTGCAGCGGTCTCCAGCACTACCTTTACAGGGACCTCATGGAAAAGACCTTCTATCTGCCTTGATTGCACTGCTTGTGTTCGTGAACTTATCTGTCCTCTGGTCCAGTGACTTCTCCCAGCCATGTGGCTACCCTTGGGTGTTCTAATATCAGCAGGGAGAGCAGCGGGCTCTTGCCCAGCTCCAGCCAAGGATATGCTGGATCAAGGTGTCATCCCTGCAAGGTTGATTGCAATTTGGACTTTCGTGGTAGACCCAGAATGCCCATCGGAGTAACTCACACCTTCCTGAAGCATTCTCCTGCCATCCAGAGGTCTAGGGTCAGGCCAGAGCACGCTGTTTGCAAATATCGTGACCTTTTAGCTCAGCATGTCCCAAGTATCTTTCCGTATCTTAAAGTTGGATTTATTGTCACAGAGACATGGGTGTTTCTATTAAAAATGATCATGAAAGGTGAAACTAAAAATAAAATGAGGATTTTTGTTCCTGGCGGGACACTTCCACTATCCCCCAGTTTCCTCTTGTTGGAGACATGGAGGGACCAGAGTTCTCAGCGGCAAGGACTGACCTACTAAAGCTGGACTAAAGAGGGTACCATTCCACTGCAAACTGGCGTGGAACATGGGATGGGCTCCCACCATAACTCAAACTGGGTGGATGAGCTCATGACACTTTGAGGGGGACCATGGAGGTGATAATGGAGGGGAAAGCTGTGTCACATAAGGCACGGCTGAAACCGCTGGGGGTACATGGAGCCTGATTTTGGTCTTCAGACACTCGCAGGCCAGTCATGGGGGCTGCCTTGTGAATCCCCTTTTGCAGGTGTTCAGGCAGCATGGGGGACAACCCGTCCCCAGGAATGTTTAGACGGATTTAGGCATCAGAGGACAGTTGGGCTGGAAGCCTTTTGGTATGTTAACATCTGCCCTTCTCCCTTGCGGGCTTTGAAGACGGAGACTTGGAAATGGACAGGGCGATTTCGGAAGTGACGCATCTCCTTTGTGGCTTCCCCCATCTTGCCTTCTACCTTCCCTGTTTGGCTTTTAGGTTCCTTGGTAGACGACGAATCTCTCATCGGTGTCCTCCGAACCACCAAGCAGACAGCATCTGAAGTAAGTGAAAAGCTGCACGTGGCTGCAGAAACGGAGATCAAAATTAACACGGCTCAGGAGGAGTTCCGGCCTGCAGCCACCCGTGGGAGCATCCTCTACTTTCTCATCACAGAGATGAGCATGGTCAACATCATGTACCAGACCTCGCTGGCCCAGTTCTTGAAGTTATTTGACCAGTCCATGGCCAGGTGGGGAGTAACTTAAAATTCCCTCCCTTCCCCCACGCAGGGTCACTTAAAATTTCTGTTTGTGTTCCTACTGTCTTAGGAGTGGCTTTTTACTTCTTTGACTTTTCAAATGCATTGCAGATCTGAGAAGTCTCCACTACCTCAAAAGAGGATTACGAATATCATTGAGTATCTGACGTACGAGGTTTTTACATACTCTGTCAGAGGCCTGTACGAAAACCACAAATTCCTCTTTGTACTCCTGATGACCTTGAAGATCGATCTTCAGAGAGGAACAGTGAAACACAGAGAGTTTCAGGCTCTCATTAAAGGTGAAGGGCTTGGAATATGGATGCGGTATGTAGAGGAGACTGCTTCTGCTACGCTCTTTGATGTGCTGTAGACCCATTTTTACAGCACAGTGGGGATATTACGTTCCCATGAAAGCGAAGTTCTTTATTGACACCTCTTTTGTCTTTTCTGATTTCCATTCATTTTGCTCTGGTTACTCAAGATGATTTATTTCAGGTGTGTGTGAACTCTGTGATTGTTGTTGTTGTTGTTGTTGTTGTTGTTGCTTGTTGTATAATTACCTTAAGTTTGATCCTTGCTGCTCGTGATTAGGAAACCCGAATGCCAAAGGGAAGAAAAAGTAAGGCAGGTGTTGAACTTTCGATTGCAAGAGACCAATTACTTGAGCAAGGGATATAGTGATTTCTAAGATTGTGAAAAAGGCACACTTGCACTTCATATTGGAAGTTAATCCTATTCGTCACCTATCTCCATGCTAAAAGTATCATTAAGAAGATAAAAGAATGCTGTTTTCATTCAGTTCAGTTAAACAAGTGTTTATTGAGCATATCCTATGCAAATCCACCATGCTAGTGTTGGGATAGAAGGATAAATCAGACATTGCTTCAAAAGAAATAACAGTCTCATAAGGGGAATATAGATAATTAATTTTTTTTTTTTTTTTGCCAAACAAGGCAGAATAACCTAAATGTTAGCAGAAAGCTAAGGCACACCTGAGTGGCTCACTCGGTTAAGCATCTGACTCTTGACTTCGGCTCGGGTCATGATCTCATGGTTCGTGAGTTTGGGCCCCACATCAGGCTGTGTGCTGATAGAGCGGAGCCTGCTTGGGATTCTGTCTCCCTCTCTCTCTGCTCCTCCACTGCTTGCTCGCTCTCTCTCTCTCTCTCAAAATAAATAAAAATAAACTCTGAAAAAAAGAGAGAGCTAAAAACAAAGTGTTAGGTCTAAAAGAAAGGAGAGACATATGGTTGGTGAGGTCAGTAAGAACTCTTTGGAAAATATACTGTTGCAGGTTAAGCCATGAATTTTTCAGATTAGTTGATACATGGGAAAAAATGTACCATTCTATTTCTTATGTTTTTTTTCTCTTTGTATAAAGTTTAATAAATCATTTTCTGTCTGCCCTTCTCCCCACAAAAAGAAGAAAGTGGCATTTAAAAAGGACTCTGAAGGATAGGTAGAAGTGAAAGATCCATTCCACGCTGAAACAGAACAGCACAAGAAAAGGAATGAATGAGTGGGGCGTGTAAATGGTGAGCCTTGATTGCTAGAGGAAGGATTTTCTTGATCTGGTGAGAAACAAGGAGTTGTGTAAGGTGGTGATGTGGTCCCTCAGGAACCTCTTATCATCTTTTAAGAAGATGACTCCAGTAGGCATGTATGGGATTAGAGAAAAGAGGTTCAAGGGAGTTTATTATACTCTTCCCAGCCACAGGTACTACATGGTCAGCCCAGGGTAAAGACAATGGGAATATAATGTTTGTTTGTTTGTTTGTTTGTTTGTTTGTTTAGAGACAGAGTGTGAGTGGGGGAGGGGTAGAGAGAGAGGGAGACACAGAATCTGAAACAGGCTCCAGGTTCTGAGCTGTCAGCACAGAGCCCGACGCAGGGCTCGAACTCACGAACTGCGAGATCATGACCTGAGCGGAAGTAGGATGCTTAACCGACTGAGCCACCCAGGCGCCCCAAGACAATGGGAATATAAAGGCAGAAGCACACATGAGAGATCATGGAAGTAAAATGGCAGTGGGCCAGATGTAAGAGCCAAGAGAGGGGTCAGAAATGAGTCTAAGATTTCTTGTCTATGTAAAGATTTGGTCTGGTTGATTGAAAGAGGGGTTAGTTTGAGAGGTGTCAGAGTGGAAGAGTAATGAATGTGATTTGGGGACCTAGTTTCTTTCAGAATAGGCCAGGTTTTGTGGACATAAAAACAATCCCAAACCCAAACTTTCCTTGGCTTGACACAACAAAGATATATTCTCATTTGTTTTCTTTCCAACATGCCTGTCATGGTCACCCAGGAATTGCTTCTATAATTACTATGGCAGAGGAGCAGGATAAGACAAATTGTGTGCTGGCTTTTAAAAGTTACTCCACAAGCGACACATGTCACTTAAAGGCTCATCTTTCATTAGCCAAAGCAAGACACACAGCCGCAACTAACTTCAAAGAGAGCAGGGACGTGCCCTTCCCCTGTGTGCGTGGAGGAAGGGGAAGCTGAGTGTTTTTGCACAGCTCTGGTGACTACACACACGTGTTGAATTTGCAATATCCAGCAGACAGTTAGAAAGGATAGGCCAGACAGTTTAGAAGAAGTCAGACAGTTGTTAAGATAGGCATAGAAATAACAGCCAAAGCCATGAGAACGAAAGTGATCATGTAGGAAAAACAAAACAAAACAAAACAAAACAGAACAAAACAAAAAACGTCGACTATTTCTAAATTCATACTACGAGGTGGTAGGATGCGACACGCTTCTATCCTCAACATCCTATTTGTAACAAACAGGCAGTAAGTGATTACTTCTTATTACTCCATCATGTTCTTTCCCTACTTTAGTTAATTTCTTCCTCAGAGTCAGGGTAGATGATGGTTGTAGAAACCTTGCGAACAATTTTGCATACTCTCTGAAATTTCTTCCTTGAATTTTTATTTCCTGTAGTTCAAAGGAAGCTGAACTGTGTCACTGGGTTCGTATTTTTCTCAGGTCTAATGCACCTGGAGAAGCTGATGTCTTAAAGTGTAGGTATAAGGCAGCGTGGTACAGTAAGGTGGGGGCTGGACCAAGAAGCAGAGAAATGAGCCGGGCTTTGCCACTGACCAGCTATGTGAGCTCAAAGACCATCACCCACTACCTCCATGTGCAAGAGGCTGAGGGGCCCCGAGGGGCCCCGAGGGGAAGTGATAAGTACCACCCAGGAGAGGTGGGGCAGGCGGTACAGAGGGTCCAGGCATACAGGTTTGAGGTCTCTGGGACGTTTAAATAAAGTGAACCTAAATTCACCAAACCTAGAAGCTTCTTCTGCCTCATTTCAGTCACCTTGAAGCTCTCTCACTTGGACTTGGGGCCACATCCTCAGTGTCTGGGACACTGGGCCATGGGGAGGAGGGACATTGAAGCATGTAGGAATCCAGGCAGCAGCAGGAGCAAAATGGGCCCCAAATGTAGGAAGGCCTTCTAACTGTGGAATACAAGTGAGAAGGGAGGTGTACTTTGGATCTTTCCTTGTTGGTGAGCTGGCTTTCCTTCCCCAATCCCATCTGTCAACATGGCCCCTGAGAAGGAGACAGATAGGATTTAGACAGAAGAAGGAAACCTGGCATGTTGGGCCATAATGGGTTGTGGGAAGGATGAAGGAATCAGAGGTAGAAGGAAGTCAGGTGCCAAGATCCTTACCTCTTCCCAGGTTCCTGAGGCAGAACCTTGGGTGGGTACAGAAGGGTGCTCAAGAAACATCCAGACAGGAGACGCCCCTGTATTCTGCCCAGAGCCACATCCCACTTCGCAGGTGCATGGCAGCTTTGGTGGAGGGGAGTGGCTAGATGGATGCGCCTGATGTTTGGCAAGCAGGAGCGTGGGCACGGATGGGCATGGACTCTTGAGAGGGCTGGTGTGCAGCAAAGGCCTGGGGTTCAGGCCAAGAAGCTGCAGGGCAGGTGAGCTTTGTAACTGGACACAAAGGACCAGTCTCTGTGGATAGCAGCCCAATGTCCCCATAGGTCAGGCAGGATTTGTCATAGCTCAGAGGATGCACTGCAGGGACCTCAGCCTGTGACAGAGAAGGAGGGCAGCATGCGGATCTGAGGCACCCTCCCCATCAAGATACAATCCCAACCCACCAGTCTCTCCCCTCACCCACCCAGCCAAACCAGAGCTATGAAGGAGACTGGATTTTTCGCAGAAAAGGTGTAAATCAGAGGAGACTGAAAGACACAGTGAGGAGGGGATTTGTCAGGAGGGTTAGAGTGGTGACTGAAAAATTTAAAAAGGCTGCACATCTGGGCTGTGGTGAGAGCACATCTACGACCCCATTTCATAAAACTGGAGAGTCAGGGAGAGCCTGATTGCACAGGGCCAGGAGAGCCAGTGAGAAGAGTTCGGATTTAATTTAGTTGGCAATAGGGAGCCTTCGAATGTTTTACGAGCAGGAAAGTAGCATGAGCAGAGCAGTGCTTTAAAAAGATTAATTTGGATTGTATGACAGTTTGGTTGACAGAAGTACAATCAGCTCAGCAGTAAAAGAGTTTTTTTTTTTTAAAGACAAAATTGGTTTATTATAAAGTTTGTATCATTTTTGAGCTGTCTTACATTTTAACCAAATTATTTTCATAAAAATGATATATGATTTTGTTTTCAATATTCTTTAGAGTTAACAAATAGAGCCCTTAGATCTTATATATATATATGTATATATATATATAATTTTTAACTCCATACTTAAGAGGGAAAGAAGACTTATTTATTGTAGCAGAAATATTTGATTCCCCAGGAATGACTGTCCCTTTGTGTCAATTCCTACTTGTTTTCTGCAGTATTTGAGAGGTGCCTTTGACTTTCTTCTTCAACTGAGAATGTCAGAGTACTTTGAAAAATGAAATAGATGCCAGGGACAATCCTTTGTTACAGAGTAATTGATATAACTATTTTCCCCGCCTGGTTATTTTAGAAAGATCCCTTCTTTCTTTTGTCACAAACCACGGACACAAAGACACCTTAGGGAGTCTCTGCTCTTGCCTTCCAGGTTGGATTGGACCCGAGCTTTCCAAGCCTTCCAAAACAGAGAATTAATGTTTACTATGTTAACAACTAATGTTGCTCTTACTATGGGCCAAGACTCTTCTAAGCTTTCTACATACATTAATTTACTTAATCTTCACAGCGACCAATCTGGTGGATTCTATATCATTACACCCGTTTGACAGAAGAGGGGATCGGAGAGAAATTGAGTTCTTTGTCTCTGTGTTTATGCAGCTAACAAGTGGCACAGAGAGCCAGGATATCTTGGGGAGCAGGATGGGCTGTGATTGTTGTGGGTTAGGGGAGGTACGCCAAGATGTTTGAAAAGACTCGTTGTGGCCTAAATGTCTTCTCCTGATGTCTTTGAAAACTTTTTTTTTTTTTTTTTTTTTGGAAAGAACCAAGAAGAAAATGTGTTGGTCTCTAAGATAGAGAAGCAGAGTCCCTTGAGTCTGCAGGTGATGCTCTCTAACAGTTGCTTCTCCTGCAGTAAACTCAGTACTAGCAGAAATGGTGCTAGAGGACGGCTTTCTCTTACCCCAGGTGGCAGAGGAAGGTTTACTCATTCTAAAGGCGTTTTGGAGCTCAGAGCTGCTGACCCAGAGGGGGGCAAAGGGATTTATAGGAGCAGAATACTTCAGCTCATTCATCTTCTCAGGAAGGTGCTAGTGGGAGAGCAGATGCCCCCCCACCACCACTGTCCCCTCTACCCCCTCTTTTGCCCAGAGGTCATAGGGGAAGTGGAAGGCATTTGATGAGTTCTTCTGAAGGATAATAGGATTTAAAAGTTCAGAATCACTGTTTTGCATACATCCGAATTAAACAGCATAGCTGGCGTTATTATGATAAAATGTTACTAGAGACATGCAATTTTTTGAAATTGTAAATATAATTATGTGTCTTGGTGGAAGATTGTCACATTGAGGATGCTCTTTTGATTTGTGATTGGCTTCAAAACAGGATCCAATGGTGTAATTCATTCTCTCCACCAGACTGCTAAAAAGCAGGGGTCTTGTGTGGGTTTCTCTGCTTTATCCCCAGCGCCTGGCATATGCTGATACATAAAGGATGTTCAGTAAATATTTGTTACATAAATGAATGAATAAATGATCTGAACATGAGTTACTCCTTTAAAAACCCACAGAAGTCTTACATTCCTCCTGCCCTCCATCTATCCATCTTTTTGACCTGGTAAAAAAATAATATTGAGTATCAAACTTCTGGAGGAGTGAGGACTAAGAAGTGACTTTTGAAACCACACATGAAAAGATCAAGCTAGGGGCGCCTGGGTGGCTCAGTCGGTTTGAGTGTCCGACTTCGGCTCAGGTCATGATCTCGCGGTCTGTGAGTTCGAGCCCCGTGTCAGGCTCTGTGCTGACAGCTCAGAGCCTGGAGCCTGCTTTGGATTCTGTGCCTCCCTCTCTCTCTGCCCCTCCCCCACTCATGCTCTGTCTCTCTCTCTCTGTCAAAAAGAAATAAACATTTAAAAAAATTTAAAAAAAGACCAAGCTAGTCACTGATATCAAAATTGTAAATGTCATTAAATTGATTGTTAAAAAAAAAAACCACGATAAAACCCCCAACAACTGCAACCACCTGAGAAAAATTCTGTGCAGGGAGAAATGACAAGAAGTTGCCATCTGTGTTTTGTAAGATGGTTTAAATCAGAAAAGAAAACACTAAGACATGGAGGAAATGTACTCCAAAAAGATAGCCACATTTTCTGTCTTGATTATTTTCCCATTTTCTCTGTAATATGGTTGTCTCATGTCTGTTATTTGGAATATAAGTGTCTAAAAATGAAGCACAGGCTGACCTGATTTCTACGGATGCCCTTCCCCAGGGGGAGCAGCTCTGGATCTGAAAGCCTGCCCTCCCAAGCCGTTCCGCTGGATCCTTGATATGACCTGGCTGAATCTTGTGGAGCTGAGCAAACTTCCACAGTTTGCAGAGATTATGAACCAGGTAACAGAAGGCTGGATGAAAGTGCACATCTGTAAACCCAAACGTACCCGGGGCCATTTTAATTGGGGCCTCCTGGCGACAATTTCTTCACCCAAAGGCTATCTGCAGTAGTGTAGCATTAAAGCACCAAGCTTTCTGGGGCAGATTTTGGAGGGGGAATATCAGAGGGAGCCTTGTCACAGGGGAAGGTGACTGCCTTTTCTTCCTGTGTGATGGGCATGGGTCATTCATAAGCCTGCCTAACTCAAGTTGTTACAATCCGAACAGGGGGGTGGTCCCTTTACTGTAGACTGTTGATGTTTTTACATTTTTACTGCTGCTTCTAATTAAATAAATTGTACACATTTGAATTTGAGGCGCATTAAGAGGTATGGGACCTTTTTAAAAAAATCATCATTTTCACAGTGAAAATATAAAATGGTGAAGGAAATGGTGAATATGCTGAACATGTCCTGATTCACCTGTTGCTTTTCTTTTCTTTTCTTTTCATTTCTTTTCTTTTCTTTAAAAAAATTTTTTTAACATTATTCATTTTTGAGAGACAGAGACCGAGTACAAATGGGAAGGGGCAGAGAGAGAGGGAGACACAGCATCCAAAGCAGGCTCCAGGCTCCAAGCTGTCAGCACAAAGCCCGATGCGGGGCTCAAACCCATGAACTGTGAGATCATGACCTGAGCCGAATTTGGATGCTTAATCGACTGAGCCACCCAGGCGCCCCTCACCTGTTGCTTTTCTTATTTGAAAATGTAAATTTGTTACTGTGGATTAGTTGTCGAATTCAGTTCTCACTGGAGAATAACAGTGCAACTCAGCATAAAGATCAGTGTTTATTTCTGGGGTCTGCTGGTCATAACCACCTATCACTGATGCAAGGCCTGTGGTTTCCCAATGGCAGATGCTGAAAATCATCTTTTTGGGGGGTGCTGGTGATAGACAACTGGGGTGATGGGTGCAATGCAAGTTGGTAGAGACCTCATGCTGTCATCACTGATTTCCTCCCCTCTACACACACACACACACACACACAAACACACACACACACACACACACCCTGCCCAGCATACACTAGGTGTGCCTGTTTAGTGGCATTTCTGACACATTACGGAGACTCTTTACCTATTCAGCCATGGCTGGGTCCACCTGTGATGGACAGTAAGTTTTGTTTTGTAGTACAGCCACACATGAGTCCCTCAAGCCCAAACAAGTAACTCTGGGAGAAAATAAGGTGGTCTGAGCCTGGCCGGGACTGGTAAGGGAGACCTCAGAGCACCACTGGAGTAATAAATAAATAAATAAATAAATAAATAAATAAATAAATAAATCATTCACCAATTGCACCCTCTGCTGGCGGGTTAGGTTGACACTGGGATAGGCATTATCGTTTCCTCTGTTGATTAGAATTTAATTACCTGTGGTGAGGAATCTGGCCGCTACTACTGCTTAACTATAGAATAAGTACTTTGCAACAGCTATAACCATGCAAGGGAAGTATTATTGGCCCCGCTTTATAGATGAGAAAACAGATTCAAAGGGGTTAAGTACTTGCCCAAGGCCTCATAGCCACTGATGGCAAAGCTATCCTCTGACCTCATGCTCTTTCCCTGACATCATGAGTTATTTCTCTCCCAGTCACCATTGGACGGGCCAGAAATGAGGGAGCGGTCATCCTAAGGAAAGTTGCAGAAGTTCACGGGAGCTGACATCAGGTGGCCATCGATTTGGGGTCTCTGTGGCAAGAAAGGGCAGAAGGAGAAGGGGTCAGTCTCCCAGCTGAATGGATGTCAGGAAGAGAAATAGAAGTATCTCAAACAGCATCTGCCCTGCTTTGGCATCTCAGGCTGAACTGTTTAGCACCTGGAAGTGGTTTTGTTGATAGAGCCAGGAAAAGGGATGGGAAGTGGAGGTGAGCAACCAGGGGCTGGAAGATATCCCATTGCCCATCACAGATGGGGCTTGCTTGGAAGCTCCATCGGGTAGAGTCAAAATTAGCAGATGCCCGCCAGGTCAGTAAGCTGGAACGGACACCCTCTCTTTTCTCGCGCCTCCTCTCTAGCCGCAGTTGTGGAGGAGGGCTGCAGGGGGCAATGCGGGCAGCACCCAGGTACCCGTGTAGTAGGGTGGGGCGCCAAATGTGCAGGGCAGATTCTTTGAGAGCAGTCAACTCCAAGGAGCCACTGCAACAATCTTCAGGAGAAAGGTGGCAGTTGTGAAACAGTTCAGAAATCCTCCTCCTCCTTTTAGTGCCCCAGGGACAAAGTTGGAACGACTGCATTACAGAGCAATTGTTCTGCTGTTCATTTGCGTGCTGCCTATATCCTATATGATGAATTATTTGCGGGACGTGGACTTTGGGCGGTTATTTAACCCCTCTGTGCCTCAGTGAGAAATGAGGGTAATACAGGTAACAGTCCGATCCTTGGATCTGGCACACAGTATCTGCTCTGTTAGCTTTTGCCGTTTGCTTGTAGCTCTTACCATGGCTTTTAAAACATGCTTACAAACATGGTCAAAATAATCCCGGCTGCTTGTTGCAGCATCGGGCTCGTCAATCTATAGTTTTTGTAATTAGTTTTGTCAGTACGTGGGCTTCAAGGAGTGCCTTTTAATGCCTCTGAAAATTGGCGTTTCTTGCCATGCCTCTGAAAGAACACGTATTTCAGACCAGCTCTTGGAGAGACCTCTGTTCTTAGGCTTGGGGTCTCAAGGCAGGGAATCACTAAGAAAATAAAAGTTTAGAGTCTGTCATCTACCACTATTTTAAGTAGAGGTCAACATTTAGAGGTTTGGTTATCAGAATGGTCTATATCAGTGGTCCTCAACCAAGGGCAGCTTTGTGCCACCCCCCAGCCCCGCCACCGCCCCGAGAGCATTTGACAATGTCTGGAGACATTTTTCATTGTCATGAGTTGGGGATGAGGCTGAGTAGAGGCCAGAGATGCTGCTAACGTTCTGACAGTGTGCAGGACTACTCCCCCAAAATAATCTGGCCCCAAATGTCATTAATATTGGCAGGTTGTTTGTAAACCCCCGTCTATGTTTTTTTCCTCCCTGATCATTTAGTGTAATTGATACACTGTCTTAATTTCCATGAAAAATATAGAAAAGCAATGGAAAAACTGAAGGGAATAGTAATATCCACATTATTTGAGTCACTGATTCTGAAAAAAAAAAGCAAACTGTGTAGTTATGCTTGAAAAATTATCTGCCTGTGAAGAATGACCCTCTAAAGTTACTCAGTATCCTCTCCAACATGTTCCAATTGTATATATTTCTATGGCTTGCTAATTGGCTTATTTATTTTAGATATCTCGTAATGAGAAGGGATGGAAAAGCTGGTTTGATAAAGATGCTCCAGAGGAGGAAATTATCCCTGATGGATATAACGATTCACTGGATACCTGCCGCAAACTTTTACTTATCAGGTGAGCATATGTATTATCAGACTTAGAAGGATCACTCATCAGATTGTCAAATTACAGATGTTACCTCAGTGAGTTTACTTCACTATGTCCCAGTGGGTATTCTAAGAAACGTGTGTGCTTCCATATTGCCGTTTGGGATGGCAATTCCTTAGTTCCTTGATAAGCAAATAAAATGGTGGTGGTGGCAGGGAATGTATTAGTGATAGTGCTTTTAGCAGAAGACACATGAAAAATATGCCTTTATTATTCCCTCTGTTCATCATTTGCCACGAGTGAATCACTTATTGTTGAATTTACTTGATAAAAAAAATAATCCTAACAAAGTTACAAGGCAATTAGTCTACAAGCTGAAATTAAATTTTATTTGAGGAAAAAAACAGGAATTGCCTATTGAAATGTATAAATGTTGTTTTGGCTATTAAAATATGATGTGAAGGAAGAAAATTCTTTCCTTTTCTTTTCTTTTTTTTCTTTTCTTTTCTTTTCTCCTTCCTTTTCCTTCTCACTTTTCATGTTTTCTAAATATCTAGTAGCTCAAAGAAGGCTACTGGAGGAGGCTATGGGAAGGTGTATGTGTGTGTGCGATTTGTGAGCAAGGCAGGAGGGTGGAGGTGGGGAGATGGGGCCACCAAAAGAGCAACAAAAAGATGTAGGATTATTTTGGAGTGGCTTTTGTTTTCCCTAATAATATACACCTGAGCTTGAATTTCTTAGAAAAACTTGTTTCGGGGATATTGTCCACTCTTTGAGAGTAATCAGAATGGTCAGCAGTGGTGACCTCATGATGTACGGAGTATGAAAGGACTACTTTTTTTTTTAAGTTTATTTATTTTGAGAGAGAGAGAGAGAGCACAAGCAGGGGAGGGGCAGAGAGAGAGAGGGAGAGAGAAAATCCCAAGCAGGCTCCATGCTGTCAGCGTGGAGCCCAATGTGGGGCTTGAACACACAAACCATGAGATCATGACCTGAGCCGAAGTCAAGAGGCAGATGCTTAACTGACTGGGCCACCCAGGCACCCCAGGGCTACTTGTTTTTATAGGAATAGATGTGTCTATCTTTTGTCCATCCTTTAAAGAGTGAATCTGTGCCAAACGAGTAGTGTAGTCTACTAGTAAATAAGAATCTGTAGAGCTTGTCTGTGATCCAAAATATCAAATAGTAAATGATATTTCTTTGATGTGTTGCTGTGTATAGAACCTACTACAGTACAGGCTACACAGATGGTATTAAATAAGTGCTTGCTGATCAACCTACTTTTGGCAACTTTGACACTTTAATTCTCCCCTTGAACACTGCAGAGCTTCACAGTGTGCAGCGGGTTGGCCCCTGTTGTCTTTGGGAGCTGGTGAAGGACACCTCCCCTTGTGTCCGTGCTGAGCCCCAGCACCTAAAGTGGGGCCTGATGCGGTGGGCACAAGATAAATATTTATCAAAGAATAGATGTGGTCCTGCCTATTAGTTTGAATAAGGAATTGCTTACCTGAAGCAGATAGCCTCAGTGACCAGGGGTAATCATTGATGTGATTAAAAAAAACATAACTAATTAGGGGCACCGGGGTGGCTCAGTCAGTTGAGCATCAGACTTCTGCTTGGGTTATGATCTCATCGTTCATGAGTTCGAGCCCTGTGTTGGGCTTCCTGCTGTCAGTGCAGAGCCTGCTTCGGATCCCCTGTCCTCTCTCTCTGCCCCACCTCTGCTCACGCATGTGCTCTCTCTTGCAAAAATAAACATTAAAAATAAGCTTTAAAAAAACTAATTAAAGCTTCAGTGTAGTTGGTGTGTCTTCTGAAAATGAGACATTTGGATCAACTGGCTTCTAAGGGTTCTTCTGGGTTAACAACAGACCATGTTTTTACCCGCTCTGGCCTATTTTTTCCTAGTGCCTCGCACCAAAACCACGTGATTAAATTTGTATTCATTCAGGGATGGGAAACCTTCCCATCCTTCTTACACAGATCTGCAGATCTGGGAATTAGCTTTTTGTCCTTTTCTAGTTAATTATGTTTTTTAGATGCTTAGAATTAAATAAAATGAAAAATGAACACACTGAATTTTTTCCTATAACTTGTATTCATTTCTAGGTCTTGGTGCCCAGACCGTACTGTTTTTCAAGCAAGAAAGTACATTGCAGATTCTTTGGAGGACAAGTACACAGAACCAGTTATCCTAAACCTGGAGAAAACTTGGGAAGAAAGTGATACCAGGACACCTTTGATATGTTTCCTGTCCATGGGATCTGATCCCACAATTCAAATTGATGCATTGGCCAAGAAACTGAAGCTGGGTATGATCAGACATTTATTCAGTTTAGTAAAACCTCTGTATTTTTGCCTCAAACATTGCCTCTTATAATTTCATAACTGATTCTTATTATATATATTGTATATAATAATTATATAATTATATCTAATTATATATAATATTATATATATTATAATTATATAATTATTATAATATAGTATAATAATGATATAAATATATATATATATATATATATTTTTTTTTTTTTTTTTTTTTAAGTAGTAAGCAGATGTCCATACTACATGGATAGCAGACTAGGAAGAATGAACATACAGAACCATTGCCCTGTCTGTATAAAATTACAAAAAAATCTATTTTGTCAGAAATTGAAAAACTATAACCATTATTATAACACACAGTAATTTGGGATTTATTCATTCATAGTTTCTTTCAATAACTCTTTAGTACGGGCAGCAAGCTAGATTCAAGAAGCACGGAGACGAACACAAAATAGCTGGGAAAGACAGATACATAAACATGTAATTGTGGCAACTGCTGGAACTGAGGCATAGACACACCTGATTACAAGATCCAGAGCTACTCGGGCTGCAAGGGGTAAAGGGAAGGCATCACAGTGATGGTATTTTGAGTAGGATCTAAAAAGGAGTTGAGATTTTAGTAGGTGGGACAGTGGGAGATACAAGGTAAGTTGCTCCAGGGGGAGGAGGCAGGGCAAGGAATTAGAAACACATAAGTGGTGAGAGCAGTGACTGAGTCAGCACGACCAAAGGACAGGGACCTGGTGTATGGGAAGATCGAGCCATCTTTTTATAGAATAGCTGTTTGTAGGAGGGCTGTTCATCTCCTCATGGTCTGGAAATCTGAATATTGTTGGCATTGCCATTTGGTATCTTTCAGGTTCAGATCTCTGGAACTATCCCTTATTGGGTTAATTCATTTATGTCTTTATAAAGATTATAAAGGTGATTGATTATGCATAACCAAACCTACCCTGTGAAACAAAACTTACATTGAGTTTATTAGTAAGTTAACATAATGTGATATAAAATCAATTTAGTCTTCTCCAAGTATTCACCATGCTATGTGTCCTGCACTAAAAAATTACTGCAAACCATCAGCTTAGGGTATCATGGTCTATGGTCACTCTCTGTTTTCTCATCTTGACTTTTCTCTGTTCACTGTCACCATACCCTTCTATACTCTATATTGATCCATGTTTTAATCGTCACTTTCTTCAGTCTGAACACTGATACTCAATGTAAAGAGCTTCCAGTTGTAATGGCAACTATTCATGGTTAAGTTTTACTAACCACCTTAAAGGTAGGCTGTGTTGCTCTGGTATTTATGGCAACATGCCAGTCATCTTCATTGGTCTAAGAGTGATGCCTCTCTTGCAGCCTTGTAGCTTCCAAATCTTCCTCAGATGTATTCCTTTATGGATATTTGTCCAGTTGCTTTGTCCAGATGCCCCACTTCTCTCTGCTTGTGGGTTCCTTTTTCCAGTCTTACTATGCACCAATCTCTATGTGGCAGAACTCTTGGTCTCTGGTGGCTTGTGAGCTTCACTGCTTATATGTTTAGTAAGTTCAGCATTCCCAGGGAAATTCCCCTTACTCTCTTGGCCCCAGGTCCAAATAGCAAGGGAAGAAATTCATTGGTTTTGCTTTGGTCACATGTTCCTTTCTGGGCCAATCAACGAATATTGCTGTGGTGATGGATTCATAGCAGGAAGCACATGTGTGGGGCTAGAATGGGGGCATTTCTTAGAAGGGGATATTGTTCCTAGAAGATGGGCATGTTTCCAACTAGAATTACCATTTCAAATGACCTCAAAATAATGCTGTTGTCTAGGACCAGAGTTTAAAACAGAACTAAGAAATTCAGGGTTTCTTTTGGGAGAAGTTATAACCATGACATTAAATAAATTTAGCTGGAACTGTGCTATCACCTTTACTGTTATTACATGTTATCATACTACTTTGCTTGGCAATTTGGTGATTTCCATTTCTTGCCATGACTTAAGTTTTTCCAACAATTGTTCAAGCTTCTGTTGCTTGCTTTGTTAGGATACTAAAACAGAGTACATTTGATTTTGATCCTGAAACTCCAGGTAAAGAGCTTCCACTTGTAATGGCAACTATTCATGGTTAAGTATTACTAACTACCTTAAAGGTAGGCTGTGTTGCTCTGGTATTTATGGCAACTTACCAGTCTTCCAGGACCCAATGAATTTTATACAGAACTCTTTGATGAATAAGTTTTGAGAATGCTAGAAAGTCTCATGCTATTTACTATCCCCCAAATATCTGTGAAAATGAAACTATAATATGTACAGAATAACATAGTAATCTAGTCTCAACTAGAAAGATTTTATTTGGATAACTGGATACTAGACAATCATAGAATACTCAAGGTGAACAGGCTGGAAATCTTGAAATCCAACTACCTTATTTTACAGCTGGGGAAACTAAAGTCTAGAGATTGGGCCATACAGCTGGCTGGGGACACACCCAATTCAGGCCTTATCTCAGGGCTTCCAAATCCCACTGTAGTGGTCTGTTCTTTCATTCCCTTTCACTGCCTTCATTGGATGAATTAACCAGTTACCAGACAGCAACTTGAGGAATGGGACCAAATCAAATACATTTTTTTAAGAAAAGAAAAGCTTCTCACTATGGATATTGTCAGGTGCCTGTCAGACTCTGCAGTGAGAGATTTGGAGCAGACAAATTCAGCCCAGAAACACTGTGGGCCTGGGCAAGAGAGAAGACAGGTGTCTTTAGCATGAGAACCCTACCAGAGCCTGGATAATGGAGAAAGAGGATGGATGGGTTTGAAGATAGAATCCAAACACAAGTGAAAGAGAACAAGTAAAATACAAACCCACAAATATACTGAAGTAGGAATGAGGAAATGGGCATAAAAACACATACAGATGAAAAAATTTAAATAACAAGAGAACAGTGCATAGTTATGGTAATAAAATTAAAAATATCATTAAAATGGACAAGTTTGTAGAAAAATACAAATTTATAAAATTTTCTCAGAAAGGGCGAAAACCTGAATACACCAATAATCAAGATGAGAAAAATTAGAAGTTTTTACGTTATGACCTGAGCAGAGGCTCTGGGCTTGGTTTTTTTTAGTAAATCTTCTAAAACTTTCACATACTTTATTCCATTTCAGAACATAGGAAAAGATGATACATTTTCCTCTTTATTTTGAGGGAATAGCATTATCTTGATAGAAACAGACAAGATAGTAATAACTTCATAAAAGAAAGAAAACTACAGATTGACGCTGCCTGTCAATGTAAATGTAAAGATCTTAACTGAAATGCAAACAAAAAGAAATCATTGTGTCATTAAAAAAAATAACGTACAAAACAATAGTAATTTTCCTTGACCAAGAAGGAATGCATGGGTGGGTATAAGAAAGATATAGTATTAAGAAATCTCATCACAACAATAAGTAAAAGACTCTTCCTTAGGCTATCATATTATTACCTTGATAGGTGCTGAAAAGCCTTTTTATAAAAATTAAACATTTGTATTCGACTTTTAAGAAGTTGATACATATAACATTTTATTAATATGATAATGAATATGAACTTCAGACATCAACATTTTACTTACTGGTAAACAACTAGACACATTAAAGTCAAGAATAAGATAAAGATGTCTGCTATCACCACTATTATTGAGCACTATTGTGGAAGATATAGCTAATGTATTGTAAGAATCATAAATAAAAGATATAACTATTGGGAAGGAGGGACAAAAATCATCATTACTCTCAGGCAGTGTAATTGTCTAACTAGAAACACAAATGAATCAACTGAAGAACTATTAGATTTAATGGGACAGTTTGGTAAGGTGGCTGATCACAAAATAAATATATTAAAGAAATCAATGGAACAGTCTTGTAAAATAAAATGTAAAAAATCCCATTCACTATAGCAATAAAAATAAAACTGGGGAATAATTTTTAAAATACCTATTAGAAGAAAACTATAAAACTTTCTTAGAGGCATAACAGTAGGATAGAATAAATGGAGAGTCAAACCACATTCCCAGTGTAAAGATTCAATATTGTAAAGATGTCAATAGTTGCTAAATTAATCTATAAATTGAAGGAAAGTCTAATTGAAATTCCAACTGTATTTCTTGTTCTAATTGGATAGTAGAAAGATCTTAGATCATCTAGAACAATAAATGGACAAGAATAACCAAGAAAACTTTGAAAAGGAAAAAGAATAATGGGGAATGAGCACCACTAGATTTGGAAACCTTTATCAAATGGCAATAATTTAATCAGTGTGGAACTAGCTCAGAGTAGATAAACAGATCAATAAAGCAAAATGAAAGGCCTCAGATTAGGCTCTAGTATCTATAATAAGCTTAGTCTATGATAAGATTCACATTTCAAATCAATGGAGGAAAAATGGATTAGTCAATAGACATTGTTGGGCTAGCCGGTTAACTTTAGAAAAAAGTAACAATTTTATCTTACTTTAAACTCCAAAGTAAATTCTAGGTTAATTAAGCTATAGAAGAAAAAAAAAAAAAAAAGAATGTATTGGTACTATTGGGGTAGCTAAGATTTTCTTAATCATAATATCAGAATCTAAAACCAAGGCGGATAGTTTGGAGTGATGAAGTTTTGAAACTTCTGTATGTCAAAGCGCCATTAGCACAAATGAGGATGGACATGTGGGCTGGGAATGACAGCCTTCCATTTTAGCTGGAGACACTGGCAGTCCTTTTTAATGTATATATCACAAATCTTTAAAATATTTGTGCTTTGTCTTGACGATTCTATATGTATGAATTCCTTCCAAGAACATATCAAGAGATACATATCAAAATTTATATACAAAGATGTTTAATCTAGTGCTATTTATAATATTGAAAAATTGAAAATGTCTCACATATAGAAAAGGCTAGAGGTTGAATGAACAAGAATGCATCAACATGATGGAATATTATGGCACCATTAAAAAATTTTCCAATAATATTTAATGACAGTAAAATACTCACAATATGCTGTTAAGAAGTAGAGATTTAGAATAACATCTGTGAGTGTATGTATATATATAATACATACATATATATATATATATAATTTTTAATATAGCTAGGCTTACAATCCCTTATTCAAAATCCTTGGGGCCAGATATACTTCAGAAATCAGAATAGTCCACCTTTTAGAAAGATAATATTTCATATATTATATAATATACTGCAAATAAGAGTATTAATATTCATAGACATAGGAGTAAAGTCTATAAATAGCCTCATATCTAGTCAGGTCAAGTTTTGCCACTAAAATGATTTTCTGCAAAATTTTCAGTTTTCAGGACGTTTTAAATTTTAAAATGAGGGTAAGCGATTGTGTATTGTGCATATTAAAAAGTTTAGAATGAAAATCTAGGGAGGGATATTCACGACTTTCATTTTCTTCTCTATACCTTTCTGTATAGTGCTTTCACTATGAGCATATACTACTTAACTAGATATAAGAAGTTTTAAAAAAAGAAAGCAAAAAAGGGAAAAAGACACAAGCCTAATTTTGGAAAGAAATGGAAAAGCAGTTGAATTCTTATTAAAGTCTCTCAAATACAAACAAACAAAAAGCCCAAACACCAAAGTGTAATTATACTTTATTATCTGCAGCAACACTTCCTACAATACCTTCTGCATCCATCTTTCTTTTGAGAATTCCTCTTATGATGTTGTGGCATCTTTCTTTACCCTTTCTAGAAATTTGGTCTTGTACTGCATCTTATCTCACTGGTCCCTGCCCTTTGGGACCTTTTCTTCTTAAGGGCAAAGCTTCGTCACTTTTCCAATGTCAATCAATCTAGTTGTTCCAGACCATTCAGAAAATTTATGAAATATTTATTGACCTATGTTAAAAATGAAGAAAGTTTGCAAGTCAATAACTTGAACTTCTGCCTTAAGATACCAGGAAAAGAAGAGTAAATTAAACCCAAAGCAAGCAAAAGGAAACAATAAATGTTTCAGTGGAAAGAAATGAAACGGAGCATACAGAAACAACAAAGAATCAACACAGTATCTTCTTCGAAAAGACCAACAAACACCTACTAACAACCACGAGTGAAAAAAACAAATTAGAATGTTGGTAATATATTGAACCCCACTCCATAAACCCCACCTCCACAAGACTGTGAAATACGCAAAGAGGTTAATTGAAATTATCCTTTTATAAAGATCAGAAAATATTATTTGATGATCATTAACTTGCCCAAAGTCATAAAGAGATAAGTGAACATTTGATGGCAAGGGAAATAAAGAGTGGTACAAGGAAATTCATTCCCAGGACTTAATAGACAAACCATGGAAGTAAGTCCCAAAGGTTATACAGAAATAGAAGCTTAAATAAGAAAAGGGAAAGTCTCCATAATGGATAATATATGCCATTACCTCACAGTAAAAAGATAAAAAAAATAAATAAAAAGGAAAGAAAGGAAAGGAAAGGAAGGAAGGAAGGAAAGAAGAAAAAGGAAAATACCAATAATTGATAAATCTTCAGTTTGACCAAGAGTAAGGGAGAGAAGACTAAGTTTATTAAATCAGGAATGATAGGGGGAAACATCACTATTGACCTGACAAAAATTTAAAAATATCATAAGAGAATACTATGAACAATTATGCCAACAAATTAGATAGCCCAAATGAAGTGGGCAAATTATTAGCAAGAGACAACTACTGGAAGTGACTCAAGAAGAAACAGAAAACCTGAAGAGAACTATAAGAAGTGAAAATACTGATTTAGTAACCAAAAACTTCCACAAAGAAAATACCAGGGCCAGATGGCTTCACTGGTGATCTCTACCAAACATTTAAAAAATAACACCAATTCTTCACAAACTTTTCCAAAAAATAAAAGAGGAGGGAGCACTTCCCAACTCATTTTATGAGACCACTATTACCAATTCCAGAACAAAGATACCACAAGAAAAGAAAACCAATATCCCTTATGAATATAGAAGCAAAAATCCCAACAAACTACTTTCAAACAAAATCCAGCACCCTATAAAAAGGATTATGCATGGGGCGCCTGGCTGTCTCCATTGGTTAAGCATCTGACTTCAGCTCAGGTCAAGATCTCATGGTTTGTGAGTTCAAGCCCTACGTCGGGCACCACGCTGGTGGCATGAAGTCTGCTGGGATTCTCTCTCTCGCCCTCTCTCTCTGTCCTTTCCTGGTGTGCTCTCTCTCTCTCTCTCAAAAATACATAAACAAACTTAAACAAAATTAAAACTAAAAAAAGGATTATGTACTATAGCCAGGTGGATTTATCCCAAGAGTGCAAGGTTAATTACATATGAAATTAACCAATATAATATGCCATATGAATAGAATAAGGAACAAAATCCGCATAATTATCTGAATAAGTGCAGAAGGGGCATTGAAAAAAATTCAACACTCTTTCATGATGAAAACAAACGAGAATAAAATGGAATAAAAATTTGTTCAAACTAATAAAGAGCACCTACCAAAAACCCACAGCTAACATCATATTTAATGGTGAAAGGCTGAATGCTTTCCCCCCAAAGATCAGGAGCAAGACCCTCACCACTTCCATTCATCACCGTATTGGAGGTGGTAGACAGGGCAGTCAGACCAGAAGAAGAAGTAAAATGACTTCTATTTGCAGATTACATGATTTTGTATATAGAAAGTCCTAAGAAGTCCACAAAAAAAACAAGCAAGCAAACAAACAAAAACTATTAGAGGTAATAAACAAGGTCAACAAGATTGCAGGATATAAGATCAATTTTTAAAAATTTATTATTTTCTATACAATAGCCAGAGCCATCCAAAAATGAGATTATACGTGAAATTTCATTTATGGCATCATAAAAAAATACTTAGGAATAAATTTAACAAATAATTTCAAGACTTATACATTGAAAAGTGCAAAACATAATTGAAAAAAATTAAAGAAGACCTAAATATATGGGAAGACATCCTGTGTTCATGGGTCAGAAGACTTAATATTGGTAAGATGTCCAAATGGATCCACTCTCCAAATGGATCTACAGATTTAACATAACTCCCATCAAAATCCCAGCTGCCTTTTTTTGTGTAAATTGACAAGCTGATCCTAAAATTCATAGAGAAATACATAGGACACAGAAGGACCAAAACAGTTTTGACAAGGAAGAGCAAAGCTGTAGGTCTCATACTTCCTGAATTCAAAACTTACTGTAAAGATACAGTAATTCAAACAAGATGGTGCTGGCATAACAATAGACATATATATCCATGGAATTGAATTGCAGTCCCATAAATAACCCCTAACATATATGCCCAAGTGATTTTCAACAAGGGTTCCAAGCTGTTGGATGAGGGAAAAGATAGTCTTTTCAACAAATGGTGCTGGAAAAACTGATATCTACTTTTAAAAGAATGGAGTTCGACCTTTATATCATACCATATACAAAAATCAACTCAAAATTGACCAGAGACAAATGTAAGGGCTAAAACTATAAAACTCTTAAAGAAAAGAGGAGTAAATCTTTGTGACCTTGGATTAGGCAGTGGTTTTCTAGATATGACGTCAAAAACGTAAGCAATAAAAGAGACAATGAATAAATTGGATTTCCTCAAAATTTGAAACTTTTGTACTTCAAAGGGTGCCGTCAAAGAAAGTGAAAAAGGCAATTTACAAATGAGAGAAAGCATTTATAAATCATAAATCTGACAAGGGTCTGGTATACAGAGCATATAAAGAACCCTTACAATTCAACAATGAAAAGTCTAATACCCAATTTAAAAGTGAGCAAAGAATTTGAATAGATATTTCTCCAAAGAAGATATATAAATGACCAACAAGCACATGAAAATATCGTCAACATCATTAGTCATTAGGGAGATGCAAGTCAGAACTACAATGAGATAACCACCTCACTCCCAATAAGATAGGTTGAAAGAAAAAGATGGGCAATAACAAGTGTGGGTAAGGATGTGGAAAAATTAGAACTTTTATGCATTGCCGATGGGAATGTAAAATGGGGCAACTGTTTTGCAAAACAGTCTGTCAGTTCTTCAAAAAGTTAAACATAAAGTTACAATATGACCCAGTAATTCTACTTCTAAGTATATAATGAAGTGAATTGAATATATGTCCGCACAAAGACTTATACACGAATGTTCATAGCATTCGTGTTCATTATTCATACTAGCCAAAAAGTGGAAACAGCCCAAATGTCCATCAGCTGATGAGTGGGTAAACAAAATGTGGTCCATCCATGCAGTGGACTGCTACTCAGCCATAAAAAGGAATGAAGTTGTGATCCATGCCACAACATGAATGAACCCTGACAACATTATGCTAGTAAAAGGGGACAGAACCAGAAGTCACATATTGTATGATTCCATTTATATTAAATGTCTAGAATAGAGACAGAAAGTAGATTAGTGGTTCCTGGTTGGGAGGGGTCATGGGGAGTGACCACGAATGGGTGTGTGATTTCCCTTGGGGATGATGAGAATGTTCTGGAATTAGATGGAAGTGATAGTTCCACAATGTGATGAGTAAACTAAAAAACATTGAATTATATACTTTGAAAGAGTAAATTATACTTCAGTTTTAAAAGTTTAAGGAAAGAGTTATTGAGCACCTACTGCGTGCCACCCACTGTTCAGGTGCTGGGCTAGCCACCAGGATCTAGCTCCTCCCTTTCCTGGGGCTCACATTCTAGTGTGGGGGTAAAACAGACAATAACCGACAAACAAGTGAGTATATACTATGCTAACAAGAAAAGTACATAACCTGCTAAGAAAGAAGCAGCGTGAGGGACAGAGTGATGGGAGAGGTGTGCTGTTTTACATGGGATGGGACAGGGAATCCTTGCTAAGAGGGTGAGGAAGATCTGCAGTGTGAAGGAAGTGAGGCAGTGCAGCTCTCAGGGGGACATCTTTCAGGCAGAGGGAATAGCAGTGAAGCTGGAGTGTGCCTGGGGAGCAGGCCATTGCAGCTGGAGGAGAGTGAATGGCTGAGCGGGGGGAGAGTAGTGAGGTAAGGTGTGTGTGTGTGTGTGTGTGTGTATTGTGTTCATGCAGTGTGTGTGTTGAGTGTGTGCATGTAGTGTGTGTGTAGAGTGTGTTTGTAGTGTGTTCATGTGAGTTTGTGAGTGTGTGTAGTGTGTGTTCGTGAGTGTGTATGTAGAATGTGTGTAGAGTGTGTTCATGTAGAGTGTGTAAAGAGTGTGTGTGTAGAGAGTGTGTCGAGTGTGTGTAGACTGTGTAAAGTGTGTGTGTGGAGAGTATATGTGTAGAGTGTGTACGTGTAGTATGTGTGTAGAGTGTGTGTGGAGAGTGTTTAGGTGTGTATGTGGATAGAGTGTGTGTAGAGTGTGCACATGCAGTGTGTGTGTGTAAAGTGTGTAGGTGTGTGTGTAGAGTATGTGTAGAGGGAGAGTGTGGAGAATGTGTACGTGTAGTGTGTATGTAGAGTGTGTAAAGAGTGTGTGTGTGGAGAAGAGATAGTGTGTAGAGTGTGTATGTGGGGTATGTGGAGTGTGTAAAGGGAGAGAGAGAGAGAGTGTGTGTGTGTGTGTCTGTGTGTGTGTCTGCAGTGGGGGCTATTGTGTGTGTTTAGAGGCTGTAGCTAAGAACTTTGCACTGGATTTTGGGTTTTGCTCTGAATGAGATGGGAAGCCATCAGATGGTTCTGAGTAGAGCATGGACATGATCTGATTTAGGGCTAATCCCTCTGTCTGCTGGGGGAAGAAGAGCTAGTAGGGAACAAGAGCAGGGGACAGGAGTGCGAGTGAGGTCACTGGTTAAGCTTTTGCAAAAATCCAGGCGAAAGATGATGGAACCTTGGGCCAGGGAATGAAAGTGGAGATGTGGACAAGTGAGCAGATTCTGGGTGTGTTTTGAAGGGATGCCTCTAAGTCTCCTCCTAATCCATTCATGGATCAATATTAGAAAGTCAGGCCACCTAAATGGAAAGCAGCTCTTCCTTTTCAAAGGTGTATTTCAGAAGAGTTGGAAGGAGACAGGAGATAGACTGTGGCTCACACTCAATGTGTTATCACTGTTTGTCCCTATCAAATCTTCCCCCCATTGACCAACTGAACATTTGTGTGTTCTTCAGATGAAGGGCTCAGCATCTCTTTGAATGATCCAGAGGCTCCTCCATTCAAGTCCCACCTCCCTTTTCTTCTCCTTTGGTAGGTTGTGTGGATTCTTCTCGGCTTTCTCTGGGAGCAGTGCCTGGTTCCACCTCAGCCTCTTGCAATTCCTGATTCTTCAAGCGGTGCACTGATATCTACAAAATATCTATGACAATCCTCTGTCAGGCACCCTTGCAAAGTTTCTCCCTGTGACCCTGAGTTTATGAATAGTCTCTAATGTTGCAATTTACAGAGCCTCACAGAATTTCTGTCCATTAGCCATGCAGTGCTGTTCAAATGATGTGTGTCCTGACAACTTCTCTGGTTCCTGACATACTTCCTCCCACCCCATAAATTTCTCCATCGCTTATAACCTCCTCTAGTGGTTCCCAAGTTAGCCTCACTGTTTTCGCTACCACAGTGCCCCACTTCACTGAGGATCCAGGCTCATCTGGGATAGAAGGGCAAAAACATTCCCTGCTTCGCAATGTCTCCACTGACATCCTTTTCTGGCCCTGAGATCATGCCCCTAAAACTCAAGGAAATTGGGTCTACAAAAGTTTGCTTGAGAATTAATTTCCAATTCCAGTTTCACAAGCATGATTCAGAGACTTCTTCATTTAGTGAGTTCATGTGGCACGGTGCAAGTGGGTTCTCTGCCTGGGACCTCAAATGCACTAAAGAGTCTAAATAGCGGATTCTCCCCCGAATTGTAGTCATACTTCTGATGTTGGAGTGGCCTCCACTTTCTCTTCATGCTTAGTTCCAAGGTGGTGATCTAATCTAAGGAGCAGTTACCCCTGAATACAGTCCTCCTGGGGCTGAGTTGCCTTGAGTTCTATCTCGGAAAATAGACAATCATGCAAACAAACCCAAAATGGACAGAAAGCACTGCAACCCTGACATCTTAAAAGAATAAAAACCCAATTAAATTTTCACTGAAGCATCTGTTAAAACACCAAAGAAAGATTCTAGTCAAAATATACAGCAAAACTCAAAAATCCTCTTTCCCTCTAAATACCTGTGATCACCTCATTTCCAAAATCCCCAAACTCTCTAAAAACCCAGCCTCGTGTCCTTTGTATGTCTTTGCCCTCAGCTTTCCAGACAGTGCCTCCAGTTTCTGTCCCACTCATTTCTGTCATCAACATAACCAAAGGCCACACCTGTTTGAGTAACAAGGACCCTTGTTAGAAGCCATGGCGGGAGGGAGGCCATGACCATTGAGGAATTATTTTTTTTGTCCCAATCCTGTTACAAAATTTACATCTTATCACAGTGGTCCTTCTCCTATGTTACAGAATGCAGAACTATCTCAATGGGGCAAGGACAAGAGGTACATGCTCGAAAGCTGATTCAGGTGTCCATGCAGCAGGTAGGTGACAAGGACAACTACTCCTAGTGCATCATTCTTGCTATTAGTCCTCTGGACATCAGGTCTACCTGGGACTGCCACAGTGATGGCTTAAGCATTGTGCCTGTGGTGCTCCATCATCATTTTCCTTTTTTTTTTTTTTTAATGTATGTATAGTCAATCTGTGATTACCAATGGATTTTAAAGTTTTTAATGTTTTTATTATTTGTTTATTTTAAGAGAGAGAGAGAGAGAGAGAGAGAGAGAGAGAGAAAGGGACGGACAGAGAGAGAGAGGGAGAGAGAGAGAATCCCAAGCAGGCTCCACGCTGTCAGTGCAGAACCTAATGCAGAGCTCAGTCTCACAAAGTGTGGGATCATGACTTGAGCCAAAATTGAGAGTTGGAAACTTAACCAACTGAACCACCCAGGCATCCCTGATTACCAACGAATTTTAAACTGCAAGCTGGTTTGCTCCTGACATCCCCACAAAAAGCTTGTTTTATTTTCTATAGTGTAAGCTCTATCTTATTTTCACTAAATATATTTTTTTGACAACTTGGCAGACACACTTTCTGGTTTCTTGGAATGGAGCTCTAGCAAGTCTTGGAATTTGACAATCAACATTAATAGATAGTGCTTAAGAAGTGACAGACCGAGACAGTTACATTTCAATTTTTGGTTAAAGTCAGACTTTATTCTTTTCATTAGTGGATAGTTGCAGATGAATAAGAAATATTTGAGGATGTTATGTTTAAATATTGATGATGGTTTTTATTGAAAATTGCAAGCTGGATGGACTCTTGAGAAATGTTTTCCATCACACCTAATAATACACAGGACATTAATTTTCTAGAGATGCTTGGTTGATAACAATTTCAGCTGTGATAAGAAATTGTACCACTTACAAAAATAAAGTAAGATCTCGGTTTATTTCTAAGCTTTTGATCTCCAAATGTCTGTAGCAACTTTGGTGCAGCTTTTTCTTGGGAATTAATGACAAGAGAGGGTTAATGAGCTAAGGCTCTGCTTGGGCCATCGAATTCTCAAGTTAGTCATTATTTCTCAAGTGCCCTAAGCCTTTTTCTTTATCACTTAATTATATTCAATAATCTATTGTATCTAATTTATATATATCAAGGCAGTTACATATAATTATTTTTACTCAGATCAAGTGATTCACTCCAAGGAGTGATTTGACAGTTTAATTCTGGGTCTTAAATAGTTTCTTTAGTTTCCGTGAATGAGAAACTTCTAAATTTCAGCAGTACATTCACACTAACCTTCTTTGGAATATTAGCTTTTATAACTTCCATGTCCTGTTTCTCAAGGTGGGATAAGTATGGATAATAATGACATTTTGAGAAACAAACCAACCAACAAACAAACCAACAGCCCATGAACAGGTACAGCCACATTGCCCCTTGAGGGCCACCAGATTTTTGAGGTGAAACTGACATGGTGGAATGAAATGGAATACCCAGCGAGTAACTGGATCCCTGCGGCACAAACTAACTACGAAGTCCATCTTACTCTGCAGCCCCCTGTTGTCTAGACGAACACGTCCCCTTTGCTGCTGAAGCCAGTTCGAGTTGTATTTTCTCTCACGGTAGGAGGCATAACACACAAGAATTACCGTATATTTACTGCGCTCACTATTTTGTAGCTGTATTGATCTGATCTTTATATCAGGGTATCAACATGTTGTCTGGTTAAGAAAAAACAACCTGTGTTCTCATAGAGCAGCATTGGCTATGTGACTTATATTGTTAAAGACAGTTTTAGCAAGTATTAAGGTAGTGAGTGCTTAGTACATTTTGTGGCTTTGGGACTATATGGGAGCGGTGATGACAACAAATGTTTATTTTACATTATGGTAGCACAAGTCACCACATGTATTGTCGCCATCTTTCATGAGATAATGTGCATTTCTCTCTGTGACTACGGATGATTTGGTTCGGAGGTGAGTCAGTTCCGATTCACCTTAGGACGAGTTGTTACAAATTCCAAAATACCCGTTCCTACCATTAGATGGTGCACACACTGTACTTACACAGGGCTTCAAGCTTTCATTTCTGTTTCCTTCTGAACCTGGGGTGGCTGAGTACTATTGTTTTGAACCCACTTGATTCCAAGTAACCAGATTTACCAGTAGCAGAAGAAAATGTTTGTATTGACATAAAATCATCTTACCAAAAATAGGTGCTCAAAACAGTATTTACATGTGCTAAGCAAAGGGTTTTTTTTTTTTTTTCAATCGTACATTTTGTTTTAATAAAATTGTAACAAAAAATTACAAGATATTAATATGAAATCATTTTTGAATACAGGGTGGCTGGGTTTTACTGCAAAATTGTCACCTTGGCCTAGAATTCATGGAAGAATTGCTAGAGACGTTAATTACCACGGAAGCCAGTGATGACTCTTTCCGAGTATGGATAACTACTGAGCCCCATGATCGATTCCCAATTACGTTGCTTCAGGTTTGTTGCCGTGACATAAGTGTCTTTTCCTTGAGAGTTGTTTAAATAAAGATGACATCGTGGCATTATTGAAAGATGAAACCACAACAGGGATTTTGGTGCAGTAGAGTCTGTAAGATCTTATGTAATAATGGTCAAAGTCCTAACTAAACCATCCATATTATATAGGAACTATTTCCACAGAAGAGTTATAAGACTTGGTAGTAATTCATGGGGTTTCAGCTGTGATTGATGTCATTAGTTTACACAGTGCTGAATTCTAGCCAACATACCATGTACCGTAAGCATACTGTTGTCTGAGGGATTGTAATTTCTATTTTATCCTTGACAATAATTTCTAGAAACAAAACTACCGTTTGCTTTTTACGACAGACTTCTCTCAAATTCACTAATGAGCCGCCCCAAGGCGTACGCGCGGGTTTGAAAAGAACATTTGCCGGAATTAATCAAGACCTTCTGGATATCAGTAATTTACCCATGTGGAAGCCGATGCTTTACACAGTAGCATTTTTACACTCCACTGTGCAGGTAACTTCTGAGAGCAGTTTGCACATTTAGGGGATGCTAATACATTGTTTCTCTGCTGCACTGTCTGCTTACCTCACCCTGCTTTTTCTCTCCTTCGTGGCCCCTTTCCCCACCTGGCATAGTATCTATTTGTCTGTGTAGTTAAATGTTTTCCCTGCTTCTGCCCCTCACTCTGGCCATGGGAGCGAAAGACTCTTGAAGGCAAAGACTTTGTCTTTTTGTAACTTCTCAGTCTCTCTGGCCATAGGAGCATCTGGGGCATTGCTGGAACTCAGTAAATATGTGTGAGATGAACATGGTTATTTAGATAGAAATTTGGTTTTCAGAGTACCTATGCTGGCCAGGAGCGTTATATGTACTATATCATGTAATGCTAACAGTCACATTTCTCAAGGTGAGAATGGTGTATCACCATTTTAAAAAAGAGAAAATTGAAGTGTCTGGGTGGCTCAGTCGGTTGGGCGTCCGACGCTTGATTTTTGGCTCAGGTCATGACCTCATGGTCTGTGGGATTGAGCCCTGGGTTGGGCTCTGTGCTGATAGCGGAGAGCCTGCTTGAGATTCTCTCTCTCTTTCTCCCTGCCCCTCCCCCACTCATGCTCACTCTCTCTCTCTCTTTCAAAATAAATAAGTAAAAAACTTTTAAATAAATAAATAAATAAGCCAGAGAACATTGATTGATAATATGTCCAGATGTATAAATGAATGAATGAAGATAGTAGCACCAAAGCAGGAGCAGCTACTATTTGCTAGATGCTTTTCATAGATTATTTAACCAGTCTGACTGCAATGCCTGTAATTTTCCTCAGACTCTCAGGAATTTGTTCCTTGGACTGTCCTAAATAACAGGAGAACTAGACACAGGGACAACGCAGCCCCAGCCTCACTCCGGGTCCATCCCCCCATCCCTTTAGTGTGTGGCAATAAATTAACCACGCCCAGGAAAAATTAAATAAAATAAAAATGAGGAAATTGAGGCTTGGAGAGGTTAGGGTAACTTCATAGGTGGTAGATCTAGGAGTCAAGCCGGATGCTGCCTGCCTCGGGCGGTGGTGTGTTTTGAGCCAGCCAGCGAAGGTGATGGTGACAATGAGAAGAAGAGTCACAGTGGTTACCTGTCATTTTCAGGTTGTTTACTATTTGCTTTTACCATACACTTGTATATTAATTTAGTAATTTTATGACTTTGCAGCCATACGGTGTTTTCATTTTGTTATTGCTTTGTTCTACATTTGATTTTATATTTTGTCCCATATTTGAAAGCTGTATAATTTTAATGTGCTTTAGTCACTCCTTGATTTTGGAGAGAGATGAACAGGCTCCTTTAACCCCTTCTACATTTCCTCCTTCCCTGAGGCTGGAGTGAGGACAGAATGAATCACTGGCTTGTACTAGGAGGCCTGCCTTAGCTGTGCATAGTGGCACACAGAGCTTCACCTCCTCTCTCCCCTCCTGCCCAAAGCTGGAGGGGAATTTGGTTCTCATCCAAGAGAATACTGGGCATATTTACCCTCAGGCTCCTTGTCCCTGCCACTCTGCCAGGTTCCCTGCTGCCCAGCGGAGAGAGCTGTGTAGAGGAGACATTGGTGTATCTCCTGTGAATTGGCCCCCTCCCCCTGAGAGAGTTAAAACCAGGTTAAACACTTTGTGGGTGGTTATTTTTACCAAGTCCCACTGTGGCCTTTGGATTGTAAATTACAGCTTTCAAGTCACTGAAGCCTATTTCATACATTCTTATCTGGGAATTGTTTGCTTTGCTAGGCCTTATCATACTCTAATACAAATATTACTTTAACTCTGTTATTTAATTCCCAATTCGCAAATAATATATTTTATGATTCTGTTCCCAGTAGTGATGATTCAACTCTTCCACTGAGCTTATCATGGGGAGATGATTGGGGGTATTTTCCATATGGTCAGTGGGCAACCTGTGTTTTTGTGGCCATTATCCAAGTGCTAAATAGGAGAACAACAGTGGGGCCGTGGTCCAGTCATGGGGTCAAGGAGTGTTTGCTCTTAACATGACATACATTTAGATTAAAACAGAAAAAAGTCTCCATTGCTAGGGCTGTGAAAGTAAAGGTTGAACGTCTCTTAAAATACAGTCATAGTGTGCTAGATAGAGCAACCTCATTGAGGATCAGGAGGCTGGGACATTATGCATGAGGTAAAATCAATTAGCTATGTGGGGATTGTTAAGTTATATGCCTCTCAGGACCTCTGTTTCCTCATCTGTGGTTTAGAGTCAGAAGGAGGTGATCTTTCAAGATTTTTCCCATTTCTAAAATTCCATTATCAAGTTCTGTGACTACACAGGGAGCACAAATAATCCAAGCATAGCTTCCTCCGTTCTGTTTTCCTCATTTGCAGAAATATTTACTGTGATATTGCCGAAATAATTTGTTTTACTTGTTAGGATGGCACCTACCTGATAGGAAAATGCAGGTTTGGGGCGAGCAATGTCCACATGGCCCAGGAGCTTGTAAGAGAAAATCTCAGGCTGGCCCCAGACCTGCTGAATCAGAATCTGCATTGTAAGAAGATGCCCAAGTGATTCACGTGCACATTAAAGTTTGAAGTGAAGCTGCTACAGGAAGGACGTTCTGGGTTGGAATCATTGTGACTTAGATTTCTCTAGTGTTGGACATAATAGCCCAATACCTGATTTGTTAATTGACTGATTGATTCCTCCAAGTTAACCTAGTTATCCCTTGCTCTATACAAACATGATGCATATGCATTTGTCCTTGCAGAGACTGACAAAAAGAACAGGGAATTTGTTCATGTCGCATGCTCTGAAGCTTCAGGGCTGCGTAGGGGTTCGTGCTGGAGCCCATCACGAGTCAGAATGCAGAACCTGGTGGTGAAATAGCGGTCAAATGCAAGAACTGTGTATCCCCCAGTGCAGTTTCCCTTACTAAACTGTGCTTTGGCATCATGTCATCAACTCACCCCTGCTCAAGGGCATCATGTGTTATATGGATCTTGCTCATTGTTACAGAGAACAAAATGAACACCCCTCCTCTCCCATAGAAGGGGAATAGACTTGGCTGGTCAAGGACAACTGTCTTGGGCGGCATAGTGAAGGGTGTGATTTGTTTTGTTGTTGAGGTAGGAGCAGGCTTACCTAGTAGGAGGAGGCCATGGGTGCTTCCATGGGAACTTACAGAGATACACAAGCCAATTCTGCACCAAACTCTTCTTGCCCCAGACCCCCCTGGGCTTCCCTCTCCTCTCCTCCAGGAACTTACTGTACACATATGCCAGGAAGTTACTGCAGCAACGGCGCCCTTACCACAGTTGGGTGATGTCTCTGCTCTAGCCAGCCAGCTCTTCTGCCCTCCCAGAGAGAGCCCAGCATCCCCAGTGCTTCAGCTATATTTGGCCACTACTCCCTGGGGGCATTTCTACATCCTCTTGGAGATTACTCTCAATGGAAGCTTCCCTCTGGCCTTAGTATCTTCTCTCTATGATACTCCAGTGCAGCATCATTCTGGGTTTCAGAGCAAGGCCACATTCACCCTTTAGGATTTTAATTTTAAATAGGTCTTCCTCCAGAGTCTTGGTCTTTTGAAACTCAATAATTACATTTATGGTGTCCTCCCACAAATTCTGCAGTATTCTGTGGAAGGTCAGAATGGCACCTCTGGTTTTTTCCTGTTGATGGTCAATGTACCATATTTTGTTTGAACAGTGCATTGGACCCAATGAATGTCTAATGCAATGGTTCTTAGCCATTGCCTGGGCCATAGAGTCCCAGGGAGGAGGCAGCAAGGTGAGGTGCTCAGTCTTTTAAAACACTTCTTAAGTGATTCTAATATGCAAGAAGAATTGAGAATTGAGAATGACTGCCAAACATCCACTGCCCTTAAGATAGGAATCCTTGGGGTGCCTGGGTGGCTCAGTCGGTTAGGTGTCCAACTTTGGCTCAGGTCATGATCTTGCAGTCTGTGAGTTCGAGCCCCCTGTTGGGCTCTGCTGACAGCTCAAAGCCTGGAGCCTGCTTCTGATTCTCTGTCTCCTTCTCTCTCAGCCCCTCCTTTGCGCACATACACACTCTCTCTCTCTCAAAAATAAATAAATGTTAAAAAAAAAATCCTTCATCATCTTCATGTCCTTTCCATGGTTTGGAGTTTTTCTCCTCATCCCCTTGGCTTGCCTACATTGTGGCCCATTTGGGGGGATTTTCCTAATGGTTTATGTACAAGTCTGTGAGGTTTTTTTGCTGGAGGCATTGGTTAGGAGCTCTTGGGGTTTGCGGTGGCAGTTGCAGACTTGGATATTTTCTTCAGGATCCTAAAAATAATTAAATATTAAATAAAATGGCCACATGGAACAGGGCCCAGGTTCCACTGCCAGTAGTTCTTCCTTCAGAAAAGTGTTTTCTTCTCCCACATCTTGTTTTCTTTCTCAGGTTTGAGCCTTGACAAACATCTCCTTCAAGTTTAATGGTGCATATGAAGTTCTGGCTTTGGGGAGGCATGATTGCAAAGTTCTTAGTTTAAATGTCTTCAGAATAATTTCAGTAATATGATTCAGGCTTAAAGAAAGATCTCTCACGTTTTGGTTGATGGTTTTTCCCAGGGGTTCTGTCCATTTCTGTTCATTATTTTCACCTTTTAAAGTTTCCCTGCTGTTGTGTAGTATGGATTGCATTTTTCATTTTATGTTAACTCCAGTTATTAAATAATCAAGATGTGGTGCTCCAAAGAGAGCCTTGTTTTGCAGATGCAACTGAAGTGGTTCTGTGTTGGGCCATGGGAGGTGGACTCATTGGGATGAAGTAGAATCTAACATAAAATTGGAAATGGCTTTGACATCATTAAGATGATGACTCCAATGAGCAACTTTTCTTCAGCGTCCAAAGGAGGAGTCCAAGTTTTCCGCATTTCACTAGCAGTTCTGTGTTTTGAAGATTCTTTGGAATAGAAAGAAGGAACTATACTGGTCAGATTCAGTAAAGTGTAGACTAGTCTTCCTAAAATCACCACTTTCCAACTTAATAATAAATAATAACTCCCTCTTATTGAATCAGGTTTTAGCTCTTTGCCCTGACATTCATATCTGCCTACATTCCACGCCCGAGTCATCGTATGAACACATAGTTCCAGCTACTTACCTGAGGTCACTGTCTGCTGTAGCAGAGCAACTTACCTGCAGCCTCTTGCTGGATGAATCACAAGCTTTGTGTTTCCTCTCTTTGCTCATGGTCTTTGCCAAAACCCAGCAGTCTTTTCTCCCTGCTTTTCAAAGGCCAGCTTCAGTTTCATTCTTCCCAGAAGCCTCTGATTGAATGTCTTCTTCTTCTTATCATCTGTTAAATTCTGACAGTTAATTATACTCACTATCACATTGTCCTCTAAGGCTTATTTTCTCAAATAGATTAAAACTTCTTGAAAATACATTGATTTTAATATTTTTCCATTGTCTCGCATAGGACTCATCCCATAGTTTCAAAAATACTAATGGGACTGAAGAGATTCAATATTCCAGGCAAAGCCCCTTGCTTTTGAGCTTCCAAATGAGTTCTTAGTTCTCCCAATGGCTTGATAATATTCCAAGGTGATAATTCAGGGTTCTTTCTTTATTGTCACTTAGATCACTGAGTACCAAAAAAATTGTGAGAAAATGAAATGACTTCCTTTGTGAAAGAAAAGTCACTACCCCCCCCCCCCGCAAGATATTCTCTTTTTTTTTCCAAGATAAGCTAATAAGTCTATGACTTTAGTGAACCAACCTAAAAAGTAAATGCTTTAAATGAAATTTGATAGTAAATAGCATAAAGTGAAGTGAGTCTCAGCATTGGGGCAATTTTCAAAGATCACATTTTAAGGAGCAACAGAATTGCAATGGCTCAGTGCATGTAAATGGGAATGTTTCCATAGAGCCAATTTAAGCAGCTTTAGTAATTGGAAAGGAAGAATTATTTTTCATTCAGTCTCTTGTCTAATTGAACAGTAAATTTTAAAAATTAAGTCAAACACAGGTGAAACTATTTTAGAGTTGGTTCTCTTTTTTAAAAAAGTGGGAAAACATTTGCATCTCACCAATAAATGGTTAGCTTTCTTCTCTTTGAAGACTTCAAGATGGAAGAAATTCCAGAGACTCAAGGCTTAACTGAATGCATTTTCATATTAATATCCCACAGCCCCTCCCAAACCCACTCTTGTTCCAAAATAACCTAGAGGAGGCTCAGCTCAATGTTTGTGGGATCCACTCAAAAAATTCAAAACCTTGTGTCAGCTTCAGAAATTACCCCCCAAGAGGATGAGAGGGAGAGTGCCTTTCATTCTGATAATTACCAATAATCATTCTAGTGTTTATTACACAATCATAAGCCTTTCCCCGAAAAGGCGCAAAAGGGGAGACAAAAATGGGAGACACGTTTCTCACTGTCAAGGATCAAAATCTGGTTACAGGACCAAGTATTTCAACATGAAACAAGTAGAAAAACACATCACGGCAACATGAATGCTGAGACCAGAAAGCAGAAAGCCATCAAGAGAAGCTGACACCTTTAAGAGCCAGGGCTTTTCCCCTTGCTGCTGGGATGATACCACAAGTCTCTCCCATCTATTAAGGCACCTCTGCTCCTTCTTGCCTCTCTGTGTTCAAGGTAGAAGATGGTGCTTCACAGCTCTCAAGTTTCTAAGTCTCCCTGGTTAAAGCTCTAACTCTAGATCAAAGTTCTGAACCCTAAGTCCAAACTCCTGGGAGGAGAAATCTGGTTGGCCTTTCTTGGGCTGGCTGTCCACTTCAATCTAATTAGATCTAATTAGATCTAATGAGCTAAGGGATGAGGGAGGGAGTTACACCATACAAATGTGTAATACCTGACAACTTAACCTAAAGAAGTACAGGTCTGGAAGTAATGTTAGTAGTTTACGTTTTTAAGAGTGGTTTGTTTGCCCTTGGTCTTGTTAAAAAGGAGACAGCAGACCCAGAATGGAGTTACTTGTGCTAAGCCCACATCACCAAACTGAAACTAATACCTAACCGAACTGCAGTTTCAACCTTCTCCAGGAATGTAATTTTAACCGGTCAGTCTGGGATTTCCTGGTCAGCACCAGTGAGGTAATCCCCTAATAAACCCCCTTTGTCCCCCAAAGGAGATCCTTTTTTGTCCCCCAAAATAATCCTTTTTTTTCCACTTATGATTTTCTTGTGCCATCCCCCTCTGCCTTTAAAAACCTTTCCTTTTCTGGGGCACCTGGATGGCTCAGTCGGTTAAGTGTCTGACTCTTCGTGGGATCCACTGCAACTCAGGCCATGATCTCCCAGTTCGTGAGGTAGAGCCCCACACCAGGCTCTGCACTGATGGCACAGAGTCTGCTCGGGATTCTCCTTCTCTCTCTGCCTCTCCCCCCCAACTCTCAAAATCAGTAAACTTAAAAAATAAAAATAAAAAAAAAATAGTAAATAAAAACCTTTCCTTTTCTGTAGCTCTTCGGGGCTCCTTTCTATTTGCTAAATAGGATGCTGCCTGATTCATCAGTCATTCAATAAAGCCATTTAGATCTTTAAAATTTACTCTGCTGAATTTTTGTTATTTAACAGTCTGATCTCCCAGGGTCAGAACATCTGCACCCAAATTAATTTTCATGGTTTACTTAATATTTTAAAAGCATATTCTGAAAATCAGTAATTAAACCTTCGTGCTTTCTGAATTTTTTCTCTGACCTGTCCATGAACTTGTCTAAACTAAAATTCATTTAGATTCTTTAAAGTGGTGGTATTAATTAGGATCTAAAGCATGGAGCAGCTGCAAGAAGAAGTATTGGAATGGTCTGTGAAGACAGTGTGTGTGGGGAGGGGGTGGGGGAAGGCAGAAGAGAGAAAGTTACTATATATTTAGAGGTAAAGAAGTAGAATTATACTGTCCCATAGATGTATTGGGATTCTACTCTCCATATAGGTTCTCACCTCAGCCACTAGGGTCAAAGGGCTAGGAGCTAATCCAAATAAATGATTAGACCCCCTTCCCCCACTTAGAGATTGGTTATATGCTGAGGCAGAGGTAGCAGATGGTATAGTAATATTTGAATTAATTTATGTGGTTTTCTATGTGATTAGAGCCTGGAAGTACCAGTTCTCACATTTACATACCTTTTAAAATGGTCTCCAGAATATTGAGGCATTTGTATCATTTGATCTGAGACCAGTTGGATTGATTATGGGTAGTTTGACAATTGAAAACATTAGCCACTGGTCCAGAGGAGAGAACAAATAGGGCACTGTGAAAGTTTTAAGAAGGATGTGTCATGTTTTACAATAGAGATTTGGGGTTTTCAAAATCTGAAATTGCAAGATTACGAAGTGACACCAGCAGGGGGTTTAATGCTCCTGAGTGTTTCAGTTATTCAACTTGAAAAACAAAAATTTAAACCCTTACTTTTAACATTTGAAATTTCTAAGAGGGTAGTTTAAAATAAATTCATTTATTTATAAATTCAGCTATTTATTGAGCACCTACTGCATTTTTTGAGCTGGCGATGGAAACTGAGACCTTTTTTTTAAATCTCAAGAACTACAATTTGGCAAATATTTGAACATTTTTTCTTGTAAACCATCTGGCAATACAGCTAAGAAATAATAGTTCTAATGGTTAATAGATCCAAAATTGTATACTGTTCTTTTATTACATCAACTTATCTCTATATCATGCCTGAATCTTCCTGTACTTTATGTTTATTAAGAAATCAGCTACATTCAATTTTAAAATCTCACTTATTTTCTTTGGCATTTTTAAGGAGCGACGCAAATTTGGTCCCTTAGGATGGAATATTCCCTATGAATTCAATTCTGCTGACTTTACAGCCAGTGTCCAGTTTATTCAGAATCACCTTGATGAATGTGATATTAAAAAGGTGAGTGAAATTGCTTCCCCCCCCCCCCAATTTTTATTGCCGTCCTTAAACCAAGTTTCCACAGACATTTTCAGTGTATAATATACAGGGAACCTGCCAAGGTTTTCCCCGCCTCCCCGAATCAGCCATTTATTGGTCCAGCCATTTCCACTCACACCCCTACTGCCCATAGGGGTGCATTTGGATCCCCATCTCATGCTTATGTCCCTGCCCCCATCCTCTCTCTCCGGCGTACATACACGGCAGAAACAGACCACGAATGAAGAAACTTCACAACCTTCCTCATGCCTCACCCAAGTGCCACAGTGCACTCCAAGACAATGTCCATCTTAAGTCAGACTTTTCTTCCAGCATTTCACAGATGCCTCCTCAGAGGTGAAAGAAAATGTTATCTCTCAGCCCACGTGAAAGTGCTTTCTCACCTTTAGTCACATCTTAACACATGCTTAAACTTATGGAGATACATAGCAATAATTTTTAGTAACGGTCACTGATCATTGTACAGCACTTGACAGCTCTCAGTGCTCGTGCATTGAGGATCTCATTTGTGTCTTCACAACTCTGTGAGGGAGGTACAGAAGGCATTACTATTATCCTCGTTTTCCTGATGAGGTAATAGGAGAGAAGGAGGGACTTCCAAAAGGTCACAGAGGTAAGAACACAAACCCAGTTGTCCTTTCACATGTGCTTCCACATCCGTTTTTTCCTTGATCTTGAGCAAGTTTATGAGCCTCCCAGAGCCTGTTTCCTCATCTACAGAATGGTCATGGTCTCTGTGAGGAATAAATGAGTTAGCATTTGTGAAAGCACAGTATATTGGGACACAGTAAGTACTCAATAAACACCAGTGTTCTGCTGTCTCCCCCTCTCTTCTTTCTCATAGTGGATCTTGAAGCTAATTATAGATACTGTAGTGTCAGTATGGTGACAGTAAGCCATGATGAATTTTTACCTGGGCCGCTGGAGGATCTAGAATCAAACCATCATTTTTCCTTGAAATTACAAAGGCATATTAAATCGAGTATGACAACTTGATGAAAAATTACATCATATGGGTTCATATTCTGTTATTATTTATCATTTGATATATACAAATAATAGTTAACCTTGAAATAGTTGCTTTGAAAGGCAGTGGAGCTGATGAATCAAAGTTTAACCAAAAGAAAGTCAATTAAAAAATAAAGCATCCTTACTTTTCTTACCCCAAATGTATTAAGTAAAAAATAAAAGAAAATTTAAAAAAAACTATTAATATCTGCAATATATTGCTAGGATAAGATTCTATGGCAATTAGTAAATACTTTGATTTAGTTATAGCTCACAGAATGAGACAGCAAAGAATTGCGTTGTAGAAAAATGCTGTGAGTGAATAATGTTTTAGTTGTTCTCATACTGATTCAGAAAATATATTACTAAGAAAGTGTATTAAACAGTTGATTACTTGTTTTTTTTTCCCTTTCTTCACTAAACATGACTTTTTTTTAACAGCTTGGCATTACTATAATGAGTATTATAGACGATTACATCCACAGAATGAAAAGTAGTCTTCCCCCACCCCAATTTTAAATAATCAATGAGTAATAAATTCACTGATATTTAGCATTATAGATTTTTCTTTAGTGACTGAACCCTGGCAGTTTCAGTCATGTGATAACAAAAGAGTTACTAATAGAGTCATTTTAAATGCAATCTAGTTAGTGTTTTCTTTTTGAGACCTTTCCTCCAGGGAAGACCTGAAATATTTAGAATTATCTGTTTGGATTGACAATTAACAATCTTTTTATTTTTAATAAAGGGTGTTTCATGGAGTACGGTTCGGTACATGATTGGAGAAGTACAATATGGAGGCAGAGTGACAGATGACTTTGATAAACGTCTACTTAATTGCTTTGCTAGAGTAAGTCAGTTTACAGAAAAAGCATGGAAACACATTTCATTGCATTTTCCTTTTAAACAGGAATGTTTGTTTGTTCATAATCACTGAGCCAAACTTAAGGGGAAAAAAAAATATAGAGCAGAGCCGCTGAAAAGAATCACCTAACAAAGCCAAAACCAAAACCAAAACCAAAGCCAAAGCCAAAGCCAAAGCCAAAGGCACAGCCAAACCAACCAGCAATCTACTTGTGGTCCTTGTGGTCCAAAGTAGAATAAGGATCAGCTGTCAATAGTCTGTGACTATTCTCCTGAGTTGCACATTTTCAGGGTCTCTCCCCTCCTTCACATGACAGTTGATTGACTGCTTCCTCTGGCTATGAGTCTCATGAAGATTTCAAGCCCCAAAATAAGTGACTGGAGAATTAACTATAATTTGGGTGTTGTCATCTTTTTCATTAGGACAGACAACTGAAAAGTGATAGAGTGCTCATTTTTTCCTCTGTTCCCGGTAAAATCCACATACATCACATTGGTAAACATTTTCTAGAGAAAATTATTCCTTAGCAATTACAGCTTTCACACCAGTGATAAATAGTGTATATGTATATATACATACACACACATCAGGCTCAAACTCTTCTTAAAACTTTTACATGCTAAAGGGGCGCCTGGGTGGCGCAGTCGGTTAAGCGTCCGACTTCAGCCAGGTCACGATCTCGTGGTCCGTGAGTTCGAGCCCCGCGTCAGGCTCTGGGCTGATGGCTCGGAGCCTGGAGCCTGTTTCCGATTCTGTGTCTCCCTCTCTCTCTGCCCCTCCCCCGTTCATGCTCTGTCTCTCTCTGTCCCAAAAATAAATAAAAAACGTTGAAAAAAAAATTAAAAAAAAAAAAAAACTTTTACATGCTAAAGAAGCAATATATATTACATAAGTGGGAAAAATCAGATATATGAGTATTTTATGGTTATTTGAATTCTTTGTATTAGGATCTATATTGGTAATTCTCTGTTTCAATGATCTTTCCCCCCTTAACAAAAACAACAAAGCATAAACTTTGAGAGTATTTTGGTAAGCTGGAGGTTGGCCAGGAATCTGATTTTTCTTTCAACCCTTATTTATTTCTGCAAGTTTTCCTTGAAGCTGTATGTGGAGAAAGATGGATGATGATAAATGTCGGCAAGGATGTGTGGAGGCAGGAGCCTGGCTGCTGGAGGTTAAAATCAGTACAGACCTCCTGGAAAGCAGTTGGGCAAAACTTACTGAAATTAAGTATCCTAGATAGACACATCGCAGGACATTTCTAGAAAAAGTCCACAAGTGGACATGTATAATAATGTTTACGGCAATATTGTGTGTGGAGTTTAAGGTGACCATCATAGGTTGGCTTCTCTGGAAACAGACTGAGATGGAGATCTGCTTGTGCGCCCCCCTCCCTGAGGGCATGACCTTGGTTGAGGCAGCTGCCTTCTGCCAGGACAGTTTCTGGGGAGGGACATGGGATTGAGTGCCTGGGCCTTAGAGAAGAAACTGGTGGTACATCACAACATCCACTACAGACGCCTAAGAATCCTAAGAAGTAGTGGATGAGCACAGTGGAATACTACTGCTCACCCTTCTAGGGTGCAATCTGGTGACACTTGGTCATGTCAAGTGTGTGATACCTTCTGAACCATAAGCCCACTCCTGAGTATATATCCCAGAGAAATTTGCAAACAGGCCCATGGACATGTACAAAGATATTGCTCATAGTATTGTTGGCAGTAGTAGGAGGTTGAAAGCAACCTGGGAGTCTGTCCTGGGGGAATAGATGAGCTAAATATTGTAGACACCTATCATGGAACACAATGCAGCACTTGGAAGAAATGATCCATATAGTATCATGCATAGATCTTAAAAACTTAGTGCTGAGTGCACAGCTTAAAAAAAATAAAATGAGATCTAGAAAGCAATACATGTATATTTCACAAGGACATAGATCAAGCACATTTAAATAGATGCCCTCAGAGGGAAGGAGACTGGGAGTGGAGATCAGGGATGAATGGGGAAAAACTAACATAAAGGGGGCCGAGACTCATAAGAAAAATAAAGGAATATAGTAACTCACCTCTATATCTGAGGTTTAAAGGAAGAAAAAAGATGTCTTTGAAAGTATACTTTGTGTTAGAATATTGTAAAAGTACCTAAAATTGGAGGTTTAGCACTGGAGACTCTGAGAAGTGGTTAGATTTTGCATATACATTGCATTGCATGGTACAGATAGTACCAGAAGAATGCTGATGGTAAGGGAAGAGGGGTCAAGGGCCACTCTTGTTTTGACCTAAATAACTGATTAGAGAATAAGACCATTTACAGAGGAGAAGGGCTGCAGATGGAATGAGTTTTATTGGCTGGGACTGGAAATTAGGAGTTCTGCTATGATCATGTAACTTTTGAGAGGTCCACAAGACACCCAATTGAAGTTGTCCAAGACTGTAAGTTCCCCAAAGGCTTTGCCTCATTACACCACTGTCAGATTCCCAGCACCTAGCGCAGAACCTAGAACATATTAGAGGCCTCAATAAATATTTGTTGATTAAGTGAATGAAGAAGGGTAAACATGGCAGTTGGATTTACAGGTCTGGAGCTCAAGAGAGAGGTCAGGGCTGGAGAAAAAGAGTTGGAATTTGTCAGCATATAAGACAGCCTTTGAAGTCCAGATAATAGATGAGAGCATCATCTAAGAAGAAAGTGTAGAGAAAGAAAACAACAGAAAACAAGCTAAGGACAGGGTCCTGAGTACTTTAAAGTATCAGGAAAGAAGAAATGGTCAACTGAGAAGGCTCAAGGAAGATAAGGAAAGAGATTTTACCTGTACTTAGTATTTGCTTGATAAACCTTTGAAAAATGCAACTACTTAAAAAATATGCAATGTACAGAAAAATGTATAAAATATAAACATACAGCTTAATAACTCTCTTTAAATAGACATAGAACATTTCCAGTTCCCCCAAAGACTCACACATGCCCCCTTCTTCCGCACAACTCAGGATACCCACAACAATTTCATCCTCACTAAACTTTCACCATCTGAGTAAGTACTGCTTATTAATGTAGCTCAATTTTGCCTGTTTTTGAACTTCATATAAATGAAACCATGCAGTATGTTGTCATTTTGGTGTTCTGGCTTCCTGTTCTCAACATGGTATTTTGAGATCCATCCATGTTGTGTGTAGCAGTAGTTTACTTGTTTCCTTTACTGTGTTGGGATTCCATTGTATTATATTGGTGGAAATGAGGATCATTTCCATTTGTAGCTATTACAAATAATGCTTCTGGGGACATTCTCACACAAGGTTCTTGGAGCACACGATTATGCCTTTCTATTAGGAGCAGAATTGCTAGGTTATAGAGTTTATGTACTTTCCATCTTAGTCGGTCACATCAATCCGGTTTCCAAAGTGTTTTCCAAAAATACATCCCACAGAAGAATGAGATACCCCATTTCACCACATCCTCACCAACACTGGGCATCATTAGCCATTCTGGCTAAATGGCTTAAATGTTAGCCATTCTGGTGGGTGTATACTGATATCTCACTTTGGTTTTAATTTTTAAAAATTTTTTAATGTTTGTTTACTTTTGAGAGACAGAGAGAGATAGAGTGCGAGTGGGGGAGGGGCAGAAAGAGAGGGAGACCCAGAATCCAAAGCAGGCTCCATGCTCTGAGCTGTCAGCACAGAGCCCGATGCGGAGCTCGAACCCATGAGCCATGAGATCATGACCTGAGCCAGTCAGACGCTTAACCGACTGGGCCACCCGGGGGGCCCCTCACTTTGGTTTTAATTTTTTATCTTTGAATGCTAATGGGCTTGAGCCCCCTCACATGACATGTTGATGCACTATTTTGGTTTTCTTCTTTGTGACTTGCTTGTACGTTCTTCCTCTATTTCTCTTGGGTTGTCTGTCTTTTTAAAATATTTATTTATAGGAGCTTTTTGCATATTCTGGATGTAAGTTCTTAGTTGATTACGTGACTGCAAATATATTTCCTACTCTGATCCTTGCCCCTTCACTCCCTTATCAGTCTTTTAATATTATACCTGGTATATATATATATTTTTTTTCTATTCTTTTCATTTCAACATTTCTGTGCATTATGTTTCAGATTTATCTCTTATAAACAAAAAATAGCCGGAATTTTTGACATCCAGTCTGAAGGTATTTGTCCTTTAACAGGCAAATTTATCACTTTATTGTTGTTGTGATTGCCGCTATGTTTTGACTTATTCTATCATCTTATTTTGTGGTTTTCATTAACCGTGCTTTTTTTTTTTTGGATTTATTTTCTCCTTTCCTGCTTCAAAAAAGTGTGTTTTTATATTTCTGTACTGGTTTTAAAATTATTCCATTTTTAGTCTTTACATTTTCAAACATGGTTACTTAAGTTAAAAACCTAACCCTACCTTATAGGCTTTACCTCTGAGCCCTTCTTTCTTCCCTGTTACTGCTGTGGAGCATTTTGGTTCCTCCTCATTTTTATTCCCACCCCTGTTATTCATTATAATAATTCTACAACCAGCGCTAATTTAGATTTACCAGTATGTGTACCAGTACACAGTATGTACAGCCCGTTCCTTCTGGTAGGGGAAGCAGAGGGGGACAGGTGCAGGGACCAGAAGGTTTGATGGGGGAAAATGGAGTTGTTTTCTTCTGACCGTGTCTATGTTCGGAGTGAAATAAGCATCAGTGGCTAAGGGGATGCAGGTCATCAGCTGAGGGGAGGGGACAGCAAGTTTGGGACATTTGAAGAAAGAGGAAGAGGTGTGAGGTAGTTGCCGTGGAGAGTGGGGAAAGCAAATATGTGATCCTAAGACATGTATTTGGCCTACCCCACTAGGTTGTAAGTCCATTGAAATAAGGAACAAATCATCTAAGTCTCTGTGTCCTTTCTCTCTAGCACCTAGGGTACATTCAATGCCTATTTGTTGATGATGCTAAATATAATTTAATCTCAGTAGATTGAAAGCTTTATGTGCTCGGAGGTCAGAATCATCTAAGACAGCGTAGACTGGATTGAATTTTTACTGACCCCAGAGCACAACCTGAAAATCAGGAAAAAAGATTTTTTATACAACACTTTATATCAGCTTAAAAAATTGCTTAGGCATTTTCTAAAAGGTAGAGTTCAAGGAAAGTCCTGATTAACCAACTCTCTTAGTTGGTTTGTCTTTGTTTTATTGAAACTACCTTACTTAAAGGTGGGAGGAACGCCAGTTTGCTGGCAAAGTGAAAGGGATTTCTCAGAGACCTCTTTGCCCTCCACATCAGAACCAGAGGGAGTTCTCTGAAGCAGCTGAAACCTGCTTGGGAGCAAAGGGAGGGAGAAGAAGAGCACCTGTGGCTCAAACTGCTACACCTTCCAGACCTCAAGGTGGGCAGTTCTGCTCTCTGACCCAAACCTGTCTTCCACCTCTTCTACTTCTTCTCTGAACCCCCACACTCAGGACAACAGAAGAGTAGCAGACTCCAACCGCCTCTCAGAAGCCTACAAGTCTCCAACCTCTGGGCCTGGGCCCCATCTGGGGATTAACAACTGCCCTAAATGAAAAGTTCATCCTTCCATTTTTCCATTCTTTTGCCCCCGGGCAGCTTCCCCACCTTCCCTCACCCTCCAGCCCCCATTTCTTTCTCTCAGTCTCTTTCCTAACTTTCCTTAGAGTTGCTCCACCTTCAGTGGCTCCAAGTCTCTGACCATTGAGATGCCCTGACCCTTACTGCCTCTGAATCTGTACTTGGTCCTGCACCCCTTTCAGCTTCCTGTGTCATCCATTCCTTCCCTCACTCATTCCTGTGCCTAGCTCTGACCTGTTCCAGATGGCTCCTCTGTAACCAGAGAGGACCCTCTGTAAGCCAGATGGGTCTCTGGCTATAAGGACACGAGGTTACCATGAAACTCTATTGAAGAAGGCTACAGAAAGCACCATGGAGTCCACCTGCTGCCTTCCCTTATCCTAGTCACGGCTTCAGTCGTACCTTCTAACCTGCTGGCCTAACCTTTGCCCTGACCATGCTATCCACAGTGAGACTCAGTTTAATTGTGTATCAGTGCCTTCACATTGGATCCTCTCACCCTATGACTTACAATTTGGGGCTTATCTTTGAACCCTTGTTTGTTTTCTCTGTTCTCAACACCTTACAGTGTGTCTCCCCTAAAACCAACAATTGTAGAACTTTATTTATTGTCCTTAGAAGACGACTGCTTTTCTTTGCGAGGTACCTTCTAGAGTCTCCCAGAGTAATTCCATGTTGACTTCTTATTCCTTACTTTGACTGTCCCCCCAAATATCCTCCAAATTTGGTGAAACTCAGATGTTTGTGTGTTTGTTTACTAATAAAGTGATAGAAAAACAGGAAGAAACTCTGTTTTGCTTTTATAGATATATGTCAGCTGGTACTAGAGAACTCAGTGTGGTCACTGTTGTCTGTGTGCCGATGACCCTGTGGCCATCATCCTCCCTAACCATCCACATCACTAAAAACATAATCTTTCATTTTTAAAAATGTTTTAATATTTAGTTTTGAAAGGGAGAGAGAGACACACACAGAGTGTGAGCAGTGGTGCGGTGAGAGAAGGAGACACAGAATCCGAAGCAGGCTCCAGGCTGTCAGCACAGAGCCCGACGCGGGGCTCAAACTCACGAACTGTGAGATCATGACCTGAGCTGAAGCCAGATGCTTAACCGACTGAGCCACCCAGGCGCCCCCGAACATAATCTTTCTAATTAATGACCATGATCATAGCACTGTTCTCTTTAATAGCTTTCAACTGCTCCTCATTTCTTAAATTAACACCAATCATCACCCAGACATCACCTGGACATATTTACCCTAGATTTCATCCCTCAACCCACCTCACACTTTTGTATCAATTATTCTGTGCCTTTGCTGGTGTCATCTCCCTAGTCACTAGATCCCCTATCAAATCCTGTCCTTTAAGGTTTCTCTCCAAAATCACCTCCAAGATAAAGCTTACCTGACATCCAGCTGTCTATTCTTTCTTCCTGCTTTAAGCTTCCTTAGTGCTTTGCTTATTTTTGTTTCCTTTGGCTCTCCTCTTATTGCACTTTGCATTGTGGTTTATTATGTAATTGACCTATTCCTTCATTGGGTCACAAGCTCCTGGAAGGAAAGAACCATGTGTGACTCACCTTCTCATTCTGTTCCAGTCCTAAGCTCTGTGCCTTGTGTGCAGGAGTTGACTAGGATGGAAATGGAGAGCAGGGTGGGGTGGGGAGGGGAGGAGACAGAAGAGAGAATCAGTTCATAGGTCATTTCAGAGTAATCACTGGACCTAAAAAGAGCTGGAAAAAGGATATGGAAGGAAGGGGCTAGAGAAAGTATAACTGACTGAAGTAAAGCACAGTCCCCATCTCTTTTTTGCATTGAATCCTCCCAGTGATTCAGGCATCCTGCCTGCACTTCTGTTCCTCCTGCCTTCCCATTATTTCCCTTCCTGCTGAGAAAATTGCTCTGTTAGACACTGAAGTCATTGCCTCAAATCTGGCTCCTAGGCATTCAACATTATTTTTTTCCCCTCTTCAGAATAAGCCTATTCACACCAAGTATATATTTGTTCTCTCGCTTTTACATTACAGATAATCAATTCATATGGAATGAGAAAAAGGATGTCTTAAGGCGAACAATAAGACGGTTGGATACATTTGCTTCTTGTGGCCAGGGACATAACTTAATTAACAGAGGGAGCTCTCCAGCTCAGGGCAGGAGGGGAGACAATTGTTAAGAAAATTTCCTGGCCTTGTGTGGTGCGCAGGGCTGCTGTGAACCACCCTGAGCACAGCACAGCCTCCCCCCGCCCACCCCAGCCCTGGCGCGAGCCCTGTTTGGGGGCAAAGGGAGGCGGTGGAAATGCCCAGATACTCTCTGGTGTTTGTGGTTATTGCTTTATCTCCTCTGCAGTGTGTTCCCATTAGTCTTCAAAAGTGGGATTGAGGGTCGTGAGTTTACTGGAGCAGAGAGCAGGCTTGCAAGCCCGGCTCTCTCCTCTTCACTGTTAGCAAGTACCTTCTTTGGTGTCCAAGAGAGGCTAGGACTTCACTGTTTTTTGTGCCGTGTGGCCTCTCTCTTTTCTTCATACTTGTGCTAATTATTTCTGTCAGTGGTTTTCTTTCTTAAGGTATTTTCAAACCCAATATAAAAATATACTAAAATGGAAATAAGGTGACCTTCCTTCCTTATAGTGGCAGTTCTCACTGAGATGTTCATCACTTTTATTTCTTCCATTTTCTCCCCCATATAGGTCTGGTTCAGTGAGAAGATGTTTGAACCATCGTTCCAGTTTTATACCGGGTATAAAATCCCCTTGTGCAAAACCCTGGATCAGTATTTTGAGTACATCCAGTCATTGCCATCCCTAGATAACCCCGAAGTCTTTGGGCTGCACCCTAATGCCGACATCACGTAAGTTCCTGGCATTTTTTATATTTTAAGGAATCATTTGTAACTCAGCCTGGCAGAGACTGTGCATTTCATTTTCTCTCTTAATTCCTCTCCTTTTACTTCTTTTTATTTTGCTGTGAAAAATATTGTCACTTCCTGTCCTCCAATTACACCTTTGTCATATCTTGGCCTCCTTTTCCCTCAGTAAATCCTGATGCTCCGGAGTTTATGACAATGCTAAAGCTCTAATTTATGCATTGATTATTTCTCCTCTGTCATGTCATAAAACCAGTTGGTGTTATTGGCATCGATGCCTTCCACTGATAGGACAATGGTCTCCCAGCTCCTTGCCTCTAACCACCCCCCCCAAAAAAAATCCATTAAAAATAATGGTCATACTCATAAATATGGAGAACAAACTGAGGGTTCCTGGAGGGGCTGTGGGAGGGGGAATGGGCTAAATGGGTAAGGGGCACTAAGGAATCTACTCCTAAAATCCGTTTTGCACTGTATGCTAACTAATTTGAATGTAAGTTTAAAAAAATAAAATAAAAAAAATAATGATCATAAACAGAGTCTAAAAAGACCAGGGGGATAGAGAGAGGAGGAGGAGGAATTGTGTTTCTGCTTGATCCTCTCTTTTGTGGCCCCTGTCTCCTTATTTCCTCACCTGCCTCCTTCTGTCACTAATGCCCATGATGGGCATAGAGCACAGAGCGTGGATACAGAGCTGGGAGGAGAGGCTATGGGTCTCAGCTCAACATGAGGTCCCTGCTCTGGTCGCTGAGGTAAGAGATGATGAGTGAAGACACAAGAAATTCACCCAAATCCCAAGCCCCTTCTCGGACCCATCTTTTGGCTGAAGGAGCCTGAAAACAAGGCTATCCAGTTCCACAGAGAGGGCGCCAAGAAGCCCCAGCTGGGATTCTCCTCCAGATGGTCATTGCCTCCGGCCCATCGATGAAGAACCATAAAGTTTGTGTCTAGGAGAGTGGTTTCAAGGAATGGGAGAAAGCGAGACTCCTCTGGCAGATTTTAAGCTGGGATGACCGATCGAGAAGGAGTGGGGTGTGCCTCTCTCCTAGTCACTCACCTGCCGCTGCAGCTGTAACAACTCTGCAAAGGGGCACAGGCATTTCCCACCTTCCGGTTCCCTGCCCTTGCCCAGCATCCCTGGAGTCCCAACCTCCCTCTGCTGCGTTGTCTCTCTGCCCCTGAATATACACTTTGTCCCTTGCATGAGGCTTGGCTTCCTGGCTTTCGTCACCCATACAAATTCTAACCTCTCCAGATCCTCCCATCTCTCCCATGCTATTTTTCACCTTCAAAGATGTGGGCATGAGCCAGAAGAGCCGTGAATGGCTAACACTCTTCAGACCCTGTGATGGAACCATGATACCTCTTTGATGATGGCTCTAGCTGTTATTTGAAGAGGCTGTCATAAGTTAGCCGGAGACAGAAAAGAGGTGAAGAAGTAAAAAGGATTCCTTGGGGATCCATTTGGAATCAACTGAAACATGATCTGAAAGAAGGAACACGGAGAAATAGTTTTACTTTGGCTGAAACTTTAAAAATCTGAGGCAGACTACGTCACTCCTCTGTTCAGAACCCTCCTAAAGCTCCTGTCTCACTCCATGTCAAGGTCAAAGGCAGACAGTGACCTACAGGTGACCTGAAAGCCCCAGTAAGACCACCTGCCCTCAGGAGGTTGGCCTCCTCTGCCCTTTTCCTCACTCACTGTTCAGCTTTAGCTCCTGCTAGCTTCCTGGTACTCAGGCCAGATGCCTTCCCCCGCCCCGCCACCACGGGATACTTGTACTTCCCGAAACGTCCTTCCCCCTGGATGTCATGGCTCACCTTTTCACCTCTTCCGGCCTTTTCTTAAATGTCACCTTTCCAATGATGTCTTCCCTGGCTGCCCTATTTAAAATTTGCAGATCACTCCCCAGCCCTCACCCCAGACTCTATCCTCCTTGCTACTTTTTTCTTTAGATTGTATCACCAACGGACATACTCCATATTTACTTATTCATACTTGCTATCATCTACCTGCCATCATTAAACATAAGCACCATCATGTCTGAAACTTTTGTCTATTTTTACTGCATATCTCTAGTGCTAAACAGTGCCTGATGCTCAGGAAATATTTGTTCAATGTGCCGGCAATACTAAATTTCTCTGGGTTGTGAAGAATCTAATGAACGGGAATGGTCTTTAGAAATAGCTCATGAGTTCATGTGAATGGGCAGAAAAATGGCACTTGTCAATTAGTAATTGAAGCGGCTCACGTATGAGGACTCTGAACTTTGATTTCATCCTTGGCAAGAGTCCAAGGAGTCATTTAAAGCTGGTACCTAGAGAATCGGATCCTGTTGGGCGCTGTGTAGGATTCTGCCAAGGAATATATATTAAAGCAGGGTTGAAATCATCTCATCCTGACTTACCCATATGACTGTGGCAGTTTGGGCCGTCAGCTCTCAAGAAAGATAAACGAGAACTAGAGAAGGTCCAGGAGCACCTGGGTGGCTCAGTCGGTTAAGCATCCGACTTTGGCACAGGTCATGCTTTCACAGTTTGTGGGTTTGAGCCCCGCATTGGGCTCTGTGCTGACAACGCGGAGCCTGGAGCCTGCTTCAAATTTTGTGTCTTCCTCTCTCTCTGCTCCTCCCCTGCTTATGCTCTTTCTCTGTCTCTCAAAAATAAATAAATGTTAGAAGAAGAAGAAGAAGAAGAAGAAGAAGAAGAAGAAGAAGAAGAAGAAAAGGTCCAGAGAAGTGCAACTAAAATGTAATCCAGATGGGAGGCGATGGTAGAGATTTTTTTCCCTTGACTTTTTATTTTGAACTATTACAAACCCGCAGAAAAGTTGCAAGTACAGTCAACACTACAGACCCTTCACCCAGAGTCACCAATCGTTAACATTTTGTACCATTTGCATTTTCTCTTTCTGTATGTATATTTTTGTATATTTATATATCTACAGTTACATCTGTATGTGACCACATCTATTTCTGTGCGTGTGTGTGTGTGTGTGTGTGTGTGTGCGTGCGCGCACTTGTAACCCCTCTCAATGGACAGAGCTAAGAAATAAGCACTTTTAAAAACATCGTGAGCTAATACTAATAACTCCAATTCCAAATGTTCACCTCATGTCTCTTCCTTGTCTTCCCTCATTTCGGTATTGTTATCTCCTTTCTCCCATGGGAAGAACTCTGGTTCCCAGGAAGTTCAATATATTTACTCATTTGCTCCGAATCACTCCACCAATACCACTACCAACAACAAATGTATTAAGTGGAGGTCAAGATTTCTTTGCAGTTCTTTTTGTCCCTAGAATACATCCAGCTGAGGTTGTCAGAGTACTATATTCAAAACTCACTCAGATTGTTTTTTTCTGTGTGGTTACGCTATCAGTTAGGTAGATAGGTACATTCATTTGTTTCTGTTCATATTACACTGAGTTTTTGTCCCTCCTTGTTGGTTATTTTAAATATGTGAGACACAGGCATGGCTTGAAAGTCACAACTACATAATAAGGTATTCTCACACCTTTCCAACCCATTTCCCCTTTCCTCTATGGGCAAGCAAATGCATTCGTTTCTGGGTTATCGTCCCTGTTTCTTTTTTCTCATACATAGATACACATATGTTCTTATTACCTTTTTTCTTAAATGAAGTTGCCATACCATATATATATATATATATAAAATTTTGTGTCTTGTCTTCTCCAATTAAAAATGTATCTTGTAATCACTCCATTCTATGTTCCCATGTCTTCCTCACTATTTTTTTTTTTTACACCTGCATGCTCCTCCATTGTTAATATGTATAATAGTTTATTCATCCATTCTCCTATGGGTGTGCATTTAGGTTGCTTCCAATATTTTGCTACCCCAAATAATTCCTCAATTAATGATCTCATGGTTCTGGTTTCTCGTGTGGTTGGAGATGTATTTTTAGGGTAATTTGGTACAGGTAGAGTTGCTATATCAGGGCTTAGTAAATATTGCCAACCCCCCTTCCATAGGGCTATTCACTCTCACCAACAACATGACGAGGCCCTTTCTTCACAGCCTCATCAACAGAGTGTGGGTGAAGCTTCTGAATTTTCACCAATAAGACAAGTGAGAAATGGTATCTCGGCATAGTTTTAATTTGTATTCTCTTATTTTGAGTGGAATGGAATACGTTTCCCTATATTTGGAGGCTACTTAGACTGAGACTGTCTTGGAGACCCTGTGGATAAATCTGGATGTGGATTGACGCAGGCTGAGATGAGGGATGATGAGAGGATGGAGAGGGTAGAGCAAAGCTGCAGGACACGTCCCGATGGAGACTGGTGCGATTTAGTGAGTAGAGAGAATCGTGTGTCGTTTTCATCCATTCGTTGCTATCTGAGGGGTAGAGAGCACAGCGAGCCTTCTGTGTCTTTTGGCAGCTCTCTTTACCACTCTGTCCAAAGGCCTATATGCCATCCATCACTGGCAGGCATGCTATAGATGCCTCAGCTATCTTTTCCCAAAATCGAGTGTCTGGATCTTGCAGTCTCTCATCACACCTCACTGAGTGAGGTCAAGAAGAAACTGCTGGGCCTCTGCCTTAAATCTCCTAGACAACTAGTTGGCCTGTAAGACCTGTGGCCCTCCTCCCCTGATCTCTCTTCATTCTTAACTTCCCACCTGGTCCGCCCTAGGGTCTTCCCCACTCACACCTCTACTCCTCCTCCCAGGGACTGTGGTCCATTTTTGGTTCCTGCTCAGGTAGTAGCTCTGCACTTGGTCATTTTCTTAGTCTCTGGATGAGCTTTGCCCTAGGTTTGATTCTTCTTTCCTCTGGGCTCTGAAATATGTGGTGTCTGGGGTTGTAGACATTTGAGCGGACCTTCCTGGAGAGCTGCACTCCAACCCCTCGCTGTTCCCTCACCAGCCACCAGGAGGCAGTAAGCAATAGCAAATGAAGCTTCTCAGCTAAAACCTACCCCTGGTCTCCTAAGGCCACCCTTCCCATTCCAGCAAGAAGTGACTCTCCCAAGTTCTGCGTGAAATGAAAGAAGGAATTGAAGCCTCCCCTGACATTTCTGGTCTGGTGGCTGGGATGGTGGTGGAGTTTGAAACAGGAGTGCATTCGAGGGGACATTGCAGAGTCCTGTTTGGGTGTGTTGAATTAGGAAAGACCAAGGGATGTCAGAGTGGGGAAGAAACGTGGATTGGAGCCCAGGTGAGAAGTTTCAAGGTATTTGTACAGAAATAATACTCGAAGGTACAAGAGGGGGGTGGACTCTCTAAGATACAGTGAGAAATCTGTGTGAATGTCCCCAGCTAGAAGAATCCTGATCAGTTTATCTGATTGTGCACCCTGTTCAACAGTACTCTTTCAGATGAGCTCATGGGCTGTCATTGGGCCATGGTGGGGAACTCTATGTCCCTGCTTATAGAATCTGCACTCTGAAGTTAGCATCCACAAATTTGAGAGAAGAGAGAAATTTGCAAAAAGAGATAATGATTCTTTCTCTTCCTTAAGAATGCAGGATCCCTGAGGAGGGTGGGTGGGAAATACAGCTGAATAAATGCTTTAAAATAAGTAAAATCTTTCCCAAGAGCTTAGATACCTTGGCGACAGAAACCATAAAAATGCATAGTTTATTCACATTTTATTATCTAGATTTATAAGCTACCAAGGACTCTGCAAATTCAACTATCTCAATGTCAGAAACTGTTATTTATTTTCGCTCTTTTTCTCATTAACGATTATGCATATTTTTCTACCTTCTGAAATTTATCAGATGTCTTATTACAACTTTTATATTCATTTGTATGCAGGATGAATTTAATTGTATTCCTTTTAGCATTAGCTGAAATTTGAGTTTCAGATTTTTATTAAAAATGTATGTTTATTGTTATCTCATATGCAAAGATGTATATGAACGTAGGCTGATTTGGATGTGATAGTGCACTAATATCTCATTAGATGGTTAATTGCTTATTTATAGACAGTTCTGTTTTGCATTTGTTTTGCATTTTTATTAGCCAAGACCCTGACTGCCACCCAACAGGGGTGACCTAGACAATTGCCCCAAACCACCAAGCTACAAGACCAATATGAGCTTCTTCCCATACTTAGCTCCAAAGAGAAATTTTCTTCTAGAAGTAACTTGGAACCAAAGCTCTTGGAGTATTATAGTTCTCGTTCTTCTCAGAACATTTATAGGGACTGTTTTCCTGAAAGCCTGAAAGGCTTTTGAGGCATATAGAGATATTCACAGTTCTCCATAATAGCTAGCTAACTAGGCTTCTGCCTTTCCTCACTCAGCAAGCATAAAATCACATTGTGGATAGAGAAATGTGAGTTGTACAGCCCTGGCATCCTGTGCCTCATAAAATATGTGTTGGGGAGGTGATCTGGAGATCTTGTCTAGCTCTTCTGCAAAATGGGTCAGCTTTTCAGGACTTCATACCCACATCCATGTCCTGAGGACTATTTTCATATCACCTCATAAAAAAAAAATAAAATCACCCACCGAGAAAATGACTTCTTAGGCGAGATCTAGCCGCAGTAACATATCCATTGGCCCCTCCCTGGAGCACTGGTGAACATGGCCAGTGCCGGCCAAGAGCATGATGGTCATGTCTGCAGTGGTGTCCACTGTTGGCACTCAGCCTCTGGTGCAGAGTGTATTTCCAAAGAGGCAACAGACTGGAGGTGAGCCAAGAGCTCCTGAGAATCACAGATAGGAGGTCTTTCCCTTCTTTTGTTTGGAGTTAGAACAGGCACAAAGAATGAACTCTGATTTTTGTTGTGTGAATGGAAATTTACTGTGGTTTTATTCTCCTCAACCTTTAAAGATCTGTGCTTAAATATCATACTGAAAACAGTTGTCCTTTACCCTCAAATGATGTCTTTCTGATTCTCCTGTGTTTTGAGAGCGTATGACTTATATATGTTTCCCTTTGTATGTGGAAACGTGCCAGGAAGTAGGTAATGATAGTAGGTAACGTGCCAGGAAGTGATAATGATAATTTACTATGCTTTTACCATAAGAAGAAACAAATAATTAAATTTTCATGCCCTTTAAATATTGGAGAATTGCTCTCCTTTACATTTGAGGTTTAATAAAAGTCAAGCCAATTGGCCTGAATTCAACAAACAAATATTTATTGAGAACTTACTTGGTAGCCAACTCAGGATACAGAGATTAGTAAAATGCAGTCCTTGCCCTTGGAGGTCATCATGTATTAAGGAAAATAAATGAGTGGCAAATGGTTATGTAATACAACATGACAGACTCTAAAATCAGGATTATATATAACATACACACACACACACACACACACACAATGCTATGAGAACAAAGGCGAAGGAGCAGTAAATTGCAGCTTAGGTATTAAAGTTAAGCTATCGAGAGAGGCCTCCTCTGAGCTGTGACTCAATGAATGTGCAGGAGTTCTCAGGGGAGGGTAGGATTAGGGACGAAAGGACTGTAGCCCTGGGGACAAGAAAGACAGCGCAAGGAAAGAGGAAGATAATGAGCAGTAAAGGGCGTATACAGATATCGAGTCATCAAATTGTACACCTTAAATATATATAATTTTTAAAAAATTAAAAAAATAAAATGATTGAGCATAGTGAAAATAAAATGCATAGTTTAGGGCACATACATGGAGGAGCAGTCCAAGGAGGGGTATGACGGTGTAAAGTGTGTGCGTGTGCTATGTGTGCGGGACCAAGTCCACCCGAGTCTGGAGCGTGGTGGAGAGGGGATTCAAGAAAGGAGCAGCCTAACCGTGAGGCTGATGCACATGCAGAGACTGTTTTTCCAAGATGTGGGGCACCATGAAGATGCTGGAAATTTCTAGATGGATGCTAGAAGTGATGTGGAAATAGGCCTTGGAAACCAAGAAGAGCTGGAGAGTGGCATCAGATAGAGACTATCTCTGAAGTCTGTAGATCAGCAGCTGGGTGAAGACATTGATATTGTTAAAAGGAGATGGGACAGACTGGGGCGAAGGGAGAATGGGAACAATGAGGTGGGTTTTGGAACTGTTTGATTTAACTAACAGGGAGTCCTGGGAGTCAGCAGAAATATGGATAGGTGGAGATTATGATAAAGCCAGAGGTTTCATGTTATCCAGACTTGCTTGGAGTTTCACAGCCCTCAGTGAGACAGTGACAGTGATACCTACATCTTCTCTAACACAGCAGTCTGCCAACATTGTCTGTCTTTACTGTATCTAATGCTAGAATAAGATCTAATGCTAGAATATAAATCACATAGAAGTTTACATTTCTGAGAACTGTGTATAATAATATGTGGATCCTTGACTTTTGATGACTCCATTTTGTTGTCACATTAGCTATTTTCATAGGTTTTCCCCTTAGGAGTTACTCGTATCTTATACTTTATATGACTTTTAAAAACTGGGATAGCACCATACTTCAAAATTCAGGAATGAGTTGCAAGTGCTTTTTGTCCCATTTTACTAGAATTTTTAATTACCAATATACATGTTCAATTTTGTGTGTGCCTGATTTGGTCATCTTTCAACTTTTTAAATGAATGTCTTTGGGAGGATATTCTAAAACTCCCAACAGCTGAGTAGAGGTTGCTCATCAAAAAATAATCAAAAATGAATTTTAAATTCTGTGTAAAATTATACAAAATCAATTTTCATTTAATTTTATTCAACATCAGCTTTTACCTTATTGACCCTTATTGTGAAACTCATATGTTTAAAGGTAATATGGAGTTAATACACCAACTCTGGTTGGGTTACAAACATTCACTGGGTTTGACAAAGAACCCTCATAATCACTGTAGCTGACTGTAAGTCCAGCTCATAGAGCATAGTGGCAGATGTATTTACCTTAGCCACAACTTTTGGAAAGGATGCAGTTGTTTGGATATGTACATTTGGGGCCAGATGCATTATTCTACCTGCTAATCAAATGAAAATTCTTGCAGAGTCTGGGTGGCTCAGTCAGTTGAGCATCCAACTTTGGCTCAGGTCATGATTTCATGGTCCATGAGATCGAGCCTCTCATTGGGCTCTGTGCTGACAGTTCAGAGCCTGGATCCTGCTTCAGATTGTGTCTCCCTCTCTCTCTGCCCCTCCCCCCGCTCTCACTCTGTCTCTGTCTCTCTCTCTCTCAAAAATAAATAAATATTTTTAAAAACCTTAAAAAAAGAAAATTCTAAAGACACAGCCTCTCTTTCACTCTTCAGCTGATTTCCTAATTGAATTAAAGGCTAGCTGAATAGAATTTCCTCTGTTGACACAAGATGTGGCTTTTTCATAAGCAAAGAAGCCTGGGTAATTTTAGCAGTAGCTCCTTAGTGAGTAAATTTGCACAATTCATGCTAGAGATGAAAAAGAGAAAGGTGTAATTCTTTCTTTCCAAATGCTGTGAGGAAAGGTAGAAGGGGGCCTTTCTGGTGGGGCACAAAGATTACTAGGGATTTGTAAGATGCGTTTCAATGAACCTCAGACATTTGTCACTGATTCATCTCTGTTGAGTCCTTGGTGGGCTTTGCATCTGGGGGCTTATTTTTTCTCATTTTCAAAATGAAAATGGTCTTAATATTCTTTATTATAAAAAATCATACTTTCTTACTGAGAAAAACAAACATTGTAGAAAGCAGAAAGTAATAATCACAGCACAAGCTCATACAAAAATCCCACTATAAAAATACCCTTCCAGATCTTTTCCATGCTTACATGCACAATGTTGACAGAATATTAGGTTTTTGTAACATGCTATTTTTTTTATCGAAGTATAGTTGACACACAATGTTATATTAGTTTCAGGTTTACAACAACATAGTGATCTGACAACTCTATGCATTATGCCTTGCTCACCACAAGTGTAGCTACAATTTGTCACCATACAACGCTATTACAATCCTATTGACTATATTCACATGCTATACCTTTCATCCTCGCGACTTATTCATTCCATAACTGGAAACCTGTACCTTCCACTCCCCTTTACCCAATTTGCCCATCCTCCCAACCCCCTCTGCTCTGGCAACCACCAGTCTGTTGTCTTTTTTCATGCGTCAGTTTCTGCTGTTTTGTTTTGTTTTGTGTTTTTAGATTCCACATGTAAGGGAAATATGGTATTTGTCTTTCTCCATCTGATTTCTTTCACTTATCATAATACCCTGTAGGTCCATCCATGTTATCACAAATGGCAAGATCTCATTCTTTTTTATGGCTGAGTAATAATTTTAATTGCAGCATTATTTACAATAGCCAAGATATAGAACCAACCTAAGTGACTATTGATTGATGAGGCATATGTATACAGTGGAGTATAAAACAGAATGTTTCATAAAACAGAATGTACCATGCTATTTCATTCCGTAATCTCAATTCAATAACCTCAACTTACCAATTAATAGAGAGCTACATCACATTTTTACTGACTGTATAGATTTTTATAGGGTTTTACCAGGATTTATTATTACAGATACCATTACAAACAGCCTTGTACATACATCTTTGTACACTTGTAATTTAAAAAAAAAAACTGATTAAGTGTTAAATACATGAGTATTTATAACATGTGTATAAAATATAAAATGTTGCTTATTTTGCACCAGCATTTCTATATTTTGCTCCATCTTCCTTGTCTTTGACTTCTTGCTGAATATGAATTTTTTTCATTCTACTTTTACCCCTGTGCTAGTTTGGAATTTATGTACTATTTCTATTTTTTTTACTGGTTACCCTAGAAATTTTAACATCCAATATTAATTAAGTGTAAAATTAGTATCTTGGGGCACCTGGGTGGTTTAATCAGTTAAGCATCCGACTTCGGTTCAGGTCATGATCTCAACGTTTATGGATTCAGCCTCGTGTCAGGCTCTGTGCTGACAGCTCAGAGCCCGGAACCTGCTTTGGTCAGATTCTGTGTCTCCCCTTCTCTCTACCCCTCCCCTGCTTGTACTGTGTTTCTCTCTCTCCCTCTCTCTCTCTCCCTCTCTCAAAAATAAATAAACATCAAAAAATTTTTTAATTAGTATCTTTACCCTCCTCTCAATAAAAATCTCTTAGGTAATTTTAACTATAGTTACTCACCTCCTGGCACCCCAGTATTTTAATTTTATCTTTTTTTTTATAAAACCAAATTAAAAATATAATTATTGTTTTATGCCATAATGATGTTTACATTTGCCCATGCATTCACCCAATCTTTGCTACCACAAACCTTCCACCAGAATAATTATCTTTTCTGAAGTGTATCCTTTAGAATTTCCTTCAATGTCTTATTTTGCCCTCCTTTGTAAAAACAAACAAACAAAAAAGCACCTTATTGACTTACAATTTGCCTATCATAAATTGATTCATTTTCAGTGGTCAATTCAATTATTTTTATTAAGTTTACAAACTTCTGTGACAATCACCCACCACCTAATTTTAGAATATTACCATCACCCCTGAAAAGAATCCTCATGTCCATTTGTAATCAGGTCTCACTACCACCCCCACTCAGCCCTAGGCAACCACTTATTTACTTTGTGTCTCTATAGATTTGCCTTTCTGGACATTTCCTGTAACTGGAATCATATACTATGTGGTCTTTGGTGAATGCATTCTTTCACTTAGCATAATGTTTCTGAAGCTCACCCGTGTTGTAGCATGGATCAGTACTTCATTGCTTTTATTGTCAAACAGTATTCCAATATATGAACATACCACATTTTGTTTATCTATTTAAAAGCTGATGAACATTTGGGTAATTTCCACTTTTTGCTGCCATGAACATTCCCGTACAAGTCTTTGTGTAGATATGTCTTTTCATTTCTCTTGAATAGATAATTGGAAATATAATTATTGGACAATATGTTTAACCTATTCTTAACATTTTTAGAAACTACTAAATTGTTTTCCAACGTGGCTGCACCATTTTACAATACCCTCCAACAATGTATGAGGGTTCAAGTTTCTCTGATTCTTGCCAACACTTGTTACTGTCTCTTTTTTTATTGTAATCATTCTTGTAAACCTGAAGTCCTGTCTCATTGTGGTTTTAATTTGCATTTTTTATGTAAATAATGAGCGTCTTTTCATGTGTTTATTGGCCTTAATATAGCTTTTTTTTGTGAAATGTCTGTTTAAATTTTTTGTGTTGTGTTCATTCTTTTTTTTTTTTTTAGTGTTTATTTATTGTTGAAAGAGAGACAGAGCATGAGCAGGGGAGGGACAGAGAAAGAGGGAAAAGAATCTGAAGCAGACTCCAGGCTCTGAGCTGTCAGCACAGAGCCTGACACGGGGCTTGAATTCACAAACTGCAAGATCATGACCTGAGCTGAAGTCGGACGCTTCACCGACTAAGCCACCCAGGCGCCCCTATTCTTGAAAGATAATTTTGCTTGGTATACAATTCTTGTTTAATAGTTATTTTATCCTAACATATGCAGCACACTCTGCCATTTTCTTCTGGCTTCCATTGCTGTTGTTGAGGATTGGCCATCAGTCTAATTGTCATTTCTTTCTAGATAATCTTTTTTCTCTCTCGTTGGTTTTAAGATATTCACTTTGTTTTGAGTGTTTTACAATTTCACTGTGATATGTCTACATATGATTTCTATTTATTTATTTGTTTATCCTACTTAGGAGGCATTGAATTTCCTGAACTTGAGGATTCAAGTCTTTCATCAATTCCCAGTCATTATTCTACCCCTTATTATCTTTTTTATTCTCTCTTCTATCTTTCTGAAGCTTGCCTGAGATGTATGTTAGAACGTATCACTCTATCCTATATGTCTCTTAACTTCTCTTTCACATTTCCTGTTTGTTTTCCCCTCTGTGGCATTCTGGATAATGTCTGCAGATCTATTTTCTGGTTTCCTAATTATTTATTTGGCTGAATCTAATCTGCTATTTGACTCATTGTTAACTGTTATGGTGGGCAGAATAATGACCCCCAAAGATATCCACATCCCAATCCCCAGAACCTGTATATATGTTACCTTATGTGGCACAAAGGATTTTACAGATTTTCTTAAGGGTAAGGACCTTGAGATGGGGATGTTATTGTAGAATATCAAAGGTCCAATTTAATCAAATGAACCTTAGAAGTGGGAGATGGAGGAGGAAGAGTGGGTCAGAGAGATGAAATAGAAGCAGGGGGAAAGATACAAAGCAAGAAAGGAACTTGACCTGCCTTTGTGATCTTTGAAGAGATAGTAGGAAGGGGGCCATGAGCCAAAGGATGCAGATGGCCTCGAGAAGCTAGGAAGGGCCCTCACCTGACAGCTAGCAAAGAATTGGGGACCTCAGTAAGAAAGTGAATTCTTCCAGCAACTCAAATGAACAAGGAAATGGATCTTCCCCAGCAGCCTACAGAAAGGAACTCAGCCATGCTGACAATTTGATTTTAGCCCAATGAGTACTATGTCAGGTTTATTAACTAAAGAATGGTAAGATAATAAATTTATGTTGTTTTAAGCTTCTTATTTTGTGGTAATCTGTTCTAGCAGCAATAAAAAACTAATACAGGTTTTCAATTTTAATATTTTAAAAAATTTCCAGAGGTTCTATGCTATTCATGTTTAGAGTTTCCTGTTTCATACTTACATTTTAAATCATCCTTTTTTTCTTCTTAAATTTTTATTAAAATTCAAGTTAGCTAACATACATGCAGTATCAATCATCCTTTTTTTTCCCCCTGATATAATAAAAACATCTTTGTAACATACATCTGAAAATGTATTATCTGTGATCTTTGCAGGTTTGTTTCTGCTTTCTGTTGTTTCTACTGGCTCTTGCTCAGAATAAAAATTCTTGTTTAGTTTCTTCATGGGTTCTGTAAGTTTTGATTGTGAACTCAAATCTGTTGGAAATTAACTGTTGGATTCTTTGAGACTTTGTTGTGGGCACATTATTCCAGGACAGGTGTGTGTTTGGTTTTACCAGCTGCCACATAGAACTTCCTAAAAATACCTTAAAATAAATTTTTGGTTTGAGGTTTTTAAAATCACATAGATGATATGAATGAATGTTGATTAATGCAATAAGCCTAGTGAATTAATAAGTAACAGGCTGGGGCACCTGGGGTGGTCCAGTCAGTTGAGTGTCCAACTCTTGATTTTGGCTCAGGTCATGATCCCAGGGTCGTAGGATTGAGCCCCATGTTGGGTCTGCATGGAGCCTGCTTGGGATTCTCTCTCCCTCTCCCTCTGCCCCTTCCTTACTCTTTCTCTCTTTTGATAGATAGATAGATAGATGATAGATAGAATTCACAGGAAGAGGCAGTTCAAGATAGCAACATAGGAATATCCTGAACTAAGTTACCCCCACAGAGACACCAAATCTACAGCTACATATGAAGCAATTCCTTCTTAAAAAGACCTGAAAACTGAGTAGCTGCTCCACAATGAAGCATGAAAGAGCTACATTGAGATGAATAGGAGAGGCACAGATGTTGTCTCACCCAAAACCCTGCCCCTGGCACCGTGACACATCATTGAGAGGGATCTCATAAATACAGAGCTTCTCCTTGGGAAGCAAGGAGTTTGTGCCCCACATCAGGTACTCCAGCTGTTGGGACCTGTACCAGAGAGACAGACCCCAAACTTTCTGGCTTTTAAAACCAATGGGGCTTATGTCTAAAAGACCCAAAGGGCTGTAGGGAATCAAGAACAGGGCTCTTATGCAGACTCACTCACCCCTTGATTCAGAGCAAAAAACAGCAGTTTGAAAAGCACTTAGATCATATGTGAAGGAGATTCACCTGCTAATCTTAAGGCAGGGACCTGTTGGGACTATCACTAAGGACGGTGACACTGGTTGGCCTTACTAGTGCTATTAGGGATATTCGAACCCCAGAGCTTTTCTGTGGCCCTGCTAAAGCTGGTAGGCCACCCCAGCCCCACTTTTTCCCATAGCCCTGCTAAAGCCAGCAGACATCCCACACAGAGGATATTCCTGCATGCTTAGCTCTAGTGGCCAGGATCGCTTGCATTTCTGGGCCCCACAGGACTGAAACAATTAGAAGGACAGTTCTTAATAGGCTTCCTCCCACAAGGCATGGCACACGCAGCAGACCAAAACACAACCTCAGTCTTCCTGTGGAAAAGGCCTTATTTACTTATTGGCTGTCAACATAAAACAGACTGCGATATTTATAGGCTGTTATATGTGAGACTCATGGTAACAAAACAAAAGTCTGTAGTAGATACACAAAAGATAATGGGAAAAGAATCTAAACATAACACTGCAGCAAGTCATCAAACCACAAGAGAAGAGAGCAGAAGAGGAAAAGGACAGGGAAGAACTACAAAACAATCAGAAAACAATTAACAAAATAGCAATAAGCACATACCTATCAATAATTACTTCAAATGTAAATGGGCTAAATTCTCCAATCAAAAGACATAGAAAGTTAGAGAGGGAGGGAGGCAAACCATAAGAGACTCTTAAAAACTGAGAATAAACTGAGGGTTGATGGGGGGTGGGAGGGAGGGGAGGATGGGTGATGGGTATTGAGGAGGGCACCTGTTGGGATGAGCACTGGGTGTTGTATGGAAACCAATCTGACAGTAAATTTCATATTATAAAAAAAAAGACATAGAGTAGCTGAATGGATTAAAAAAAGACACATCTATGTGCTGCCTTCAAATGTAAGAACACACACAGACTGCAAGTGAAGGAACAGAAAGTGATGGTTTATGCAAGTGGAAACTGAAAGAAAACTTGGGTAGTTACATCAGACAAAATAGACTTTTAAACAAATACTGTAATAAAAGACAAAGATGGTCATTACATAATGATGAAGGGGTCAATTCAACAAGAAGATATAACATTGGTAAATATTTGTGCACCCAACTTATAAGCACCTAAGCAAATACTAACAGACCAAAAGGGAGATATTGACAGCAATACAGCAATAGTACAATAGTACAATGCAATACAATAATAGTAGGCGACTTTAATATCCTACTGACTCTCACACTGATGCACACACACCATCTGTGTGTCCAGACCCACCCATTTCTTTTTTTTTTAATTTTTTAATATATTTATTTGTTTTTGAGAGAGAGACAGAGACAGAGCATGAGTGGGAGGAGGGGCAAAGAGAGAGGAGACACAGAATCGGAAGCAGGCTCCAGGCTCTGAGCTGTCAGCACAGAGCGCGATGTGGGGCTTGAACTCATGAATCGTGAGATCATGACCTGAGCTGAAGTCAGACGCCTAACTGACGTAGTCACTCAGGCCCCCCCAGGCCCAGCCATTTCAAGACAAAAACTAGGTTTGTACCCTTCAGAGCATCTGGTTGACCTAGAAGAGATATAGAGAGAACAAAAACAAGGGAGAGACACAGACTATTCTCTTTTAAAGCATTCTATTCTGTTCCTCCACATCAGGTATTAAAGTGGTATTGACAAATACACCCCTCTTCCACTAGACAGAGAAAGGCACCAAGGTGGGGCAGGGGGAACCTGTTCACCACCATATTCTAGCACCTAGCTCAGTGCCTGGTACATAGTAAATCTTTATTTGGGTACATGGATTTTAATTTAATTTAATTTACTTTTTTAAAGTTTATTTATTTACTTGTGAGAGACAGAGAGGCAGAGAGAGAGAGAGAGAGAGAATCCCAAGCAGGCTCCACACTGTCAGCATGGAGCCTGATGTGGGGCTCGAACTCACAAACCATGAGGTCATGACCTGAACCTAAACCAAGAGTCAGATGCTTAACCGACTGAACCACCCAGGTGCCCCTGGACACATGGATTTTAAAGATGAGTGGGATTTTTAGACTGGTGGAGCAGATGGATGCCAATAGATTACTTTGGAAATCCTAAAACCAGTGTAAAGTGAGAAAACAAAACAGAAAAAAAACACAATGAAATGTTAATAATTTGTAATTCACAGAGGAATTATGAGTGATTCTCTTTGACCTAACAAATTACCATATAATTATAGATTCTTATGACCAGTCTTTAAGTGGGAGAAAATAAAAGGAGGTGTGTTGGTTGTCCAGCATGAGGTTTGCAGGTTAGTGACAAGCAAAACTGGATAGTACTGCTTTGGGTTGCCAAGAACATTTGTGGAATCTCTTTCTCTGAAGATGGAGACCCTTTCATTTCTGTAATGTTCTCCATGTCTTGTTAGGAGGCAATAGTTAGCAGGCAGAATGAATCTCTATTTTTTTTCATTCCTGTGGGTTGATTATAAAGTTTCCTTCCCTCCACCCCCCTCCTTTTTCTCGCTGTGGCTTGAAGTGATCGTATCAGTTCATTTTAGCTTTAATAATTATCTCTGAAGGTACGTTTCCCTGCTACATTCTGAACAGTTCACTCTTTTATCAGGTATCAGAGTAACACTGCTTCTGCTGTTCTTGAAACAATTACCAACATTCAACCCAAAGAGAGTGGAGGGGGAGTCGGAGAGACCCGGGAGGCCATTGTTTATAGATTATCTGAAGATATGCTGAGCAAACTGCCTCCTGACTACATTCCTCATGAGGTAAGCCATGCCCTGGTGTGTACAGGGCTATCTTCGGGTTCCACAAAGTTGAGGGAGATCCTGGGACCTCCCTCTGCTCATTTCCATTTCCTTTGCAACTCCTTCTTTTACCCTTGTGACCTTCCCTTCCTTGCCCCTTCTCAGGCATCCTGCAAATTATGATTTGCACTTTTCTTTATTACCCTCTACTCCACTTTCTCTTTCAATCACCTTTTCTCTACCCTTCTCCATCCCTGTGTCTTTTGATACCAAGATATCTTACCCATCTAGGCTTTGTCCATTCTTTGAACTTACCCCTTGTTTTTGTCCCTTGTAGTCTCACAATCCTCCCAGTCAGGTAATAGGAAAGCAGACCATTTAAACAAATTCACTCCCGGTGTGAATGGCAATAATTTTCTACTTCTTGAACCTCACAGTTGTTTGCTTATTAATCTAAATAAGTTTTTCTTAGTTTTTTTTAAAAATCTCAAGACCGCTTTACAAAATGAGGACCCAAACAGCTTTTGTTAATGTGAGTTATAACTACTGATATTTAATATATTAGGAATTTAAATGGAGACATTTCAAAAATATGTATTAGTTTATTGTTAAATAAGGGTAATAAACCCCATTACATGTTAACATAAATAACATTTTTATTAAAAAGTAAGTATGGGGGAGCCTGGGTGGTTCAGTCGGTTAAGCATCTGACTCTTGATTTCCGCTGAGGTCATGATCTCCTGGTTCGTGGGTTCAAGCCCCACATAGGGCTCTGTGCTGATAGTGCGGTGCCTGCTTGGGATTCTCTCTCTCCCTCTCTGTCTGCCCTTCCCATGCTCATGCTTTCTCTCTCTCTCTCTCTCTCTCTCTCTCAAAATAAATAAACATGAACAAAAATAATTATGTTTTCCAAGATAAAAATATTCATTGAGAATAATGGTATTGTTTTACATTTTTGCAAATCTCTCTAATGTCTCATTTAATAGAAGGCAGGTGGATTTTCATATCCACATGGTTGTGATACTACATGTCCTGTAGCCCTGGAAACCTTCACTGTATACTCCTGAGAGAAGAAGAGTCAAAAAGTCAAGTGATATCCTAGTATTACTATGAAAATAGTTTTAACTTTGTGGACCCCCAAAAGGATCTCAGGGCCTTCAGGGGTCCCAGGCCACACTTTGAGAAGTGCTGATCTAAAAAAAAAAAAGTCTCTCTAACTATAGTGAGATTTCTGGGTGGTTGAAAGTTCTGTGAAAAGTCCTCCAACTTGGTCTTCTTCCTGCAAGAAGACAGGGTTGTGTCCTCTGGCCATCCAGGGCCTCCTCTCTGCTGTTCTCAGTGTCCTCTCCTCAATGCTGGTGGGCAGAGCCTCACCTGAGCCCCAGATGGGGCTGAGTCAAGTTTAGCTCTTCAACCAAGAAGTGAGAGGCTAATGCCCTAGTGCTAGTGTAACTGTGGTCTTGTGTCTACTCTGTCCTGCTTCCTCAAGTCTGGGAAAAATGAACTTGTCAGCTGGGAGCCCTTAGGATCCTTGATCTACAGGCTTCCCACTGCAGTGAGTACCCCCAAAACTAAAACAAAACAAAACAAAACAAAACAAAACATTTTCTTCACTCTTAAAACAGTTTTTGTTTCCATTACGTAGATAAGTACCAAGACGTTTGGCCAAGATACTGAAATCAGTTGCTTCACATAGAGATAGATATAGTAAGGGAAGGAAATTTTTTTTTAATGGATACAATATACTTTCAACGGTCCATTGTAAGTGATCTTCAGAAGGCAGATGGGGCATAAAGCCTACCTTCAGAGATTTTAAAAATTGGCATGTGGAAGTGAAATAAAACTCACTCTAGATGCCTAGACCACAGGCTGGTATACCAGAGGAGGCTTCTAAGATCTTGGGATAATTTGAAGTGTCCAGGGTTGGTTGGGGCCATTCCTCCGAGCTCTCTGTGCTGGCAACATCCTAGCAGGAACTGAGTGTGAGGGATGTCATTAGGTGGGTTGCTAAATGGGAAGGAGTTTGTACTGAGGCATCTAAAACTGCTTCCTCTTTCAAGATCACTTACCTTTTAGTGTCCTTTATTTTACTGAAGAGAGAGATTTGTTCTTGAAAATGTGGCTGTGAAGTGAATTTTATAAATTATAATTATACTATTGACTTTCATAGTAAAAATGGAGCCACATTACTGAAGAAGAGACTACTTGGTCCCAGAAATATAATGAAAATCCTATGTAAGACTGCAGCAAATCTTCCATCTTATTAATAAAAAGATAATTTGGAGCTGGAACAATAACCATACTCAAAATAAAATCAGTACTAAAATTATATTTTCAAGAGTTAAGTTTTTCCTAAGCTTGACTCTATTGCAAAAGAAGTTTCTCCTTTAAAACGGTAAGTAGGGTAAAGCAATTTGTTTGAGGCTGTTAGCATACTAAAAAATACCTACCTGGCCTGTTGATTTGACGTTGTAGCCAATACCTGGGCTTAATTTCCCACATATGGGGGTTGCAAAAGTATTTCCATAATTTCGTTTCTCCTTCAGTGTGAATTTCTACACAGTAGTCGTGATTTAAAGGGGGTGATATATATGCTCTTCAGCCACTGGAGGCTGAAGGGCCTGAGCTGAGAATGAGGCAGTGGAGCCTGCAAAAATGTAAGTTCTAGAACCAGGAATTTGAGAGAATACCTGAAGGTTGGTATGGTGAGTGGGTTAGGGACCTCCACTGGCATGTTTGACTGGGATTTATATCATTCGCTCTGCCTGCCCAGATATTCCCAGAACATCCAGGCTGTTCCTTTTTATACCACTGCTTCCCTGAGTTTGTGCTTCCCCTTTTCATCCTTCACCCACTAGAAGTGGCCCAACTGCAGGAAAACAGAGGTGTCCATTGCTCAGTGGGACACTTTAACACCATGCTAGCAAACCTAGCATGTAAAATGAGAAGGATGGAACAGATGAACTTGAAGGCCATCGTCTCTAACATTCCATGACTCAGGATGGGGCAGTGGGCATCTCCAGCAGAGAACCTACAGTTGAATGGCTTTCTGGTGATTCTGCAGACTGGTACATCAGTCTAAATTCTCTCCCACTCCATGTGCCTATCCTTACCCCTCATGTACTGGCATCTCTTGATAGTGGCCAGCAGAAGGTTCAGATCTCTGTATGAGCTCTCGCCAGGACTCACAGTCAATCTTTTCTTGGGCATAGGACACTAGATTGAAATGTGTATATATATTGGCTTATTTTCCAATAATTGTTATATTTTATTATTCCCACAACCAGATGCTTTTATATTGATCTCTTCAAAATGGTCAATAAATGATATACCCCCAAAATAACAAATGACAGGTGCTTAATGGCTCTCCCACGAAGTCAAATATTTTCATTGATTAGATTAGGAAAGGCTCTCTTTAGTTGCCCTGGCCAAGGCAACAGTGATCTTAGGACACTGCAGCCAATCGTTCATTGGTAACTGCTCTGTAAAGATTTTGTCCGTATTAACTTTCTGTGACATTTCTAATAACAACTCTGTAAGCATTATGAAAAAAATATTCCAAACTGTACTCTTATAAAGGTTAGATTGCAAAGGAATATTTAACTGACACTTAGTACTTAATCATTTAAAAGGGAAAAAAGGTACAATTCTATTTCAGCTTTTTAAAGTATATTTCCAATTATCATAAGTACAATCAATAGGAAATAAAAATCATTTTAGTTGAACAGTAGTTTTTGAGGCCCAGAAAATGGGGAATTTAATGGCAAGTTTGGTTCTGCAAAAGATATTTTAGAATCCATTTGGTAGAGATATATCCAGAGGAAGAAAAAGAACAGAGACAGGAGAGATCATTGGAAGAGAAATAACAGATGATAAAAGAAATTTAGAAATTCATTTCTTGTATGCTTTTTTTTTTTAAGGTGAAGGCTCGTTTGATCAAGATGGGACATCTTAATTCAATGAACATATTTCTGAGACAAGAAATTGACAGAATGCAAAAAGTCATCTCAATACTTCGCAGTAGCTTGAGTGATCTAAAATTGGCCATTGAGGGAACAATCATTATGAGTGAGGTGAGCTATTATCTCAGTTGTCATTTCCCTCTTCTGCTGATTTCTCTTGTTCTTATATTTTAACTTTACCTTTTTCAGAATTTGAGAGACGCCCTGGACAACATGTATGATGCTCGCATACCTCAGATCTGGAAAAGAGTGTCCTGGGATTCATCCACACTGGGCTTCTGGTTCACTGAACTTCTGGAAAGAAACGCTCAGTTTTCTACTTGGATATTTGAGGGGAGGCCCAATGTATTTTGGATGACTGGTTTCTTTAATCCACAAGGTATGTGCTCATAGGAGAGCGGGTAAAGTTGGAAGGTGAGGGTAGTTGCACTGTGGGATGAATATATATATGATATATAATAATACAGAGGTACAGCTTGCTAAGTTCTGGGCATAGGCTTTCAAAGGCTGGGGAACACAGATGATCCTTCTGTAATTGTTTTGCAAATTCAATCTGAAATTCATTCTACCATTGCTTCCACAATATGGAGGCAAACCTTCCACTTTTCTTCTCACCTACTTCAGCAAGCCTGTGGTCAGGACATGTGAAATAGTAAAGTTTTATTCAGATCTTAGTTTTAAATGTTTTATGAAAATGTCAAACATGAAGCACCAAAACATGCAAAAATTTTTCTAGGTTGCAGGAAATTAGACTGATTTCAAAACTGATCATGTGGCATTTAGTGAACTTCTAGACTCGGCCCCCTCTCAGTTTTTTATCCCCTGAAAAAGTGCTTTGTGATTCTGCTGCATTTCTTCCTTCACTCTAGAAATTCTTACTAAGTATTTTTTACTAAGTTACTAACCAGATGTCTATTGACATAATAAATTGTGCATAATTTGGTAAGCTCATAAAACCCACTATGGTTAAAGTTAGTGTTTTGGATTTAGAAATTTGTGGAGTTCATTGAATTCATAAAGTTCAGAGACACAACAACTTTTTGCCTTACTACAATACGGATAATTTTACTTCAAGTAATTCTTATTTTTTAAAGTTTTATTTAAATTCCAGTTAGTTAACATATAGTGTAATATGAGTTTCAGGTGTACAGTATAGTGATTCCACACTTCCATATATCACCTGCTGCTCATCACAAGTGCCCTTCTTAATCCCCATCACCTATTTCATCCATCCCCCCCACCAACCTCCCCTCTAATAACCATCAGTTTATTCTCTATAGTTAAGAGTTTGTTTTTTGATTTGCCTCTCCCTTTTTCCTTTGCTCATTTGTTTTGTTTATTAAAATCCACATATGAGTGAGAGCATATAGTATTGGTCTTTCTTTGACTTATTTCGCTTAACATGATACTCTCTGGCCTTATCCGTGTTGTTGCAAATGGCAATATTTCATTCCTTTTGATGGCTGAGTAATATTACATTGTGTATACATATACCATAACTTCTCTATCCATTCATCAGTTGATGGGCACGTGGGCTGCTTCCATAATTTGGCTATTGTAGATAATGTTGCTATAAACATTGGGGTGCAAGTGTGTCCCTTTTAATCAGCATTTTTGTATCCTTTGGGTAAATATCTAGTAGTGCCATTGCTGGATCATAGGGTAGTTCTATTTTTAACTTTTTGATGAACCTCCATACTGTTTTCCACAATGGTGGTACAAGTTTGCATTCCCAACAGTGCAAGACGGTTTCCCTTTCTCCACACCCTCACCAACACCTGTTATTTCTTGTGCTGTTGAGTTTAGCCTTTCTGACAGGTGTGAGGTGCTATCTCATTGTAGTCTTGATTTGCTTTTCTCTGACAGTGAGTAATGTTGAGCATCTTTTCAGGTGTCTGTTGGCCACCTATATTTCTTCTTTGGAAAAATGTCTATTCAGGCCCTCTGCCCAATTTTTAATTGGATTATTCATTTTAGGGGTGTTGAGTTGAAGTTCTCTATAGATTTTGGATACTAATCCTTTATCAGATATGTCATTTGCAAATATCTTCTCCCATTCTTTAGGTTTCCTGATAGTTTGCAGAAGCTTTTTTTTTTTTTTTTTTTTTTTTGCAGTCCCAATAGTTTATTTTTGCTTTTGTTCCCCTTACCTCAGGAGTCCTATCTAGAAGGAAGTTGCTATGGTTGATGTCAAAGAGGTTACTACCTGTGTTCTCTTCTAGGATTTTTATGGTTTCAGGTCTCACATTTAGGTCTTTAATCCATTTTTAATTTATTTTTGTGTATGGTGTAAGAAAGTGGCCCAGTTTCATTCTTTTGCATGTTGCTGTCCAGTTTTCCCAACACCATTTGTCAAAAAGACCGTCTTTTTCCCACTGAATATTCTTTACTGCTTTGTCGAAGATTAATTGGCCATGTAATTATGGGTTCATTTCTAGGTTTTCTATTCTGTTCTGTTGATATAGGTATCTATTCTTGTTCCAGTACCATACTGTGTTGATCACTACAGGTTTGTAATATAATTTAAAGTCTGGAATTATGATGCTTCAAGCTTTGCTTTTCTTTTTCAAAATTGGCTTTGGCTATTTGGGGTCTTGTGGTTCCATACAAATTTTAGGACTGCTTGTTCTAGCTCTGTGAAAAATTCTGTTGGTACTTTGAAAGGGATTGAATTAAATATGTAGATTGCTTTCGATAGTATAGACATTTTAACAATATTTGTTCTTCCAATCCATGATCATGATCATGGAATGTCTTTCCATTTTTTTTCTGTCATCTTAAATTTCATTCAATGTTTTATAGTATTCACAGTACAGGTCTTTTTCTTGTTTGGTTAGGCTTATTCCTACGTATCTTATGGTTTTTGGTGTAATTATAAATGGGATTGATTCCTTATCTTTCTACTGCTTCGTTATTGGTGTATAGAAATGCAACATATTTCTGTATGTTGGTTTTGCATCCTGCAACTTTACTGAATTCATGTATACGTTCTAGCAGGTTTTTTTGGTGGAGTCTTTAGGGTTCTCTATGTAGAGTATCATGTCATCTGCATATAGTGAAAGTTTGACTTCTTCCTTGCTGATTTGGATGCCTTTTGTTTCTTTTTGTTGTCTGATTGCTGTGGCTAGGACTTCTAGTACTATGTTGAATAAATGTGGTGAGGGTGGACATCCCTGTCTTGTTCCTGACTATAGAGGAAAAGCTTTCAGTTTTTCTCCATTAAAGATGATATTAGCTGTGGGTTTTTTTTTTATATATGGCCTTTATTATGTTGAGATATGTTCCCTCTAAACCTACTTTGTGGAGGGTTTTTTAAAATGAATGGATGTTGTACTTTGTCAAATGCCTTTTCTGTATCTATTGAAGTGATAATATGGTTCTTATCCTTTCTTTTATTATGTGGTGTATCACACTGATTGATTTGTGAATATTGAACCACTCCTGCAGCCCAGGAATAAATACCACTTGATCGTGGTGAATAATTCTTTTAATGTACTGTGGAATTTGATTTGCTAGTATCTTGTTGAGAATTTTTGCATTCGTGTTAATCAGGGATATTGGCCTGTAATTCTCCTTTTTAGTGGGGTCTTTGTCTGTTTTTGGAATCAAGGTAATCTGGCTTCATAGAATGAGTTTGGAAGTTTTCCTCCCATTTCTATTTTTTGGATCAGTTTGCGAAGAATAGGTATAACTCTTCTTTAAAGGTCTGATATAATTCCCCTGGGAAGCCATCTGGCCCTGGACTTTTGTTTGTTGGGAGATTTTTGATTACTGATTCAATTTCTTTGCTAGTTATGGGTCTGTTCAAATGTTCTATTTCTTCTGTTTTACTTTTGGTAGTTTGTATGTGTCCAGGAATTTTCCCATTTCTTCCAGATTGCCCAGTTTGTTGGCGTACAATTTTTGATAATATTCTCTTATGATTGTATTTCTGTGGTGTTGGTTGTGATCTGTCCACTTTCATCCATGATTTTATTTATTTTTGTCTTTTTTTTTTTAATAAGTCTGGTTACAGGGTTATCAATTTTACTAATTCTTTCAAAGAATCAGCTCTTAGTTTTGTTGATCTGTTCTGCTGTGTTTTTGTTGTTGTTGTTGTTGTTGTTGTTGTTGTTGTTGTTGCTTGTTTCTATGTCATTCATTTCTGTTCTAATATTTATTATTTCCCTTCTGGCTTTAGGCTTTATTTGCTATTTCTTTTCTAGCTCATTTGGGTGTAAGTTTAGGTTGTGTATTTGAGACTTTTCTTGCATCAGGTAGGCCTGATGGCTATATACTTCCCTCTTACGACTGTCTTTGCTGCATCTCAAGGTTTGGGACTGTCATGTTTCCATTTTCATTTGTTTCCATATACTTTTAAATTTCTTCTTTAATTTCCTGGTTAACTCATCCATTATTTAGTAGGATGTTCTTTAATTTCTATGTATTTGTGGTCTTTGCACATTTTTTTCTTATGATTAACTTCAAGTTTCATAGCATTGTTGTTCTGAAAATACACATGGTGTGATCTCAATCTTTTTGTACTTGTTGAGAGCTGATTTGTGACCCAGTATGTGATCTGTTTTAGAGAATGTTTCATGTTAACTCAAAAAGAATGTGTATTCGGCTGTATTAGGATGAAATGCTCTGAATATATCTATTAAGTCCATCTGATCCAGTGTGTCATTCAAAGCCATTGTTTCCTTGTTGATTTTCTGCTTAGATGATCTGTCCATTGTTGTTAAGTGGGGGTGTTAAAATCCCTTACTATTATTGTACTATTATCAATGAGTTTCTTTATATTTGTTTTTAAATGACATATATATTTGGGTGTTTACAATTTGGGGGCATAAATATTTACAATTGTTAGGTCTTCTTGGTGGAGAGACCCTCCCCCCCATTCATTATTTAGTTGCATGTTTTTTAACCTTCATGTATTTGTGGTGTTTGCAGATTTTTTTTCTTGAGGTTGACTTCTAGTTTCATAGCTACTTCAAGTAATTCTTGGCCCGAATAAAGTAATGTTGGATTCCTTACAGTTCAGCATCTTATAGGTCCACTTGTAATACAATTTAATTTACACATACAAATTTAACAGGTATTATTGCTACTCACAATATGGTTGAATCTCATATTCTCAAGTGAAGGAAGTCAGAACACATTGCAATTTGTTATACTGTGTACATTGTGATGTATGTATACTGTATAATTCCATTTACACAAAGAATCAAAACAGGCAAAACAGATCCATGGTATTAAAAGTCAGGCTAGTGGTTGCCCTTGAGGGAGAGGGCAGTGATTGCAAAAGGGCGCAAGGGGGCTTCTGGGGGCCTAGGAATGTTCCATTTCTTGATCTGGATGTTGGTTACATGGCTGTATTCTCTTGGTGAAAATTCGTCATGCTGTACACTTACGCAGTTTTCTTTGTATAAATAATACTTCAACAAATAGTATACCTTTAATTGTCCCCTGTGTACATACATTAATTCACTTCATGCATTTTTAAGTATCTTAACATTTTCTAAATTTAAAACATTAACCATGGCTGTTTTTATGAGCTTACAAAACTATACATAGTATATTACTGTGTCAATAGGCTTTATATTTGTAAAGGACAGCTCCCAGATTTCACTTATCTATTTTTCTCCCAGATTTTCCATTGAATTTGGGGAGGAAACATTTTTATTATGGTTCTCGGATTTCATGTGTCTACTTATGAGTGTCTCTTTCCTCCTTACCAGCCCTCAATTTGAGTGAGTTGTCACGAGGTAATTCCTGGCTTGAGGGCCTGAAGAAATAGCACTTAACTTAATTAGGATTGTCTAACCACCTTCCATTTGCTAGCCCCTCTGCTAGGTGCTTTCAATAGAGAGAGATTTGAGACCCAATTCATGCCCTAAAGGAGCTTCATAATCTGATTGGTAAGACAGACCCATCAGCAACTTTAACATAATGTGATAAGTGCTTCACCCGAGTGAGAGCTAAGTGCCATAGTAGTACAGAGGACAGGAAGATGAATTCTGCCAAGGCAAGGCTCCAGAAGAGCTTTATACAGGAAGAATGGGGTAGAATTTGCAGGGACTTGAGAAAGGGGCATTCCAGTCAGAGACCTGAGCAAAGACAAGGCATCTCCAGGGAAAGAAGGACAGCAGCATGGCCTGAGTTCAGAGAGGGGAGCAGAGGTGGGGGGCAGTGAGGCTGGCGTGTGGAGTCTCCTGGGGGAGTTTAGGCCACATCATAAAGGCAGTTGGAAGTCCCAATTCGGGATCAAATTGGGTCTTTGATCCAATTTGATTAAAGATCAAAGATCAAAAGATAATCCCAGGAGAAGGTAGAGAGTAGACTGGAGTATGAAGCTTCTGAGCAATAAGACTCTTACCAAGTCCAAGGGAGAGAGCCTGGGACCTTAACTAGGTGAAGAGGAAGGGACAGATCTGATGGGGTGACTAAATGGGGGACTTTTTCTTTATTTATTTATTTATTTATTTATTTATTTATTTATTTATTTATTTTAGAGAGAGATAGCAGGAAAAAGGGACAAAGGGGGAGAGAGACAGAGAGAGAGAGAGAGAGAGAGAGAGAGAGAGGATCCTAAGCAGGCTCCATGCTCAGCACAGAGCCCAGTGTGGGGCTCAATCCCACGACCCTGGGATCATGACCTGAGCCAAAGTCAAGGGTCAGAAGCTCAACTGACTGAGCCACCCACGCACCCTGATTGGGGGATCTTTGAGAGAATAGAGAGAGACAATGGCTGAGGCTAAAGGCCTGGTATAAGGCAGGGAGCGTTGGAAGAGGGACTGGCTGAGAGGGAAGCAAGGAGCACTGGATTTGTCAGCTAGTGCCGGTGGGACATCCAGGTAGAGAGGTGTGTTGGCAGACTTGGAATTTGGGAGAGGGGCAAAGATCAGTGATTTTTAAAAGGATGTGAGGTCATTAAGTGCATTTTTGATATTCAAGAACCAAGGTAATGGGGTTGGTTCATCCCTGGCCTTCCATAGACACAAACAAATTAAGTTGTATATCACAACACACAGTCTCTTTCCATGACTGTTTTTTTTTTCATTAGAAATATGACTTAAAATGGCAAAGTATTAATGTGAACTAATCTGTAATTGTTACTGTTTGTTAAGAAATGTCACAAGCCAGATCATTTTAAAAAATTCAAATGCAGATGTACATTTCAGTTTTCTTGTTATTATTTGTTAGTAATACCAATCCTTTCTCTTTCCTTAATTCCTGTTTTCAGGTTAAACTCTGATTCTTTCTCTCATGGCTCTCATGTCTTGGAAAGGCCTGGATTCAAGCATGCTACCTTTATGCACATGTACATAGACATATACCCTTGTCTTGTCTATGATTGCTTTTTATTTGTGGTGTAGCATAGTAGAGGTCAGCTTTCCCTGCACACTAATCACTTTTCTGCTTCCTTTTCCTTTTCTTGACATGAGAGAAAAATTACCTTCTGTTCCATATCACCTGACCAAATCTGGACATCACAAAGATTACAGCAATTTCATACATGTTCATAGGCAGTGTGCAAGCAGATAAAGCGCCTTCCAATTGGAAGCTTCTCTGATCACTATTTGACAATAATTGATTCTTAGCATGACTATATCTCCTGGGTTTTATATCTTCTAGCCCAGTCCCCTTCAATGAAATTTCTTTCTTTGGCTCAAGATATTTAAATAAATGGTTTTTTTTTTAATTAAAAAAAAAAAAAAACACGTTGAAGTAAAACGTAATTCAGTTTGCAACAAGACCATAGTTTTATTACAAATACGTAGAGTCAAAATCACTTAGGCTATGAAATATTTGAAAATAAAATTTCACATATAACCATTTAGTTTTGTGTTCTTATAATGTAATATGGCATCCAGTACTGTCAGATGTGTGTTTCCGTGGCGTCTCTAAAGATTGCTCCTCAGGCCTAAGTGCCTTCAAGGCCCATGCTGCCACAAGGACAGGTGATAGCCTTGTGTGCCCCCCAGCCTGTGTCTGAGCTGAATGTTGTTTGTAGCACTGCTCCATTGCCTTATGGTGGTCTGATATTTTGTCAGTCATACTCGAAGAGGCTGAGTCAGCCGCCATGGAATGGTATTTTCAGTCCCCATCACAATAATTTCTTGTAGTAGTTGATGAGCTCACCTATATGGCAGTTAGGCTTGATTATTAAAATGGTCAGGTGGGAGTGCCTGGGTGGATCATTTGGTTAAGCAGCTGACTCTTGATTTCAGCTCAGGGCATGATCTCATAGTGAGTTCGATCCCTGCGTCGGGCTCTATGCTCACAGCATGGAGCCTGCTTTGGATCTTCTGTCTCCCTCTCTCTGCCCCTCCCTCACTCACACATGATCTTCTCTCCCTTTCTCTCTCTCTCTCTCTCTCTCACTATCTTCCTCCCCCCCACTCTCTTCCTCTCTCTCTCAAAAATAAATAAATATTAAAAAAAAAATGGTCAAGCTCTCTGTACCCATGACCCTATAATATTTGTTCAATGGCTCAACTTTTGGTAGTGCAGGGATTTGCACCCCAGTGATTACTCAGGTCCAAGAGGACCTTAGTACTCCAGCAATTGTTGATACACATGTTCACATATTGTTTAAGATTGTCCTTCTCAGGGGGCACCTGGGTGGCTCAGTCGGTTGGGCATCCGACTTCGGCTCAGGTCATAATCTCACACTCCGTGAGTTCAAGCCCCGCGTCGGGCTCTGTGCTGACAGCTCAGAGCCTGGAGCCTACTTCGGATTCTGTATCTCCCTCTCTCTCTGCTGCTCCCCTGCTCACGCTGTGTCTCTCTCTCTGTCTCAAAAATAAATAAAAACATTAAAAAAAAAAAAAGATTGTCCTTCTCAGGGTTCTTGAAGGAATTGTTCTGTCTCTTGTTCCCACAGGTGTACATTTTCAGAGTATCATGTACATATGATTTAGATTCTAATTTGTGTGTGTGTGTGTGTGTGTGTGTGTGTGTGTGTGTGTGTGTGCCTGTGTCGTAGGTGTAGAAAATGAGTTGTAATGAGCCTGGCTTCAAGTAGGGATTGACTGCCTTTCAAAACCTCTTAACTGATAGCCATGCTTTGTCATTTGTTGTTAGGTATGATTCACAGGTACTGCTGATGCAGAGGCTGAACATGTTCTTCAGACCTCACACCTCTATCTTAGATTGAATCATGTAGTATCGTTATTTTACAAATGTTTAACTCCACCTGGAGCCTGATGCCATTTGGATGCCAACTTCTGTTAGGTTTTCTGCTTTTTTTTCTCAGTGTCTCAACAATCCGTGTCAGTCTGACAAAGGAGATATCAGTGACAAGTTATACATAGTACAAATCAAGATTTTCTGTTAGAGGATTTTGCTAAAGCAAGGGGATAGGTATTTTTTGTCCTGTTATCTTTTTTTATAGTAAAAATTATCTATAACCTCTTGCTGGTGTATTTGTTTTCAGGGCAACATCATCAACTAGCAGCACTTTCTGAATGTTTGTCTTATAAAAAGCCTGACGTTTGTTGGGTGGAAAAATGCACCAAGGTTTAATAGAATTTTAGGATTAGAAGGGACTGGGAGATTTCTTCTAATCCCACAACAATCATAATCATTCCCCAAAGCCACTGTGTGCTGAACCAGAGCTTCCCCTAATGTCTGAGGGAAGCCAGGTGAATGGACCTCAGGGTTCTAAACCTCTGAGTGATAGTACTCACCTGCTCTATCCTCAAACCACAGAATGATAGGACGACTGTGGACACCTTAAAATGCCTCCAAAATGAGTAACAACCCATCTTCCTTGCCTTCATGTCACAGGGGCTTAGATGTACCTGGCTTCAGTCATAATCCTTATACACATCTCTTATAATTCTAGTTTCTGCACATCGTTATCTTCCTTACCAAGTGTCCAATCCCTTGTAATCTGGCCAGCCTCATCACTGCTCTCTCCAAGGCTACCAAACCTAGTGACCTTATTGCCAACTTCATTCCCCTTAACTATACTAGGATGCCAATTCTGGAAACTCTTCAACACCTTGGCTTTCGTCCATCGCCTTCCTTGGTTCTCCTCCTGTCTCTTCTAGGACTGCTTCTTAGTCCACTTTTGTAGGCTCTTCTCAAGCAAGTTCTGCCCTTGGCCCTGGTACCTACATGGATGATGTCAACCATTCTCACAGATGCAACTGTTTATCTGCACATACGACTGACTCATCCAAAGTCCTTGTTTGAGATTCTGATTCTTCACTTCCAACTGTGAATGTAGAGTATTCCATACTCCTGTGAACCTCACCAGTACTGCCATCTGGTCATCTTCCTCCTAAACCACCCTCATCAAGATTCTGTACATTTGCTTATGTATCACCATCCTCCAGATCACCCAATCCTTGTGAATGGTCCTTTCATATCCAAACAGCTTTGAAGAGGGAAGCCAAGAAACCATAGTGTGGTAGAAGACAAGAGGGGAAAGTAGGAAGTAGTGATAGAAGCTGCCAGAAATCAAGTAAGATAGGACCAAACGTGGTCAGATGGCTTTATCAACAAGGAGATTGTTGGCAAAAGAAGTGTCAGTGAGGTGGATGGGGAGGTGGAGGAGTCAGACTTCAAGGTGAGTGAGTAGGACCACAGGAAATGGAGAGACAGAGAATATGAACAAGAAGGATAATTGTCTCAAGCAAGTTGGCTTTGAAGAGGAAAAGCAAGTTGGAGGAGTGGTTGTAAGAAGAAAGGATTTCCTTTTTCCTTCTTACAATGATAGGAGAGGCTTGAGTCTATTCAAATACGGTTGGGAAGAAGCCAGTAGAGAGAGATAGAAGGAGAGTGAGAGACAGACAGGGAGAGAGTGCACACAAAGGTAACAGACAGAGATAAAAGAAGCAAAGAGGGGATGGCTTCCAAGAGGAGAGATGCACTCTGAGAGGGTGGAAGGACACCACACACATTGTAGGGAGGAATGAGTGTAGATGCAAGTGAGTTTGTCAGTTTGATGGCAAAGAGATAAGGGAGTTCTTATCTGATGCTTTCTATTTTCTCCTTGAAGAAGGACATGAAGTGATCTCAGGAGCAGGAAGGTGTTGGAGGAGAGACTTAAGGAGGGGGCAGAAGTTTGAGAAATTGGGCTACTGAGGGAGACAGGGAAAGATTCGTGGGTGGCTTTGAGAATCCTGTCGAGGACAGTGGCAATGATGTGGTGGTCTGAGTATTATTTGGCAGCCTGGAATAGGTATAGGAAGGGGGACATTTGGATTCATGTAGGATTGGAGTTTTGGCTGGGCAAGTGATGACAAGAATGAATCTAGACTACCTGGGAAAGAAGGGAAGAAAAGGTGGAGTTCAGGAGGTCTTCAGAAATGATAAGGTCAGGGAATGGAGAGGTCAAGATGCTAAATGGATGCTGAAGAGGCCCAGATGATCGAGGATGCTCAGTGAATGGAGGCAGATAGTATTTGGAGAGGGGAGGAGCATGTGGCCTGAGGGTGTGTTTGTCAAAGCAGCAGAGATTCTCATAAAGGATGGAGGAACAATTGGGAAGGACTGTGTCTTTAGAGTTGAGTAGGGCTCCAGTAAGGGGAAGAAGATGGAGAGAATGTTCTGTGAAGAGTTGGTTGACCATAGAACCACTCTAGGGGAAAAAATGGAAAGGTTTGATTGGGGCAAGGGAAAGGAAGCATAAAGTAGCACTCAGAGAAGGTAGAGCAGCTCAAGGAATTACATTTTGGCACATAAAACATGGTGGGTTTAGGGGACCGCAGAAGTAGCCCCAGCTTTCCCACTTATACTCAGGTTCTGTTGAAGCCAACCCTGTCCTGGATTAACAACATCACAGAGAGCATGTATGTCTCAAGGGACTGTGGAAGGAGTCCACTCATACAACTGACAGCCTTCCTAATATTTTGCTTGTACATGGGGCATTTCTGTTACTACTTGTCAAATTTGTTCTTAAAACAAATCTGGGTCAGTGACCTCTCAGTGGCCTGCTGTGTGGATCTTTTTACATAGCAGTATTTCTCAGCCCTACCTGTACAATAGAATCTCCTGCAAAACTTTTAATACATAGTAATGCCTGGGGCTCCAGACCAATTATATCAGAACCTCTGGTGATGAGGCCTCTAGTCTGGACAGTTAGTTTTCTTAAAAGCTCCCTTGGTCATTCTAATGTGTAAACTAGGCCTTAGACTACCCAGTATGTGGTCCACCAGCCAACAACATCAGTACTGCTTGGGAGCTTGATAGAAATGGAGAATCTCAGGCCCCTACCCTTGACCTACCTACTGAATCATAACCTGCATGTTAATAAAAGCTCCTTCCCCAGCTGATACCTAAGAACATTAAAGTTTGAGAAGCCCTGCCTTGAAACAATGCCAATGCCAGCGTCCCACCTCTAGATTCTGATTTTACTGATCTGGGTTGTGACATGGGAATCAGGAGTTATAAGACTTCCCAGATATTTCTAACTTGCAGCCAAGTTTAAGATCCCCCACCTTACAGCATCTAGCAAAGCATCAGGAGAGGTGCCTGGTGCATTTTTATTCAACCGGGTGGATCAGCCTCATCTTTGTTTAACAATTTCTGACCTTTATTTAACTTACTAATGAACTCTGTTTGCTTCTCATTTGGGGGAAAAACTGCCTGTCATATACTTGCAGCAGGAACATCATTTCTCCTCATCTTTGAAGATGCTACTGGGAGGCTTGGTAACTAATAAGACAGGAAATACTGCCCAACCTAAGGCCCGTTACATAAAGACCGGTTCATTTATTAAAGAAAAAAAAAAATGGCCGATAGGAGCATCATTACCGAATACTAACCTCCTCCTTATCAAATTGAGACAAGCAACCTTCCTGATTAGTTATTTCTTTAGTCTCTTCTCAGGCCATGTTTGAAACGATACTTAAAGAACTCTACAGCTTTCTTTAGGCTGACTGATTGCACGAGTCGAACAACAGTAATTAGTTTGCTGAAATGTTGGGTTACTACTATTATAGGAATTAAGACACAACACATGTTATTTTAGACCTGAGTTTCCAAAGTACAACACTAGCTTGAAACTGAAAATTTTAAAGAAAAACTTGACAAGTCTTTTAAGATTTCATTGTGCTGTATGAGTGTGAAGGTGAAAAAATTTTTTTTAAACACCTCATTTAGAACACATGCAACTCAGATGTTTGAATAGTCAAATCACCCATTTCCATGTGGGTGGTTAAATATCATGAAGAACAAAAGGTTATTATTGGTGAAGACTTCCCCCAACTTTTTGTTTCTCAATTCAAACATATGAAAGTATGAATCACTTTTCTACCACTGATGATTGAAATTTGGTTTAAGAATTATTAAAACTAAATTGGTGCCAAGACAAAAGCTTTTCAAGTTTTTATAAAGAAAAATATGTCAATAGTCTTTTAAAATTATACAGGCTTCAGGGGCACCTGAGTGGCTCAGTCAGTTAAGTGACTGACTCTTGATTTCAGCTCAGGTCATGCTCTCACAGTTTGTGAGTTTGAGCCCCGTATCCGACTCTGCACTGTGTCAGCGCAGAGCCTGCTTGGAATTCTCTCTCCCTCTCTCTTTGCCCCTACTCCACTCATGCTATCTCTCTCAAAATAAATAAACAAACATAAAAATGTTTTAAAAAGAAAAATAAATAAAATTATACAGGCTTCAGAAAACAAAGATTTTGATTCCATTAGCCTTGATATTAGTCTACAAGAAAGGTGGCCATTCATTGTTTTAAATTCAATAGTGAACATTTCAGTGGATTTACTGCAATTGGAATTCCACAAGATCATGTTTTTCTTTTTAGGAAGCCAAAACAAAACTATCAAGACTTGAAAAACTATGTTATCTTCTCCATGTTCTCTGGGTGGGAATTACCCATAGAACAGTTCCCTGCCCTCCAGTCTCAGGCCTCAGATATATATATTTCTTTAACATTTCCCTTTCTTAACAGTTCAAGGTAATCTGTGTTCTAGATTCTACCTACTGGCATACTAAAAGTGCTACCCAAGCATTAGGAGGCATACTATTGAAGTAAACTAGACAACATCATGCATATCCCCTAGTAGGCAGGGGATAGGAGATGGTCTCTCCCTAATTGCACTGGAGGTTTTCAGAGCTCTTCAATAATGGCTGAAATCTTCAAAGCAGGTGTGTTACATAAGAGAGAACCCCAGTCATTCATCATCTGGCACCTATGTCATTGTCTGGAGTGCCGTATGAAGAGAGGTTAAATTTGCAATTTAGTTGGAATTTAAAATGTTACAGAAAATTTCAATTATTCAATTTGTGCCGATGGACGGTTGAGACCAAGATTCATGTATTGTGCATTGTGAGCCGGTAGGTTCATAGATCAGGGATGAATTTTAAAATATTGCATAATAGGGTCAATTGAAATCCAACTACTCTACTTGGATACATAGTGTCTAATACGCCACATGGATGCACGCTTAGTGTTGAATGATGAAAATGACATTCATGGAGGGATTTACAAGAAAGAATTGGATTTGATTATTGTGGTCACTGTTGGTTTGCACCTTCCTGGGGAGCTTTGAAGGTGTACTCTGAAACCAGCCCCAAATGCAGAGAGCAGGGAAAGATGGAAGAAAGACGCAGGCCATTCAGATTGGTAGGTGGAAGGTTTTATAAGTAAGGACACTTACATAAAAGGTTTATCTTGGGTGGCCAGAAGCCAAATAGATCTCTGTACCCACCAGCCAAATGTTAAAAGTTTATATAGAGGACTTAACTGAGTTCAGTCATGTATACCATCCAGATGGCCTCAACAATACATCACTATCTCAAGGCTATGTCCTTAGGGCAGCTTCTGGAAGCAGGAAGGGCAAGTGGAACACACATTTCAAGGACAGGGGAGGGAATGAGGAGGCTCCAATTGCCCAAGTGCAGCTCACAGATCAGCTGGTGGCTGTGTCCTCTTGATGACCTTCCGCAACACTCTGTGACCAGCTCTTACAATCTCATGGGGCCTCCTCTTCTGCAATGGGACCTGAGCAGTCAGCAAGGGGTTTCACTAGCATGAAGCTGGCTCTTTCAGTAGCCATCTGGCTGCATAGGAGGGAGATACCACGCCAACAGAATGGACACACATGCAAGAGAAAACACAGATTAAGACAATGATCCCCAAAGTTAGTCACAGCTTTTTCCACTCACAGCTTCGTGATTCTAACCACTGATTTATTAAGTTCCTTAGGTTGGGAGCTGGATCACTCAGGGCATTCACTGGTGTCTTCATGTGATTTAATAAAGATGGTACGTTAGCAGACTCATCAGGAATGAGCAACATTCTATTTGGATAATGGCAGAGATACCTCCCTGTGAGGCAGTAATAATGTCCAAGGCCATCCTATTTTGGAAGACAGTTTTTCTCATTAGAGACATCTCAGTGTTTGGTAAGGACAGGCTCTGTTGGCTATCATTCAAGGCTTGCTGGATGAATTTACTAAGAGCTTCTGTGTGTCCGATAACATCCTCCAGGCCAATGGAGGGACAGAGACTGTGGCCAAATGATTGTACCCGTGGAAAAAAACACACCCACCTTTCTGAGGAGAGGGAAGTTGGCAGTTTTAGGAACGTGGCCCTTGACCTGGTTGTGCATAGCATATGTGTTGGCTGGGGGGAGGCAGCCTGTCAGGCATGAGGAGATGGACTGGGGGGGTGCAATATGCCAGACCGGGACCCCCACCTTCTCCCCTCTTTGAGTGGCGAATGTTCTGTTTCAGGCATACTGCATCTCAACAGTCTGGCCTGCAGCAGGACAGTGGGATCCCAGTGAAGATTGAGTAGTTCCCCCTCACCCAGGGGTGTGAAGTAACTCAGCCATCCCAGAAGGACATCCCATTGCAGTTTCCAGTAGATAACTCCTTTCCCAGGTGTGGTGGGGCTTGGTGTTCTCAGCAGCATAGCATGTTGACTCACAACGAGAGTGGGGACAATGGCTGTTTCCTGCAACTTCCCTACCTTTATGGTATTGGGTACCTTGGCAAGCATCCCCAGTCTGGCATATGGGGCAGCAGGCCCTACTGGTTGATCATTCAAATGCATTAAAGCCTGGGACAGTGCTTTAGCCCACTGGGCCAAGGTGGTTTTACCTTTAATTTAATCTGCTGCTTTAATATTCCAGTTTTCCTTTCTACCAACATTCCCTGCTGTTTGAGGTTATATGGGAGATGGAACTGACATTCAATGCCACGTAATTTTGCCTAGTCTCACACATCATGACCTTTGGAATGTGACTCCAGATCACTGTCTGGTCACTGAGGGCTTCCTTATGTGTACTTAGCTTCTTTAATCCCTTGACGATGGTAGCCTGCTTTGTGTGGTGACGGGACAGCTTGGGTTAGGCCAGATGTGGTATCTGCACAAACAAAGGCCTCACCTTTAGCCTAGACCCCCATGCTTTTGCACATGCTATTCCTCTAACTGGAATTGTCCCATTTGGTAAACTCCTACATACCTTATAAGAGTCACCTTCAACTTCATCCTCTTGATTCAGCCTGCCTTGAGCTGTCTTCCCGAGTGGTTTATTTTGTTTACACCTCTGCTCATAACAACACTGTGTTATATGCCTTGCCTTCCTCCACATTTCTTCTAGACTGAGCTCCTTTAATGCAGGGTCCATGGATGGCCTATTCATCTTTGTGGTCATCCCACCAAAAGCTGTGCCTGGCATGCGAGAGCTACTCCTGAGAGACTTAACGAATGAATGAATGAATGAATGAATGAATGAATGTGGGCCTCCCCAAGTGTCTAATTCAGTTACCAGGAAGGGACTTGGAAACTGGAAGAACTGGACTCCCTCATTAAGCCAAGCTAGGGCCTAGTTTTTCTTTCCAGCTTCAAGGGGTAGTAACTCAGTTCCTGTTATTATGTCTTGCAACTTCTTCTCTTCCCTCTGTTCCCAAACTTGATACAATATTCTCACATGCTGGTGCATAATAATGCTCAGATCTGACAGGGAGTAGGGGTGGGGGACATAACATATTCCAAAATTTATTTATGATTTTCACTATTAACATGGGAGCCAAATGTAATATAGAGGTCACAGATAAAATCTTCTTAAGGTTTTGAAGTCCATTTGAAGTTTAGGGTGTAGTTTCTAACATTAATTGCTGCTCTCCAAGAAAGGCTTCTCCTGTTGAATTGAATGGCATGGTTTGCAAATATTGTATTAAGTTTAAAGAAAGGCCACAATATGTGTAACCTTGTATTGCCTTAAAAATAACCGTATTATGCACATTAAAACACATAGATTTCCTTTCCGGTGTGATTGCTTTGTTTGATCAAATTGAAAGTTGGGTTTTCTATTTTGGCATTATGCCTTGTTTCCTTAGACAAAATGAAATTGTTCCATTATAGCAAATAGAAGCTTGATAATGGTTTGATTCTAGTTTTAGTTGGAATGCTGATCGCAGAATATTTGCCATTCCAGTCTTGTTCCTAAGCAGTGTGATTTCAAATAGAGACGAGGAGCTAGGCCTGGATTACAATCTTTAGACACTTGAGTGGTTGAAACCCCATGAGAGTTTCAAACCAAAGCTCTCTCCGAGGCAGAAAGGGTGCTGCTTTCCTGCTGTCAGCCAGCAAGGAATACTTAGCTCATTGCAGGTCCCCATAGAAACAAAACACAGAAAGAAATGTGCCCCTCAGGTTCAATCTCAGCTCCTCTTGGGTGGGCATGCATTTGGAGGTTGATAAGCAGCTAACACTTGGAGCTTCTTCCTGTCTTGTTTCTCGAGTGGACTGATCTAAGGCATCGGCATTATCTTTTTTCTTTTCTTTAAGGCTTCCTCACAGCGATGAGGCAGGAAGTGACCCGCGCCCACAAAGGCTGGGCCCTGGACTCTGTGACCATCCACAATGAAGTTCTGCGGCAGACCAAGGAGGAGATCACATCACCCCCCGTGGTAGGCACCACTGGGCAAATAGCAGGGGCAGTTCTGGAACCAGTGTTGCAAGTTCACATTCTGCTTAAAACTGACTGATGAGTGCCTCGGTTAAGACCTGTTGAGATGCAGTATGCCTGAAACAGAACATTCACCACTCAAAGAGGGGAGAAGGTGGGGGTCCCGGTCTGGCATATCGCACCCCCCAGTCCATCTCCTCATGCCTGACAAGCTGCCTCCCCCCAGCCAACACGTATATAGCTATGCACAACCAGGTCAAGGGCCACGTTCCTAAAACTGCCAACTTCCCTCTCCTCAGAAAGGTGGGTGTGTTTTTTTCCACGGATACATTCATTTGGCCACAGTCTCTGTCCCTCTATTGGCCTGGAGGATGTAATAGTGCATACAGAAGCCCTTAGTAAATTCATTCAGCGAGCTCCAAGTGGTAGCTGCGTATCAACCTCCAAATGCATGTCCACCCAAGAGGAGTTGAGATTGAACCTCAGCTTTGTAGGTGGGGTTTCCTCGGTCATAACCAGGAGACTTTGACGCTGAAACCTCCTCCATTTGCTGGGGCAGGAATTAATGCCAAGCACTGGAACTCCCCAGACAGCCTTTCTTTACAACGACAAGTTACACTTGTGTCTGCTAGAAAAGGGTTTTCCACACGTCTCCTGCTGCAGCTGTGGGCTGCTCACAGACTGGACGAGTGTGGAGGGCAGTAGAGACCAATAGTGTTCGCAGTCCTGAGCTCTGGGCCAGTTCCAGCAGTGCCCCCACTAGCTGCGGGACCCCTTGGTGGAGGGACCCCTGGAGGGGAGAAGAGCAGGGGCCCGAGGTAAGCAGACGCCATTGAGAGCCACTGCTTGGCACTTACCTGCTCTGTGAACTTGGGCAAGTTCTTTAATTTTTTGACCTCAACTTCTTCCTCTGTGACATAAGGCCAGTAATTCAACCTCATGAAAGATGGTTGTGCCAATTCAATGGAATCATTTAGGACCCCACATAGGTACTCAATAAATCTTAGCCCCGTTTTCCCTTCCTCTGTGACTTTCACTCCCTCAATTGCCAAAGAAGAAGCCTGGACCAGATGAATTCCAAATTCTGGCCCTTTCTGCCACTTTACAGCAAGGGTTGCCTCCTTCCAGCGTCCAATGCCTGTCCTCACTCTGTCTGCCATCTCACGAGAAGCACACCAGTATATTTCCACCAGCGATCTCTCCATTCAAGTAGACCTAAGCTATTTCAATCATGCCCTTCCAGATTCTTCCGGCGTTTTCTCATCATGCAATTCCAAAGTCATGTCCACATTTGTAGGTATTTGTTAGAGCAGTACTGAGATATGTATATGTTTCCTAAGGCTGTTGCAACAAAGTACCACAAATTGAGTGGCTTAAAACAACAGCAGTTTATTTCCTCAGAGTTTGGGTGGCCAGAGGTCTGAAATCAAGGTGTTGGCAGAGTTGGTTTCTTCCAAAGGCTCGGGGGGTGGGGGGGGGGCGTGGGGGGGGGGGAGAGGGAATCTGTCCCATGTCTCTCTCTCAGCTTCTGATGGTTGCAGGCAGTCCTTGGTATCCCTTGGCTGATAGTGGTAACACTTCAGTCTGCCTCCATTATCACATGGCCTTCTTCCCTATGTGTACCTCTGGGTATCCCCTCCTCTTCTTACAAGAACACCAGTCATATTGGGTTTAGAGCCCACCTTAATTCAGTATGACCTGAACTAATTAGATCTGAAAAGCCCCTACTTCCAAATGGTCACATTCTGAGATCCTAAGTGGACGTGAATTTTTGGGTGACACTATTGCAAAGTTCTGAGATTAAAAGGAACCTAGAAGGGATACAGTTTACCGTCGGATGGTATCTACATTTTATATCGTTCATGTAGTAATTGTCACTACCAATGATGGTAATCATACATATGTCCTGATTTTCTGGGATTGCCCATTTTACTGTCAGACCATGTACTTTAGGTTTTGGTCCCCAAAATATGGTCCTCATACGCTTGGGTCACATGAGGGGGATTCCAGGAAACACTTGGCAATTAATTTCACTCTCTCTTATAATAAGTCTACATTTGCTTCCCCTTAGCTACTCCTCATTGGAAAGGAAAAATGGTTACCATCTTCTACCTAGATATATCTTATGGGCTTACATGATTATCAGAGTTTCCTGTGATTCCCTTTAGCCTTTCTTTTCTTACTGAATATGTGTTCTATGGCTCCCCATGGCCTATAACGTAAAGTTCAAACTCTTCAGTTTGACATCTGTAGTCTTCCACGGTCAAGCCCTAACTTATTTTATGACCATTAAACTCTCTGCTAAATAAAATGCCTGGGCTTTCCTACCCATCCTACCTATCTTTGTACTATATTGCTTCTGCCTGGATGCCTGCCCTCTCTCCTCTTTCTTTCCAAAAGCAGCCCACCCTTCAAAGCTGTCTCTTCCACAAAGACCCTCAAGCACTCCAGCCCAAGGTGGCCTTTCACCTCAAGTCACTGCACTTAGTCTCAGTGTTGGTCACCAGGCAGCCTCTCTAAAAAGTGTGTGCTTGTATTCAGTTCATGTCTTTCTCCCCGATTTAATGGTGAAGACCTCAAGGGCAGGGCCCCTTTGTGTGAAAGAGAGACACAGGATTACAAGCAGCCACTGTTGAACTAACACACCCCCACCCTGACTATCAGGCCTGCTCGCCTTCTACCACAACTGGCCTCTGGGGGCGCTCTGGCTCTCCTGCTCTCTGGGCCTGGCTGCACAACTCTCACTGAATGACTGAGATGGTTAGAGGGGCATGTTGGCTAGGCTGGCACAGGCTGAGATCCCGCATGGCGCCCGGCTCCAAATCCTGTTCCTTGTTCTGACCCTACATGACAGACCGGGCCTCTCTGAGACTTTTATCTCTGCGCACAGGTGATTTGGTGCTGCTGGCTAAGTCTGTCGTCCCCAGCGGGCTAGCCCTCTGCTCAAATAAGCAATAACGGCATGTTTCCACAGCCCTTATGGCCTCAAGATAGGCCGCAGGAGAAAATGGGGCTCAGTATTTTACTCACGCAATGCACCCAGTGGTATTTGTTCTTCTGGTGGCATTTTAAGACTGGTGTATGTCTTCTTTCTAAACTGATGACCTTTATTACAGTAATGAATGTCCATCTCACTGCGCCTAAGTTTTAAAAAAATCCTATTACCTCGTGCTTGACTCTTCCAGGAAGGTGTGTATATTTATGGGCTCTACATGGATGGAGCAGCCTGGGACAGACGGAATGGGAAGCTTACAGAATCCACTCCCAAGGTGCTCTTCACACAGCTGCCTGTGCTGCATATCTTTGCCATTAATTCCATCGCGCCCAAGGACCCCAAGCTGTATGTGTGTCCTATTTACAAGAAACCGAGGCGTACTGACTTGACCTTCATCACCGTGGTGTACCTGCGAACAGTTTTGTCCCCAGATCACTGGATCCTGAGAGGAGTGGCTCTTTTGTGTGACATCAAGTAAATTCACTTCCACTTATTGAGGGCACCTGAGCCATGTACCCAGCCAGTGCTATTGAGAGGCCTGGCGCTTTGTGTCTTTTCTCCCTGGTAATTGTTTGATTACTCTTTTTAAATTAAAAAGTTGATACTCTACAATCACGTGTGTGTGTGTGTGTGTGTGTGTGTGTGTGTGTGTGTGTATGTGTGTTTCCTTATATCAATATTCAAAAAGACAATTCTAGTGTAATGCATTTTATCCCAGGCAATCATATTCCATTATAATCATTTTATGTAGATAAAGCCCTTCCTTCGTGTTAGAGCATTGGAAGGTTTAAATTTTTCTAAAAATCCAAAACAAATTATTAATTGGTTGTATCCTGAAAGGGGCATGACAGATGCAAAGTTTTCTCTCAAATAAAAACTGCATTGCCCTGGAATAAAATCTACCCCTGTGTATGTCTGTGCTAATGTGCTATCCATTGCCTGTTTGGGTTTGGCCTTGACTCCATGCTTGTGAAATGGAAACTGAAGGGGTCCAGTCAGTACCCCTTAGGAGTTACAGCTGTGTGGTGTGACATGTTTGAGACAGCAAATCCACTGGGATGGCTGCTCTTGTCATTTATTTCACTTTTATTTAATATATTTTATTTTATTTTTGAGAGCTTTTGAGGCCCGGAGAACTCTGAGTCTCCAGCTCTCTCCACCCCCCCCCCAACAACCCCAACTCTGCAGGAGATAATGAAGCGCACATTTCTAGGCAGCAAATGGAGAAGGAAAAACAAACTCCATCAAACGAAATTGGGTTACATGCAGAATGCCTTAAAAAGCCAAGTCTTTAAAAAGTGAAGCTATTTCTTACTCTGTAGCTGGTCTGAAACTCAGCATTAACCTTTATTTCCTGCTAAAGGAAATTGTCAATTTAACAAAACAGATGAGGTCCTATATTGAATGCTCACACAGCTTCAGGATAGTGAAGTGTCTCCACTGGCCTTCTCGTCTAGAATTCTCTTGCTCACCCTCAGCTAAATTCACCAATTTCATTCCCCCTGTCTATTCGGAAGGAAGGGAGCATTTCATGTTGCCTTGATCTATCATCCTCTGTCACTCTGATCAGAGATGCCAATGAGAGACAGAACAAGATGGCCAAGCAGCAGCCTGGGTTGAGGCATCCAGGGAAGACCCCAGAAAAAATCCCCCCATAGTCTAGGATACTTTCCAACAGGAGAAAATATATTATGGAACGCACGTTAGAGTAGTGGCCTCTGCTACGCTCTGATACTGATTCAATGTCAAAGCCATAGAGCTTTCCAGGGCAGTTTGAAAACTAAAGTAACCAAGCCCCCAGCCCAAGTGTTTTTTGGTATTTCCCTTGTCCAATAGACACACTAAAGAAAAGGATGGAATTCTCTGGAAAGAATGTTCTCCTGAACGCAGGCTAGAATTTGGAAGTTCCTGATGCTCTGGGGGAGCACAGAGGAAATAAAGTGCATTATAGCACACCAACCTGCAGGTCCCAAGATAACACACACACACACACACACACACACACACACACACACTTTATTCATATTCCTGTCCAGTTGCTAAAACGATTGAAGGCAAACTGCATAATCTAAACCCCTGGATCACGGTAGGCTTTCAGAGAATAACAATGAGGTTCCGTGTTCCCTAATGACTTTAACATCTTATGGAAAATTGGGAAAGAGATGGAAAGATGTGAATCTAGAGAGGGTATAGATGAGACTGTTTACAGCCACAGACCATCTCCTGGGAACTTTTCACTAATTATTTTGTTCTGTGTCAGCACGGAGGAGAGAGAGAGAGGGAGGCTGAGGCCACCCTAGGAATGAGTGCCTGCTACCCAAGCCATGCCTCAAAATGCTCTTCTCTATCGGAGGTGCTTCTCAGTTATCCCCAGTTTTGCAGAGCTGGCTGGGGCCCAGTTCTGCTTTCTTTGGGCTCATTAAATGGTTTCATTAGACATTTTGAGCCATTGAACTTCCATAAACACATAACCATTTTCTCAGCAAAATTGTTGCTCTTTCACTAATTATGTAATTTGCCACACTTGAGTGAAGGAGACCTGGTGAGCATAAAGAGCAAAGCATGAGGACAGGATGGTCAAGCTAACTGAAGCTGGGAGGGAGGCAGAGTAATTTTTTTGCCTCCTCGGAATCAGCCCACAGATTCTCATTTTGGTCTCGGCAAAATGAGCAACGAGATTTGTACCTTCGTTGATTTAAAATGTTATTTCAGTTTGGACTCCGAATAAAAATAAGACCAAAGGAGAAGTGTCTAAAGACATGTCTTCTAAAAGGGATTGGTCTTGTGAGTGATGTTGCATGAATGAGCCCCACTCTTTGCTGTCAGAGACCTCAGATGAATAGGGGACTCACCTGCAATGTGAGTATGACTTGGGGCCGTGACGTATGAAAGAATGGTTAAAGAAGTCCAGGGGTAAGGGATGCACTTGAAGACAAATTAATATTTCAGTTGGGTCTTGGTCTTTCCATTGATGGTCCCAAAATGGTACCAAGATAGTAGATGAATGTATTCCAAGGAAGGGAAAAGCATGAGGGGGGGAATGGTATGCAGATGGGAAGCTACATTTAGAGCCAGAGGCCGGGCCAGGTAGTGCCCTCCTCAAGAGCTTTCAGTGAGTTTCCATCACTCCAAATACCAAAGCCCTCCATGAGCTGGCCTGAAATAAAATTTCTTCCTTGTAGTCCACTGCCACACAGTTTGCTCAATTATGACTATTTGATGTTCCCTGAGCATCACACATACTTTCATCCTCATATTGTTTCCTTATCAAGGAAACCTCTCCCATGTAGAACAACTGGAACCTTCCTACACTGCTGGAGGCAATGTAAAATGGGACCACCATTTTGGAAAACAGCTGGACAGTTTCTTAAAAGTTAAATTTCTTACACCTCTGTGTAATTTCTTACACTGTTAAATTTCTTACACTGTTAAAAAATTAGATTTCTTACACTGTTGACTGAACCAGCTACCATATGACCTAGAAACTTCACTCTTGGATATTTACCCAAGGAAATAAAAGCATTGTGCATACAAAGACTTACACATGAATGTTCCTAGGAGCTTTGTTTGTAGTACCAGCAACTGGAAACAACTCAAATGTCCATCCATGCCTGAGTGGATAAACAGATTATGGCACACTCATTCTATAGAATACGACTCTGCAACAAAAAGAAATAAACTATCGATACGACTACAACATGGATAAATCTCGAAATAACTTTGCTATGTTAAATGATCCAGGTGAAAAAAAGAGTGCATGATGTATGGTTCCATGATATATGTAAAATTTCAGAACATGCAAACCAGTCTTTAGTGACAGAGAGCAGATCAGTGGTTTCCTGGCAGGGTGAGAAGAAGGGGGCAGAGGAAAGGGATTACAAAAGAGCAAGAAGAAATTCTGGGGAGCGATAGATGTGTTCATTCCCTTGGTTGTAGTGATGATTTCACACGTGCCAAAATGTATCAAGTTGCACACTTTAAACATGTACGGTTTTTGTACTTCAGCTATACCTCAATAACACTGTGACGAGGGGCGCCTGGGTGGCCCAGTCCGTTAAGCGTCCGACTTCAGCTCTGGTCATGATCTCATGGCTCGTGAGTTCGAGCCCTGTGTTGGGCTCTGTGCTGACAGCTCAGAGCCTGGAACCTGCTTTGGATTCTGTGTCCCTCTCTCTCTGGGCCTCCCCTGCTCTCTCTCTCTCTCTCTCTCTGAAAAATAAATAAACAATAAAAACCAATGAACAAAACAAAACCCTGTAATGAAAAGTTCTCCCTACACTACTTGATCCTTTTTTTTTTTTTTTTAGTGTTTATGTTTGAGAGAGACAGTGAGCACACGTGTGAGCGGGGAGAGCCGGGGGGGGGGGGAGGGGGGCAGGGGAGACAGAGGACCTGAAGCAGGCTCTGAGGGGACAGCAGTGAGCCCAATGTGGGGCTTGAACTCACAAACTGTGAGATCATGACCCCAGCCGAAGTTGGACGCTTAACTGACTGAGCCACCCAGGAGCCCCTCGTCACAGTGTTATCCTTTCTGTGACAACTTCCATGACCCCTGTCCCTCCACCAAGTGGGATTTATTGCTTCTTCTGCAGCATTTTGGTTGCAAATGAATTTGGCAATTTTAGTCTTAGGAATTAATAACATATGCCTGTCTCCCCACTCTACAGAAGCTTCCAGAAAGCAGAGTCTGGCTATTTGGCACCCCATTAAGTGTTGACTGAATGAAAGAATGAGTGGACAGTAAGTAACCCAATTTGGTAAATGTAGACAAATGATGGAGGAGATGTCAGGCGGGGGGCGTGTTGGGAATGCCACGGAAGGACAGTGGGGACCACTGATGGTTCTGGACTGCTGAAGGAATGGCAGGAACGGAAGAAGGTCGGCAAAGAGGCTATTGCTCCAGACCAAATGATGTGAAGTGAGGGAACCAGAAAGAAGATAATTCGAATGGAAGTAAAGCAAGTCGTTTGAAAGATGGTATGGAGGTAAAATTTGGGGATTCAGAAACCAAGTTGATGAGATGAATAATGAGCAGGAAGGATTAAGAGGTAAAGCAGCTTATAGCCTGGAGAGTCTAGTGGGATGTTTCTTCTGTCACTGGAATTTGGGGAAAAGAGCTGTTTCCTTAGCCACATGCTTATAAAAAACTGCCAAATTCTCAGAAGAAAGACTTGAGATCTGTGTACTCACCACTCATGGTGAGTACTCACCACTCATGGTGAAGTCTGTGACTTCAAAACATAGTGTTACCATGGGCCAGGCAGTGGTCTAAACACTTGGCCTGCATTACACTTAACTAGTCCTCAAACTAGCCTTATGAGGTCAGTACTGACATTGTCGTCTCCATTCCACAGATGAGGGTATCAAGGCACAGAGAAGCTAAAAACCCTGCCGCTGTTCTCACAAGCTAGTAAGTGACAAAGCTGGGGTTTGAGCCCAGGTTGAATGGGTCCAGCCCATGCTCTGATGAACTTTGCAAGACAGTATTGGATTTTTTTTAAAAAGCCAGAGGCTAATGGCATAAACCTCTAAAATTCATAATTATGCACAGAAAATAGTACATCTATGTTTCTGTGACTTGTTAATTTCAGCAGCTCTCATTATCTGGATGGAAAGGATAATGTGCATAAAAGAGAGGCTATCAGGCAAATACCAGCATTTACATGGCTGGAAAACAAATGTACATTTAAAATTCAGGAATTTCAAAGGGCATCAGTAGGTTCACTTAACATGCTCTTTCTGGGTTTTCTTGAACATTCTAGACCAGCAGGTGCATTGTTAACTGGAAGGAGCTGGAGAAATTTGCTCTGGATTCCAGGTGAGAAGACACAAGGTCTAGGCTTGACATGGGCCCCGTGCCAGGCAGCTTCCTTGCCCACACACAAAAGAAGAACAAGTAAGATGTTATTCTCAAGAATACAATTCAGCCAATGGTAAAAGAAAGCAAAAGTGTCAAAAGTGATTCACTGTCCTAAATTAAAGAAGAAAAAAAAAATCAGGGAACTATGGAGATTCCTTCCATTTAAAAAGCCAAAAAAGCTACTCGCAGTTAAAGTTACCCAGTGACTTAGTTCTAGGCGTCTAATAGAATCTCCAGTGTTTTTTGTTAAGGTTTTTAAAAGTGATCCTGCTTCAAAAGATATAAAAATATGTCACATAACAACACTCCAGGAATAGTGAGGACCTACAGCATAAACATTATCCAGAGTTGGATAGACATTAGCTTGTGAGCCTATTCCATATTGGTTAATATATATATATTATACATATATATATAATATATGTATAATAAATATATATATATCCATTCTTTAAAAACACTAAAAATTTTATCCCTCTCCTGGTATTACATCAGGTTTTCTGGAAACAGACTCTGGGCTCCAGATTTGTGCACAGGTGTCCCGGGGATAGCATCTGTGGGGCAGTGAAGGGGGCAGCACTGAGCAGAGGGAGAAGCTGGGCTTGGATGTGGTCACAGCAAGGGCCTCAGCCCCCCACCCCCACCCCCAGGAGGGTCCTGCAGAGCAACGAAGGCCCTGCAGGCGGCCCCAGGAGGGGTGAAGGGGCCTAGTGGGCAGAGCAGTTGTAAGCCAATTGCCAGAACACTCCTGGCAGCTGGGAAGCCGGGGACCAGAGGAGAGCACTGGGCACTGCCTTTCTTCTTCCATGCTCTTTTCCTTTTCTCTTCGTGTCCTCTTTCTCAGCCTCCTTTGATTTAAAAACAAATCATGGGGGCGCCTGGATGGCTCAGCTGGTCAAGCATCTGACTCTTGATTTCTGCTCAGGTCATGATCTCATGGTTCATGGGATCAAGCCTGACAGTGCAGAGCCTGCTTGGGATTCTCTCTCTTTCTCTCTCTCTCTCTCTCTTTGCCGCTCCCCCCCCCACCTCAAAATACATAAACATTAAAAAAATCTTGAACATGTTTTCTCTTGCTTCCTTCTTATGGTCTCCTCAGAGGACCCCGACAACTTCAGAGAGCATATTTCTTCACACAGAAGCCACACCCCTGAAGTGCAGAGAGCTTTCCAGACCAGCTAAAGTGGGGGGAAAGAACTTGAGGGAGGTGATGCAACTCTTGTCCCTTCCAAGAGGCCGAGAAAGGGGGGGGTCCCTGCCTGAGGGAGCCCCTGGGGTTGAGTGGGATGACGGAACAGATTTTGAAAAGACCCCCAAACACAAAGATAACTGAAATCTGAAAGCATCCGTTCTTGCCTGCTATTTTTCTCAGAGCTGTAAACTCCCTAAGAATTTTTGAAGGATCGAGCTGTATTTCGCCTTAGAAAAAAATGACTTTTGTAACTTGAGCACTTGGGGGGGGGGGGGGAAGAAATTAGTCAACGCCATTGCTTTTCTCTTGCTGCATCTGGTGTTTCCTTCAAAAAGGAACCAGTCTTGATTTACATACAATCTTCTGAGATGAATATAAATGCTTCGGAGTGTTGCCCAAGAAATGAAAACGTTCTTTGTCTATCCTGAATTGGTACCAGTTCCTGGGAAGCTGTTGGTTTATAGTAGATTTACCTTAACTGCTCTGTCTCCCAAGAAGGAGTCTGGGGGGAGGGGCTCGCAGTGGCTCAGGTCCTTGGGGACTTGCAAAATCACCCTCCTCGGGAATGTGGGAGGTGACAGGGTGACAGCGCTACAGTTGTTTCTTTATAAGCAGTTTTAATTGAACAGGTGTCCTCGGGGAGCAGGGGAATTCCTCTTGGCTTCGCACGCGTGTTGCGCTTGGCAGCTCCCCGCCTTTCCTGACAGAGGCTGCCTCTCTGCTCATCCCTACTCAGGCTGTGGCTGATTAATTAAGGCACCTCCTCTCCATTTCCAGGCAAACCCTCCTTTGACCCGGTGCAGATATTCGACACCTGAGCCTCGAATTTCCCGGCACCTTCACCCAGCGGCCTCAAGATGGTGTTTACGAATGTGGGGGCTCTTTTCCAGTCTCCTGACTGACAAACCCATGGGTGTTTCTGTCACTGGAACCCCAGCCTCCCCAGACATGTGACCGGGGACTTCGACCTGTGTTTGAGGGGATAAGGACGCCCATCTATCGTTTGCAGATTCCATGTATTCCTTCCTGATTATGCAAATCCTTCCCCCTTTCTATTGCTCTTCTAGTGTCCTCTCAAAGGACCTCCAGTGTCTATCACAGGTGATGGGTATTGAGGAGGGCACCTTTTGGGATGAGCACTGGGTGTTGTATGGAAACCAATTTGACAATAAACTTCATATATTGAAAAAAAAACCTGTATGAAAGGTCGCCAGACAAATAGAAAATACTCTTTAGTTTCTCTCTCTCTCTCTCTCTCCTCTCTCTCTCTCTCCCCATCCCTCCCTCTTGAGCTAAGAACCAACTGTTTGGCGTTCAGCTAGATCACGTCAGAAGCTTTGTCTATTATGTGTCATCTCCTCTCCTGGGGAAAGCACTTTTAGTTTTTTTCCATGTTTATGGAATTTTTTTTTTTCAAGGATAGATTTGATCTTTCTTCCTGGTCAGCTTTCTCCAGAAACCCAAGCCAGTCCTTGGCTGCCAGCACTCAGTTGTGGGGTTCCCTGGGGCATCTCAGACCCCACATTCTGCTCAGGTCTCTCCCCTGCCCACAGAACCCTAGTCTTTGGGACAGCTGGCCCAGGGGATGAGCAGGTGAATTTCTTTGTCTGGTCCTGCTCTTGCCCTGTCATGCTGACCTGCCCCTTCTGCCAGGCTCCTCAGAGGGCAAGGGGCTGATGCCCACTGGAGGAAGGTCATGCTCACGCTTCATTTGCTCACATTCCTCACTCCAGGAGCCACATCAGGAAGAGAGCAGGCGATCGCCTGGGGCGATCGCCCTGGGCATCAGCACTCTCAGGGCCAGTCTGTGGCATTTCTCCACTCTCTTCCTCTCATCTTGGAGGAGGGCATGGGTGGGAAGGGGCCCGGGGGCTGCCAAGCTTCTCTCCTGACATCCTTTTCGCAGCCCTGGAAAGGCTCCAGAGCCAGTGGCAAGTGGCCTCAGCCTTCCGTACCACATGTCCTCCCCCCTAAATGAAGTATGTCCACTTTTCCCCTCTTCTGGGGGAAAATCTGGGCTCTTTCAGAGTTGTCTCGATTAGAGAGTTGTCCAATCCAGCATCTTTGTGGGAAACTCCGATTTGACTGACACGTGATGTGCAAACACCTGCCACGTCCAGCCATGAGAAGCTCAGACACCTCTTCCCTCCATCCTTGCTGAGGGGAGCCTGTGTTTATGTTTCTAGGTCAACTTATGTATTAATTTATCACTTGATGCGTAATATTTAGTACTGCGATAAAAAACAAACAAGCCAATCCTATGAGGAATTGATTTTCCCTTCCACATCTGTTCGTGAAGACATAAATCTAAAGTTTTGCTACTTTAAAAGCCTCCAATGCAAATATAATCTAAAATTGCTAGGCTTTGAAGTTGGGCTTTTCTGGCAGAAGATGTTTATAGACCTGATCCCTGGAGCCTGGCCACTCATCTGCCTCCGGGCCCCAAAGACATTGATTACCTCTTGAGGTCCTTTCCGATTTATTCCAACTCAGTTTGATGATGCTGAGCACATTCCGTGCCCAGGCCCCATGCTGACCCTCAGGTTTGATGCAAGAGTGACTCTGAGGTCAGGCAGGGGGTAGAGCAGAGAACACAATGTAAGCAAACCCCCTGTGAGCAGACACAATGTAACTCAGAGAGTGGTCCAATGCTGAAAATGAAATGGCAGAGCAGCGCACCAGACACATTTGACTCTGCTTTGGGAGGGGAAAGCAAGGTCCTTGGAGGAAGAAGACTTTAGGCCAAGCCGTGAAGGATGGATAGGATTTGACCCCTCAACATAGGGGAGAAGAGCATTCCAGGACGAAGCACAGCAGTAGCAAAGGCCCAGCGTGGCAAAGGCAGGCTAGCGGTTTGAACCACGATGATGAATTTGGGTTGGCTGCAGCACAGGACACATGACGAGGAGGGCTGAGAGGAAAGTCTGTGGGCATGTGACCGTGGAGGATGGAGAACATTGTGGGTATGACCGTGAGGGCTCCTCATTCCTAGGTGGCGTTCTGCAGGTTGCAAAAGCTCTTTCTCATGCATTATTCTCCTTTGATTTTTAAAAAATGTTTATTATTTTGAGAGAGAGAGAGAAAGAGACAGCACGAGGCGGGCAGGGACAGAGAATCCAAAGCAGACTCTGCACTAACAGCAGAGAGCCCGATGCGGGGCTTGAACTCATAAACCATGAGATCGTGGCCTGAGCCAAAGTCAGATACCTAACCAACCAAGCCACCCAGGTGCCCTTGTCTCATATGAGTTACACAATAGTCGTGTAAGTAGGCAGGCAGGGGGTATTATACAGACGAGGAAACTTGGAAAGTTGAGGTGGTCTGCTTTAGGGGACAAAGGAAAACAGAGTCCCACGCTTTGACCAGAGTCTCTCCCCTAAACCAGGTGGTACTAGGGAGCCTGTGGGAGAACTTGCTCCTCAGAACCTGCCCCTTCTCCATGTTTGGGGAACTTCTGTGTGTTAGCTTGCTTTCAGGTTTAGCTCACTGATTTTTCCTGGATGAAAGCACCACATAGTGACCACCGCCAGATACTGTGGTGTGGGTCAGTGGATTCCTGACAAAGAGACTTCGGGACGATCTCTTCCCAGAGGTCAGAGCTGTGGGTCTTGGACGGGACATTGGAGTGGCCTTGGCAAACCTGGCAGAGCAGGCAAAGACTTGCTCGTCTTTGGCCCCTTGGCACAGGGGCTGAGAAAATGCCAGGGGGACAGGGATGAGGACCATTGGCACAGAGCCTCAGCACCTAATAAACCCATATGGGTCTTGTGGCCCCAGTAGTCCTACTGCACCAGGATGATGAAGAGCATGGCCAGGATGAAGGCCCTGAGGACGGTAGTGGGTACCTCCTTGGGGTACTTGCCACCCAGACTGACATGACTACTATAATCCTTAATGACTACAATCAACTTGTACCTGTCTGCTGGTCAGCCTGGTCCTGCTCTTGCTTTGCACATGATCTTTATTACCTCACCCTTGACGGAAATCCTCAGAAAAAAAAGTCAGTGATCTCAAACTCTTTGATGGGCAGAGAGAAGGGATAGATCTGTGGGGACTTGATCTTCATATCTCAGATCCAGTGACCTGGCTTGATGGTGGGGACTCACTCCTTATCCTCCGTTTGCCTCCATCAGTTCCAGAGCCTCAGCTCTGGAGACCCCAGCTGAGACCCCAGCACTGCCCACTGTTGCCAAGGCCTCCATGGCTTCCCATTCCAGGACTTCTGGGGCCCCTGGCTACACACCCCCAAGCACAGTGCTGGCACCATTAACTTTCGTCTCAGAGAAGTATCTGTGTGTTATCCAAACTGCCATGCTTAGACTTAATTCTGGGAGCCCTCTCCCCCCAAACAGCTCCTCCCCCTGAGAGCACCTGGATGGTGGGGGATTGGACATCTGAGCTATTAGGTGCTGAGTATTTCCATCAGCTTTGTTTGCCATCCCGTTTGACAAATGAGCCAGAAACCAGAGGATCACTGAGTGCACTAGGGATAAGGGCTTTCAGAACAGGGAAGGAAGTGACTCTTGGGCTGGCCTTGAGAGGCGAAAGATTGGGTCCTTGGAAAATGTGAACTTCTGGCCAAAGCCGCAGGTCCACTAGAGGCTAGGTTCAGGGTCAGAAGTTGACAACAGAAGGAGACTCCAAGCTTCCCCTAACCATATGCCAGTCTGGAATTCTGAAGCATTACCATGCCACAAGTCAACCAGGACTTGACCAGAGATGGGAGTGGAAACTTCTGGGCTGTGCTCCTGTGGACGTCTAGGAGACATCTGCAGGGCCAGTCCTAGATGTCTGCTGATGCCTCAAGCTGGATCCCAGATGTGACCTCAGAGAGTCAAGGCACACAGGTGCAGGTTGCTGGGAGGGGTCAGACTTTGTTCTGTGTTTGTTTTCTTTGGTTTAGGAGAAAGGAGTGAGTGGGTTATCACATTCCTTTTATGGATAACCAAGGGAGATGGTTTCGTTCAGCCTGAATGTGTCTGTGAGAATGAGATCTAGAAGGCTCCAGGATGAAAGTCAGGGTGTTGCCAGGGGTCCCACCTGCCCTGTGTGCTTGGGAGACTCTGACGAGGTTTTCCAGTGACTTTGACTCAGCACCGGAGGTGATCCTGGCTCCTGATGACCAGTTACAGCTTCCTCACCCCAGCTCCAGAGAGAACTTCTGGGCCCGCACAGGCCTCTGTGCAGAGAGTTTCCTCCTCAGGCCTGTGGGGCCTGTGGGGCCTGTGATGGGTTGGTCTGAAGGATTCCACAAGCGGAACAGCCGGCAAGAGTTTCTAAGAAAGAGGCTGTTTGCTGGTGGGCTGGTAAGAATGTTAGGCTGAGGACACCTCTTATTTTAGACTCAGGCTAATGCTGGTTTCATTCTTCATCTTGGTCACAGTGGGTTTCTTGGCCATGACAGAGGTGCTGAAAGACCACAGTGAGAAGGTGTGATGCTTCTTTTTCACTTGATTTCCAAACGTGTACAAGTTGGCACATTTCCTCTTTTCCTACAGAGCTTTAATATTCTGTGAATGGACAGTGTGGGCTCCGTCACAACTACCCTCTCCTCGGCCCCCGACCTTCTTTCCAGAGAAAAAGGCAGATAGGTGGTAACCAGAGGGATGAGGGGTAGAGAGGAGCCAGATGGATAAGAACAAACGGGCCGGGCCTGCTCTCTGGGCCCAGGAGCCGCAGCCACACAGACCCAGAGTCCGCTTTCTGGTGCTGCCACCGGCTGACAATGGTGAGGGGAACAGAGGAGCAGGAGATGGGCCCAGAGTGAGGCGTCCCATTCGCCTAACTGCAACTACAGAGGGGACCTTCACAAGCCTTGTGCTTGGTCTAACTAGCTCTGGTCCTCACAGACTCAGGAGTACGTGCCCCCCACAGGTGTCAGGGTAGGCTAACTGCAGAGACAAACAGCTCCCGGATCTCAGTGGCTTAACAAGACACAGTGCAATGCAGGTCAGCAGAAAACTGCTGGTTTCTGGTTCTGCAGTCCCCCGGGGGTCTTAGAGCTCTCCACCAGATCACCTGCACCAGGTGGAAGATGAAGGAGGAGAGGGTTTGAAGGATTGTGTGGGAAGTTGCATGGACCAAGCCAGAGGTGGCCTATACCACTTTCTTCCACATTCTACCTGCTGCACTAATGGAAACTAATCAAGGAACATTGGGAAATGCGGTCTTAATGGGTTATGGGTTGAATCACATCCCCCCTCCCCCGCAGAAAGAGACCCTGAAGGCCTGACTCTCAGTACCTTAGAATGGTGACCTTGTTTGGAAATAGGTCTTTACAGAGGAAATCAAGTTAAAATGAGGCCATTAGGGTGGGCCCTAATCCAGTATGACTGGCATTGTACACAGAAGGGAAATCTGGGGACAGACCTGCACAGAGGGAGGACAATGTGAAGACACAGGGAATAATGCCATCTATGAGTCAAGGACTGCCTGAGGCTACCAGAAGCTAGGAGAGAGGTCTGGAACAGATTCTCCCTGTCAGCCCTCAGCCAACACCTTGATTTCGGACTTCAAGCCTCCAGAACTGTGTGAGATGATAAATTTCTATCATGCATGCCCCCTAGTTTGTGGGCACCTTATTATACAGCTGCCCCAGGGAACTAACACATGCTACGTGCCTGGATTTGGGGAGCATTCAGCCAGCTCTGCGATACAATGGTCTTGTCAAAAGGAAGAGAATAGAAGGTTCTTTCTCCTTCTCACTCTCACTGGTTCTCCAGCTCTTACCCAGCCCCTCTCCCCATGACTCCCTCCCTCCCCTGGGTTTTTTCTCACCTTCTCCCCACTGCCTACACAGATTCTGCCCAGAGGGAGCCCCGTCATTTCTGGCTAGAGTTCCCATTTGGAGAAGGCAGAGGACCTTTGCTGTTCTGCCTCATTTTTTCCTACTCCTTCATCCAGAGGTGCACAAACCCTGCCAACACCTTGCTAAATGACCTTAAGCAAATCCCCTGACTCCCACTCCTGTGGGGCTCAGTTTCCCTCTGCATAAAGTAGGAGCAATCCCACTGACTTCTCTTTCAACAGAGGAGTCAGTTATGAAAACAGTGATCTGCCCCCTTTGAAAATACAGTGTGCTGCCTCCACCCAAGAGAGCAGTAATCGCTGTAGCTCAAGAGGCTGTAAATCTTCCCCAGCTGACTGCCCAGAGCTGGACAGAACCCAGCACCTGGGAAACCCGGTGGGACTGCTGAGTGGGGGGCAGCGAGAGTGGCACTGTATGGGTTGGGGGGGGGGGAAGGGCCTCTTTGCTTCAGCCGGCCTCCTCTCTGCCCCCAGACCTGGGGGACTGGGTGGTAGCCATCTGGACCAGGAAGGGATGTGCTAAGCTGGAGACCCTGGGCGTTGGCAGCTGCACCTGCTGTCTTGCTGAGACCTAGCACATCTGGTATGACAGTGGGAAGATGGAGGGCTGCGGGGCACAACAGTTGTGTTTCCTGAGGACTTATTTACGCCAGGTGCTGGGTAAGTGCTGGTTCTGGTTGTCCAACACTTCTGCAAGGCGGTGACTACGGGCTGTGCAGTCAGTGTGCAGGGGCCAGCTGGTCACATCCAGGCCATCTTGGCTATCTTGAGCCATCTTGGGCTAGTTCCTCCACTGCTTTGTGCTTCAGGGTCCTCACTGGGACAATGGGGATAAAAATGATCCCAGGTCACAACCAGGGCTCCTTCCAGAAGCACTGGGACAGGAGGCAGAAGAGAAGCCAGAGGCAGAGGCATGGAGCCCTTGTCCGCAGGGCCCTCCTCTGGTGACAGACTCCTTCAGCACTGTCGCCTCCTTGCTGGTGACAGCCAGGTGCTCCTGGATTCCTGGGCCCTCTCCTTCAGTCTCTGCTTTCTCCCTGTGGCCGGTGGATCTTCAGACTTCACCAGCAATGATGCAATGAGGGCAATGACGCAATGACGAGGCTGAGGGCAGTGGTGAGCATTGAATGGAGTAACACAGGGCTCCTGGATCAACGCCTGGAGCAAGGCAAGTGCTCAGTAAATGGGGGCTTTTATTATTATGCCCCTTTTACAGATTGTGAGACCAAGGCTCAGAGATGTTCAGTGAGCGGTTGAGCTGGATTTGAACCCAAGACTGGCAGGCTGTAAGATCTGTGTGGAGGTGTGTGCGTGCACGTGTGTTTATATTAGGCTAAAAGACATTGGCTCTTTCCTCCTCTGGACCCCCGGAAGAGGGGGTAGTCTTCAGATTTGGAAAATAAGCACATCTCTTAGGGACTTGGAGCTCAGAAAGGAGCTCAACTATATGGGCAGGAGACGCCTGTCTTTTTAGCAGGTTTTCAGCCCTCCCATCCTCTCCCCTTTACTCTCCACTACTCCACTCCCTTGCCCTCCACCTTCCCGCAGCTGCAGGATTCTGCCCTGCCCTCTGGCCAGGCCTTCCAACTAAGGAGAGGCTCTTCCTCAGCCAAGGACAAAAGGTGGAGTGGCCGGCTCTTAGGTCTGTTTCATTAAGGAAGGGCTTTGCAGCGTCTTTCTTTTCCTCAGGTGCATGTGTCAGTTGACTCCCATTTTCATTGTGAAAGTGATCTGAAAACCAAGTTTTCTTAGTGAAAGCTGAAGGTGCCCTGCTTTAGGGCCACAAGAGAAGCTTTGGGCATGGGGGTAAGGAGTGGGACCCAGAGCTGGGGGCTACAGAGGAAGGAGCCACAGGGGAGGTGCCTCTGAGACAGGCTGGTAGAGCTGGAGCCTGAACCCTCTGTGTTTCTGCAGATCCAGGCTGCTCATCAGGAGCTTGCTTTGGGGGCAGGTGGCCCTGGCGATGAATGTCAGTGCTGCTCTGTGAGCAACTCGCTGTTTATCCCCGAGCCTCAGTCTACTTGCCCATACAATGGGTATACCTGTACGTGCTCATAATACTTGAGGAGATCAGGGCACACGAAGCATCCAGCAGCATCTGGCTCAGAGTGGTGACTCAATAAGTTGTGGCTATCGTTCTCGTTCATGGTTATTGTTAGTTCGGGAAATAGTTCTCCATCCGATCAAATCTCTGTTCTAAGTTAGCTTATCCTGCCCTTTGTTCTAGGAAGCCTTAGTCCATTTGGGCTGCTGTAACAAAATATCATAGACCTGATGGCTTATAAATGACAAACATTTACTTATCACAGTTCAGAAGGCTGGAAGTCCAAGATCACGGCACTGGTGGATTTTGTGTGTGGTGAGAGCTCGCTTCCTGGTTCATTGATGGCTGCTTTCTCTCTGCAACCTCACATGGTGGTGGGGGAGGGACTTCTCAGGGGTCTCTTTCATAAGGGCACCAGTGCCATTCATGAGGGTGCCACCCTCATGACCCAATCACTTCCCAAAGGCCCCACCTCCAAAATCACCACCTTGGGGATTAGGATTTCAACATATGAATTTGCGGGGAGGATACAAACATTCAGACCATAGCAGGGCCTGGGGGAGGGGCCCCGATAACAGTGGGGCCAGAGGAGAAAACTGTACTCCCCAGGACATAATCTGTCTTCTCTGCCAGCCCATCTTTCTTCTGATAAGTTTTTGAGCACCTACTCTGTGCCAGGCACTTCACTGGACACTGGGATTGACCCTTTTCATGCAACAAACATTATTGAGCACCTAATATGTGCCCAGGGCCTGTGCTAATGCTAGATATCCAGAGATGAACAAGGAGACATCCCTTCCCTCAAGAAGCCCACAGTCTAACAAGGGAAAGTCGCAAGGACAGTGACAGAACATGGTTTAAGTGCTTCAGTTCATTCCGTTTCTTATTTAAACACGAATCACTAAGTACCTAGTATGTGCCAAGCACCGTGCTGGGTGCTGAGGGCTTACAGAGGAGTAAAACAAGGTCCCTGCCCTTAAGGGACTCAGGGTCCATGAGGAAACTGAGAAATTAACCAGCAAACATTCAAAGGGGTTCCAGAGTACCCAGATGGCCATAAACACAAGGGACTGGGGTCCCGAGGAACTGGGGGCAGGGGGTTAAGGAAAGCTTCCAGGTGGGGGCGACTTCTTCACTGAGGCTCTGAGGGTGGGCAGAAGTTGGGAACTCTGAAGGAGAACTAAGCTTAGGGGAAACTTCCAGGGCTCCTGCTGCTGACAAGAGTGCCTATGCTGTCTTGAAGTAGCATTGAGGGGCAGAGCTGAGGAGACATTGCATAGAGAGGGGGCTGCCTGAGTGGGGTCCTGAAGCATGAGTAGGAGTTCAGGCAGGCGAGGTAAGTGAGGACACTTCAGACAGAGGGGACTGAGTGTAAAGGCAGAGAGGTGGGAGGAAGCACATGCAAGAGGTCCAGTCAGGACACAAACTGGGGGCAGTCCCAAGTAGGCTTCTTAGATGCTATGAGTTTGGAGGACCTGGTCCTAGATGATAGGTAACCAACGGATGGGCTCAGGGATGAGGTTAGATAAGGGTTTGAGAAAGGGAACCCTCTGGAGTCAGGATAAGGAGGAGGGAAAGGTGTTAACTTGTTTAAAAAAAAGAAAAGAAAAGAAAAGAAAAGAAAAGAAAAGAAAAGAAAGGAAAATAAAAGAAAAGAAGAGAAAAGAAAAGAGCAAAGCAAAGCAAAGCAAGGCAATCAGAACTTGGACCTACTCTGACCCTTACTCACTTACAAGTTGGGAAAACAAATCCTCCCAAACATCTGATATACAACCTTCCAGCCGCTGCAGGTACTTCCACAGAAGACCTAGGGCATGGGGCCCAGTATCATCCATCATACCCAGAGACAGAACCAGGAAGTGTCTGTGAACACTGAGCATTCACTAGGCCAGCCGGTGCTGCACCTAGTTCACCCTCTGGGAGCCCCACCTAGTGAGAAGGAGGCCATCACAACCCGGGCGGGGGGTGGGGGGGGATGTGCTGAGAGGAGAGGTAGCGTCGGAAAAAACTCAGGGGTTTTGGACCTCCAGGAGAGGTTGAGGAATCTGCCACCCAAACGCCTCTGGGCTCAGGGGGCCACCTCCGTCCCTCGATGCTCTCATATGTCCAGTGACTTCAGGTGGGCTCTACCAGAAGCAGACCTGGGGGTGAAGATTTGAGGACAAGGAGTTTATTTTTAGGAAGCACTAGTCCCCTACTGCTGGAAAGCAGGCCAGGCCAGGGAAGGAAGTGGTGGGAGGCTGGGGCCGCGTTGCCCTGGGATCTCGGAGAGACTGGCACCCATCCTCAGAGCTGGGGTAGGAGCTGGGGTGGTTATCCATCCACTGTCCATCCATGCTTGAGAGCAGCTCCTAGGGGTGCCCAGCCTGCACTGGCTGAACACAAAAATCTCCTCCCAGTCAGGGAAAGGCCGCTGGCAGAAAGAAAGTGGTCTTTTCAGTACTGACCACGGGACTTCCCACCACATCTGCGTTTCACAGCGGTATGGATCACGATTGTGATTGTAATAGAAATGGCTCCGATAATTATTTGTTTAATGTCTCTCACCTGCAAGGAATATAATCTTCCTGAGGGTAGGGGCAACATTGCCACATTCTCCACGGGACCTCGTTCAGGGTCTGGCACATAGCAAGGTGTTCAATAGATATTTATTGAATAAATGTAATTTGGAGGTGGATAAATTCATGGCCAAGGCCCAGTTCTGTCTGAATACTTCCTCTAGCGTCTTCTCCTCCTCCCTCCTCTTTTCCCCAACCCCCAAGCTTGCAAATTGTTCCCTATATCTATATTGATGTCCATATCATCTACAAATCTATATCTAATTTTGCCTTCTAGAAGGGTAATAAAACCCCCAATATTTAACCTTGCCAGCGGCTGGCTGGAATAAAGGGAACTTTTCCCAGCCTCCTTTACAGTTAGGAGTGCCTATGCGCCTAAGTTCTGACCAATGGGTGCAGAACCGACAAATGCCACTTTCAGGACCTGTCCTTACCCTTAGAGGCGCACCCCTCCTCTTCCCTTTCCCCCTTCCTGCTGGCTGGAATTTGGATGTCATGACGCCAGCTGGGGCAGCCTCCTTGGATCCTTTGGTGGAAGGCTTGGGCCATGCGAATGGTAGAAGCTAGTAGAACAGGGGAAGCCCTAATGATCAGGGAGCGACTGCTCCAGTCCAAGGCTGAATCACTGGCCTCGTTTTATACCAGAGCCCTTGGTTACACCATTGTTGTTTGGGGTTTCCTGTCAGGTGCAGCTGAACTGGCTAATAACCTTTTGTTGTTGTTGTTTATTTATTTATTTTTGACAGGTGGGGGGTGGGGAAGAGAATCCCAAGCAGGCTCTGCGCTGTCATCAAGGAGCCTGGCTGGGGGCTTGAACTCACAAACCAGGAGATCGTGACCTGAGCCGAAACCAAGACAGACCGTTAACAGACTGAGCCACCCAGGGGCCCCTGAACATGCTAATAGTCTTATGTGGCGCGAGGAAGGTGACTGTAGACTGACTTCTGGGCGGGGAAGGAAATACAAGACTCCCAGGTAGAGGAGGTGAGGCTGGCTGGAGAGGAGGGTCCGTCTTCCCGAAAGGGAGCCCCTGACTCCTCCTACTGGCTGTCTCCCCCCACCTCCCCACTCCTCTCCACCCCTTCCAATTACCCTCCGGGCTTGGAGAGGTTTTGTTCCCCCCTTGAGGAGCAGTTACTCTCACAGACTCTCTTTCCCTTTGGAGTGATCCAGACATGCCCTATGGCGGCTCCAGGACTGCGTGCTGCAGCCACCCGCCCCCCCTTCCCAACAGTGACGTCAAAGTTGTTTTAGAGCTGGAGTAATCCCTTCTTCCCACTCCCACTGTTTGTTAGGGAAGTAAAGTCAGTGCATTTTAGCACCCCCTCCCACAGCCTGGCCGTTAGAAGGGAATCTGAGGGAGGCCTGTGCACCACCGCCCCCACCCCCTGCCCGCACTCTGGGGGGTCGAGGCGGGGAGCGGTGGACACGAAGGCAGGTAAAATACAGAGTCCCTACAAAGCCGAAGACAAAGATCCAGGAGACACAGGAAATAGCGACGGGCCCACGTTGTCATACGGACACACGGTTCTAAGGGCCTAGTGACTCAGAGCAAGGACTGTGGAGGCTGCAGGAATGGGGAAAATCTCTAGACCCTCTGCCTCGGGGCTCCACTGATCTATTTGTCTTCGCCTCCCCGCTCCTCACTCAACCTTAGTTCTCCCGGGGCGATCTTCCGGACTGAACTTGGAAATGAGGAGAGGATCTGGGGAGGGGGTAACCCCGCCGGGTGGCTGTATCTTATACTAGTCACTCACAGCTCTTGGGGTTACACTTTACGGGAGGGGTCCGACGGGTCGGGTGACCTTGGACAAGTCCTACGTGCCCCTCCGGCCTCAGTTTCCTCTGGGGTATCCTGAATAGGTGGGGGGTGGCCTGGCTTTCCACAGCCCGGGGAATCCGGGGCGCGGGGGTAGGGGGCGGGCTGGTGGCCGGCTCCCGCGCTAACCTCCGCCCGAGCGGCGCTCGCCAGGAGCGCAGCGTCCGGTGCCCCGGGCCCCGGACGGACTGGCGCACGCGGCGGGGCCCGGCCGGGGAGGGGGCCGGGGCGGCCGGGGCGGAAGACGCGGGACCCCGTCGGCCCCTCCCGCGGGCGGGGCGGCCCCGCGCCGGCTCCTCCCCCGGCGCCGCGGGCCGCCCGGGATCAGTCGCCGCGCGGTTCCGCAGGTGGCAGCGATGGCCCGGTCCTGAGCGCCCCCGCCATGGCCGGCGCCCCCAGCCCGCTCTGCCTGGCCCTGCTGCTGCTCGGGGCGGTGGGCAGGGCCGGCCCCCGCCCCCAGGTGAGACCCGCGTTCCCCGGGGGAAGGCGGGGAGGCAGGGGGCCCTGCGCGCTGCGGGAGCCGGTCCCGGCAGGGGCGGCCGGGACTTGAGCGAAACTCCGCGACCGCAGGCGGTGGGAACCGAAGCCCCGGGGGTGGAGCAGGGACTGGAGAGTTGGGCGCCCCGGGGGCTGGAGGGGGGCTCGGACGGCGGCCCGAGGTGGGGGCTTGGACGGCGGCTGACGGTACCAACCCCGCGGATCTCGCTTCCTCGCCGCCCCCGCCCTCCACCAGGCCCCCAGCTGCCCCGCGGCCGCCCTGCGCTGACTTCTGCGCCGCATCTCCCCAGACCACTTTCCCAACTCCTTCTCCTCGGAGACCCTTGCCCGCCTCCGGGGTACGCCCCGACTCTCCCACCACGCCTCTGACCCCTCTCCGCGGTGCCTGCCCCCAGCCCACCCTGCTCGCTCCTCAAAGACCCTGCGAGAAGGCTCGGGGAAGACGGAGAGGGTCAGGGTGTGGACACCCGGTTCCATCACCCCCTCAGCAGCACCCCCGGCACAGCTTTTGACTCATAGCCCCAGGGGCCCTGCGGAGGCAGCTAGTTGTCCTTCTTCCTGACCTCCCAGATGGAACTTGAGTGCCCTCCTCCCACCCCAGCCCCTGCGGCAAACACATAGGAAGCTCCCTGCTCCTGTGGACGCGGCCGTGTCCCCCTCACACACTTGTCTGACCCCCCATTCTGACTTCTCTGGGTGACAACATATACCGGGATGCACACTGGGACACACAGAGACACCTTGGCCCCCTGGATGCTACTGGCGAGTGGACCACAGATGGACCTCCACAGTCCTTCTCTGCAGCCCTCACTGTCCTTGCCTTTCCTGCCTCCGGGCTCCTGGGCTTGGGGGGGGGGGGGGGTAGTCGGCCTGTTTGTGGAGTGGAGAGATGTCCAAAGATGCTGTGAGGTTGCTAGAGCAGAGAGGAGGTGCAGGCTTGGGTGGCCTGACTGGTGTCAAGGAGCCATCTCTTGTTCCTACCCCCAGACCTAAAGAACTGAGAGCTTTGGGGAGTGGACCTGTACAGGCCTTGGAATTTGTCCCAGCACAGGATGGGGGCAGGATGAGGGGGCATGGCCTTGGTGAAGGCTGACTCCACCCTGGCTGAAAATCCAGATATGGACAGATTGCCCCCCTAGCTAAGTGCCAGCCCATTTTTCAGCACCCCCCTTCCAATTCCTTTCTGGACTCATTCCCTTCCTCTCCCTGTCCTCCAGCCCAGCTGCTGACCCTAGCCACAGGAGACACCCCTACTGCCCCAGAACCTTCCCCAAGTCCCTCAGCCAGGCCTTGACTTCTCTGGTGTACTTGGGATCTTTCAGGAGCCAAGACTGCAGACGCATTAGCATTACTGCCTGGCTCTCACCTTTACCGCCTTGGGGCTGCGCTGGGTGGAGGTGGAAGGCCTTGCTGTCTGCCCCTGTCCTGTTCCAGGCCGAGTTTGCAGACCTGGTTTGGATTCAGGGAGATGGAGAGGTTCTGGAGGCTGCCTGGCTTCTCCCCAAAGTTCTTTTTCCCATAAGAATTGGGCTTCTTGGACCTGCTCTTACTTCTGATCCCCTGACTCCTCAGCCCTGGGCTTGGAAGGTCAGAAACGGGCAGGATGAGCCAGGCTCTGAGCAGAGAGGGTGGCGCTTTCTGGGGATTCTGTTATTGGGGGGCACTGAACATCTCTGGCCACCACAGAGAGCTGAGCAAAAGGGCTTTGACGTTAGACTGCAGTCATTGTGGTACAACCCCATGCCCATGTAGATGACTCTAAAAATGGGTGAATTTTGCATTCTTTCTGTTCACGAGGTCAGCAATGCTAGAGTTACTCCCTCTATGTCACTGATGGGGGAAAAAGCTCAGAAAAGGGGAGTTCCTGTGTAAGATGACCCAGTCATTCAGGAAGGGGTCATTCAGAGAGGAGAAAGGGGTGTGGGGCTGGGCTGGTACCTAATACCTGCCTTCCCAGGTGGGGCTGAAGGAAGAATACAGAGTGAGCTGTCCACTCTCTGGTCTGGCCAGCAGCCGGGGTCGGGAGGGGGGGGCAGGTGGTAGTGGCCAAATCGACCTCTAAAGAAAGGGACCCAGGCCACTGCTTCATTGTTCCTGGAAAGGACCAGGCCCCTTTCCCCTATCCCTTACCTCCCCACCATCCCTGTGAGGAACCTGGTCTATGAGGAGACAGGCAAGACTTGGACACCCAAAATTAGAACCAGAGAAAACTAGGTTCAAATATCAGGTCTGCTATTAGCTGGTGATCTTGGGTAGCACCCTTCACCATCCCAAACCTCAGTTTCTTCACCTGTAAACGGGGATCAGAAGCTCTACCACATAAAGTCATGGAGAGGATTGAGACCCTGGAACCCTGAAATGGCAATTTGAGGTACATGGGGGAACTGACCCCTTTGTCCTCCAGAATCTGGAAGCCTTCTTCAGGGCAGAACAGGGCTTGGAGAGGGGCTGTTGGAGGCCTGCGCCTCTGTACTCTGGTGAAGGGCGGAGGGAGTCCAGGGTGCACAGCAGTCAGCGTGGACTTTGTTCTGAGCTGGGCTCCCTCCTGGACCCGGATCCCGGGTGGGGGCCCCGGGACAGGAGCAACCAAGAAACCACATCCTGCCCTCCAGTCCCTTTCTTTGAGCAAAAACAGGCCCTTCCTTAGCTGCAGCCTGGCCCTAGGCAGATTCCTCTGCGTGTGTGTGTGTGTGTGTGTGTGTGTGTGTGTGATAGAGAGACACAGAGATACAGACGTAGAGATAGGTAGAGGAACACAGAGAGAGAGAGTCCAGGAGGAGAAGGGTGTGGGTTGTATGAGACCCTGTTTCTCTGTGTATTTGTGCGTGATCCTGCGTGTGGCAGTCTGCTGGTGTGGGAGCCACTGGTGTGTGAAACGTCTCAGCATGTAATTGTGTGTCTGGCAGCGTATATGTGTTTGCAACCCCATGTATGATACTGTGTCTATGGGGAGGTTTGTGTGTGTGTGAGAGAGACATTTTTGTGTGTGAATGGGTTCTGCCAGTCTGTGCCAGCGTGTGGGTGAGAGATAGCATGCTTGTGACAGAATGTGTGGCTGTTTCCCTGTATGCATGTATGTGACAGTGTGAATTGAGCATATGTCAGTCGAGGAGTCTGTGTGTGTGTGTGTGTGTGTGTGTGTGTGTGTGTGCGTGTGCACGCGCACGGTGGTGGGGGTGATGTCTCAGCATGTGAGTGTGTACCTGACTGTGTGTGTGTGTGTGTGTGAGAGAGAGAGAGTGAGACTGTCATGTCTTGGTATGTAAGCATGTGCTCCATGGTGAGTTTGATAATGTGGATGACAGGACACCCATGTGAAGGTTCCTGTGCATATGACAACGTGTGTCAGTTTTCTTTGCCTTGCCCTTCTGCTCACATGTCTGGAGCCCTTAAGAAAAAACTAACGGGGGCTCAAAGAGCCAGGGGTGTGGCAGCCCCACCCTTCCAGGGCACTGGGGCCAGGGTGATGTTGTGGGCTCTGGGAGGAGGGCAGAGAGGGAGGGGTCTGGGGGGTCTGGGGAGGAGCTGCTGGGGAAGATAAGGGCTGCATCAGCTAGGAGGCCCCAGAGTTCGTCTTTGGAGTTCTCTTTCTCCTTTGGAATCCTCTCCCATTTTTCCCACCTCGGTGGCCCAGGGAGGCCAAGGTCTCTTTCCCCCTTCCTTCAATCAAAAAGGCTTCCAGAAAAGGAAGAGATGTAGTCACACTAAGAAAACTGTAGGAGGAATTTTTCAGTTAGGAGCTAGTCTTTGGAGAGGGAGTACCTTCCCAGGGCGTTGGAAAGCCCGTCACCTTGGGAGCATCCATGCCAGCTATGTCTTTCCTGTCTGCTCTTCCTTCTAAGACTGCCCATTTGTACAGGGCTTGATGATTCATAAAGGTGTTCATCTACTTTATGTTGCTGGATCTGTACAGTAACTCTTTTTTTCTAAGTTTATTTATTTATTTTGAGAGAGAGAGAGAGAGTGTGAGTGGGAGAGAGGGGCAGATGGGGGAGAGAGAGAATCCCAAGCAGGCTCCATGCTCAGCGCAGAGCCCAACATGGGGCTTGATCTCAGGAACCATGAGATCAGGACCTGGGCTGAAATCAAGAGTCGGATGCTTAACCGACTGAGCCACTCAGGCTCCCCAGTACAGTAACTTTTTGAGAAGAATAATATGCCTGTTGTACAGATGAGGAAACTGAGGCCCCAAAGGATTAAAGTGCATCTTATCAATCCCACATTAACAGATTGAACTGGGATTTGAACCCAGGACTTGCACTTTCCTGCACACCACTCCCTCTTGGCGTCCTCTTTCTCACCTCCTGCTTCCTCCCCAAACTCCTGCATCTGAGAGATGCCCCTCCTTATTATAACTCCCACCTGCGCATTGTCTCCGTTTTATCTCTCCATCCCCTTCAGAGAGATTTCATAAAACCTGGCAAGTCCTGATTCTCAAACTTCCATCCTGCCCTCACTCTGGCACCTTAGCCCGCCACTGCTGCCCTCTTGTGGGCCTGGTCTGCTGCCCTGTGAGGCAGGAGCATCTACAACTGGGTCCTTCCCAGTACCCAGCACCCACAGCCCCACCTCATCAGGCTTGGAGCAGGGACTCATGCCAGGGGAGGATGAACCGGGGCTAGGGGCTGGTGGACAGGGCCTGCCCCTCCTCACAGTTCCCTGCTCAGGGGCATGGAATCCCGAGCATCCCCACTTGGGTTTGCCACTGGACGATGCAGAATGATGGGGCCTTGGCATGAAAATATGTCCGTTTCCTCCTGGGACTTTGTTGATCCTGGAAGTGAGGGAGAGGTAGCGCCCAGACTCCCCAGGAAGCCAGGCTGCCCCATCCACTCTGCCCTCCCCCTTCTCCTGTAAACAGCAGAAATCGTGAGAAGGACTGCATGGGCTGCCCATTTTCCATGTGCCAGGGGCCATTCTAAGCATAAACTCACTTAATCCCCACAACAATCCTGGGCAGGTGGTAGGTAGGGACTATTATTATTCCCATTTTGCACATGTACGGGCTGAGGCTAGAAGTTAAGATTCTTGGGCAAGGTAACAAACTTAATTTATGGGGGAGCCAGGGTCAGGCCTGGATCTAAGCCCAAAGCCAGGGTTATTCACCCTCCACTGTGTTACTGTGTTCACCGGAGCACCTGGGCCCTGCTTACTGGACATCATCAGCCTTGTCCCAGACCAGAGCCTCATGTCTGTCCGAGTCCTGGCCACTGCTCTCTCCCTCGCCCAGAAATTCCTTTCTCTGCTGGCAGGAGCATCAACATCCCCACCTCTGCATCTTTGTACCTGCTGAGCCCTCCTGCTGAAACGCCCACCCTCCACCCTTGCTAGCCCAGCCTGTCCCCCAAAGCTGAGTCTACACTGAGCCTGGGCCAAACCACCCTCTGAACATTCTCACCCCTGCCTTCTCTGTTCTGTGCTGCCCAGCCCTTGACACCACCCCCCAAATAGCATGGGAACTCTCTCAGGTCAGGGCCCTGTCTTTCCTCTTTGTGTTTTCCACGTTTCTCATCCCCACCACCTCCCAGAGTCTGGCACAATATGGCTTCCATAAACACTTGGTCGGGGAGAGACCAGAGGTCCCAGTAGTTCATGCTGTTTATGTAGGGGGTTGGAGGGCAGGGCTGTACAGTAAGCAGTATGTTGGAGACCCTGAGCTGGTTCAGGAAGAGGTCAGGAAGCTCTCTATCTTAGGGGAGACACAGCACTGTCCTCAGGGAGCCCCAGTGTGAGGGGAGACGCAGCCCTGTCCTCAGGGATCCCAAGTCTGAGGGGGCAGACAGCCCTGCCTCAGGGAGCAATAGTCTGAGGGGAGACATAGCCCTGCCCTCAGGGAGCCCCAGTCTAAGGGAGGAGACACAGCCTTGCCTCAGGGAGCCCCAGTCTGAGGGGGCAGACAATCCTGCCTCAGGGAGTCCTTGTCTAAGATAGTTTTATATCTGAAGCTCTCCTCAGAGCAGGTGACAGGGCTGCTTCTGTTTTGAACCTCCCTGGAGTGTTGGTGGCCAAGCTGGCCTTCATGGTGCTGTCCTTAGCCTTTAACCCCTCTCCAATCCCCACTCCAAGACTTTTAGTTTCCATGGGCTTCCCTGTTCTCCCTCCCTGCCCCAGACACACCTTCTGCCCTAGTTCCCAGCTGTGACCTTGCTTTCTGCCTGCTTTCCTTCTAGAAAGAGTGATCAAGGAGGATTTCTCCCCAGCCTCTCTGCCCTTTTACCACCAGCTGCTGCATTAGGGGGTGGGGGGTGAGGGGTAGAAGGAAAAGGGGTGGGCTGGGGATTGGGGTTGATCCACCAGGACTGGCTCTAGTGAACAATTCTGCTGACCTGTCTTTTGTAGCCAAAATCAAGACACTGCCTTAACTGCTGTTGTGTTTTATTCCTTGTTCTTTTATTTGTTTTTCAAACAAATACACTTGACCTTTGCCCTCAGAAGAACTCCTTCAGGTGGTGCCACCTGTGGCCTGGGCACACTTACTTGGAGAATGTGCTGGGGCTCAAGCAAGCTTGGGCCCCTTCCTGGTACTTCCCTTGTGGGCAGGGATGAGCACAGGACAACCTGTGTCTTTGTGGGAGGTGTCCTATAAACCAGGACTCAGCTTAAACCAGGGCAGGATTACCCAAAACCACATCCAACATGTGCTTAGGGCAGCACCAAGTCCAGGGTGCAAACTGCCCAAAAGAAGCTATTTTAATTTTGGCACCCGAGTGTATTTTTGTGATTTCAAAAAAGTGAACTTTTGTTTTAAATCAAGTATAAGCTCTACATTTTATGCAAGGGGCTCCCTGGTCATCTTGGCCTCTGCAGACTCTAAATGAGGAGTATTTGTCATTTGGAGCCTGTTGAGGAAAAAATACAAATAAAAAAGAATCACAATCCCAAGATATATCTACAGGAAGTGCACGAAAATGTTCAGAAGGGACATTTCTCACACGGGTGGGTCGTTTGGGTCTCTGTGCTAAAAAATCTGTTTGGTTACCTTATCTAAAAATGGAGGTTCATATCCCCTTACTCACAGATAGGGGGACCCCTCCCATTGTAAGCCAAATCTCCCTGTTCTGGAACTTTTCTGATCCCATGTCCTCAGGACTACTTCAGGTGATAGAAGCTGGGCTGAATATTTGATCTCTAACGTTATGCTAGAAAAAGGGACAATGGGTGGTGTGTTGGCCCCCCCGGATGACATGATGGCCTATTTCAATGCTCTGTAGCATTGAATCCCACTACACCACATGCCTCCCAATACACCATCACAGTCACTGATCTGGGGGAGCCAGAGTCCTAGCCTTAGCTCTGCTCCTTGGGGTGCTGTGTGACTTCGACTGAGTCTCTCTCCCACTCTGGGCTGGCATTTGCCCTTCTAGAATGGTTGAAAGTGCAAGAACCTTGCAGGCAGGCTGACTGGGCACTGGGAAAGGAGTCCATGGCAGTCACAAAGCCGTGGTCCCTCAGGAACTCTGCCTCTTAGGTGAGGTCAGAATGCGGCACACTCCCCCTTCCCCCACTCAGCCCCCCAAATCATCATTTCAGTAGACATGTGCTGGTCACTTAATACACATCAAGCTACGCATCTGTCTACTTGGGGATAAAAATGTGAAAAGATCCACCAGAGTGCCTCTGTGGTAGTGACTTTCTCCCCCTTTCAGAGATAGCCAATGCCTGGTGGAGTTTCAGGCTCTACTGTTCTCTGGAGATGAAAAAAAAAAAAAAGGGAGTGTGGGGGCCGGGGGGAAAAGAGAGGTTGGCTGGACCCAAGGGGCCTCCATTTCTCCCCTCCCCCCCACAGGGTGCCACTGTGTCCCTCTCAGAGACAGTGCAGAAATGGCGAGAATACCGACACCAGTGCCAACGCTTCCTGACTGAGGCTCCACCCCCAGCCACAGGTGAGTCCAGGTGGGACCCTCACCCAACCGATCCCCTGGAGACTTTGAAGGCGCTCCCCACCCCCAAGCTATGGTTGGGCATCATCTGCCTCTCTAGGATGCCACACCTGCGCGATACCTGGGGGTGCCATCTTATTCCCCTTTTCTCCAGCTCGAGCCTCTTGGAAGCAGGGACCTGGCCTTTCCATTCTGTGTCCTCCTTAGCACTTCTGGCCTGTGCTGGGGCTGGAGGCCCAACCAACATATTTATAGGAATAAATGTTTCAGAGGAGTTTATGGGGTGGTCTAAAGAGCAGAAGTTTGGAGCTGGCTGGACCCTGCAATCACAGCACAGCGGCCGTAGAGGGTTATTCGAGCCTCATGAGCTACCGTTCCCCCCTCATCTATGATGTATACTTTAAGAATAGGCCTATAGGCACTCTTCTTAGATGTTTGCGTTGCAATTTATTTTCACACTGAGGCAGTCTTCCATTTTGATCTCAGCAATTGTATAATCAGTCTTTCCCTTGTTTGAATACTGCCTTCATAGGGAGTCTGAATAAATCATGGGTCCACTGAAAGTTCCAAAAAAGAAAAAAAAAAAAAAAAAGGAATGGCCCATAGGGATTTATTGAGCACTTAATTACCATGCTCAAGTATCTATATAACACACTATTTGTCTCCAAAAGGCCCTGTGGGCACAGGATTAGTCCCATTTTACAGGTGAGAAAATAGACATTAAGTAACTTGCTCGAAGTTCCACTGCTGATAAGTGGCTGAGTCCCCTGGCCTGGTACCTGCTGGGTGGGGACAGTGCTTGGCATACAGCGAGTGCTCAGCAGAGGTTAGCCGAGTGCAGGGATTCTGCCCTGCCAGCCTCCATGGTGGCAGTGGAGGGGATGTGCCACTGGCAGGCCGGGTGGGGACTCAGAGACTATTCCTCCTGCACCCAGGCCTGTTTTGCAATCGGACCTTCGATGAGTATGCCTGCTGGCCAGACGGGCTGCCGGGCTCCTTCGTGAATGTCAGCTGCCCCTGGTACCTGCCCTGGGCCAGCAGTGGTAAGTCCTCTCTCCTTTTCCCTGTGTCCAGGAGGCTGGGGGGCAGGGGGGTGGAGCTGGAGCAGGGTGCACACTGCTGCCTTTCTGCCGAGGCACAGCCGTCCCCACCCCAGAAGATCTTTAGGCCTCCTAATGGGTGGGCTCCCTGTCTTTCCTCTGGGGGGGTACAGTAGGGGGTGTCAGGTGTGACCTAGGCTAGGGCCTATGCTGGCATGTGACAGGGGGAGGGTAGAGTGTGGGGTTTCAGCCCCTGACTTAAGAGAGAAATGTAAGCCCCCTCCATCCAGTAGTCAGGAAAGGAGCTGGGTAGGAACAGACTTAGGGTTGGGGGTTACCCAGAGGCATCACTACTCTGGGTATGTGTATGTGTGTATGTATGTACGTATGATGTGTGTTTGTAGGTGCCCCATACCTGGTAGTGGTACCTGGCTACCTCCTGACTCTTCAGAGGCTTACTGGTCAGATGAACGCAGATGGGATTAGTCATCAGGGTGCTGCTGGGGTTGTCCCTCCCCAGTGGGCTTCCCTCCCTAGATCACTCCTGCCTGCAGCGGACCCTGCACCAGGAAAGGTGTGTCTGGGTGGGTGCGAGAGTCATTGGAGTGCAGGGACCTCCAGAGCCTGCGGGGGGCACTCTGCTCAGAGGGCTACCTAATGCGCCCCCATCACTACCTGTCTATCCCAAGCACCAGGGAGGCTAACAGGAGACTAGCACCCTGGCCTCAAGGAGCTCATAGTCTCAGTAAGGGGAGAAAAGACTCTCATAATAATGATAGCTAATATGTACTGATGACCTACATGCCAAGTCTTGCCTTAAAAGCAGAGTATTCATTTACTCTTTACAATTACCCTGTGGTTATGCTTGTTGTACAGCTGAGGAAACTGAGGCCCCAGAAAGTTTCAGCCACTTGCTCCAGATGATGTGGTAAATGGTAGAGCCAGGATTTGAAGCCAGCCTTGTGCTCTTAACCACTGTGCCTCGAAGAGGCCTTCAAGCAGAAACCAACCCAAAAGCAAATGTCCTCATACTATGGGAAGCCAGCAGTCTTCCTGGAGGAGGCAGCCCCTTACTGGAACATTAGGGCACCTGGGAAGGCCTGGCGTGGATATCACCTCAGAACAAAGGACTGAGGTCAGATGAAGCCCAAGCAGGAGTGCTAGGAGGCTGTTTCCTTCTCTGCTCTCTCAGGACCCCCACCTCACCCTGAGGTGTGCAGGGAGAACGTGCACCTGGTAGGATGCAGGGTGGATCTGTGCCCCCCCCCTCACCCCCGCAGCACTTCTATGGCCTGTTGTAAGCACTTTACATACCTACACTCATTTCATCCTCACAGCGTTACCCCATGAGCAAGTACTCTGATTATGCTCTCATTTTATAGAGGAGGAACCTGAGGCACAGAGATGCTACGTGCCTTTTCCAAGCCCACAAGCTAGTGGGTAGCAGACCCAGGAATCAGGTCTGGAGTCTGGCTGAGAGTGTGTTTCACTGCTGCACCAGGCTGAGTGAGCCTACATGCACGTGTGTGCGCATGTGTGCGTGTCGCTGTGGTTCTGGGCATGACGACAGGTGAGTGGCCTTGGGCCTCTGCTGGCTGGGCACACTCCATCCAAGAGAGGGCGGTGAGCGGCCTGGCCTCTCCCTACAAATGAAAAAGTCGAGTCCTACAATCTAATGGTTCTGTTTGCCGATGTTGTGAGTGGCTGTGTGAGCTTCAGCAGATTCCCAGACCGCTTTGTGCCCCAGCTCACTCGCCCATCTGGGAGATGGGATAAATCCGGTGATAAGGGTCGCTGGGAGGATTGCAGGTTCTTGAAGAATGGTTGCTGTTAATTTTCTCCACCCACCCTACTTACCTCCCCCAGCTCCCCCAATACACAGACTTTCCCTGCGTCCGAGAGGTTTGGGACTAGCTGCTTGGCCAGCCTGGGCTGGGCCTCTAGACCCCAGGGAGCCGGGCCCAGGACAGGGTCCATCACTCAACACTAAGCTGCCCCCAGCTCTGCCTGCCACTTGCAGCTCCATCCATCACCTTTAATTTTATTTGAGCAGGAAATAGGTCCTGGTGGTGCCCGTTTATGAGCGAACACAGTTTTATTGCTTTCTCCACGAAGATATTGGCCACTGCATAGGCCCCCTGCCAGTCTCCACCCCCTCCCTGACTCACCAGGCTAATTCACTCCCTTTTCTGACACTCAGGATCTGATTCTCCCCTCCCTGAGTTAGGGACCTGTAGGGACTCTCCCCTCCCTGAGTTAGGGACCTGTAGGGAGACCCACCATGGGCTCCCACAGCTTGTCCTGGTGGTCTCTGGCTTGTCCTGGTGGTCCCCTTGGCAGAGGCTGGCACCAGGGACTTCCCTAACACCCACCCAGGGATTGTGAAAGCAGAAGGGGGCAGTACTGGAGCATTCTTGGGCTGATCAAGGGGAACAGCCTGTGGAGAAACTTCACAGTATGAGTTAGTGGGGCGGTGGGCAGCAAGAAGGACAGGGGTGTCACAGGCAGGGTCCTGGAGGAAAACACACTCAGCTGGGAATTTGAGAAGAATTTAATGGAGGGGTCACTTACAGGGGGCGGGGCAGGGTTAAGGGGCCAGTAAGGTGTATAAAGCACCAAGGACTTTTAAGAGGCGGAAGCTTTAGCATTCCTAGATCTGAGTGGAGTGGGAATGGGGAGGCCACCCAGCAGGGCTGTGGCCACACAGGGGGCCCTCCTACCTTTTACTTATGCCTCCCATTGGCCAAACTCATAGAGGGCAGGGAGCCCAAGTGATGCTGTCCCCAGGGGGTGCAGAGCAGGTCAGAGGAATGTGCAACTAGAGAAAGGATTAAAACAATTACCAGACACTCGGGTCAGGCCTATGTCAGGAGATAGGGGTACTAATGAGACCTCAGGAGTGTGTGTGGGTATGCTGCGGAGAACAGGTGACCCCTCTCCATGGGGCTGAAGAGGTCAGCTCTGGGGAGGAGGGCTGACTCCTCACCACAGGGCTGAAGAGGTCAGCTTATCGGCTCAGGAAGTGGTGCTGAGGGAGGTCAGAGCCACCTCTTTTGCCTGGGGTGTGGCATCAGGAAGGCTTCCAGAGAGAGGTGACATCAGAGCCGGGCCTGAAACAAAAGGGAGTTGGAGAAGGGGGGAGAAGGGGAGAGGAGGACCCTCCAGGAAGGGAGGACATCCAGGCATCACCTTGTAGATGGGGCCAGGCCTCAGGCCTCAGAACCACACGATGTCCTAGGGACAGGATGCCCTCAGACATCCTCGAATTCTGAGCCCTCTAATTCAGAATTTGGGACTCTAGAGGGCAGAAGCAGATGAGTCAAGGAAGGAACATGTTTGAACGAGATGCCTGGTGTCAGTAAGACTTTGTAAACCAGAAGGCTTGAGTGGCTTCTGAGAGCCTGTTGCCGCCTGAGGGTCATCCAACAGCCTCATTTACCCACAAACAGCTGATCTGCTTGTTACAAATCATTCTGGTCTCATTAGCTGCACCCCCTCCTGATCTGTACCTGTTTGTTAGTTTAGTTCTCATTACATGAGAGTCATAAAATGCTTTTAAAATGGCCTATAACTCACAATTCTCGGAAACTCTGACAGGTGCCTCCCTTGAGTAATGTGGAGCCCAGGAGCTTTCATGGCAGGCCAGCGTTGCCACAGAGAGACCGAGGCCAGAGCTTGGCCCTGGAGTTGTGGCCGAGGTGGTGTCCTGAGTTCCAGCCCCATCCTCAGTGGGGGAGTGCCTTTTTTGAGAAATTAGGGTGAAGGCATCAGCAGGGCTTTCAATGTGACCATGTCATGAAGGCCTACTATGCACCAGGCACTTCTCGTGCTTTATCTCCTAATCCTCACACCACAGACCTGAGAAGCCATTATGGTTCCCATTTCACAGATGAGAAAACTGAGACCTGGGGAGGTCTGCCCCAGGCTGCATAGCTGGTTGAGGGCAGAACCAGGATTTGATCTTGGGTCTGTGTAGTTCTCCTGGGTCATGATTGATGCACTACCCCTGCTGTCTCCCACCCCAAGCTGATGCCTTCAGTTCTAGCCCTGCCTTTGACCCTCACTCCACCACGATGGGATGGGGCTGTGACTACCGTCTCTGAATCGTAGCTTCCCCGTCTGTCAGATGGGGCCCAGTAGTCCTTGCTGGCCGCTGTTGTTGCTAAGGGTGCAAGAACTAATGGATTCATGAGCAGCTCTCCACAGCCCTGAGAGCCTGCATCCACGTGGAAGGGCGGCTGTTAGCTTGATTACAGACGCCGCTGCAGTTTCCGGGAGGGGAAGTGTTTAATTGGGGGTTTTATTTCCAGCACCAGGGTCTGACTTAATGAAATATCCTTGGGCCTCCTGGCATGTGGCCGGCTGCCTCCTGGTGTTGACAAGACCAGAGCCAATCCCCTGGCTGTGATTTACCAGCAGTTCCTGGGCCAGATAAAGCTGGGCTGATAAGCAGGGCTGTGCCTGGACCCTCCCTACCTCCAGCCAAGATGGGCATCTGGGGACCATAGGCCTGGCCAAGAATCAGCCTGGCTTTTAATACTGGCTGCTAATGAGGGATAATTGACAGACACACTCTCATAGGTTCCCCGAGCTTCTCGGGGACGCAGTGATCTCTTGATACTGTGCCAGTGACACATCTGTGCATTTACCATCTCCCCATCTTCCCTGTTGGCCCTCAGCAGAAGGTCCAGGAATGGTGCAGGCTGCTGGGGATCCACACTGGTAAGAGGATCTACTGGGAGGATGCTGAATGTTAGCAAACCCAAGCCCTGAAGGGCAGAAGAGAAATGGCACATGGCCATTGTTGACTGTTAGCAGTGAATTTGGCTGCTAACTTTTGACCTCTGAAGGCAAAGAGCTAGGTGTTTGAATCCTGCCTCTGCTACTTCCTGGCTGGGTGAGCTTAGGCAAGTCACTTGGACACTAAGAGGCTCAGCTTCTTCATCCATAAAATGGGATTAACATGCCTACCTTGTAACTTGGTCGTGATGTTCAAAGTTGTCAAGCGTACAGCAGGTGTTTGAAAACCAATACTGTGTGTAGCTTGTAGAGAGGTTGTATAAGGTGCATGTAGGGAGGGAACCAGCAATTGTGGGTGCATCTAGCTGTGGTATTATCGGGGTATTATCGGGGTCACACTGCTGTGGGCTAAGTCCTGGGTAAATGGGCGGTTCGGTGGTTTGTGCTCCATTACCATGTCCTCTCCCTTCCCTTGGTCCCTCTGCCTTCTCTTCCTCCTTCCTTGCTGTCATCAAAATGGGCTGCCAGTGAAGGCCCTGACATCAGTCTCACTCCCTCTGGGGTCAGCCCAGATCCCCATCAGTGCTCTGAAGACTGGTTTGGCCTTCTATCAGAAGACTCGACCCCTGGTGAAGAATTCCAGGCATCCGTGCAACAGATAAGAGGGGCACTCAGGGCTCGAGAAGAGCTAAAATCTGCTAAAATCAGACCACATGCCTCCCCTCCTCCGCCTTTGCCTTTGCCTGATTTTGTTCATAAATGCATTTGAGGGGTATTGGGACTCAGGCTCTTTTTGCTGCCGGAAGTCCTGTCACTAGATTTTTAGGTTTTTGTTTCTCTTCCAGGTAAAGTCTCTTAAAATGTTCTTCTAGAAGCATTGATACTGCGAGGTGATTTACTCTACTGTATCACAAGATGTTTCAGTCTCCTGAAGAAGGCCTTGGTTCAGGTTTTATGAAAGAGGGGGAGAAAGGAGAGGAGTGAACAGGGACGCTGCACTGGGTGACTGGGGGTTGGGGGTCTGGAAGGAAAAGGGTCTGAGCGATAGGCCCTGCGGGTACCTGATACATAACAACAGTGGGTAGACTGACAGTTTGTGAAAGGTAAAACATCCCTGGCCTAGATGGCTGCGTCCCTGCTGGGCCCTTTCAGGGCAGGCCCTGGGGTTTGCCTCACTCCCATCATGCACACATTTTTTTTTGTTTTTGTTTTAATTAATTTGTTTATTTAAATTTGAGTTAGTTAACATGCAGTATAGTCTTGGTTTCAGGAGTAGAACCCAGTGATCCATCACTTACATACATCACCCAGTGCTCCTCCCAACAAGTACCCTCCTTAATGCCCGTCACCCATTTAGCCCAACCCCCCCCCCCCACCTCCCCTCCAGCAACCCTCAGTTTGTTCTCTTTGTTTAAGAGTCTCTTAAGGTTTGCCTCCCTCTGCTTTTACCCTCATGTACACATGTTAATGAGCCTCTTCCCACACACAGTTCTTACTGCTACTCCTCCACCTGGAAACTTGTGACCAGGGCCTCCAATGCTTCCCATCCTTCCTCCCTTCCTCCCACTGCACCTTCATCCCATGACTGGTCTTTACAATCTTTTAGTCCTTTAGAATTTTTAAATCTTTTACATTTTGTCCTGGCTCCAGTTTCCCTCCTTAATCTTCCTGTGCTAACCCTAACCTCGTTTTTGTCCCCGGGTTCCTGGCTCTGGGGTCAGACTTACATTCTCCTCCAGGAAGGCAATGAGGCATTTCCTCCCAGGCACAAGTAAACCCCTTATTCCCTTTCATGACTTCACAGGGAACCAGGGACCACAAGCCACCCACCTCCCTGGGTAGGGGGCCAGCAGAGCAGGTCAGACTTGATGTGTGTGAATGAGCACAGACAGCGTCCACCCCAGCTCTGTTGGGCCTGTGTTTGATCTCTCTCGGTTTGCATTTATGTTATTACTTTCTGAGGACTGTTTTTTTCCTGGGAGAGTCTTGATTCCCTGGAGCCAGGAACTGTGCTTCCTCCTTCAGAATGAAAGCTCTCTGAGGACAGGGGCTGGATCTCTCCCTCCTCTCAGACTGGGAGGTCTCCAAGGGCAGTCTCTGTCCCCAGCATCTCACTAGGGGCTACTCGAAGGGAGGAGCTGGGTTTTCCCTCTTTGAATGGAGACTCTCCAAGGGCTGTGCCTCTACCATTGACATTGGATTCCTTTTAGATCAGACTGTCTTTGAGCATAAGACTGTCATTTCCATCAGATTAGGACTTCCTAAAGGCACGACTGTGTCTTCCCCTCAGATTGGGGCTCCCTGAGAGCAGAGCTGTGTCTCCCCTCAGATTTGGGCTCCGTGAGGCAGGGCTATGTCTCCCTCACTCAGACTGGGGCTCCCTGAGGGCAGGGCTGTGTCTCCCCCACTCAGACTGGAGCTCCCTAGGGCAGGACTGTGTCTCCCCCTCAGACAGGCTCCCGGAGGCAGTGCTGTGCCTCTTTCTTCCTCTCAGGAGCTCTGAGCCCATCTGTTCCCAGGATCTACTCTGTCTATGAAGTGTTGGAGGGAGGCAGGGGCTAGTCCTGATAATTCGAAGTCACAGTGGGTGGCTATGGAGCTGTTGAAGGCCACTGGTGTTCAGCACCAGACCTTGTCAGCAGTGTGATTTGAGGCTGGAGGCAGGACATGGGAATGGGCTAGAGTTATCTCAAAAACATGGCTTCATCAAACTCTATCCCAGGGTGGCCAGGAGGAAAGGCTGAAGGTGGTGCTGGGTGGCCCTTAGCGACTGCCTTTCCTGTCCCTGGGCCAAATGGGCACATGGCAAGAGAGGAAGGCCTGAATGTGTGTGTGTGTGTGTGTGTGTGTGTGTCTCAGAGGTGTTGCCAACTCCAAGAGGTCAGTCCTGGGGGAGCAGTGGGGGCCCCAGGGCAGGGAGGAATGAGGTCTCTGTGGTGTTGGGCTCAGCTCCCACGTCTCTCTGTCCCAGTGCTGCAGGGCCACGTGTACCGGTTCTGCACAGCCGAGGGCCTGTGGCTGCGCCAGGACAACTCCAGCCTGCCCTGGAGGAACCTGTCTGAGTGCGAGGAGTCCAAGCGAGGGGAGAGAGTGAGTTGCAGATGGGGGCTCCGAGTCAGTGAGGGGTAATGGGGTCCCAGCTGCACTGGAGCAGGGCCCCTGGGCATCTGGTGGGCTGGCCTGTGGCCATCTTGTCTATCCCCCTGCTTCTGGGGGCTTTGCACACCATGCTTGCTGGGCAGAGGCCATGTGTGTTCACCCCACTGGCCTTGGGACGAGGCCCTGGAAATCCAAGGACCATTGCCATAGGTTATTTTCTTTCTTAGTTCTGAAGTCCCTGGTGCAGCCTGACCTGGGGCCCCGCCTCTCCCTGTCCCATGGGAAAGACAGATGTGGGAGAGGAGGGCGTGGGCTGCCTCACATGCACTGTATCCCTCGTGTGCACACAGAGCTCCCCAGAGGAGCAGCTCCTGTCCTTTTCCATCATCTACACGGTGGGCTACACACTCTCCTTCTCCGCTCTGGTCATCGCCTCGGCCATCCTCCTGAGCTTCAGGTAAGGGGCCTGGGGGCCCGGAGGGGCTGTTTCATTCCAGCTCCCCACGCTGTCCCCAGTGGATGAGGGAGCACCAAACTAAAGTGACAGTGCTGCAGGTGCTTCTCTTAGGAGATCTCCGGAGAGCCTGTCCACTGAATACGAGGCTGAAAACACGGGATATGGCCCCGTTTGCCATATCTCTACTCTGTAAGAGCCTACATAGAATACTGCAAAAGAGAAAAAAACAAACACCACACAAACACACAAAGCACATATCCCCAGACCTTCATAGTGGGTGGTGGGATTAGGGCACATCCCCTTCAGCTGAGCATGTGAAGCTTAAATCATCAGGAATTCAGTTTGATTTTAGGTAAGAGCTCAAGGGTTTAGAGATTCTGCCCTCTTTGGAGCTTATCAGCCCCCTGGAAAAGGTCTTCCTTAAGTCTAACCTCCATGAGCCATTCCTTCCAGAGGACCATGTTCTTCCCACTCCCTCTGCACTTGGTGGAGGGTAAGCCAGGGGGGCTGGGTTCAAGGTCAGGAGCAATTCTGAGTGCAGGGACCTCAGGATACCAGCCCCACAGAAACAGGACAAGCCTTATTCCTCCTGTCACCCCCATGGCACCTGGCACAGTCAGTGCTGGGCACAGTCAGTGTTTGATAGATGCATTCACTCGGTGAATATTCTCCCCTTTTATTATGAAGTATTTCAGAGATATTAAAATACAGTGGCTGATACTGATCACTGGCACACCCAATGCCGAGCCCAAGAGCTAACACCTACCACAGAGTCAACACGGGCATGCTGCCCTGGGTAGCCACCCTGCCACTGCTCTCCACCCCCACAACCAGAGGAAAGCCCTGAAGGGGCTACTTATAATCCCCAGGCATCTCTATACTTTTTCCACATTTATAGTATCTGTACAAATAGATAGCTGTGGACTTTGCGTATTTTAATGGTATGTTGTATATACTCTTTTGCAATGTTATTTTTGGCCTGCAATGTTTTTGTGAGATTCATTTATGTTAATGCAGGTAGTTCTGTTTTATATTAACCGTCACTCCAGACTCTATTGTATAATACATTACAATTTATTTTGATCACTTTAATGGATATTTGAGGTGTTTCCTTTTTTTTTCTTCTCTGAATTACAAACCTTGCTACAAGGCAAATTCTTACTTATGACCCCTTGTGCATTTCTCCAGGGGCATGTACCTCTGAGTAGAATTGCCTGGTCTGAATGCCATGTGCTTTTGAAAATTTATTAGGGGTGTCTGGGTGGCTCAGTCGGTTAAGTGTCTGACTTCGGCTCAGGTCATGATCTCGTGGTTAGTGGGTTCAAGCCCCGCATTGGGCCCTGTGCTGACAGCTCAGAGCCTGGAGCCTGCTTTGGATTCTGTGTCTCCTTCTCTCTCTGCCCTTCTCCTGCTCATGCTCTGTCTGTCTCTCTCTCTCAAAAATAAATAAACGTTTTTTAAAAATGTTACAAAAAAAAAAAAAAAAAAGGAAACTTATTAGATGAAGTTACTCTCCAAAGTGGTCATACCAGTTTGCCTTCTTACCAGTAATAAATGGGAGTTCCCTTTACTTAACATCCTCACCAATATTTAGTATTTTCACCTGTTACTAATCTGAAGGGTATGAGATATCTCATGATTTTAATTTGCATATCCCTGATTCCTAGAGAGATCGAGCATTTTTGTGTTTCATTTTATGAATTGCTTATTCCTATCCTTTGCTTACTTTTTTATTGACTTATTTGGCTTTTTCTTTTTTCTTTGGCCATTCATTATATATCCTGGATCCTAATTTAGGATGCATCCTCTTTTAGCCTGTGGTTGATTTTTTCACTCACGTTATAGTGCCTTTTATGCATGGAAGTCCTTAATTTTAATGAAATGAAATATATCAGTGTATCCATTTTTATTAATAAAGTTTATTACTAAATGTTATCAATTGATAAAGATTAATTTTGCCAGTTGATAAAAAAACTATCAATTTTTTTTCCAAAGACCAAATTCCTTTATGATCTTGTTTAAGGAATCTTTCCTTGGTGCCTGGGTGGCTCAATTGGTTTGACTCTTGATTTGGGCTTAGATCATGATTCCAGAGTCATGGGATCAAGCCCCATGTCAAGCTCTATTTATGATTCTCTCTCTCTCTTATGGTTCTTTAATCCACCTGTAATTAATTTTTGTCTATGGTGAAAATAAGAGATTTAATTTTATTTTTCATATGTATGTGTGTGTGTGTGTGTGTGTGTGTGTGTGTATATATATATATATATATATATATATATATATATATATATAATTGGTCCAGTACCATTTAGTAACAGCTCATCCTTTCCCCCTTGGGTTTGTAGGGCTTACTCTTCCATGCAGCAAGAGTTATCTTTGCCTGGGTTGTCAGCTCTGAGCTCTCAGCACAGAACCTGATGCGGGGCTTGAACCCACAAACTGTGAGATCATGACCTGAGCCAAAGTCGGATAATTAACTGACTGAGCCACCAGGCGCCCCGTCTACTTTGTGGGTCTTTAGGAGGGTCCAGACTATGCTTGACCCTTGGTTCTTTATACGTTTTGAGAGTTCCAGGAAAACAAAAAATCAACACTGTTGACATTTTTATTATAGCTATTTTTTATTAATTTATCAGTTAATGTGGAGAGAATTGACACCTTCAAAATAGTGAGTCTATCCATGAATGTGTAATTTTAAGTCTTGTCTAACTATTTTAAGCAAATGTTATTGTATCCTCCATAGAGATCTTGCCCATCTTCTGTTAGACTTATTTCTATGTAGCCAATTAAAAAATTACATATGAATCTTTAAAATTTACTTTTTATTTGTTTATTGCTGATATATATAAACACACATCAGCAGCCATGTTGAATGAAATTTATCAGTTCTAATAATTTGTGTGTAGGTTATCTCAGATTCTCTATGAATATACTCTACTATCTATAAATAATGAAAATTTCGTTCCTTTATCTCCAATTCGTATGGATTATTCCCCCTTGCCTTCTTACAGTGGCCAGGATCTATATTGCAATGGTGAATAGATGAGATGATAGCTTTGTAAGGCTAGATAATCCTTATTTTCCTGATTTTGGAGGAAATGCTTATAAAATTTCTCAGTTAAGAATGATGTTTGTTCCGGGTTTGGGTAGATAGCCCTTATCAGGTTAAAAAACGCCCTTGTATCTGCAGTTTGCTCTGTGTTTTTACATGAAAGGATATTGAAATTGTGTCTAATAGTGTTTGAATTCCTACTACGTGCTTAGCCCTAGTCTGCCCCTGAAGCGTGTGAGATGTGGGTCCTGTCCTCAAGAAGCAAAGCAAAGTCTCCATTGGGGAAGGTGGTCTTCACACATAAATCACTTGGATTATACATGACTTTGTAGAGAAGAAGATGCTGTAGAGAGGAAGATAGTGTGGGTGAGGGTGGGTGGTGGCAGTGACCACACACCTGAAGGCTCCATGGAGAGGCAGGACTCATATTGGACCCAAGAACTTTCAAGGATACGAGGCAGAGGGGCATTTTCAGAGGAAGAAAAGACAGAGGCTCAGTCCCAGTTGCGGAAACATGCCTGTGGTGCATGTTAGCATGAACTGGGGGGTTGTGGAGCAGAACTGCTAGCCACCTTGCTAGGAAAGAGCCCTGTTTTCTCCCACAGACACCTGCACTGCACCCGGAATTACATCCACCTGAACCTGTTTGCGTCCTTCATCCTCCGAGCGCTGTCCGTCTTCATCAGGGACGCGGTCCTCAAGTGGATGTACAGCACAGCCCCCCAGCAGCACCAATGGGATGGGCTCCTCTCCTACCAGGTGTGTGATGTGTTCAGGAAGGGCCTGGGGAGGGATGGACAGTCAGTGAAGGCAAGCCTCCCCAACCCCACCCAGGCCTGGCACAAAGAAAGGCAAGAACTGCCACACCTGGTCCTTAGGGAGTCCCCAGTCGGATGGGAGAGGCAGTCCACCCTGGGGAGCCCCCAGTCTAAGGATGTAGACACCCTCTCTGTGCTTAAGAAGTTCTGTCTGACACAGGAAATGGTCTTTGGAAACAGACCCAGGCTTGAATCCCAGCTCTGCTACTTACTAGCTGTATAGTTTTGGGACAAGTCTTTTAACTTCTCTGAGCCTCCGTTTCCTCACCTCTATGGGGATAATATTAGCTTCTTCTACTCAGGGTAGTGATTCAGTGAGCTAAAGCAGGTCAACTTCTTGGCCCTGGCCCTGGCAAAACGGTGTTAGGGCTTCTCATCCGGTATTTGCATCTGGGGCAGGATGGGGAGGGGGATCAAGAGAGGCAGGAGGCAGAGCTATGTCCCCTGGGGACTCTTCCTCTGCCCCCAGGATTCTCTGGGCTGCCGTCTGGTGTTCCTGCTCATGCAGTACTGCGTGGCGGCCAATTACTACTGGCTCCTGGTGGAGGGCGTGTACCTGTACACGCTGCTGGCCTTCTCAGTCTTCTCCGAGCAGCGCATCTTCAGGCTCTATCTGAGCATAGGCTGGGGTAAGGTTGACTATCATTCATCTTACGTGTTCTTCCACCCCAATCCATGGCATGGGAGGCGGGGGACCCTGACCTCTCTTGGGACTACTGCCCTCAGGCTGCCCCCAGGAAGCCCTCTTGGTGCTCAGAACACACTGCTGGGCCAAGGGCAGGGCCCACTGGATAACTCTGTCCTGGGCACGGGACTCACTGCAGAGGGCTATGGTTACCCTCCCGTCTCTGCATCACCTGCCCCACCTAATGGAAACAGAGGCCTCCCCCCTTTCTGGCCAGATACACCACACACACACCATGGGCAGCCATGCACTGTCCTCAAACACCTCTACTGCTAAGACCCCTGGAGATGGAGCCCCATATCCAGTCCTTGGTACCCAGGCCCTGAGGGAAGGGGAGAGTCCTGGGCTTCAGGGTAAGGGGTCAGGAGGTGAGGGCTGAGGGGCTGTGGCTCTGTCAGCTGATGATGAAGAGGAGGGCTTAGAGGAGAGCTGGGCAGGGCAGGGCTGGCAGCCAGAAGCCAGCTGAGGAAAGGGTGGACCGCGGATGTGCCTGGAGCCCAGCTGGAAATGTTCTAGCCAAAAAAGTTTGCCGAGAACTATCGTGTCTTTTTTTTTGCTGGAACATTTCTGGTTGTGCTTCTGCCTCTCGCCGCGTGCGATTCTGATGAGAACAGGGACTGAGAAGCCCACCAGCAGCTCCCCAACCCCCACCCCACTACAGGGAAAACACAGGCAGCAGCGCTTACTCTGGAGAGGCCCGCGGGAGCCCCCTCCTGGATGGAGCCAGAGAATGGGCCTTGCCCTCTGGCCCTTCCTAATCTGCCAGTGTCCCTGCCCACGCCACAGGAGCCTGCCTTCCACCTCAAGCTTGCCGTTCATTCATTCACCACTGTCATTCCTTCCTTCGCCTGCCTCAGGTTACTTTGACCACTGGGGACCTCCCGCCTCAGTCACAGCCACGTGTGATGTCCCCCTCCCATACTGGCTCCTGCCTCTGAGCCTTTGCAAGGCTGTCCTCGGTCCAGCCCGCCTCCTCAGGAAGCCTCCACAGGTTGTCTGGCCCCCTGGCTGTGCGCTTTCTCTGGCCCTCTCAGCCTCCCTGCCCCTGTCCTCACCCTGAATTCCCTTTTACCGGTGTCCCTCCGCCACCTGGCTCTTTGTGGCCCTGTTGTAGAAGAGTACTTCTAAAGAGGGCGATCAGTGTCTGGAAGGCACCCAAGGCCCAGAGAGGGCAGGGCTTTGCAGGCAGAGCAAGCACTGGAACCAGGCCTCCTGACTCCCAGGCTCTGGGCTGCTGCCTGTCATGGAAAGTTCTCTGTCCTGCATTGCCTCTTTGGTCCCTTAATAGCCAAGGTGAGCGAGCTCAGGCCTCTGGGCAGGTGGGTCTCTCCTCTGTGTACAACTCCCTGCTCCCACCCTTCCCCCACCTCCCCACGGGCCCATCCTTCCCTGCTCTTCCGCCCCTCCGAGGGTAGGGCAGTCACCCAGGCAGTGGGCAGCTGGAGAGCCCTACAGCTAATGGAGGGTGGGGCAGTGTTAGGTCATTGAGGGGGCTCTGGGAAGGCTGTCCTTAAGGTGGGGGACTATGTCTGTCCATTCTGGGAAATAGCGTCAACACTGTTAGTGCCTGTCTCCATGGTGACCTGAGGGCAGGAACAATCAGAGGGGACCTTGTGCTGTGTGCAGAGGAGCGGGGGTGGTTGCTGGAGGGTTGGTGGGGACACATGGCATCCTGGAGGTTTCCGAGTGGGAAATGGAGGAGGGGGAAGGGGAGCTCATCCTTTCCCACCACCTCATGCTGCAGCTCAGGGCTCAGAGTCTGAGGGGCACCAGGGTAGGACCTGGGGGACCTTCCTTCCCAATGAGAACACCCTTATCTTGAGGAATTGGGATGGGGAGGTGCAGAGAGAGGGGGGACAAAGACAGAGGACAGAGAGAAAGCTTTCCAAAGAGCTCTTCTGTGGGGCCAGGAGACCTAGCCCACTTTGGGATGCTTGGAAACAACTTTTAGCTTCACATGCAAGCAGAAGGATTAAAATTATAACTCTGACACAGCTGGAGAGTCCCAAAAGACGTCAGCTCCTGCTGCCATCCATGGGCAGCTGGTGCCCCATTACCCACCACAGGGAGGCTGCAAGGGAGGGAGGCAAGTGATGGACGAGGGAGTCATTGCTTCTCGGGGCCAGTTCTGTGTTTCTTAATGTGCGATTTTTCTCCAGCCTGTCTTGTTGATTTTCTAAATGGGAGAAAGATGCAGCCAGCAGGGAATGAGGGGGTGTGTAATGGTTGCATGTGGCAGAAAAGGCCTTGTTAAGGAGAGGCTGGTAAATGAGTGAAGTTCACCAGGTCTTGCTGATGCCATGAGTGAGCTCCCCAATTCTGAGTGGGATCTCAGAGAAAAAGGACAAAAGGTGGCTGGGAATGCCCAGGAAGGAGGTTTCCGCATGTGTGTGTGGCTCAGGGAATTGGCATGTTCTTGCCAGGAGAGTTTCCCTTCCCAGTGGATCCACCCATCATTCCTTCCTTCCATGCTGTCTGAGCATCTTCATTGTGGCAGGCTCCGTGCTATATTCTGAGGCCTTTGGAAGCCACCCATCCCTTGTCCAGTCTCATGAAGGCCTGTTACTAAAGCATCGTGGATGCTCAGAGGTCTGGTTTGTGTAAAAACAAATGGCCAAGGAGGAAGGTACCTGATGAAGAATGCTGACCAGCTGTGAGTTTCTCGGCTTCCTCCCTGTCTTCACTGTCATGCACAGTAGCTCCTGGCAGATGAACTGCTTGGGAATGGCTATTGAGGACATGGATCGTGATGACAGGAAGGACTGTCAATAGGGCTCTGCCCTGGCCTGTGTTCTGGGGAGAGACCCCCTAAAGCTACACATGCCTGTGCATGGCCCTGCCCACCACACACTCACATCTGTGTCCACACCTTAACACACACACTCTCACCTATACCTGACGCCCACATCTCCAACCCCGGGAGGGGCACCCACAGAGACAGGCATGGAGAGCTGGTGCAGAAAGCCACCGAAGGTGGTTGGCATGGGTGTGGGTTGGCAGCCTTGCTCTCTAGTCCCACCTGAACCCTCCAGAGCTCCTCATTCATCTCCATCTGTCATGAGGACGGACAGTCCATTTGAATTCAGCAAACATATTGAACCCTCAGGCTGAGCCGAGCCCTGAGGCTCTGAGAATGAGTGACGCTGTACCCTCAAGGAACTGGGAACCAGCTGGATGCGTTAGCTCCGGGTGCAGAGCAGATGACCCCACAACTTCACCGCTTAAAGCAGCAATTTCCTATTGCAGTTTCTATGGGCAGGAATCTGGTTTAACTTAGCTGCATGCCTCTGGCTCAAGGTCTCTAACAGAGATGCAGACACGCTGTTGGCTGGGGCTGCTGTCACAGCAAGTCTTCAGTGGAGTCGGAGAATCCCTTGCAAACTCACAAGGTTGTTGGCAAGAAGTGTAGGTCCTTGCTACCTGTGGGCTGGGGGCCTCCATTCCTTGCCACAGGGGCCTCCACTGGCTGGCTGAGTGCCCTCATGACATGGCCACCGGTGTCCCCCAGAGCAAGTGATCAGACTGAGAGAGAGCCCAAGACAAGCCTTTTTTAACCTTTTAACAGTCTTTTATAACCTGATCTCAGAAGTGACCTGCCATCGCTTCTGAGTACATTCTTGGTCACACAGACCAATCCCGATACAGCACAGCCTGTATGGTGGAGGGTCGCTGGGGACCTTCCTAGAGGCTGTCTGCCACACCACTTGAGTCTCAGCCAAGTGGAAAGTGTTACATTGGAGCTGTTGTTACCGTGGGCCACTGTGCCATTAGTTGGGCTGTTGGCATCAAGGACGGGGCCCCTGTCTCTACTCCAGGCTTCTGCCCAGCCACTTGTAGTGCATGCGGGTAGAGAACAGGTAGCTGGAGGGGCTTCTGGAGCGTGAAGGAGTTGACTGAGATGGGCACGTGGGCAGCAGCAGGAGGAGAAGGGCATCAGTGGGTTGGCCTGCTCCACCTCATCTAGAATGTTCTTCCCACTCCATGGCCTTGTCCTCTGTTACTCTGGTGTCTGCATCCTCATGTCTCAGCCTGGACTTGGGGGCAAGCTCTCACAGTGTGCCTGGGATGGGGGGGACTGGTTAGGACAGATACAGCCACAGTGTCTACGGACATACCACCCTGAACGCGCCCGATCTCATCTTATCTCAGATATAGCCACAGTGTGGTGCGATCCTCTCTCTGAGGAAGACTCCAGGGAGTTGGGCAGGGATGGGGGGTGGGGGCACGGAGGTGTTCCTGCTGCCTCCACTCCCCCAGGCTCCCAGACCATCCAAGTTCCAAACCTGCTAGAAAGTGGTTTTGGAGTCAGGTGAGGGAAAGGGCTGGAGGCGGGAGAGGCCTGGGTAAATAGAGGCCTCTGGGTGTGCATGGTGGTGGGTCAGGCCTGCCAGCCCTCTCCCCTCTCTCTTCCCCTCTCTCTTCTAGGTGTCCCCCTGCTGTTTGTTATCCCTTGGGGCATTGTCAAGTACCTCTATGAGGATGAAGGGTGAGTGTCCTGCTCCTGGGCATGGGTGTGCTGAGGTCCCCATCCTCAAACCCCCTGGGATTCCCTGGCCCCTGGGGTACGTGGCTACCACCTGTTGGGAGGATAAACCGAGGGATCAGGAGCTTAATTTATGAATTTAGTTCCTTAGTACCCCTTCCTTATCCCTTCCTGGGACTGGGTGATAACAAATGGTGCTGGGTCCATGGGGTATGCAATGACTTTTCTATAATAACTGTGAAATGTTCCTGCTATTTTGTGTATGATGCTAGGCATCATGACTGTTGGTTCACAAAGGGCTGTGTGTATCTCTCTGTGTGACCATGTATTTAGGAGTGTGTGTGTGTGTGTGTGTGTGTGTGTGTGTGTTTGTGGCTTGAAGGACTCTGCATGAGTCTATGGGACTGGGTAGCTCCTTGTGGCAGCATTTATGTGGCTCTGTGAGGGTCACTTTGCATGGCCACATGTGCTTGTGTGCCCCTGTACCTGCACTGTGAGCTGGGGGCTCTGTGTGTCCAACTGGGTACTTGTGTATTTCTCTTCCTCTCCAGCTGCTGGACCAGAAACTCAAACATGAATTACTGGCTCATTATCCGGCTGCCCATTCTCTTTGCCATTGGGGTGAGTGATGGTGTGGGGATGGGAGTGGCAGTTCTGGCTGGACAGGTGTTGCTGGGGGAAGGCCTGGAAACAGGGCGGTGTTTTGAAGGGGCCTCCAGCCACTCCCTCCCATCTGCCCTGCAGGTGAACTTCCTCATCTTTGTCCGGGTCATCTGCATTGTGGTGTCCAAACTGAAAGCCAATCTCATGTGCAAGACGGACATCAAGTGCAGGTGATATACCTGAGCTGGCTTTCATGGGCGCCCTTCACCCTTGCTTCCAGAATAGAGATCCTGGGGCTCGGAGCTTGGAACATTGTGTGACCTTCTTCTCCCACCTGGCCCAGCCCAGGACCCCAAGCTTTGCCCTTAGCCCTGGACCTGGGCATCTCCTGGGCTTCTGGGTGTCTTGACCTGGGTGTACTTCCCACCAGGCAGCCCATCCCAGCATATTTTGGGTGGGAGAATGTCTGTCACTCAGGTGTGGGTTTGGGGCACAGAAAGGGGATACACATCCATGGGAGAGTTCCAGAATGATGTCTTCACCCCACCCCCAGACTTGCCAAGTCCACACTGACGCTCATCCCCCTGCTGGGAACCCACGAGGTCGTCTTTGCCTTTGTGATGGATGAACATGCACGGGGGACGCTGCGCTTCATCAAGCTGTTCACAGAGCTCTCCTTCACCTCCTTCCAGGTGACCTCATGGCTGGGGGTCCTCACTTGCCAAGTGTCAGAGTGGGAGTGAGGCAGAGACCAGCCTGCACCATGCAGATGGGCACCCTGCGGCCTAGGGGGAAAGTGGGCCATGCCCAGAGGGCTATGGGTGGAGTAGAGCCAGGGCTAAATCGGTGTCCAGCACCCAGGCCAGTGTTCTCTATAAGCACATGGGACAAGAAGCCTTCCCAGATGTAACTGTGGGCATCCAGCCTGGCATCACAACTGCCATCTACCAGGCTGTTTGTTACTGGGCACCAGGGGCTTTGCACACATCGTGCATTTAATCCTCATAGCATCCCAGGAGGTGGGCAGGATCATCCAATTTTACCAAGGAGGAAACTGATACTCAGAGATGCTGAAATAAGATTTTCCAGGTTATGTAGTTTCCAAAGTCAGGAACTCAACCTCCCCACTAGTATCAGATGATGCTGAGGGTGTATGAGTGTCACTGTGGGGCATAGATATATGAGAACCTGGCCTCAGCCCCTCAGGAGGCTTGTGGGAGGGCCACAAGCATGTAAGCCCATGCATGTGCCCTTACACATATGTGCACACGCATGTAGATCACAGTTTGGGAATGCTGGGTCTGCTGAATGAACAGATGGAGCCATGGCAGGGGAAAATGGCCCACGATCAGAGGTGGTGTACTTTCTCGGGTCAGACTTCCTCAAGGAGAGGGTAGTTGAAGAGCCTCTCAGTATCTGAGCAAGGAGGCTTCTTGTTCCTCCAGCAAGGAAAGGAGAAGGAACCCACCACTCCAGCTTTGGCTATGCCCAGTCTGAGGAGGTGGATATTGGGGCTGGGGCCCCAAGGAGCTTCGGGGTCTACCTACAGGGTGCCTCCCTCCTGCTTCCTCTCTGCTGATATGACTCTTGTTTCCAGGGGCTGATGGTGGCCATCTTGTACTGCTTTGTCAACAATGAGGTAAGGCCTGAGAAGGGATGTGGGGACCCTTGTGGGCTGCTACTGTTGGCTGTTCTAGAGTTGTCAGTCGTGGCTCCCATCAATCTTTTCAGCGGAAACCCCCTATCCATCCCACTGGGCGCTAGAGCTGAGAAGGCATCTTGTCCATGTATTGTTTTCTATGCATGGATATCTCCTCTCTCTCTCTGTCTCTCTGTCTCTCTCTCTCTCTCTCTCTCTCTCTCTCTCTCTCTCTCTCTCACACACACACACACACACACACACACACACACACACACACGTGGGCAGGCATACCCTAATGGATGTGAACTTGGGGAAGACCCAGCCTTGTGTTAAGGGGGTCCTGAATGAACAGGCAATGGTGATTGTTACAAGTTGATTCAACAGCAGACATGCCCAAGTCACATCCTTGGGGCTTTAATACTCATTATCTTATTTAATCGTCACTGCTTCCTCCCTCCCCACCCCACCCCCAAGAAAAAAATCTCTGCTAATCCCTATGGTTTTAATATTCCCATTTTTCACAATGATATCATTGAAGATCAGAGAGAGTAGGAAACATGCCCCAGGTTTGGTCTAGAAGTGGTGGCAGAGATGGGATTCAAATGCATCCTAATAGAAAGAGGAAAGCACCCACCCTGTGTGTGCAGGTGAGAGCCCCAGCCCGCCAATGGCCAAGGGGTGTGTTCTTCCTGTGGCTTTCAGGCTGTAGGGGTAGAAGAAGCGGGCTGTTGCTGAGTCCCACGTCCTCTCCTGCAGACCCTGCTGGACCATAGCCCTCCCCTGTCCAAGATAGTCAGCTCCTAGGCGGGATGTCTGTGCCTGTGGTGCTGGGGAAGGCCCCTTCTGCTCAGGCACCCAGCTTTGTGCTGGAGCAGAGTAGGAGCAATCCCCATCATCACTGGGTATCACAAATGCCACAGCACTGCACCCCATTCCTTCCAGAGGGGGAACAAATTATAGTACTGGACGTGGCACCATAGGGGAAGTATTCACAAGAAGATTAACCCCAGCAGGGAAGAGGGGGTAGGAAACCCCCCACCTCAGAGTCTGGGGGACAAACTGAGGGCTCTGTTGACTCCATTCAGGCCCAGGTGAGGGTTTCTATCAGTGAGCCTTGGGCTCAGATGACCCATGAACCCTGCTCCTCAAAGACCCTGGCTCTCCTTGTGTGGCTTCTGTCACAGAGTCTGGTGTCCCAGAGTTCAGAGGGCTTAAGAGTCTGCATTAATGCATTAATTTACTTGTACTGTGAGTGTGGAGGGCACAGGGTGGCTGTGGAGGGGACCTTGGTATTTCAGGATGCTGTGAGATGACTCAAAGAGCAGGAAAGATGCGGGACATGGGCTTTGGAGTCAGGTCTCTGCTCCCATCCAGGCCCCATTGCTTAGTGAGCTGTGTGACTTTGGGCAAGTTTTGAAACCTGTTTCCTCTTCTGCAAAATGGCGGTCATGATGCTTAGAGCATGTGGTGCTCCAAAAGGGAGGGAAACACTTCCTGAATGTTTACTTTGTGTAAGGTGCCCGCATGTTTTATTAAAGCCAGTCCTGTGTAGCAAGTGTTATCCTCATTTTACAGATGAGAAAAGTAAGACTTGGCAAAATGAAACGAATAGCCCAGTTCCACAGCTAGAAGATGGGAGAGCTGGGGGCTGGGAGATGTCTCCACTAACGCAGGGACTGGGAAGGGGAGGTAGAGCCAGGCTCAGCATGGCCCATTAATGCCTTCTGGCTGTTCCTCTGGGCCAGTCTCAGAGGGCTGGCTAGGCTCCCTGTGGGGTGGGTGGGCCACGGAAGGAGAGGAGGCTGTTGTAGAGGACACTCATGGGGGCCTTTGTCCTACAGGCCCTTGATCCATGGTGGGGGAGAGGGTGGGGGACAGTAGGATGTTCCAGCCCTGGTTCTCCCCCGCATCTGAGCCCTTACAAAGAACTTGCTAAAAAACTGAAGAAAATGTTGAGATATGAGGAACACAGGTGGCATTCCCTTCAGGAATGGTTCTCAGCCAGGGGGGGTGATGCGCTCCCTGGGCCTATGTTCTGCTGCCTTATGTCCCAAGGACAGGGACAGGGTGACAGGTGTCCCTATGCACACTGGAGAGAGTGAGGCTCTTCTCTGCCCCTTCTCATCTTCTCGGTCCCCCGAGGTTCCCATTTCCCACTTCTCCCTCCTCTTCCCCAAAGCCATGCTGGCAGCACATGCTTGCCCCCAACACACGCACCTGTGAGGCTTCCCCACCACTTCTATGGAGAGTCTCCCAGACCCTAGCCGAGTCTCCCCCTGACTCCATTCCTCAAAGCCTGTCACCCGTCACCTCCCCACTTTGTCTGCCCCCAGGTTGGCCCAGGGGGAGTGCACACATCCCACTCAGCCCCTTGGCAACCAACAACCCCTGAATCACCAGATCCCCAGCTGGCCTGTCCCCTCGGGCTCTCCCGGGCTTATGCTGTGGGATCCGGGACACCTGCTCGGACACTTGCCTTGTTTAAGGGCACTGCACAGTTCCTCAGAGACACCTCATGCCCTGGTTCCTCCAGGCACAAGAACAGACACATCACCATCACTGGGCCATAAAAACACCCCCTGGCTCCTGGGCTGAGACCTCTGTCCACAAAAGCTGTTCTCCAGACCCCGGGTCGCCATGGCAATGCCAGGTACTTGTGACCCAAAGAGAAAAGATGGCCTGGACATCAGTCCTCGGTCAGCTTGCAGGAGAGTAGGCATAGGGGAGGGGAGGCTGAGGAGTGGTTTTGCCATGGTTTGTGTCCTCTCGCCATGGCTCTGACTCAGGAGCCAGAATACTGGCCCCAGATCTGCCACTACCCAGTTGTGTGACGCGGGGCAGTCACTTTACCTCTCCCCACCAGTGTAAACAGAAGTGAACGAGCTGAACCCATTCATCCCAGATTCCAGAACCTGGAGCCTGGCCAGAGAGGACCTCAGAGGCAGGGGTGAGGGTAAATTTCATGTGTGAGGAAGTGCACCGCACTCAGCACTGGGAAGGGTGTCTGGGATTCATGTCCTCGCCCCTAGTGTTTCACTGTAATACCTCGGTAGCCGAAAGAGCTGCATGTCAGATGCTCAGTTACTCACTCGCTCTTTCCTTCAGCGCATTTACAAAGCACGCACGGAGGACCTGCTGTATGCTGGGCACTGTACTAGGGTCCAGAGAACCCAGGTGAGGAAGGGGTGGCCCTGGCCCTCACGGTGCTCCCAGCTGAGTTGGGGGAGGAGACACGCCAGGGACCAGCACGACCTAAAGAGTCGTGGATGCCAGGGGGCCAGTGCTTAGGAGACCAACCTGGAGGTCAGCCCAGACCTAGGTGTGGACCTGGCTGAGACCGAGGGAAATACTTAAATGCTCTGCACCTCAGTTTCTTCACCTTGAAGCAGGCAATAATAATGGAAGCTACTTCACAGGGTGGCTGAGAAAGTTAACGAAAATAATCAGTGGAAAGTGTTGGGCATGTAGTAAGTGGCGCTTTTTTTTTTTTTAAGTTTATTTTGAGAGAGAGGGGGAGTGCAAGCAGGGAAGGGGCAAAGAGAGAGAGAGAGAGAGAGAGAGAGAGAGAGAGAGAGAGAGAATCCCAAGCAGGCTCCATGTGGAGCCCCACTGGGGCTCTTATTCACCAACCAAACTATGAGATCGTGACCTGAGCTGAAACCAAGAGTCGGATGCTTAACTGATTGAGCCACCCAGGCACCACTAAATTGTGGCTTTTAATGACAGTTGTCATTATGGGGGCATAACAGAGGCCCAGGAAAAGTGCTGATGGAGGCAGAAAGGGCACCATGTGTCAACACTTTTAGAAGCCCCAGTCCCGTCCCATTCCCTGCTGGTGTCCACGAAACTGCTTCGTTCCCTGAGGTGGCTTCCCACACATGTGCCTCGGTTCACCATCCTTCCCCCTCCCTCCCCAGTGAAGGACTGTGAGACAAGATTGCTTCACAAGCAGAGGCCGCATCAGCCTGGGGTGTCCCCATCCCACCTGTCAGCACACTCGCCATAACTGCTCAGCCAGGCAGCGAGCTGGCACACCGCAGGGTGGTCACAGGTCGTGTCTGCTCTGCCCCCTCCTGCACCCAAGCCTGGGCCCCGTGACGCTGCCCAGGAGACCAGGCACATCCTGGCAGGCTGGCTTGGGCCGTCTCGGCTCCGCTGTGCGCTGAAGTCCGATTCTCCCCCTCCTCGTCTTCTCCTTCCCGTCTCCCACATTTCTCTCGCTCTTGTTATCTTCTGCTGAATAAGACTGTGATGGATTGTGAAAGGTACTGAGCTGAGTCACAGAGTTTAGAGATGGAGGAGACCAATTAGATCATCAAGCTCATCTCTCTCCTGAGGAAAGGCGGAAAATAGGAGACAACAATAAACAATTTTATTGGGATATTAATTTAGGTGCCTGAAGGCCTTGACTTGTGTCTCTTAATATAATGCAGTGGATTTTTTTCCCTTCCCTGCTAATGTAATAATGGGTCCATTTTGTGGGCAGTTGGTTTGCATGATGGCTTTTGTTTCCCTCCTTTTCCCACGGAAGGTCCAGATGGAGTTTCGGAGGAGCTGGGAGCGCTGGCGGCTCAAGCACTTGCACATCCAGAGGGACAGCAGCATGAAGCCCCTCAAGTGTCCCACCAGTAGCCTGACCAGCGGGGGCACGGTGGGCAGCAGTGTGTATGCAGCCACCTGCCAGGCCTCCTGCAGCTAAGCCCCCCAGCCCCTACCCTTCCTGTGGTCTCACTGCTGGCTGGGTGGCCACCCTGGGTGGGAGAGACCCTGCCGGGGCTGGGGAAGGGAGGGACACACGCACACACCCATTCCTGCTTTCCCTTCCCAAACCCATCAGGCAGGCAATGGGCAGTGCCTCCTGGGACCCGTGGCTACATTTCCTCTGTGGAGAAACAGCCTACTAATTTGATCACTATGGCAGGAGAGAAAAAATGTTGCTAAAACGAGGAGGATTTCTTCCCGTTAAGCCACTAGGTCCCTGGGGTTCCCCAAGACAGAGCAGCAAATCAGCCCCAGATTTGCACTCAAGGTCAGTGGCTTATTAGTGGGATTGGGCTTGCAAGAGGAGGTGGTTCTGAAAGAGGCTCACATCACCTCAGCCAAACAGAGCTTAGGGAACGTGAGCCAAGTCTGGTGGCCTCCAGTTAGGTCACCAGTGCCACCCCCCACTGCCTCCTCATTAAGGGACACTGTTCACATTGCTTGTTCATCTCGCTCCCTCATCTCGCCACCTCGTCTTTGGGGGCCTTTGGTTGGGCCACTGGCAGCTGTTTCTAGAAGTGTTGACAATGAACACTGAGAAGGTGCCTGATGGTTTCCTTCGCTGGTGCCCACTTCTCCCGTGGGTGTTTGACCTGCTTTGGTGGCTGCTCCCACTATGTCCAGGGAACCAGGGCAAGTCCACTGCTGAGGAGCCCAGCTCTTGGCATGAACTCTGAATTCTATTCTAGAGTTGCTCCAGAATCCTCTAGGGTTCAACTAGGGAACTTTAGGAATATTTGCACTGGGGGCTACAGTGTACCTGCAACTGTCGGGAACCCAGAAGGCTGAGAGCTTTACTTCCACCTCTCCATGGAAATGCTTTTTATTTGTGACCAGATTATGGGAGTTTGGGGGTGCCCTCTAACTCTAAGAGATGTGACCAAAAAGAGACTTCTGGGGAAACTACCTGTCGCCACTGTTACCATGGAGGCAGTCTTCCCCTATTGTTGGTTTCTTCCCCCTTGAAATTCTCCCGCTTGGAAGTCTGTATATATACTTAATGCATTTTTCTTTATTGCTGTGAATAGTCTGCATGTGCAAGTGTGCAATTCTGACTCCTCCCACCTGATGGAAAAAAGAACTAAATCATTGTGATTGTGATATTTTTGGGGGGAGTGGGGTAGTTGATTTGACTCACCCACATTTTGAGCTAATCAATGTTTTCCCTGCCTCTAGTTTGATCCCATAAATAATGACCAGCAGACAGGCTAGAGAGGAGAAACCTATCAGTCCTGCCCCAGCCATGGTGAGAGGGCAGACCTGTAGCAGCACCACGGAGACCCAGACAAAAGGGAAACAGCCATCCAAGGGAGTTTGTGGATGCAAAGGAAGTTTCCAGAGCAGGAGAAAACTCTTAGGAGTCCCGACCTCCTGGGAAGGCAGAGAGAGAAGCTTCGGATGAATTCCTTTATGAGTCCATTTCTCCCTCCTTCCCCTTTTTAAGTGGTGGGGGACCCTCCCCAAAGCCTTGCACCAGACATATTTTCCTGTGCCTCTCAGAGAGCCATGTGATGTACGGGGAAAATAATAATGGGACATAAAACACATCAAGCAGAAAATTTCTTATACTTCAGCTTCAGTGAAGTGTTGTGTCTATGTTAATGGGGAAGTTGAACCTCAGGCTAAAGATGAATTGTGCAGACTGACTCCTGGAGAAAATGTAGAGAAGTGGGGGACGGGAGCACCCCTGCTTCCCCAGAATAAGGGAAGATTTTCCAACAGGCACCACTCCTTGGCTTTGTTTTTGGAGTGGGTAGAGGGGAGATGAGCACTGGTGAATTGATGTGGAGTATGGCTCTGGCACAAGTGTTTCAGTTCTGGGTAAACTGGAAGATTTTGAGAATCATTAATACACTGCACAACAACAAAAAAAGAGCCAGATTGATAAAACCTGAGAGAAACAAATTGTTAAGGGGAGAAATTGGAGGGAGAAGGTGTTTAGTTAGGCACCAGGGAAGCTCAGATAGTTTGGTTTAAACTGTAAATAGAGTTCTTTTCCCAACTGGTACTGGTGTTTCCTGATTTCAAAAGGCTCCTCAAACCCCATGCTCCAAGCCTTGTAACACTGAGGAACTGTTTCCTTTGTAGATACATATTAGATACTGAAGAACTATCTTCTTTGCTCCAAGACCCACACTATTAATATTTATTTGATTGGCAGTGAACTCCCTCTAAAGAATTTTTGAGCTCTCCTAAGCCAAATATATCTCTAATAGAGCTGGGAACTATCACATGCAATGTACTCCCAAATTCCACCAGCTGTTTACATGCATGTTGCCATAAGTGTGGAGCTTTTGCTCTGCACACTCTTATCTGCCTCTGTCCTGGGGGTACTATAGCTGACTGGTGGGGGTTGGGGGGGGGGGTGATGTGTGTATCAGCTGTGCAGCCAGCAAGGTCTGAGGACTTTGGTAAATAGAGACTGGGTTCAGCACTCTGGTCAGCTCCACTTCTTAGTGGCTGACATCATGACAACTCCTCTTGACTACGTCAACCTTTAGAACAGCTAAATCCAGAACTGAAACAAACTGCTGACATCGCAAAGTTGCCTTCAAGATGACTTTCCAGATGGCCCGTGTGATTTTCAATTGCCTCAATACAATTCCCGCTGAAGCCCACACCAGTGGAGCTCTTGAAGACTCAGAGCAGGGAAAGACCCTGGGCATCTCCCCTATCCTGACCTAGAGGAGGGAGGTTTGCACATGACTTGCTAGGCGGTCCTGGGCTGGGTCTCCGAGTGTAATGAGACCTCTGGGAGGGATAGGTAAGAAATACAAAAGAGCCATTCAAGATGCTCTTAGTAAAAGCTGGCACTATTTATCTGGAGTTTCTGTTAAAAAAGAAATACAACAGCGAAGGTAGACAAATCAGCTAGTGAAGATGCCGTCTCCTCAGTGAATTAGCCTGAGAGGAGCGGAAGGCTGTGCTTTACTATCTCTACTGTAGTACCTCACTCATCCTTGTCTTAAAATTAAGAAACTGAAATGCATCAGAGCACACATATACATAGAAACAGCAAGCGAGCCACTTTGAATAGCGAATCCAGTGCCCTTTTAATGGGTTGGCTTAATGGTTTCCTGATGCATCTGTGCTTATTTGACAAGTTGTTCTGTTGGCCGCACAGAGTGAACTAAAAGAAGTGGAAAAAGGTCCTAAGCCTCCCCCTTTGGCTCTCTCATCTCCCTGAAGTTGGAGAAGACTAGCAAACTGGGCAGCTTTAGCCTAGCAAAGATGGCACAGCCACCACCAAGGGCAAAGAGTCAGTTCACATTTACCCCCGAAAGGCTCAATCTCATCAGTGTGGGCCATGTTTCAGCAGCTTCTGTCTCCATCCATAAGGAAAGAACACTGTGTGTGTGTGTGCGTGTGTGTGTGTCCTGTGCATAGCAGCATAAAGTTAGGAGATGATGAATCCAGAATCATCCCACCCACTGTGAAGGTCATGGGACCGCACAGCCCAGGGCGAAGATAGGCGGGGGCCTGAGCTGTAGATGCTTCCTCTCCATGCGCAGACAGGGTTCCCATTATTGCTAATGCCTGCGACGTGCTCAGGGAAGGTAAAATATATTCCAAAGGTTTATTTTCCCTCCACTGAATTGATTCTAGAGTGCCGACCCTGCTTTTGGGTCCTATGAGGAGCCAAACTATGAAAACCCTCAAATGAAATATGCCTGCTTCCTCTGCTAAGACAGCTATGTGAATGACATACTAAGTACTCAACAGAAACCAAATGAGTATCAACTCAGGCTTTTTTTCTTTTTGTTGCTGGAGTTTTGGGGGGGAAAGAAAATGTGGGAAACTTCCCCAGACAACATTGTCATGCCCCTACAGTGTTAGCTGCTGGCTCAAACCAGCTCTCTGGCCGCGCCTGGAGGGCCATATCAGGAAGTGTTGTGAAGCAGTGTAATTCAAACACTTAATGCCACAGTGTGTCTACAGTATCTATAATTACTTTTGCTCTGTCAATGGATACAGATTGGCAGGAAGCAGATAAGCATAACTGTTTTCCCATTAATGACCCAAATCTCTTGGACTTCACCTACATCTGAATCTATCAGAGGGGAGAGTTTTCTCTTCTCCCCTTTGGCCATTTTAAGCCAGTTTCTCAGAACCTTATCCAGTGGTGCATTTTTTCTCTGATGCACCCAAGCTCCTCCCCATCTCCACACTACTTCCCCCACCCCTGCCACCCCACACTACCTCCTCCCCCACCCCTGCCAGCCCTATAATGAACTTCCCCACACTCCTCCCCCAACTAGCTTTGCTAGGAATGCTGTTCTCTCAGCTGTGACCAATTTGGGGGTGCAGCTGAGAGTGAGGCACTGCCAGGGCTGAAATGCACCGCATTCCATACTCTGGCACAGCGAGGAGCATTGCAGCCAGGGGCTTGGATCCTAACTTACACTGGGGCTCTGCAACCTTTTTGATGAGGCCTGTCAAAACTATCAGTAATTAGTCAACCCAGACAATCGAGCATGACTAATTGCCACTGTGTCAAAGCAATCCAGGAGAAGGAAAACATATATAAATGAGAATGTTTGAATGTGGTGAAAACTCCCAGCAAAGTTTGGAACACATAACAAGTTAGGGTCTTGGCTTCCTTGCAAGGGAGCAAGATCCGCCCCAGACCCATAGGGCTGGACCTTGCCAAATGGTCCACACTTCACATCCAAATCTGCAATTTGAAGCTCCTCCCAGTAAAAGTGATCACATCCTCAAAGCAGATAAACTTCCACATCCCCTTGGTTTTGGAGGGGATTCGATGCGGAGCTTTAAATGCGAGAAGAGAGAGGGGAGCCAGGCTCTCGGGAGGGACAAAGCTGGGTTTCTGTCTTCAGTGCTCTTGGGGGATGTTTGCTCCTCATGAATGTTTAAACAAGATAATTTTCATGCAACTTCCTAATGTATACATTCATATAAAATACACCCTGCATATATAGGTAGCAAACGTGTATGGTGTTATAATTCCTTGCACAGATGTGAAACGGATTCAGGCTCTTCCCTAATTTGCCTTGTAAACGTCAAATAAAGGCCTGTCATTATTGTGTCTCTCTTGCTCTTCCTTCGGGAGAGGAGGTTTTCTGCAGCGTCCAGCCCAGGTGACTCATGGCGCAGTGGGAAAACACAAAAGATGCCGTTTCCAGCCCAAGAAAAAAAACCTTGCTCATTACTCATGTCGTGATTTTCATCTTCAAAGCACTTACCAAGTACTAATTTACCCGTCGCAGCCCTTATACAGGGACTGCGCTGCCATTTAATTAGAGAAGTTGGGTGGTCGAGTGGCTTAAACAATGACTGATGGCCAAATGGACGCGTATTCTAATTCCGCTCATTCATTTGATCTCCCCTGTCTAAATGAACTCAGTCCATTAAGTCCATTTTTTTTTAATGTCATAAAAGCACAAGCCTTGTTTGCAAAGTAGCCACAGAATTTGAATGGAGCTGCTGTTTAGAGATTCATCTTCAGAAAAATGAACTTCTCTCCAGTTTAAGTAATCGCTCGCTCTCTGAGCTTGCAGCCGACTCTTTTTAGAAGAGCAGAGGAATTGCAGATTCTCCCCAGTTCCGCCACCATTTCAGCTACCCATTTGAAGATCAATGTGCTCATCTGAAGGTTTCCTAAAACACACCTGTTTTTTAGACATGCTTTGGGGATTGTCTCTTTCAAACCTAATAATAATTCTTACTCTGAGAGCAAATGAGATGTCATTTCTCCTGGTATCTGCAGACAGAATATCTGCATTTTGGCTTGTCTGCATCAGTCTTGCTTTTGACTTCATTCACTCTCCTGTGATGTTCTCAGCGTTCTATGTCTTTACTCCACCACTCAGCAGCACAAGAAAGATAGATCTCAGACCTTTCTCTCCCTTCCCCATCCCAACGAAGACACCTGCCCAAACCAATAATGACCACCACATCTGTAGGGAAGCCAGACAGATACAACCTCAGGAAAAGAGGGTGCACTTGGGCCTAACAGGTCTTAACCTCAGCCTGAACAAGGGATAAGGGCAGTTTCCCTGCTCTCCTGGAGGAAATAAATGAGAATTTTTGGCCTTCAGACTCACTCGTGGTCACATGCAATATAGAGCCACATTCCAGGGACTGATGCCCCACAGATGGGGATAACAGAGTTCCAAATAGCATTTGTGAAGAATGTCACTCATATGCCTTGTATAGAAGCATTCCCAAGTGTTTGGCTCCCACCGCCAAATCTCCTCTCACTACCCCCTCAAAAACATATGCCTTAGGCATGTGCAATGCAGTGTCTTTCAATCCCTCCCTCCCTTCTCTCCCTCCACCACCCTCTTTCTCACACACATGCATGTACACACACAATAAAGACAATACTGAAAACAGTGGGGTCTCCCTTACTGGAACTAGTGGGGAGAAAACCCCAGCAGTGCAACCTGGAATAGAAAACAATGTAGGCAAAATATTGAAGAGCATGGAAAAACAGAACCAATACTGGGACAAGGAAGAAGTAGAAATTGAGTGTACCCAAAGGTGGGAAGAGTAGGTGGGAAAGATGATGAGGCCCTAACATAAAAAAGTAAATAAAGAAAAAAAACCCAGACCTTTAAATGTGGGAAAGAGCTGTAGTAAAAGACACAAGGAAATTGTGGAGGTGGAAAAAAGAATGGGAATTACTAGGGGTGCCTGGGTGGCTCAGTCGGTTAAGCATCTGACTCTTGATTTTGGCTCAGGTCATGATCTCATGGTTCATGAGGTCGAGCCCCATCTTAGACTCTGTGCTGACCGTGTGGAGCCTGCTTGGAATTCTCTCTCTCCATCTCTGCCCCTCTCCTGCTTGTGCTCTCTCCCTCTCTCTCAAAATAAATAAGTAAACAATAAAAAAAATAATGGGAATTACCAGTGGGAAGCTATAGGGAGCCAAGTTAGGAGCCCCATCTCCAGCCAGTATTTTTAACTCCTTCTTCCATAAATCTGAGCTCTTTCCCTGAAGAGTTTTCTGATCTTAAACCTTGGTAGATTCTTTTCTTTTGTCCAAAGGCTCATTTTAACTAACATAATCATTTTAGAAAGAGAAAAAGATCACAGCCTAGAGTAAGTCCAACAGATTTTTTATTATTTCTCCCACTGATACAGGCACCAGTGGTAGAATGAATTACTGTGGCTCCTTCTCATGTAGGACCAACGGACCTCAGGGTTGATCTGTGTTGCAACCTCCAAGAATAAAATCAATAGCTGAGAATTACAAACCCTGAGCAGTCCCGTGCCAGGAGATGGACTGCTCTGGGGTGGAAGCAGACAGGTAACACCAAGAGGAGATTTGCAAGCAACTTTTTTTTTTTTTTAACTTTCCATATCTCTACAGTGAAAGAGCAAGGACTTGAAATAATAAATACAGTTTATATAAGACTTTTCAGTTCCATATGACCTAAGGAATTATTCTAATTCTACTTCTAAGGAATTAGAAACACAGCTCAGGACTTGGGCACCTTAACTACACACATTTAACAACCACAACAAAAAGGTCACAGTTACTTTACCTTTTAGGTCCTATCTTCAACAATCTAGAACGATTTACGTACATTTCTGGCTTATAGAGACAGGTATTTTACGACCAAATATTGTCGAAAGCTTCATAACTCTCGAAAGCTTCATAACTTTAAAAATGCTTAGGAAATCAGGGCTCCTGGGTGGCTCAGTTGGTTAGGCGTCCAACTTAAGCTCAGGTCACGATCTCACAGTTTGTGAGTTTGAGCCCGGCATCGGGCTCTGTGCTGACAGCTCAGAGCCTGGAGCCTGCTTCAGATTCTGCGTCTCCCTCTCTTTCTGCCCCTCCCCTGCTTGCACTCTGTCTCTGTCTCTCTCTCATAAATAAATAGATACATAAACATTTAAAAAAATGCTTAGGAAATTAAATTTATGGTTTTACTGAACCCCACTGATATCTACCGATTAGATGTCACTATACAATGAAACCGCCCTCAAGCTCTTTCATCTTTCAAGTTCTGGTGTGGGAAATGGAGATCAGGAGAACCAAAATGTGGGAGATACACACAAAAGTAAAGACATCTCACTCTGATTAAGCTAAGCCAATGTCCTTCCAACAGCATCCTTTAGAAAGGTACAGTAAAAAAAAATCAGATGAAAAGACATCTCATATAAAAGAATCAGCTTACATTACAAATTATACTGTGTTGGACTATTCTTAGCCATCAGGAAAAACATCCATAACACCATACTTTACATAAGGTATTTACAAAAGCACCTTCTTTCAGGAAGTGGTAAAGTTCATGAAGCCTGCCAACCAAAGCATGATGAGGCCACAAGTCCAGAAAAGATGCCACCTTCATGCAGTCTTGGCGTCAGCTGCAACCACGTTTTCTCATGTTCTCCTGGCCCTGAATTGTGCCTGCTTCTCAGATACGGCCCTTCTTCTAGCAGGAGGCGACCTTTGCTTCTTGTTTCCCTCACTGTGTTAAGTCTTGGTGTCACTCCTCACATAAGAAATGCCAACCGCTCTTGAGACATTCTGCATCTGTGGTGCACAGCCCCTGAGGGTATGGCGTCACCTGAAACCCAGCAATGCCCCCAAATGTGCACAGCAGCCCACATGAAGAGACTTTCTTCAGCTGTACTCAAAATGGTGCACTGATACAGATTTCCAAAGACTGCAGCAAGATCACGGACACCCTGTGTAGACTTTTTGGAATCCAACCCCTCTCTCCTTTCTGGGGCTGGATCCTCCAAAGCTATCAAGTCCTAATGTGAATTTCCCATTTGATCATCTCTCCTTAGTAAATGTCCTCCCGATTCCCTTACTCACCCTGCATTTACCAGCCTTTCATCAGGCATGAGGCTTCCTCTGCTTCTGGGAAACGTATGAATGTGTAGGAAATTCTCCTCTTTCCATAAATAGTTTGAAAATCACATATAGGTGCAGAACCTGGTATAACCCATTAGAAGAGCCAGAATAGCCAAAGACATTTTTTCACTGATGAGACTTTAGAACAAAGCAATGTTTTCATATCATCCTGTGCCATTTCGCCATATGGTATGTTTAGCACTGCTGAAGTCAGTCTAAGTCTCAGGGGGCAAATCATTAGAAGGAATATGATTAAAACAAACTCTGCATAACAAATCTATTTTGGTTCACTGCAAAGGAACTGCTAAATGTATAAAAATACTCTGCCTATAAATGCATATGCTTTTCTCTAGAAATTATCCAAATATGATCGATATTATTAGTAAAGCAACGAAATATAGTATTTCCCATAGGAGAGAGGTAAAAATAAAAAAAAAAAGGACATGGAGATATGGAGGAGTGGTGCTATCTTGTACTTGGGGGTCGGGGAGGGGGCAGGAGAGGGACAGGGAAGGTCTTTCGGATGATGTGACAGCAGAAAGATATGACCGGAGCAAGGGAAAAAAGTCCCAGGATCATCTAGGGGAAGTGAGTTCTAAGCAAAGGAACAGCTAGTGGAAAAACCCTGAAGCAGAAGCTTATTGTGTGTCTTCGAGGAGGGGTCAGCAAACTACGGCTCACTGCCTGGTTTTATAAACAAGGTTTTATTGGCATTCTCATCTGTTCACATATTGTCACGTATGGCTGCTTTGGCTCTATAATAGCCAAGCTGAGTCGTTGTGGCAGAGACAGTATGATCAACAAAAGTTTTTCTGTCTGGCCCCGTACAGAGAAAGGCCAAACCATTTTTGCTAAACCCTTGTGTATGATGAACATGAAGGAAGTGAATATAACTGGGAAAGGCAAGAAGGAGCCAGATCACTTAGGGCCTTTTAGGATAAAACCAATAAATAGCCAGCCAATCACCAAATGAAAGACACGTGCCGAAGGGTTAGGAGTGCAGACATCATTTATAAGACTTCTTTCTCACCAGTTCACTCCAGTGTGCCTGCCTGAACTCTGCTTTGTTGCTGGTCCTCAGGTTCTCAGCCTTTTTTCACACGTGACAGCGATGTGCACATCTGATAGGCTGCCATGAACACGGCCCTGATAGGCCCAGGCAAGTGAGCAGATGTATAACCTAAGGTAACCTTGCAGGTGCATTAAAAAAACTGCAAAATGAACATTCACAAATAATAATATGCTATAAATTGAGACAAACCTAATATTTTAAATGTGTCATAAGACCCAAGAAGCAATGCTACAGACTATGTTTTCTAGCATTTTTTTTCATTCAAGCAAAATTCCAGACATAAAATGTATTCAAAGATCTTGCTACACAAAGTATGGTCTGAACACCTGTAGCATCAGCACCACCTTGGAGCTTACTTGAAATGCAGAATCTTAGGCCCTGGACCAGACCTACAGAACCAGAATTCTCATTTTAAAAAGATCCCCAGGAGATGTGAACGGTCACTGTAGTTTGAGACCACTATCTTGACTGGCCTCTAATTACTCTTTTCTAACAGTAGAAATTTCAATTCAAACTTTGAATTGAAGTTTTCAATTTCAAAGAGGTTAGCCTATTTATACTATTCATACTAGTGAACACTGGCTACAACTTAATGTTTAATAATAGGGGATTGGCTAAATAAAGGATACATTTATCTATGCAGTGATATTAGCAGCTGTCAAAATCAATATTGTAGAAGACAGACATGAGAATTTATTCATAGCTTATCATTAAGTGAAAAAAATCAATTATAGGTAGGACTAAGACAAAAACAAATGTATAAATTATGATTAGAGAACGGAATGTAGCTCTTGTTAATTTAAATATAGTAATGGTATAATTAATAAAATGAGGAAAGGAAAATGGATAGGAGGTGTAAAGCAGCATAGGTGTGTTGAGTTCCTCATCCTTCATAGTCAAGGTGACTGTAATTTAAGGCTAAAAAATCAAGTAACAGTTTACAATTATATTTAAAAATGTAAAGTCAATTAACCAGTCAGTAGAATTGACAACTGATGAGCAGAGAGAAGTAGGGAAAAGGGGGAAATACTAACTTCTTATATTTATTTTTCATATGATATTAATAAATACTGCCTAAAATGCGAAAGGATTAAGCCATTAAATTAAAAAAAAAAAAAACCCAACAACTTTGGAACAGAAATATAAGTTTTCCAAATTATCGAAAGAAACACACACACACAAAGGGAAAAAAATTAAAACAAAACCAGAGACCATGTGGTAAAATTACCAATATAAACACAAAGCATAACATAAAATGTGATGAGATAGATAAGGTTTCAATAAATATAAGTGGGTGAAACTCACCTAATAAAAGAAATATTCTCACAATGTATTATAGAGTAAAATCCAACTACTGTCTATATACAAGCAACACACCTGATAAAAATGACTCAGGGGGCACCTGGGTGGCTCAGTCGGTTAAGCGTCCGACTTCTGCTCAGGTCACGATCTCGCGGTCCGTGAGTTCAAGCCCCGCGTCAGGCTCTGGGCTGATGGCTCAGAGCCTGGAGCCTGCTTCCGATTCTGTGTCTCCCTCTCTCTCTGCCCCTCCCCCGTTCATGCTCTGTCTCTCTCTGTCTCAAAAATAAATAAAGCGTTAAAAAAAAAAAATGACTCAGGCTGAAAACCACAGTATGGACAGAGGCAGACTTGGTAAATTCAAACAAAAAGAAAGCAGGGCACTTGGGATGAGCACTGGCTGTTGCATGGAAGCGATGAACCATGGGAATCTAGCCCCAAATTAAGAGCACACCGTACACACTGTATGATAGCCAATTTGACAATAAATTTTATTTTAAAAATAAACAAATAAAAGACTACCATGGGGGGAAAAAAAAAAGCAAGCAGGGGTCCCAATCTTACTATCAGATAAGGATGAATTCAGGGCAAAAGTAATAAAGAAAGCAGAGATGGTTTTTTATAATGATAAAAGGGAATAATTTTTAATGAAGACCTAAAAATTATGCTTTTATATATTCCAATACCTGAAAATACTTAAAAAATACTATAATCTCATGAAAATTATGGATTAAAAGTATTAACAGAGATATTTAAAAAAGTTAATTTTAACTATTAATATTTTAACTAAGTACCAAAAGAACAGTTCAGGGGCACCTGGGCGGCTTGGTCGGTTAAGCATCTGACTCTTGATTTTGGCTCAGGTCATGATCTTGTGGTTTGTGGGTTCCAGGCCTGTGTCTGGCTCTGCCCTGATAGTGAGGAACCTATTTGGGATTCTCTCTCTCTCCCCCTCCCTCTGCCCCTCCCCTGCTTGCTCTCTCTCTCAAAAATAAATAAACACTTAAAAAATTTAAAAAAATAAAAGAACAGTACATTAAAATCAAGGGTCACTCATTCCAGGAATAAAAGGATGGTTTAATACGTGTAAATATATAACTGATTACATTAATTGGTCAAAGAGAAAAGTCATATAATCTCCACTACACTGAAAGAGATTTTGTGAAATGTGAAATCCATTCTTAATTTAAGAAGGAAAAAAAAAAACTTTTAATAACATAAATACAGATGAATAATTATCTCTCCATTTATCCCAGAGACAGCATCATGCTTAATGGGAAAATACTAAAGCATGCTCATTAAGGTCAAGAACAAGACAAAGACATCACTGACTAACATTCTGATTTAACATTTTTCTGGATGTTCTAGCCAATGTTATTAGACAGAGAGGAAAAAACAAGAGGCAAAAAAACTGGAAAAAGAGGAGTTAAATTTTATATTACTGGAAAAGAAAATAATTATCTACATGGAAAATCCAGGAAAACGAGTAAAACACCATTATAATTAGTAAGAAAACTCAATCAAGGACAAGAGCTATAACAAAATTAATACACCAAAATCAATAGCTTATATATATGTTAACAACCAGTTGGAAAAAATAATATATGTTCTCAGAATGCATCACTTTTTCCCAAGCAAGCAATTCTCCCTCCAGATTATCACCTTTTTGCCAGGTGGTTTCCTGTGACTAAAAAGCCCTTTTGCCCCTGTTTTTTTGGGGAGTACCGGATGCTCTTTCAAACTCAATACAATATCACCTTCAGGAGGCCCTTCTTGACCCTAGGGTTCTGAAACCTCTTTTTCTCTGCTCTGGCCCTCATTTAGACTGCACACTCTCATAGCACTTACCACACTATCCTGTGGTAACTGTCTGATTATTGGCTGCCCCTTCCATTTGATTGTGAGCTCCTTGAAAAAAGGGACCTTGCCTTCATTATCAATGTGATAACTGATCATCAGAGCCGGGCACCTGGCCTAGAAAAGATCAGTTGCTCCACCAACATCCACAGTTGATACTATGTTAGGCTTTTGATTCTCTTCATAAGAAATGACCCAAACCTGAAGACAGACTGATGGATAAATGGATAAAGATGGGCAGATGGGCAATACTGCCTGCTAAGTCTAGAGGGGGGGGTTGTTGTTTTATTTTAAAATATTGGTATAAATCACTTCTGGTAGCTTTCCGTGCCTTTTCCAGGACCTTTGATGAGCCCTTTCCTTTGTGAATCTTGAAGTGAAAAGAACATCCGAAAAAGCAGCACAAATGGTTCAGATAAACATCCCAGTGGGTTTTCCACATTACATAAGTTACCAAGTGTGGGGAGAAGGGACCAGGATGTATAGCAGCAGCTCTATGCTACCCCCTGGTGGCAAGATGCTCACTGGCATCCCAGCTCCACCAGGTATCCTGGCTCTTACCGTGGATGCACTGTCTGCCCAAGCTCACTTATGGGTTCCCCAGCAGCGCCAAGCCTAAATAGAAATATTGGTTAACAGTGTGAGTGGCAGGAAACAAAACACAAAACTTCACTTTCTTCTGCCCAGATGACGATCATTGGTTTTGTCAATTGTGTAACTTCCTTTATTTTTTATTCTTTTGATTTTAGCACAGAGCTTACCAGCAGAGATCGGTCAAAAGGCAAATGTCAAAGACCTCCTAGACTCAAAGTACAATCCTAATAGCACAAAATACATATGCCCAGATCATCACTGTTACAACTCTAGAGTTTTTGAGAAAAGTCATTGTACCCACAAACTGTGACATTCACCTCTGCCCTGAACTGGAACCCTCAGAATGTGTCAGGGTTAGTTTGAAAGTGATTGTCCAGAGGTACGATGCGGATGATTTAGTCTGAAGAACAGAGAAAACTGAGCAAGAACAGAGTAACAGTTCACCAGTTTGGAGGATGTTCTATGTCCCCTGAGATTAGATAAGAAATAACCTGCGGTGGCATTGGGGGTCAAGTCTTTCGGTTAAGAATTTCCTAAGAAGTGCCTAAATCTTGTACCTGGATTCTTCTTCTTTAGGGGTCACCAGGAAAAAAAATATTTGGTCAGGAATAAATGCGGTCCTTGCCCAAGGCAAGGGGGATGCATTTGATAGCATTTTGGGGTCCATTCCAGCCCTATAAGTAGAGGTTCATTTAACAGTCTCTGTGAGTAGACAAGATGGGACAATGTGAATAGAAGCAAAAGCCAATTTACTTGTAAGATTTGGACAGAAATGACCTCACCTATGCACAGTGCACACAGCAATCATAGGGACTGAATGCATCTCTGGGATTTCAAGTTCCCTGGTGACAGAAGCAGCCGTTAATGGAAGCTGCTTGCTGAGCTAATGGTCGGGCCCTGAGTGGAAATTCTGAGATCAATAGGCCTTTCTAAATTCAGGAAATCAAGACTGCACCTAAAGCTTAATGGTCTGATAAGAACAGCAAATACATACTGTCCTTTCCTCTCTCCCCTGCCACGCATTTAATTGGTTCACACCCCACTTTTCCTAGAAGTTAATGCTGTCATTACATGCAACCTTTGGCGAGAGGTGAGCAAGGAGAGGTGACAGATCGTGCATAGAAAATCCCATGAAAGATGGGCTTAAGGCAATCAAGCTCCACCTCATTATAAACAGCTACATTTTTAAAGATGCTAGTGGGATCCACTCCTAAGCTGAGTCTCTTCTATGCCAAGCAGAGTCTCCACTTTACTGAGATTGCTAATTGGATCATGTGTTCTCAATTTGGAGTTACAGGTGCTTTGTTTTAAGTAAAAGTTTGAATTACACATTTTTAAAACAAATTTTTTAATCTTTATTTTTGAGAGAGAGAGAAAGTGGGGGAGCAACAGAGAGAGAGAGAGAGAGAGAGAGAGAGAGAGAGAGAGAGAGAGAGAGAATCCAAAGCAGCCTGGCTCCAGGCTCTGAGCTTTTAGCACAGAGCCCAACGCAGGGTTCGAACTCACAATCCTCGAGTTGATGACCTGAGCCGAAGTTGGACACTCAGCCTACTGAGCCACCCAGGAGCCCCTGAATTACACATTTTAAAAATGAGAATTCTTTCCTAGAACAATGCTTATTGAGTGGGGCATTGTAGTGAGTCTCTGAATAAGGATATTCCTTGTATTTGGCTTTTATGAAATGTCAAAGCCCAAGTAAAATATCCAGGGAAATGAAGAAAGCCTGAAGAAAATAAATCTGGAAACAAAATCATGTATCTGAAACATGATCAAACCTTGCCTGTTTAATAGGGGTTCACCTGTTTCCCATACTTTCCAGAGGCCCAGCTGAGACAGAAGTCACAGAAGAAAATACTTCTTTGTGGGGCACCTGGGTGGCTCAGTCAGTGTGTCTGACTTCCTCTCAGGTCATGACCTTATGGTTCGGTTTGTGAGTTCGAGCCCTGTGTTGGGCTCTGTGCTGACAGCTCAGAGCCCGGAACCTGCTTTGGATTCTGTGTCTCCCTATCTGCCCCTCCCCCATTCATGCTCTATCTCTCTCTCAAAAAAAATAAAAATAAATTTTTTTTAAATAAAAAAAAAAGAAAGAAAGAAAGTACTTCTTCGTGAACTATAGAGAACTTCTGGTCAAGTGAGGCTTCTGAGGGACAGCCAAAGTGCCAGTCAGCAAAGGGCTAGACAAAGCTGCTCCTCAGATCAGAAGAATTTTCAGCAAGGGCCGGAACACACGTGGTTGGCTACAAAGTGTGTTTCATGAGAACATCCCCTCTGTACGCTCCTAAAACTGAAACTTACCTCATTCTATTATTTTTTAAAATTATTTATTTAAAGTAATCTCTATACCCAACGTGGGGCTTGAACTCATAACCCTGAGGTCAAGAGTTGCATGCTCTTCCAACTGAGCCAGCTAGGCACCACATCTCACTCTATTATTGTTATTGCTTGTTTTATTTTGTCCACCAATCCCCCTCCCAGCTAGACTGTATGCTCAGCGCAATGGGAATATGTCTGCTTTTCCCTCAAGTGCCTACCAGGGAGCTGGCATTCAATGAGTAAAAGTTAAATTTAAATGGAGCTAAGGTTTGGCTATAGTAAGCAAATCAGGCAAGAAAGAAAAAAAAATTTCAGCAATAAGCATCCATTATTTAAGAATATCTCATAAATATTAAAGTTACTGTCAGAATGAGTGAATAACTGAATCCTGAAGTTGAAATCCTACTGAGGAATCACTAATTTCTTAAAATTTTAAAAGTTTCAGAAAAAAAGTATTGGCTTAAAACTAGACTCCTCTTACTCATCAGTATGATCCATAAAAAAAAAAAAAAAAAGTATTTAATGGTTTGCTTTGGTCCAATTTTAGTGAACCCAAACACTAACTTTGTACTGGAAGAGGAAGAACGACTGAAATCATGTCTGCTTACCCCTATTTACATAATTTCTCACCAGAGGCCCACAGGCAAAGAAAGGGACTGCTTACTCCAGAGCCCTCAGAATATAAGAAACAACCCACGCAGCCAATAAGTCTAGAGTTCCACTTCCACAGCTCTCATCTGAACACACTCAGGAATTTTTTTCTTGCTGAATTCATCATAAATAACCCACTTACCAAATCTACCAATCTACCTCCCCTCGCCTGTCACTTAGGACTCTGTCTTCTCTTAATCTTCCTTCATTAAGTGGGAGCAGAATAACTGAGGAGAATGGAAGATGGTGATGGGCAATGGGGATCTGTTTCTGAAAAGCAGGTATTTTAAAGCTATTTTATTTTTCATTACCATTAATGACTGAAAAAAAAAAAGCAAGATTTAAAGCAGAAAACACACAACAAAAACCAAAAAACAATGAAAAAACAAACATCATCAACAGCAACAAAAAAACCCAAAAAACAAAAACTTGCAACTTAAATTTTTCAGGGGGGAAAAAATGCTTTATAGCATATATGAAAAGACTTAAAGAGAACACTTATTTTGACACACCATTCCTTCAAACAGCTGGGTGTTTTAAAGTTATCTCCCCAATCCCTTTCTACTGCTTTACAAGTACCTCTCTCAAATAATGAGACAAACAGCTCTCTTTTTTGAGTATGTACTTTTTATAAAGGGCATCATATCCACACTGAGTGTCATTCAAGGGGTTTCACCAAAACCAAAAAGAAGTTCAATGATAAAACCGCAGCAGAGGATTGGGGAAAGAATGCAGAAGTTCACAGCCAGAGAACTAACCTGCAAGCTGTTCTTATAAGGTCTTGGGCACTTGAAATCAAACCCACGAGCCCATGTCCAGAGGCTATGAGGGAGCCATGTGGGAGGCTACCTGCAAGAGAGCAGAGCCTATCTCCCCTCGAGGGGTCTAAACTGTAACTCACGTTCCAACTGCTCTGCTGTCAGGGTGCCCTGGATGGCTTCGCAGCCTGGGTTGAATACCGAGTAGGCGCTCTTCTCTCCCTCTTTCCTCTCTTCGGGGCCTCGTGTCCCGACATACATCCAGTAGAACAAGGAGAGGACAAAATAGGCCAGGCCAAATTCCAGTTCCACAAACAATCCCAGCAAGACCAACCAGAGAAGAACCTTCAAGAAAGTGATGTTGATCAGGAAAGACTGGTCCTGTGGTGAAGGCAGAGGAATGGCTTCGTTCCGTGGTGGCTGTGACGTGCTGCTCCCCGGCTGAGCCACTTCCTAGGTCACACAAACAAACAGAAGTAAGAATAAAGGGTAATGGGGCTCAAAGGATAAAAACCAATCTGGAAAGACAGCTCTCATTGCTCTGGGAAGGCCTCCGGCTCATTGATTTCTATTTTCTTGCTCTGCTCCCTAAAACAATCATCTCCAAAGAGCTCACGTGCCCTGTTCTAACTGAATCAAAACTGATCTGCACTTAGTGAGCTGTGACCTGATAAAATCCTTACAGCATTCAGGTGGATTCCCATTCATGGGAGTCATTTCCTCAGATCAGTCTGCTGCTAACAAGAGCTAATTTGTGCCCCATAGAGAAACTCCCCAGTAAGTGATAATGCAGCAGCTACACCTAGTGCTTCACACACAGAGTCAATGCTTATTGACTGGATTAGATGAGCTACAGTTTTGTGAGTGGCATGAGTCTAAAATGAGGACTACATGAAACCAGAAACAAAAATCCCTTTCACTTCTTAAAAACAAATCACCATTATAGCCACAACCTTTCCATCCCAGGACTGTCTTACACACCACCAAGCCCAGGCAGTGTCTCCTAACTGGACTCCTTACCTCCTCCCCGCCTGGACTCTCCAAAACATCCTATGTATAGCTGCTAAATGAACTTCCTAAAACACCCCCCCCCCCCAACCTTCTGTTCACAAACCTTCAACAAATTTTACTGCCTACAGGTTAAAATGTAAACTTCTTGGGCTGGAATGCATGCAAGGCCTTCCATTTATTCAACAGATAGAAATGCCAGTACACAGGCCCCTGGGTTGGGTGCGAATGGGAGATACAGATATTCAGATAGCTTTAGGGAGGCTTGATCTCTAGTCCAGTATTTTCCAAAATTTTTTGGGTATGATCCATAATAAGAAATACATTTTGTACTGTGACCCCACATATATATGTGTGTGTGTGTATGTATATATATATGTATGTATGTATGTATGTATGTATATATGAAAAAGTTTCACAAATCAACAAATACCTTCACCACACATGAAATTCTCACCTTCCATTCCACTTTTTTAAAATTTGTTTTTAACAGAGGACTAGATCCTCTAAACTGATTTCACCACCCACTAACGGGTCACAACGTACAGTCTGTAAAACAATGATCTAAAAAATTAACTGTACGATACAATCCACAATCCACTGCTCTACTCCAGTTCAACAGGATTTACTACCCAAAGACACTGCCCCCCCCCCCCCCCTCCTTGTATCCTGCTCTGCTTCCTCTCCATTCTCAGCTCTGTGCCTTCCTTCCAGGCCAGCATGACTGGTGAACTGTGTATGCTTGACCTCTGCAGCTATCAAGGAGGGATTCCCCCTCTGCCTCCCAGAGCACTTACTGCCTCTTTGTCTCATTGAGCACCAAACTATATGCTCATTAAGTGTTGTGTTTTTAAGCTTATGTATTTATTTTGAGAGAGTGCAAGTGGGGGAGTGGCAGAGAGAGAGAGAGAGAGAGAGAGAGAGAGAGAGAGAGAGAGAATGAATCCCAAGCAGGCCCCACACTGCCAGCAGAGCTCAATGCAGGGCTCGAATTCATGAACCGTGAGCTTGTGACCTAAGCCGAAGTCAGACACTTAACCGACTGAGCCACCCAGCCACCCCAAGTGTTTTTCTTTTAATACAGTTCACATGTGTCCTTAGATTGCTACCAGGAGGCCAATGGACTACCATTTATCTTTTAGTGTCTCCAGAGCCAAAGAGAGCACCCCACACATAGGTTCTCAATACAAAGCATAACTTTTAGTTCATTTCTTCAATTATATCCCCATTCCTCCCATGATAATTTAAAACGGGACCACAAATATTATCTGGTCTTGATAAAAAATATAGGTCATCTGATTTACATTACATTCTGTTTTGTTGCAACCTTCTTTTCTAGTGTTAAGGTTGTAATTATTACCTTTTCTGTTAGACTGGAAAAGTCCTTAACATGCCATCAGCAACACACCCTCTCCTGACACACACACGTTTGTTAAGTAAATAAATGTCCCTTTCAGATTTGACCAGTATGCACAATAGAGAAATCACTGAAAGTCTCAGCAGGGAACTAATATAATCTGATTTATATTTAAGACTACTCTGGCTGACAGGTAGAGAATGGGCTACAAGGCTAGAAGCAGGGAAATTGTGAGTAGCTCACGCAGGAGGCTCAGTGAGAGAGAAGGGCCAGGCATAACTAGGGTGGTGACACAGAAGTCAGAGAGAAATGACTGACTGAAGAATGCAGAATACATTTTGAATGTGTACAACTTGAAATTTACTGTAAACTGAATTTATCATTGAAGGAGTATAAAAAGAATAATGCTTATGGCCACGATTTCTGGCACACCTTTGAGACACCCCATCTCCCATAATCAGGAGATAAGCACTGTTAATCCCAATGTACTGATAGGGAAACACTGAGATGTTAAGTAACTCCCCTAGAGTCACACAGCTAGTGATAGAGAGGAGACTGGTGTAGGATCCCAGCACAGCCTCCCTCCAAAGCTCTTTGTACTTAATTAGGGGCCTTTATGAGGAATGGTAAAGGGAAGGGTTAGAGAGCTAGGAGATGGGGGAATGGGTCAAACCAACTGGCAAAGGGAACAAACAAGAGGAGAGATATAGAAATTCCTCTACCTCCTTTGGCATTTGCTTTAGGACCAACGTGGCTTCTGCTATAAAAGCTGTGTATGGAAGTGTTTGTGGTCGTCACCGCACATAGAGGCATAGTTTAGGGCAAATACTTCCATTTCTCAAATACCAAGCTGCTTACCACCTCAGGGCCTTTGCACCTATGGTTCCTTTTGAGAGGAATGCCCCCTTCCCCTCACATGACCTGGATGGTTCCCTCCTCTCCTACAAATCTCAGCAAAAATGTGACCACATGTGCCCTTGTCCTTGTCCTGGGTTTCTCGAAGAGTGGCTTCTTATGAAATGCCATTTCCTCAGGGAGGTCCTCCCTGCCTACCCAATTTAAAGTAGCACTCTGGGGGTGCCTGGGTGGCGCAGTCGGTTAAGCGTCCGACTTCAGCCAGGTCACGATCTCGCGGTCCGTGAGTTCGAGCCCCGCGTCAGGCTCTGGGCTGATGGCTCGGAGCCTGGAGCCTGTTTCCGATTCTGTGTCTCCCTCTCTCTCTGCCCCTCCCCCGTTCATGCTCTGTCTCTCTCTGTCCCAAAAAAAATAAATAAAAAAAAAAAACAACGTTGAAAAAAAAAATAAAGTAGCACTCTGCACCTCTCACCCCCAGTTCACTATCATAGCATCCGGTTCTTCCCCCCTTTCATAGCATTCATCATTCAGCTTTGTTTATCATCTGCTGCCCCAAATGCAAGTTCTGTGAGAACAGGGCTTCATCTGCCTTTATCCCACTGTTTCCCAGATTCGGGACAGTAGCTGGAACAGACTGGGCACAGGATATAATTTTGCTGAATAAATGAATGAATGATGGCAAGGAAAGGGAAGAAATTAGAAGGTGATTCCTGGGTTTGAGGGAGTGATGCAAAGGCTGTGTTTAGCCAGGTGACTCCAAAGGAGAGCATTTGAGCAGTGGGTCAGTCCAAGCCAAGGCTGGAGGGGCAGAGTCACAGGATGAGAGAAGATACCTTGGGGCTAGAAGGTGCTGGGGACTGCTGCAGGGTATGCCTGGGCAGGGAGACAGGGGGCTTCTGTGGGGTTGAAAAAAGTCACAAGCATTTTGGTCCCAATGTGGAACAAGCTTGTCACAGAAAGAAATGTTTGATCTTGGGGACTGCTTTCTTCAAGATGAATTCGAGAGTGGAGGAAGGAGGATATGGATGCTTCCTTATCAATGACAACCAAGAAGCAATTACAAATAGAAGGCTAGAGAAATTTCTGACAGCCACTGTGTGTCTCCAAAATGATTAAGAGAGATGGATTGTAAATTGGGAGAAAGAAAAAAACAATTTAATGAGAATTTTCACACCAGAGCAAACCCATGAATGATAACTGAGCCAATGAAAATAAGCTTAAGACAGAGTCCCTTATGAAAAACAGAGTAATTAATAAGAACAACTGGAGATCCAGCATTTCCTGTCATCCTTTTGTCGGGACATCAGCTTTTAGGTTTTTAATAATGGAAACTTTCTCCAAGTTCAGCTTCTCTGGGTCCAATTCAATGATCTCATACTCCTTTGGAAATGAGACACACAGGCAAAAACTCATTGTGTGGGCTAGACATTGTTTTTTAACTGTGGAGAGGAAAAAGGGTAAGGGAAGTAGATTCTAAAATCTTAACCAATTGTGCTCAGTGAGTTCTAATCAACAATGAAGTTATCCTGAGATAAACCGCATGCAAGGAAATAGATTGTCTGAACCCTGCTGCACTCTCTTTCTGCAAGTCTGATGGAACCCTGCGTGGTATGGAGAATAGTATCTAATCAAAACTGAGTAACCATAAGTTCTCCTTGGTTTAAAAAAATTGCCTAAAACCAGATGTTGTGCAATAATAAATGAACTAAGAGAAATAATTTTAAGAGGAGTAAGATACATTTCTGCTCCAATACATTTTCATTTTCAAAAGGAATTTTTTGGCTCCTATTACACTTTTGAGATAGGAAGGCTTTGTCACAGACTGTCTCAAGGCACCTATTTTCCCTCCATGTTGTGTCCTGTATTCCAACATAGGTAATCTAATCTCACACACAGGGCACCTTGCCACTCTACTCCTGAGTGGAAACGAAATGAAAATACAAGATGTGAAATGAAAATACCAAGTTCATCTGAACATTAAGAGAATACTAAAGAATCAAAGGGTGGAAAGGCTATCATACTAATCTAAATAATGCTTTCACCTGAAAATTCACCAGAGAACTTGAGTAAGTTTCCCTAGTTAATAGAGGTGCACAAGCATCTGCGGCCTCTGGCAGTTACACAAACCACACTTTTGCACGTTTGTATTCAAATGCTATTTCTAAAGCACAGGCTTTCTGGGCTACTGGCTGCATGTGTCCCAGGTGCGAAATGAAAGGAAGCCTTCATTACTGCCACTTTTTAGCAGTATCCAATTAGACCTTTACCCTCCATTAGCGGAGGGCTGCAAATGAAAGCGGTGGTGGAGAAGTTCCCGGAGGCTACAGGGCATCACAATAACTCAACTCGCTGTGAGTAACTCAAGGGCAGAGGTGTTTTCTTCCAGGACCCTAGACCATCGCTTCCCGACCGGAATCAGGATCTGCGTGGGTCGCGGGCTGGAAAGAAAATGTCAAAGCGAAGGATCAGTGCAGACACGTGTGGCCCGAGATGCCAGGCTCCGGCCCTCAACAGTCGGGAGGCGCCGGCAGCCCCGCCCCGCCAGCGAAGGTGGGAACCAGAGGAGGGGACTGGACTCCCGCTCCTTCGCGTGGTGGGCGGGGACGGCTCCTCGGTGGGGGCGTGGCCTGAAGGCCGCCACGCGGTGGGCGGGCAGTGGGTGTGGCCTCAGCCGGATTTTACTGGGTGGACACGACAGCGTCCCTGAAGCTAGGTCCCGGGGGGCGAGGCCTTCCTCTCACCTGAGCGAGGCTGGGCTGGGCCCGGATATTCGCGGGCCTCGGTTTCCACACCAGGAACCGTTTTAGCCAGCCTGGAGCTGCCTTTGGAGTCGCAGCTGCTTCCGCCTTCTTCCCTGAGGTTTGTGCACTCCGGCTCGAAGTGTTGGGTTCGGCCGCCAGCCCGGCCCGTTTCCTGGCCTCTCGGAACTCGGCTAACCGCTGTTCCATGGCGCGCGCCTCGCTCCCCGCGCGCCCTGGAGCGCGCACCCGCCGGCCGGGCTCCTGCCCTCCGCTTTGCCCGGCGCCTGGCCGCAGTGCGCCTGCGTAGCGGCGGCTCTGTGCCGCGCGTGCGTGCTGGGGGCCAGGGACTCCGCGAGTACCAGTGTTTGTGACGTTCGTTGGGCTGAATGTACAGCTAATAATGCCCTCTAAACGCTAGTGGACGGACTGTCAACCTCTGAGGGCAAATGGCTAAGCATCCAAAGCATAGGGGCGCCTAGCTGGCCTAGTCGGAAGAGCATGCGACTCTTGATCTCAGGGTTAGAGTTCAAGACCCACCTTGAGTTAGAGATTACTTAAATAAAAACTTAAAAAAAAATTTTTTTAAAGCATAAAGACTGTTCCATTGGCCCCCTCTCTTCCGCGGGCTCTTCCGAGGAAAGTTCTCCAAGTGCTCCATCTCACTTCGGGGATCTAAGGGAACATCCCTTTAGCAGTTAGGCGCTAGTATTGCAGGCCAGTTTCAAAAGGTGGTCCCAGGGCATTAGAGAAGGCCCATCATATCTGGGAGTTCTGGTGCCAAAAGGAACACAGTATAGTCTCCCCTTTTCCTTTTGATACGCAGATCTTAGCACTTGGAGGTGACTCACCTCTCGCATAGCAGACAGGCAGGCCATACAGATCATTGTCACTGCTTTTACCACAATGCAAACTACCTCTCGATGTGTCTAGATAGGTCAGAGACTTAAGAAAAAAACACTTTTATCAGTGTGCAACTTAAAATACACAAATCTTAAGTGTGGGGCTCAATAGGTTTGTAATTATGAATACACCTCTGTAAGTATTGTACTATCTAGAAAAAGAACGTTTCTAGTACACTGAGGAGCCCCTTATCCCCTCTCCCAATCACTATTCACCCAAAAGACTCAGGTGTCTGTTAGATTTTTAAAGCTCTAAGCATCTAGCGAAGTGCCACTCACATAATTGAGACTCAAGTATTTCTTGGATCTTGCTGAGTTTTTGAGTCAAGAAACTAGATGAAGTAGAATGGAGTCTCATTGATTTAACAAATATTTATCAAGACCGTGCTGTATGTCAGGTGTTGTGTCTGGCACTAGAGATGCTGGGATGAATGAAATACATCCGTTTTATTAGCACTTACTTACATTCTAAATAGACAAATGCGTAACTACATATTTATATTTAATGTAATGTCAGATACTGACTAGTGCTATGAAGAAAAATAAAGTAAGGAATAGAGATGGTGGGACTATTTACAGCTGATGACCAGGGAAGACTTCTCTGAGGAATTGCCATTCCCACAGAGACCTAAGTGAAATGAGTGAGGCATGCAGGTATCTGGAAAAGAATGTTTCAGTGATAGGAAACAGCAAGTGCGAAGGTTCTGAGACCTTAAGTGTACGCTTGACTTGCTCATAGAACATCAGAGAGGCCAGTGTAACCAGTGCAGAGGGAAGAAAATAGTAGAAAATAAATACTCACAGATATCCAGATGTGAGGCCCTATAGGCCAACGTGAATACTTTGTATTGCATTCTGAGTGTGATGGTAGTGACTGGAAGATTTTGAATAGGAGACGACATGACATGACATTTTTAAAGGAGTACACAGACTGCTTCAGATGGGGTCCTGGAAGAGTGCAAGGGTAGAAGAAGGAAAACCAGTTAGGAGCACAGTAGGACAAGAGAGACTGGCTGTTTGGGCTACAGTAGTGGTAATGGGGGTGGTCAGATTCTGAATATATTTTGAAGAGCTGAGCCACATAATGTGTGGATTGATTGGATGTGGAATGTGCAAAAAAGGAATCAAGCATGATAGATTTCTGCCATTCTCTCTCCCTCCTGACCACATACCCTGAGCAACCAAGGGAATGGTGCTGGGACCCTCTACTGAAATGAGGGGAGACTAGGAAGGGAGGAGTATGGGATGAACATGGAGAGCTTTGTTTTTGATGTGCCAAGATGCTTGTTTGAGATGCTTGTTGGATATCCAATGTAGGCAATTGGATGGTGAAAATGAGTTCAGGGAAAAGTCAGGACTGGAGAAACATATTGGGAATCATCCACATGTATGATATTTAAAGCCATAAAACTAGAAGAGATCAAATAGAAGGTGAATGTGGATGAGGAAAGATATTGGAGGACTGAGCCCTGAATAGAGATGGTTTGTAAGACAGAAAAGAATGGGGTCATTATAACACAATGACCTTTGATAGAGAAACCACAGAGAAAATTTCTTGCCCATCTTGGTGTCTGGAGTAGGTCTGCTTCTCTCGAGAGACTGGAGGTTCTTTTATTGATTGTGTTTCCCACTTGATAATCACTCTGAGACCTTAGAGCTATATTTATGGTCTACTTCTAGTGGGTATTTACACTTAAGGCATGTAATTTGTGGGCTCTTGTAATCAGGGTCCCTGGCAGGAAAAATAACACTTCCAAACAGATTAAGTAGGGAGAGTTTCATGAAGGAGTTATTACAAAGGTGTGACATGATTAAGGGAGCCAGTTGGGGATGGTTCACAGGAAGTGTTACCAGCCTCTGGGCTTCAAGCAACAAGAGGACACAGTGGTCATCAGACCCCTTGAGACCTGTACTATAGGAAAAGCCCAAGAAAGGGGAGCCCTTCAAGGAGGACAGACCAGGTAGGGAAGGAGGGAAAAAGGATCAGAGGGAGCAAATGGAGACTATCCAGCCAAGTACTAATGCCATTCCAGGCCCATCTTGCTTTGGTAACCTGATTTTCCCTTTGCCTTGTCTTCTGATTTATTATACGTTGATTTTGTCTCAGAACTTTGTAAACCTCTTTAAATCCTTTTCTGGAAAAGGTCGATAGAATGAAAAGTTACGGTGAAAGAGATGAAGAACAATTCCTGCTGCATTAATAACTTATATTTTCTTTTTGGATAAGATTATAAAGGAAGTCAATAAGAAAGGTCCCAAAGTGTGCTTAATGTGTGAATTTAATTTTTATTATAAAATAGTTTGTACATAATAAATTTAGTGTATATGTATGTGTACACACACACACACACACACACACACACACACACCTGGGGCCAATTGGTATATTTATACATATATATCATATTTGTACATTAAAAGGAATAAAATATTCACATGCCCTGTGATATATTAAGTCTTTGGCCTCAATACTTCATTTTTTGCATCTGTGCCATAAAAGGCAGAGTATACTTTCCCATTCCTTGACTTTGAACTCAGCCACACAGGTTGCTTTGGCCAATAGAATAATGGCAACATTATGCAAGCAGAGGCTTGAAGCATCTTTGTCTTATTGAATGCACCCTCTTAATACTCTGTACTGCCATGAGTTGAACTTGTAACGGCTAGCCAGCTGGTCTAAGAATAATGAGAGTCAGGTGGATATATAGTCACCCAGCTGACATACAGACCTGCAGTTTAAAGCTGAGGTGCCCAGCTGAGCCCAACCTCAAATAGCTGACCCTAGCTTACCCCAAGAGGTATAAAAAAATAAATGCTTATTTTATGTCACAGAAATTTTGTGGGTTTTATTACACAGAAAAAGCTACTCAAGAATAAGAACATTTCTCTGTGTGCTTGTGGTCCATTCCTGACTCCTTCCCACCTCTTCAATCTACTAACGTAGTGAGTTACATTAATAGATTTTCTGTTAAAACATCCTACATTCCTGGAATAACCAAAACTCAGTCACTTTATAAAATACAAAATTCAAAGCTAGATTCAGTTTAGTAATTTTTAAAGGACTTTTGCATCCATGTTCATTAATGAGATTATTTTCTGTAGTTTTCTTTTCATGTACTATATTTGAAAGGTTTTGGTTTTAGGATTATACTAGCTTTATAAAATAAGCTGAAGGGTGGCTCCATCTTCTCCCCCACTCCCATTTTCTAGAACAGTTTGAATAAAATAGGAATTAACCTATTTCTTGAAGGTTTGGTAGGACTTTGTAGTAAAAGAAACACCAGAAAACTGGTGTTTCCTTAATCAAGTAAATAAATGTAAGCTACAGTTAAATGGACAAGTCAACACAGCCTTACCAAAAAAGTGTTAAGAAATGGATCGACATTAGTCTGTCCTGTCTTATGTTTTTGGGAGTGGCCTGGATGAAAATTTTAAAAGGCATTTTATCATAATTTCAGGTGACAAAAATTTAGTAGAGAAGATCTATAATTATGTCTGTAGGGAACTGAAATAAATTTGATCCAATTTTTCATGTTGAAAATATTGTGGAGATGCTTGGAGGGAACTCCACCTCTTAGATTTGCATTTGTGTTTTTATGTCTTTGTTTTTGTTTCTTAGTCATCTGCTTGAGACCAGTTTGTTTCAATAGGATTCATAGCTTTTCCCTGACCACAGACTGGAGGGGAGGGGGGCGTGTGTTGTGGGTGCTTCAGCTGCTACAGTCGATCCTGTTGTCATAGTGAGAAAGGATCCCCCCCATGTTCTATGCTCTTTCAGGTCCTATCCCTGTAGGTACTGCATGTTGGGTTCTTAGCACTATGCTTTATATGACAAGCCATAGCATATGCAGAGCAGAGTGACCTGGATAATGATCTTTCTAGAGCAAGTTTCTCAGCCTTGGTTCTTTGGACCTTTGGGCCAGATAATTCTTTGTTGTGGGGGCTGTCCTGTGCCTTGTAGCACCCTTACCAACATCCTAGGCCACAGCCCATTGCTGCCAGTAATGCTCCCTACTAGTTTTAACAGCCAAAAATGTCTCCAGACAGTGTCACATGTACCCTGGGAGTCAAATTTGCCCCAGGTTGAGAATGACTAGTTTAGAGACCATATTGTAGTAAGAGTGGTAAGGACAGTGGGTGATTTGGGCCAGAGAAGAGGAGTCATAGTGAAAATATACCAGTTATTTTTAGAAACTATTAAAAGAGATATTGGGGGGGGGGGGAGGGGAATCATTCTATGGGGCTCCAAAAGGCAGAATTGAGGCCAACGGTCAGAAATTACAAGGTAATATATGGTGCACCTGGGTGGCCCAGTCAGTTGAGCCTCTCTTAGTTTCAGCTTAGGTCATGATCCCAGGGTCATGAGATCAAGCCCCACGTTGGACTCCACACTGAGCAGGGAGCCTGCCTAAAATTCTGTCTCTCTCTCTCTCTCTTCCCTGCTCGTGTGCTCTCTCTCTTTCCCAAATAAAAGGAAAAAAAAAGAAAAGAAATTACAAGGTAATATATATGGAAGCTTTAAAAAATTAAAGGATTTTTCAGCAACTGACTTATTTCCAGTGACAGCATGGCGTCCTCAGAGTAGTGAGCTCTCCCCAGTACTAGCAGTATTCAGTCAGAAGGTGACCACTATCTCTCAGGAATGTTGTAGAGGGGCTTTCTGAACTGGAGAGATTTGGTTAGCCTAAATGGAATACTTTGGGGCATCAGGCTAAGAATATGTCATATAAGGTGTTGGTACCACTGGGGCAGAACTCACTATGGCTGCACCTGCTGATGGCTTATTTCTATAAGCACCTGTGGGCTTTCTCTGGCTGCATGAATGTGTTCAACTAGTGCATGAGGCACACTGGCAGCAGTTGGAGGGTATTCCCACCACCCCTCAAAGAGCCTTCAACCAACTGGGGGTGGGAGTTAGTAGATAAATACCCCAGCTCCCTCACTCCTTTTTTTCTCCCCCCTCACTTCTCATGGGTTATGACTCTGAGGTACCTTCCACAGAGTCTCCCAGGGATCTTCAGAAGAAAGGAGCCTCAGTTGCCCACAGCAGTACCTGCTCATTAAAGCATCCTATATCACTTTTCTTCCCTTTCCTGTCTCACTTTCCTGCTGTCCAGTCAGTGCTCTCAGACTCACTTCCTCAGTAAACTTCTTCCATTCAAATCATTATCTTAAGATCTTCTTCCAAGAGAATCTAAGGCAAGACCACACTGCAAGACCTAAGCAAGGCAGAAAGGGAAGTAAACCAGAAGGCTAGTTGGTAGTTCACATTTACTAGACCCCTGTCTTGAAGTTTAAAGCAAGCAAAACAGGGATTTTGACTAGCACAGTCCAAGGAGAATATTTGGAGATGGGAATAAAGAAGTTAAAAAAGAGGAAGAGAAGGCCACAGTGCTTCAACTAAAGCAGCCTGGGCCAGCTTCTGGAAAGATGGGTTGGCTTACATGTTATGTTGAGCCCCGTGGAGAACAGGATCCAGTCATTCTATGATTCAATCCTCCAAGGACTTTAGAGACCAATTAGTCAGCAAGTGTTGACTAAAAACTTGTTATAGGCCAGGCCCTGTGCCAGGCTTTGAGGATGCAGAGAGGTATAAAATACAGTCCCAGCCTTTAGGAGTTTAAGGTCTAGTTGAGGAGGCAGACTCATTAAAAGACAACTATACATGAAGGTCTGGGAGAGCAGAGGAGGGTCACTAACTCAGGCTGGGGAGAAGTATGACTTCCTTAGATTTAAATATGGGGAAACTGAGGTCAGCAAAGGCAAGCTGATGAGGTATAATCCCTGGGCATTGCTGTAGACAATACATATTTCTGGCGATAGTTTCTTTCTTTATAGAACTACCTTTTGCATTTGCATTGGAAAATGTTGCCGCATGACCCCCTTGACCCGCCCCCCCCCCTCCACTTCTTCTTGGCTTAGTGGTCACAACTGCTTTTGCTTGACAGCTACTGCTGGTTTGAGCTTTGCCTTTTTTGTCCCCTACCCAATTTATAGGGATCCTGTGTTCCTAAAGAGCCCAGGATTCTCTGCAGTTTTTCCCAGTCAGTTCTGCCCAATTCCATTATCTGAAGCTTCCTCATTACCTCCTTTAGCCCGTCTTTAAATCCCTTTAGCTCCCAAATCTCAGGTTTTGACAGTTTCCCTGCCCACCTGACTTGCCCTGCATTATTCTATTTTGAGTCCTTTTGTGCTTAGCTCTGATGCTCAGAGAAATGCGTCCGGGGTTTGTAGGACAGATGATCAGACAAAGCCCACAGAATTATAGCAAAGATAATCTATATGTAAATCCCATCCCCAAACTCTTCTTAAAATGATCTCTCAGTATTTGGAGAAGAACATTTTGCAAGTTGAGGATGCACAAAATGCCATAGGTGTTGTGTTTTAGGTAAGCTTGTTCCTCCCTAGTTATATATGGGAATAAACTTGGGAGGAAGGCAAGCTTTTCACTTTTAAGTCCTTTGAGAGGTGCCTGGGTGACTCAGTTGGTTGAGTGTCTGACTCTTGGTTTCAGCTCAGGTCATGATCCCAGGGTCATGGGAACGAGCCCTGCATCAGGCTCTGCGCTGAGCATGGAGCCTGCTTGGGATTCTTTTCCTCTACCCCTCTCCCTCCCTCCCTCTCTCCCTCTTAAAAAAAAAAAGTCCTTTGAAGAAGTGGGCTGCTTTGCTAAAATATATGCACAAGTGCCCAGAATGGTGTATATCCTAATTCTTGACAAGAATAGCTGCTCCTGCATTTCTCTCTAGCCATTGACCTTCCAGAGTCTTGCCTGAACATGGGGGTTAGGGGTCCAAATGGACCCATCTTTCATCCTAATAGCATTAGCTGCTGCTAAGGCTTGGAGGGAAAGCTGGCCCCTTCTGCGTGACTTAGCAGCAGGAACACTGCCAGGGCGCCTGACTCTGCCTGGTTGTCGCCTGCTCAGCTCTTAGTCATTTCCATGCTCTGCACCCTGGGGAGCCATTATTGCTCCTGTAGTAAGGTGGACATGATGGAGGTGAAGTGAGGCAATTCTTACCCAACATCCGGCCTCCTTCCAACTTGTGTGTTACTTTTCTAGACTCGTATCCTACAGAAAGGAGATTTTCTATCTAAATTCTTCCTGAAACAAACAAATAAACAATCACACTTTTTTTTTTAACCTTGAGGACCAGTTGAGTAATTCACTATCAACAACGAATACTTGTTGCGCTCCAATAATAGTTGATCTTTGTGGAGTGATTTCTGTGTGCCAGGTACTCTGCTATACCCTGAAAATCATTATGCTTTTTAATTTTTCTCAACAACTCTTCAGGAGTGCACCTGGACAGAGATGAAGTGATTTGATGTCATACAGCAAGCAACGAGCAGGGCCAGGATTCGAACCTGAGTCTGACTCCAGAGCCCAGGAATCCACTTATTCTGCCTTCTCCTCTGTGCAAACCACTTTCAAGGTTCTATGAATACAAACAGGTATACATTTTGATCCCTGGCCTTCAGAAACCTTACAGACATGCTGAGAAGATGAAACGAGAACATGAAATGCTAAATAATGCCCAGCACCATCTGCTAAGTGTTCTGCCCATGGAACAGACAGGCAGAAACTTATCAGGCAGAGGAGAAGATCTGTGAGGCCAGGGTGGTCTAAAAGGCTCCATGGAGGAGCATGGCATTTGACTGGCCTCGACAGACAGAGAGAACTTAGGTAAGCTGACAGGAGGAAATCAACTAAGGTACAGAGGACTTCGAACACATGGGTTCAAGTCCCAGCTCTGACATTATCTGTACAATCCAAGGAAAGTCCTTATCCTCTACTGCCCCATTTCCTTTACTATAAAGAGAAAGGCTCAAAAGGTGACATGGAATAGTGGGGAGAGCAGAAGTTTGGAACCAGAAGAAGCCTCAGAGAGGTGAGGAGGGAGGGGGTAGTGATTTAAGGGGGCCAGGATGTTGACAGAATTCTCTCTTGATAAGTAGTGGTTCCCTGAGTAATCACTATGATAATCCATTGAGTGGTAAAAGTCAAGCAAACAAAAAACCCTAGCTTCTAACTTTTATTTTGCCTTAAGCAAGGCAAATTGTCCCTCTGTTTCTTTATCTATAAATGGAGGGATGATACCTCACAGGAGGGTATCAGGATGAGCTGAGCTGATAGAGGGTGCCTGGAAGTACCTGAATCATTGTAGATGCTTAGTCAACATAGACAGCTAAGAGAGTAGGAAACCAGCATGTCCATACCCAATGGGTAACCAAAGGCCTGGGAAGAAACAGAGGGAAGAAAAGAACATCTTCCTAAGCCAGACATAATGGAATGCATGTGGAGAATTGGTATGTTGGTAGGTTTTTAGACCAAGGAAGATACTATTCATCTGAGATGGTTGAATTCAGATTGTTTCCATGTCAAAAAACTGACATATCGCTTCTGTTTCTGTCTTCTTCCCTGACTCCTATCACCCTCCAGAGCTTGTTTGAACTAAAATAAACCTCTTCCATTACCTTAATAGGCTTGGGTTAAATGTACTCAAGTGACCTCACTTTGAGGTTGGTTTGAGGTGGTATTGATAGGCCTGTCAATCAGCCAGCCTCCCACAGTCTATTTGTAGGAGCCATTGGGCATTCCTGTCCACCTCACAAAAAATCTGGCTGGCCAGGATACTGGAATGAGCCCCTTTATGAATCTGGGATTTCCATTAGGAAGTTAATAATAGGGGAAACCATATAATAATAGGGGAAACCATGTGGCACTTATCATTGGCTTTCAGTCTCCTTCCTTACCAGGAGCTGCTCAAGACATGGAGAGATTGCACAGTGAGCGATTCTCTGATTGGAGTTTTTATCACATCACCACACCCTCTTTTTTTCTCCCCCCCCCCCCCACACACAAAACCCACTCCCAAGCTCAAGCCTCATTACTCCCTGCTGCCCCTTAAAACCCTACTCTTTATGCCAATTTATAATTTCTCAAACGTGCTATGTTGTTTCCTGGCTCCATACGTTTGTCCACACTTTTTCTTTTTATCTGGGACACACTTTCCTCCCTCCTCAGCTATTAAGTGACACTCGTCTTACATACTTAAATATCTCCTTCTCTAGAAATTGTCCTAGATATTCTCCAGAATATCTTGTTCCCCAGATATTCTTCTAGCACCAACTGTATCCTCTTTATGAGTAGCCTTTATGACCTGGATTACAGCGGTTGGTTTCTAGTAGGTTATAGTTTAAGATTTTTGAGTAAAGGCCAAAAATAATAGTAGCTTGAACCAGATAGAAGTTTGTGTTTCCTTCTAGGCATCACTTGAGAGTACCATTGGGCAGTGACCCAGGCCTCCTCTACTTTGATCTTCTGCCATTCCTAGTGTATTGGCCAGTATAGTGCAAGTGGCTCACAACCAAACCAGAATTCTGTGGATTGCCTTAATTTCAAAGCCAACTTCTTAACCACTAAGTCATATTACTTCGATTAGTGAAGCTGAGCTCATTGCAGATTGGGGAGGAAGATGTGAAAAAATGTTAGAAAATTTCAAGGTATATTGGGAGACACTTTGAGTGCCAGTGGAGGGTAGAAGGAGATGAGATCGTGAAGGTTGGGGCTCATTGTGCAGGACTTGAATGTCAAACACACATCTGATGATGACAGTGACCTTTATTGTTGGATAGTGCCATTCCTCAAGCACACACTCCAAAATCACTGCCTCTGAAGTGAGAATCAGCTCCAAGTGCCTCCCCTAAATCTTTCTTACATTATTTTGGAGAGACATGGGTCAAGTCTTTACAAAGGGAAATGGAGTGGAGAAGCTAATACTCAGTGAATGACTTCTAAACAGGAGCCAATGGGCCTGATCCATCTACCTTCTGAACTATTTCCAAACCTGACTCATCATCCAAATTAATTAAAAAAAGAAACTTTAATAAGAGGCACTTCAATAAAAAAAGAAACAGGATCCTAAGCCCTTCAATGACCCTTGAATCTCTAGGGTGGGACTCAGGAATCTATACATTTTTATAAAATTCTTTCAGTGATTCTGATGAAGAGTTGGATGTGGGTACCCTTGCACTTAGAAGACCTATAACCACCCTGTATTTAACTGCAGATTCACCGGTTGAGCTCCATTTTCTTTCATGGAGAAAACATTTTTCTCTCTTTGGACCTTTGACAAGTTGATTCTTGTTTGGCGTTCTCTTTGAACTCTAAGCCCCAGGTTGTTGCAATGTCCCAAAAGTTTTAGGCCTCCAAGCCTGCTCAATGACAGATCCATTCTCTAGAAACTTATATGTTTGGTTAACTTCCAACCCAACTGTTTTACATCTTGTAAGGGGCTTTGGAAAATCATTAGACCTCAAAACTTAAAGTGGACTCCTGATAGAGATTTTTTTCTTAGATTTGACCATCCATATGTATGATTCTCATCTCACTAGTGCCATGGATCAAGCTTTCTGTCTTTAGAAAATTACCCAGGCTGAGACTGAATTCGATGGTGATAATAGAACATTTATTTAGTGCCTTCATGAGCCCTGTGCTTTGTATATATCATCTCATGTGAACTACTCTGACAAGCTGGGGATATTAAGATTATTTGTCCAAATTTATGCATGAAGAATCAGACTCAGAAAAGAAGCAGAACTGGGATTCAAACTCAGATATTTCAGTCCAAATTCTTGAGTTAGTAAACTACTTCTCCCAGGTGTGTGTATGTGTGCGTGTTGGGGGTGGGGGGGTTAGAGAAGAGGACAAGGAACAGAGGTGGTGAGATAGAATTTCCTTCTTGGGACCTGATGCTTATTATCCTGTTCTATCCCCACCCCACCTGCCTTAGCCCCTCATGTTCTTATGCCAGTAACAGCCAATACAGGAAAAGCTTTTTATGCTCCAAGGCAAACTTTAGCAAAGAAAGTTGAGCTCCTTCTGCAGAAACTAGCTTTCTCTGTGCTTCATTTCAGAGCCTCAGTAGACCCACAAATATAATTTCCAGCTAATCACATATGCGCCAGACAGTTATGATATACAATAAGTGATTAACACATTCAGCTGATTCCCTTGAAGACAATTCACCAAATTTATTGGAAGGCACTTTTATTCAAGATGCCACACACATTCTTTTTTCCACATTTCCTTCCTTTGCTGATTCACTGTGTATTGTGCCTGAATCATTTGGCTTTTTTAAGCCAACAGAGCTGAATGGGAGAGACCCAAGCCTATGATTACTGCTGGGAAAATGGCAGGTTTGGCTCATGAGAAGTATGTATGGGGCACTCTTTGGGATCAGAAGCCTTCTAAATCTGAGGCACTTGAAGAGGGAGATAACCATCACATTTGGTTCAAAGCTTCCCATGGAGATTGAGTTCATCTCCACAAATGCTATTATTTGTTGATAGGAGGAAAATTATGCTGGATCCCCTTGGTCTGTGGCAATTAGTGTGAATTCTCCTGTGGCAGGCTGAGCCCTCTAGAGCTTTAATTGATTCTAATGCAGAGTGGCTTAAAATAATTCACTCTTCCACAAGCTAATCTCTCATTTCCCGGAGCAGACTGAATTGTTCAGAAATGAGCCATTGAGAGAACTCTTTCTTCTCACTCAGTCCTAGATTTATGGCATATCTTTCCAGAAAAGAGAGGCCAATGTGGGTTCGGGGTCAGGGGAAGGGAATGAGGCTGGCTGTGCCTGTTATGTGGCTCCAAATTTTTTTCTCCAGCCTAAAGAGTCTCATCCTTGTCCCTCAAACCTGCTTGATAAACCCAGGACAATGTGCATTAAAAAAAAAACAAAAACAAAAAACTATTCTGTTCCTAAACGACTTAAAGTACTAGATGGCTAAAAAGACGTTAGCCAGTGCAACTGTGTGGAAAGAGTGCCATGGTTCAAGCTCTTGTCCTGACTCTACAACCAACCAGCTCAGTTCTCTCTTCTGTAAAATGAGCCAGTTGAATTCACTGCTCTCTGAAGACTAAATTTGATTAAATCCATTTCATTATTCTACAACAGGGTTTCCCAACCTCTGCATGAATAACGTTTGGGGGCAGATAATTATTTGTTATAGGAGCTGTCCTGTGCATAGTAGGATGTTGAGAAGTATCCATGGTTTCTACCTATCCCACTGAGTAACACCCACTCCACTGAGATGCAACAACAAAAACTGTTTCCAGATATTGCTAAATGTCCTTTGCAGGGCAGAATTGCCCCTGGTTGAGAACCACCTTCAAAACCTCCCTGTTGCCTACCAAAAATGCATCATTTATTAAATATTAAATATTACTTATTGGTACTGGCCAAAGATAACCAATTCTCAGTCCCTGCCCTCAAGGAACTCAAAGTCTAGCTACGAGGACAGATAATTATAATCTAGTGGGGCATATATAATAATTAGGAGAGATGTGGAGGAAGGAAGTGAGAAAACTTTTTGAGGGAGAAGACAAAAAGCTCAGAAAGCTTTTTCATGAAAGGATGAATAGAAATTAGCTAGGCATTCTCAGCTAATGGGACAGCATTTTAAAAAGGCTAGTGGTGAGAAAAATGACCTACTCCCACAAAGCTGTTTGAACTGAAGAGTGGTGAGGTTGAATGCCTCAGGGACAAAAAGACCCCCAATCCCAGCTATGTGTGTACGATGTTTTTTGCCTTGTTTTTTGTTTTTGTTTTTGTTTTTGTTTGTTTTAATTCCATTCTGGAGAAGTAGTTCAGAACCCTAGAGAACTCCAGCCATTGTTCTGTTGAATCCCCAATAGAGTGTGACTGTGTGGAGCTCTCCAAGGTACTGACCATATCCATATAAATTGCCTTTAATCAGCAACTCTGTACCTAGGGATCTGCCTAGAACCTTGCTGTTTCCTGTACCTGACTCCTGCCCATGCCTGCTCCCTTGGCTGAAGCTATGTAGTAGAAAGAGCATAGGTCTGGGGCGCCTGGGTGGCGCAGTCGGTTAAGCGTCCGACTTCAGCCAGGTCACGATCTCGCGGTCCGTGAGTTCGAGCCCCGCGTCAGGCTCCGGGCTGATGGCTCGGAGCCTGGAGCCTGTTTCCGATTCTGTGTCTCCCTCTCTCTCTGCCCCTCCCCCGTTCATGCTCTGTCTCTCTCTGTCCCCAAAAAAAATAAAAAAATAAAAAAATAAAAAAAAAAATAAAAAAAAAAAAGAAAGAGCATAGGTTTACCAACCTAAATGATTCAGATTAGGGGAAAGTCAAATAAATGCTAAATTGTTTTATTATAAATTATGGTGTGTCCCTGTGAAAGAATGTTACACAGTGGTGGCCTTATATGTTTTAAAAAATTATTTAGAATTTTGTGTTTTCTAAGATGTCTATAGGATCATGTATTTCTTTACTCAGAAAAATATCATTTAAAATAAAAATAAAGAGCTTTAGAATCAAAGGACTGAAATGTAAATCCTAACTCTTGTCACTTAATAGCTGTCTTGGGTCAGTTAATTTAATCTTCACTAGCCATTGTTTACTGAACTACAAAACAGAAAAAAAAAAAAAAAAAAGGACAAACTGTCAATAATTCCCCTTTGCTTACAATGCAGTCTTCTTGAGGATATTAAATAAGCACAAGCACATGTATCTACTACTGTGTTGCTTAAAGAAAAGAAACAAACACTCAGCAAATGTTTATTTCCTACCCCATCACTTGGATGCTCAGTTTTCTACTACAGCAAGGGCAAGCCTGGTGTAAAACAAGGGTGGCAACAGGTTTTGCATGCATGGACAGTTAGTGCCCTCCCCACTTCCCATTAGTGAGGACTTCATTAGAAACAGAGCTCTGCCATGGAACTAACTCTTAATATGTTTATGTTATTTCCACATCTGGCTCCCAGTACATTAGCATCTAGCCCCTGACCCTCATGACAGGATACTGGAAGATCATTCCCTGGGTAATCTGACCATCTGAAAAGTAAATGCTTATATTTGGTGTTCTCCCAACCAATAGCTAAGCTGGGTCACCCTACTTTAAATCTCAGTTTCAGGCCCCACTTCCTGCTCAGAACTTCTAATTAGTTTTTTACTTTCCCATTCATTGTTGTGATCATACAGCCAAGTTTACATCTAAGGAAATTCTGTGTTATGGGAGATCAAAAACAGAGGGAAGAAGCAATTTGGACGAAATAAAAACTATGCAGGGAAGAAAAGTTCCCCAATGTATATTATGAGAAATAAAAGAACTTCCATGAGACAAGAACAGGAATATATACATATATATATATATATATATGTATACATATATATATATATATGTATATATATATATATATGTATACATATATATATATGTATACATATATATATATATATGTATACATATATATATATATATATATATATATATTTTAAAGAACATTCAAGGAACATTAAAAAGCTCTTGAAAATGAGAAACTTGATAGCAGAAATGAACAACTGGGTAGAAAGATAATATTGAGGAAATTTCATCTCACTCTCACCTTCCAACTAAAAGAGCAAATATACATAGAAGAAAAACAGGAGAAAACATTAAAAAAGAAAAGAGGACCATCATAAATGTCCAACATTAGAATAATGACAGTTCTAAAGAGAAACAATAGAGAAAATGGGAAAGAGTAGAAAATTCTTACAAATGGATGCAAGAAATTTCCTGGCATGGATTGAAAGGGCCCACCAAATATCCAGCCTAATGAATGAAAGAAAGAAACTCACAAGACACATACATCATTGTGAAATTTCAGATCACTGGGACAAAGAAAAAATTCTACAAGCCACCAGCAGTGAGCTATATTATATATATAATATAATACATATAATAATAATATATATTACATATAATGTAAACATATATAATATAAAAATATATTTTAAATAATTTTATGTAATATTTATATAAATATTTATATATAAATATTTAAACATGTAAATGTTTTATATAATATACATATTTATATATAAAATTTAAATATATAAATATAAATATGAAACAAATATTAAGTATATTTAAAATTTTTATTTTAAAATAAATATGGATATATTTTAAGTAAATTTATATAATATTTAAATATATAAATATTAATATGAAATATATTTATATAAATATAAAATATTTTAAATAAACTATAGATAGTCTCAAAGATCTAGAATCAGAATGACTTTAGATTTCACAACAGCAACACTCGAAACAAGAAGACAATAGAGAAATTCAAAGTACTGATGGAAAAATTAACCTTTATCTGGAATTCTATACCCAGCCCAACTATAAACCAAGTACTATAGAATAAAAACATTTCTAGACCTGTACAGTCTCAACAGATTTCTCTCCCCATGTACCGTTCCTCAGGGAATTACTAGAGTATATACTCCACAAAAAATAGTACACCAAGAAAGAGAAATACATTGAATATAGGAATCGTGTGCTCCAGCACTGGAAGGGATGAAAGAAATACCCAACAGGATGGTAAATGGTGGTCTCAGGTTGACAACTGTGAACCAGGCTTGGAGGACAACCAGACCAAGTGATAGCAGAGTGCCTCAAAAGAGATGTGTTTAAAGCTGTCATCACCAAGACCCCCACTGCTGTTAATCTTTTTTTTTTTTTTTTTACCTGAGCGTTAGAATTACCAGGTGATTCTTGCTGAGCAGATAGTATGTTGTGATTTGCCTTAATCATTTCTGATGTGGAGGATGCTGCTTTTTCCTACTATGGCCTATTTTCTAGATCAGCTGAGGATGCTCTTTTCACCGCCACAGAAGTGCTCTCTCCTTTGATCTACTTCAGAAGCTGAAAGTAGGCTGTGGTAAAGCAGAAAATCCAGAGCAGTCCACCTCTGGATCATATTTCTTTTGGATACCCAGTGCCTGGCCCCCACCACAGCCTTACCAGATGTCCAACTCTGCTTTCCCAAGACCCACTCATTTACCTTGCCCACCTACTTCCCCAGAAGAGGCTGTTGTAAGTAGATACTTGAGGGAACTGAAACCAGACTGACCAAGGACTGTTTAGTTTATCTTCTCCTGGCTGCCTTCCAACATCGCTCTTTCATTCTCAGCTAGATTTATGCTTCTACGCAATACTTGTTATTTAGAAAAATATACCTAGGTGGTAAACCTATAAGGAAAACCAAGAGTATGATTAGCACAAAAGTCAAGATAATGGTTACCTCTGGGGAAGAGGTTGGAGGTTTTATTTAGAAAGGGATATTTGGCAGACTTCTGAGGCACTGGTCACTGTTCTATTAATTTCTGTTGTAAGTACAGAGGTGTTAAATGTAATATATTTTCAACTCTACATGTATCTAAAATACTCTTCCATACATATTGTACACTTTACAATAAAAATTTACATACCAAGCTAAGCCACCCTGTGAAGCCATGAAATCATGTATGTTCATATGTACTCTCTGGGTCTCGAACAGAGGGAACTATGAAAAAGGACATAAGGTTCTCCCTCTCTCAGAGCCCTAATCAAGAGGTAACAGGAATAGCAAAATACTCAACCAGCAGCGCAACACAGGTTTCTCAGACCACTTTAATAAATTGTTTTCACAGCACTTGGAATCCTGTTGTATGAACCTGGATTCCATGAAAGACTGCTCTGCATAGAAAAGCAACCCAGAGCCACCCCCTAGGCTATTAGTGAGAAGGTATGATGTAGGAGGCTGTGTATTCTCCGTTTGCCTTTCCTGATGCATTCTCTGCCCTGTCCACCTTGCTCTGTGCCCCAGAGGCTGATTTCTACAGACTACATCGCCCAGGCGCCTCTATTCTTTGGCTTTTAGCTGGATTCTGTCAATGGGAAGCACTGTTAGGAGAATAGAAGGCAGGAAAGAGAGACAGAGGTCAAGGATATTTCTCCCCCTCTCCCTCCCTACCTCACCACCCCTTAGTGTTTTCTTAATTCCACACACACCTCTATGAATTGTTCCATATGCAGTTTTCTTCAGCCGAACCATTTTGAGTGTCTCTTCCATTTCTTGTTGGGACCCTAACATTTTATTTCAATATTTACTTGTCCTTACCCAGTGGTACATTTTCACGTTAATATGGATTTTTGAGGACCTGAAGGCAGCACGTTTTTGTTTTGTTTTTGGTTGTTTTTTGTTTTTTGTTTTTTTTTACAACCAACCTTTTAGATATACGTCTAAAAACATCTCTCTCCAATGCGGGGCGTGGGGGGGGGGGCGGTCTGCAGCCGTGGCTTTTTGTGAAAAGGTTGTATGTTGGTTTATTATTCAATGAGTATTACTGCAAGCTAAGTGTAGAATGGCTTTGGAGAATTGGCTTCTGCCTTGTGGAATTTTTACTCCTTTTCCAACTCCATCCCAGAAAAAAGGGAGACCCCCATCCAGACACTGGCCAGGATGCAGTTCTCATAAGCATACTTGCTTGCTTTAAGAGAGGGCTTTCTTCCCCCCACAGAATGAGTCAGATGCTGATAGACTCCTAGCATCTCTCATCATCTTCCCGTTGCCTCTTCCTCTGTGAAGATCAAAGCTCACCTCAGGAGAACTTCCAGAGAGAAGAAATAGCCAGCGGAACCCCCAAAGCCGGGCAGGAAAAGCAAGTAAACAAGTGATTGACGCACTTTGTAGACTAGCTGGAGGGGCTGCAGTGCAGTCTCTGCTGGGGATGAGCGTGAGCAGGGGAAGTTGAGGAAGCAGTCCAGGATGGGGGCGGAGCCCCGGAGGGCTTGGGTAACAGCTCATTGTTTCTCTGGGTTCCCAGGGAATAAGACAGGCCTCGGACAAAACAAACACAAAACAAACCTGCGAGGAGGACAGGCTGGACAGGCTGTTTGTGTTGCTAAACGCGGAAAGAAGGGAAGTGACTGGCTGGAGGGAGTGTGGGTTTCAGGGCCTTATCCTCGGCCTCTTGGGACACAAGAGGAAGGAGGAGAAGGAGCTTGGACAAAAGGAGGCAGTGCTGGGTGTTAAATACATGGGACCTGGAGGTGGGCAGACCTGGGTTCAAGTCCTAGGGCCTCGATTTCCTAGCTCTGTAACTTGGCCCTATTATTTAATTTCTCTGGGCCTTGGTTTTATTACCCCTGAAATGGGAATGATACTTCTCACTCATAAGGTCTCCTTGAAGACTTAATAAGGGAATGCACTTTAAGTGTCTGACACATAGAAAGGTCTGGTTAGAAAGGTGTATGAGTGAAGAACCGAGAAGTGGAGAGGAAGCTGTGTGCTGCTGCATTGCCAAGCACCTGGGGTTTATTTATTTATTTTTATTTTTATTATTTTTTTAATGTTTATTTATTTTTGAGAGAGTGCGAGTGGGGGAGGGGCAGAGAGAGAGGGAGACACAGAATCCGAAGGAGGCCCCAGGCCTCCTTGAGGGGTCAAACTCACAGAACGGGAGATCATGACCTGAGCTCCAGGCTCCGAGCTGTCAGCACAGGGCCCGCCTGACATGGGGATCCAGTTCTCCAACTGTGAGGTCATGACCTAAGCTGAAGTCAAGCTCAACCAACCGAGCCACCCAGGCGCCCGAAGCACCTGGGGTTTCTTTAGTCAGGGTTCTGGCACAAATTCATTGTGTGATCTTGAGCAAGTCTCCCCTCCTCCCCCCCGTCTCGGGTGCTGACTTTTGCCTCCCTGGAATGAGGGTGCTGAACAAGGTCTCCGAGGTTTGTTCTAGTGTCAAGATCTGGGGTTCTAAAGAGTGATATCCAAGATGTGGCTAGGAAATTCTCTGACTTGAAACAAAAATAAAGCGGAAGCAGCTATGTGAAGTGTTCGTTCCCATCATGCTGGTCTCCTTGGGAGCTTTACTCCCATTAAAATAATGCTGCCATTTCCCCAAACATTTTCAAATTCATTGGTTTAAAATTATCTGCAGAGCCAGTTGTTGGAGCCAAATGAGAAAATCGTCTCTTTGCTTTATAGCCATGAGTTTCTTTTTTCTTTTTATATCTTTTGTTTTTTGACAAAAAAAAAAAAAAAAAAAAAAAAGGTTCTCATTCCCTTAAAGCAAATTGGATTCCACTCCCAATTTTGCTACTAACTGGTGGAAAATTGTAATTTTACCTCTTTTGACCTTGACCTGGAAGATGGGGATAATAATACCCACATTGTAGTGTGGCCATAGACGAGCAGAAGATGAACACAGCAGCACCAGCCAGGGTGTGTGGTTCAGGGCAGGCAGTAAAACACATGGACACATCCATCCATACACACCTTCGTTCTGCCATTCCCTCCCTTTACCACTCTGCCCACTAAATAAATTCACAGCTCACTTAATCCACTGAATTATCAGGCTCTGTAGAGGCAGAACCTAAGTCTTTCCCTTTACTTTCCCACAAAACACTTCTGACACTTCTGATCACCAAATGTAAGGAAGTTTCTCTGGGACACCCAGCTGGCAATTCTCTGTGACTGGGGGTCCTACAATGAAACGCAATTCTGATACTATCTCCCAGGAGAGTCAGATCCCTGACTATCCCAGAGACAACGACAGATCCCACAGGTCAAGGGCTCAGTCCCACGAGGCGGTCCTCTGCCTCAGATGCCAATCACAACTAGTAGGTCCCAGGTTACCCCCAGCTTCTGTCTGACCTGTTCCCATGATCTCCCTCCTCGTGTTCAATTAATTGGCTAGAACAATTCACAGAACTCAGGGAAACACTTAACTTAAATGTACCAGTTTCTTAAAGGATGATAAAGGATACAGATGACCAGACAGATGAAGAGATACATGAGGTGAGGTCTGAGAGGGTCCCAACCACAGGAGTTTCTGTCTCTGTGGAGTTGGGGTATGTTACTCTCCCGATACATGGATGCTTTAACCTACTGGAAGCTCTCTGAGCTGTGTACTATTGGGATTTTATGAAGGTTTCCTCACATAAGCATGATTAAATTTTTTTTATTGAAAAAATCTTTAATGTTTATTTTTGAGAGAGAGAGAGAGAGACAGAGTATGAGCAGGGGAGGGGCAGAGAGAGAGGGAGACACAGAATCCGAAGCAGGCTCCAGGCTCTGAGCTGTCAGCACAGAGCCTGACGCGGGGCTCTCACAGACTGCACAATCATGATCTGAGCTAAAGTTGGACACTCGACCAACTGAGCCACCCAGGCGCCCCAAGAAGGATTAATTATTAACTCCATTTCCAACCCCTTCCCCTCTCTAGAGAAGTGGGGAAGGCTGCTGAAAATTCCAAGCTTCTAATCATGGCTTGGTCTTTCTGGTGACCAGTCCCCATCCAGGAGCCATCGAGGACCCTGCCCAAGGCCACCTCATTAGAACAAAAGATGTTCTAGTGTTCAGATTAGTTAAGAATTTATAAGGGCTAGGGGGTGCCTGGGTGGCTCAGTCGGTTAAGCGTCCGACTTCAGCTCAGGTCATGATCTCATGGTCCATGAGTTCGAGCCCCGCGTTGGGCTCTGTGCTGACAGCTCAAAGCCTGGAGCCTGCTTCGGATTCTGTGTCTCCCTCTCTCTCTGGTCCTCCCCCGTTTGTGCTCTGTCTCTCTCTGTCTTTCAAAAATGAATAAATGTTAAAAAAAAATTTTTTAAAGAATTTATAAGGGCTTTAGGAGCCTGTGTCAGGGACTGGGGATGAAGACCAAATATATATTTCTCATTATAAATCACAGTATCATAGACTCCAAATTATTTTCTTCCATTTCCAAAAATCAAATATACTTTCAGGGGTAGAGATTTGGTATCATGAAGGCCAGTCAACAGAATGTGCTCAGATTTTGAAGATTTCTCTTTTAGAGTATACATCACATGTGTGTGTGTGCGCACGCGCATGTGTGTATACATTTGGTATTTAATAAAATCCTCGACCCCTGTGAGACCAGCAGATAGACCTGCAGCCAGCACTGTGATGCTGATTCAGTACCTGGCTTCAGGGCTCAGGATGATGCCCAGAGGCAGGGAGACCTTGAAGGCAAGGGTACACTTCGGAGCCAGCCAGGCTTGGCCTCTAGGCTCAGGGCAGTCCACTCTGGCTGGGTGACTTCTGTCAATCACATCATCCTTTGAAGTTTCAGTTCACTTACCAGGAAAAGGGGGGCAGATAGCACAAGCCTCATAAAGTTCTTATGAGGATTGTAAATGCTAGTTTTATGAATGAGCAAAGAAGAGGCACCAGTGGGCAGAACATTCGTTCTATGTAAGGCATATTACACCAGATTCCATGTGACAGGGAAAGATGGAGAGAAAAGGCAGCCAGCAGTCTTAACTCTGTCCAGTGCAGCCTCTAGAAAGAAAAGTGCTCTCCCCAGTGAAGTCCAGTTCCCCAGCCTTTCCTAGCTGAAAGAGTGGTGTCTTTGTTCTCTCCTTCTCTCCCAAGGAAGTCATTTCCTCAGCCTCTGGCCTAAAAGCTGCCAGGCAAGTTTCAAACATGTTTATGAATGTCTTCACCTGAAGTCGCCTGATTGGTTTATCAGCGCTGGCCCTGGAAACATTTCCTTACAATGAGCAGTGACATTTACAGCTTCAAGAAATGCAAGGGAAACATTTTTCTTGCTGACTCCTCTCTCTCTCTCTAATGAAGCTATCATTATAGTCTTCCAAAGGTGGACCCTGTGAGTCAAAAACGTCCATAACTTCCCACAGGAGAAACACTGTAAATGTCAGAAGCCTGATATTACTGTCTGAAATGCATAAAGTCATGGCAGCCACACGGAGTCCTGTGCTCAGGAGGGCTCTGCTCCTGGTCTAATAGTCTGCATTTAAAAGTGGCATTGCACAAGAGCGCCTGGGTAGCCCAGTCAGTTAAGCATCTGACTTTGGCTCAGGTCATGATCTCATGGTTTGTGGGTTTGAGCCCCGCATTGGGCTGTGTGCTGGCAGCTCAGAGCCTGGAGCCTGCTTCAACTTCTGTGTCTCCCTCTCTCTCTGCCCCTCCCCCACTCATGCTCTCTCTCACGCGCTCTCTCTCTCTCAAAATAAATAAACATTAAAAAAGATTCTTAAACTGGCATTGCACAGTATAAAGAAGAAAAATTCACGCTAATAATTTAAAACCTTAATTTTTCTTTACTTAGAAGGACCTTACATAGCAAGAAAAAAACAAAAACAAAAACCAACAAAAAAACCCACTATGACTGGCTGAGAGATTGCAGAAGAAAGGAAAAATTTATTTTTTTGTACACCTAACAACATTAACAACATTTTCTCCTGCCTTTTGAACAAGGAGCCCTGCACTTTCATTTTGCAGGGGCCCCACAAATTATGTAGTCAGCTCTGTTGGCCGCAGTGTAGAAACAGCAGATGTTTCCATTGTAAGAAAAGAAAAGAAAAACATATACCAATAACAGGCACATTGGTGTAACTCACTTAATGATGACCACTTTAGCCGAGTTTTCTCTTCCCGGTGTGTGTAGTCTATTCACTGTATGTATGTGTTTATTCTCACTTACACTAAAAAGCTATCTACTGCCGGATACACAAATTTGTCTATGTTTTAGATGCATGGTATTTTGTCTGAGGTTGGATGCAGAATACTTTCTTAGGTAACTGCAGTTCAACACTTGTGAAAAAAAGACTTTTCTTTCTTCCTCCTCATCTTTCAATGGCTCTCCCTCCCATCAGTCACAACAGCACATTGAAGGCTCTGAGAAGTCCTGCAGCAAAAACAAACAGACAAAACATTCAACCTGTTTTGCTTCTGTTAACCCAGAATTTTGGAAACCTGTTTCCAAACTGGCTTTGATTCCCTTCTTTGGTATAATACCTCTGATCGTTCTCAGAGTCAGCAATGTAGCACAGTGTTTACAAACCTGGCTCTGGGCACAGACTCTCTAGAATTGACTCCACTAGTGTCCTGAAGGAAGGTTCTTATCTTTCTAAACCTCAGTTTTCTCATAAGTAAAACGGGGCTAATAATCCTATCTCATAGGATTGTTGTACAGATAAAATAATATCATACGTGAAATATAGGCAGTAGGCACTTGATAAAGGTAAAAGCTATTACTAAAAAATCTTAAAGAAGTCCTTCCTTCCAAAGCCATTCCTGCCCTCAGCAGTCATAACCAGTCTGTCTGCATGTTCCTACCTCCCTGTCTCTCCCTGTTTTCTTAACCCTCAACTTTGGACTCATTAAGTCAGCACTCCCAGCCCACCCATGTGTCTAAGATTCTCACCAGCCATGTTTTATAAATCACTCTTTCAGCACACCTGGGTGGCTCAGTCGGTTAAGCGTCTGACTTCGGCTCAGGTCATGATCTCACAGTTCGTGTGTTCGAGCCCTGCATCGGGCCTCGTGCTGACAGCTCAGAACCTGGACCCCGCTTCGGATTCTGTGTCTCCCTCTCTCTGCCCCTCCCCTACTTGCACTCTGTCTCTATCTCTCAAAAATGAATAAACGTTAAAAAATTTTTTTAAAAAATCAACCTTTCATAGCACCCTCCTGGGCTGCAGTGGGAGTGGGGCCAGGGAGGAGGCAAGGCCACTTTTTATGAATGTCTTCATCTATGATGAAGAGTTTGCAGTGTGTGTCCTCACCTGGGAAATGTGATTTCGTTTTTGTTGTTGTTGTTTTAAGAAGATATTCCTTTAAGTGCGCCCAAGTGTTTGTAGCTATAAATATTACAATGCAATAAAGTCTGGTTGCTGAAAGACAGATGCCCAAGCTCTGCTCTGAGCAACATCCAGAGGCAGAGCATCATGCTGATGGAAGATTCCAGTTAGCAGAAGTGTGTGTTCTACACTGAGATCCAAATGCAAAGCCAGAGCTCCAGTGCAGGTAGTAAAATGCCCTGTGCAGGCTGGTTGGTGCTGATGTTCTCTGTTTGTATCATTATGAAAGCTCTAATCACTAGGCCTTGTCTCTCTCTCACATGGCCTGTTGAGGAGGACCAGGGAGCCTTCCTGGACCTGGTGGGGAAAGTGCCAGCCTACAAAGCCTTCCAGATATAGACAGGAAAGCATAATGAAGTGACCTTCAGGGAAGTCTTAAGTTAACCATCAGGATTTAGTGTGGGAAACAGAAACCACTCTTGGTTTCTCAAGCCCAAAGCAATTAGACTTAATATGAGCAATTAGGTACCTCCAGGAGGAATAGAAGTCAGGAACCACTCGAAGACTAATGGTTCAAGGTCATACCTCCACAGCTGCAGCCAGAGGTCAGGAAATTGCTGCTTCTGCTGTGCAGTCACTTTGATGTGAACCCATGAACCTGGTGACCAGGAACTTGGACTTGGCCTCTGGCAGCTGTAACCACATCTGTCCAATCTTGCTTACTTCCTTTTTCCAAATTTTGCCTAAGTTTATCTCAGGCTAAAATCTCTAGCTGCAAGGGAGTCTGGCCAAGTAGATGTTGGAACTCCCAGCCCTTGTAATACAGACAGAAGGTTGGGGGTGGGGGGCATGGGAGAGAGTGGACTGGATTCCAGGAGACCATATCAGGGACATCTTCTAGACGAAACAACAGTAGCTTTCATCTAGCAAGTGCCTGTGATTTGCCAGATGCTATGTTAGGTGGTTTACATATATATCCAATTTGATTTTTCACAACAGTCCTCTGAGGAATATGTAATAGCCTCTTTTTACAGATGAGAAAGCTGAGGATCAGAGAGATCAAATGAATTACTCAGTCTGTGATGGTTAATTTTATGTATCTACTTGGCTAGGCTATGGTGGCCAGTTTGTGGTCAGACACCAGTCAATGTTGCTGTGGAGGTATTGTTGAGATGTGACTAACATTTATATCAAGACACTTTGAATAAAGTTGATTACTCTCCTTAATGTGGTTGGGTCTCATCCAGATGGCTGAAGGCCTAAGAGTAGGAAGAAGGAATTCTGCCTCCAGCCTCCCTTTAGACTTAAGACCTCAATATACATCAACTCCTGACAAAATATCTAGCCTGTTGAACTTCCCTGAAGATTTTGGACTTGCCAGCCTCTCCAGTCACATGAGCCAATTCCTTAAGATCTCTCCCCAGATAGGTAGGTAGGTAGGTAAGTAGGTAGGTAGGCAGAAAAATGATACAGTTAAATAGATAAATAAATAGTATCCAAATCTTTATCTAACTAACCACATCCATCCTATTGGTTCTATTTCTCTGGAGAACCCTACTGAGTATAATTGTCCAACAAGCAGTAAATGTTATTGTTGAGTTTCAGACTCAGTTCAACTCCAAAGCCCATGCTCTTGATAGACAGACTCAGACAGTCTCATGTTCTTAGACTCTCATCAGCCCTGTCAACACTTGGGGGGCTGCAGACTCCATGGCAGAAAGATGTCCATGCATTCTGGGATACCTCAAATGGAGAGGAAGCCATGGCCTGTCTGTGCAGACCCAGGTTAAGGGGGGATTGCTGTATTGTTCTTCTAGTCATTCTTCAAACATTATTAACTACCTGTTAGGGATCAGAGATTGTGTCAGGCTTAGTGAAGATGCAAAAAAAAAAAAAAAAAAAAAAAATGGATGCAAAACAGCCATAACTAAGTGGCCCCTGACTTCCATTTGGAAGATGAGAGCCTCAAGTAGATGTGTCTCTGTTCTCCTAGAAATCATCTAAAAGGAACAAAGAGAACAAGAAATGGAAATTCAAACTTTATCTTTGTTAAAACTATAAGAAAGTCAAACTCTAATAGGTTGAAAGAGTGTCCAAAGACGTAGATCAGGAGCAAGGGAGGGAACAGGAGAAAATGCAGAGGCTGGAGATGTCCAAGGTTTGCATAGTACACTCATGTGAGGTGAGGGGCACACCTGAAGTGATAGAACCTCAATCCTTTGCTTAGAAGAGTGAGAAGTGGGTGCTTATACCAGGAATCGGTGCTTGCTTGCATCTAGCTTGGTCCTGAGGAAGGAAGGAGAAGAAACTCTCAGTGTTAGAAACTTCTCAGGGGAGAGAAGAGGTTTTCTTTAGTATCAGCCCACTGGCTGTCTGTACCTACTGTCTGAAGAGAAGGAAAGACCAAACTTCCATCCCCAGATTATAAGGAGAATTCCTGCTGATTTGGAACCTAACTTCCTGGATGAACTCCTGCAAGTACCAGATGGAGAAGAAACGCTCCTCCCTCAGTTTAGCCATCAAAGGTCTGTGCAACAGTGGCTTCTGCTTCGGAACAAGATGGGATAACAAGGGCTAGAATTACTCTCTGCCTGAAGAGAAAGAAAAAACCGAAAAAGCAAACAAAATATCTGCAGTGAAGATGTTCAAAATACTGGATATAATTTGGTGGTATTCATTGATTTCCAAGTGATGGGGAATACATGAGGTGAGCCCTACAAGTCTGCCCCAGGTTACCACTGAGAGTTTTTTAGGTCATGGCACAGAGAGGAAAAACCTAATCAGTTTGGTAGAAGCTGGAAGGCTCAAGATGCTAAGGCAACTAGTTTTCAGAGAAGAACATGAGACAGAAGGGAGCTTCAGAGAGAGAGAGAGAGAGAGAGAGAGAGAGAGAGAGCAGGCACACACTCCAGAAATGTACTGAAAGCCCTCCTGAGTCTTCAGCTGAATTCTGATAAGGGCATGCAACGTGAGGAAACCACCTGAGGAGGCCAAGGGAGGAGGTTAGGGAGGATAGAGAATGAACCATCTAAGAATTAGAGAAAAAATTCTCACTTAAGATCAGGCAAGGAAAAGGGTGCCTGGGTGTCTCCGTAGTTGAGCATCCGACTCTTGATTTCGGCTCAGGTCATGATCCCAGGGTCATGGGATTGAGTCCCATGCCTGGCTCCATGCTGGCCATGGAATCTGCAGGATTGTCTCTCTCTCTCTTTCTTTCTGTCTCTGTCTCTCTCTCCCTCTGCCCCTCCTCTGTTCACTCACACATTCTGTCTTTCTCTCTCCCTCTGCCCTTCCCCCGTTCTCCCTCTAAAAAAAAAAAAAAAAAAAAAAAAAAAAAAGACCAGGCAAGGATGTCTGCCCTCCCCATTTCTACTGATATATCTAACAACATGGATGAATCTCAATAATTATACTAGGAATCCAGACCAAAAAAGAATATATACTGTATGATACCATTTATATAAAATTTTAGAAAACAAAAGTAACCTAAAGTGACAGAAAGCAGACCATTGGTGCACACGAATGGGAAAAGGGTGGGAAAGGACACGAGGAGGGATTATAAAAGGTACTGGGAAATTCGAGGGGTGATAAATATGTTCACTCTTTGTGGCAGTGGTTTCTCAGGTATATATAGATGTTAAAATGTATCAAATCGTACACTTAAACTTGTGTCGCTTCTTGTATATAATTACCCCAAAGAAAAATACAACCCCCAAAATGAAGGAAAGGACAAGAAAAGCCAAGTAAATACAATATACTAAAAAATATATAAATAAATGGCAGCTCTGGAGGGGAAAAAAAAACCCAGAAATCGGGACTAGAACAAATATTTAAAGATACATACAATTTATCAAAACTTCCCAGAAACCAAGGAAGACTTGAATTTAGCTATTAAAAGGGATAGCTGGTTCCAGAAAAAAAATAAATAACAAGGATTCTTATTATCATGATCTATTCTAGTGAAATTACTAAACTTCAGAGATAAAGACCCTTTGGGGCAGTCAGATAAAAAAAACAACATTAGTGACTTGCTGACTTCAGGTGTCTCTAAGTCAACGCCCATCATGAGAAGTCAGTAGAACAAATCCTAACAATCATTCAAGGAAAGAAAGTGCAACCTAAAATGTTTACTTTAAAATTCCCTTTAAAATCATATAAATTTTTATTTAAAAGATAGTAATAAGCATTTTGTGAACATGCAAGAATTTAGGAAAGATTGTTCTTACGAACTCTTCCTGAAGAAATTACTGGAGGACCAACTTTAACCCAAATAACACTCAGAATGGAAGATAACAAGGAATTATAACAAGACAGCAAGTATTGCCTGGGAGAGAGAAGTCCATTGTTAGAATGGAAATGACTGAAAAAGATTTAAATATGTTAGCAGAGTCTGGGAACTTAATTGTATGTGAACTTGGAAGCATCAGTGCCTCAGAATATGGCCAAGAATAAATGCAGGCAGTGGAAATGATGAGTTCCTAAGTTGATATGCCATGATACTACGGGCCACTCTGCCCGAGGAGTTGACACCAGGCTGGATTTTTATCACATGCCTTTGGAACATGGGACTTTTACTGCTCCTTGAGAGTGGTGTTTGCCCACTTCTTTTGGGGGGAAACACTCCTTTCTATAAAGAGTAAAAGGTATCAAGTGATCAAATAACAGGTTGCATAGTAGTTTAAAATTATCTTGGCTGGGGAACCTGGGGCACTCAGTTGGCTGAGTGTCCGACTCTTGATTTTGGCTCATGTTATGATCCCAGGGTCATGGGATTGAGCACTGCATTGGGTTCTGTACAGAGTGTGGAGCCTGCTTGGGATTCTCTCTCTCCCCTGCTCATGAGCTCTCTCTCAAATAAAAAAAAAATTTAATTATCTTGGCAAAATTTTAAAAAATGGTTGAAAAGTTGTCCCATTCATTTTTGGTACAAATAAGGAAATTTTCTTATAGGTCATATTTTAGATTCTGGAATTACTGTTAATTTTCTGAGATGTGAATATGGCATTATAGTAGGAAAATGTTCTTATTTATAGGAGATTTATGGTGAAATATTTAGAGATGGGGAGTCATATTATGATTTGCTTCCAGATTATTCAGCAAAAAAACGTATACATCATACATAAAAAGAAAATATGACAAAATGTTAACAATTAGTGAATCTTGTTCACTAATTGAGGAGTATATGGGATGTTCATCATACTAATCTCTTGACCTTTCTGTAGGTATGAAATTTCCAAAGTAAAAAGTTTCCAGTTAAAAACAGAATATCAGGGGCTCTTGGGTGGCTCAGTTGGTTGAATGTCCAACTCTTGGTTGTGGCTCAGCTCATGGTCTCAGGGTTCGTGGGTCCAAGCTCCATGTCAGTGCAGACCCTGCTTGGAATTCTCTTTCCCTCTCTTTCTGCCCCATTTCCTGCTCACTCTGTCTCGCTCTCTCTCAGAATAAATAAATAAAACTTAAAAAAATTTAAAACAGAATATCAAAACAGCAAAGATTATCTTTTAGGAAAATCAAGACCTAAAAAAAACATCTCCCTAAGGAAGTATCTGGGCTCAAAGATATAATCAGATGACTTGAAGAAATTATTCAGATGCACAGGAAATGTGCTGGCTGCTTGGAGAACTGAGGAAGAGCAGAATATGAAGAATTCACTGGAAAGCTGGCACTCTGTGGAAAGGTCACACAATTTTACAAGCGATTTTATAAAAACTTCCAGAGAGCCAAAGAATCTGTAATAAAGATAAGCTAAGTAAAGTGAAGATGATGTCTGTGTGCTATTCAGTTCCAGAAAAGAAAATGTCAGGCTTGGGGTTGGCGTGGAACTATTCTGGAGAAGATTAGAATGAATGAAATACTGAGCTCAGTAAATGAATCAAATATTATCAGAAATCTCAGAAAGTCCTACAAGAAGCTCTATTGCACCAAGAGCATGAAACTCCCATTCTGAATAATTGCACTGGGATGCTGAAACACCCAGTGACCTGGGTGAGAAGATACATGGTCCAAGGAGACAGGCGGTAGACAGGTCTCCCTCTGAGACAAAATGAAGAATGGTTGAAAAAGGAGAGTCCGTTTCCAGTCTAAACTGAGTGATGAGATGTCAGAGAGGCACAGAGAAATTGGACCCTGACTCTAGGGCACAGCATTCCATCAAAGCTCTCCTGGAAAATAGATGCACAGCCTCGCAGCCAAAGCCCAAGTTCTTAATGACCTGGCAGGTGGAGAGGCATTGACTCTGTGGGAGCATGGGTGGGACGATGGAGAGCAGGTGCTCTTTGCTGCAGAGGAAGTAAAAGCTTATAAGCAGAGAACTTAGGAGCAGGAGGATGAATTAGGAGAAAGGGGCGGGGGGGGGGGGGGGGGAGGAGGGGATGAGGCTTTATTGCAATAAAGCCTAAATTGCTCTTTGGGATCAGAAAATCAGTGACAGCAGGTGCTGCAGAAAGAGCTCTTGCTGGAGGGAAAGGCAGGCTGCCAGCTGGGGACAGAAACGAATACAAGTAAAACCGAGGCACCAGGGCCTCAAACACTTGTGGCTTTAACTCCAGGAAGACGTGATCATCAAATCCTACTACAGAGAGATCCTCTCAGCTTCTTCCAGAACTGGAGCTGTCCTCTACCCAGGGCCAACTACATAATTGGCTGGCTTCATGCAAAATGAAATTTCAGGTCCCTTGATGAAAAAGCACGTGCCAATGGGAAAATACCATTAAAGGTACTAAAACACATGCTCTTTCTTTTTTCCTGGGGTCTCTTGATGTGGCATGGTGTTTTTCACTTGTTATTTAACATGAATGTAAGTAACGAAAGTTTAGACTTTTTTCATTAAGCATGAATTTTACCATTCATCTTTATATTGTCCTCTGGCATTTAATTTTTAAAGTTTATTTATTTTGAGAGTGAGACAGCATAAGCGGGTAAGCAACAGAGAGAGAGGAGAGAGGGAGAATCCCAAGCAGGCTCTGCACTGACAGTGCAGAGCCCAGTGCAGTGCTTGATCTCATGAACCACAAGATCTTGACCTGAGCCGAACCCAAGAGTAGATAAAAGAGACTTTATGTCATATGCAGAGTCACCAGAATTATACAGTTCTCATTTTGTAGCTTATACATGTGTATGTGTTTAGTTCTTACCAGAATAGTGGAAACACTGCACAAAACTAAACTTTTAAACTTCACTTCTTGATTCATGTGCGTTCTACCTACCCTCTACCTTCGGCTGACCAAGGAGGAAGGACTGAAGGAAAGGGAGCTGTTTTCACCATGTCTTTGCCTTCACCTTCTGTGCTACCATTTTGGGCATCAAGTGATTGGCGAATGCAGATACGACAGAGTTCCTTAGTCATTCATGTTTCTTAGAACATCACGGCCTTCTTTCTGTGTTCAAAGCAGGTTCTGGTTCTAATGGAAAGTGTGGACTCTCCAGGCTGTCAGCAGCTCTGCTTAGTCCTAAATCGCTGCTTAACTTGTCCTTGCTTTCTACCTTGCCTCACTCAACTCCCACACATTGTGGGTCCCCCGGAATTCTGTGCTCATGAAGCTAAAACACAAGTTCAAAGAGAAAATTATTAGGAATTTCAAAATGGCAACAGCAGAACGTTGAACCAAACATGGGGCCTGTCTAAGCTGCATGCCCACAGAGACAGCCCTGACTCTTACCCCCCAAACCATGATATGCTTCCTGGGGGAAGATCTTTAAGATCTGGATCTAGAAGGGAACGTGTGGCTGTCAACCAGCCTCTACCCAGCTCTAGCAGCCTCTCTCCTTAACCGTGATGGATGACATATTTGATGCTGTCCTAGGAGTACTAGCATGATCTTGCCAGTAAGAGGATGCCACCACCCTGGGTGATCGGACCACCTCCTAACCTGTGGCCAACTTACCTTAGGGGCCTCCACCCATTTTCCTTGTCAGAGCCCTTCCAGACCAGGAGACCAAGTTCCTGGACTGTCACCAGGAATAAAGGTCCTTTAAGTACTTCACAGATACCCACCTTCTAGGTCCTTAGTTTCTCAGTGTAAAATTATACCTTCCTTCTGGTTCCCATTTAACCACTCCCACCCTCACTGCCATCCAAGGGTGGCCTCCACATTTTAGCATATGCACTGCCCCATGCACACACTTGCCTTCAGTGTCACACACAGGAAAATCCAGAGGCTTCTCTTGGCCTTTCAGCCTGAGCCAGTGAAAGGAATTTTTGGAACATTTCATATTTCAGAATGAAATATGCATTTGCTTTGAGTACTGGACTTGTGTTTTCCATTTTAAAAGTTCCTTTCCTTTGTGCCTTAGCCTGGCTAAGAAAGTCATCCCTGAGTTTTGTAGTTGGGAAAAAAAATTGTACTTATTCAAATAAAGATCACCTCTTAAGCATTATCCTGCTACCTATCTGTTTTAGTTTTAGTTCCTAAAGTTTGGGTACTTGATAAATGTTTTTATTTCATTTTTTTTATTTTATATTTTTAATGTTTATTTATTTTTAAGAGAGACAGAGCATGAGCAGGGGAGGGGCAGAGACACACACACACACACACACACACACACACAGAATCTGAAGCAGGCTCCAGGCTCCACGCTGTCAGCACAGAGCCCGACGTGGGGCTCAAACTCACAAACTATGAGATCATGACCTGAGTTGAAGTTAGACACTTAACCAATTGAGCCACCCAGGCACCCTGATAAATGTTTTTAAATGTTATGAAAATGTAATGTATTTAAGTACTTTTTCTTTTCCAAATTCCAACAAACTGGCCCCATCCTAACCGTAGAAGATGAAGAAAGGCCACAGCCAAGCCTCACACATCTTATAAGGGGTAGTTTGTCAGCTCCTCTAAGGGGCCCTCAGATCCTGGTCTACCCCACACATTGAAATCACCCTTCTCTGAGCCCTCTTGGCTCCTTCATTTTCCCATCTGATCACCTCTGCCTACCAGTGAACTATTGACTTTTTTTTTTCAGCAAATATCCTTTATTTAGAGTATTTGGCCCAGAGTTTTTCAAAGTATATCCAGAGACCCCAACATCAGAATCCCTCCAGGGGTGGGGGTCAGGGGACTATTAGAGACTTCAGCCTCCTTTGCAGACATTTGAAAGCAGAATCTCTGGGAATCTCAGGAATCTTCAGCTTTAACAAGTTCCCTAGAGAATCAAATGCCCACTGACCTGGTCCCACCACCCATTTTACATCTGAGGAAATTAAGGCCCTGAGGTCACCTACGTCCGAAGCAGTGAGGTAGGGACTAAAAGCCAGGTTGTTCTCTTTTAGCCCATCCTGCGTCTCTATACCAGGGTGCCTAGTGCCCCCCACCCCCAGTTTCCTAGTAGACAATGCAAGCCTCAATCATATAAATTCCTAAATGACAAGGAACACGTGAATCAAGCTGTGTACCCAGCACAAGGCTGGTGTGACATAGTGAATTGCTATTTCAGCAGGTAGATCCATGAATGAATGAATGAATGATTCCCTACAGTGAGGCTTTGAAGTTTCCCGGCCCATTTTAAATTCACTTTTAGGTGTCTTTATTGGTAGCCATTGCAGATCCTCTTTGGCAGAGGTCTGGGTTTAAAAGAGAAAAAGGGGCACCTGGGTGGCTCAGTCAATTAAGCATCTGACTTCAGCTCAGGTCACGATCTCACCGTTCGTGAGTTCAAACCTCGCATCAGGCTCTGTGCTAACAGCTTGGAGCCTGGAGCCTGCTTCAGATTCTGTGTCACCCTCTCTCTCTCTGCCCCTCCCCGACTTGCACTGTGGCTCTCTCTCTCTCAAAAATAAATAAACATTAAAAAAAATAAAAGAGAAAATAAATCAGGGTCCCTGGATGGCTCAGTCACTTAAGCATCCAACTGAGGGCTTGGGCTCAGGTCATGATCTCAGTTTGTGAGTTGAAGCCCTGCATCGAGCCCCTGCTGTCAGCATGGAGACTGCTTTGCATCCTCTATCCCCCCCCCTCTCTGCCCCTCCCCTGCTCGCATGCCTTCTCAAAAGTAAAATAAATATTTAAAAGAAAAAGTAAATCAGGCAGATGAAAGCAAACGGTCCCGACAGAATAGAAAACTCCTGGCCTGCCTGCTCTAGTGCCCAGGATGGGGCTTCCGGAAGAATGACTGCCACAGCAGAGCCATCTCTCACTTCCTACATCAGCCTGCCACCTACACCCTCCATGCTTTAATGCTTGCTTATGGCTCTATGCCCTCCCCAGACACCCAAGGTCAATTTAATCCAGTATTTATAATTGTTTGTTGCCTCTCATTTGGGCTGTTGGTGCTTTGATTGTAACAACACCCACCACCCCTCATGGGATCAGGGGCTGGGAGGGAGAAGTTCATTAGTCTTTACAGCCATGATAATATTTTATGTCAAGGTAGAGGGTGGCTCAGCCCACGCATGCTCCAGCCTCTCTGCTCTGCATGGCTGGCTGCGGGCACTGATGGTATTGATTGCATCTATAATGACATGATGGCTGCTCTCTAGAGTGGGACATGTAAATACCTTGACTCTCAGATGGGAGGGAAAGGATCTTTGTCAAAGGCAGAAATGTGTCCTCAGAGATCCTGAGAGTACACTTTACTTGAAAAGGGCTCATCAGGTCTCATCTCTTTCCTACAATGGCCTAACCCCATTCCTCCCCCTGGATGCCCATATTCTTGAAAGGGATGGAATGAATAGATGGGTGAATGGAATCACTTCAGTTAAATATGACAAGTATTGAGTCGGAAGTGAAGATCTCCCCACAGATCTTTGAATCCAACACCCTCATTATACAGATGAAGAAACTGAGGCTCAGAGAGGAGAAGGTTCTGGGTTTCAAGACTTCTGACTGGATGTCCCTATGTTAACGTGCCTTCATTCTAGTAAAAAACAACTATCTATTAGAGGAAGGACTACTTCTAGCCCACAGGATGCCTTTTTGCAAGTAAGAAAAGGGATCCCTTCTTCCCGGTGACACAGCTCTGCTCCAGGGTGCATGGCTTGACAAGCAGAGAGGCAGCTGGATTTTCAGCTTCTGCTGGCTCTTGGGCAGGGCACCCTTGTCCAGTGAACCATCTTCATGATTTCCATAGCTCTGGCTACGGAAATGCAAAGTTTATCCCTGAAGACAGGTCCTGAGCCTTATTTACTCCCATAAATTCTGCCTCATCTAGACCTGTGCCTATCCCAGTAGGGGAGGAAGAGAAATGTTTACAGAAGGAAATAAGGGAGCGGGGGAAGGGGCAATACCAATATACTTGGGAACTTCACAAGTGAAATTTGGTGAAGGAACAAAATAAGCAAAATCCAAATAACCAATCACTGGGTCTGGTACAGGAAAATAAGCAAAGTGAAATAGAGTCCAATTCGTTTGCTTAAACAATATTAAACTCCAGAGGAAAATGGAAAGATAGCCCTGCTGACATTACTTTAAGCTGTGGAGAAGGGCCAGGCAATTATATTAGGGAAAACAGATAAGTTTGTGAGTTACCAAATAAAGAAGCAATCACAGAGATAAAAGCAGGCCCTTGCCCCAAACAGAAAACATAACTAAGTCATTTATCAACTTCCTATGCAGGGCCCAGGCACCTGATCTGGAGACAAATAAGAGGGCTGTTTTTTAAAATGGTGTTATCTTGAATAGCCTGATTCCTTTGCCTCAAGCTAATTTGGATTAATCTATCTCCCCAGGAGGCTATAAAATTCTTCCTTTCCTTCATAAACCTTTGGAAGGACAGATGGTCATTCAACTGCAAGTGAAATTTGATTTTCCTCCTTACTCCCCATGGTGGGGGGGTGGGAAATAGGGGACATGAGGGTGGGGGGAGGGATGGGGTCTGGGAAGAGGGCAAGTCAAGAGCAGAGAGGAAAAAGAGGAGGAGAGATCAAATCTTTCATTATGTTCAGAAGTTCAGTAATGTCTTCTGTTTCTCTCATTTATTTAAACAAAAGTCCCTGTCTTCCTTTTAAGAGTCAGTGTGACCTGTGTCACCCCAGAGCAGGGATTTTATAACTTTTCAGAGTCATGGATGCTTTTTGAAAATCTGGTCAAAGGATAGGGACCGCCACCTCAGAAAAGATGCACATATGCATATGCTCACACGCTTTGATAAATAGTTTCAGAGGATTCATACAGAAGTCCATCCTTGGATCCCAAGTTTAAAACACTTGTTTTAGGGGTGCCTGGATGGCTCAGTCGGTGAGCATCTGACTGCTAAATACAGCTCAGGTCATGATCCCAGGGTCGTGAGATGCAGCCCTACATCGGGCTCTGCACTGAGTGTGGAGTCTGCTTAAGATTCTCTGTGTCTCCTCTGCCCCTCTCCCCATCCCCCCCCCTCTTTCAAGTAACAAAATTTTTTTTAATAAAAAAACACACCTGCTTTAGAGCCTGGAATGGAAGTCATTTGGACCCTAGAAACTTAAATGATAACACCTAATGCTGTCCTTTTTGCATTTTAAAGAGTGTTTGAAGGCCTTGATTGCATTATGAGGGAGCAACTTGGAAATCACCTACCTTAGAAGCATTAATGAGGACACTGCTAGCTGAGACCTTGGGGAAAAAGGGAGACATTGGCAGGGATGTGCTAGCACAGTCTTTACTAAGGAACACTAACCATTCAAAAAGGTGTATCTTCTTGGAAGTTTAGCCTACAATTTACCAATGCTGCCACAAGGTGGAGGTGCTGCAGCCATATGGCTTTTCTTCCAAGTAAGCCTGCCTGTGCATATATCTGGGTCCCAAAATCAAATCAGTGTTTTTTCGTTCAACTTGTTCAGTAACTGAAGGACAAATACAGAGAGCCAAATACTTGCCTACCAACAACCTACAGCTGGTTTAGGTATCAGGGGTACCAAGATAAAGAAAATACATTGGTATCTTTACAATCCATTCTTTTTATTTCCTGCAGCAATAGTTAGCCATCATGGGGCTAGATTTTCATTCCTGAAATTCTTTCAACCATTTTCCCTTTCAGAGTCAAATAGTACATACATACCTTGCCCTTTAATTTCACAAAATCTGTGTGAGCTATACCTGGTATTTTCTCCCCTGTGAATTTCCTTAACTCTGAGATGATGTAGCCTCTTTTCTCTGAATAATGCAACAAGAATTATTTATTAAACTAGCTAACTATTATACAGATGAAGAAGTATTACTAGTCACCAAAGAGCTCACTAAGCTCTCTTCATAAACTAGAGGCATTGTTCTTAAATGCCCCTGGCCCACACTTCTAACACATACACATGTACACACACACACACACACACACACACACACACACAACCATTCTTTAGGCTGTTGGTACGTAGGTGGGCTTCTATAAGGAAGTTGAGTTTGCATTAGGCCTTGAAGGAAACTTTCTCTGATTATTGTTCAAAGTACTTGTTTTGTCTGAATTCCCAAGTTCTTGTGATCTGGAATTTAGCATAAATTACCTAGACTTTCAGCTACGTGTGTGCCAGTCACGTCCTGCAGGACAGGGATGTGTTTCCATCTGCCAGGGCATATTTAGTAAAATGCCCAACAAGTAACATTGGCTGAATATCTCAGTCAGCAGGGTATAAACAATAAGACAGGAGTTGTAGGGAATGGGGTATACTGGGCAGAAGAAATGGCAAGAGCAAAGACACCAGGGTAGGAAATGTCAAGGTCCTCACAGGAGAAGGTGATGCCTCCAAATGTGACCAGGGAGAAGGTGTCACAAGCATGGAGGAAGACAGAAGACGGGGGTGGGCAAGGAGCAGACCTTGAATGTTAACCTAAGGAATCTAGGCTTAGTGCAGTAGGCACAGGGGAGCCGGTGAAGAGTTACAAGTGAGGAGGATTTCAGCCAGATGCAGGAAGAGCAGTATGGGCTAAGAAAGGACAGGTGGGAATCCACTACACACATTCAGGGGTGAGATCTTAAGGGACTGAGCCCGCCTCTGCGACACCCTTGACGGTGACAGGGAAGGGTGCACTGAAGTGAGACAGTTAATGGAAGAAGGAATTAATGGAACCTGGTGACTGCATGTGGGATGGCCAAAAAGAGTGACCTGGCACCTAAAGGGGAATGATGTGCTAGATTTGAGGCCACGATTATTCAAAAGAGAATCAAATATAAACTCTCGGTGTTATCACCAAATGGATTTGAATATACAATTACAAAGACGCACACAAACAAGATTATTTGCAGATTTAAGACAGGCTGAGCCCAAAAATTATATGGAAAGGTAAAGAAACTTGAATAGTCGAAATAATTTTGAAATAGGAAATCAAAATTGAAGTATTTGCACTACCTGATCTTAAAACATACTATACACTACAGTAATCAGGACAATGTGGTATTAGGGAAAGAACAGGCATACAGTTCAGTGGAGAAAAATAGAGCCCAGGAACAGACTCACACAAATATGATCAACTGAGTTTTGACACAGGTGCTTAGGCAATTCAGTGCATGTTTTCAACAGTTGGTCCTGGGACAACTGGATCTCCATATATTAAACCTCAACCTCAACCCACTTCACACCAGATGCAAAAAATTGACCTACGTAAACCATGGATCCAAATATAAAATGTAAGGCAATACAATTCTTATAAGAAAACATTATAAAATCTTTGTGACCTTGAGTTTGGCAAAGAGTTCTTAGATATGACGCCAAAATGATGATTCATAAAAGAAAAAGAAAATAAATTTAACTTTGTTAAACTTTAGAACTTTTGCTCTGCTAAGGACACAGAAAAGAGAATGTAAATTCAAGTCATAGGATGGGAGAAATATTTGCCAATCATATATCTGACAAATATATCTATAATATATAAAGAACACTCAACACTTAACAACAAGAAAACAACCTAATTTTTTAAAAAAAAGACAAAAAATTTAAGCAGATACTTCACCAAAAGAAGATATAGAGATAGCAAACACACACATGAAAAGATGTTCAACATTCTCTGTCATTAAAGAAACCCAAAAATGGGGGCACCTGGGTGGCTCAGTCGGTTAAGCGTCTGACTTTGGCTCAGGTCATGGTCTTGTGGTCAGTGAGTTCGAGCCCCGCGTCGGGCTCTGTGCTGACAGCTCAGAGCCTGGAGGCTGTTTCAGATTCTGTGTCTCCCTCTCTCTCTGTGGCTTCTCCACTTGAACTCTGTCTTTCTCTCTCTCTCAAAAATAAGTAAACCTTTAAAAAAATTTTTAAAAAGAAACACAAAATTAAAACCACAATGAAATGTCATTTTATAACTATTAAAATGGCTACATTTTTAAAAATACTGAGAATACCAAGTGCTGGCAAGGATATGGGGCAACTGGAAGTCTTCTGCATTGCGGTGGGAATGCCAAGTGGTACAGTGACTCTGGAAAATGGTTTGTCGGTGTCTCACAGCTATACATACACTTACCACACAACCTACTTATTCTACTCCTGGTATTTACCTTAGAGAAATGAAAACTTATATTCATACAAAGCCTGTGCACGAATGTTTATAGCAGCACAAATTCATAATTACCCAAATCGAAAATAATCCAAATATTCTTCAACTAGTGAACGGATAAATAACTTGTGATATATCCATGCAAAGAAATACTACTCATCAACAAGAAAGAATAAACAATTGATGAATGCAACAAATTAGACAGGTCTCAAATACATTGTGATCAGTTTTAGAAACGAGTCTCAAATATTACATGATTTCATTTATATGACTTTCCAAAAAGGTGATAGGGACCCGTGGTAGACTAAGCTATCCCCCCACCCGCACACCAAAAAAAAGTATCCACAACTTATTTCCTGGTACCTTCAGATATTAATTCATCTAGCAAAAAAAAAAAAAAAGTGTTTTGCAGGTGTGATTAATTTAAGATTCTCGAGATGGGGTGATAACCCTGAATTATCCAAGTGGGCTCCAAATGCACTCATAAGTGTCCTTACAAGAGGGATGCAGAAAGAGTTTTCTCACAGGAAAAGGTCATATGAAGGTGGAACAGACAGGGAATTTTGAGGATGCTGGCCTTGAAGGTTGGGTTAATGTGGCCACACCCAACGAATGCTGTCAGCCAGCAGAAGCTTGAAGGTGCAAAGAGCAGATTCTCTCCTGGAGTCTCCAGAAGGACTGGAGCTCTGCCTACACCTTGATTTGAATCCAGTGATACTTATTTTGGACTTCTGGCCTCCAGAACTGTGAGAGAATAAATCTCCATTATTCTAAGGCACCAAGTTTATGGGAACTTGTCATAGCTGCCATGAGAAACTAATACAGGACAGAAAACAGATCAATGGTTTTCAGAGATTAACATTCCTTATGTTGAAATTGTTTTGTATATGTGGTGGTGGTTACAAGAATGTGGACACTGGGGCACCTGGGTGGCTCGGTTGGTTAAGGGTCCGACTCTTGGTTTTGGCTCAGGTCATGATCTCATGGTTTCATGAGTTCAAGCCCCTCATTGTGTTCTGCACAGGTAGGTGCAGAGCCTGCTTGGGATTCTGTCTCTCTTTCATCCTCTCTCTCTCTGTCCTTTCCCCACTCAAGCTGTCTCTGTCTCTCTCAAAATAAATAAACTTAAAAAAAGAATGTAGACATTAATATGATCATCTCAATAAATGCAGAAAAGGCATTTGATGCAATTCAGCATCTATGATAAAAACTCCAATGAAGTGGGTATAGAGGGAATGTGCCTCAACATAATAAAGTCCATATATGACAAGCTCACAAATAACATACTTGACAGTATGAAAACATTTCCTCTAAGACCAGAAAGAAAACAACATAATTTGGAAAGTCCTAGCCACAGCAATTAGGCAAGAAAAAGAAATAAAAGGCATTCAAATCAGTCGGGAAGAGGTAAAACTGTTGTTCTGCCAAAGACATATTATGTATAGAAAACTCCACCAAGAGACTGTTAGAATAAGTGAATTCAGTAAAGTTAAAGAATACAAAATCAATATACAAAAATCACTTATATACATTAATGATGAACTATCAGAAACAGAAATTAAGAAAACAATCCCATTGACAGTTGCATCAGAAAGAATAAAATACCTAGAAAGAAATTGAACCGAGATGGCGAAAGGCCTGTGCACTGAAAATTCTAAGACATTAATGAAATAAATTAAAGAAGACATAAATAAAGGGAAAGATATTCCACGTTCATTGATTGGAAAAATTAATATTGTTAAAGTGTTCATACTACCCCCTGCAATCTACAGCTATCATGCAATCTCTATCAAAATTGCAGTGGCATTTTTTCACAGAAATAGAACAAGCAGTCCTAAAATTTGCACGAAACCACACACACAAATACCCAAAGCAATCTTAAGAAAGAACAAAGCTGGAGGCATCACACACCCTGATTTCCAACTATATTAAAAAGCTATAGTGATCAAACTAGTATTGGCATAAAAACAGACCCACAGATTGATGGAAAAGAATAGAGGGCCCAGAAATAAACTCAAACATAAATGGTCAATTAATTTACAACAAAGGAGCCATGAGTATACAATGGGGAAAGGACAATATCTTTAATAAATGGTGCTGGGAAAACTGGACAGCTACATGCAAAGGACTGAAACTGGACCCTATACCATGTACAAAAATTAACTCGAAATGGATTAAAAACTTGATCTGAAACCATAAAACTCCTAGAAGAAAACATAGGCAGTGAACTCCTTGACATCCAGTGACAATTTTTTGGAGTTGACATAAAAAACAAAGGAAACAAAAGCAAAAATAAACAAAAGGGACTACATCAAACTAAAATACTTCTGCACAGCAAAGGAAACCTTCAACAAAATGAAAAGGCAACCCACTGAATGGGAGAAGATATTTGCAAATCTTATCTCTGATAAGGACTTAGTATTAAAATATACAATGAACTCATACAAGTCAGTAACATAAAAACAAATAATCTGATTAAAATATGAGCAGAGTATCTGAATAAACATTATTCTAAAAAAGACATGGACAGATGGCCAACAGGTACATGTGAAAGTGCTCAGCATCACTAATCAGGGAAATGCAAATTAAAACCACAGTGAGATATCACCTCACCTGTTAGAAAGTTATGATCAAAAAGACAAGAAATAACAGGAGTTGGCAAAGATGCAGAGAAAAGGGAATCTTTGTTGGTGGGAATGTACATTGGTGCAGTCACTATGCAAAACAGTATGGGTGTTCTTCAAAAATTAAAAATAGAACTACCATATGATCCAGCCATTCTATTTCTGGGTATTTTCTGAAGGAAGTGAAAACACTAATTTGAAAAGATATGTGCACCCCCATGTTCATTGCAGCATTATTTAAAAAGCCAAGATATGGGAACAATCTAATTGTCCATCAGTGGATGAATGGATAAAATCAATGGAATATATATATGGAATATATATATGATATATATAATTGAATGTATATATAAATGGCATATTATTCAGCCATAAAAAAGAGGGGCGCCTGGGTGGCGCAGTCGGTTAGGCGTCCGACTTCAGCCAGGTCACGATCTCGCGGTCCGTGAGTTCGAGCCCCGCGTCAGGCTCTGGGCTGATGGCTCAGAGCCTGGAGCCTGTTTCCGATTCTGTGTCTCCCTCTCTCTGCCCCTCCCCCGTTCATGCTCTGTCTGTCTCTCTCTGTCCCAAAAAAAAATAAATAAATAAAAAAAAAACGTTGAAAAAAAAAAAAAAAAAGACATTAAAAAAAAAAAAGAAAAAAAAAAAAGAAAGAAGTCTTGCCATTTGTGACAACATGAATGGACTTTGAGGGCGTTATGCCGAGTGAGATAAGTTAGATATAGAAGAAAAATAATGTGTCATCTTACTTATGTGTGGGATCTAAAACAAACAAGGAAACAAATTAAAAAGGGGGGGGCTCATAGGTACAGAGAACAAATCGATGGTTGCCAGAGGTAGGGGTGGGGGTGGGCAAAATGAATAAAAGGGGCTCAAATGGCACAAACTTCCAGTCATAAAATAAGCCCTCAGGATGTAATAGACAGCATGGTGACTATAGCTAATTATATTGTATTGCCTATTTGTAAGTTACTAAGAGAGCAGATCTTAAAAGTTCTCATCCCAAGAAAAAATTTTGTAACTATGTGGTGGTGATCCTTTTGCAATATATCAAATACTGAATCACTATATTGTACACCTGAAACACATATAATGTTGTGTGTCGATTATACCTCAATAAAAAACCAGTAATTTAGGCGTGTTAAAATTCAGAAAACTGCACACCAAAAACAGTGAATACTACTGTATTTAAATTTTTAAAAGTTGATAAAAATTTTTTAATTAAAAAAAAATACCGTGATCTCAAATAGGAGAAGTGGGTCCCAGTCTCTTCCAAACTCTGAAGGGAGCACAGCTGAAGGGAAGCCAGGTGTCCAGCCCAGGTGACCGTGAGGCCATTACAGGAAGTGGCAGGGGAAGCTGCTGTGTGTGAGGGGTGGAGGGGGTTAGGGGGATGAAGGGAGTGACACCATCAAGCTTGTTGCAGACACTCTGAACTTGAGGAGACTTCAGGCTGTCTAGGCAGAAATGTGCAGCCGGTGGGAGAAATGGTGACTCTGAGAGAGGGCGGTGTGGGAGGTTGGAGGGCACAGGCAGTTAGGAGCAGACTTACAACCAACAGGAACCTGCGGGTGTATTCCAGCTGTGTGACTCTGGCAAGTTACTTAGCCTCTCTGAACCTCACTTTCGTCTGGGAAACTGGGATAACGTGGGCACTTCCGTCACGTGAGGACTCAATGAGAGCAAGCAAGTGAAAGCATCGGACCCCAAGCCCGGCACATGATCAGGGCTGGAAATGTGAGCTATTAACGATTGTTGTCGCCAGATGGGGACCCAACACGTGGAACCACAAGGGCACTGAGAATCTCATTTAGGAAAATGCGGCCGGCTGGAGGGACCAAAGAAGAGGGGCTGTCGGGGGGTACAGGAGCAGAGCAAGTAGCTGAAGGAGGACGAGGTGGTGTGTGTTAGTTTGCAAGGGCTTCCGGAACACGGTGACCACCAAGCGGCTGGCTGAAAACAAGGACGCATATTGTCTCAGTTCTGGAGGCCAGAAGTTCGAGATAAGGGGTTGGTGGGGTTGTTTCCTTCTGAGGGCAGAGAGGCAGAACCCATCTATCCACGCCTCTCCCCTAGCTCCCGGGGGAGTCTGAGGGGCTGCTGTAACAAATACCTAAAAATGTGCAAGTGGCTTTGTGACTGGGTAACAGATGGAGGCTGGAGGAGTTTGAAGGTGGCTGATAGAAAAGCCTAGATTGCGGTGAAAGAGACTTGCTAGAAATCCATGTGTTAAAGGTGAGGTCTTGGATGGAAATGAGGAGCCTGTTGCTGGAAACTGGAGGAAGGGCGGCCTCTGCTCTGTGCTCTTCAGGGCTGGGGAGAATAAAGGCAATGGTCCCTGGGCGTCAAGTGTGCGGCAAACGTGAGGGCTCTGATGTCCCATTACGGTGTCCTGCCATGGGGTCAGCGTGAGGCTCAACAGGGGAGGCCTGGAGGGACAGGCCGCAGCTCCTGGTGGGGAAATGCAGGGGTGTAACAAGTTCTGGAGAGAGCAGAGTTTTTTCGAGGCAAGGGGCGAGGAATCCTGGGGCCTGACTCTGTGGTTGCCCAGAGTTCCTCCTTCCTGCTTGATGTTTTACATAGTCTCCTGCAAATTCCCTGGCACTGCCTTCTCTAGGCTTCTCCTTCCTGCTCCCCTCTTGACAGTGACTCTTGTTTGGGACCCTGGGCTTTCTTTATGCAAAGGGCGTTTCACAAGCCCCCACCACAGGTGGTGAGGCCGGCAGGGCGGAAATGGTTAGTTCCATTTTATAATAAGGATGTGGAGGCTCAGAGTGGTTATCAGACTTATCCAGGACACACAGCATGTTGAAGGCAGCAGCGTTTAAGCCCCTGGTGTCCAGACTTCAGCCCAGAGCTGGGTCCACCACACCACATGGCTTCAGTTTCTGGTGGTTGCTGTCCTGGGAGTCTTGGCCTAAGAGAGAGAAAGGGAAGCCAGAGGCAGAGTCACCTGAGTTTCCCAGTCCTGACCCCAGCCAGAAAATCGGGCTCTTGGGAGGTCTTCCTCCCCAGGCACTTGGAGCATCCCAGAGGGACAGAAGCCTTGGCATTGTGGTCAGAGTGACCACAAGGGGGCAGTAGCGCCCACGTGATGAACGCCGGCTGGTGGGAGCCTGAGGTCTGCAGGAGTGGGGAGGGGCTCTGCTTCCCCGGATGTTCAGAGCTCCCGCTGCCGGGACCCTTCCCAGACCCCCCTCCTCCGCGGAGAGACTCATCGGCTTTCAGGTTACATAACTTGGACTGGAGTGATCTTTCCAGAGTTTCCTGAGCTGCGGCTGGCTTTGGTGCCGGAGGAGTACCCCATCTCCCACCACAAACACACACTTTAAGCCCCAACTCAGAATCTTCTCATAATCTTTGGAGCCCCTCCCCCCGGGCCTCCACGGGGACTCCGTTAGGATGAAGTCCACATCAGCTACCTCCTCGCTCCCGGGGCGCTGTGGGCAGAGAGGGTCGGCTCCATCCCTGTGTGCTCCCCGCTTCTCTCCCCTTCCTCGGGATCTTACAATTCTGAGAGAGCAGCCCCTCCAGGGATTCTCACACTGGGCTCAACAGGTCTTATTGGATCCCTAGAGCTGCTCCAGGGAATCTGAGGGGAAGGGAGAGTGGGAGGGAGTGGACTAGAGTCTAGCCACTCCCTTTTGGGACCTTCTAGTATCTGCTATTTTGTATTTTGGACATTTTCTTAGGATTTCTTTTGAAGAAAGGGCTGCATGATTGATGGGGCAGAGAAGAAGCCTTTGCAAATCTCTCAGCTAATCCATCCTCCTTTTGTTGGAAACACTGAGACCCAAGGACAGAGAGACTTGCTGAAACACACACCTCAAGAAGAGCAGAGTCAACCCTGAACCCCAGGTCTCCTGGCCACCAGGCCCACCCCAAGCAGCTCCCGGAGAAGGGCGTATGGGGTGTATGAGTGGGCTAAGGGTAGAGCAGAGGAAACCCCTGTAACTGTCAGGAACATGATAGAACGGTCTAGAGGTCCATGAAACCATACTAGTTAAGAATCTGTCACTCGCTGGACAAATATTAATTGAGCACCTACTATGTACCAGGCATAGTGAACAAAACAACAGTGAAGAAAACAAAGATCCCAGCCTTCAAGAAGCTTACATTCTAGTGGGTGTTCTGTTTGTTCTGTGACCAAGCAAAAACGGCAAGACGGGGTGCCTTGGTGGCTCAGTCGGTTAAGTGTTCGACTCTTGATTTCAGCTCAGGTCTTGATCTCAGGGTTGTGAGTTCAAGCCCTGTGCTGGGCGTAAAAAAACAGATGTCAGGGTAGAGGATTAAAAGCTCACCCATAGGGGTGCCTGGGTGGCTCAGTCAGTTGAGCCTCTGATTCTTGATTTCAGCTCAAGTCATGATCTCACAGTTCATGAGTTTGAGCCCCACCCTGGGCACTGTGCCGGCAGTGAGGAGCTTGCTTGGGATTCTCTCTCTCTCTGTCCCTCTCCAACTTGTTCTCTCTCTCTCTCTCAAAATAAGTAAACTTAAAAAAAAAAAGCTCACCCCTACCTTAACCAATTTTGTAGTTGCTGCACATGTATGCCACCCTCATGATTTGTCCTGTTTTCCTAGTACCCCTCATCCATCTCTTCCATACCTTTCCTAGTCCCTGGATCCATCTTTTTCCTCCTCCAAAGAGGCATCATGGCAGACAAGAAGAGGCCTGCCCTTCTGGATCCACGCAGGGCCAAAGGATGAACACTGGAAGGGCCATTCATGCGGGTGGCCAGGCGGAAGGCAGGAAGCCAGAGGCCCTGCTGAGCTGAGTTCGGAGCAGGCTGCCCGAGGCCCATCAATGGTGTCCATGAGTCGAGTTTACTGGCACTCCCTGAGAAGGACCGCTGCGTCAGGGACTGCCATGCCCACAGATCTCAGACTCAAGCCTCCATGCCCCACAGCAGGGAGAGGGGAAAAGAGAAGGAATAGGAGGGAGGGGGCAGGACTCACTGGGCAGGGGTCAGGCAGCCCTGTGGGGATGTTCCAGGTCTTAAAGTTCATCCAAGTTATCTCGGTGATGAGGACATCCAGGCTGACCTCCCTAAACACGAGTGCAGAAACAGAGTACCTTTCCTGAGTGTTTCTACAGAAACTTCTGAAGACATAAGTATACCAGTCACACAACTCATGCTACGCACACAGAGTACTTGTGGTTCTTCATTCCCAGGTAGATCAGCTTCTCAGGGAGACCTTGTCTGAAGGGAAAGAAGCAGTCCTACCCCAGGGACCCCCATTCTGAGGGGAGACACAGTCCTGCTCTCAGGGAGTCCTAGTCTGAGAGGGAGACATAGCCCTGCTGCAGGGAGCAGGGAGCAATGGTCTGAGGGAAGACACAGCCCTGTCCTAAGAGCCCCTGTCTAAGGAGGAGACATGGTCCTGTCCTCAGAAGTTCCAATCTGAGAGGAGACATGGCTTCTATCCGAAGTGGGGAGACACATCCTGATGAGGGAAGAGACAGTCTGAGGGGAGAGAAGCACTTTCTGATCTCGAAAGGTCTCTGATAGGATATCCTCTGTCTCCCTGCCATTGTCTTGCCTCTATTTCTGTCTCTCTGCATCTTTCCCTTCGCCATGTGTGTGCACATGCAGAAACCCACACGTGTACACACCCACATGCAGACATTCATAAGAAGTCTTAAAAACACTCAAGACCAAATCTCAGTAGATGCCAAAACACAGCCCCGACTCCAAGAACTAAGGAGACCCAGGTTCAGTGGTAAGTTAGGGAAAGTCTTGAGGTCGGGCTGCTAGGGGTGAGGCTCCAGAGGTCACCTGAACTCAGGGGCTTTGAATGCCCCTGAGGCTCTGAGCATGACTTCTGTCTCCAGTAGAGGTGTCCTCTGTGGTCACTGGAATGGGGTGTGAGCCTCACCGTCTTGGACATGTTTCCTCCATCTGGCCTGTTACACGGTCTGGCTGCTAATGAAGCAGAACCTAGAAGGACAGGGAGCATGTGCAGTGACTGAAGACATCACAGGGGCAGGTTGGGATGGGAGAGATGGAGCTGACCACTAGCGGTCCAAGCTCCCCATGAGGCCAGGCCAAGAAAGTGGAATCCCCGCTATACACATGCACACACATACCTGTCTGTAAGTTAGTTAACATACCGTGTAGTCTTGGTTTCAGGAGTAGAACTCAGTGATTCATCACTTACATGCATCACCCAGTGCTCCTCCCGACAACTGGTCTCCTTAATGCCCATCATCCATTTAGCCCATCCCGCACCCTCCTCCCCTCCAGCAACCCTCAGTTTGTTCTCTATATTTAAGAGTTGCTTGTGGTTTGCCTCCCTTTCTGTTTTTATCTTATTTTATTTTTCCTTCCCTTCCCTTATGTTCATCTGTTTTGTTTCTTAAATTCCACGTATGAGTGAAATCATATGGTATTTAACTTTCTCTGATTGACTTATTTTGCTTAGCATAATACAGTCTAGTTCTATCCATGTTGTTGCAAATGGCAAGATTTCATTCTTTTTGATTGCCTAGTGATATTGCATGTACATACCACACGTTCTTTATCCATTCATCACTTATTGGACATTTGGGCAACTTTGGCTACTATTGATAGTGCTGCTATAAACATTGGGGGTGCATATTCCCCTTCGAAGCATCATTTTTTGTATCCTTTGGATAAATACCTATTAGTGCAATTGCTGGGTCGTAGGGTAGTTCTATTTTTAACCTTTTGAGGAACCTCCATACTGTTCTCCAGAGTGGCTGCACCAGTTTGCATTCCCACCAGCAGTGCAAGAGGGTTCCCCTTTCTGTGCATCCTCGCCAACATCTGTTGTTTCTTGTGCTGTTGATTTTAGTCATTCTGATAGGTGTGAGGTGGTACCTCATTGTGGTTTTGATTTGTATTTCCCTAATGATGAGTCATGTTGAGCATCTTTTCATCACACACACCTGTCTTGACTTCCAGAGCCCACAGAAGAGAGAGCAGGCCTTGGCATCTTCCAGGGATGTGTTCCATTGCCCTCATTTGGGGCTCTATGCTGGGAAGGGCCAAGAGGTGGGAAGGAAGGGACCCTATATGGGGTTCAGTTCCAATAATGTTTAGAAAACACCTTTCTTGGGGCACCTGGGTGGTTCAGTAAAGTAAGCGTCTGACTTCAATTCAGGTCATGATCTCACAGTTCGTGGGTTTGAGCCCCGCGTGGGGCTCTGTGCTGACAGCTCAGAGCTTGGAGCCTGCTTTGGATTCTGTATCTCCCTCTCTCTCTTTCCCCTTCCCCTGCTCATGCTCTGTCTCTTTCTGTCTCTCAAAAATAAATAAATGTTTAAAAAAAAATTTTTTTTAAAGAAAACACCTTTCTGTCACTTGCATGACCTTAGTCACTTTCTGAGAAAAGGACCACTGCAATTCATTTATAAACATAGAACACAGAGTCTGTGCCCCAGAAGTAACACTGTCCGAATGAGAGATGGGGGAAAGGAAGTCAGAGTGATCTGGGGATGCAGAGAATCGGTGGAGTCAGCCTTCCTAGGACTCTGTGCACTCAGGACCAGTTGTCTTCCTTGCAGTTCGATCAGGCTAGAGGCCGAAAAATGAAGAATCGACATCTCTAACTGCAGGGCCCGAACTGGGAAGACCGCCCATCTCCCAGGAGGTCACATCTCCAGTGACAGGGAGCTCACTCTCTTTCAAAGCTGCCTTTGCCTTCACCAGACGCCTCTGCAGGGGGGATTTGGATTGCGAGGCTGCTGGGTCCCCTGCCCTCCACCTGGTCAATAGCAGACCCTGGCAAAGAAGATGGGAGCTTGCAATCCATTTTACAGGGCGTTCCAGAGCCTTCCTGGCTGCCTCGGGGAACTCCTCCTGGGCAAACAGCTGTCACAGATGAGTGGCCCCATTGTGCTCTTGGGTGGCGCCAGGGAGGTGAGAGTGGCGAGGTGAGAAGGCTGTATTCTGAGCCACGGTGTGATGCAGGTACCTCTGGCCTTGGCGCTGCCTGGTCCTATCGACAGGCCTGGCATGGAGCCTCCCCGCCCTGGCATCTCCCACACTGGATTATGGTCCAACCAGTGGACTTCCTGTGCAGGTCTAGCCAGTCCCGAGCCCTGGGGGGCAAGAGGTAGGGTATAAGCCTTAGGGCTGCTGTCTGGTGAACAAATAAGATGTTTGTTCGGTGAAGGTGAAAGGGGAGGTCCAGGAATGAAGCTGCTGGGGCCTCAGCCCTTCCTTCCTGCCTTCCCCTCCCCGTGCCACACACACTCAAACCACTGCCCTAGGGTCAGAGGCCCGGCCAGTCACACCAAAAGATCCATGGGTAGACAGGACAGGAACACACACACACACACACACACACACACACACCATACAGCCAGGGGACACCTGCGGACCAGGCAATGCACTTTTCTGATATAACCTTCCTAAACACACATGTGCATATACACACAGACACAAACATAGACACAGCCTTTGTGTTTTAAAGGGGCAGCTCTGGTCTCAGGGTATTGCAGCAGCTGCCAGTGTCAAAATGGAGAAGAACGGGCCTGGAGAGGGAAGGAGGTAGTAGCTGGCGGCAGGGACAGGGCATGCTGGCCGCGGTCGCCCGGTCTGCGGTGTGGCACCTCTGAGGTAAACAGACTGGGCTTTGATCTTGAATGCTGTCCTGGGAGGCTGAGAGGACAAAGGACCTGCCTCCCTGGACTAAGGATCCAGACTCTGCAGCCCCATGCAGAGACAGAGCAGGACAGTGGACAGATGGGCAGATGGACCCCTAGAGGGAATCTGAGGCCCCTCGGGCCTTGCCACTCAAAGGGTAATCCATGGACAGCACCATGACGTGGGAGCCTCTCAGAAATGCAGAGTCTCAGGTCAAACCCGGGTGCACTGAATCAGAGCCTGGTTATCTATGCACATATTCAGCTTCTGGAGGGACTTCTCTAGGAGCTTCCTGGGCCTTGGATGACAGCTTCCCTGTGAGCAAGGCTTGGATGACAACACCATCTCAGTAGACTTCACTGGAGTCTGGAAGTCACCTTGTGAAGTCGGCCCAGCCGTTTCCCAGCCCCCAGGCCATGCCTACGTATCTGGCTTCCCAGATGGATTCATTCGCTCACCTCACGAGTGTTTGTGTAGCACCATGCTATGCGTGGGAGATACAATAATAAGCAGAAAACAGACCTGGTCCCTGCTCTCTTGGAGTTTCCAGCCTAGTGGGACAGATATTTCCTGAAGTGTCACTTGGGCTGCATTTGAAGAAGTTACTTTGGTGAAAAGGGGAGAGAAGCATATTCCAGGCAGAGGGAGCAGCACAAGCAAAGGCCCTGAGGTAAGACAGAACATGGCTGGTGGTAGTTGGGACACACTTAAGCTGATATTAGAAAGAGACCAGCCTCCAAAATAGACTGACGTAAACCAGAAACAGTTTCCTTTCTCCCTCAGGTAAAAGTCTGAGTAGACAGTACAGATCAGTGTGGCTGGAGGGCAGAGAGTGGGCAAGACCACTGTATCAAATGACACTGCATGTGAAAGTCTCCAGGAAGTCAGAGCTCCCTGGTACCTGCCACACCTGTCGATTCATAAGTTTCAGAGAATCCTGGAATGCCAGAAATGGGAAGAACTTTGGGCTTCATTCCAATGCTTTGAACCTGTCTTCAAGCCTCAGCTCCATCATAAATTAACTGTAACTGTGACCATGGGTCAGGAGTTTCTCATCTGAAAAGTATTGCGGGTGCACTGCGGGAAGTGACACCTGCTTTGCCCAGGCTGGGAGTAGCTCGTGTGAGACTCCAGCGAGGAATTAGGAATTAGGACACATTTAGGTTTGCTACTGAAAAAGAGACCCTAAAATAGACTGACTTAAACAAGAAAGTTTCCTTTGTCTCTCAGGTAAAAATCTAAGTAGATGGTGCAGAGTTGGTAGGGCAGCTCCATCAATGGTGATGGGCAGGCAGGTGGCTTCAACCTTTTTGCTCTGCCATCTTCAACATATAGCCTCAAAGGATCCCAAATGGAGGCTGCGGCTCCTGCCATCACATCTGGACCCTCCTTCCTTTTAGAGGCACCATCTAGATGTTGCACCCAGCCCTTCTGCTCATATCTCATTGGCCAGAACTTAGGTTTTGTGGCCACACCTGGCAGCAAAAGAGTCTGGGAAATGAAGTCTGCAGCTGGGGCCAGCGTGTGTCCAGTTGGAAATTCTATTCCAATGCGAAAATGGGAGAATGGAATGTTGGGGGCGGGGCACAGAAGGCGACACAGAGTCTGAAGGTACTGTTGGAGTCAGGACACCCAACCAAGTGTCTCTAAGATTCGCTTCTTGGCTTTGAGCTGCCCTGACCCCCTTTACTGAGCTCACCAGGGCCGGGCTCTGTCCTGCCCCACAACCTGCCCCCATTCCTACCAACGTCAGGAAGTTGACGCAGCCTGTGGAGGCATCGGTAGTATACGGTTAGTCATGGAAGGTTGCCCCAGCTCTTGCCTGGCCCTTCATTACGCCACACCCCGGGTCTTAGGGGGTTTTCTGGTAGGCTGGCCAGACAGGCTCAGGAAGAGGTAGGCTTCCACTGCTCACACTTGTCAGAGGCTTCTGTCCTCAGAGTGGTGGGAGAGACCAGTCTGGGGTGGGGAGTGGGCTGGCTGTGTTTTCATTACCTGCTTCTGAGCCAGGACCAGGGGTGGTCCTAAAAGCCAGGCAAACAGCTGGCAGCAGCAGCTGGAGTGGCTAAGGAGCACTTTCCCACCAGATTGTCTGACCCTGACAAGGCCAAAGCCAACACCAGCGATTCCTGGGGCTGCGTCCCACCCACTGTCTGGGCTACTCGTCACAGCTGGGTGCCGCTGGCAATGGCTCCCTTTCTGGGCCTCTGCTCTCCACTCTTGTTTTCTTGGAGAGGAGCTAGGGAGTGTGTATGAAGGAGGGGTTATAGGAGATCAGGGTTTCTCAACCTCGGTACTATTTGGGGCTGGATAGTTCTTTGTCGTGGGGGCTGCCCTGTGTATCCAGTGATGTTTAGCAACATCCCCAGTCTCTTCCCACTAGGTATCAGTAAGGTCAACCCCCTCCCCAGGGGCCAAATGTTTCCTGGGGGAACAGGGGAAATCAACCCTGGCTGAGAGCCACTGGTGTAGATTTAAAAGTCCTGATTTACTGAAGGGAAACATCAAGGATGGGTGGAGAAAAAGAGAGGAGAGAAGAATGGAGGTGGGGGAGGAAAAGAGAGAAATAGGTGGAGAGAGAAAAAAGAAGGAAGAAGAAATACTAAGAGTGAGAAAATGAGATAAAGAAAAGAGAGGCGCCTAGGTGGCTCAGTTTCTTGAGTGTCAGACTTCGGTTCAGGTCATGATCTCGTGGTTGACAAGTTCCAGCCCCGTGTCGGGCTCTGTGCTGACAGCTCAGAGCCTGGAGCCTGCTTCAGATTCTGTGTCTCCCTCTCTCTCTGCCCCTCCCCTGCTCATGCTCTGTCTTTCACTGTCTCAAAAATAAATATAAACATTAAAAAAATATATTTTTTTAAATTAAAAAAAATTAAAAATTAAAAAAAGAAAAGAGGGGTGCCTGGGTGCCTCAGTTGATTAAGTGTCTGACTCATGGTTTCGGCTCAGGTCATGGTCTCACAGTTTGTGAGTTAGAGCCCAACATTGGGCTCTGTGCTTACAGTGCAGGAGCATGCTTGGGATTCTCTGTCCCCTACTCTCTCTCCCTCAAAATACATAAATAAACTTAAAAAAAGAGAGAGAAAAGAAATAAGAGGAGCAAAGAGAGAAGTGGGTGTAGAGGGCCAGGCCCTAGAAGGCAGGGAGGGCAAGCAGGCCCCAAGGATTGTTCCTGAGTCTGGGGACGTAATGGGGCCATGCAGGAGCTGGCTTTGGGGCACAGGGGCCATCTCAGCACTCTAGTGTCAAGGTCAAAATCGAGGCCCTGGCACCCTACTCCCCAGTAGCCAGGCCGCAGAGCAGAGGTTTTAGGGGTCAAGCTTCTCTTGGGTCTCTGGACATGCTGCTTTCTTAGTGGGGTTGGAATTCGGATGTAGGATTGCCTCAAAGTTTCTCTAAGCCTCAGCTTCGCCTCCAGAGAATGGGCCATTGCTGGAGAGAAAGCATGGAGGTCGCCTGCTTTTTATGTCTGCTCTCTCCTAGAGCCCCACTAAGACGATCACAATAAAGCATCGCCCACAAGGACGAGAAGACTGGAGCTGGATAGGAGGCAGCAAAATGCTGGAAGCTGAAAAGGGATGGACAGTTACTTAGCCCAGCAGAAGCTGCACCCTCACTGCCTGGGGTGGGGGACGGAAGGATGGGCAGGAAGGCGACAAGAAGCTGCTTTGAGCCTCCAGTGCCTTGAACAGTTCAGCACGTGGCCACACAAGATCCCTCTGAAAGGGGGTGCAGGTGGGGCTGAAGAGGACTGGTGGGAAAGGGGTGAAGGAGCAGTGATAGCACCAGGTCCCCTCCCACTTCTTGCATAGCCTTCCCCACCTTAGCGGAAAATGGGCTTGCTTGCCATTGGGGAAGTTTACACAGCTGAGGCAGGGAATTAAGTGCAGTCCTGAATGTGGAGGGAGCAGTAAGTTCCCAGATGCCCGTCCCCACTCAGCATCAGAACATTGGAAACACGTGTGTAGATCCTGGCACATTCTGGGGATTCTCTTTAGGAACATTGGCCTGAGAGAAAAACTCTGCAGATACTGACATTTAAGGGGGTAGTTCTCAGTGAAAAGGTCAGCTTGCCACCAGGTCCCCTGGGCACAAGCCCTGCTCATACAATCAGAGATTCAGCCTTAAATATGGATAGACAATGGGGGGTCACTGTGTAATGGAAGAGAGGCATCACCATGAAAAAGGAAACCAAAAGAAGCAAATAAAAAAACATAACTCAGAGAGGATGCAAAAATCAGAATCCTTTTTTGTCTCTTTGAGATAATAGTCTTTGTGATAAGAAAAATGCTGTTACCTTTGAAACAAGAATAGGACACTATAAAAAAGTTACATTCACAGAATAAAAAATACCTCTTGAAAATTAAAAATATGACAGCAATCTATGTGCATCCTTGCTAAAAATATTTAACCTGAATCTCACCATGACCTTACTTCTAGTCTCCGGTAAATATAGGGGGTAGAGGGAAGAGTTAAATGATGTCGTGAGGAAACAATCAGACAAATCCAGAATGTAGAACATTCTGTAAGACTTGCCTAGGCTCTTCAAATGTCTGTTGTAGAAGAAACAAAAAGAGAAATCATAGATTTTAAAAAGACTAAGGAGACCCAACAGCCAAATAAAACTAGATAGGATCTCAGTTCAAATAGACTAGCTCTGAAAGAAACTGTGAACATGATGGGGGAAAACTTGGATATGGACAGGATATTAAAGATATTATGGAATGGTTGTTAATTTTCTTAGGTCTGAAAACAGGGGTGTGATTGTGTAGCAGAATGCTTTTAATTTTAGGATAGGGAGGCTAAAGTGTTTAAAAGTGAGTGTTATATGGACTGCAAATTTCTTTCAAATGGCTCTACCAAAATAGGTAATTCATAGATAGATATGTAAGAACAATGTTGAGTCTAGTCCTGTGCTGTCTAATATAGTAACTACTAGCCATATATGGCTACTAAGTGCTTGACATCATCTGAATTGAGATACTCTGTGATTATAAAATACACTGGATTTCAAAGACTTAGTACAAAGAAAAGGAATGTAAAATATCTTAATAATAATAATAATAATAATAATAATAATTTTTTTTAGTGAAAGAGAGAGCAGAGGAGGGGCATAGAGAAAGGGAGAGAAAGGAAGAAAGCGTGGAGCCTGATGTGGGACCCTGAGATCTGGAGCCTGATGTGGGACCTGAGCTGAAATCAAAAGTCAGACACTTAACTAACTGAACCACCCAGGCAGTCCAACAATTATTTTAATAAATAATAAATAATTATTTATTAAAGTATATTTTGAAATAAATAAAATATTAAAGTTAATTTTACCTGTTTCTTTTTGCCTTTTTAATGTGGCTACTAGAAAGTTTAAAATTACATATGTGGCTCACATCCCATGTCTATTAAAATAGCCCTGACCTAAATGTCAGGAAAAGAATGTTAACTATATTATTTTTTTCAACTTTTCTGCATATTTGCAATTGTCTTTTTTTTTTTATTAAAAAATATTTTTTAATGTTTATTTAGAGAAAGAGACAGAGTGTGAGTGGGAGGGAGCAGAGAGAGAGGGAAACACAGAATCCGAAGCAGGCTCCAGGCTCTGAGCTGTCAGTACAGAGCCCGACATGGGGCTTGAACTCACGGACCTCGAGATCATGACCTGAGCTGAAGTCAGACGCTTAACCAAATGAGCCACCCAGGCACCCCTGCATCTGTCTGAATAGAAGGTTAGAAAGAAAAAGATAAACACTAAAAATAAAGTAGAAGAGTTTCTTTTTAATCAATAAGAGTATTGAAGATAAAGTTTGGAAAATCCTCTTGAAAGTTGGACAAGAAGACAAAAAGTATAGGTTAGAAAATCAGAGAACCAACACAAGAGTTCTAACTCAAAAATGTAGAACATACTAAGCACAGAAAGGAGCCAAATGGTATGAGCTTCTAGATTGAATGGAAGCCTGAGGCCCTGACACAGTGAACTAAAGAATATACAAACCAGTGCACTGGTAGATAAAGAGATTATGAAAATTTTCCAAGGTGAAAAAACAGAAACAATAAAACAGGTCTCATACAAACGTCCAGGAATTAGGATTTCACTGAACTTCACTACAACCACACAGGAAGCTAGAAAACAAAGGGGGAAAAACCCTCTCACAATTCTGAAGGAAGCCATTTCCAACCTAGGGTTAGATACCCAGCCAAGCTATCAGTCAAGCTGAAGGTTGGATAAAGATATTTTTAGACAGACAAGATCTCAAACATTTTACCTCCCTTGTACCATTTCTCAGAAACCCACTGACGGAAGTGCTCCATCAAACGAGGAAGTAAACAAAGAAAGACAGACGGCATCGGATCTAGAAAAACAAAGGGGGCTCCAATGCAGGAAGGACGCAAGGGGAATCCCCAGTGAGGGGTGAAGAGACCCTTGGGGAAGCTAGCTCTGTAGCAGGCCTGGAGAGCACCCAGGGGCAGAAAAATGTTTGGTGCTGAAAGAAATTCACCAAGAAATAAACAAATGGGACTGATCTATGATCCCAAGAGGAGTTTTACAATTGTAGCAGGGAGTTTGGAAATTAACTAGTGACAGGAACATGCAAAATTAAGCAAACAAACAAAACCCATGGAAAACAAAATGAATGCAGGAAAGAAAGGGTACCCAAGTACATTAGGTAGTATTTACACAGTCATAATAACATGAACACAGAATTGGTATCCAACCATAAATTGAAATCTAACTATGGTAGAGGGATGAGGAAGAAGTATGCATGTTGGGAGGTAAAATGGAGCTAATCCTCATCTTTTCCAGTAGAGAGATAATCATTGTTAAAGTAGGTTAACAAAAAATAATAATGGGGTGCCAAAATATCTAGATGTTATTTAAAGAAGTGGAAGAAAAATAAGAAATAGTTGAGAAGTCTAAAAGAGGCTGCCTCTGGGGGCTGGGGCTGGGGAAGGGTGAGGCAGGCAATTGCTGTTTTCCGTTACCGTTTGAGTAGTATTATTTGACTTTTTGAAAGTATTTATATATATATCACTTTGCTAAAAATAAAAACTGAATTAAAAGATAAAAAGAAAACCCAGGTCATCCAGGGCAGGGCACGTGAATGCCCAGAACTGAGGGTCATTCCAGGTGCCACTGCCTGGCAGCTGCCTACGTCAGCAACTCCGGACATGGCTAGAGGAGCTTTTTTGGAGAAACATTATCCTGCCTACCCCCATGACTCATAGGTTCCCATTGTTTCCACCCCCCCTGCCATTCTCCCACCATGGAGATGTGTGTGCTGATGTGTGTGGGGGGCAGGGACAGAAGAGACTTTCTTGTGCTCTTTGTTCACTGTGTGCCCCACCCCCATCCCCAGGGGTACAGGCTTCCTTGCCAGGGACCAGGTGTTAGGCATGGGGCACTGGGCGCCAAGAAGGAGAAAAAACAATCTTAAAATACCCCTATGCCTTCCCATTGTGGAAATTCAGAATCATGTGTTTGAGCAGGACCTATGAGGTCAACCTGCCAACATCTATAAGAAGTAGACACCAAGCCTTTCCCTGAGCACTCTGAATGACAGGGAGCTCAGTGTCTTAGCGGGACAATGTGGGGGCTTGGGGACAAAGTGAGGGGCACATAAGGGTCTTTCGTGCTTATTGGCTTTCGTATGGGATACTCAAGGCCCATTATATGGATCAAGGCCCATTTCTTATAAAATGTGAGATTCCACATAAGGATACAGCTCTCAAGGCCTGTCCAGGTCCCTTGTCTCTGCCTCTCTTACTATGTGTCTTCTCTCTCTTCCTGCTTCTCTCTGCACACCTCTGTCCTCTGGCTCCCACATAACCCCAAATGTCTGCCACCACTCCCGAGCCTCCATGACCTCATTGCTCTGCTCCTCATGGTTCACTGGCTCAGTCTCTCAACACCCTAATTTCGAATGCCTAGCGAGCTCATCTCATTGGTCCATCTTGGTTCAGGTTTCCTCTCCTAGTCCAATCAGTTTTACCAATGTGGGTCACATGGTTCACAGCTAGTAAGCAATGGTCTGAGGGGTCAGGGGGGATAAAGTGACTCTTCATGAGCTATGCTCTCCCTGAAACCCAGACGTGCCTGCTCCTTTCCAGGATAGGCAAACTTCACTGCCCCCCACCCCACCCAGTCCACACAGCCAGTCCAGAAGGAGGTCAGTGCAACAGTGTGCTGGTAAATGTTGAATATCTGGCTCTCTGAGGAGGGGAGAGCCCTAATTTGTAGTGTCCGCCCATTTCCATGGTGTAGATACTCCCATGATGGCTGATTTAAAAGAAAAAAATCTTAATGTTTATTTATTTTTGAGAGAAAGAGAGAGCACAAGCAGAGGAGGCACAGAGAGAGGGAGACACAGAACTGAGGTAGGCTCTAGGCTCCGAGCTGTTAATGCAGAGCCCTATGTGGGGCTCGAACTCACAAAATGCAAGATCTTGACCTGAGCCGAAGTCGGACGCTTAACCATTATGGCTGATTTTAAAAAAATATATTTTTTTCAATGTTTATTTATTTTGAGAGAGAGAGAGAGAGAGAGAGAGAGAGAGACAGTATGAGTGGGGGAGGATCAGAGAGAGGAGACACAGAATTTGAAACAGGCTCCAGGCTCTGAGCTGTCAGCACAGAGCCCCATGTGGGGCTTGAACTCATGAGCTGCAAAATCATGACTTGAGCTGAAGTTGGACGCTTCACGGACTGAGCCACCCAGGCGCCCCCATCATGGCTGATTTTAAGCTACCAACACGATGTCACAAAACATGAAGTTGAGGAGAGAAACACAGTAGCAATACCATTACATAATAATCCCACTACATACCTACAAATATGCAAATTTCCTCCAAAGCATGAATAGCAGTGGCATGGAATTAGGAAAGGATGAGTTTTGAGCATTGTGTTTGTTCTTAATATAATTTGCATATTTATATAATTTAATTTTTAATTTTTTAATGCAATCAGCTTGCAAAATTTCTGAAACTATAACCATTGGGTCTCATGAGCCAATATGAACAGGCTCCAGGACACTGGGTCAGAACTTTCCTCTGGAGTGAACAATTGAGGGTGGGAATTTGAGTAAAGAGATGGGGTGGAGGGGGGTTGCTGACTGCCTGGTAGGCAATTATCTGTTCCTCATTTTGCTTCCTCCTGCCCTCAACCAACATCAGGTGTTCTAGGTAACCTAAGAGAGATGCCACAAATACAGGTCATTTGAATTGAATGGACTGTGATGTCAACACCCCAGACAGAGCTGCTCAGCTGGCCGGGACTGCAGGTGAAGGAATCAAAGAATGAGGAGGAAGTTTTCCATAACTGGAGGTAAACACAGATTTCAATGCAGAGTGAAAACACAGGCAGGGATTCATTGGCAGGGGATGCCAGAAATGCAGAGGGACCTGACCTCTGAGGTCTCCAGCCAGGTGTTTCCAGAACCTGGGTATTTCCAAGGTTTTACCCCTGACCTTCTGATTCAGAATCTCCCAAGGCAGATCTCAGGAATTGCCTGGTGAGTTTTGCAGGAAAGCAGACTGGTGTGGTAGTTAGTAGCTCAGGCTGGGGGGTCTTCAGGTTAGGACTTAGGCTGTGCGTCTAGCTGTGTGACTTTGGGGAAGTTACATAACTGCTCTGAGCCTCAGCTTCCAAATGCAGATAATATTGCGGGGATTAAATGAGACCATGGGCATAAAGTGTCCTGGTCAGTGCCCGTATGTGGTGAGGATCCCAAAAATGGCAGGTGTGACTATTTAGGTCACACTGCTAGATGGTAGCAGACCCAGACCCCAGGCGTCCCGGTACTGTTTAAACATAGCAGAGAGGATCCGAACATAGCTAGAGACCCCAAAATAGAAGGTGCTTTGATATCCTGAAAGTAAAAAACTTTGATCTTAGGTTAGGAATTACAAAACCTGAGGGCGTTTGGTCTTAGCTGTGCTACTTCCTCAAAGAGTTTTAGATTCATGGTAGCAGATTATTGTCTGTACCCCACTTCCCAACCCCTCTGCCCACCTCGGGTGTCGGCGCAGCCGTAGTGCACAGCCCCATGCACACGGCCCAAGTGTTTCCTCAGCATGCCTTGCTGCTCCTCTGCTTTTCCACCTCAGAGCTTTCTCTAAAGCCTGGCAGAAGCATAGCTCAGGGCAAGCCCACCCTGTGTCCCCGTTATCTACTGCTGTGTGACAAACCACCCTAACACTTAGAGGCTTAAAACACCACCAATCATTTATTTGCTTGTGATTATGCAGTGTGGGGGGGATGGCTGGGCTCTGTTCCACGTGGCCCCAGCAGGGGCTGGAGTGTCCAAGGTGGCCCCTCAGCTGGGCAGATTCTCTGTCCCCGTGGCTTCTCCACATGGCTAGTTTGGTTCTTCACAGCACCGGGTCTCCAGGTAGTTAGATTTCTAACATTTCGGCTGGCTTCTCCAAGAGCACAAAGTGGAAGCTGCCGGGCCTCTTAACAGGTAGGTTCAGAAAGCACAGAAGGTCGTTTCCTCAGTGTTCCATTGGTCAAAATCGTCCCAACCACGTGCAAAGGGAATAGACTCCACCTCTTGCTGGGGGAGCGGCTAGGTCCCTTTGCCAACCGGTGTGTGGGATGGGAGACACTGTCCCGGCGATCTTTGGACAGTGCGGTCTGCCACATCCAGCCTGTGTGGGAGGAAGGTGGGGGTTAATGCCCCTGGGGTCAGCCTCAAGCAAAGGGGGTGGGAATGGGTGGATACATGGGTGGATACATGTCCCCCGTTCAGAGGGACAGTTCTGAGGTGTATTGGACAGGTTTTTCAGGAGATCCCAGCAGGTTTGAACCCCAGTCTCCCACAGTAGAACTAGCTGAACCACTCAACAATGCCCTCTTTATTGCCTTTTGCTCTTTCCCCATCTTCATCTCCCCTCCCTTTCTGCTGCTTCCTCCAACCATGTCCCGGTTCTGCTCTGAGGCCTCTGGGAAACCAAACCAAGATTCTCCGTTTCCTCACTTGAAAAAAGCCCCTTAAATTGGGCTGTAAAATATCGCACCTGGCTCCCAGGGCTGTTGCACAATCCCACAGGAACCCATGTGAAAGGGCTTTGTAAACTAGGCAGCTGGCAACCGAGGTGAGGGGTCACTGTGAGCAGAGGCATTCCCCCGGGAAGCACAGGGACTTGGGGGCTGCTGGGGCGAAGGCCCAGTCCCCCGGGTCATCAATGAGTGGTGGCTGGGGCCGCCGTGGGGATGACGAGGCATGAGGGCAGACAGGTGTGGGGAAATGCAAAACGGGGGTATGGACAAATAAGGGGTGTTGTGTCCGCATCCTGCGTGCCAGACTGAGGTGACCTGGCACAGTTGAGTGACTCACCGGGCCACCACAGCCTGGGACAAGGTCCCTCAAGATCATCCACCGACAAGCCGAGACTCGCCCTTGTGGGAAAAGACCTGCCTCCTGATTTGGCTTCTACCCCAGGAGGAGGAACTGAATTACCACTGGGAGGGTTCAGCACCCTGGTTCATTCACCCCTCCTTGCAGTAAACGCCAGAAAAACTGAGCCCTTCTTTGTGCCGGGTCCTGTGGTAAGGATCCAAAGGTGTACAAGCCACTCCTGGCTGTCTCTGGGCTCCCTGTCAGGGGCCGGAAGCGGGAGACTAGGAGACAGGCCCTGAGAGTGGGCTTGTCGAGAGAGGTGCTCTGGGCACAGAGGAAAAACATCTGAGCCAGAACCAAGAAGGGGGGCAAGTAACTGCGGAACTCTTCCCCGAGAAACTGATGTCCCCCTTTAATCCAGACCTTAGGACTCAGTCAGGAGAGAGGAAGGGCATATCCCTGAAACAGTGTGGACAGAGACGGGGGGGCGGTGGGGGAGGTCTGGCTCATTTGAGAAACTGTTCTATGGCTGGAGCCCAGAAAGAGGTGGGGGTGGGTGGAGGAGGAGGAGGCTGGAGAGAGAGGTGCACAAAAGAGGAGTGGGAGCCCAGAGGAGTTTCAGACAGGACAGAAAGGGGGTCAGATTTGACTTCAGGGTTCTCCCTGCTGGTGGCAGTGCCAGCCGGGTGGAAGAGGGTCTGTATTAGAGGCAAGATGAAAAGAGCCTTGAGGGATACGGACGTCAGTACCAAGCACAGGCCGTGAAAAATAGCCAGAAATTAGAGCAAAGGGAATGAGTCTATAGGCTCCATGAATGCAAGGGGGGAGGGGGGAGCTTGTCCATTTTATACACTGTAGTTTTCTAAGTGTCTGGTACACAGTAGGTGCTCAATAAACATTCAGATGAATGTGAGTCCAGGCAATGAAGGTGGAGAGCACAGTGCCAGTTCACTACTAGGGCAGGAGGGCTTCTGGGAGGGAGCAGGAGAGGGCCAGGGGTTGGGGCTGCTGGGAGTGGGTCCACTGAGTGGGAGGGTCTGCCTCAGAACCCCGTGGACCTCCAGGGTTGAGCAGTGCACCCCATGAACGTACTGGCCTCTTTATCAGGGTCTCACTGACCCAGGTTCTACATCTGGTGTCAACAAGGGATTTCCCTGTCAGGGCCTTCTCCCGACCATCCCAGGCAGCTCACAATGACAGGGTGACAGGAAACCTCACCACACTCCTACTCCCCACGTGGCACCCTGCCTCTGCTCTTGATCCCTCAGCAACTTGGGGCCTCCCAGGCCCCTCCCTCTGCTCCAGCTGTTGCCACCTTCCTGTTTCTAGACCTTTTGCTCAGAAAGCTCCTGACTAATCTTAGCCACAGTGGCCCAAGGCCACACCTCCACCCCAGGCTTCCATTTGTGCTTCTGTTTGTGCGAAGCTGTGCCGGGTAAAGTCAGACTCTGAGCCTTCATCTGCTTAGCTGCAAGTGGGGTCAAATAACCTGTGCCACGGGGATGCTCCGAGGGATATAAAGGTAGCACTTAGCGTGATGGAATTGTTACCTTGAAGCTGAACAGTGTTAAGCAAAGCCAGAGACTCTTGGACCTGTGTGTGGGGGTTGGGGCGGTGCAGGCAAGGAGAGGGAGAGGGGTGGAGAGATGTTTGGCAGAGGTAGGGATGCTATCAAGTAGTTCTAGAACCGGTGGTATTGTAAACACCTATGACCCTCTGTGAACACATCCATGCCTTCGTGAAAAATGTGGCTCACCCTGAAACCACAGAACTTTACGTTTCCCAACAGACGCAAATGTTTAACTAATGTCCTGTGTGGTGCTGCTTTAGGGGGCCCCAGAACCATAGAAGCCTGACAGATCCTTTCGTTAAATGGGTTCAGACATGCCCAGCTGAGCCTGGTCAGTCCTTCCTCCACGTTCTTTCCAGCCCCCGGTGCCCACCCCTCGAACTCCAGGCTGGTCCCACCTTCCTGAGACAGGAGCCCTTTCAGGGATGTCAGTCGCCACAAAAGCACAGGCTTGCTTCCTCCTCCCATCGCGGTGGCTGGGGAACAGACCCAGGAGCGCGGCTGCATGGGTTTGAATCCAGGCTCACCATCCATTGAGATCTTGCCCGAGTCACCTCTCTGTACCTGTTTCCTCGCCGGTAAAATAGCATGTACACCTACCGCACAGGGCTGCTGCACCATCAAAGGAGCTCATTCACAGAGGGGTATAAAGCACCAGAACAGTGCCTGGCAGACTGCTGACAGTTTGCCAAGATCCCCCCACCTCTCTCCCCTGGCTCCTGACTCCTTCCTGGTTCTAGGACACTTTCTGCAAGGCTCCTCTCCAATCCTCATTCAGACCTGTTAACTGTCACCTCCTCCTACAAGCCTTCCCTGACTACCCCATCTTAAGTAAGCTGCCCCTCCACCCCCCCTCACCTCTTTCCTTTTCCTCTCCCTTCCAGAACACTCCCCCCAGTAGTCAACGAGACCCTCCCACTGTCCTCAGTTCACCGAGCCCCCAATCCTCCCAGACTGCCCCCACACCTTGCCCCTGCCCAGCACCTGCTCCCACCCCACCTCTGACATAGCACACACCATACTGGCCCGTCGATCTCAGGCTTTATTGTAAAAAGGTTAAAATAAATTACATTTGACATCATTGCCAGTATGTACACACAGTGTGATTCCAGGACAGCCAGGGACACCCCGGCAAGGTGGGGCAAGGAAACGAAGATGAACTCATTAACACATTCACAGAAACACCGAAGGCCACTCCTTCTCACCCAGCCAGCATAGCCCTGGGTCACGGGATGAATGCGGGTGTGGACACGCAGGCCCATCACCATCTTCACATGTTGGGGGGTGGGGTCCAGCCCCACAATACTGGGCGGGGGGCTGGGAGAGTGTTTGGGCCAAGGGTGATCACTCACCTCCTGGCCGGCCTCAGGCGCCTGTGACAGATGCCTCTCCCCCAAATGTGCTGCTCACGCGCTTATGGGTGCCTTGGCGCCCTCTCCACGTGGGGACTCTTGACAGCATGACCTTGGCTGAGGCCACCAAGAAAGGCCCAGCTGAGTTGGGGGTAGAAGGGTGAACATGTAACATCCCAGTCATTGGGACCCTGCTCATTCACCTCCTCTCCCCTCTGGCTCTGAAGCCAACAGGTGCCAGGTATATAAAAACAGCAGTTTATTTAAAAATAACAGAATGCGCAGGGCAGAGAGGGCCGGCCCTCAGGTGTGCATCACAGAGAACTTTGCCGGCCCCTCATCAGAGAGGGTCTGTGCACAGTTTCACATTATCTTTTGCTCCCCCTGTCCCCAGTCCTTTCTTTCTTAAACACACTTACACACACGCACACACAAATGGTAAACCGTGGCTGTAGGAAGGAGCCGATTCACATATTTGGCCATTCCCGCTTGTAAGCCAAGAGCAACTTACCTCCCCCCCCCGCCCCCCCTCCCCCCCACCACCACGGGGCCAGGAGGGCCAGGGAGCCATGAGGTCCTTGTTCTGGGCACAGGGGATGAGGAGCCAGCCAGACGGGGAGGCTGGGGCCAGAGGTGAGCTTACTCCTGCAGCTCCCTGGCTACTGCCACCCTCTTCCCCCAACGTTCCTGGGGAGAGAGAAAGGCGACGTCTGTCACTGCTTGGCCAAAAGTTGTCTGCATCAGGGAACTGGGCTCTGGGTTGGGGGGGGTGGGGCTTGGTCCGAGCACAGTGACAAGACCCTGGGCCACACTCAGAGCTTGCTCCCAGGCCCTTATATCAGAGGAGTGTTTCAGCACCTGCCCAGTATCTCCTCTCTCCCTTCCCCTGGGTGCCTCTTCCCTACTGAGATTGCAGTAGAGGCCTGACAGGCAGACGAGAAGGGCCTGGGGGATGGTCACACATGTGCCCCACACAGGGCCCCGCTACTGCTGAAGAGCTGAAATGCTCAGCACCCCCAACACCACAGCCGTCCCTCCTTCAAAGGCAGGACCCGGGTCTCACAATGCCCTCCCCTGCCTCTTTCTGAAATACCTGACTCAGTGCTGGGCTCACAGGAGCTCATTAACGCTGGTGAACTCAAACAGCCGAGGCCCCCGGCCTAAGAGAACCATGTGACATTTTCAACCGAATGACGCACGAAGACCCATGCAGGTGCAGGCCTCCTTGAGGGTCACCTGCCAGCCCACACAGGTCACTGAACCATCAAAATTACCAGCCATGCTCAGGACAGATGCCTCCCACTGCCAGGGTGCCCATTCAACCGGAGAACAGAGGCCCTGTCCTGGGCACATGCTATGTTTGCCAGTAGCATCTAGCTGCAGGGGATGGAAGGTGAGGAAGGCCCCTGGCCCCCCACTCCCAGTTCCAGGGCTGCCCCCCACCAGGGGCCAGAGTAGGACGCCCTAGGATGAGGGAAACGGAAGCCATCGAAGGTGGGGTGGGGAGCCGGCCCTGCCTCACGTGCCTCTGGGGCAGTCTGACTTATTATACTCGTTCACAAGCTGTTCGTAAGGCACAGAGAGTTCAGACTCGGTGCTGGTGAAGGTGGACTCATCAGACGAGGGGAACTCGCCCAGGTTCAGGGGCACTTCGGCCTCAGCCTCCTCCTGGGGCCTCTCCTCCCCTGCCAGGTTGTCCTCTATCGAGGACTTGGACGTCTCTTCATCTGAGAGGCCGGCTTCCTCATTTGTAAAGGTGATGTTGACATTCTGGAAGATGAGTGGGTGGTAGTCCTGGGCATCCCATGGCTCCCCCTCCTCGCTGATTCGATCCAACTGGTTAATGAACACTTCAGGGGTCAGGGAGCCATCCTTGGGGGGTCCCGCCCCAACCTCCTCGCTGAGGGGCCGTGACACATGGCCTTTGTTCCTTAGCGTCTGAGACACCTCTTCTAAGCTGGGCACCCGGTTCTTGGAGTAGACCACCAGGGGGGCCAGGGAGGTGGGGAGGGCTGGCAGCCCACCCCCCTGAGGCCCCAGCCCCACTGCTGGGACCCTCTCCCCAGTCCCGTTCGTCTTCATTCCCTTCTTCCCGATCTGCTTGATGAGGTCATTGTAGGTCTCCTCCTTTTTGGACAGAAAACTGAAGATGTTGATGTCTTTGGACGCCGTGCTCCCGGCTATCTGTAGGGCCTTTTTGGAGTGTGGAGAGCTCTCAAAGGACTCCTTCCTCCGCCGCCGCCGTTTCTTGATGGCCTTATGGACCTCCACAAACATGCTCACTTTCCAGTTGACAAAGAGGGACAGCCAGGCCAGCCCCAGGTAGATCCAGAGCTCCACAAAGTAGCGGTACAGGGCATGGTAGTTGGCGCTGGGGTTCACACCTGCGGACAGGACAGGAAACCCAGGTCAGAAGAGCGTCGGCAGGGACCTGGAGACACGTTAAGGCCAAAGCCGTGTTCTCTGAGAGCAGGCACAGTGTCAGAACACAGAATGGGAGGCACAGTGAGAGGAAGGACTAGAAACTGGACTGTCCTGTCGTCCTGATGGTTCAGTCACTCATGTCCCCATCTTAGTCCCTAATCTGCCTGAGCCTCAATTCAACTGTCGAAAGTCGGGAGAGTGGTTCCCTAGGGCAAGGTAGGTTCAAAGGCCAAGGTATTGGGGAGGCTATTAACACAGCCAACATACAGATCAGGAGAGAGTTTGTAAAGGTTTGCCATTCGATGATCCGTTGTACCACATCTAGCGGTTCTGCACACTTCTGGGGGTGTGTATGTTCTGCTTCAGTTAAAACCAGGATGGAAATTACATGAGACAGTAGCTGGCATCTCCACTGCTGGGGATGGACCCACTGGCTTAATATGCATGGGGCTGGGGGTCGGGCCAAGAGGTCCATATGCACTGGCCTCAGCAGGAACTATTCTGGACAGCCTTGATTCTCCTTCAGGGGGGTCTGGCTGCCCCCTGACTTCCTGTTTCTTCCCTCTTCAGACTGGCTCTTCCCATGGTCTGGAGGGCTCTGCCTACTCTACATCCTCCTCTTCAGAAGCCAGGCTCTTGACACCTGCTCCAGGCAGTCCTCCCGGGTCATCCTATACAGCTCTGATTGAGTTCCTACACTCCAGGATTATCTGAGATTTTCAACTTTCGCTTCTAGGCATATTGATCTGTATTATTAGGTATCTTGCCACTCCCCCCCCCCCAAATTGGGAGCAACTTGGAAAAGGGACTAGGGGAAGGGGGCTTCCTCCAGAGTGGGGCTCCTGCAGGGCAAGGCCTATACTACCCTCATCAAATCAGGTCCCTGAAGACAGGTGCTGTGTCTGCCTGGCAGATAAGAGGTGTTTTTGAGGGATGCTATCAACCTTGCTCAGGGCTCTTGGTCACAAGATGACAACCAGGGACATGCTAACATTGCTGGGTCCTAGCCTCCGCACACATATGATTTTCTACCACCCTATTAGGTAGGTGCTATTTTTTTAAATCCATTTTACAGATAAGGAAACTGAGGCAGAGGTTTGGAATCATGCTGGAGCTGAGAAAGGATGACTAAATACACCCTACTTTCCAAGGACAAAGGCTTCTCTTGCCTGTCCAGGGTCCCTTAGACAATGACAGGACTGTGCCTCCATCTAAATTTATCTACCAAGACAGCAGGCCCTGATCTGCTGAGGTCAGTAGAGTGTTCAGGCATCTTTCCTGTTCCTCCCACCACTCAGCCACCCACCCCTGCCCCGCCCCCGCCCTAGCATTCTGAGTCTCCCTTTACAATGAAGCAGAAGGGTAAGTGACCTGCTCCTGCCCCCTAGGAAGGGGGCGGGGGGAGACCAGAGGCCCCTGGAGCAAGGTTGGGGTCAGCTGGGCAGGGCAGCAGGCATCAAGGGAAGAAACGCTGGGTCAATACAGCCAAACAGGGACAAGAAGGTGAAGGGCCAAGATGCTGTGCAGGCCACAAGCACAAGTCCGTGAGAGGTTGGAGCCAAAGAATTTTATCACCTGCTGGATTAAGTAGGGGAGGAGTAGGAGGGGAATGTCCCGGCCCCAGGGGGTGGGGCAGCTTAGGAGAAGGCCTCTCTTGTCTTTAAACTGCCTGTGGCAAGAGCAAAGTTTCGGGCCTGTGAGCCAAGCCTCTAGAACAGCACCCTCCGCTCCTCTGACAGATGGAAGCCGGCAGCTCTGTAACAGGAAGGGGGTTCCTGGCTTGGCTTTAGGGCTTTCTGGTCACAGGCACAAACCCCGCACGGGCCAGGCCCTACTCGGAGCCCCTAGTGAACCTAGGCTTAGGAAACAGGGGAGAACAGAGGGAGAGGAAACAGCAAAAGCCAGGACCCAAGAAAGACAGGGAAACAGAAGAGGCTTCTGCATTTACTCCTCTTGCATCAGGCAGGGAGGGATAAGGACCCCTTTCTGGGGGGTGGGGGGCTGCCCAGGACACTGAACACCTACTGGGGCCCCAGTAAAGATCAGCTGAATTGCAGGTGGAGGAGAAGCAGAGAAAGAGAAGGCAAGGAGGCAGACGCAAGGGGAAAAGGGCAGGACTCACCGGCCACGAAGTCACCAAAGCCAATGGTGGAGATGGTGATGAAGGAGTAGTAGAGGCCCTCGATGTAGTCCCACTCCTCAGTCACCATGAAAACGAAGGGCGGGATCACCAGGTGGACCAGGACGCCCCATACAATGAAGATGGCTGTGCAAGTGATCTGCGCCTTCCGCTGACAGGGTGGTGGGGAGACCAAGTCAGACGATGGCGGAGATGGGGAAGCCCAGCAGGGGCACCCAGGAGGCCACGGAGCAGGCTCACCACCCAGGGGAGGGCAAGCAGCATCGCTCCTGGCCTCACTCACAGGACAGGGGGCCCTGGGACTGCCCTCTTGCCATCTGCCCTGGCACCTCTGCTCATTCTTGGTCTTCCCCATCCTCCCGTCCGTCCCCTGCCAGGGTCCCCCCAGTGCTGCCCGGCACCTAGGGTTTAGAGACATACCAGGCTCACGCCTCTCCTGGTGAGGAACTGGCCCAGCCTCTTGGCACGTCCCCCGAAGAACTTGCCCAGGGCGCTGATCCACGTCAGGCAGAGCGGCACCCCGAAGAGACCATAGAAGACACAGAAGAGGCGCCCAGCAGGGGTCTTGGGGGCCACATTGCCATAGCCTGAGGAAGGAGAGGAGAGTGAGGCACAGAGAGCCACAGCAGGGGTGACAGACACAGATCCAGCATTGGCCCCTGCCTCTATCACGTACCCATACCCACATCCACACACCCACATTCCCTAAGATCACTTGATATTGATCTAACATCAGGACTTAAGAAATGAAACTTCACTTGATCACACTACAGTCATGACCATTTACAGAGCAAGTGTGATAGCATGGGCTATGTCTCCTCCATCAGATTGGGAGCTCCCTGGTGGACAAAGCTTTCACCATTAGTAAACCTTCCACTAGTCCATATGGCACCACTGTGCAAATTACAAACAGCCTTGTCTGGGGAGACACCCCGGGGGCACCGTGGTAGACGGTCTATAAAGATGGCCATTCTTAATCCCTCCCTTTCCTGTGCAAGCCTGTGCCGCTGCTCACGGCAGGCTGGCATCTAATCCCCTCCCTTGGAATCTGGACATCAGTGTCTGGCTTGACCGGAGAATGCAGCGCAGGTGATGCCCAGTGGGCTAGGTCTAAGAAGCCCTCTTACTTCTCCCCGTGATATCCTACAATGCTCACTTTGGGGATTCTCCTTCTTGGAACCCAGCTGCCATACTCTGAGCTGCCCAAGCCAGTACATTTTCACCCCCAGCCGTGCTCTCAGCCAGCAGCCAGTGTCAACTATCAAATGTGCAGTGGACGAAGCCATCCTGGATGTCTAGCCAGTAGTGCTTTTGGCTGACTCCAGTCTCACAAAGACTGCCTCCGCCATTACCTACCTCAAGCAAGAACCAACCAGCTGAACCCAGGCAACGCACAGAATGGAAAAAGCGAATAATAAGTTGTGTTTTAAGCCACTAACCTCTGGGGTAGTTGGTTATGAAGCCACAGAATATCAAAATACCCAGCCCGGCAGGCAAGCATGGGCTGGGTTTGTGCAGTGAGCAACCTGTTCAACCTCCTGCATGGCCCTGGCTATTGGGATGTGTCGTTTCTGCTCCAAGAGCCCAGGTGAGGACTCCTGGAAAACAATCTCCCAAGCGTGGCCCATCACCAACGACTGACTAAATCCCTAGGAAAAGTGTTAAAAGAGCACAATGCAACAAGGCCATGGGACCAGAGCTGGATTTTTACAAGGTTCCGTGGAGCTAGGGCATGGCAGTGGCTATCCTGAAGGTCCCAGAAGACTTACCAATGGTAGTGATGACTGTAGCTGCAAAAATCATTGCATTGGGCCAATTCCAGTTGTTGAAGGTCTGATTCCCTGTAATGGCCACGCCTTGTCCTGCAGCATCAGATACCACCTAAAAAGAGAGACACAGACTGACTCTTAATGCTTTCTAAGTGACAGCACTGTACATAACTCTGTAAGCATTCGTAATCATCACAATAATAAGGGGGCAGTTACTGTCTCCAATTTATTAGGTGATGAAATATCTTATAGAGGATCAGAGAGGTTAAGTGATGTGCCCATGGTCACACAGCTGGTCAAGCAGTCTGTCTCTAAAGTCCATTCTCTCACTGAGCCAGTGCTTCTCAACCTTACTAGTGTGCACCAGCATCACCCGGAGAGCTTGTCAAATACAGACTGCTGGGCCCCACCTCCAGAGTTTGATTCAGTGGGTCTGGGAAGGGGGTCTGAGAATCTGCATTTCAAATGAGTTTCCAGGTGATGCTGGTGGTAGTGGTCCAGAGTCCACACTTAGAGAGCTACTGTGCTAGGCTACTCTGCCTCGAAGAAGGCACATGTGATTCGGACACACAGGAGGATGCCTACACCCTACCCAGCCCTCCACAGAGAAGCGTTCTACTACAGGATAGACCTGGGAAGGACCCCCATATACCCTTCACCTCAGCTCAGGGCTCTCTTGGATCTGTTGTCTCAGGGTGTACGAATCAGCTAGCTTCCTTTTCCCCATGCTTGGGACTCTACCCTCTTCCCCTACAGACTCCCCATTCCTTCCCTTCTCTGGCTCCCTCTCTCTGCCCTGGGCCAAGCAATTTCAAGGTCTGGTCCAGGACAGATCATCAAAGGTGGTGTGCACATTTCAAGGCGACTCAAAATCCTGCTACCAGTCCCCACAGGGCTCCCAGCAACTGTGGGCAGCAGGTGAGAGGCCACCTGGGGAAGTCCACTGGTGGCCCCAGAAGAAGTCTTATCTATTCCAGGAACACTAATAGCTGCCAAACCTGTTCTGGCCGACCACAGACTGCCTCTAGCCCTTCCTTCAGTCCTGCCACCATTCACCCCAACTTGCAGATGACAGGGTGTGGACCCCAAAAGGAGGCTCACAGAAGGGCCCAGCATTTAAACCTGGGAGATTCCAGTTCTGCCCCCAAAGAGGGCCCCAGGTGGGCCACCCAATCCAGAGACCGGGAACTCAGCCAAATTCCCTATAAACCTCAAGCCTGGGACCGAGGGGAGGCAGAAGAAGGGGGAGGCAGAAGAAGAGCGAGGCAGATGGAAAGCCCAGAGTTGTAACCCACCACAGTGTGACTGAAGTCCGGTGGGAAACAAGGGAGGGGCTGGGGCTGTTGAGAAGGAATGAGCAGTTGGGAGCAGCAGCAGGCCCATGTAAACGGATCTGCAGATCCCATGAAGAATTTTCCATGATGACATGCCCGTCTGACAGGCCATCAAACCACACCACTCGCTGCCCTGCCTCCTCACGGCGCTTCCAGAGCATCTCTCTGCAGGCCGTGCAGTGGCAAAGCAGAAAGGCCGCAGGCTGCCTGCAACCCTTCGCTCAGAGAGCTGGCTGTCTAGCCAGCAGGGCCCCCTCCACGTGAGAGTACGAGCACATTCAGATCCTAAGGGGCCAACAGGTCCATCCGAACGGTTTTCTCAGAAATTAAACCTACGTCCGAAGCAGGAGAATGTAGCAGGGTCCCGTGTCTTAATGTCAAACAGATGGCGGCTCCCTTTGGCCCCAGCCTTTGTTGTAGAGCGGAAAGGGCAAAGCGTAATTGCTGGGGAGCTCAGCCTGACAGATGAAAAGAACGCTTAAGTAGGAATTGCACCACTGGCAGGGAGCGATGCCATCAGGGCGCCATCTCTGCTCATCCCCGTGGAGTCTTGGGAACATGGAAGCTGTCCCTATTCTCGCACAAACAAAAGGGGTGGGTTCTAGACACTCAAACCAGAACTCTTACAGATGTCTAAATGGGGACAGCAGCAAGTTTGGCACAATCAGAAGAGGAACCGGTGGGTACCAGAAGCTAGCGCAGGTTCATCAAGAATGAGTCACGCTCAGCTAAGTGCATCTCCCGCTCCAAAGGGGTTGCAAACCCTTGAAGTTGGGTGGAATGCAGTAAATCTAGATTTCAACAAGGCAGCCGAACAGATGAGCTTAAAGATATTCATGTGGACAAGACAGAGAAATGTAGGGCAAAGCTGGGATTAATTTGGATCCCTTTAAAGGCAGATAGACAGCCAAGAGGTCTTGATCTTTATCGACCTGGCCTGAGGTCTCCATGATCATGCCAAAGGCCTGGACTCTTCGATATTTTAATCAACAACACAGAAAAGACATACATAGATGGCTGCCCAGTCTCCTCTGCAAAGGATGCAAAATTGCGGACAAGGCCAGGGTGGGAAGATAGTTATTAACACACTGCAATGGCAGTCTGGAACTCAAAAATCATCTGGACTGGAAAAATGGGCCCAAACTAACAAGATATGACCATCTTTTACGTTTTTCATGTCATACACTTTGGGTTAGAAAAGGCCAGTATAGGTGTGAAATGAGAAGTCCTTGGGTTTCAGCTGACCACAAACTAACAAACACGAGGGTGGCTGCTGAAAGAAAAGTCAACACAATCTCAGACAGTGTCAACATCTTATCTGTCGAGGGCTGGGTCACACATGGGGAACTCTGTTCCACTGTGGGTGCCTGACCTCACATGATCTATTACCCAAGGAAGAGGAGAGTGGCTTTTTTGGATAGTGAGCTACCTCAGAATGGACTGCTCTTGGCAGTAATCCACTTCTGATAATAGAAAGTGTTGAGAGCAAGGGTGACCACAGCACATCAGGGATGCTGACGGTGTGACTGGAAACAAGGGTTCCCAACTGGGTGGGAAGTGTCTGGAAATGCTGCCTAAGTGGGGAGTGTTATCTTGCCAGCCACTGTTCCAGGCACCATGGACAGCACATTGAGGAGACAGAGTCCCTGTTGGCCCCCCCATCTATTCTAGTGGGGGATGGGGCTAGATGTCCAGCGACTCACAAGACAGCCCAACCCACAATGCCAACACTGCTTCCGCTGAGGAACACTGGCTTTCCGAAGGCAATCTGTGATTTGGGAATCATTAGTAAGTACTAAGGAGACACCAAACATAAGAGTGGCAAAACAGGGATGTCTGAGTGGCTCAGTCGGTTGAGCATCCAACTCTTAGTTTCGGCTCAGGTCATCTAGGGTCATGGGATGGAGCCCCACACATTGGGTTCCATGCTTTGTAGAGCCTGCTTGAGATTCTCTTTCTCTCTCTCTGCCCCTCTCCTTTACTCATGCTCTCTCCCTCTCCCTCTCTCTCTCTCTCTCAAAAAAAAAAAAAAAATAATTAATTAAAAAAAAAAAAACCAAAGTGTCAAACAGGGTAACCAAAGAGGGCATTATGGTTGGGAGCTCTGCAGCAGAAAAACTGGGTTTCCTGCTTTCCCTCTGCCAATCCTATGCCCTTTGGGGCACAACCTTGCAGCCTCGGCCTCCAGCCCTGGGTTATCAGGGAGCCACAGCCCCAAGCACTTTCCCCAAGACCTCCGTTATCTCTCCATGGTCACCCAGAGAGGGGCAGCGAAGGGGGCATTCTGAGGCTCCCAATGTCCCCAGGGCTAGAAGCACCACTAGCCCTTACAGCAATCCAATGGTGGCAGTTCTGCCCACTGGTGAGGTCACAAAACAGGCTGAGAGAGGTTACGCGTGGCTGGGCTAGGTTCTGGTTACAAGTCAGTGGGACTCCCCCTCCCCTCTTCTCTGCTCTACCGGCCCCTAGGCACCCCCAGCACTCCTTGCTGTTGCCTCCTCAATGCCTACGGCCACCAAGCAGCTGGCCTGAGAATCAGCTTGGCTCCATCACAATGCTGGAGTGGGAAGAAGGCTATTAGTGCTGCTGAGTGGCAAACACCCCTTGCTGGGGTGTATATACACATATTACCTAACTGGTTGTTCCTGTGACCCTGCCAGGTGTCCCTCGACAGGTGGGGGAAGTGAGGCTTGGGGGAGGGGCAGAAGTCCAGATGTGGACTTGGGGGCCTGCTTCCTGTTCCCACCATGTACAGCTGTGGCTCTGGCAGGGGCGACTCCATGGTGATGTTCAGGGTCATACCGAACGCAGGGGGCAGTCTCCCAGAACAAAGGGCCTGACCCAAGATCCAGGCCATCCCTGGGTTAGGAAGAGTGGCACGGGGGAGCCAGGCTGACACCACGATGGACGTGGCGTACTGTCCCCAGGGTTAGGCAAACAGCTCTAGCAGGAGGAGGTGGCCCCTGTTCACTCACAGGATTCTTTAACTTGGCTCCCTAATTCACACAAGACAATATTTTCATTTTCCACATGACCCTGGAGAGTGATGGGAGAAGGGATACTGCACACAGCCCGGGCCTAGCTCTTGTTTGGGGAAGGGATCGAGCTCCCTTCTGGGTCTCCCCTCTAACAAAGCAGCTGTGATTTACTGAGGGCTTACTATGCACTGATGCACTGAGTATTGTGCTAACACTTTACTGCCTTTAGCTTACTTAATGAGGACAGAATCCTGCTGGGAAGATACGTAATTTTTTCCATTTTGCAAATGAAAGTGTAAGGCTTGGAGAGGTTAACTAAGTAGCCTAAGGTCAGAATGCTAAAAGCACAAAGCCAGGAGAGCCCTGGCTAGATGTGGTTATCCTGCCCCCCTTCCCACAGAGGCCACAGGAAGGAGGCCAGTGCATACTTCCACCCCTTTGCACCAGCTGAAAAAACAGTGCCCTAAAACCAGTCCATCCACTCTAACCCGAGCTCAGCATTCTAGCCCGGCCTCCAGGGAGGCCACATGCCCTTGCCTTGGCTTCAGGCAACCAGCTGCCCTGACCCCACCCTCCTGAGCTCTCACTGTCCGAGAAATACGGTTCCCGTACAGCTCCTCATCCCCCGGGATCTGGGGTTTCCCAGGCAGAGGCAGCTGCCAGGCCTCCCCTTCCTGGAGAGATTCATCCTGCTGAGCGGGCCAGTTCCAGGGCTCGGGACACGATGCCCACCTTCACACACAGGCAGGTGGGGCTGAGAGCCAGCCGGCTTGCCCCTCGCGCACCCTCCTGCGGTGGGGTGGGGATGGCAGCTATCTGCCGCTCACGGAGCTACTCCCCACCTGGCCTCCAGCTCCCAGGCAGACTCAGGGGTGGATCACAGAGCTCTTTCCCACTATGCAGGACGCAGCCTTAAGGCTCCCCGCTGAGGCCAGCCTCCACTGGACCCACACACCGCTGGAGGCCCGCAGGCCGAGAGTCCTTTACCAGACCCTGGCTGCGGTTCCATTTCAGGCGCTGGGGGCCTCTGGCCTGGAAGGTGAAATAAAGCTGCCGGCCACACAGGCATGGTGCTCAGCACAGGGTAGAAAGGACTTTTATCATCCGCCTGGAACCTCCCAGCCCCCTTGTGAGGGGGGCACGGTTTGTTAATCCTTATTTAATAGATTAGAACAGTTGATATCTGGATAGCAGTGGATTTTGAGTGGTTATATGACTGACACCAACCAAGCCCTTTAAATCACTCAGCTCCCTGAATCTTTACAAGCCTAAAGCGCAGGTGCTGTTGCCCCCAATTACAGATGAGGACAATGAGGCTAATTAAGTAAGTGGCCCAAGGTCACACAGCTAGTCTGTGGTGGAGCTGAGGAGTGAACTCAGGCGGTCTGGCTCTTAACGCCCCCACCCCATGCTACCTACAGATGTGGAGAGGGGAGCAGGGGATTCAGGGTGGGCTTCTTAGCTACAAGGACTGGAACCAGGTCTCTGAAACACAACTTCCCAAGCAAATTCGAGAGAAATCTGCAGGAATGCAGACTCCCCTAGAACATAAGCTCCATGAGGACAGGACTTTTGTTTTCTTTTCTACTGTTGTATTCCCAGAACCTAGGACACTGCCTGGCACGTCGAAGGTGCTGGTTACATGGGTGAGTAAATGATCTTCAATGAGTGTATATTCTCTGGCCTGGACTGACTCATCCCCCAGGGGTCTCCCTTCAACACCTTCCCAGTATTGCTCTGCAGCTGGGTTTCAACTAAATTCAGCAGCAACAAGGTGGAGGCCTGAACCCAGCAAGAGAGGGAAGCAGAGTCAGACCCCAGCAAGAGTGGGGGCTGGCAGGGCCAAGGGCTGGCTGCAGACACCACTGAAACCACCAGCCTCCAGCTGGCACTGAGGGTGGGGTGAAGGGGAGTGATTGCTAGACTCTGAGAGGGGGCAGAGGGCTGGGGAAGGGGTGAGGTGCGGGAGACAGATGAAAGCCCCCTCGGCCAAGGCCAGGATGGCAGAGCTGGGAGAGTCCCTGGGGAGACTGAAGGACAGTCCTTTCTGCAGGAAGGGGAGGGAGTCCCCTTTGGAAACTGTCCTGGGGGCAGCAGGTGAACAGAGAGAGGAGAGGGAAGATAGAAGTGAACCCTGGTAGAAACACTTACTAGCAGGCTCTCTGTGGCTCAGCCTTCATGTCGGGAGGCAGAGGGCTCCCAATGGCTGACATCAAGTCTCTTGGTAAATAACTTAGCCTATCAGCCTCAGTTTCTCCATGTGCTAAGAATAACCCGTCTCCTGAACATACACTTTTTGCGTGCAGGACGTCATTGTAAGCACTGAATAAACACACCTGCAATCTGCACTGTGACTTGTCATATGGGTCCATCAGGAAACCAAACCCTAAGAGGATCTGAGACCCAGGGGGAAAGACCCCTCGTCCCCAAGGTTAAATCAAAGGGCAAGGGGTTAACTTCCCTGCACCTGGAGGACAGGCCTGGGTGAGAACAGGCGACACTGACCCCAAGCTCCCTCACACCTGCAGCCTTTTCCCACCTCTTCCTATTCTAACAGTGAAAGCTTCCTTTGTTAGTCTGAGCAGTCAGTCGGCTTCCTCAGGGCACAGGGGGACTTCTCCAACACCAAGGGGGACCAAAACAACTCACAAGGGGGACGGGATCAGCTGGAGTCAAAGAACCTTGGGAACGCGGGTGTGTGTTAAAGCTCTCCCTGGCAGGGGAAACAGAGGCTCGCCCAAGATGCCCTGTTCCATCCCTCAGAAAGCTCATCTCTCCTGATCTCTGCCACCTAGAGGCTCCCAGTCATCCTGGCCAGTTTCCTAAGCAGCCAAGCAAGGCAGGCAGACTGTGGGAAGGTATGAGTTGGGGGTGAGAAACATGCCACACACTGCGACCCCCACTGTGCCCGCCAGGAGGGGCTGAGGCTGGGGCCTAGGTAGCCTGTCTGAACCCTGGCCCCAGCTCCCCACCCAGCTGCCCCCAGACTCACAGCACCCACCTACCACCCAGCCCCTGCTGGACTCTCCCCGCGTGTCCCTGTCTGTCCATATGTCCATCTAGTCTAACAAAGAACCCCTCTGAACAGGGGGCCGGGGGTGGGGGGGGGAGGGGTGGAGGCCCAGGGGGAGTGTTGTGAACAGGACTGACATCAAGTGGAGATTAGTAAACCTATCTCAGGCACTTTCCAAGCAAGTATTTGCAGTATGGACTTGTTTACAACAATGTTTATCAAATCCTTTAACACCTGAACTAATGAACAGATAAAGGGAGGAGGGGAGGGGGAGCCCAGAGCCTGCGTGAGGACTCCCTAGAGCAGTTTGAGAGTGGGGATGTGGGGGGCTAGTGGGGAACAGCTAGTCTGTCCAGCTGCGGGCCAGTCCTCCATCAGACAGTCCTTTCTGGGACTACTGGCAGAGTAAAGTGCCTCGGCTGGAAGGTGAGCATCTGTTAACTATCTTATTCCTAAAACCAATTAGAGAGTGGAAGACTAAAGTTAAGCCCTCGATTATCTCCATGCTCTATCCCTCTGCACCACTCAGACTGACTTGACTTCTCAAGCTTTCCCTAACTGGGGATGGCGGAGAGGGTGCTGGGCTTGTTTTTAGATGAGGAAACTGAGGCTCAGGGGCCTTAGATACCACACAGTCATTGAGGCAGTGGCTCTCAGTCCAGGCTGCCCAACACAACCCCTTCCCGGGGCAGGGCGGGGGCGGGGGGGGGGGGTGGGGGGAGGGGACGTTAAACAACTACAGTGCCTGGGCCCCCCCGCAAGTGTTCTGTGTAGTTGACCTGGGTAGTGAACAAACCCCAAGGGGGATTCTGACGTGCAGACACTCACTGCCTAGTGTGGGGTGATGGGCGTGGACGCCAGGCTCCAAGCCTCCACCTCCCTGCCCCTGGGCATTCTCACTGGCCTCTCCCCTCAGCCCAGGTGACCAGGGTGTGGCTGGGAAGGCAGGCGCACCTTATGAACGGGGTACTGGCGAGGGCCAGGCGGTGCCACCCTGATACCTGTGCCAGCTGCAGGCCCTATCGCTCCCGGGGAAGAAGCAGGTGTCTGTGGCAGGTGCAGGGACCCAAGGGGGCAGGGCCACACCACATCTCAGTTGAGACCAGACCTCAGCTATTGCGGTATGGACTTTGTTAACTTCTTTTTTGCTTATCTGTAACTTTCAGATTTGTGCCAGTGCCCACCCATGGAGTATTTATTATGTTTTTAGAGGAAAGAAGGAAAGATGAATTGTTGGACACGTGGCTGGAATGCTAGGTTGGTAAGCTAGGCAATAGGGCTGAGGACCCAGGTCCAGCTCTACTCTGCCAGCCACTTGCTGAGATCCTCCTGGAACCCTGGACCTCTGTCCACTTCCTTCTCTGTAAAATGAAGAGGTTGGTCTAGGACTCCCGGGGTCCCCCTGCCTGTACAATGCATAATTTCCTCTGCCCAGAATCATGACTTCTGGGCCCAGTTCAGCACTTCCCAAATCCCCAATCCACAGCACATTTGAGAAGATACATTTTCATTCTCGAGACTCAGTTCACTGGCCACCAGCTCCAGCTCCTCCTGAGCCCCCAGCAAGTCAGGTCACCCACGTCAGGAGTGAGCCCTGCTCCTCGATCACGCTTCCTCTTCCTCGTGTCCCCTGGAGGATGCAGGACTGCAGGACGGAGAAGGCACCTCACTGCGTCTACTTCTCTTTGGTCCTTAAAGTAATGTGCCGGTGCTGGTCTGGGCTGCCCTCCCTCAGCCCAGGTGTCTCGGGCGGGGCTGTGTACAGAACACAGCACAGTCCCCTGCAGTGTTGGTCACACCTACAGAAACCCACACAACCTCACTAGGCAAAGTGGGAAGTGGTACACCACCATGTCCTCAAGGCACACTTCAGGGGTCACCATACTACTGCTTAACCGGGACTGTGCGTAGAGATGATCCCGGGGGAGGGATTGGGAAAGTACTCCTGCCGGGGTCCTGCCCTTGGGGAATCGGCCAGCAATGGTCTGGGGCACGGAACTAAGATGATTAAATCTGCCCCGGGTGACTCTACTATTATAAGCGGCCAATTTCAAAGCCACTGCCCCAGACCTAAACTGTCCTCCCTCCCGAGGCCAGCCCCGCCCCTTGAGCCAGTGCAGCAGGCCGTGGAAGCATGGCTGTCCTCCAGCCCACCTTTGGGCTTCCCCTCTTGCACCCTCCCAGGCCATCTCTCAGCAGCCTCTGCGGAGCTCAGAAGCACCACTGGATCTCACGCTCCAAGGGGCAAGCCCATGCCAGAGGGGAGTACGTTTTCAACAGAAATCTCTGGGTTTCCGATTTTCTCAGGCCCGGGAGCCCTGTTTGTACTCGGGAGGGACAATAAAAACAAGGCAGGTGACCCTGCCCCCATTGTTCTGGTAACCCCCCAGCAGCTGGGGGCCCCCTCCCGTGAGAGCTGAGCCCAGGGCAGAGCTTTGCAGGGACTGGCTGACCTGGGAAGGCTGCAGGCTTGGCTAAAGCAAACAGTGAGGGCTGCTGGGGTCTGGGCTCAGGATGGGGCGTCAGCAAGTGTTCTCAGGCACCTGGAAGGCTCAGCAGATGCACTGGACTGGAAATCCCGGTGTGTGCAGACATAGGGGACCTCGCCAGCCCAGCTCGGGGTCTCCCGGCACTGCTGCCTGAGAGCACTTCCTCCCACCCGAACACACACACAAGGTGATCCTCTGGAGCCATGTTCCCCAAATCCACCTCCTGCTTCATCTTCTTAAGGACCCAGGGCAGGTGGGATGTCCAGGGACACCTAAATGACAAGAGGGATATCCTTTATCCACCTCAGCTTCTCTGCCCAACAATTCACACCCACTGCCCTGCCCGGGGGACCATGGCCTGGCCATGTCATGTCCTGTGCTGCTACCATCAATTCCTGATCTGGGATGCTGGGGCCTGGGGCCTGGGTTCATGACTTGGCCTCTTCCCTGCCCCCAGAATCCAAATTCTGGGAGTGTCAGACATCTCTCTGCCTTCCCAGATGTAGAGAAAATTGTTCGGCCAGGACCCCTCAAGCATGCCAGGTGGGCAGAACAGTCCCCTGTTCTGGGATGGGGACACTTGGGAGTGAAAGTGCCCCACACAGGGTTCAGCTTCTGGCTCGTCCTTTCCATACAAGCCAGCAAACCTCTCTGGGCCCCAGCCAGCAGCTCTAACAACAAGGCCCAGGAAGAGCATGGAGCTGGCACTCCCCCCCTTCTCACTCGAACCCACGATCATCAGGCACCTCTCACACCTAGAACTCCTGTGGCCCTAATCTCATTCAAGGCCAAGACCCTGGAGGGAAGGGAGGCAAAATGGATATTCCTATTCCCATTTTGTAGGTGAGAAAATCAATCAGAGGGAGCTAGTGACGTGGTCGAAGTCACACAGCAAGCTGATTGCAAAGCACAGAGGAGAACCGGCCAGAAGCCCCTGACTCTCCGTTGAGGCTCCTTTCCGCCAAACAACCAGACCATCCATTGCCCATCCCGGGACTGGGTTGACAAATGCCAACCACAGCGGAGCAGGGAAGGGGACAACAGACAGGTAGGCAAAGGTAACAGATGACACAGAGCTATGAAAGCGTTGTGCAGATCTAGTTTTGATATTATTTAGGGGATGAGCCTACGCTTACACTCCCCATCTCCAACTCCCGGAATGCTTCTTAGATCCACCCGGACCTTGCAGTGGGGTGAAAGGTGCAAACTCGGAAGTCACCCTCCACGCAAGGTTTCTAAAAACAGCCCTCGAGCAGCCACAAAGGAGGCCACAGGGACCGCTGACCTGCTATCTCCCCGTCCAGGGCTGACGACCTGACCTGATTCACCATCAGCCCGGCTGCCCCACTCCTGCCACCTTGTTTCCGGTCCTCCAGAGCTCAGGTCTGCACGCTGGCCTGCACAACACAAACCGGGATGGCCAAGCCACTTCAAAATCACAAACGTCATGTTTGGGACCCTCCACAAGCAGCCCGGGGATGAGCAGGAAAGGCCTGGGCTCTGAAACAGACGTGCCTGGGTGTCCACCACTCACCAGCAGGTCACCGGGGACAAGTCCTCTCCCCTCTCCGAGCTTCACTTTCCGCACCTGGCAAGTGGCGGTACCAAGACTGCATCGGGTTGGGGTGCACCTTACATGAAACAATGCACGGCTCGGTGTTGGGCATACATGGTGTGCCCCCGAAACAGATACTGGGTAGAAAAGTGAACATGGGAAACACAAGGCTGATGGGGGGGGCGGGGGGGATGCCTGCTGGACGGGACCTCCAGAGCTGCAACGGGAGAGCTGGGCTGGCTGCCAACAGCAGTGCCCTCCTTTCCGGCTACCACCGCCTGGAAGACCAGGGCTGGGGACACTACTTATGGTCACAGCCTGTTTATCTCCCCCAAGATAGAAGGCAGACTTCACTCATCCCTTATTCCTAGAACGGAAACTGGCACCAGTAAATACTCAGTATTAATGAATAACTGAGTCTTCAAGACAGATGCCTTTCCTAATCACACCTTCCAGTACACAAAGTTGGGTGCCAGTGCAGTTGATGTGGGTTCTGGCTCCGCTGGGTAAGGTGGGCAGTCCTGGTAGGTGAGGGCAGCTCGCATTGATGGCTCTGTTGTTTCTCTGCCCCAGTGCCTCTCCCCTGCCTCACCCGGCCCCACCCCACCCCACCTGTCTGCCAGGCCAAAGCCCCCAGAGGTCCTAGCCCCGATGAGTCAGCTTCCCTGCAGACTTTGGAACCATCAGGATTTCAGAGGAAGGAGGCACGTGGGTGGGGAAGGGGGGGAGCCCAGGAGGCTCGTCAGGGTTGAGAGACCCAGGTCTTCCCATGCATGTCCTTGCTTTCCTGCTCCCCCAGCAGTTGGAAGGACACTCTGTTCCAAGAAGCTCTCTTAAACCCTGGAGGCTGCTGGTCGTGTTCCTCTGGACAGCCCTGGGCTCCCTTGCTGGGATCCTGAGGACATGGTTCCCCTCCGCCGACACCCCCACACTCCTGCCTCCATAAAACCTGTCCTTGATCCCTGCCTCGGTCATGCCTTCTGGTTACACCCATACCCCTTGAGAGGAGGGCTATGGCTGACATCGCCCACCTCCTGTCTTGCAGAGCACCCCAGACCATAGGCAAACTCTCCCCCACCTAGGGGCCTCGAGAGCGGCCCCTCCACCTGCTCCTTCCTCCTTTCCCTCTCGCTTCACCCCCGGTTGGTGGCTCTGGGTAATAAGTAACTACCCATCCTTGAAGGCTGGGGTTCTGATGATAAGGAATTATTAAGCTTACCCATTTACTGCAATTTGTTTAAGATGACTAGATGGTTAAACTGTAAACCCCTTCATTAATTTAAAAACAAACAAACAAAAAAAACCAACAAAAAAAAGAAGCCCACAGGGGTCGTAGGGAGTGGTATTAATTCTGCATGAGGGGTAGACAGCTGAGTTTCTCGACTCCTGTGGAGTAACCCTCCCACCTGTTTATTGCAACCCCCCACCCTGCACCCAATCCTGGCCCCGCTGTGTCCAAGCATGATCCCACCCCATACCTCTCCACAAAGCCCCCTGCAGGATTCTCCTGCAGGCCAACCACCTGTCATAAAATCCTTCCTTATTGTCTGACTCTAGCCTAAATCCCTCCGGCTGCACTCCAAGCCCATTTCCTTTGGTTCAGTCTCCAGCTGGAGACGGACAACAGCTGGCTTCCATCCTCCCTGGAATAAATTGTACAAGAAACTACCGGCAAAGTAGCACAGGCATTTTGGGATGGATGGTACTCTTTGCCCGGGGCGGGGGGGGGGGGGGTGTGCTTCTGCCTTATGGGCCCCCAAAGCCCAGATCAAATCCCACCAGAAGGCTGAGTCACGATCAGAGACAAGGGTCAAGACCACAATGCCCGACGGTCGTGAAAATCCCTGGGCCGGATGCAAAGGGAGTCCCATCCTGAAGGGCAGATCCCCCACTCTCCAGACTGCCACAGATTTCACTGGTCATTCCACCAGGGGCGCTGGCCCCCAAGGCCCCATTTGGAGATCACAGAAATAAGACACAAACAGGCTCCCCAGTTTGGGAAAGGAAATGGGAGCCAGATATATGTAACCAGGGCCCCCCGGTCACGGGCTGCTAATACCACCCTTACCCAGGTAGGTCATGACAGGAGAAGGGCAGAACAGGCACAGCCACCTCAGCCTTTTCCATCATGCAGGGACGGTCCCTGGCCCACCTCCCATCCCCAGCCAACTGGGGCGTGGACGTGACCAGGGTGAAGAAACACTGAGGCATTTTGTGCTGAAGGTATGGAAAAGTACAGCCAGGCCCTCCTAGCACAGAGAGGCTGGGCTGAGGTGAGGGGTGGTGTGGGAGTTAGAAAAACCTCCCATCCCCAGACCTGGGGCCCGGGACCAGGGACAGGCCTGGTGACAGGAAATGGAAACTCTCTGGATGGCACAGGAGGAGTGTCATGTCTGTAAGACAGCCCCGTTGCAAAACCCACGAAGCAGAAAGTATCAGTACCATGGCTCACTCACTCTCTCTCTCTCTCTCTTCTTTACGAGGGCTGGGATTTTAAGCAACAGCATTTTTCAAGTCTGCTTAACCCCCTAACTCCCACCCAAGGGCTGGCGGCTCTCAATCTTCTTAGCAGAGAGCAGGAACTGTCAGTGCATGGGCCCACACAGGGTCAGCTATTCTCCAGCCCCAGAAGTCATGACCTCCATTTCTTCACTTGTAAAACAGGAAGAACACTGCCTCCCCCTCCCCCCACACCCCCAACTCTCAGGGCTATGGATCCAAAGGCTCGATGGATGTGAACGTGAAGGACATGAAGCAGGGGCACAGGCAAAGCCAGAGATGCCCCTGACTTAAAACTTGTGGTTTCTAAACGCCTCGTGCTGTTGGGATAGGCTTTCTTTCAGCCTCCTGGTGCATTGTGTGTGGCCAGGGAAGGCTCAAGGACAGGAAGGTGCATGGCACGAGATTTCCAAGTCACCCAGGGGTCATGCAGGAGAGCGAAATCCGCTCCTCACGTGGCCGCATCCTGTTCCCCTGCGGAACTCAGTTTCCCACGAGAACACTACATGGCAGCTGGGACGGCCACTTCTCAGGCTCATCCTGGGAGGTCCATTTACCCTTCCAGCCTGCTGAAAGTGGCTGTCTGTCCTGAGGGCCAAACAAGTGACCCATCAGTGGGCTTCCAGGACACAGCCTGCCACCTCCCAGGAAGAGTGGTGAGACCAGATGGCAAGATGGGAAGAGGGTTCCCTTCACCCTTACTCCCACCTTGGGGCCCTGGGGTATTCCCCTCTTCGGTGGGGCAAGAGTGCAGCTGTGCCTGCCTGTTACAAATGCCATATCTGGCCAGGCATCAGCCCCAAGCCCTGTACAGAATGCATCCAACCTAATTTAACCCAAAGAAAGAAGGGACCAGAGTTCTGGACGACCTTCCCTTGCACTGTGCAGCTCAAAGCTGGATCTACTGATTAAGTATTTACTGAGCACTGGCCATATGCTCTGATGCTGTGAGCCAAACAAGGGAAGTGCAAGACAGGCTCTGCCTAGAAGGACTCGCAGTTCTGTCCAGATACGGGCAGGCACACAGGAAGTTACAGGACGGTGGAAGACACCACAACAAAGCAGCGGGATAAACGTCGAGGTCAGGACAAGCCCCAGGGCTTGAGCTATGCCTCTGTCAAAGTCCCAGCAACTGGCCACAAAGCAGGACAAGAAGCCCAAACCCAGATGGGGAAACGGAGGCTCACAAGACACAAACGACTAGAGCAGAGCCATCTCCCGGTCAGATGCTTCCGCAAGCTCTGAAAAGCGCCGGGCCCTCCTCCCCAGCCCCACCCTTGGGTCCTCCACCTTTCCTGGCCCAGGACCCATATCATGTACCCCAGAAGGAACCTGGAAAACTCGCCCTGCAGGTTCCATCGGCCACCCCTTCTTCTATTCTTTCCAGATTTGGGGTGGAAGAGATGTTCATGTTCTCATCCCAAGGGGAAGATGTGCCCGGGGTGGCCGCAGATCCACCCAGCCAGCGAGCCTGGACCTTAAATGCAGGCTTTCCTCCCCAGGGCCGGGGAAGAGCTGCCCTTCACTGCAGACTGGGCTGAGGAACAGGGCGGAGCAGGCAATCAGAAGGAAATGACACCCTGGACAACAACTGGAGGTCCGTGGAAGATGACTCACTGTCTACCTCAGCCTGGGCCCACCTCCAATGGAGCCAAGGTGGACTGATGGTGACACCAGGAATGACCCTCCCATCAAATACACACTCATCTGAGTCTGATGTGGCTGAGCGGGCAAGGCGGTCCACAGCCCTCTGCAATCTCACGCTTTCTGGGGTGTGAGGGTGGGTGTGCTCACCTCAGAAGGGCTTGCAAGTTTCTGGTTGGGGGCGGGGGTGGGGAGGCCACCCCCTACAGGTTCCTGGCACACCACCGTCCCATCTCCAAGCTTGCCAGGCTGGGCCAGCTCTCCCCTCTCCCACCCCAGAGCAGGAATGGAATTTGACTAGACACCCCGAGAAGCCAGTGGGCCATTAGAAACCTCAACAGATTCCTATCAACACTCCAGTGCTGTCCAAGAGAACTCTCTGTGCTGATGGAATGTTCTATATCTGAGCAGTCCCATGTGGCTACCAAGCCTTTGAAATGTGTGACTGAGGAACTAAATTTTAATTTAAAATTAAACAGCCACGATATTTAGTCATTATCACGTTAAAATAAAATTAATTGGCAACAGGTGGGTGGTGATTACCGATCGGATGCAGAGTGAAACACAACACATCCTACCCAGACTCTCTCTCCCAGACAGAGTCCGCCTTCCCCGGTCCCTCACATTCACCCAAGCCTCCAGAGGTAAACCGCAGCACGCTCCTGACTCTGAGTTACATGCATGGTCCCGGGCTGACCCAAATCTCGCTTGTGCTCTGTGTTCATCCAAAAGGCAGGGCAAGGTCTCCCTGTGCCCCTGTGAGACTTGGCAGAGCTGGATGCAACATAACACTTGTCTGTGGGCCGCTGGAAGACACCGTCCCTTGTAGGGGACACTGGGCGCAGCACTGGGTACAGCCGCTGGGGCTCCCTGGCTCTGCCAGGGACCTCTCAGGGAACCGCACCCTCTCCTTGGTGACCGCCGACTTGTGTGTCTAGTCTCAAACACCTTGGTCTGCAGACCAAAGGCCCCCCCTCATTTACCCAGACATTGAGCCCCTACGCCTCCAAGTGTTCAACAGCACGGCTGCCCAGGAAGTCACGACTTTGGCAGCTACATTGAAAAACAATAGCAACACACTGTTTAGCAATCACAGAACTGACACCAGGTTTTAGAGTACGTTCTGTTAAAACCATGTTTTTGCTTTGTGCACCTCAAACATTAAAAATGAAAACAGCTAGCACAGAAGTGGCTGATGACATAAGCATATATCTTACCCTTTAAGAAAATTAAATTTCTCTGTTTTAAAGGCTTGACAACAGCATTTCAGAAAACTGGGGAGGCAGAGAAAGAAAGAACCATCAATAATCCTGCCTCCAACTCAGTACTCACGCCTTCTGTTTTTACATCAAATTTCTATGACTCAACGCTAACAGAACCCCCACACTAACTTCAGAGTCCCAGCTGCCCTCACCCCCAGTCTTGTTTTCGTTTAACTTGAAGCCTGGCTTCTAGCTCAGTCCCACTTTGAGAAACACCAACCGAAGCACCACCCCCAAGAAACCACCCCCACCCCCAGGGCCTGGGTAGCTCAAGCATCAGGTGTCCCTGTGGTAGTCTGTGTGAGGGTTTCCCATCCACTGGCCACACAGCCCCAGACAGTCAAGAAGGAAGGACTAACCTGTGTGTGCAGAGCAGTGGGGGAGAGGGGCGGAGGAGTGTGTCCACAGACACAAGACCAGCTTCAGGAAGGGGAGGTTTTAAGGCCTGTACACAGTGACCCCAACACAGAGCAGGCAGAAGAGCCAGGGGGTTTGACCACATGCAGCTCTCAGCCCTGGAACGTTCCAAAAAGAGAGGTTGTGCCAAAAACTGAGATCAGTGAACCTGAGTCCTCAGCAGGCTTGATGCAGATGGGAAACTTCTGGAGCAGGACCCAGAAGTGCCCCCCATGTCTCCAAAGTTGCCCTGCCCCAGCACCGTGGTGCCTGCCCTGGGTCTAGACCCAATGCACACCTAACCCAGGGAGGTGTTGACACTTTGCCAGGCAACTTATAGACCTGTCCCAAGAGGGCGGTGCGCAGGTGAGGTTCAGAGAGGTGGGGCAGTCCCGGAGAGCTTGCTAGGTAGACGTAGAGTCTGGCTGGCCAAGACCTCCATTGGGAGGGCCAGGGACAGTTTTCCACCTAAAAGGCAAAGGAGGGCTGTGAGGGTCCTGCCTCTGAAATTTGAGGACTGGTGGAAGAGAGGCTGAAGGAAAGAGAAATACAGCTCGTGGTTCGGGGTATTCATTAATAATTACCCCTTACTCAGTGCTAGACTTGTGATCCACTGGGGCACAGGTTGAGGGCCTCACGGAGGAGGGGGGGCAGTGCAGACCCCCAGGGTGGGGAAGACGTGCCCAGAGAAGGAGGAGGCTCAAAGGAAGGTGACCCCAGGCTCAGGGGAGCCTTCCCTGACACCCCTGGCCCAACGCAACTTTTCTCCCCTGGCGCACCCGAGGCTCCCACAACATGCCAGCTCCCTACTCAGTAATTCTCCATACACATTGCATAGCCCCACGCCAACCTCAAAAGCAGAGCTAATGTCTAATTCTTCCCAGAATCTCCACAGTCCTTAAACCAGCATATGTACTGGGCATACGGCAGGTGCTCAGCCAAGTGTCTAATTGGCCTTAGGGAGCAAGTCCTTGGTTCCGAAGGGGGCAGCCACCTGGCCCAGTCACACAGCAAGTCAGCTGAGTAAGCCCTAGGCCCCCACTCCCTGGGCCACTCATAAGTAGATCTCTGGGCTGCGGCTAGAGTCTGGGGGATGGGAGAGACGGGGTGTTGAAAAGCTGATAATCAGGACACCCTCCCTTTTCCTGCTCCCCAGGGGGTGCTGACAAGACACTACTGCATCAGCTTGCTCCACTTAGCCCACTCAGCACTCACTTACCCTCAGTGAGAGGCACTGCTCTGGGGGGCCGGGATGCTGACAAGGGAAGGGCGTGCTTCCAAAGCTAACACTGTCAGGATGCATTCCACGACCCAGGAGGCCAGAGTTTTATTTGAACAGCAGAAATGGGGAAGGTACGGGGCTGCTGTTCTTTCTCCTCCAGAGGGTCTGTGAACAGGTGCCACCCTGCGCCTGGGACGTGGGAGGGTCAAGAAACTTGCACTTAGACACAAGGGGCCCGTCCTGGGGTCCTCAGCATGCTGCAGTCACCGACCTCTATCCTCAGCCATGTGAGCAGCATCGGGGTGGTATTTCCACTGCAGGAGGATGGCAAGACTAAAGCTATTCCCTACCAAGGTGTAGCCCAGAGTCCTGCTGGGGGCCTTCCCCTGGGGAAGCCAAATGGGGGCACACGTCACAAGTACAGGTTTAGCTGCTGAGGAGGTGGCAGTAATATGGGGACTCAGGTGGAAATCTCACAGCTCACAGCTACACCTCCCTCGTCGGCTCCTTGATTTTTTTTCTCAAAGCCTCGGTCTCTGGGTCCCCTGACCCACAAATTCTGTCATGAAGGGTAGGGGCCTGTTGGGTCTGTAAGGATGATGGAGAAAAGGGGCTGAAGGCAGGAAAGGAGTTGACAGACCCGACTCTGAACTGTGGCACCCACTTACATAACCCAAGCTTTCCTGCTTTAAATGTTTTCATGCTGCAAGTGGCAAATAAACCTATATGTGGTCAATGTGGTCAGGAAACGGTGGTGTCAGAACCCTGAAGGCTACAGAACACAGCGTTCAGCAAAGGCCAAGCAAGCATGCATGGGGAGCTTTTGGGGTGCTAGGAACCAATGGGCCCCGAACAGAAAATCCAGCCCCAAGGAGTGGCTGGTAGCCTAGAAAGATCAGTAGGACTGGTGCTAATTTAGGACACCATGAGAGGCCACTCTGCAGAGCCCTGGCTCTGGACTCTGAAGGCCTGGGTTCAGGCCACTAACTAGCTGTATGACCTTGGTTATGTTATTTAATCTCTCTGCTTCAGATGCATTATCTGCAAATGAAGTTCCCCACAGCAGCTATCTTACCACTGCTGGGCAGTCGGTGCAACGTGACAGTGGCCCTCGCCTGGCCCATGGCACCTTTTCCCCCACCAAGTGCCAGCTACCGTTACTACTGTAGCACTGTGGTTCCGCCCCTCTGCCACCCCTCCCCACAGCAGCTCACGTTACTGGTGGACACAGACCTCCAGGTCTCCATAAAAACTGAAAACCTGCTATGAGCGTACAGCATTTTAGACCACCTCTCCACCCTCAGGAGACAGCCTCCCACCTATATCAAGGCCGAATGCAATCAAGGGTTGCGGTCCAGAAAGAGGGGAGACCACGTGGGTAGCAGAGTCCAAATCACACCGCAAGAATGTTGGCTTAGTCTGAGGGAGAAGCCACTGAGGGTTTTCTGAGTTTGGGGAGGGGTGTGGTCATGATCTGAGTCTCTGAGGACCCCTGATGGCTTTAAGAGTGGCAGAAGAGCTCTCAGGAGGTGTGGCAGTCACCTTTCAACCTATGTCTTGGGGCCACGGCTTCCAAGAAGCCTTCCCTAATTGCCCCACTTAGCTCTAATTACTCCTTTATTGTACTTCCCTGCGCAGTAACCTTGGGAAAGTTACATAACCTCCGAAGGTCTGGGCCTTGGCTCTGGGGCTGTACAGGGAGGCCAGTTAGGTAACCACTAAGCTCCCTTCAGCCTCACAATTTATGATTTGCTGCCAGGAGATGTGCCCGGAGCCTGACCCTCCTCCCCCATCAGCCACTCTTGCCAGCCTCTGGGGGAGGGGGGTGTGGGGGGTGAGGAGAAACCAGCCAACGAGACAGTTCCTTGGGTGCAAACACTTGGGGTGCAGAGTCCTGTGATGGGGAAGCTCCCTGGGGAAGCATGAGATCATTTCTGCTTCTTTCTGAGCCTACAGTTACCACAATCTCAACTTTTGCCTCTTGTTCCAGAAAAACTCACTCGTGGGTGGGGAAGTTGGCCCTCAAGATCACAGAAAGGGGTGTGCTGGGCAGGTTAGGAAATCAAGGCAGGCCAATTTAGCTTAAGTAACATTAAGTCCTCTGTACCCCAAAACACGGTCAAGGTTCTGACTTAAAGGCCATTTAAAAGAGGATTAGAGGCAGGGTGACAAATGGGTCAGTGGAAAAAGGCTCTCGACCTGGGCAAGCTGAGCTAGTTTAACCTGAGCTTAGTTCTACAGACAGTTTGTCCCCAGCTCCTCACCAGGCCTCGGTTTTCCTATCTAGCAGATGGGATGGAAATGCCACACCTCAGTCAGGCCCGGAGAGGTCACAGGGAGGCACCCTGGAGGAATGGGTCTGCAGAGACCCATGGTAAGGCCAAGGGTGAGAATCTGGGAAGGGTGCAAAGCCTGTGTATCTGAAGGTTTCTCAGGGGGTCACCCAGGTACTGCAGGCGACACAACCCAACACTCCTGCTCCATCCCCTGGGGCCAACATCCTTGGCCAGCTGTGGAGGGGGTACCCTGCAGGGTGGGCCACGGGGTAGCAAAAGCCTAATGCAGGCGCCAGTCAGGCCGGAGTTACCTGCTCAAGGCATGCCCTTCTCCCCTGCAAACAGCCGGGCCTTCCTCCTGCTCGCTCTGAAGATCAAACGGTTTCCACAAGGAAGGGGCAGGGAGTGTTGTTTCCCTCCCCCCGGCGGGTCCACCTGCCTTCCTGGTTTCCGTAGTACATGGTCTGAAGACATTCCCCAAAAGGCAGGGACGGACGGGGCTGCTTCCCTTTGCAGCAGGTCTCAAACAGGTTTGGGCACACAGTATGTGCTTAGTAAATATCTGCTGAATGAAGGACTGGATATTTGCTGTCTCAAGTTCCTTGAAGGCAGAATCCACGGCTCCCCATCTAGCATCTAGCTGGGCCAGGGGGTGGGGGAAAGAGACCTGTTAAATGCTCACACTGATTGGTTTTGCTAATCCCAGGAGAGAGGAGTTCAGGAAAAGTTTATAAAAAAGGGATGGGGGCAGGGAAGCTGAGAAGGGGTTCCTGGAGAGAATGACCCAGAGAGGGAGAGCAGTTTATTCCGTCAAGTCCCCCGGAGAAGAGATGGCAATAAACTGAATTTAAAGGTGAACTTGGAGCTGGCAGCTACAGGGAGTGAACATCACATATGTTTTCTCCATGTTCTCCTGTTATCTTCGTCCCACCGAGATGGGTAACATCACTGTCCCTTTCAGACGCGAGTCGTGTGCTCAGGGCCACTCAGCTTGCAAAGGCCACTGTGACTTGAAAGCCTGTCCTTAACCACTAGGCAACATGGCCCCACCTCATGAGGCTTGAAGGGGAAAGTGGGAGCACATTTTGATAATGGCACTCTCCCTTCCTCCTCTTCAGGGTGTGGAGACTATGAGACCAGGGGCCAGAGTCTGGGCCTGGCTCAGTTCACCTAGAAAAGTGCCTTCTGGGGCACCTGGGTGGCTCAGTTGGTTAAGTGTCCAACTTCAGTTCAGGTCATGATCTCACAGTTCATGGGTTTGAGCCCTGCGTTGGGTTCTGTGCTGACAGCTCAGAGCCTGGAGCCTGCTTCAGATTCTGTATCTCCCTCTCTCTCTGCCCCTCCCCCACTGGCACTCTGTCTCTCTCTCCCTCCCTCTCAAAAATAAATAAACAGTAAAAAAAAAAAAAAGGAAAAGTGCTTTCATCTTGAGGAGGCCTAGGTCCTCCAGACTGGCCATAGTACTGAAGGTCCACATGCATCTCCACATCCCCCCTCAGAGCTGGGCACAGCACTGGGCACCGGGGGCCCAGCAGACACTGTGGGCACATCAGTGGCTGGCTATACCCCCACATGCTTATTGCACAGGTCTGTGGATTAGGGCCAAGGGTGGGGACACATGTCCCTGCCCACGTAGGGCTCCTACTGCCTACCTGGGCCTAATTTAACCGGCACTTCAAGCCTTCCTGAGTGAATGGATGAATTTACTTGAAGGAAGTAGAGTCCAAGAGAGGTGAAATCCAGCCAGGGTCGCACAGCACACACCAGTACCATAGGGAGAATTGGAACCCAGGTCCAAATCCTCTATTTCCTACACAGTGGCTCAGATCTGAGTCCGTCAGCCCCAGCCCCAGCCCCAAGCACAGGTCCACACAAAGGGAGGGGCTCAACCCTGTGCTGGCTGGGCCATCAAGCACACTGCAGGGCTTTTCTCCTGGGGTTGGGGAGCAAGTCTCCCCCTCCTAGGAGGGACCCAGCTAAGCAGCTGCAGCCAGATTACACTGGGCCATGGGAGGTGACAACAGCCACAGTACGCAATCCTGATTAAATATTTCAGCAGGAAACCCAAATATTTAGATGGAGGGGAGGAAAAACAGAATGCACATTTCAAAGCCAATCACAGGGACCTGTCTGCCAAGGGCACTGTGAGAGGGCAAGTGGGTGGAGTCTGCCCCCAACGAGGAAACAACTCTGATCCCAGGTCCCGAGTGACCACCACCCAGGGAAGACACCCATGAGGCCATCTGCCCCTGGAATCCTCCAGAATGGAAAAGGTTTGACAAAGCCCGGGATGAGCCAGGATTGAGCAGAGAAAGCCTTGCCACCTTTCCCCAGAGCAAGGAGCAGGGCCCCTGCTCGGGAAGGGAAGAGGGTATCAACCTTCCATACTTTCAGGTGTGGACCATGAACTCTTTGGAGGAGAGGGCTGTGGGTGAAGTTGAAAGAAATGGAGAATGCTGGACAACTCCACTAGGACAACCTTGGGCACGGTATTGAAACTCTGTGGTCCATTCTGGTGCTCCTACTAGAAGGGAGTGCTGATAAGGGAACCTCCTGGATCCTCCTCCATTCCTGGCTCTGAAGTCAGCAAGGTGGGGATGAGTCTGAGCCTCCAGGTAGCCATGTAGACCTGAGCAAATCCCTTGGCCTCCATGTGCCTGGCTAATGGGCATAGCAGTAATACTGAATCCACTGGACTGGTTTAATGAGACAGTTAAAGTAGGAGCCCAATGCCCAGCACCCAGTAGGAATTCAGCAGAGTGCTACCCATACCACTCATCCTTCCAGCCTGCCTCAAATACCTGCTTCTTTAAATTCAAGAGTAGAAATTAATCTCTCACTGGTTCACACTTAGAACCCCCAGGTGCCCTTACCAATGTCAGCGAGGTGAGAGCTCCTTACCTTTCTTTCTCTAGACTGGGGGCTCCCTGAGGGCAGGGGCTATGTTTTATTCAGAGCCAGATCCCCTGCAGGCCAAGGGGTTCCACAGGCCTCAGCAAACAGGAACTGAATCCTGAGGCCCGGTGACTCTTGTCCCATCTCTCCAACCTCTACCATCTGCAACCCATCACTCAGCACCAGGACCGCATTTCCCCTCAGTTTCGCCACTGTGGCCTTGTTTCTCTGCCCAGCGAGGCTGAGCCCCCAAGGTCTACGGCCCAGTATGGTTTCTGAGGCTTCAGTACACACAAAAATGCTGGCCAGGAGGGAGGCCCCTCCGTGAGCCCACCCTTCCTTTGTCCAGATCTCTAAAATTTAGGGATCAGATTAACTCCTCACCAAAAGCCCAGAGGGCCCAGGCAGCTGTACCGAGCTGGAATATCCCACTGCCCCCCCCCCCCACTTTTTTACATAAAGGGGCAACTAAGGTATTATCTGGAAGGTCATCAAATTGGGGGGGGGGGCTTTGGCTGGGACAGGAACCCACACTTGAACCTCCCAAGGGGTTCATGGTAAGAGGAAAAGGTGCCCTAACTGAAAGCTGGGGTGTGAGGGAGGGTGGATGGGCTGTGTTGTGTGTGCGTTGGGGTGGATGTGGGGGCGGGGGGAGTGGGCTCTGTGGGCTTTGGTGGAAAAACCCACACTCCATCACATCAGAAAGTTCAAGGGAGGAAGCATCCTTATCAGAACACCCATGGGGTGAAGGGATCAGCCCACAGAAATGCTGTTAATTTAGAGTTGAAGATTCTACTTCTTTTAAGTTGCCACGCCTGTGAAGGAAGAGGGAACTTTCTGAAATGCTGTTCACTCCCCGACTTAAAAATTGCAAAAATTTGGTCAGTTCAAATTCCTTGGCTAAACCCAGAGGGCTTTGTCATCTGACCCTTACCTCTCGGCCCTGTGGCTGCAGCCCAGAACCATCACGCACTTTTACTCCTCCCTGAGGGCTGTGGGCAAGAAGGACCCACCATCCCCCCTTCTTTGTCTAGCTCTTTAAAAATGTGGTTGATATATACCCAGAAGAGGGATTGCTCGATCATACATTTCCATTTTTAATTTCCTAAGGAGCCTCTACACTGTTTTCCATAGTGGTGGCACCATTTTACTCAAAAAGACAAATGATTCCACTTGGAAGGCATTTAAAGTAGTCACATTCACAGGAACAGAATGTAGATTACTCGTTACCAGGAACCAGGGGGAGAGGGGAAAAGGGAGTTGTTTAAGGGCGACAGAATCTGCTTCGCAAGATGAAAAAGTTCTTTAGAGCTGTTTCCCAGCAGTGTGAATATACTTAACAAGAATGAACGGACTCTTCAAAATGGATAAGATGGTAAACTTTGTTATGTGTTTTTTACTACAATTTAAAAAAAGTCGGTTGACCTTTCCTCTGCTTCAGGAAGGTCTTCCTGCTACTGTGTGAACCACACTTGTGTGGGGGCAGTCCCTTCACATAGCAGGGTTGTCTTAGGAACAGTAGCAGCGACAGCGGCAGCTAACACTTAATGAGCACTATGTGCCAAGCGCTCGTCTATGCAAACAGTGAGGGTGATATTTGCGGCATGCCTTCAGAGGCCAGCCCAAAACCATCAGACATACTGCTTGCATGGTGACTCTTTCAACAACAGCAAGGAGCCTGCAGTTAGGTGGTGGGGCGAGTGGCACTTGGAGGAAAGCATGTCCTCTATCCATGTCAAACCCATCCTTGGGGAGGATGGCCAGGTCAGGCCTCGTCTGCCCTATTCTAAGAGTCCCTGGCAACTATCGGTGAAATCTCCAAGGAGACTCGCCGTGACCCTCTGCATTCCCCCAGAGGGAACCGGGAAGGAGGCAAGCCTATTTCACATGCTTTCTTATAGTACCCAGCACACGTGGCCTCTCTGAATCACCCAGTTCTGGCCTAGTAGTTCTTGCACCCCAATTTGTACAAAGACTATCTTTCTTTTTTTAATATTTATTCATTTTTTGATAGAGACAGAGTGTGAGTGGGGGAGGGGCAGTGAGAGAGAGGGAGACACAGAATCGGAAGCAAGCTCCAGGCTTCTGAACTGACAGCACAGAGCCCGACGCGGGGCTCGAACTCACAGACCGTGAGATCATGACCCCAGCTGAAGTCGGACACTTAACCGACTGAGCCACCCAGGCGCCCCATGTATAAAGACTATCTTGGGGGTACTATGTCAGGACCATGGCTCCTCTGCTCCCCAAAGCCTTATACTTCCCTGCCCCCCACCCCACAGAGAGTTCAGAAGCTGAGCACAATCTGACAGCAAACAGCCAACTTCAAGATGAAAGCCCTTGGCCTGAGGTCAGAGGCGGCCAAGCACAGCGCCCAAAACCAGAGGACTGTTTCTTTTAAATGTAGGACTATAAATAGGGCAAAGCCCCAGGAAAACACTTAGAAGCAACAGTCATCACCTCCCTTGCACCCCCTCCTATAGGGCTCCCCCCACCCCACTAGAACCTTTCAACACTTGCTAATTCCCACCCTCAATAATTCTCTAATACCATGCCATCTGCAATCATCCTAAGGGCTCTAGTAAAACTCTCAAAACGATTCAATAAAAATCCACTTTAACTGTTAAACTCTAACTAGAGCAGTTAACTGAGGCATATTTACCAATTTAAGAATTATTATTATCTTGGCTGCCCTCAACTTTGATCGGAACATAAACAAACAGGTCATTAGGAGGGGACCTCTTTCTTCCATTTCCTCTCAAAACCCCAACTTCCCTACTTTCCACTTCTGCAGTTCTAGACAGTGAGGATCCAAGTTTGAACTAATGACGTGGAGGCCTCCGTGATCTTGGATAATCAAAAGATCTATTGTGTTCCCTTTACTTACAAAGGCAGTTAAGTGGACCAGTGTGCTTTACAATTTCCAACGAGGCTTGAAACAAAAGAGGTTTTCATGTTAACCCTCAATTCTCAAAAAAATTCAATGAATGTGCCCATTCTAAGGGCATCATTTGGTCAGATCATTACATCATTTGGTCAGATGTAACTTTAGCACATAACCCATGGTTATATTTTCAAATTTTAGGAGGAGGATTGGCGTTAGAAACACGATGTCAGAACCTCAAAACTGGAATCAGCTTGACTACTGTAGACTGGAACATGTAGAGAATAGGAAGGGTCCAGAAAATAAAAGGAGCGGGGTCTGGCACCCACGGAAAACCTCCAAATAGGATAATGCAGTTTGGAGCTGGCAAGGAGGCCAGTAGGATCCAAGAGGCTTCTGGGGATTGGTCAGCTATGTGAGCAGTCTAGGAAAAACCAGTTAGGGATGGGATGCTCCAGTGGAAGGCAGGGCATGAGGCGACCCCTACCACACCCCTGGGAGACATGGGAATCTCAAGAGCCACAGCAGGAACACCTCACTCTCTCCCTCCTTCTCCCTCTTAAACCCTCCTACATCCAAGACCCCACTTAAAGTCATCACCTCCTGAGAGTCCTCCCTGACCCCTCAGGCTGGTTCTGGAGGCCCTCAGGAACCATCACATCATAGTGGGTTTATTCATCCTTCTCCCCAGCAGCCAGTCTGAGCCTCGTGGTGTCTTAATCCATCTTTGCACTCCCAGATCCTCGCCTAGTGCCTGGCACATAGTGGACACTTAATAAATGTTCGTTGATGAATGTTCTCATGTACTCTGGGATCAACCCGCTTCAGTGTGAAACCTGATTCTATACCATATAATCCTGGGCAAGTTATATCATTGTCCTCATCTATAAAAGGGGGTGGTCACCAAGATTAAATTAAAGTAAGAATGTATAGAACGTGCTTATTCAAAGCTCTGGTGCACAGGGAGTTCTCAAATCCTTCCTGTTTATGATCATTGCATACTGGAGGTGAAGGTTGAGACTGCCCCCCTTCACTGCATCCCAACCCTTTGCTCTTTTGTGCTGCCAAGGGAGGGGTGGACCGATGCTTACCGCAGTAACAGAGGAGGTGCTGGCTTGGCCAGGCCCAACACAGGAGGCCAGCATGCCAACGCCTGTTCTAGGGGAAATAGAAAATAAAATTTCCCAGCAGACCGAAGTCCAGCTGAACCACCCCACTAAGCTCACTTACAGACTACCCATTCAACAGCTTCACAGGCCTAAGAAGCAGGGCAAAGGTGTACAAGGAGTAGGCGAGCCAGGTTCCCACCCCAGGCTGTGCCCTCCTGCTGTGTCACCAAGGCCACTTCAACTTCCCTGAGCTTCAGTTTCCTTATCTGAATTCATAAGGTTGCTGTAAAAAGTACCTGAACTAACGCAGGTAAAGCACTAGGTCAACGTGTGCTCAATAAACACAAACAGACAGGGGGAGACATGCTCGCTTTACGTGACATCTGTAGGCATCTTGCATAACGCTTCTACTTGCCCTGATCCTCACTGGACCCTCACTTTGCACTGAGGAAAGAGGCAAAGTCAAATGGCTTGATGGGTAAAATGGCCAATGCAGATGTCAAAACAGGCCTGTGCCCACTCTCTTTTATAAAATGCACATACCACTCCCAGTGCCCAACACACAGGGTGCTCAAATCCATGCTAACTGCCCTGGTGGAAACCTCTGCATGCAATTCAGGGAAGAGGCTGGGGAGGCAAGGGTTCAAGATGGTTCTGAAGGCAGGAAGGAGGACAACCACAGGGTCTGAGGCTGCTGCGGTAGAAGCAGGGAGGGTAAGCATTTGAAAGTCGGGCAGGAAGAACCAGACAACTCGGTTCGGGCGGGGTGCCTATAAGACCTAATGAAAAGTGAGCAGTGTGTTGTGTTAACTCCCTTTGCACACATTTGAAAGCACATGCAGTTTCCAGTGTAAAAAAAAAAAAAACCCTACTCAGTCTGCACCCCCTACTTCTAACAACCCCTCCCAAGAGCCCGCCCCTACCCCAGGAATTTCTAGCTTGGGACTTCTCTAGGATTACAAAGGTGACTCAGAACCTGACAAAACACAGAACCTCAGGTGGAAATGCCCCAGGCCAGATGGGAAAGAAGTTAGAGTTTTCCACAACGGAGTCTTCTTTTTTCCTTAAACCAATTTCCTGGGGCTGAAGGTAATGCCTCAAGTCACATAACAGAAAGCAGAGCCAGGCAGATTTCTGCAGACTAAAAAGTGATGCTAGCAGAATGCTTCCGCTGGTCAGTGTTCACTTCTTGGGTTTTTTCCTATGATGGGAGGGGAAGTTGGAGAAGGTTGGAGAGTTTTTTGGCCAGGGATGGGGAACAGGGCTGTCCATGATCCTCTCCAAATCAGATTGGCCCGATGCCCACATCTAAAAGTTACCTGCCTGCTTTTGGGGGGCAATCATCAGCGGGTTTAAGAGGACCCCCAAATAAGAGGCTTTTTGTTGACTCGAACCCCTTAAGAAAGCTAACTTCCAAAGCTACCACCACCAGCTGCACCCGGCTGCCTTACCCTGACCACCCCCCTCTTCCCTTCTCCATGGGTTTTGAAGTTTATTTTCCCACATTCAGCCTTGAATTCTTTCCTTCCTTCCCCTGCTGTGGCGAAGAGGGAAACACTTCGAGGGCAGCTTGATTCTTTATCATCCCCGCCTGCCCTCTTCCCCCTCTAAACAAAGCCCTGGAACAAACTAAACAACAACTGCTCTCCCGGGGAATTGTTTCCTCAAGGGAAATTATAAAGTGACCCCTCCCCAACACACACACACAGGGCAGACACTCATCCACAGAAGTTCCTGCTATTAGCAGCCAAACCACCCCAATTACCGGCTGAATTCCTCCTCCCCATCAACCTCACCTCCCACGGTCACCCACTCTGGGGACTGCTAAGGGCCCAGAGGCTCTCCCCGCTAAAATGCAACACCCCTAAACCTCCCCTCTCACTGGCTCCTGGGAGGACAAGTCTTCACCTGCCCAGATGCTGGTAGGTACCTATATGCTCGGGTGTGTGAATGTCCATCGATTTAAGGACAATGAGGGGGCAGCACAAGCAAGACATGCTCATGTTTTCCACAGCTTTCAACCTCCCAACAGTCCAGGGCAGGGAAGACAGATGAAGACGGGTGCATTCTCATTTCACATACGGGGAAACTGAGACCAGAAAAATGAGAGACAACTAGACAATCATAAAATGTTGGGCGGCTGCCGTAGATTAAATGTTGTTCCTCATCAAACCTCCTTTCTCGCATCTTCCACCCCAAGAGAAAAATAACACCTTGGACAATCTACCCCTACCCCACTCCACAATCTAGAGCCGTCACCAGCTCTTTACACCCAGGTCCTGGTCCTTCCACCGGAGAGAAGCCATTAGTGCAGGCCAGGGAGGGTGGGTGCTTAAGGCTAAGAGCCTCTGAGAAACTGGCGTGGAGGACCCTGGGCCCCAAACAGCCCCAAGATCCCAGCCGCCATGGTCAGCCCCAGTTTATTCTAGTGAGGTCAAAGCCATCCATAGAGCACGTACCAGAAGATAAGAGGTTCGCAATGTCAACACGGAGAAGAAACTACCCCCCACGCGTCCTTTTGCTCAACCTCTCCTTTCCCCTAAAAAGGATTCCCGGGGTTTTGTTCTTTTGTTCAACCTGCTACTTTCACCAACTTTAACTCCAAGCCCTGGGGGAGGAGGGGAGGTGTCTCCATGAGATAAGCCCTGCCGGAAGCTTGAGCGCGTCCCAGGCACTGCGGCCATCAGCACCCCATCCCGGGTTGGGGCGGGGGGGGGGGGGGAGAGGTGACGCTCGGGCGGTCCGGAGCCCCCTACCCACTTCCCGATCCCTGCGGGTGCGGATCCGGGTGCGGAGGAGCCTTTGCATAGCTTGGGGCTGTGGGACCCTCCCGCCACTACTGCCGGCTCACGTTCCAGAAGAAACACAGGGCGGGCGCGGCACTGGCCCGGAGCTGGGAGGTGGAGATGCGAAGGGGTGGCACCCGGCTCCACTCCCGAACTCCGGGAGCGGGAGCTTCTCAAAGTGCAGATAACCGCCTTTATCCGTCCTACAGCCCCCCTCCAACGAGGGAGGTACTCGCACACTCACAGGGAGCCATCGCGGGGCCGGTTCACCCAGAGGTCAACCCCAACGTCTCTCTGGACAAACGGGGTTCCCAAAGAGTCTCCGCGCGTGGGTGACTCCCGTGTCTACGGGTAAACGACAGACCTCAGCAGCCAGACCCATGTGAGACAGCCTTTCCTGCCACCCCCAGGGCTGCCCGCAGGGACTGAGGGTTATCCAAAGCTGTGAAGGGTTTCCCTTCGGCACTCCTAAAGCTCCGGCCGGCTTCCAGTGTCTGTAGGGGCACAGACGGCGGCTCACCTGCAGGATCTTATCCAGGCCCTCCTGGCCCAGGCACGGGAACTCCTTGAGCAGATGCAGTTTCTGTGTATAGTAGTTTTTCTTGGCCTCTTTCCAGTGTGGCTCCTCGAGCACCTCGAAGATCGCCGCCCCGATGGCCAGGTAGAAGATGATGGCCGAGGTGAGCAGTGGGCCCCGGTCCACCATGGCTCCCAAGCGGCCGCCTCCTGGAGAAAGGCTCCCCTAGCCCCTGCGGCTCCGGGTCCACGCGCCCTACAGCCTCTGGAAACAGCTGTTTGAATTTGGAGCTCCGCATGCGCAGTGCCCTGTTCCCCCCCCCTCCCGCCCCCGGCGCCGCTCTCCGGACAAAGTTGCTCTGCCAAGTTGGCCCACCAAGCGCGGGGAACTGTACGAGGACTTGCTCCCGCGCGGGGGGGCGGGGGGGAGGCTGGTGGGTGGACACAAAGCGGGGCAAGGGGGCGCCCTGGCTCGCTGGGGTAAAGGGAGCCGGGGAACTCAAGGCCAGAGTCTAGGGAGACACGTGGGCCGTCCTCCGCGAGCCGCAGCAGTGTGCGCCGCACCCGCCTCCACGCGCCTCTTTAACCAGCGCCCAGCGCGCGCGCCCTCCCGAGCCTGATCCCGGGGGTGGTACCCGTGCAGGTCCCGCCCCTCGTCTGCACCGCCCCCGCTCAGGCCCGCCCCGCGCAGGCCCCGCGGCTGGCCGGCCCGAGAAGTCACCGCGAGGTGCGCACGGGATTCGGTGCTCCGTGCGCTGCCGGGGGCTGCCGCCAGGGGAGGCTGCATGCCCCGCGGTGCCGGAGAGGTTGGGGTCTCTGGGGCTCGCGTTTGTTGTTAGTGCCCGTGGTATTAACTAAGATGAGTGTGTACCTATCACACTCAAGTCAAGGAAGTTATTACTATTGCTATTTTCGTTGTAACTCAATTTTCGTCCACTGCCGTTTCTGCCAAGAAAGCTTGATTCTCAGTCTCTTTCTCTCACCCCCTCCTGTAAACCAAGGGTAAGTGTAAGGTTAGAAAGGTACTGGAGAAGCTGTAGAGAATCAGGATATCAGGGACTAATCCAGCCACAAAGGTGAGACTCTCCTCTTTTACCCCATTCTCACCTGCCCTGGTGAGACGCCCACATTTAGAAGGAGCTGTGCTGTTGGAGACACCTCCCAGCCCCACGCACTGTAACTCTCCAGGAAACACTTAACCCCTCCTTATTCCGAAGCCTACTCTGCAACCCTCATCCACACCCACACACATGCGCTCATCCCCTTGTTGGAAGATACTTTCTTCCTAAATTCCTTCTAATGTACTATGTAACCAATACACTATAGAACAGTAAAATGACAGCTGGCCCTGTGGGGAATCTGGATTGTTCAATGACATATTCCAGACTGTTCCATAGGAGACACTCAGTAAATATTTGTGCAACGAAGGAGTGAATGAATTTGTGTCAAACACACACACTGAGGATACATCTCACTCGCCTTGCTACCATTTACCGAGGCAATACTCCAACCTTCCCATGCATCCCAAGAACAGCCTGTAATTATACCAACCTTGCAGGGAGGAAAAGGAAGCTGTGTTAGGTTAGTTTGTTCAAAGTCTCTAACCAGCAACAGCCAGAAGCTGGAGTGGCACACTCCAGCACTTGGTACTAAGGGCTGGCCCTGACCCTCTCGGGGCCTCTGAGGGGGCCAGTGCAGTAGTGGGCCAAATTGGTGCACTGCCCCTGGTCCAGGCCTTTTTTTTCCCCCTGTGGGGAATGTGGGGGGCTTTGGTCAGGTGTCAAGAGTTAGGGCAGTGTGGAGGTTCCTCAAAAAATTAAAAAAAGGAATTACCCCATGACCCAGCAATAGCACTACTGGGAATTTATCCAAAGGATACAGGAGTACTGATTCATAGGAGTACATGGACCCCAAAGTTTATAGCAGCACTTTCAACAATAGCCAAATTATGGACAGAGCCCAAGTGTCCATCAACTGATGAATGGATAAAGAAGATGTGGTTTATATCTACAATGGAATACCACTCAGCAATGAAAAGGAATGAAATCTTGTCATTTGGCCATTTGTAACAACGTGGATGGAACTGGAGGGTATTATGCTAAGTGAAATACGTCACTTAGAGAAAGACAGATATCATATGACTTCACTCATACGTGGAAGTTGAGAAACTTAACAGAAGACCATGGGGGAAGGGAAAGAAAAAAAAATAGTTATAAACAAAGAGGGAGGCAAGTCATAAGAGACTCAAATACAGAGAACAAACAGGGTGGAAGGGGTTGGGGGGGTGGGGAAAATGGGTGATGGGCATTGAGGAGGGCACTCAGGATGGGCACTGGGTGGGTATGTAAGTGATGAATCACGGGAATCTAGTCCCGAAGCCAAGAGCATACTGTATACACTGTATGCTAGCTAACGTGACAATAAATTATATCTAAAGAAAAAAAAGAGGGAAGTTTTTACTGAGAGGACAAGGAGGTATGTGTGGTATCTCCAAATTGGGCAGGAGAGGGTCTAGGGATACAGGTTTGAAGGACTGATCCAAGTTTATGGATGTTTCTGTCTCTCCTTTATGGCAACCTGTGTGTGTCCCCAGGAGGCCAGAGCAGGAAGCCCCATGTTCCCTGAAGACTTAGGGAGCCAAGCCTTTTCAACAAGGTCTTTAGGTGGCCCCCTCTAGAGCCCACCCACTCCCCAGCCAGGCTTCTGCTCCGCCCCAGAAAGACCCTTCTCTTTAATTCCTGCCTGCCTCCTACCCACCCTGCACCACACTCTGCAGTCTCACGCTCCAGCCCTTAGCCCATGAAGAGTCCAGGCTTCTGTCCCAGATCCCCTCTCTCTGGAGGGAGAAAGGAAGGGACTTGGTGTGAACAGTTCATTCAGCGGTGGTGGGGGCAGTTTGAGAGGCCACAGGCTCTCTTTCTGTTTGGAAAATTCTCCACCATTCCTCTCCCACCTCCGGTCTGCGTTCTTTTCCTAAGAAAATAAAGGGCCTCTTCCTATTTCAGTCTCGCTGTCTCACAAAAACACTGCAGAATACTTTGGGGTGAATTGGGTTTTATTCAAAAGCTTTATAATTTCTAGTTTCTCTATCTTTCCACTTTGCCTATTTCTCCATTTCCCAACTCCTTTCTTTCTTGCCCTCAATGTGGTGTTCACTTTCTCCTCATCTCTCCTTCTGTGGCCCCATTCCTTAACTTCCTGTATTTTCTCAAACCTCTTGACCCAGCTCTCCATTCTCATGCCTCTCTCCCCTTCCTCTGGTCCCTTCCAGAGTGAATGTGCTTCCCCTCTTCTCCCTTACCTCTTCGACCTTCCTGGACCCCATCCACACATTTGGGTCAAGAATATCTGATAGAGATCAGGAGCTAGGCCTATTCTCTGCACAGAAGCCAGTGGGGGATTTTGGAAATATAAACTGTGCTGGAACCAATGAATGTCTAGACTACTTGTGCCTCGAGGATGGAAAAATAAAAGTAGGTGGAAGGTGGGGGTGCGGGGAGTGTATCTTCTTATACAGCTGATGTTGGGAAGCAAGAATTTCCTGTGCCCTTCTGGGTCCTTCTAGCTGGACTAAGAAAACCAAATCGACAGGGGACAGATTAGCAAGAGAAAACCAAATTGAATTTCCTATGCACAGGGAATCCACACAGACATGGAAATTCCAAAGACAGGCGAAACAAGGTGTACATGAACTAAGGAGAAGGAGGTAATGGTCTGGGACTTCAAAGGGAAGGAACGTAATTCACAGGAAGATGAAAAAGAGTAAATGGTTGGTAAACAAATGTTTGCGAGGTCACTCAGAAACATAGAGGACTTTGATCAAACAAGCCTTGCCAGATTCCTCTACCATAACTAGTTCATTCTATAATGTAGATATCTGTGGCGATAGCTCTCTTCCTGGAGCAGATTCTCTATCTAAATTCTTTGTAGGCAGTTGAGGGAGAAGGTAAAGAGCCTTGCCTAAATCTGCTGGGTTTTAATTGCTTAACTCAAAATCATCTTAATGCCAAAGTGGCCCATCTTGGACTGGCCTGCCCTTCCCCCTACAGTGATGTGGGCTTATTTAGCCAGTCTCATTTATCAGCTTATGGCTGATAATCATTTCAGAGTGCCATCTTTTGCAAGGCAATCAGCTTTGAGAATGGAGTTTAATTTCACCTTGATAGAAACAGATCACTAGACTTACCTGGGTCCCCCTAGGAGAAATTGACAGAGCAGATCAGTTGTTTTCCCCCAAGTCATGTTCCCAGGCTCTGGCCACAAAAGGATCCACACTTACCCTTGGTTCTTCCTTGGTTCAGTTAGGTGAAAGGGTTATCCTCTTGGTGAATGAATCTTTGATAATCCTTTCATAATGCTAAGATACTTATTGTTTTATTTCTGTTTAGGAATATTTCTGTTTATACTGTTTAGGGATTTCAAGGGGAATAGTTCCCCCTCTAAAATTCATGTATGATCTAAGGAGACGTATAAAAAGCCATTAAGAACATAAAGTGGTTCAACATTACAATCACTTGAAAACCTTGTTTCCTTAGAAAAAGCTTTGCAGCTCTCATTTCAAAAATCTAAAAGGTTTTATTTTCATTTTTGTTCTTGTCATTTGCTTGAAGGATAGACAGTTTTAAATGCCTTATAAAATTAATTGCATTATGGAAGATTGTCAATTACTTTATAAACTTGCTCTATTTCATACGGGTCATTTAGAAATCTGGGGAAAATATCTGTTAAATTTTCATGTCTACTAATCCTCTGGTTTTTCAGTTAGAAAGGTTCTGAATAGTAAATTCAGTGGATCTGATAAGATAGCCTTCATGTTTTATACTAGGAAAAACAAAATAAAATCACAGAGCAATAAAGTTATAGTGGAAAAAAATGAAAATGGTATATACATATAATGGAATATTATTCGGCCTTTAAAAAGAAGGAAATTCTGCACATGCTTACAACATGGATGGACCTTGAGGACATAATGCTAAGTGATATAAGCCAGTCTCAAAGAAGACAATTACTGCATGATTCCATTTATTTGAGGCATCTAAAGTGGCCAGCTTTTAGAAAATAGAATAGTAGTTGCCAGGGAGTGGAGGTGGGGGGGGGGGGGGGAGGAGGGAAACGGGCTGCTCAATGGATATAGAGTTTCAGTTTCTTTCATAAGATGAAAAACTTCTAAAGAATTTTCTGTAGAACAAGGTGCATGTAATTAACACTACTGTGCTATCCACTTAAAAATGGTAAAGATGATAAAGTTTATGTTATATGTAAGGTTTAAAGTAAACACACACACACACACACACACACACACACATACATACATACACATTAGTGAAAATTGAACTTGTAAATGCAAGATAAGGTGTTTGAAGTTACAACAATTAGCCAGGCATTGAGGAGAGAGATGTGGCTAAGTGACAGTAATTAAGTCAGTAATTAACCTTTAGCAGGGTTTGTTACTCTTAATACCAGAGCTACATGTCCTTCATCCTGAGAGCTAGTTAAGCTGTGGAGAAATGTGTCCTTGTAGGTTAAGAACAGCACTCATGCACAGACTCTGAGTTTTTTTGTATTTGAAGATTTCAGATAGAGCCCTGTTGCCATTTCAAAGTCTTTCCCTTAAAAAGGGAGCGTGACAATATTAGAATTTCACTGCTGTGGAACAGCATGTAAAACTTCTGTTACCAGGAAAAACTGCCCAGTAACAAGAGAAGTCCCCACTCTGACCAGTTCAGAGGTCACCCAAAGTTATTTTTTAGACAGGGTCATTTTTAGAGTTAACACAGCAGGGCGTGAGTTATGGGACTTACCCCAGATCTTTCTCTCCAACTGATTCCTGAAATCCCATATTTGAGAGTCATTCCTTTGTGTTAAACATTGCCTTCTTCCTAAGACCTCTTTTTAACACCCAGGAAAGGGGTATGGTGTTAGGTCTTAACCTTTTGTTGCTTTGGTCACGACTTTGAGTATCTATGAATGTTTCTGGAAAAAATGCACCCATGCACAGACACACCAAAATTTGTACACAAGTTCTAATGGTTTCAGAGGAACACCCATCCTCACCTCCCACTAAGGTTGTTCCTGGCTAGCTGGCTGCATAGGCTCCTTGGGCAGGGAGGTTTGGGGTGATTGAGCAGAGTGCTTGATAAAGAGAATGGAAGAAGAAAAAGGTGAATGGAAAGGGTGGGAGGGCACCAGGACAAATTTGACTATCTTTAGGAATTTGCCTAGAACAATAAAAGCAAGGCAGTGTTATGTGTTCACTATGTGCCATTTACTAAACACTAAATGAGATAATGCAGATAGATAAAGCATATTATTATTAATTATCATTATTATCTTGTTTAATGGTTGCAATAACACCACAGGGGGTTATTAGCCCCCCCCCCTTTTTTTAAATTGTAGACTGGGGGGAGAGAGGCTGAGGGAGAGAGAGAGAATCTTAAGCAGGCTCCACACTCAACACAGAGCTCAATGCGGGGCTTGATCCCACAACCCTGGGATCATGACCTGAGCTAAAATCAAGAGTTGGACGCTTAACTGAGTGAGCCACCCGGGAGCCCCATTTTTTTATGAGCCCGTTTTATATATGAGGCTCAGAGAGGTTAAGTAACTTGCCCAAGGTACCTTGCTCAGGGTGACCTGAGTCCAGAGTCTGTGACTGTCCTCATTGACATGAGCACGAGCGGTCACCACTCCCCGTCCCATGGCCTCCTCTGGCTCCTCCTGAAGCCTCTTGTTTTCCTTCTGTGCTGAGAATCTTCGCCCTGTTGGCCTAGGCCCTCCCCAACTCATTGTGGGAGTGACTGGGTGCACCTGATAGCCCCTTGTCTCTCTGTCCTACAGTGAGCAACGTCCTCTGTAGCCTGGGGTATTTCTTCTGGACGTTGTGGCCTGTCTCTGCTGGTCTCATACAGCCTGCTCCCTTTGCCGGTCACCCTTAACACAGAAAGGGGCTTTGGAAAGAAGAAGAAATTGTCAGTGGGGTCAATTGTTCTTTGCATGTAGAGATGACAGTACCATACTGACTCTGCCAGTGCCTTTGGGCGGCCGCTCATAATGTCTTATATTCATGCATTAATTAATTTATTTATTTATTCCTCCATTCTTCAATGTTTTTTTTGAGCAAATACTATGTGTCGGGCTCCATGTGAAGCACTGTGGATGGCCCTGTCTTTGTCCTAAAGGGTCTTTGTCCTAAAGGGTCTTTGAATGACCAGGAGACAAAAGGGCCATAAAAGTCTATCTGGGGTTGGAAGCCAGGGATTACAGAAGTGGGGGTGGGAATCCGTTCCATGTGGGTAGAGTCAAGAGTGACTTCAAAGAGAAGCTGATCTTGATAGTCATTTTCGAAGCTAGGTGAGAGTTCATCAGGTGGACTGGGTGGGGAGAGCAGTATGAAATGTCATGAAGGCAGAAAGCAGGGAGGTGAGCTGAGCAGCTGTCAAAGAGAGGCGCAGTGGGGGGAGGGGCAGCCAGCGACCAAGTCCCAGAGCTACAGTGTGTGTGTGTGTGTGTGTGTGTGTGTGTGTGTGTCTGTACGCTTGGGAGCACGGGGGAGGGTTTGGGGCGCAATGACAAAGGGTTCTAACCTGTAGTCATCAAGAGGTCTGTGGATAAAGCTCAGAGCCTCCGTGAACTTGGATATCAAGTTCACATCTTTATTTGCACTAATCTCTATCTGAAATGTAGCATCACCTTCAATAACAACTGCAGGCAGCAAACCACAGTAGCATGAGCAGCACCTGAGACTTTGTCACCAACAGATATCACAGCTCTTTCAAAATCCCATGAAATGGCAGTAAATATCTTAAAACATTGTTTCAAAATTATGTCATTATTAGACCCATTGCTGTCACTTACAACATGTTAATGAAAAAGCACATGTGTTTCTATACACAATTTTTATTTTTAAGGAATATTTTGATAATTGTGTTTCTATGCAACTGGTTGCCTTTGTAATACAGCACATTGTATTTTATGCATTTAAATACATTTTACTGGGGCGCCTGGGTGGCTCAGTCAGTTAAGTGTCCGACTCTTGATTTCGGCTTAGGTCATGATCCCAGGATCGTGGGATCCAGCTCCACGTCGGACTCCGCACTGGGCATGGAGTCTGCTTAAGATTCTCTCTCTCCCTCTCTCTCTCTCTCTGCTCCTCTCTCTCTCTCTCTCAAACAAACAAATACCAGAAAAACATTTTCCTTAGGAAGAAGTCCACAGGCTTCACGGGACAGTCAGAGGAATGTACAGAACTAAAATAAGTTTAAGCATTCGACCTGCAAGGGTTTCGAGCAGGCAAGTGCCCGTAGCATTTTCAAGAGTTCACCCAGGCAGTTGTGTCCTTTAGAAGTTGGTGATGACAACAGTATAGTGGTGAGACAATGGTGACCAGAAGGAAGGTGAGAACAGTGGTAGTGAGAGGCAAGGAGGACTCAGGAGATGTTAAGGGGTTGGGAGCTTTGTGATTAGGGGGCTTGTCACAGTTTTTGGAACTCCCCTACTTTCTGCAGCTGTGTGTAGGACCTGCTACAGTCTGGAGTTTGGTACCCATGCTAAGCTGCTTCCCATCCCCCATTGCCTGGACATGTAGCTCTCACAGGAGCCTCTCCCCAAGCCTGCCTCCCCTAGCCTCTTTTAGCCCCTGCCTGTTCTCAGCATCCCCAGAAGGCCTCATTCAGGCCCACTGTTCAATGCCTACCACAGCCCCATCTGGCCCCAGTGTGGCTGCTCCCCAGGGCTGTAAAGATCCCAGAGACAATTGGCTGCTTGTGCACCAAATGGAAGAGGGGCCTGAGGCTTGGATGAGAGGGGGGCGGGGAGGGGAGGAGGAGGAGGGGGATGTCAAGGGGAAGGAGGAACTGGGATTCCTGGAATTTCTGCCTTCTGAGCCAGTATCAAGAATGATCTGGGCAATAAACAGAACTTGAGCACACACAGGACTTTGGCCTTTGAGTCCTGGGATGTGTGTTTCTGAGCAATGGCTCACCAGGGGCTGGGGCTTCAGGTACCTAATGAGGGCTCCCCGTACCTTATGATGGGACTCCTAATACCTAAGTTACTATTTGCTGCCTATCATGAGGAACTGGAATCCCTGTCCCCCAGTCACAAAAGCACCTCCCTCCTCAAACCAGTCACCAAATCCTCTTAACCTTGTGTCAGGGATGCAAAGCCGACCTGCTCTGGAAAACCCATTGATTGGGGTCCAGCTCAGGGACCTTTACTGCAGATAAACGTATTGGGATGAATGGTCTAGCCCCTTTCCTTCCCTTGTACCACCTCACTGTCAGGGCAAGGAAGAGACTAGTCATAAGGGATACCATGATATGAGTCACCCTCTCTATGTACTTCTTACATGCCAGGCATTGCCCTCAGCCCTTGATACACATCACTGCGTTTACCTCACAATGACCTTCTAAGGGAAACCTGGTCATTATCCCCACTTTATTCATAAGGAAACTGAGGCTCAAAGGAGGGAAGTAATTTGTCCAATCTGGCGTGTGGGGAAGCCGGGATAGGATCCCAGACTGGTCTGATGGCAGAGGCCTCTGAGCACTTAGGGCGGGGACTGAGGGAACTTTACTCCTTTAGCACCCCATCCCTTGTCAACCCCCAGAGCCAGGCTTTTACCTGCAGGGGCCTAGCAATGTTCATTTGTTAATCCTCCCCACCCCTTTGGCTATCCTCTGCCTCTATTTTGTTTTTAATTGTAGTAAAATATACATAACATAAAACTGACTGCTTTAACCATTTTTAAATGTACAATTCAGTGGCATTAAATGCATTCACCATGTTGTGCAATCATCACTATTATTTGTTCCCAGATGTCAGCATTAAAAAAAAAATGTTTATTTATTTTGAGAGAAAGCCAGCAAGAGATCAGGGGGAGGGGCAAAGAGAGACTCTCAAGCAGAGTCCACACTCTCAGCACAGAGCCTGACACTGGCCTCAATCCCACGAACTGTGAGATCATGATCTGAGCCGAAATCAAGAATTGGATGCTTAACCAACTGAGCGAGCCACCCAGGCGCACCCCCAGTGCCAATGTTAGTAATTTTCAAGGTGTAATATGATATTGTGGTTTAAAAAGAAACATTTTCTTTTTAGAGATTAAATCAAATGCTGAAAGAATCTTGTCACTTCTCTGTTTTCCCGATGCTTGAGATAAAGTCCTGCGTTCTTACCATGGCCTCTATAAATCCAGCCTTCACCTGCCTCTCGGGTCACATCTCCCACTGTCTTCCCAGCCCACCCACGTGGGCCTCATGCCAGGATCACATTGTGACTTTTGTGGAAGGTTTAGCCTGTGTGGGTTCCTTCCTCTACAAGTGATATTTTACAAATATATTAATATAAAGACCAACACGTGAATATCACATTTAAAACATTTTCTTCCACCAAAAAGTTTGGGTTTTTTTCTTCTGATTTTAAAATAAAATATTTTCATGGGCTCCTTTTAGTCTGATGGGCCTGGGACACTTTCCCAACTACAGCTAATGGATAAGTCAGCCCTCTTCCAGAATTATTCAGTCTCTACCTCCCCAAACACTCCTCTCTACCCCTTCGTCCTGGCAAGCCCTACTTTTCCTTGGAGAAGGCTTCCCTGAACTCCCCAAGTCCCCAAGAGAGCTTGGGGGCCCCATCATATGCACTTATGTGTCCTGCACCCTCTTGCTTCATGAGAAGCACCACAGCTGAGAATCATATATTGATTTGTGTGATTCCTTCCTTGATGTCTGTCTCCCTCCGACCCCCCACTGGATTGTGCATCTTTGTATCCCCAGCACCTAGCCCAGTGCCTGGCCTATCGTGGCGCTTCCTAATAAATGTTTGCGGAATAAATAAATGCATTCAAAATGTAAAGAGACATCAGTGGCGTTTACAAGACATTCAAATAGGAAGAAGAAAAAGGCCTGGAAAGAAACACACTCGAAGGGTAACTGTAATTGGGGGAGGTGGGTAGTAGGAGGCAGAAAGAGTGGTGGGTTTAAGAGTGATTTTTACAAAACTGCTAAGAGACTGCTCTTGAATGTTCTCACCTTAAAAAAGAAACCATAATTATGTGTTCACTACCCTGTGGTGGTAATCACATTACTGCAGTATATAAATGTATCAAGTTGATGGGTAGTACACCTTAAACTTATTCAATGTTATATGTCAGTTCCATCTCAATAGAAAAGAGTGGTTTTTATTTCCTTGGTTATGCTTAAGTGCATTTTCTAGTTCTTTCTCAATGAACATCTGTTGCTTCTGTATCAAAAATGTTAAACCAAACAGCAGAGAAGCACTCCTTCCAGACAAGTACTGAAAGAAGGACCCTACTGGCCACAAGCTCCTTGAAACATGGCCAGGTCTATCTTGTTCTCAGTTGTCCCTCGTGACGGGCACATTATAGGTGCTCGGTGAGTATTTGTTGACAGACAGGATGCCGATCCTTGAGGTCATCATGGAAGGTGGTGACTGCGGGAGGGGCTGCTGCCTTGCCTAGTAAGAATGAGATGGATGAGAAGGTGGAGAGTAAGGGACTTTCTGCAGGCAGGGTTATGAGACTCAGAAAGAAAGAATTCATTTTACCTGGACAACTAGATGGGTTGCAAAGTAGGAAATAAGGTGGAAAAGGGACAGCCAGGGGAGCAGAAGTGGGCCATTTGATCTTCTCCCAAGTGGCCCACTCCTGTTCCCAGGCTGGAAACCCAAGACAGCAGCGTGGCTTGCTTCAGAGCGCTTGGAGAGGAAGAGGAAGCTTTGCTGAGATAAGGGAGCAAAGGATCCTAGGCACCAGACAGAAACTGGGGAGATCTGGGGGAACCTCTGAATGGAGCACTGGAACTGAGACAGCTATCAATTACACCCACTGAGTCAGAGTCCAGGCTGCCATTGAAGAGAACAAACACACAGAAACACAAGAGGCAGACCTACGCCATTCGATCAAAATCACTGCCTTCGCCCAACTGAAACGTCCTTCAGCTCACGCCTCGACTGGAACCACTTCTCATTCCAGGTGCGTCCTTGCTTTGAAATGGGCATATGAGTCACTTGGAAAAGAGGATTTGATTAGCAAAGATTCAATCAGACTACAGCTGTGGCCAAAAAGTGGGGCGCGCCTGCAGGGCAAGCCTTCCCCGCGGGCAGCCAGATTGCCGTGCACTCCATTCATGCCTGCTGCTGCCACTGTGCCCCACATCTCACCGTCAGGGGGCACACCACTGGGTGAAGGCACGGCAGCCTCCATGGTTCTTATTTCAAAATGCAAGTGTCCCTTCACGGTAGCACATCCCAGGGGTTAAAGAACTCGTAGCAAATCTGTTCCTATTTCTCCTTGAGGGTTAGCTAGGATCAGAACTCTGAGAGAAAGGAGTTTCAATGAGAGAATGAAAAGGGATGAGATAATTGTGTTATTCGGTGTGATGCAGAGGGTGGGGTGTGGCTTAAAGGCTGTGGGCATGGGATGGGGATAGAGTATGGCATGGGAGGGGTCTGCATGAATTGTAGCTGTGCTGTTCCAGGGGTATGTGGAGACCAACTGGGCTGATCCTGGAGTAGCTCACATCTACCCAACCCCATGCCCCTTTTGTGGATTGTTCTTATGTCCATGTATGCTCTGTGATTGTTCCCTGAATGTATGGAAAACCTCTTCTGCCAGGGACCTTTCTCCAAACCTCTGTATCCTTCGAATCTCTTGGCATCACACTGGACACGTAGTTTGTGCTTTAACAAGGTATGTCCATTGTTAGCTCAGGGAAGAAAGCTCAGCCAGAAGCCAGGCATCCAATTCTGATCGCCCTCAGTAAGTTCTTCAAACTACAGATCTACAAATAATGAAGAGCTCCACAAAGAGCTACAGTCTCTACGAACAGCAGTAAGCTCTGTAAAACACCTTCAAGTTCTTAAAACAACTGTGCATTTAAAGCAATTACAAGTTTAAATTATGTTTTAAAAATTTTTAACATTTACAAACTAGAGGCTCTCCAACCAAGGACAGGCTCTGCAAACATCCATGGGATGTGTGAACAGCTGCGGGCTTTGCAAAAAGTGACAAGTTCTGCAAACACCTGCAGGTTCCGCACTGCAGACAGTAGAGGTTCTACAACATTTGGGCAATAGGCTATAAAAGTATCAACTATAGGCGCAAACCCAAGAACACTATTACAATCTTTGAAACTGATCATTACTGACCCTTTCCAAAAGGAATAAATGTTAGGAAACAGATGGGAAGGGATGGGAGAAGGACAAGTAACTTTGATAAATAAAGAAGATCATGGGCTCTGGTTGGAGTGGAAATGCATCAAAATAATTCAACAAAACATTGATGGAATCATTTTTATGTGCAAAGAATGGTGCTAGGCACGATGGGAAGTGTGGAGAATCATACACACTCATTTTGCTCGTGGAGGTTCAAACACCCTGCACCATTTCTCATAGTCATTGAGAATACCTGTACACAGCTCAGATTGATTTCCTTCTGAGTCATGATTACATATACCTGGCTAATACCCCCGGTTATCAACTGAAGCAATAAAAAAAAACATCATAATCTACCTGAATACTCTATCCAAAGGTGATTAACACCTCTGCTGTTGGCTGCTGGCCTCAGTACTGGAACAATCTTGTCTGTGGGGACATAGGCACTCTAAGGGCAAAGAGCAGACCAGGACTGGGGGCAGGACTCCATGCATGCCATGCCCCCAGTACATGATGCCCATGTGCTCCTATATGTGTCCTTCAAGACCTGAGAAGCATGGGAATAATGTTGAAGCATTTGCTCAACTAAAGTCTTCTGGCAGGAGGAGATGAGCACCAGCTTATGGATGGAGAGGAATGTGGCAGTTGACACGAGAGATCAAGAATAGGCCCAGGGCAATGTTGAAACCACTGCATAGACACTTTCTGGCTGTGTGGCCTTGGGAAGATGATTTAACCTTTCTGAGCTTCCTTTTCATATCCCATGGGAGACGGGGATAGTAATAGTACCCACTTCATACTGTTGCTGTGAGGACTGGATGAGCACTCAACAGAGTGCTCAGAACAGTGATGGCACACGGTTAGCTTCATCGAAGTTAGATAACGGTGATGACGAGATTGTGATGGTGATGATGACGGCAAGGATGATGAGGAAGATGAGGGTAGTGGTGGTGGTCCCGCTGCTGTTCCTGGTGATGGAGATTGTGTTCATTTCCTGGGGCTGCCATAACAAAGCAACACAAACAGGGTGGCTTACACAACAGAAATTCATTGTGTCACAGTCCGTGGAAGCCTCGGATCAAGGTGTTGGCAAGGTCGGGCCCTTCTGAAAGTAGGAGAAAGAATCAGTTCCACGTCTCTTTCCTAGCTTCCAGTGGTTTGCTGGCAATCTTTGGCGTTCTTTGGCTCGTTGACTCATGGATATGCTTCCATATTCACGTGGCATTCTCCCAGTGTGTGTTTCTCTCCCTTTGTGTCCAGATTTCCCAAGGACACCAATTACATTGAATTAGACCCCACCCTAATGACCTCATCTTGATCATCTACAAAGACCTTATTTTCAGGCAAAGTCATATTTCTGAGTACTGGAAGCTAGGGCTTCAGCATTTTGGGGAGGACGCAAGTCAACCCATAACAGTGACAATGGTGATGATGATAATGATGATGATGCCAATGGCGGTGGTAGGGTGGTGCCCTTCCTTTTGCTCATCTCTCTGAGCCTGACAGCAGGCTCCCTGCACAGCAGAGGTTAAAGAAATTCCTGTTCAATGTCTAGCATCAGATCTTGCCCATTTTAGTCCCATAATAAATCCCTATAATGTTGAATTGCAGTCAACCCCACCCTGCCACGAACTTACTATCTGTTTTGGGTCTCTTCCATCTCATCTGAGACAGAGGCATGGAAATATTCAGCTGAGGAGACAGAAAGCAAGTTGCTTTAGCCAGCGTCACTGTATTGATATTCCCAAAGCTCTGAGCAGGCAAGGCATGAGGCTGTATTGTTTTATTAGTGTCTGTATAAACAGATGGCAGGGGGGCACTCAGTCATGACAGGAAAGGGTGATAAGGCATGAAGAGTCATAAACACTTGGGCGCAGGCTTCATCCCAGCTGAACCCAGGCTTAGTGTTTGCCCAGGTGTGGCCCTTGCCTCTTCACAGTGCAGATTGCATCACCTGTTGCCCTGGGGGAGAAGGGGTTAATCTGGAGGCTGGAAAATAAATAAGCACACACTCCCTGACAACCCCCCCCCCACCCCCACACACAGCACACTCTTTTGGAATAATCCCACATTCTAAAAAAAAGCATAACAACAGTCCCTTTCTTACCTTCTCTGCATTTTCCAGAGCATTTGGGTGAACTCTTTAAAAAAAAATTATTTTGAAATCATTTCAGATTTACGGGAATGTCGCAAGAACAATACTAAGAATTCCCTTATCCCTTCACCCAGATTCTTTAACATTTCGCCACATTTGCTGTGAAGCCCTCTCTCTTTATGTATACCCATTAATCTTTTTCTGGATTTAAGAACAAGCTGCAGATTACAATGTCCATCACTCTTAAATACAAGAATAATCTCCTGTATGAATCACTCAACAGCTACCCAGGTAAGGGAATTGACATTGGTAAAGACTGTCATTCAGTCCACAGATCCTGTTCAAATGTTGCCCACTGTCCCAACTGTCTTTTTCCTTTTTTTCCTTTTTCCTTTTCCTTTCCTTTCTCCTTTTGCACTACATTTCATTGTCAGTTCCCATCCATCTCCTTCAATCTGGAATAGTTACTCCATCATTCCCTCCTTCTGCATCCTTAGCAGACCTAAAGAGTTCAGGCCTTCTATTCTGCAGGATGCCCTTCAATTTGGATTCATCAGATGTTTTCTCTCCAGCAGCCCCAGGCCATGCACGCATTCTGAACCAGAACGCCACAGATACGATGCTGTGCCTCTATCCCTTGGTCGAGTTGGTGTCTGTTAGGCTTCCACTCCAAAAAGTCACCATCTCTGCTTTGTGAATTATGAAATTACACCAACATCCTGATCCTCACTGAACCTCTGCCCACTGGCTTTAACATCTGTTGACATCTCCTGAATCAAACACTACTGGTGTAGTTGCCAAATGGGAATCTTTCTATTTTCAGCATTCCTTCTACCATGTTTTAAGTTTATTTATTTATTTTGAGAGAGAGAGAGAGAGAGAGAGAGAGAGAGAGAGAAAACGTGTGTGCACGCACAAGAGACAGAATCCCAAGCAGGTTCTGTGTTGTCAGTGTGGAGCCTGATGCCGAGCTCGATCTCACGAACTGTGAGAATGTGACCTGGACCGAGTCTGACAATTAACTGACTGCACCACCCAGGCGCCCCTCATGCCACCATTTATTAGTTGGCATTTGACTGCAAGGAAAAACTTCCTCTCTTCCCCCATTTGTTGGTTTATTCCTGTCAGAATGGACTCATGGATTCCTATTTAATTGGTTGAAATGCATTAATATTATTATTTATTTTGATGTTCAAATTATCCCAACTTGGACCAGATAGACCTTCTTCAAGTTGGCTCCTCGTGTCCTTTGCCATGTCCCCATCACTCTTTGAGCATTTCCTTAATTTCTAGTACAATAAAGCATTCCAGGATCCCCCTGCTCCAGCCCTGGAATCAGCCACTTTCACAAGGAGTCCTGGTTCCTTTTAGCGGAGGATGGTATTTAGAAACTAAGATCTGGGTGCTCACTGAGTTGTTACAGGGGCGTCATTACTTCTAGACCCTCTGAAAAGATAGAGCTAGGACACACATGTTTATACAGCCACTCTCATTCACAGTGATGGTGTTTTATAAAGTTCACCAACACTGAATTAGCCAGCACTGAACCATTGTTCTTAGAGGAAATACAAGGTTAGGTTCCTATGAGCCTCTGGTCACAACATTTTCACCAAGCAATCAATATATAATCTTGTTTTATGCGTGTTTCTGTTTAAAGACATCTTATTTAATATATATTGTTGACTTATGAACATTGAACTCCCTGGCATCAGCTCTATAACTCATGCCCAAACAGAGCTTGTCTAACACGTACTTTCTCCATAGGGCACATCATAGTTTCTTGGTCTCGCAACACTAGATAGCACTTCAGCGCTATGCTTGGGGTCAATTTTAAACGACAAAATCACCAATGAAAAGTGAAAAAATGAGAACAAGGTAGCACTAAATAGATGATGAAAAGGATACTCATTTACAGTATGAGAGTTGAACCAAGGAGGTGAAGCCTCCCTGGTTTGACTTCAGCTGAGAACATGCCCATGGGTGAACTAAAAATTTTCACCTCTCCGTGCATGTCTGTGAGTAACTTCAAAAGTGCTGGAACTGTTTACTTTGGGGTTGCAAATACATTTTAGTGAGTAGGTGAATTTGCAAATATGGAATCTGTGAATAATAAGGATCAAAACTCAAACAACTCAATAGCAAAAAACCAATCTGATTAAAAGTAGGCAGAGGATATGAATAGACATATTTGCAAAGAAGATATACAGATGGCCAACGGGTACATGAAAAGGTGCTCAACATCACTAATCATCAGGGAAATGGGAAATGGAAATCAAAACCACAATAAGATATCCTTTTGCAGCAGTTAGAGTGACTCTTACCAAAAAGACAAGAAACAAGGGTTGGCAAAGCTGTGGAGAAAAGCAAATGCTTTATGCATTGTTGGAGGGAACATAAATTAGTACAGCCACTATAGAAAATAGTATAGAGGTTCCTCAGAAAGGTACAAATAGAACAACCCTATGATCCAGCGATCTCACCTCTAGGTATTTAGCCATAGAAAATGAAAACACTAACTCATAAAGATATCTGCAGCCCCATGTTTATTGGAGCATTATTTACAATAGCTGAGATATGGAAGCAACCCAAGTATCCATCGATGATGGATGAATGGATAAAGAGTTATTTCATATATATGCAAGATATTGAACTATTATCACCTGTAAAAAGGATGGAAATCTTGCCATTTGTGATAACATGGATGGACCTTGAGGTCATTATGCTGAATGAAATAAGTCAAACAGAGAAAGACAAATACTGTATTGTCTCATTTTTTTAATGTCTATTTATTTTTGAGAGAGAGAGAGAGAGAGAGAGAGAGAGAGACAGAGTGTGAGTGGGGTAGGGGCAGAGAGAGAAAGAGACACAGAATCCAAAGCAGGCTTCAGGCTGTGAGCTGCCAGCACAGAGCTGGACGTGGGGCTTGAATTCAAGGATTGTGAGATCATGACCTGAACAGAAGTCAGACACTCACCGACTGAGCCACCCAAGCACCCCTGTATGATCTCATTTAAGTAGGGCATCTTAAAAAACAAAACCCCCACATTCATGGATAAAGAGATTGGTTGTTGCTAAAGGCAGGCATTAAGGGGTAGACAGAATGGGTGAAGAGGGTTAGAGAGTATTAAGCTTCCAGCTATAAAATAAATAAGTGTCAGGGATGTAATGTGCCATGTGGTAACTACAGTTAATAACACTGTATTGTATATTTGAAAGTTGCCAAGAGGGAAGATCTTATAAGTTTTTGTCACAAGAAAAAAACATTTGTTAACTATGTGTGGTGACAGATGTTGACTTATTGTGGTGATTATTTCACAATATGTACAAATATCAAGTCATTATGTTGTATACCTGAAACTAATATAATGTTGTATGTCAATTATATCTAAATTTTAAAAAATGAGTATTGACTGTGTATACATACCATGCATACATACACACATAATACGTGATATACCACACAGAGACAGCCATAACTATTTCAGTGCCTATCTGTGTAAATGTATTTTATTTTATTTTTTTTATTTATTTTTTATTTTTTTTAACGTTTATTTTATTTTTGAGACAGAGAGAGACAGAGCATGAACGGGGGAGGGTCAGAGAGAGGGAGACACAGAATCTAAAACAGGCTCCAGGCTTTGAGCTGTCAGCACAGAGCCCGACGCGGGGCTTGAACTCACGGACCGCGAGATCATGACCTGAGCCGAAGTCGGACGCTTAACCGACTGAGCCACCCAGGCGCCCCTGTATTTTATTTTATTTTTAAAGTTTATTTATTTATTTTGAGAGAGAGAGAGTGGGGAAGGAGCAGAGAGAGAAAAAGAGAGAGCGAGAGAAGAATCTCAAGCAGGATCCACACTGTTAGTGCAAAGCCCAACGTGAGGTTCGAACCCACCCACAAACCGTGAGATCATGACCTGAGCTGAAACCAAGAATTGGGCGCTTAACTGATTGAGTCACCCAGGCATCCCATTAAAACCATGAGTTCATACCAATAGTTCCTATTCCAATCCCAAAGCTCCAGATCCTTCTGGCTGTCCCTCTTTCCACGTGTGTAAAGCACCTTTCTGACAGTGAGAAACTTAGCTCTCTGTATCTCCAATAAGTTTACTTCCCGTGCCTGCAGCCTCTGAGCTGAGTCCCTACCAGTCAGACACAGTGCTTCTGTGTAGCTCTAGCCCCTCATGGCCTCACTCCCTCAGCTGACCCTCCTGGAAAGAGAAGAGACATAGGAGAAGGGTGGGAAGGGGAAGCTTAGGCAACCATTAATATCATACTGGCGTGGTGAGGTAGGCAGAGTAAGTATTTTTTTTAACCCACTTTACAGATGAGGCTCAAACTGGCCATCTTACCAAGGTCGATAGGGAGTAACCCCAAGAGCTGAGAGAATCAAGTATGCTGGGCCTTAGAACAGTGGCTCTCAGTCCTGCCTGCACTTAAGACTCCCCGGGAAACTATTCAAAAAGACTAAGGCTCAAACACCACCGCGGGCAATGAGAAAGGAAACTGAGGATGGGATGCGGCAGTGTTTCTTCAAAGCTTTCCAGGGCATCTGATACGGCCAGGGCTAAGAGCCACTGCTTTAGGGCCACATGAGTCCGGATCAAATCCTCATTGTGTCGCCTGAACAAGTCTCCAGCAGCCCTGCTGAGATGGTGGGGAAGGTCCTGAGGCAGAAAGCAGCCTCCTTGAGGAGGCATGAGTCTGAGCTTACATGGAATTGTACACCACCGCTGTGGCTGAAACCAGACACGTGCCCAGGAGAAGTGATGGTCATGCAAGGGCATCTGCTTCAAACAGACGTCAGAGAGTGGTGATACCTGGGAGAGTTGCTGGCTTTTTGCTGTTCAGCCCAGAACGTTCTGAAAGGGTGAGCAAGTGTGGGGGCGGGGGGGCTTGGTGGATGATGCTTATAGATTCAGGACTGGAAGTCAACCTTGACTCTAAGGGCTTTTGTTTCTGATAACACAGTGACGAGGACACCCCCTATCCCTATGTGTTGATGGTGATGCTATGATGGTAGGTGATGTCTCAGGTTTGAGAATGTAGAGCACACTCTGTATTTCTCCCCTGTCCATGGACCCCAAGTCCAGCCCGCCCACTGCCCAAAGACAACAGTGTGTGACATCATCCCCTCTTGGCTGAGATCTTCAGAGAGTGGGACCCTGTGTCCATTCGGAGGGAATTTTAGGGAAGCTCAGTGTTTCAGTTAGGAATGGCATTTGGTTCTAGTAAGAGAGATTCCAAGTGATAGTGGCTTAATAAGATAGAGTTTTATTTTCTCTCAAGTAAAAGAAGTCATAGATAAGCTGGTCTAGAGTTTCAGTGTCAGCTCTGTGGTGTTGTGAGGTCCCAGATTCCTTCCAGCTTTCTGTCTTTAAATCCTTTGCATGGATTTTTATCTTTAGGGTCACGTCATGGGCCAAGATGGCAGCTGGAGCTCCAGCCAGTGCATCCAAGTTTGAGGAAGGAAGGGGTATGGGAGATAGGGTAAAAGGCACCTGTCAGCTCAGTTAGGATCCTTAATGCATTTGCCCTGAAACCTCCCCCCACCCCCATCATCACTGTATCATCAGCCCTCCTGCTGTGAAAGGGAGTCTGGGAAATATTTATTTGTCTGTTTTAAACTGGGTACCTCATCACTTCCAACAATACATAGTATAACAAGAAAGAAAGTGAGGGTAGGTATGAGAGGGCAACCAGCAGTCTCAACATAGGGCTAAGAACTCTCCTGGCCTTCAAAGGAACTGGTTCAAATCCAGGATGGGCAGAAAACCTGGAAAGAAATTCCACTTGTACAATACCCTGCCCAGTCTTCAAATGGTGGTGATAAAGCTGAAGGTGATGAAGGGTCCTGGTGGTTTAAGACAAGTACTCCAAGATGACAGCAACCCCATTTGGGAAGCCCAGTATTCACTACCAAGGGGAGAGCAGGCCTGGGACATTGGCCCTGCTTGGATGCCCTCTCTGTGACTCAGCCACACTCACTCTTATTTTCCACTTGCCTGGGCCAGGGGACATTAGAACCTTCAGGGATCAGTGGTTCCATGCCTGGGGGGAATCTGAGGTGGACTGGGAAAGCAGAGGCCTGTGGAGTGGTCCTGTGAGGAGGTGGTGAAGGGATGAGGAGGAATAAACTCAGACAGCTTCATATTCAGAAGAATCTGAGCCCCTGAAAGGAACTGTCTAAGCCCCCAGTTCAATGCCTAGGACGGACTGAACTGACCTCGATTAAATGAGAGAGGGGAGAGGGGCTCCTGGACTCAAAGGTCTCTCACCCCTCCCCCTCGCTTGAAAGGTCAGAGCAGGGCTCCTGAGCTGGGGCCTTGTCAGCCTGACCCAGGCAGCCCTTTAGTGGCCTCTGAGGCACATGATAGAGGTGGGGCGGGGACTACCCACTCCTAGGGTTAAAGTCTCCCTTTCCACGCTTCCTGCACCTAAACACCCCCACCCCAAGACTCACTCCTTACCTTCACCTCAGTGCTTAAACATTTACCACAGCCTGGTCATGTGGTTTTCCAGGGGCTTTGGTCCCCCGTCAAGCATGGATGACCACTGAATGTCACCCATTTGTTCACAGAGCGGAACTGCAGATGCTGACCTCAGTGCCCTCTGCCCCACGCCCCCCACTAAGGCAGCTATAGGCCAACAACCATTCAGCCTTGGACTGCCTCCCAGACCCCACTCACCATTGCTCTGAGCTACTTTGATCACAAAAGCACCAAGTTTGTTCTCAGAATGTAAAGGGGGTGGGAAGTACGTGTGTTTGGTGGCCAGGCGGTGGAGGATGGGGGGGCGGGGGAGCTGGGGACTATTAAGTCACCTCTAAGTGACAGGTCAAGGAGAGCTGTAAACCCGGCTTTGACTCCCTTGTGACTTCAGGCAAGTGCTGTAAACTTCTCTGGGCCTCAGTATTTTCCTCAGTAAAGCGGGAATAACTAGGTAGGTAGACAAACAGATGATAGGTAGATAGATAATAGAAAGATAGATAATAGGTAAATACAGATACTAGAAGTTTTACAAGGCTCAAGTGAGATCATGAGTACTTATAAATTGCTGAAGATAGGGAATATCTACAAGGAAATGTTTGACTCCAGTCTGTTTTCCTTCAGGTACTTCCCGAGGGGTCAGCTTTCGGGCAGCCCTAGACACTGAGGGGTGACACATCTGGCTGTTCAATCTTGGAAGCCAAGGAAGTCATAGCTAATGTCATAGCGTAGATAGTGTCTCTCAATTATTCAAAAGTCTCTGACACTTTCCTATATATCAACTAACCAGAATGTAAATAAAAACTTGAAACAAACAAAGTCTCTGACATTCCAACACTAATTTGTATTATTGGAAATTGCCTGAAATATTTTTACATGGTCATTTCAGCACTTTTTTTGTATCAACATTGTTTTCAGTTTAAAAATTATATCTTTGGGGCACCTGAGTGGCTCAGTCGGTTAAGTGCCTGACCTCGGCTCAGGCCATGATCTCACGGTCCGTGAGTTCAAGTCCCACATTGGGTTCTCTGCTGTCAACACAAAGCCCACTTTGGATCCTCAGTCCCCCCTTCCTCTTCTCTTCCCCCCCTCAAAATAAATAATAAATAAGCTTTAAAAATTTTCATTTTTGAGGGGTACCTGGGTGGCTTAGTCAGTTAAGTGTCTGACTCTTGATTTTGGTTCAGGTCATGGTCTCACAGTTCTTGGGTTTGAGCCGGGCATTGGGCTCTGTGCTGACAGCATGGAGCCTGCTTGGGATTCTCTGTCTCCCATTCTCTCTGCCCCTACCCTGATCTCTTTCTCTCTCAAAAGAAATAAACATTAAAGATTTAAAAAAAAAATTACATCTTTGAAATGTATTATTACAATTATATTATAGAGTTCATTTTAATTAAATACTTATAATGTATAAAGACTAATTTTGAGTTTTTCTAAGGTCACTGCCACTGACGAAGGAAAAGCATGCTTTGTTGGACAAATTCAAAATGACAAGTTATATTATGTGTAGATTAGGGATTAATGTATTTAAAAGTGGATTTGATACAATTTTCCAGGTTACAGCATCAATAATTGCCAAGAACTATTTCAGGACACGATGTGTGGAATGCTTGCATTGCACATCATGAAAAATCGTCTGGTTCCTCATCATACATTTCAAGTCTGGTTTCCACAGGATGGGAGAGAGGGTTCCAGACTGCTTTTCCTAAGTGTGTCTGCCCACATAACACACCATGGCCATGCGTAGCCTCCATTTCCAATAAAAGCAAAGCCAAATTGCAAAGGTCCGGCCATCTCTTCTTTCATTTTAATATCTTTCAATAATTAGAACCCAGGACATCTTGTTGTGCTTTAAAAATAATTTTGATCAGATGAATGCCAAATATGGACCTGCTGAGGAGCTCTGGGAGCCAAATTGCCAAACTCCTTATTGGGTGGTTATGCTTCAGTATCAGCATTTTTTTCTACTTTCCCTACCTAACCAACCATCCGCCGTAGATAGACATAAAACAACATATGACGGGGGGCCCGGTGGCTCAGTCGGTTAAGCGTCCAACTTTGGCTCAGGTCATGATCTCTTGAGTTTGAGCCCCGTGTCAGGCTCTGGGCTAATAGCTCAGAGCCTGGAGCCTGCTTCAGATTCTGTGTTTACCTCTCTCTGCCCCCACCCCCTGCACTCCCGCCACTGTGTGCACGCACACTCTGTTGCTCTCTCTCTCTCAAAAATAAATAAACATTAACAAAAGCAATGACAGTATCTGAAAACTATTTATGGTTGCTTGATGGTCAAAAACCAGATATTGACTATCCTGTGTGGCTGAGTAGGAAGCTGCACACCACTGAGTCAGAAGGACCAAAGGCTCCCCTAGAAAGCTCTCACAACTCCCTGGGGAGAAGTTGTCAATTCGTTTTCATCTACTTTTGAATAGCTGATATGGTTAGGTGGTTTCAAATGCAAAAACTACAAAAGCAAAGTGGAATTGCTGGGTCAAATGACTATGCATTCATAATTTCAATAGCTGTTGCCAAATTGTTCTCCAGAAGATTTCTTCTAGTTTACATGCTCAGTAGAAAGATCTCTGTGCTGCTTCTACATAGCTTTGCCAACTCAGTATACTGACAAATGTTTGATCTTTGTAGGTGGAAATCCTATGCTAGTGCTAGTTTAAATATGCAGGTGAACTTGGGCATCTTTCCAAATGTTTGAGTCATTCAAATTCCGCACCCCCCCCCCCCCCCCCGCCAGTGGCTTGTGTGTTGATTTCCCTTGCTCACTTTTTTCTGTTGAAGATTGTTGGTTTTTTCTTGGTGATTTGTAGGAGCTCTTTATATATATTAGAGAAATTAACTGTTTATGATATTAACCACAAATACTTTGCCAAGTTTGTTGCTTGTCCTTTGGATTTGTTTATGATAGCATCTACCATGCAGAAATTTGAAAAAAAAACTTTTTTTGGCGTTAAATTTATCAAGCTTCTATTTTAGGATATCTAGGTTTGGTATCACAATTAGGAAGGCCTCAAGGTGAGAAAAGTGATTATTTAATTTATTGAAATTATAAGGCACTGACACAGAAATAGACACCATCATCTCTTTTAACTAAAAGTCCCTGGTTAGGAAGACTTTGGGAGACTCTGGGCTTTCCTAACCCTTTAGTTGGTACTAAGCTGATATACTCCAATCACTGCACTGAATCAGAGCAAAGGCTGAAACCCAGAGCAGGAAAGTCAACACAGAGTTGGTGTAGAACCAGTCTGCTCACTTTCCCTTTGGGGACTTTGCTGTCTCGTCCTAAGGCACCCCCAGCTGGAGGGAAAGTTCAAAATGGGCCACATTTCTGCATGCACCCTATTCCTGACTCTGCTGGGAAAGTGGAGACAGAGAGGATCCTACTGGCTCCAAGGAGGGGGCATATTCTCCGTGACTAAAGGGTACCTTGCTCTGGGGGAAGGGAGGGGGTTGTCAGGCAGGTGGGGGAGGAGCCTCAGCTACCTCCCCTTCCCACTGTCTTCTCTGGCCCTCCCCCTCCCGGAACCGCTTCCTGTCCAGTCAGAATGCCTGCCCTCAGTGCCCAGTGCCCTTCCCTAGAGCCACAGCCCGAGGACTGGTTCCTTTCACTAATATCTGTACTTCTAAGAAGCAGTGGCTTAGTTTAAAGTGAGTTTAAAGTGAGTTGGGTTTACGGAGAAGAAAAGCTCGCAAGACTCAAGCTGTGGGGTCTGTCTCACTTGCGTGGGCCCAACCATGTGTTTCCGTGGTCACAGGTTTTTTGTAAAATGTGTCATTTTGAATGATTTTCCTAGGAGTGTCCCCTCCCAAATTGTTGGGGCTTCGGGCCTCACAATCCACAGTGGCTCTACCTTTAAGCAGCTGTAATGGCGGGAGCTCAGACAAGCTAAAGGAAATGCTTTCTTTGGGAGGGGGGGAATCTTCCTGCTCTCTCTACAGTCCCGTCAAGCCAGTGAAGCCATCTCTGGGAGTGGCTCACAGAGCACTCCTTCTTCCTCACCGCCGTGTCACCAGTCCTTCGTGGGGAGTCTGGCCCCATAGCACAGAAGGGGTGAGCGAGTGGATGAGGGAACCTCACGCCCCAGCTGTGCCTGGTGTTAACAGCCACCCTTTACTGGTTGCCTTCCCCTACTCAGCCCTGCTCAGAGGATGGGACTGAGAGAAGCAGATGCAGCCAGAAAGCACTGGCTCCTTCCCAGGCCCAGCTCAGCAACCACTTCCTCTTGGCTGCAGCTAGAATTGCAGATGGCCTCTTGATTGCAGGATGGGGAAGAAGGTGGTGATGGGGTGCCCTTGAAGGAGAAGTGTTCAGCGTTCTCCCTGGTCAGTGGTGTGTGTGTTGAAGTGTGAGTGGAAGTTTCTGAGTGGGAAGGAGAAGGGGAGCAATGTCCCACAGTCCACATGTACTCACCTCCCGCGTCCCCCCCACGCTTTTGGGTGGTGTCCCCTTCTTCTCTCTCCCTCTGTCACCCTTGCCTTTCCTTTTCTCTTTAATATTTTTAATGTTTATTTATTCTTGAGAGAGAGTGAGACAGACAGAGTGTGATTAGGAGAGGGGCAGAGAGAGAGGGAGACACAGAATACGAAAGAGGCTCTAGGCTCCGAGCTGCCAGCATAGAGCCCGATGTGGGCTGAAACTCACCATCCGAACCCTGAAATCATGACCTGAGCCGGAAGTCAGACCCAGGCGCCCCGCCCCTGCTTTTCAAACCCGTCCTAACTGGCAAGTCTTTCCAGGTGATCTCCAATGAATCCAAACCACACCTGACTTCTGTGTTTCCTTGGGAATTTTGGACAATTTTGGACGTGATTAGCTCTGTTTGTTCATCTACACCTATTGTTCTGTCTCCTCTGCTCTCTCCAAGCTTCTGTAATTCCTGCTCTTCACGTCCTGCTGTGGCCTCCTTCCTGGTGGGGACAGCCTCCCTCCTCAGACTAGGAACTTTCTGTTCCATTTATGTAAAGGTTAAGAATGAAGGAGTGGAGTACGGCGGGTGACCCTCAGACAGGGATCTGGAGGTGAGTGGAAACCAAGGGGTCTGTTACAAAGACCCCAAGAAGAAGGTGTTTGAAAAACACATGGACTTTTCTCTTTTTCCTTCTTTTTTAATTAAAAAAAAAAAAATGGCACTAGGTTTGACTTTAACTTCCAAATTCCAAATGTATTAGGAGTGCCAAGTGAAACTTAAGCCCCTCCCAGCCCTGTCTTCTATACACGCTTCTTGCCCTCAAATGCTATTATCAGTCACCACTATGAATGAAATATGTTCATGTAGGCTCAGACTTTCTCTTTAATAAAAAAAAAAAATGGTGTGCAACCACTTTGGAAAAGTGGCAGCATCTTTAAACCTGACAACATGCATATCCTATGACTCGGTAATGCCTTTCCTAGGTTTCTCCCCAAAGAAATGCACCTGCCTGCTCACTATGAGACCATCCAAATGTTCATAACAGCCTCATGTATACAAAAACAAACATTGGAAACATCCAAAATACCCATCAAAGGTGGACTGGATAAATAAAGTAGGAAATATTCTTATAATGGGATATTACGCAGCAATGAACATGAACACACGGTTGCCATGTGTGACAATGCGGACATGTCTCATAAACATGATGCTGAGTGAAAGAAGCCAGATTCAGAAAGGGGCGTATTGGGTGATTCTGTTTACATAAACACGGCAACAATGAATCTTAGCATTAGGTATCAGGATAGTGGTTACCTCTGGGGGAAGAGAGGGTACATGACGGGGCCACCGGGAAAGAGGTACCTGCTTGGGCTCGGGACCCTGAAGACCTTGTACCTGTCCAGGGCCCACAGTGCACTGGAGTTGAGGACCCCCAAGAAAATAAGGATGGGCGTGACATCATGAGGGAGGAAAAGCATCACGTCTGAGAAATGTGGTAAGGCCCACAGGGGCCGAGCAAACTGGACAGTCAGCCCTCCACTTAGTCTTGGCAGCACGTTGGCCTGAGCATGGCTGGGAGGCAAATGAGGTGGTGAATAAAGTATAGGATTTGAGTCAAAAACCTTCCCATTCAGTTCAACAGATATGAAAGTGCCTGCCCTGGGCCAGACCTAGGTTCTCTAGGGACCGGAGATGAGTAAGACTTGGTTTCTGCTCTCATGGAGCTCACAGTCCGGCGGGAGGAAGATGCAGCATATAGATGAATAGTTAGCATACAACAGGACAAGTGCCAGGGAGGTATATTCACAGGAGCCCTGAGAAGGAAGTATGTGACTTGAGCCAGGAGATGGCACATGACGGCTGAGTCCCCAAGGGCAACCAGGAGCCACAAAGGCAGCGAAGCTATCCTAGGCAGGGCCATGGCATGTGTAAAAAAGCTCAAAGGTAGGAAAGAGCATGGTGCATTGGGGAACTGCATTTTCTCTGGAGCATAAAATTTGTGCACCAAAGTAAAAAGAAGTGAGGCAAGGTATTTGGACAGGGCAGGGTCTGGAATTGTGAAGAGCTTGGTTTGCCTCACTAGGGAGTTTGGACAGGAACAGTTCTTTCATCCTTCTCTCCTTTCCTTCCTTCCTTCCTTCCTTCCTTCCTTCCTTCCTTCCTTCCTTTCCTTCCTTCCCTCTTTCCCTCTTTCCTTCTTTCCTTCCTTCCTTCCTTCCTTCCTCCCTCCCTCCCTTCCTTCCTTCCTCCCTTCCTCTCTCCCTCACTTTTTGGGTTCACTTTTCTTTTCTCATTATACAAGCAATACATGCCCTGCCCTCTGCAATAACTTTGGCATATGCAAAAACCAGAATGTAAGCTCGGTGAGGGCAAGAACTTTGCCAATTCCCCATCATTTCCCCAGGGTCTATCGTGGTAAGTCCACTTACCACAGTGTGTTAAGTCCACTGACATTAGGTAGATGCTAAAACACATGCTGATGACATGGTGCTGTGTAGCACCATGCAGTACAACCTGGGCAAGACAGACAGGGTCTGTCCCCCTTGGAGTTGCTATAATTAACCAGGAACAGTAACCTGGCAAATGCCAGGGTATTTGCAAGTTCCCCATGGCAGGGAATTGGGGCAGAAACACCTGACTTTGGGATGTGGTGGGGAATCCAGGGAAGGTTTCCTGGAGTGAGCAGTACAGAAGCTGAAAGCTGAAGGTCTAGGCAGGAATTAGAGGGAGTGTGTTCCAGGCAGAGGGAACAGCATTTGGGGAGGCCCAGAGGCAAGAGAGCCCTGGGGCGTGTGTGTGTAAGGGGGTGGTGAAGTTGACTTGAGGATTAAAGAGCTACAGTGTAGGGCTATAGAAGGGGAGCAGAGGTGGGTACAAAGCAGAGTCTGGGTCATATCTTGAAAGCCAAAGTAAGAATGTGGAGCTTTGTCTTGAGGACAATGGGGTTTAGGCAAGAGAGTGACTTGGTATGTATATATATATATATATATATATATATATATATATATATTTGTTTGTTTATTTGTTTTTGAGAGAGAGATCTCACATGAGTGGGAGAGGAGCAGAGAGAGACAAGGAGACAGGATCTGAAATGAGCTCTGTGCTGACAGCAGAGATCCCAATGCAGGACTCCAGCTCACGAACTGAGAGATCATGACCTGAGCTGAAGTCAGATGCTTAACCGACTGAGCCACCCAGGTGCCCCTGCTGTGGTATATTTTGTACCGTAGAAGAAGGAACAGAAGGAACAAGGAGATGGGAGGCAGGCAGACAAGAGACTGTTAACACCAGAGGACAGAGGGGAGGGTGGTCTAGGCAAGGGCAGAGGCCATGGCAAGGATGGGCCAAAGAACAGGATTCTGGTAGTCCTCAAAAGGTAGACTGGTCTTGGGGACAGAAGACCTGAGGGGGTGAAGGAGAGAGAAGAGTCTAGAATGACTGCAGGTTTCTGGCCTGGACAATGGACTCAGTTTGGGGCCGAGGACCCTGACGTTATGCAAACAATAAACAAAGTTCCTGCCACTTCTTCTTATTCAAATGCATAGTTTGCTTGTGGTTCACAGTAGATGGTGACTGACAGAAGTGACAGGTGGCTTGTTCTGGTGCTCAGCTGGCTCTCACCACCACCCAGCCCTCTCCTTGCCAGCCTGCTCCTTCCTGTCTGAAGGGCCCACCCCAGCTCTGGTTCTTGGTCTTTGGACTTTCTTCACGGTCCCTTCTCCTCCCTCTACTCCCTAGTTCTTAAGAAAGCAGAAAATTTTCCTCCCTGGCCCAGAGCCCAACTGCCAGTCCAGGATTGCGTGAACCCTGCCCGCTGTCACCTGCTCTTTGCTCATGCCTGCACAGAAATGCCCCACCAGAGACAGGCTTGGCCACTCTGACTCGCTTTCCCTTTCTTCCGCCTGGGGTTCTCTGCTAGCCTGTTGGTCTGCCCCTTCCTCCAGCTTTGGTTCTCTACACCTTTCAAATGAAGCTGCAGCTTCTTTGAAAATCTTCCCAACCCTTCAAGGACCCCCTTGATGGTGCGTGAGTGTGTGTTCCTCACACGTGCACGCACACAGGCAGACACAACCAGAACTATGGGTCCATATGCTCCATCCCAGGCAACTGGTCACCCCGGCCCTGACACACAGATATTGAGGCACATACCCAGGTGTGTGCAGGGAGACGTGCCAGACTGGAAGCTCCCCAGGGCAGAGCGGGTCTGATTTATTTGTTTCACATCCCCAAAGCCCAGCACCCGGGAGGTACTCAGTAAATGTTTGTTGAATGGAAGAATGTGGCAGATTCGGACACGTGCTGTGCAGACCTCCCTTCAAGAGAGGACTTGCTGCCCAGTTGCAAGGAGTGTAATGAGCTGAGGATTCCAGGTGTTAGCTTCTTGCAGAACCCCGGGGCTGCGACTAGGGCGCAGAGAGCTAGGTACCTAGGACACAAAATGTAGAGACGTGCTGTCAAGGTTGTGTGAGCACCTTGCGTGTGCTCTAGGCACTGCCTCACCTCTCCGGTCTTGACCTGGAGGGCCAACGGCTGAACACAGCAGCGGTTCTAGGGATGGGTCATTTCTGCCCAGTGCAGTCAGGGTTCCTGTGATGGGCAATCTCTGCTCCCAAGCTCCCCGATGGGCTTAGTTGACAACTGTCAGGTTGCCCAATCCTGCCTCGGCCTGTTTCCTTTCACAGAAGTCACTCCTCAGTGACCCTTCCCCATGCCCACTTTTATCTCCGTGGGTGCTTCCTAGAGAACCTGGCTTGAGGAACAGGTACATCTAGATGACGAAGAAATACACACACGCCCCTGTGAGTACCTCTTGCTCAGTCCTGAACCCAGTGCCCCGTCTATACTAAATGCTCTATAAAGTCCTTCCTGGCCCAGAGCCCAACTGCCAGCCCAGGATTGCATGAACCCTCCCCACTGTCACCTGCTCCTGGATGGGGAGGAGACCCCCAAGTTGTCTGAACACCTAGTGGGAGGCCGGGAACTGGATATGTTGACCCAGCTAGATGTCCCTAAGCGGGGGTTCCCAAGGCACCCTGGAAGGCAACAATGGAGGTGAAAGAGCTGTTTCCATGGAACCCCAGTCTCATGGAATATATGCTTTTAGATGAGATAAGGCCACTCAGGTTAACTAAAAGGACTGATCTTTTGTTTTGGCAGGAATGATATCAGAACAGTGTGGTAACAAGAGGTTATCTTGGGGTGAGCAATAGTTCCCACTGGCAACTATGTATAAACATGTTTTTCACTGGGCAGAGTGGAGGCGGAAGTAAGGAATGGGAAGGTCCGTGGCTTTGGACTGTCATACGAGGTATCTATCCTCAGGCAAATCATCTCACATCTCTGAGCCTCAGTTTCCTCGCCTGTGGAAGCATAACAGGCCCTGGAGCCTGGGTTTTAAAAATCAGGTCACAAGAGACCTCCCCCTCCATTATCTCATTTTCTTTTCTTTTTTTTTTTTTTAATTTTTAATGATTATTTATTTTTTGAGAGAGAGACAGAGACAGAGCGTGAGTGGGGAAGGGGCAGACAGAGAGAGAGGGAGACACAGAATCCAAAGCAGGCTCCAGGCTCTGAGCTGTCAGCACAGATCCCCATGTGGGGCTCAAACTCACAAACTTCGAGATCATGACCTGAGCTGAAGTCAGACACTCAACCGAGCCGCCCAGGCACCCTCATTTGATTTTCACACTAATCCTGTGGCTACCTGGGCAGGGATCCCTATTATTCTGATTTGCCTTTCAAAGCCAGCGCAGATAAGCCCTTCAATAAATGCTTCTCCCTTCCCCTCTTCTTCCTTCCCCCCCTCCCCAAGACTACCCCACCCCCAGGTTAATCATTCCATCATGGGGGCTGGGCAGCCTCTGAATCTGGCTTTGGCTCCTGCAGTTACACTCAACTCACCACCTTGCATCAAGGGCACTGACCCCTCATTGTCCCTTTGGTTCCCCAGGGCCTGGCGGCTGTTCTAGGAACACCAAAGTTATCATTCACGGGACAGACCACCATGTGGATTCTGTCTTCCACGGTGTTGGTAAGTCCACTCTGCACGCTTTTCTCCAGAAGCTTAAGAGGTGGGCAGTTGTGTCTTCATCCTCGTCTCTAGCGACAGTACTGGCCAGGAAAGATCCAAGAGCAGAGCCCTGGGTGCGCTCTGTAGAGGGCGTCACCATCAGGAAACCAGTCCTACAAACAGCTGGTACAAAAACACCAAAGAACTTTGAAATTACCTGCCCTGCCCTGGGCCAAATATCACCTCACAAGTGCCCGGCCCAGGGCTGGCACCCAGTAGGTGCTTCCCTAATGTCAAATGCTGGTTCCCGCCCCCTCCCTTCCCTAGCAGCTGAAGGTCAGCGAAGGGGAGACTCCAAATGGGTTTCCAGTTTATAGCTTTATTTCAGCCCAGTAAAGGGGTCCTACCACCACCCACTCCCCCAGCACCTGCGGCCGCCGTGTAACGTCTCCAGAGTCTGTTTCCAGGTCTCAGGGGTTCTAGGCGGCCTTCTCCTTGGGAGGAATTTGACGGGTGCGGCAGCAGGTGGGGCACTGGCAGTGTGGTGATAAAGAGCAATGATTTGGAGCCCCTGGGCAAGTCACTGCACCCCGCAGGGCACCAGTGTCCTCATTCTGCGAAATGGGAGGAATAGCAGTACTTCTTCGTTGGGTTGGAAAGAGGCTTGGGCCAGGAAATACTTGTGAAGTCACAGGGAGAAGTTAGAACAGTCATTTTCATGATCATCTCCAAACACGGTTGCCATTGACAGGTGGGAGGCAGGACCCCAGCCTATGCCAGGACTCCCAGCCTAGAGTGAGCCCAGGGGCTGCCCTGGCAGATGACCAGTACCCAGGCAGCCACGCATTCCCTGCTGGCCAGGGCTGGGATGTCCTGGATGCCTGCTTAAAATTGGGCATGGGGGATCCAAGTGGTTCATTGTTTGCAAAGCACAGTTTCCCCTGGGATCAGAGGCTGCAAGCTTGAGCCAGACTTTCTTGGTGATGAAATGTGCCCACTCTGGGTGGAGCCAACGATGGCCATGGCCGTACTGCCCCGCCCTGCTGGAGTGAGGACAGAACAGTGTGTCTCCCTCTGGGTGTCGGCCTGACCCAGAGGCCAGGGTCCGGGTACAAGGGTGGAAGGTCAGGCAGAGAGAAGGAAACAGTGGACCCTGGTTCAAGTCCCGGCCCTGTTTCTGGCAAACTGTGTGACTTTGGGTAGGTCCCTTCCTTTTGCTAGGCCTCAGTTTGGGGAAATTTCTAAAACCCCTTTCAGCTCAGGGAGGTATCTCCTTCCCATTCTCCCAGGAAAAGGCAGTGGGGCTGGATGTCTCCCGACCTCTTGTGTCTGTCAAGAAAACTGGGTCTGGGTTCTAGTTTCTTTCATTCATTCATTCACTCACTCACTCACTTCCTCACTCACTCATGTTTTCCTAAGCACGGGGCCCATTCTATCCAACACCTACTCTTGAGGCTTGAAGGTCTAGAGGAGAAGAAAGGTCGCAAGCCCCTACATACCCCAAAAGAGTCAGATGACCGCCGTGCCCAGAGGGGCTCAGAGGGTATGATGGCAGCTCTGATGGGTCACATGGGACCGAAGGAGAGCAGAATGTTGCACACCAGAGGGAAAGGAAGCACATTCCAGCTGGGGGGCATGGTATGTGCCTGAAAGGTCAGGGGTCAAAAGCCCTGGACAGGGAGTGACCACCTCTCAGCACATCCAGATGTTCACTTCTGTGCACTGGCCCCTGCGAGTGGGGGATCCCTGAGGGCTGGGTGTGTCGCGTTGTGTACCCCCCCCCCCCCCGCCCACCCCGCCACCACCAATGGCTCTGTCAGCAGCTTCAGTGGCTGCTGGGGACCCACTGAGAGCAGCCGCTGTAGGGATGACATGGGCCAGCTGCGGAGGCTGTGTCACTAACTGCCTCTCTCATCACTCTCCCTTCGGTTTTCATTCTCGGTTCTCTCTCGGGAGCTGTGATTTTCCTACCGCTGAGTCACCCAGGGAAGGGCAATAAAGGAGGGTGATTAAAAGTGTTTCAGTTCCTGGGATTTCCCATTTCTGTTTACAGGAATTCAAAACAGAACCACAGTACCTGTGGCAAGCTAGACAAGAGCCTCTGCACCGCCCTAATGGGACCCCCCCACTAGACCAGGACTCTCCAAGGGCACAGCCAGGGTCTCCCCGACAGACCAAGGGCCCCCTGACAGCAGGTCCCTAAGCAGGGCTGTGTCTCCCCCGTCAGACTGGACTTCCTGAGGGCAGGGCTGTGTCTCCTCCTTCAGACTATGGCTCCCTGAGGGCAGGACTGTGTCTCCCTCTCAGACTGGGGTCCCTGAGGGCAGGTCTGTCTCCCCCCTCAGACTGGGGTCCCTGAGGGCAGGGCTGTGTCTCCCCCCCCTCAGACTGGGGCTCCCTGAGGGCAGGTCTGTCTCCCCCCTCAGACTGGGGTCCCTGAGGGCAGGGCTTGTGTACTCCCCCCTCAGGGGCTTCCTGAGGGGTGTGGTCAGCTCTCATGTTTCCGTACCAAGCCCCCGCGGCCAAGGGTCACTGTGTACCTCTTCAGGGGAACTGCTGGACTCACAGGAACAGACTAGGTAGCCTCCTGGGCTTCCTCTGACATCAGAGGAAGATACCGCGACATAAAATCTCTCATTTCTCTTTTGCGTTCCTTTTTCCTCTTGCCTTTTCCCTCTCCCAGTCCGACCACACAGGGTCGCAACCCTTTCTTCATCTTCTCCCACCCACCCCACATTGAATCCATTTCTACTCAGCCCTTTGGTCCCCTGTTCTGGCGTGGAACCAGTCTGGTACTCATTGACCAGGGGGCAAAGGTGGCAGAACGGGACAGTGCCGGTGGAACCAGGGACCAAACAGACGGCAGAAGGACTGGCTGTCTTCCCTCTTGTCTCGTCCTGCGGATGGCTGATTGAAGTCCAGTGGGCTCACTTCGGCTCCATCTGCAGCAGGATCCGGGGGCCAGCGAACTGGCTTGTCCTGTGCCCAGCGGGAGATAACAGCTGATACCTGGCTGGGGCCAGGAGAGGTGCACAGCAACCAGCTGCGGGAGATTCTGCCAACATTGGCCACCCCTTACGTTGTCGGTGACTCTGAGGTCACTGCCCTAGGGCAGCCAGGGTGACTCCTGTGGGACCTGGCAGCCCCTTCCGCACACAGCTGTCCCTGGCGGCGGCGGCCACTATTTGCAGAGTCCGTCCTTTGGACCGTGGGTGTTAAAGAACGCTGATTTTTCTCAAACTTTTCCACCAGAATGGTGCCTAAAGGGGCCAGACCACATTCCCCCAAGGGCCTTGGCTCAAAACAGCCAACTCAAAGCCCTTGTTGGATCTCAAGTGTCCTGTTTTTCTAAGACCCACACATAAATTTTGCATTCTATTCCATCATATCTGTGTTTAATACAAAAAATAATATTTCCCTCACATTCTTTGTGCGGGAAGATGGGGGCACGTTTATCCTTTGCCTTTGCTGCCAAAGCAAAACGGTGGGCACAACGGGGCCAGCAGTGGGAGCCTAGAACAAGTGGCGTAGGGCCCAGGCAGCCTCAGATTCAGTCCTAGTGCAAACTTGGCCCCCAGCCTCAGCTGCGCAAGAAGGCTCTCCCTCCTTCCTGTCCCCCTTACCCAGGTATTCCAGTCGAAGGGCAGTGGTCACTTGGCTACCTGAGGGTGTGAACAGGGTTGGGTGAAGGGTGGGGGACGTGCCCCGCTGTGTGCAGGGTTCTGAGGCTCTGTCTTCCAGAGAACTACTTGGCTCTGTTTCCTCGGGGAGACCTGAGAGGAACCTCATTAATGGATTTAGGCAGTTAATGAATCCATGGACATTTGGGGATGTGTGCCACATCGGGCTCCAGAAGGCCTTCTCATGCCCACAAACCCAGCCACTTGGCAGGCGTGGGCATGGGACATGGCAGCTCTCATCAGAGACTCTGAGGGTATATAAGCCCTGAGGAGGAGGAGGTCCTGTGAGCCTAGGGAGCTGCCCCTTCCTGCTCCCCTGTGTCCACTCGGTCCCAAGACCCACTATTTCTGTCCTCCAAATGCTTCTCAAATCTGTTTCACTTAATTTCCCCCCCCCCAGTTTTATTGAGGTATAACTGATGGACAGCACTGTGTAAATTTTAGGTGGCCAACTATAGCAACTGGACTCACATACATCGTGAAGTGATTTCCACAGTAAGTCTAGTTAACATCCGTCATCTCCTGTGGATATAGAAAATCAGAAAAAAAGAAAAAAAAAAGGTCTTTTCCTTGTGATGAGAATTCTTGGGATCCACTCTTTTAGGAGCTTTCAAACATAGCATAAGGCAGTGGTCAACTGTAGTCGCCATGCTGCTCATTCCATCCTCATGGCTTACTTACCTCACAACCTTTCAACCACCCTCCTCTAATTCCCCCTCCCCCACCACGCCTCTGGTAACCACAAATCTGTCCTCTTTCTGAGTGCTTTTCTTACTCTTCTTCTTCTTCTTCTCCTTCAAGATTTCCACATGTGAGACCACACAGTGTTCGTCTTTCTGTCCGAGTTATCGCACTTATCATGATGCCCTTCAGTTTCATCTAGGCTGTCACAAATGGCAGAATTTTTTTTGTGGCTGAATAATATTCTGTTGTAGCTATACATCACATTTCCTTTACCCATTCCTCCGTCAGTGGACTCTCACGTTATTGCCATATCTTGGCTAGTACACAACGCTGCAACCACTTGGGAATGCGGATATCTCATATACTCAGATATATTCTCAGAAGTGGGGTTGCTGGGTCAGATGGTATTTCTATTTTTGATTTTTTGAGGAACTGTCATAGTGTGAAAACAGCATGGAAACAGAGCGGCTGCAGCCGTTTATAATCCTACCAGCGGGGCACAAGGGCTGCCTTTTCTCCGCATCCTCGTCAGCATTAATCTCTTGCTGTTTCAATGACAGCCATTCTAACAGGCGTGAGGCGATGTCTCCTTGTGGTTTTGATTTGCATTTCCCTGGTGATGAGTGATGTTGAGCACCTTTTCATGCACCTGTTGGCCATTCATGTGTATTCTTTGGGAAAATGTCTATTCAGGTCCTTTGCCTATTTTCTAATTTGTGGGTTTTTCTGAATTTTTTAATTTGTGCGTTTATTGAAGCGTGTAAGTTCTTGATACATTTTGGATATTAGCCCCCTATTGGATATTTGGTTTGAGGATTTTTTTTTCCCATCCCTGTAGGTTGTGTTTTCATTTTGTTGACATTTTCTTCAAAATAATCTTTGAATCTAGGACACCTGGGAGGCTCAGTTGGTTAAGCATCTGACCCTTGAGTTTGGCTCAGGTCATGATCTCACCATTTGTGAGATCAAGCCCTGGGTTGGGCTCTGTGTTGACAGCTTGGAGCCTACTTGGGATTCTCTTTCTCTGCCCCACTTGCTCTCTCAAAATAAATAAACATTAAAAAAATAATATTTGAATATTATCACAAAATCTTATCTCATTCTTTTTTTTAATGTTTATTTATTTTTGAGCAAGAGAGTACAAGCGGGGGAGGGGCAGACAGCGAGGGTGGGGGGACAAAGGATCCAGGGATCCTAAATGGGCTCTGTGCTGATAGCTCAATTGACTGAGCCACTCAGGTGCCCCTTATCTCATTCTTTTGCTTAAAACCCTTTAAAGGCCTCTCCCTAGATTCCAGATAAAGTCCAACCTGTATGACTATCTCTATCCTCATCTCTTTCCTGTCTCTCAAGTCTGACATCCCTTTTCTATCTTCCTTCAGAGGCTTTGCACATACTGTTCCCTCTCAGTGGAGAACTCTTATCCCCTCATCCCAACCTTCTGTCCCACACTCCTCCCCCAACCAATCTGACTCTTACTCATCATGCACATTTCTGTTTCCTCCACTCAGCTTCCCAGGGCCCCAGGCCTGGGGGAAACATTCCTCCTCAGGCTCTCAGGGTACCTCCCCTTACAGCAGCTGGATGATGTTATCTGGTGTCCTATTTTCTCAGGGGTGGGCCATGACAAAACAGGAAGCAGAAAAATCTCTGGCCTTTTGTGTCTAAACCCCAGGCTCTTAAGGGAACTACAAGGATGTGGGCCTAAAAAGTAGGAGAAACGTTAAAAAACGACAACAACAAAACAAAACAAGCACACAAAAAGATGTTCGACATCCTTAATTATTAGAATCATTAGGAAATGCAAACCTTACACTACAACGAAATACCACCTTATACCCATTAGGATGGCTACCATCAAAACACAAACAGACAACAAGTGTTGGCGAGGCTGTAGAGAAACCGAGACCCTCGTGCACTGCTGGTGGGAGTATAAAATGGTGTAGTAGCTGCGGAAAACAATACTGCAGTTCTTCTAAAATTTCAAAATAGAATTGCTGGAAAGAGCAATTTCATTTCTGGGTATAAACCCCGAAGAACTAAAAGTGAGGTCTCAAACTGGTATTTGTACACCCGTTCTCATAGCAGCATTATTTACAATAGCCACAGAGGGGAAACAACCTAAGTGTCCATTGATGGATGAATGGATAAGCAAAATGTGGTCTATACTCACAGTGGTATATCATTCAGCCTTAAAAATTTGAAGGAAATTATGCATACACTATAACATGGATGAATCTTGAGGATGCTAATAAACCACTCACAAAAAAATAAATAAATACTGTATGATTCCAATTACATGAAAGGCTTAGAGCAGTCAAATCATGGAGACAAAATTTGGTGGGGTGCCTGGGTAGTTTGGCTGGTTGAGCATCCAACTCTTGAATTTGGCTCAGGTCATGATCCCAGGATCGTGGGATGGAGCCCCACATCGGGCTCTGTGCTGAGCATGGAGCCTGGTTAAGATTCTCTCTCCTCTGTCTCTCTGTCCCTTCTACTGTTCACACACACTCTTTCTAAAATAAAAAATAAATAACTAAATAATTAAAGTAAAATGTTGGTAGTCAGGGGCTGGGGTGAGGAGAGAGTGGGGAATTATTGTTTCATGGGGACTGCGTTTCAGATTTACAAGATGAAGAGTTAAGACAATGGATGACGGGGATGGTACACAAGGATGTGATGTATTTAATACCACTGACTTGTACACTTCAAAATGGGTAAGATGGTAAATTTTTATGTTATGTGCATTTTACCACAATAGAAAAAATAGAGGAAAAACGTAAAGAGGACCCCCCTCCACCTTCATGGTAGATGGTACTTTCCAAAAATGGTCACAGCCCTATTTCTTCCCCACATGCTCTTCCCAAAGAGGTAGAGTCTATTCTCTCATCCCATTGAAACTGGGTGGGATTTGGTGACTGCCTGGATGGAGAGAATGTGGTGCAAGTGTCTCTGTGTAGCTTTCCAGGCTAGCTGGTCCCAGGCAGTACAACTTTTCTCCCTCTCAGTGCTCACCCTTGACAAGCAGCCTGCATGTTGTGAGAAAGCACAGGCCACATGTAGGTGTGCTAGGTCTCAGCCAACAGCCAACATCACATTCCAGGTGTGAGCGAGCAAGTGACCCTGCAGGTGATCCACTCAGCCTTTATGCCACCCTACCTAATGTGGGGTAGAGTAGAGGTGTCCCCCTGGGCCCTGCCTGAATTGCAGCTCTGTGAGTGAAATAAATGTGGTCATTTTAAGCTGCTAAATTTGGGGACTATTTTGTTATACAACCAAAGTAACTAGACTGCCCCAGCCTCATCCTTTCCTTGACTTGAAAAATACTTCTCCTGGGCTAGAAGAAAGGAGGAGAGATTGAAAGGAGTTGATGGAAGAAGAGAAGGCAGGAGCAATAGAGAATGAATACATTGTCTTTTTACCCCATTTCAGGAGGTACTTGAAATAGACATTGAGTTATAAAGAACACTATATTTCTTGCCAATACAAGAAATTGTAGGTGGAAATCTCTCCACACAGAATGGGGATTGCCTGTTGACATATTTGCATCCTTGACCCCATTCCTGTCATTTTCTGGGTCCCCTGAGGAGACGGTCAATAAATATGGGTCAATGAATCTATGAATTAATGGTGAATGAACGAAACCCAAAGCCCATCATGGATTTTTCAGAAAAGTCTTGGTCACTTATATAGAGAATATTCACCCAAAGTCAGGCTTCCTTTTATAAATGAGGACACAGTGACTGTCCTAAGGCCTCATGTCCCAAGGGCAGCAGATCTGACCCAGAACTCAGTTTCCAGGAGCCCAGCTCATGCTCCATACCCCCTCCACTGGCCCTGACTACAACCAGGCCAGACAGACCCTGGAAAGGGTAGACTGGGAGGGAGTCTTCACTATCTCAAGTCATGATCTGCCAAAGTCTACTGGCTGGTCTGGTCCCAGTCCCTCAAGGGCAAACAGCAGATACAGAAAAATTACCAGAAAAGGAGCCCTTGGGGCACCTGGGTGGCTCAGTCCATTAAGTGTCAGACTTGTCAGACTCTTGATTTCAGCTCAGGTCTTGATCTCAGCTCAGGACTTGATCTCAGGGTCGTGAGTTCAAGCCCACATTGGGCTCTCACTGGGTGAGAAGCCTGCTAAAAAATAAAAGAAAGAAAGAAAAAAGGAAAGAAAGAAGAAAGGAAAGAAGGAAGGAAGGAAGGAAGGAAGGAAGAAAGAAAAAGAAAGGTACCCCTTGTGGTGATTGGGACCAGGAGGAGGTGCTATGCAAGAGTATCTGACATACAATGGATACTCCATAAATATCTGTTGCATTGAATGAATTGAATTGAATTGAATTGAATTGAATTGAACTAAGCACCAAAATAAATATAGAATTACAAACTTATATGGTAAGTGCTATGAAAGATTTCAGGGATATGTGAGGGCTTTCAAGTGGGGTCATGACTTCCTTCTGGTAAGGCCTCTGAGGAGATGGCATCTGAGCTGAGCACTGACTAGAAAGAAAGAGTTGAGCACGTGGGATGGAAAGAGGGGACAGCCCGCATGGTGTTCTAGGCAAAGAAAACGCTTTATACAAAAGCCTCAAGGTGGCAGAGAACTGAGCTTGTCTGAGGAACCAAGAATACGTCAATGTGACCATTGCAGAGAGAGGAAGGCAGAGTGTGACAGTGACACAGAAAACGAGGCTGATGAGGTAGGCAGACACCAGACAAAGATGACATCTCCCAGGTTCCCTTGAAGTGAGATGTGATCTTGTGACTAACTTCTAGTCCATGACATATAAGCAAATGTGTTCCTGGCTCTTTAAGAAATCTCCCTGAAAGTGGTAAGGAATGTGGAACATCTCTTCTTCCCTTCCTCCTTCCTGAGTGAATGGGGACAACATGGCTGGAGCTCAAGCAGCCATCTTGAGTCAGGAGATGATTGGAAGATGATGATGTTGACTGCTTAGCTTCAGGAGCTCAAAGGAGAAATTCTGGTTTAGAGATGAAAATTTGAGAGAGGTCAAGCTGTGGTTGGTTGTTGAAATCTTGGCAGGCACTTGATGGCCTAGGGGGAAAATATGGAATGAGAAAAAAGATGGCCTAAGGATGAAACTTGGGAGAAAACCAACGCTTACAGAACATAGAGCTGGCCACGGGGTCCGGGATAGCAGATAGGACTCCAGTTAAAGGTTCCAGGCTCCACAGGTCCTGCTGCGGAAGCTCCAGTATCTCCCTCTGGCACTCTGTTATCTGCAACTGACAATACTCTCAGGGGTCTACTTGTCCCCAAGGGCCAGGTCCTGAGGTTAACCATGGGGTGAGAGAGGACTGGAGGCTTGTAGTCTAATCCATCCACAAATCTCATGGCCAGAGGGACACTATCGTAGCTGGTACAGCACATTCCTCTCCCGGAATGTCTTTAAGGATTTTGCAAATTATCCACCTGCTCCCCTAAGCTCAGAACAATGGATGCGTGGTTGCCCTGCATTTGAGCAGCTAAGTGTCCCCAGATGTGACCCCAGAGGAAGAAGGTCAGTTGTTCTCCATTTTAGAAAGGAAGGAAGGAGATAAGGAAGGAAGGAAGGAAGGAAGGAAGGAAGGAAGGAAGCTAGGAAGGAAGGAGGGAAGAGGAAAGTATAAAAGATGGACAGAAATAAAGACAGACAGACTACCCTGCTACACCTGAAAAGCGTGGCCTGGTGAGCAGGAGGAAATCCAGGAGAGCGAAGCCATGTGCGTGCCAACGTGCTGAGAGCGGCAGGTAAGGTGAGGCTGGAAAGTGGAGTTGATGCTGAGGGCCGGCTATCTGTTTCCCCTCAAAATTCGCATGTTGAAATCCTATCCCCCAACGTGACAGTATCAGGAGGTCAGGGCTTGGGGAGTGCTGTGTGAATGGGATTAGTGCCCTTATAAAGGAGGCCCGGAAAGCTCCCTGTCCCCATCTGCCACGTGAGGGTGCTGTGAGAAGATGGCCATCTCTGAACCAGGAGAGGACACTCACTGCACACCGGCACCTTGATCGCAGACTGCCAGCCTCCAGAACTGTGAGACATAAACTTCTGTTGTTCATAAGTCACCCGGTCTATGGTATTGTTACAGTCACCTGAGCTGACAGACATGCCTGGACTTACCAACATGGAGGTCTGTCCTCCCGGGGGAACACTTCAGGGTCAGATTGTGCACTGGAATGGGTGAGGGGAAGCAGGGTCAGGGGCTGTCTCTGGGGGCACTGTGGGGTAGTGTGGACACCCAGGGCTCTAACACCAGGCTGGATGGAAGCCTGGCCCTGGCATTACCACCTCATGAAATGAACTGATGAGTCCAGGCACATAGCAGGAATGGAGGATATTGTCATTTCCTTCCTTCCCCCTTTTTCTCCTAGAGGTGCCCGCGGGCAGTTCACGTTCTCTGAGCCTTGGTTCCTGCTTCTGAAATGAAATGACCACCTCGGGGCACCTGGGTGGCCCAGCTGGTTCAGCGACCGGCTCTTGATTTCGGCTTAGGTCATGATCTCACCATTCACGAGTTCAAGCCCCACATTGGGTTTTGTGCTGATAGAGCAGAGCCTGCTTGGGGCTTTCTGTCTCCTTCTCTCTCTGCCTCTCCCGTGCTCTCTCAAAAATAAATAAACTTAAAAAGAAAGAAAGAAAGAAATGCCCAGCTCCATTGCCTCTCTTCCTCTAGCAGGTTAGTCTAGAAATATTCTCATGGGTATGGCAGACAGAGCCAGAGCCACACATATAGAGAGAGGGGGAGAGAGAGAAAGAGGGAGGGTGAGAGAGACAAGCTCAAATTCATAAGCACTGTTTGAGCTTTTGGTGGCATCTCATTTGCTGACACCCCATTGGCCAAAACAAGTCACATGACCAGTCCACACTGAGAGTGGGCAGGCATTGCAGAGTCACAGGGCAAAAGGCAGGGATCCAGGGCAAGATGAAGAATGGGGGCCACTTTTCAGTCTACAATGGCAAGCAACCCAGGGCTGGGGGTGCACTGCTAAAAGCTGAGTAAAATATTAGAACGTCCCATGAATCTCTGTCTTCCCTCCCGTTTCCCAGAACATGTGACACCTGACAATTTGGGGAAACTGAGCTGGAGTGCCAGGAGAGGAGCAGCTCAGGTAGCTGGGAAGAAGACTGTCAGCTAAGATTAAGTTTAGCTGCCAGGGGCAGAAAATCCCAAATAGCAGTGGGCTAAATGAGGTAAAGACGTATTTCTCTCTCATGTAAACCAAGCCCAGAAAGAAGCAGCTCAGGGCTGGTATGGCAGCACCACAATGGTCAGGGACACGAGCCTTCCTACACAGTTGATCCACTTCCTGAACACAACTTTCACCTCATGGTCCAAAGGGGCCATTTAAGGTTCTACCATCACATCTATAATATTCCAGCAACGGGAAGAAGTAAGGGCTGAAAAAGCAAGTACTCCCTTCCTTTAAGGACAGTTCCTAGAGGCTGTGCACACAAACTGACTATCCTGTTGCAAACACTGTGGCCATTCAACCCTTCTGACATAGTAATGGCATTTTTAACTGGTGATATACCTGGTCGGCTGAAAAGTACATTGCCCGGGCTTCTGCAGTTAGATGTGGTGATGTGACTGACTTCCAAACAATAGTGTGAGTAGAAATGATATTTACAGCTACTAGTTGTGACCAGAAAGGGAACAAGGATGACCTTTCTTTCTCCTTTCTCTCTTTCCCACTGGCTGGGATGTGGATGGGATGGCAGGAGCTGGAGCAGCCATGTTATGTGATGAGATGAAGGTCTTATATTGAGAATGATAGAGCAACAAAATAGAAGGGTCATAGACCATCTACTAGGCCTTTATATGAAAAATAAATACAGCAGCACCTGGGCGGCTTTGTTGGTTGAGGTTCTGACTCTTGATTTTGGCTCAGGTCATGATCCCAGGATCGTAGGATCCCCACGCTGGGCTCCACACTGAGTGTGGAGCCTGCTTAAGATTCTTCCTGTCTCCCTCTGCCCCTCTTCCTGGCTCACACTTGCTCACTCTTTCTGTCCCTAAAATGAATTTTTAAAAAACATATACAAAAAAAAAATTTCTCCATTAGTTAGGTAACTGCCATTTTGAGTCTCTGTTTTAGTAGTAAAACAATATCCCATCTAGTATACAAAACTCAGCTCTTTTCTTTTCTTTTCTTTTCTTTTTTTTAATGTTTATTTATTTTGAGAGAGAGAGAGAGAGTGCGTGCACATGCACACGAGCTGGGAGGGACAGAGAAAGAGAGAGACAGAGAGAGGATCCCAGGCAGGCTCCACTCTGTCAGTGCAGAGCCTGATGTTGGGCTCAAACCCACGAACCGTGAGGTCATGACCTGAGCAGAAATCAAGAGTCTGATGTTTAACCGACTGAGCCATCCAGGCGCCCCTACTCAGTTCTTACCATAAGGCTGCACTGTGTCCAGGGAGCTTGGGAAATGAGGTCTTTCTTCTGGGCAGCTGCGTGCCCATGTAATAGTTAGGGATGTGTTACTGGGAAAGAGCAGGTACCGAGGAAAACCATTAGTCCCAGATGCTGGAAGAATAATGGCAACAGTCACAGTGTGTCTATCTATTGGGAGCCAGGCACCGTGCTGGCCACTTTGACTCCATGTCTTTCTGGAATCCTCACAGCTGTCCTGAGGACAGGTATTAGAGTCCTGGTTTTATTTTATTTTTTTAGTGTTTTTATTTATTTAGTTTTGAGACAGAGAGAGAGAGAGAGAGAGTGCACTTAGTGCACACACTAAAGGGGGAGAGACAAAGAGAGAGGGAGAGAGAGATAGAAAGAGAGAATCCCAAGCAGGCTCCACACTGTCAGTGCAGAGCCCCGTGAGGGGCTCGATCCCACGAACCTTGAGATCGTGGCCTGAGCCAAAATCAAAAGTCGAATGCTATTGTTTAACCGTGCTGATGTTTAACTGACTGAGCCACCCAGGCACCCCTAGAGCCCTGGGTTTAGAAGTGGGAAGATTGAGGCCCAAGAAGTTAAGTGACCTGACCAAGGTCACACAGCTCTTAGGGGTAGAACTGGGATTCAGACAAAGTTCTGTCTAGGCTGGACTAGACCGGAGTGCCCAAGCCTGTGTTTCTTCAAGTTTCTTCAGCAGCTTCACACAAGAACTCCTTAGAAAAGCAAATTGACTGAGCAATCACACACTCTGGGGCTCTGGACAGCAACCTGTGTCTGAAAAAGCCCTCCAGGGGGTGTGGATGCACACTCAAGTCTGAGAGCTCCTTCTCCAAGCCAAGCCTGGAAACAGGGCTCACCGCCCTCACCTCCTCTCTCCCCAGACACACCCAGCCACCAAGAGAGATCTAACCCTGAGCAGATCCAAGCTGCAGTTCCCCTGCCATCCCCACCCATGAACTTAGCTTAGCGATGAAGGCCGCGTCTCTACCAGAGGGGAAATGACTCTGCCTTCTCCCTACGAGATTCCGCTTCCTGAAGGGGGTGGGCGGAGAGAGGTCTAGCCGTGGTGTCGGGCCCTGGATGCAGCGATGTAGTTTTGGGGTGGAAGGGGGAGGTTCGCACAATCTTGGAGTCAAAGCTTCCGGGCATCTGACACTTCCTGTTGAACACACAGGATCACCCACTCTCTCTCTCTGTTCCTCCTCGTCCCGGGGCACTGTTGGCCAGGGCGCAGTTGGTTTTCAGTGGGAAGTTGAGGGGTCGGGGGGGCTGGGAGTCTATGGCACAGGCTCCAGGGAGTGGAACAGGACGTGACAGTGATGGTGATGATAATGACTGTCGTGTCTATAATGTATTTACTCTGAGCCAGGCCGTTTTCTGAGCTCTCTGTATGTTATTAATTCATTTACTCTTACAACCCTTTGAGTGAGGCACTATTATTATCCCCATGTTGGACGAAGAAACTGAGAGATTAAGCAACATGTCCACTGTCACACAGCTGGTAAGTGCTGGGAGCCGAGCCGTCTGAACTCAGATGATGTGGCTACATGTCCACACTCTTAGCTGCTGAGCTCTTCAACCTCCAGATAATAGTGAAGATGTTTATGGGGCATTTTATATTCTAGGCACTGTTGCAAGTGCTTTGCATATAAAAAAGTGGGACGCTCTTACCATTGCGACAACGGAGATATTTCCAGCAGACATTTGGCGTTGGTGGATTAAACATTTGTGGTTTGGGTAATTTTTTATGACTCGTATGTGTGTGTGTGTGTGTGTGTGTGTGTGTGTGCATCTTACCAGAAGTGGGAAAGGCGAGGCCAGAGATTGTTGCTCTTCCCGTGGTGTCATGTTCTAAAATGAACCTGCACATCACACTTGTGGTTCCCGGGGAAAAATAAACCAATCCCCGCTACCAGTCAAAACAACAATATTTGTACAGCTCCGGTAATAAACCACTGGAACCCACCCTCCTTCTGGCTGGCTGGCAGCGCCTGGCCCTCGGCTCCCTCTACTCACAGGATGCCTGCGGCCTTCTTTCCATGAAGCTCCTGTTCTTGGGCTCACAGCAGCTTGGGTTCAGGGCTTGCTTCCTCTGGGAAGCCTTCCTGGATTACCTCCACTCTGGGCGGGACTCTGCTCCTGGGCCAGAGCTTTCTATGTCTCTTTTTCTCCTCCCCTTAGTTCAATTCTTCCCTTTTTCTTCCTTCCTTTCCCTTATCTCCCCTTCCCTTCCTTCCCCTTCCCTCCCTTTCTTTGGCATCCCTTTCTAGCCCTGCCTATTCCTGCTTCTCTGCCTGGGCTCTTGGGGTTCTTCCACGTGGTCTACCTTCCCTCCTCCTCACCTGTTAACAGGGACCAGCTCAGGTCATTGTGCCTTGATCCAGCCTTTCCTGATGCCCCCAGGTCTGACTGCGTCACCTCTTCCTCTGACTGTCCATGCCTCTCCACCATCTTAATCAGCCCCACAAGCGCAAGCATTTGACTCTCCACTTGTTTGGCATTCATTTAAATATGTATTGCAAGCCCACCATGTGCAAGGCTTACTTCCTCCTTTACCTGGAAAACTTGTATTCATGCTTCGAAGCTCACCCAGAAACGACCTCCTCCTGCCTTGAGCCCCTTTCCTGCCGCTGGGCAGGTGTCCCCTCTGCTCCCCTCTCTCCTGCATATTTTAAGGGTGGTTAACACATACGTGGTGACGGGGCCCTGCCTGCTCTGCTCTTACCCTTCCTACGTACTCTGCCAGCTTCTGTGCTACATGTGCTGGGGAGTAAGCACCTCCCTACACAGCAGCCCTCAAGCGGCGAGAAATGGGATTGGGGGATCCTATACCTCAGCTTCCTTGCCCCTCAGGACAGGCAGCCAGGAGGCATGCTCCACCCAGGCTTTATGGAGCCCTCCGCTGCCCCTCAACTCCCCGCTGCTTTCCTTTTCTTCCCCTGGTTTACCTCTTGACTGGGGCTTTTTGAAGCCACTTCCTAAATAAACTGCTTGCAGGCAAATCCTGTCCCGTGATCAGCTGCTGGGGAACTCAGCTAAAGAAAGTAAATCATCCAGAACTTAACTCTGTGCTGGGTACTTTCTAAGTTCTGAATTTGCATGAAGTAATTTCATCTCTACCACAGCCTTCCTCGTGAGGCAGATGTTGCTGTTATTATCACATTGCTATTATTTGCATTTCACATACGAGGAAACTGAGGCACGGGGAGCTCAGGGAGAGCAAACAGATGTCCTGCTTTTCCTGGGACTAAGGGATGTCCATGGAAGTGGCCCCTGCCCAGGACAGTCTCTGGAGAACTGGGACCAGTTGGCCACCCCAAGGCGAAGTGACTTGCCCAAGGATATGGGGCGGGGGGCGGGGGGGAGTTGGCAACATAGGATTGAAGCCAGGCGAGTGCTCCTGGGGACAAGCTCCGGACCAATCATATAGCATGAGCTGTGCTGCTGCTGCTCCGTAGGCCTTTTGGAGACACCTCCCCTACCAGAGGGCAGTGTTGGCACTTTGTACTTTTCCTGTATCTCTAAGTTTTGCACTGAGGAGTTGTTTCTTTTTGGAGTTAGATGCTGGGGATAATAAGAAAACACATGGGTGAGACCAGCCCGCCCCCACCGCCCTACCCAGGGAGCACCTAGTCCGATGGGGGAGACATGGAGCTTCCAGTGTGATGCGGAGCTTCCTGTGGGGACAGGGTCTGTCCCTTCCTCCCTGACTTCTCTGCAGGGCCCAGAACGCGGTTGGGGGAAGGCATTGCTCTCTTCCTTCATTCGGCCTTCCCCAGCCAGGCAGAGGCAGGCAAGGGTGACTGACCGAGTATACCCGGTGCCTGAACTGGGTCTCCCTTGAGCAAGAGCTGGAGCCTCTCCTGGATCAGGGAGGCCAGGTTGATAACTCTGTGATTTTAATGCAGTGTTCTGAGCCTCCAGACCCCCACTGGGCTGGGGTTCGGCTCAGGGAGTGGGGGCTTGGGGGACTGATGAACTGCGTGCTTGGATCAGCGGGGTCTTTGCAGGAAGCAGGCTGCATTTCCCGAGGGCTCCTTGCAGAGAGTGTAATGAAGGGAGGGTGAGGGCAAGTCCAGGTGAGGTGCAGCTCCTAGGACTGGGCCCCATGGGGAGTCATTACCACCCCTGGTCCTGAAAGGGCGGGGCGGGGGCGGCCTCTCACTAGAACCCAGTCAGTATTGCTACTCTGGGAAAAGGGCCAACAGGACGGGCACTGTGCCCCTTGGGCAAGAACAGCACTGCCAAAAGCGGGGCCTGCTGGGAGAGGGGGCAAACACCCCGACTTCTCTCCCCTCCTCCTCTCCCACCACTTTCCCTCACAGGCCTCATCATATCAGAAGCCAAAGCCCACAGGAGCCTGGGTGACTTAGCCCACAGGGGTCAAACCCCGTCCCCCCCCCCCCCCCCCGCGGGGAGGTTCAGGGGTTCAGAGAAAGTCTGAGAGTGGATGGGGAGAAGGAGCCAAGACAGATTATCAAGGAGCGCTGCGGAAGGCACACACCCACCCCCCAGGGAAGCTTCCTGACCCGCAAGGTCGGCCAGTGGGCGGACTGGGAGCCACGCCTCCAACACACACACTAACCCTCTCACTTTACAGTCTGTCTTTGGCAAATTTATTTCCTCCATTCCCACCTCACTTCCTGCCCCTCCCCAGCCCACTGGAGGCCAAGGGGTAGGCGGGTCTAAGAGGTCTTCTGAAAGGAAGGGGTGCAGAAGGGCTCCAGGAGCTGCCTGATGAAAGAGGGTGGGGTCAGGGAGAGCTTCAGTCCAAGAAGAAGAGAAAGGGAGGGGAACAAATATTTCTGAGCCCTGTGATGTACCAGATCCAACACGGTGCTTTCTCATTCATTACTCACTCCCCTGCATTCATCAAAACATTCCTGAGCATGCTATCAGCATTTCCATTTTAGGCTCAGAGAGGTTAGGTGACTTCTCAAATGTTGCACAGCAAGCAGAAAATTGGTAGCGTCAGGGTATAAATTCTCTGAATCCAGGGAAGAATAAATGAGACAAAATGTGGAAAGGTTGGAATGTGGGCAAAGGTTGAACAGGATCCCAATCCCAGGATCCTGAACCCTGTCTAGTTCAGACAGGGGCAGGGAGCTCAGTCAGATTTTGCCCAGACAAAATCTGAGGGAATAGAGGCAGTAAGATGCAGACTCTGAAGCCAGCCTCCTCTTTTACAGATGAGGAAACTGAGGCATAGTGGCTGGTGGGGAGTGAGTCTGAATGGTTTTGCTTTTACGCTTCTGTAGAACATGCTGGTGGGGTGGGGGGAGCGTCCCTGGCTCCCCACAAGAGCCGTAACTGAGGTGGGAGGTGTCCAGTTCTGGCTGCCCTTCCTGCCTTCGAGCCTTCGGCTGCCATGGGTCCCTGAGGGATTGGGAGAGGTTTTGTGATTGGAGTGGGGGTGGGCTAGGAATCTTGGGCAAAGACCCTAAGGATGGGCTGAGGGGCAGGGGGATTCCTGTCTCCTTGGATTCAAGGAACTGGAGATGGGTTTTGGTCAGCAAAGGGCAAGGGGGCAGGACATAGCAGAGTATTGGGGGGAGAAGGAAGGAGGGTCAGAGGGGCCAGGGCCCAGGGCCCAGCATGGAGAGTGTATGGGGGGTGGGGGTGAGAGGCCCAGTGACCAGCTGTGTGGGTGGTTTGGGGTGAGCAGTGGGGGGCGGTCAGGGGGCCGATTTCAGGCCAGTGTTCTCTGGGCCTGGAGCCCAGGGGTGGGTTCCTAGTGAAGTAAGGGTAGAGGGAACTGGGGATGGGGGGAGTCTCAGCGTAGCTATTGCCCAAACTATGGGGGTCCTCTGGCTCCTACTGAGTCAAGTCCTTCTCTGAGCCAGCTCCTAACATGAGTGGACACCCCTCCCCCAGCCAGGCCTCCAGCATTGGAGGGACCGTGAGGGAAGGACCTTGGAGCTTTGTGTGTGTGTGTGTGTGTGTGTGTGTGTGTAAGAGAGAGAGAGACAGAGAGACAGAGAGACAGAGAGACAGAGACAGAGAGACAGACAGACAGAAACAGGGAGAGATTTCCTTGGATCCAAATGCTTATGATAGCCCAGGAGATGGGTGGGGTCAGGAACTGCCCTCCCTGAAATGTGGTCAATAGAACAATCCAGACAAAATCTGAGGGAATAGAGGCAGTAAGATGCAGACTCTCTGAAGCCAGCCTCCTCTTTTACAGATGAGGAAACTGAGGCATAGAAAGGGGGAGTGGCTGGTCAAGATCACACAGGGCTTAAAGGAAGTCTCCCTTACCTCTCACTCTCACCCACCAGGACGGGTGGCTACCTTTGCTCAGCATCCACTGAAAATCTCATTTCCCCCCTCTTGAAACAGCATTAAAAAGAACAGCTCTTTTTCCCAGCACTGAGGGGAGAAATAAATAACTTAGTACAAGCAGAAAGCTTACAACAGTGCCTGCACATAATAAGCACCCAATAAATGTTAGGAAATAATGATGACGACCGGGATGATGACGTGGTGATGAAGGGTGTCACTGTTTTAGAAGGAAGCACCATGTGACAGTGAGTCTGATCCTGCCCTGGCTGTGCTGAAGCCACAGAACCGGACAGCCTGTCCAAGGGAGAAGGCAGGGCAGCCGCTGGTGTGAGGGGTCCGCCTGCCCTTCAGCGTTGTGGCAGCAGCTGTGGTCGGTCCCCTGGCCCTGCATTTGCACGCTCGACGTGCACTTCCTGGTCTCTGCCAGGAGGTTCCCCTGGGACCCATGCGTGTGCAGACCCCTCACCCCGGCCAGCAGTGTGATGGTATTAGCCTGGGAGCCCCCAAAAGGGCAGGGCTCAGTCCTGCATCACCACTTGCTCAGTCAGGCCTGCCTGGCCGGCCCCGAGCCCCGAGACGGGTCAGCAGAGGCCCTGCCCTCCACGTAGCCACCAGCCTGCGCAGTGCCGGCGTCCTGCCTTGTCCACAGGCGCCTGCGGTGGAACGCCACCAGCTGAGTGGCGCATCATGCTCCGGTCTGATGTACGCCCTGCTGGGATGTTACGCAGTCATTTGATCCTGGGAGATCAGCCCTGCTCTTATCTCCATCTGCAGAGGAAGAAAGCCGTGCAGGGAGATGTTAAGTGATTTGCACAAGTCACAGAGATGGTGAGCCAGGTAGGCTGCCTCCAAGCTCCACGCCCTCAGCAGCTATGCTGTGCTGCTCTGAGGGGCCCCCTGGCCCCCGCCTTCAGGGCCTCGGTGGCCTGGCCTAGGTGGTGTGAGTGAATGAGTGACTTGCTTCCTCGCCCGCCCACTTTCTCATGCCGCTGTCATTCCCACCTCCCCTCCCTCTCCTCTGAAAGACCTTGCTGACCATCCTTAGGCCATAGTTTCCGAAGAGGTGGACACAAAATGAGCGGCAGGCAGAAGTTTAGGAGAGGAGAAGATCAGAAAGGAAGACTGGTAGGAAAGCTCTGTTTACAGGGAGGGGACATTGGAAAGAGAATGACCTTGACTGTAGGCAAGGGTCCTTGTTTTATAAGGTTCTGGTCAGCTCTCCCTTCCCTTCCCCCTCGTTCCTTCTCAGGTTCTCCCCTCACTGGCTCAACAACTCTAGGTGCTGGGTTGTCCATTCCTGATCGGCTCGATCCATTGTATGAGGGTGGTCTTTGGCTATACCATTCCTTGTGGGTCATGGGCTTTATGGCCCACTACTTATTTTTAGCCAGGTCTTTTGTCAAATTCCTGAGGGAACCTGAAGGGGAGTAGGTGGTGTCTATTACATTCTTAAGAGGGAACTTACGCCCAAGGGGGTTTGCTGTGGTCAGACGCTCCCAGCATTGTTCTGAACTACGTGTTTTTCCCCACCCAGGGACCTCAGGTCCTAACCTTTCCCTCTCTGCCTGCTGAATCCTATCTTTTCCCATCATATTACCCCTCTCACTTCCTGGATTTGTGCTTCAGGGTTGCAGCGACTCCTCTCATTGGCCATGGAGCAGACATCTGCAGGCAATTGGCCAATCAGAAGCCTTCCTCTGCGCCATGGGCAGCACCACAGGCTGGTGCTCTCTGGGGCAGGCATTGTGAACATGGGTAGGGGTGTGCATGGGGTAGATGGCTTGATGGAGGTGAGAGGGACTCTAGGAGGCCAGGCAGGGGGAGAAAGGGGCTCAACGCGAGGCAGTGTGGGAACCATGGAAACCAACCCAGCACTCTGGCCTCTCTGTCTCTCCCAGGTTTGAGTTCTGGGTCCTCTCTCTGGAGTGTGCAAAGTACAAGGATGCCAGTTCTAGGCCTCCAGCAATCTCTTCCTCACCTCCGTTTTCCTCTGCCTGCCCTGTGGGCCTTAGGAAGAGGGCACAGACCCTGTTGTTCACTCGCTGGTATTTGTTCCTGGGTCTGGCCTTGGTCCACTTAGGGCCAGGCCGGATGGCGCAAGTTGGATGGCGTAACAACCCTTCCTTCTTCCTTGGCCAAAAGGCTGCCCTTGATCCAATTTTAGGAGGGCTCTGAGGCTCCACAGGGAGGGGCCACATGGAGCCCCCTGGGTCCCTGTGCCACTACCTGCAATGTGGTGGAGGGAAGCCAAGTCACAGGTATCCACCGAGGTGGAGAACCCAGCTGCCGTTGGTGACCCTCAGGTGCAGCTGGTACTGCCAGGGGCTCCTGGCTGGGCTTGGGGACCTGAGTGTGGTAGGGGGTATACCGCCTTAGTAGCAGCCCTAAGTGAGAGACAGAAATGCTCAGGGTGAGACTCTGCAAAAAGAAGGAATCTCTGCAAACCCTACCTGGCCTAGCAAACTGTGATTGCCGTCTTCAAACGCAGCGGGGCAGGGTGAGGCAGGAGGAGCCCACTGGCCTGCCCCTGGCTTTTCCCTGGTGTGAGGGAGACACAGAGCAAGGATTCAGCAGCCAAACTGGGGCCAGCTGCCTATTAGCTGTATCAACCCTGACCGTTGGGAGTTTACCTGGAAGGTCTCTGGACGTGAAGGGGGCCTTGAACTTCAGCCCTTAATCCATTCCTTCTACCAGTCCTGGGCAAACTCACCTGGGAAAGGAGTGGATTCTGTGTATGTTCCAGTCTCAGATGCTGCCTTTGTCTCTGGGTACGTAGGTCAGTTAGAATTAGTTGTGGTTGTGAGTGACAGAAAACCCCAAATAAAACTGTAGTAAACGAGATCGACATTTATTTTTCACTCACACAAATGAAGTCTGAAGGTATTCGGTTCAGATTGTTATGGAAGCTCTTCAACCATCAGGAACCCAGGCTCTTCCTGTCTTACTGTGTCACCGATCTCAAACATGGCTTCTACCTCATGGTGCAATATGGTTGCCAGAGCTCCCGCCACTATATCAGTATTGCAGCCAGCTAGAAAAAGGAAGTAGTGAAGAGGAGCACACTACCTGCCACAAAAAGTCAGTCATAAGTCCCACAGGATTCTTCTCCGTGTATTCAATTGGGCTGAATTTAACCATATAGCTGCAAATAGCCTCAAGGGAAGATAAAAAAGTAGTCTTTAGTCTGGGTGGTTATGTGCCAAACTTAAAGCCAGGGCTCTTGTTACTGAGGAAGATGGAATGCATACGGGAGTATAACTAGTTGCCCTTTCCACAACATGAGACCTGAGTAGAGGGTTCTGGATGCTGCATGATTCTCACAGGCCCCTCTGGACAGCAGCCTGACTGTGGCAAACGGGGTTCTGCCTCCCCATCGGGGCTCTGCCTCCAGCTTTGGGGCTTGAAGTTCTCTTTGGAGCTGTGGTGGTAGCAGGAATATGATCTCCCCGGGGTCTCCAGCAGGGAGAGGATGAGTTTGATGATCAAGGCCAGCCACGCCATCCCAAAGAGGATCCATAGGGACACTGTATTCTTGTACCACAGCGGGTACCTCCGGGAGGGGTCCATCCCTGGCGGGGAGAGGCAAAGTCAGAGGAAAGAGGTCTGGCAAAGTCAAGGCCACATTCCCAAACAGAAACAGCCACACATGGCTTGATGTATATGAGCAGAATATGGGAAGTTCAAACTGGTCTGAGATCGCTAGCCTTGTGGTCACTGCTATAGGATGCTAGGAAGCCTCCCTGGATTGCCACTCTGAGTTGAGTTTGGAAGCTACATTTCCTCTTTGTCCTTCTGATGGACTCTGTGCTCTATCCCAGTGCTTCAAAGTGGGGACCCTGGACCAGCAGCATCAGCATCACCTGAGAGTTTGCTAGAAGTGTAAATGGTCGGGTCCCCCTCCAGACCTACTGAATGCAAACCCTGGGGTGGGCCCAGCAATCTGTTTTAACAAGCCTCCCAAGAGATTCTGATGCCCGCTCTGTTGTTTGCCTGTCTCTGTGTTTGGTTTCCTCATATCTGAACAGAGGCAACTTGCCAAGAGCTTTGGGGACAACAGGTGGAACCACTGGAGTTTGTATCCTGCCCCAGTTCTCCCTGGCTGTGTGACCTTCATCTGTCTGAATATCCCTCACCTGTGAATGAGGAGAATACTTTCTTCCCAAGCCCTTGGCTTTTGGGATGAAGTCCTAAGGCCCTTATCTACTCCCCCAGCCTTGATTTGCATACCTTTTCCCTGCTGAGTGCTGTGCTTGTCACTCTGGGCTTTCTCTTGTTCTCCCATCTATCTCCAGTCCTGCCCCAGGGCCTTTGTATTTGCTGTCCTTCCAGCTCAGAATGCTCTTCATTTCCACTTCCTCATGGCCTAGTGAACGTCCCCTAATCCAGCAGATAGACCTCAGCCCATGTGCTTCTGCTGGGTTAAGTTACTTATTCTCTCTGGGATCCCCACACCGGCACCCCAAACATAATCAGGACTGGGTGAGTAATGGCAGAGGGAAGGGACAGATGGAGGTCATTGGAGGGCTTAGATAAGTCATTTCAAGAGCCTACTCCATAACTCAATTCTTCCTTCTTTCCTAGGGGTCTGTCTTGTCACCCTCATCAAATCGGGATTGTTCAAGGGCGAGGTCTGTCCTCTTATTCTCTCAACATCTTTTTCTGTCTTCGTGTTCTGTCCCACCCATCCCCCTGTCTCCTGGCCCCAAGACAACCTCTGTCCCCTGTCATTCAGGCCTGGGTCCCTTTCCTGGGCCCCAGCTCGGGAATGAGCCTGCAGCCCTGGACCCCACCTCACTGCCTGGCAGGAGCCGGGATTGGATTAGGCTGATTGAGTTATGGGGCCAAGATTCCGCTGGCAGTCCCAAATGAGATCAGCGGTGAGCCAGCTCTCGGCCCCTGCCACCCACCAGTTCGGCTTGCTCCTGGCAGCGGAGGGGAGGGGGTGTCCTTCTCTCATTTTATTTCATTTTTTTAGCCGAAATCATAAGTGGCGGGTGATCTGGCAGCTGGCAAGGCGCTCAACTGTGTTGCAAATGCAATTGGGGGAAGTGGGGGATGAGGCCAGGGAGGAGCAGGAGGCTGGGACCGGGGTGCTGCTCTGGCCATGGCCTTCGGGAAAAGGAGCAGCTATGAAGACAACACCCGCGGGGCTGCTGTGACAGGGACAATGGGCGCCCTGAGACCAGGTGGTGGACCTCAGCATTCCCATCCAAGAAAAGGGTTTGACCTTGTCCTTGGAGGACAAAGAAGGTGGAGAGACATGGGTGGGAGCAGTCTTTGGGGGGGGGCCTCATGGGTTTGAACCACGTCTCCTCAGTCAGGATGTTCGGTGGAAGGGGACTGACTCTGGGAGGCCTTGGCCCCATCCTCCAGCCTTCCTGGCCCTGCCACTCCCCACAGGGTGGCTGGCAGGAAGCAGGGACCCTGATCAGACCTCCTTGCTCCAGTAGAGACTGCTGCGTGGATGTCGCAGGCCCTCCCTTGATGCTGGCGGAGGCCTTTCCTGCCATTCCCAGGGTGTCTGTGTCTAGACCTGTATCTGCCCTGCCTCGGAGGAATGTGGAGCCTCAGGACATCCTTACAAAGATTCCTCGTGTAGGCTTCTCCAGGAAGGATTCCAGGGGAGCCTGCTGTCAGCTCTTCCCACCCAGGACCAAACTTTGGGGGACCTGGTGATCAGTAGGCACCAGGAGACTGTTGTTGAGAGCCTTGTTCCCACTTTTCCTCCCCTCTCCTTGCACTGGACACCCTCAGAGAACCAGGTCTTCTGGGTTCAGGACTACCATTGGGGCAAATCCCGAGTTTCACACCCTGAGCCCTGGTGGTGCAGGACCCATCACATCACATAGCCCTGGGTTGAGGCTGCTATGGCTGAGCCCCTGGTGGCCCCGATACAGGGTGGAAGAGGGAGAGCTCAGAGTGGAGAAGGAGGCAGGGCTCAGCCACAGAGTAGCCCTCACCAGCCTACCCATGGATTTGGGACTCCATCCTAAGACTATGGGAAAACACTGAAGGTTTTCGCAGGACCTAGGCAGGTGACGTGACAGCACTTGTAATTTTTTAAAGGTCCTAAAAGCCAAGGCGGGGACAGAGATACAGGCCTCACAAATCTATGGGTGCCATTCCATGTGCTTTATGTGAATGGCAACACTTTAGGGTTGTGTAGTGCCCAACCTACATAACCAGCCATGTACAACAGGCCTGGCTGGACTAAGAAGATGGCAGTGGGAACAGAGAGGAGAGGACAGATCCAAGAATCATTCTCTGATCTGTGACGGGGACAGATGTGGCCCTTGGAGCCGCTGGGCTAAGCTCTCCTCAGACCTGTCTCACCACTTTGAAGGTAGGTGTGGGAGTGTACCCAGTTGGAAGAAACCTTCTCAAAAATTTCTTTTCAGAGCAACAGCCTCCCTCCAGGATTGAAGATATTGGGAAGGGACAGCATGAGGCCCCTGACACAGGATGCTTCTTCTTAAGGAAAGAGAGGTTCAGGGAAGGGGGGGGACACTGAACACAGGTGAGAAGGCACGGAGGGGGTCTCAGCCATCACCTAGCCCTGACCGCTCATTTTATATATAGGAACACTGAGGCCCCAGAGGGGGTGCGTGACGGGGTCTGGAAAGAGTATGAGTCTGGGAGTCAGCCGATCAGAATTCTAGCTAGCTGTGCAATCTCGGGCAAATGGCTTGGCCTCTCTGAGCTTCAGCTTTCTCCTCAGTAAAATGGGGGTGACAGTTGTCACTCTAGGTGGCTTGAGGTGCTAGCTAGCTGTTTGTTACTTTGGTAAGACCTCATTTCAATATCCCAGGCTGGGTTCTGTCTCCATAGATGTGAAGAAGGACAGGGCCTCCTCCCTAATTTAGGGCCAGGGGTCCTTGAGACCAGTGTGGTGGTGCCAGGGGCCACTGCTCATGTGGTGAACCTTCAGGGGAGGGCAGCACAGGGGGATAATGAGGCTGAGCTGAGGTCCCAGCCACCCCTGTGGCCCCACAGAATGTCCCTCCACTGCCACCTGCTGGGCACCTGCCTCAGCTTTATCATGCAAGGCCAGTGGCTTCTGGGACCCCTGTCTTGCCCACACTGGGTAGTGATGGCTGATTAAACCTCATGTTGGGCCTTCTGGACCACGCAGCCCTTCTTTACTGGCACTCAGAGTTCATCTGCCAACGGGGGTCGGGGGAGGCGGGTTTTCCTGAGTCTCCCAGACTCTCCAGCCTGGTCCCTGTGGCCTGTGGTGTGGAACATATGGTCCTCAGCCCAGGGACAGTGGGAAGCTTGGCGTTTCATGAGGTGGGGTGAAGTGGGGAGGAGAGACCCTGGGACAAAGAAGGACCAGGGAGGGCGGGTCAGGGACTCTCTTAATTTGGTGAGCTCTCATAACAACAGTTGAGCCTGTGGACATTTTCAGTGCTTGTCAAGAGAACCAGGGCCGTGACTTATAGCCAGCCCCAAGCGCTGGGTTCAAATTCCAGTTGTCACTTTTTACCTGGGTGACTTTACTGGGTCCCATCACACAACAAAGCAGGTTGAACCTTCCCAGGACTATGTCCTCTGGACTCTGGGCCTCCGAGTGCCGCCCCCACCACCACCTCCCCCCCCCCCCCCCCCCCCCCCGCCCTGCAGGGCCTGGCGCACGACAGGTGCCAGCCAATGGAGCAGGCGAGTGGAGGCCAGGCAGCTGAGTGCCCAGCCGCCCTCCTGCTGCCTGCAGGGATCTCTCACCGATCACGTAGTCGCCGAAGCCCACGGTGCTGAGGGTGATGAAGGCGAAGTAGAAGCTCTCTACATAGCTCCAGCCCTCCATGTGGCAGAAGAGCAGTGGGGGCAGCAGCAGGAAGAGCAGGAGGCCCGAGAGGAGGGCACCGGAGCCCGCCAGCCACCGAGCCTTGGCCGGGTCCTGTGGGTGCATGCAGTACCCAGGCCCCATGTGGCTTCTGCCCAGTGCTTGGGGAACAGACAGCCTCGGGGGATCCTGAGCAGGAGACAGGGATACGCTCCCTCCCGGCAAGAAGGGGCTGTTGGGGCCCCTCCACCTCGTCTGTGTTCTCCAGGTTCCTGGGCAAGACCTTGGCTGGCTGATACCCTTCCAGTCGGCCAGCTGCTACCCCGTGCTCTCTACTGATGCCCCTTTATCACTAATGACCTCCATTCTGGGCAGCGGCCTCCAGTCCCACCACATCCCCACTAGTAACCCTGATTCCCAGAGGTAACCCCTGCTCCCTCCAGTGACCCGCCCCCCTGGGCCTCCTGATTCCCACTACCCCACTCATCCTAGAAGTAACCCAGCCCCCCCTCACTCCCACAGCCCATGCACCTGCCAGGCACCCCCCAGGCTGCGGGCACAGTGATGCACTCCCTGCTGCATGAGATGCCCCAGTCGGTTGAGCACCACGAGGTTGAGCGGGATCCCCACAAGAGCAAAGAAGATGCAGAAGAGGCGGGCGGCCATCGTATGGGGGCTCAGGTTGCCGTAGCCTGAGGCAAGACAGAGGCACATCAGGGGATCTTTCCATCCCCAGGGGCCCTCATTCCTAACCCCCTCCAGCTGGCATTTACCCGATGCCTTCCTTTCCCAAGCCAGGACTGCAGGGGTCCCTATACCTTCACTCCCTCAGAACACCCTCTACTCCAGCTGGGGACTCCGCTCTGTATTTTACAGCTCCAGGAGGCTCGGCAGTGTGTGTGAGCTCAAACCCACAAAGGGTAAGACTCCGTTCTTTCCCTCATTTCCCCCTTTCCGGATGGACATGGGAGAGGGGCATGGAAGGGCGTGGAGCCTCTAGGTGCTGCATCTCCGGGATCAGCTGCACCGTTTGAGCCAGGGCCCTGCGGCCTCCAGGCTCCTGTCTCTGGGCACGGCCCCCAAACCAATGCAGCATCCCCGGCAGGCAGTCTTGCCTGGGGCTCCCACTGCCCGGCCTGGCCAGGCCTTCCTCAGAGCCACCTGCAGTCTGAGGCTGGGCCTACTCAGGCCCTTCCCATCCTCTCTCTCCTTTCTCAGGCATCATGCCTACTTTGCAGTCCGGCTGTCACCATCTCTCCTGCTCCTTCTTCAGCCTTCAAAGGCCTCCCTCCCCTCCCCCCTCCCATATGCCTCTTGTACATCTGATTCTGCCTTGATGCCTGATTTGCAGAATGCCCTAACTAACACACCAGGGCTCCCTCCCAAACCCCTCAGGAGCGAGGGGCCGTGGATGGGCAATCAGGTGACCTGATGGAGGGCCAGGTGGAGGTTGGCTATCTTCTCTGTCATGAAGATAAGGGATGGGGGAGGCTAGGGGACGATGAGGCATTCCTCCAAAGATTCAGTTAGCCTGGACATCCTTTCCTCTTTCATTCTCCTCCATTTCTGTCTCTCCACTTTTTGGTCACCCCCCCCCCCCCGCCCCACATTCCTGTCTTGTGCTAAATGCAAGCCTGACTATATCGTCTCCCAGATTATGACCCATCATTATTCCTTTGGAAGGTCCAAAGTCTCACCCAGCCCATCTCTGAGCCCATCTGGTCCCCTACTTTCCCAGTTCTGGCCACACTCCTGCCCTGCTGAATCCCCAGGCCCCCTCCTGCCTCTGTGCCTTTGAACATGACTCTGCCTCTACCAAGAGCATGCTTCCCTCCTTGCCTGCCTATAAATGGCAGCCCCAGTGCAGCAGCTCCCCCAGCACTTGGCCATCTTTGAGGGTAACAACCCACTGTATAAGAATGATCTGTTCCAAGTCTGCCATCCTCGAGAGTCATGAGCCCCTCAAAAGCAGGGGGTCATAATCAGCTTTATATTCTCAGCAACTGGCACAGGATCTGATACCTAATTAGGTGCTCACCAAATGTGTGTTGAATGAGTTTAAGAATGAATGAATGAATGAATGAATGGGAAATGCGGGAATGAATGTGTAAATAGATGAATGGATGCCTTGCACCCTGTCCCCCTGCCCAGACTGGTCAGCACTCCCACATACTCCACGCTCACTTGTACTGGATTGAAATTGGTGGTTTACACTGACCCTCGCCTTACTGAGGGGTCTCAGAGGGGATGGTCCCAAGAGAGGCCAAAGCATGCACAATTTAGAGCATGGGCTTTGGAATCAGAAGTGCTTCCTGGGTTTGGATCCCAGCTCTGCCCCTTGAAGGCTGTGGGACCTTGGGGAAGTGGCTTGGCCTCTCTGAGCTTCTGTTTCCCTGTCTGTGAGATGGAGATGTTGACATCTACCTCACAGTGTTTGCATGCGGGATAAAAGGAGGCAATGGCAGTGTGCCATAGATGGGAATGTGAGCCCTCAAGCCCGTAATAGACAGAAGGTGTGGAAGGAATGTTTGCCGCATGAATGAATGGATGAATGATTGAACTCCACTCCACCAGCTTGTGGTCTGAGGACCTCAGCAACCTCTTCTAGAGCCTCATCCATTCTTCGCCTAATTGGCCTTTACAGGTTCATTTAGAGGAGGGAACTCTATATTGGCATCCAGGGAGAGAGGTAAGTGTCTCGGTAACCATCTCTGCCTGACTCCTCACTGACCCCTCCTCTTCTAACTGTGGGTCCTCCCAGTGCTATCGTCTGTCCCTCGGGGTCTTTTCTAACCTGTGGAATGGTAGCACTTAGATTCCAAGTCTGGGAGGACCCCCGTGAAGATTTTGCCTTTCTCAGGCTGGCATTAAGTGAGTTTTTCTTCTCCCCATCATTCTCAGCCAGCCCTAGCTCAGCGCCGTCGGTGGATATCAGTGAAGCCCTCATTTGCCTGCTCAATTCTCGGTGACCATGGCTCCATCTAAGCCACCTCTCCCTTCAGCAGGTCTCCTGTCACCTCTTTCACTTTGCTAGTCGACCCCTAGGACATCCCAGGAAAGCCTTGTGTGGTTGGGCTGCCTTGTACCTCCTCTGAAGTCAGCCTTCATTTCCAACCCTTTCCAATCACCTGGTCCTCTTTACTGTCCCCCAAGCCCATCAGCAACACTCCTAGCTCAGGGCCTTTGCACTTGCTTCCCCAGATACTTACACAGCTTTCTACCTTATTCCGTTCATGTCTCTGCGTCAGTGTTACCATTACAGCAAGGCTTTCAAAGGCCACTTTATATACAATAGTTCCCCATCACTATGAGACTCCTTTCCCTGACATTATTTCTCTCTACGCACCTCCCACCACCTGAATATTGCCTATGTATCTGTTTGCTTGTTGGGTGTCCTCTTGCACTAGAACATCAGCTCCCCCAAGGGCAGGGACTGGCCAGTTTTGCTCACCATTGTCTCACTAGAATTTTCTGGCTCCCCTAGCTACTAACTCTATTTGTTGAATGAATGGATGGCTAGAGGAGTGAACAAATGAACAAGCCATGGATGGAGTTCATAGATGATGGACAATTTGGGTGGGGGGGGCCGGGCTCAGGCCTGTCCAGCTGGTCTAGAGGTGTTCATGGGCCGGTCAGACATTATTTCATTTTGGGGCTTGGAAAGTAAAACCCTTACAGGGTACTAGACCCAGGATGACAGGGACGCCAAGGAGGCAGTCCTCTGCTGTGCCCCTCAGGGTACCCCTTCCTTCCTTCATGGAGTGTTCCACGTGTACCCCATCTTCCTCTCCCTTCCTCTCCTCCTCTCTCTGCATGCCCTCTGCGCACACGCGTGTGTGCGTGCATGTGTGTGTGGTCAGAATCACCAGCTCATGAACTTCCCCCCTGTTCACCCTAGAATGGCTCTCTCCTTCTTCCTGTTGCTTAGAATTTCCACTGTATTTGTAAACCTTCTAAAGTCAGGCACTATTGGAAAGAGCAAGGTAGTCCCCCAGCTGGGTTTCAAACCCCATAGCTGCTTACTTTCCTTGGGGAAAGAGCAACTTCTGTGTGCCTCAGTTTCCTCCTCCGTGACATGAAAATAATAAGCCCTATTTTGGAAGTTGGACCATACAGACAAAATGAAATCTCAATTGTAGAAGTGCCCCTCACGGTGCCTAGTACAAGTAGACCACGTGTGCAGGGAGGGCTGGGCTCCCCCTTCCTCTGCCCTCCTTCCCTTCAGAGCTGTCTCAGATAGCTTTAGGGCAGAACTGAGTAAAGACAAAGGGACAGGCTGCCAAACTCGGAATTCAATGGACCAAGGGTGTAGGAGGTATGGGCTTTAGAGATTACAGACCCCCCACACAGCTAGGACGCCTCCCCACAGTGACTCTGCATCGAACATCCCCCCTGCCCTGGAAATCACTAAGGGCTGGAGGGGATGGGTGTTTTGGGAATTTGAGTGCCCACTGTATGCTGGCCCTGTAGACCCAGGGGGTGTAAAGGTGAATAAATACCATCCTGGCTAGTTCTTCCATGGCCACAGGGTCCATGGAGTCTCAGGGGCCTCCCAAGCATGCTTGCCTCAAGGTGGAGGACTACCCAAGCCCCTGTGTAGCCCTGAGACCCGCTTCCAAGAAGTATTGGTTGATTTAAAGCTAAGCAGAGTCCGCTGGGAGCTCCTGCCTGGCTCCCCTGTGGGTGGGGACAGAGACTGGGACACTGGTTGCCTGGGAGAGGATCCTGGTTGGCCGAGAGCTGGTAGAGGTCGCCCTGGCCAGCAGTGGTGTCCGCCTGCCACCTGGTGGTAACTCCAGGGTCATGCAGGAGCGGGGCCTCCGCCAGAGAAGGGGGATGGGGCTTTGGACTTGAGTTATTTCCTGGGTTTCAGAGCTGGAGGGACCTAGGCTGCTCTCCTCCTTCCCCTTCCAACAGCCCCCAGGCACCCTCCCAGGGCTGGTTCCACCTTCACTCTCCTGAAGGCTGGGCTAAGGAAAAGGGAGGGAGATCTGGTCCCAGGGCTCTCTGTGTGAGGGAGGAAGGGGGCTTGGAGAGAATGGCGATGGGGTGCGAGGGGTGCCTTAGTGAGCTGGGGAGAGGCCTCCAGGAATGGCCACCTTTCCCCAACACTGAGAACAGGGGATGGAAAGGGTCTTTTTGGATTTCTGCCCCTCTTTCCTTCCCAATTTTCCCTTGCCCTCCACATCCCCAGTGTTGGGTGGGCTTGGCTCAGGGGACCAGGAGACTTAGAGAGCTGAAACACATCTTACTGCTACACGGGGGCTCTCTATGTCCTGAAAGGTTGTGTGGGGCAGAAATCCCCCAAGAGCAGCCCTACTCAAATGTCGTGTTGCACACAAATCTCTTGGAGACCTCAGTAAAATGCAGAACTGGATTCAGCAAATCCCAGGTCGGCCCCAGATTCTGCCCACAGATGGTGGCCACGCTGCTGGGCCTGAGTGCACTTGGAGTCTAGTGGCCTAGTAACTCTTCCAAAAGGCACCGGTCCCCTGACCCCTGTCTTTCGGGGGGCGGGGTCACACTCCCCACCCCACTCTGGCCCCATCCTGCTCTTACCAATCGTGGTGACCGTGGACACAGAAAAGAAGAAGGAGCCCACGAGCTCCCAGCGCCCCATGCTGGTGGTGTTGCCAAGGACGATGTCCCCACTTTGGTACGCTTGGACGATGCCCTGGGGGAGAGGCTGCAGTGACCACCATGGTCTGTGGGGCAACTGGGCCCCTGCACTCAAACACATACACATGTGTGCATGAATACACATGCATGGGGGTGCATACACACACACACACACACACTCATGGACAATCGTCACAACCACTCTTTGATCTCAGCCCTTCCAGGGCAAGCAGGCTCTTTTCCTGTCCAATCAGGGCCTCCCCAGGGGCAGGGACCATGGAGAGAGCTCCTTTCCTTCTCTACCCCAGAGCCCAGGTCAGCTCAGGATGTCTCACCAGCTGGAAGAACACCATTTTTCCCCCTTCTCTTGCTCCCTCCCATTCTTGCAACAGACACTGGCCAGGCAGGACATGGGGTGTCAGTCCTCAGTGGGTCAGAGACAGATTTAACCAATACAGCACAGTCAGTGCAGGTTTGGGCACTAAGGCAGTGCGGCCGCATGGTCCTGGACAAGATACCCAACTTCTCTGTGCCTCAGTTTCCTTATCTGCAAAATGGGAATAGTAATAGCACCTGCTTCATAGAATTGTTTGTGAAGGTACAGTGAGGTGTTTGGTGTAGACTTAGAACAGTACGTGGGACGTAGTAAGTGGCAGTGGTTGCCATCATCAACATTATTACCAATATAATGCTGTAGGAATACTGAGAGGAAGGATGTTTATTCTGACGGGGGTAGAAGCAGAAGCTGCACAGAGGGGGTGATGTTTTAGTTGGGCTTTCTTTGAGGGTCAAAAAGGACTGCTCCTGGTAGAAGGGACATTTAGGTAGATGGGACAGCAGGAGCAAAGCCTGGGAGACAGGACTGTGCCTGGGATCTAGTACAGGGAGACGGAGAGGCAGCTGGGAGCCAGGCCACGCTTGGCTCTGCCATGCCAGGGATGGAACAGCAGGCCTCTTCCAAGGTCAGTGAGCAAAGAGGAGGCAAGAGCAGGTCTGTGTGTTCCCTGGAAGCTGGCAGCATAGGTGTTAGCACACCAGAAGAGGAGAGACTCTTGAGGGGTGAGTGATGGAGAGGGCCTGGCCTGCATCCAGCACAGAGTGGGCCAGGAGGAACAGAGAGGAGACACTCAGAAACCTAGGACTCTGGTCCTATTTGGTGTGGGTAGTCAGGGAAGCATCGAAACCCCTGTAAGGGTGTGGGGATGCGGGCTGGATGACAGACTTTTAGAATAGGTGGAAGGGCCCGGCTGGGAGGAGGAGGGTTGTTGCTTTGGGGGGATCTGAGGAAGTTGCACACACGTGTCTACCCTCAGGGGGGGATCTGGGGTGGAGACACCACATTCTTATTTTGGGGATGGTGAAAGCCACAGGATGGTTGAAGAAGGGGTAAAGTGCAGGAAGAGGGGCACCTGGGTGGCTCATTCAGTTGTGTCTGACTTCAGCTCAGGTCATGATCTCACAGTTTGTGGGTTTGAGCCCCACATCGGGCTCTGAGCTGATAGAGTAGAGACCGTTGGGCATTTTCTCTCTCCCTCCCTCTCTGCCCCCCCCCTTCTCTGTCTCTCTGTCTCTCTCTCTGTCTCTCTCTCTCTCTCTCTCAAAAAGAAATAAAGAAGCACTTAAAAAAAGTGCAGGGGCAGCTGAAGGGGGTTGTGGGGGAAGTGTACAGAAATGAAAGCCCTGTGAGGAAAGGTGGGAAACACCCACATACACACATCTGCACTGAGATCCATCTTGGCGGTTAACAGGCCCATCCCTGGCTGTGCAGCCATTCATGTATTTGTATTTAACGTCTCTGAGCCTCAGTTTCTTCATCTCGCAAATGGGGGTGATAAAATGGTACCTACCTGTGAGGTAGGTGAGGAGGAAAGGAGTTAATACAAGTTAATAGTCTAGGAACAAGGCTCCACACACAGTAAGTGCTACACAGAAGCATTTACCATTATCACTGCCATCACTGTCCTCTTCCCTGGGCCTAGGCTGCCGGGAATTGAAATTCTCCACCTTTGCAAAGGGGGTGTCACCCAGCCTCCAGGACCAGGCAGCCCGCGGTGTTTGTAAAAGTTTAGAGGTGGGGGCGGTGGAGGTGCTACATGAGGTCCTTAGCGGAGACCGTCCTTCCCCAGCCCAGCTCCAGGCCCTACACCATCAGCCCGGTCCAAGGGCTCAGGACTCTACCACTGCCGCAGTGCCATGTCACTTCCCACCCAGGGACATTTCCCTGCTACCTTCTGGGGACTGGCTTTGGGTTGGCGACCCTGCACTCAGGCCCTGCCCTCCTCGATGGAGGCGGCACCGGGACTACGGGACGCGGACTCGGGGCTAGGGGCACAGCAGCCTGTCTGCCGATCAAGCATCCGCCAAATCCCGCAGGTCCCAGTCCGGTGCGGCCCCGCCCCGAGTCGAAGGACACCTCCACCCAGCTGCGATGACCCGCCCCTAAGAGCCTCCTCAGCCTTTCCCTTCCCCCCGCCCCTCTGGGTCCCCACCCCCCCAGAGCAGTCTCCGTGCTCGGAGACCTCTGCACCTCCCCTCCGCGTCTAGCCCCTGAGTCGGAAGACAGGACTAAAACGGGTTCAGCCGAAGAGCGCCCCTGTGCCTGCCCCCGCTAGTTCCCGATCGGGTCTGCGCCCTGGGAGCTCCGAGCTCCCCTCCACTCACCCGCTGGGACGAGCGTGTCCTGTACCCTTTGCCCCCAAGACTCCAACCGTGCCCTCAGTCTTGCTCCTCCTCTGACACTGCTCCTCGCCCCCAGTTCTCCTGTTTGCACTCTCTCTGGAAGGGGTCGGGCGTGCCCTTTCGTCCTTCGCCCGCGGGGCGACCCCGACGCAGCGCCGCGCGGTCCTAGTGGGACACTTGCCCCGCCACCTCCCAGGCCTGTCCAGCGCACCCTGCCCCCATTCGGCCCGACCCGGCTAGGCGCGCCCCCTCTCGTCCCGTGCTCAAAGTAGGGTGTTTGCGCCCAGCAACCGTCCGGACCGGGCGGGTTGTGCCCTCTCCGCCCTAAAGGAGGACAGGGCGCTAAGGTGCGCTTCCCTCTAGCCGCCCCGGAGCCGGGTCCGCGGCGGTCCAGCCCAACCCTCCCATCCCCCGCCCGCTCCAGTCGTCCCGCGTCGATCCCCACCTCCTCTCTCCCGATCCGGGGCGTGCCCTCCCGCCCCCCGCCCGTGCCTCCGCTCGCCCCTGACCCGGATCAACGAGTCCAGCGCCGGGCCATCCAGACACGTGAAGTTCTGCAGCAGCGCCCATTTCTCGCGCTGGAACCTCGCGCTGGAGTCACGCGCCGCGGGGCTCTCCAGCACCCAGAACACGCCGGTGCCCAGCGCCAGGTAAGCCAGGTAGGCGAGCAGCAGGAGCACGGTGCCCGGCACGGCGCAGTGTGGAGCCCTGTCGTCGGGCGCCGCCGGGGCTCGGGGTCTGCACAGAGCCAGAGAGGCAGGGAGGCCTGGGCCTGGAGCCATGGCCTAGGGCAGAGGCGTAAGGAAGGGGCTAGGAGCTCGGCGGGTGCCCTCCCCAGCCAGCGCCTGCCTGTGCCCAGTTTTCTCAGTTTTCTCCTGTGCCCAGGAGGCTTGCGGGAGAATGGGACAGCCCTGCCCCACCCTGCACCGGGATCCAATCCCAGGGACAAAACGAGCCCCAAGCTGTGGGCACCTGGCCCCGCCTAGAATGTGTGTGGAGTGCTCACCCCCCAGGCCTAGCTCAGGGGAAGGGGAGGGGTGCTGGGAGACCGCAGGCTCTGAGGTGGAAGGGGCCCAGAGCCCCCCAGCGTGTCCTACTGTAGCAAACAGTGGGAGGGACTCCTGGAGACCGTACTCAAGGGGGAAGAGAAAGTAGAAGCCAAGTTTATTGTCTTAGGGCCCCAGCCTAAGCTCTTGGACCCTGGGACCCTTGCCTCCTGTCAAGTCCTTCCTGGATCTCTTGCAACACCACCCTTTCTTTTCCCAAAGATGAGGGACCCCAGCTGATCACCACTTGTCTATGAACTTGGGAAGCGAGAGGATTCTTGACCAGTGGGCTTGTCCATTTCCTGCTTCTGAAGAAGCCCAGTAACTTCCTTCCTGGAGGAGGAAGGGTCCAGGGCATATAAGGAGTCCCTCAGGGGTCTTCAGTTTCCCAGACCTCTTCTCCATATGAGGAAGTCCTGGGTGTAACCTGGGTCTCTCTTGATGCTGTAGATCCTTCCCTATGTGTCCCATCTGGAGCCTTCTCTGCTTCACAGCCTTGCCTCAGTCGAGTCCGGAGCCACCCAGCCACTTACCGGCCTGCCTTGATGGCAGAGGTAGGGGCAGAGCTTTGAAGTCCTTGATGAAGTTGGGCTGTGGATGGACTGGTCTAAATCTCTCCTCTCCTTCTGGCCAGAGACGTCACAGTCTGGCAGGAGAAGGGCCGGGGTTGCAGAGAATGTTCCTAAAGGAGGCCAGGCCTCCACGGAGCTCGTCTCTGGGTGTGTTTGGAAAGGCTCTTAAGACAGGCACCCAGAGGGGGTGATGAGGTCAAGGGGTGCCCTGGGGAGTCAGGGGAGGCCACACTCAGGAAGGTATGGGATACACAAGAGCTCCTAAGCCTTGTTCACTGACAATTCTAGACCTCTAGGCAAGGGGAACTGGCAGGCTTTGAGAGGCAGCTGCCAGATTCCTGAGGGTAGATATCCTGTTTGCATGAAGATGCTCCAAAAGTCCCTCCCCAGCCCTCCTCTCTCCTTGACCCTCCCCACCAGCCACCCCTATGGGCTCTTGTCAGGCCTGCTCTGCCCCATTGTAGCATTTTGGGCACTGGGTAGGGGCCTCTCTGCTTATTTAGTGCTTCTAGTGGACTAAACGCACATGGAGAACAGGATCTTTCACTGTGTGTCCCCAGATCCTGGCCCTCTGCCTGACACACAGTGGGGGCCTGACAAATGCCCCTCGTGCACATATCAAATGAGGTGAAAATAAAGTCAACCTATGTTTACTGTACTGCATAAAGTCTCCTGGGTTGGGGGGAATGCGGGGAGGGCATGATGGAGATTTGGCTACGGTGATCCATGTCTGGATTCAACTTTTCCAGGTCACATTTGGGGGAGGGGCTTTGGGACAACAGCGTGCATCTCACTCCACACATGTCTCTCATCCTGTCCTACATCTCCTTTCAGTTACTTGCTTGAACATTCCTGTCTCCTTTACTCTCTGGAGAGATCCTGAGATCAACCCTGGCTGGGAAGGGGAGAGGGAGGATCTTGAACAGGAAGTCTAGAAGGCATATAGAAGTCTAGAAGGGGTAGGGGAAGCAGGAGGGGCTCCTGGGGTTGCTGGAGGCCTCATGCAGAGATAGGGGTCTTCTGAGGCCTGGGAACCCCTTCCATCTCGGGGGCTCCCCCTTCCTTGAGGCCAAGTCCCCTGCTGAGTAGCCAGAGCTGGGAGCACCTGTGCAGAAGCAGAGGACCCAGTGGGAGGACCAGAGCCAGCCAGGCCAGGCCCAGGAGGATCCAGATGGCTGCCAGGCTCCGGTACACCGAGATGTAATGCTTGCTGGGGTCTGTACCTGGCAGGGAAGGGACATGATAAATGCCTGGCATCTGAGGGCACAGCCACACCCCCTCCCAGGTTTCATAGGGGTCTTCACCAGCCTCCCCATAACAAGGATCTGCAGTGGAGGGAAAGGGTGATGGGTCCCAGGCCACAGACGTCTAAGGATGTTGTGAGAATCCTCAGAAGCCTTACAAATTATTTGTCTCCCCCAAACAACCAGGGACTATTTCCCCATTCCCTAACCCTCATGGCCCCCACTCGGAGAAGTGTGACTGCCTTGTTCTCACCGACAACATAGTCCCCGAAGCCAATGGTGCTGAGAGTGATGAAGGCAAAGTAGAAGCCTTCACCGAAGCTCCAGCCCTCCACGTGGCTGAAGACCATTGGCGGGAAGATGAGAATGACCAGCGTCCCCAGGGTCAGGAACAGAGCCAGGCCCAGGATCTGCAGCAGCTGGGAGTGAGAGAGTCTGTCTCTGAGTCCACTTGGAAGGCCCCAGGATTGGGCAGGGGGAGTGCGCAAATCTGGGAGTGCAGCTGGGCCGTAGCTATGTCCCTTCCTTGCCCTGCACACCTTTGGGGTGGTGTTTGTATTCTGTGTGTGTGCTTTTGCCCAGGCCAGGGGAATATCTAGTCAGAGGGATTTCATTAGTGGGTCAGTTTGGAATTTGGAGACTCCTTTGGGTCTGAGGATCATGCTTGGATAGACCTGTCAGAGACTCAGAGCTGGGACAGAGGACAGCCACTGAACTGCCCCAGATTCTTCTGCACCCCAGCCCTCCTTAGTGTGCTGGCTTTGCAAAGGGCTAGCCAAGCGGGTGGGCGATGGGGGTGTGCTGGGTGGCCCAAAGTTTACTTTCAACCGCAGGAAGGGGTGCTGGAGTTCTGTGATGGCCACAGAGATGTGCTGTCCAGATTCCCTTTCAAACGAGACCTTGTTGATCAGCAGTCAGCCAGCGGCCTCTGGCTCCCGGCTCCTTTGAGGCGTATGTCAGCTACAGAGAACCGCCGGGCCCACGGGCACACCCTTCCCAAGAAGGCCACCCTGTGTCTGATTGAGGCCAGGGTATATAGCCCTGGCTGATTCAGCACCCTGTGGGACAACTCCCATGGCCACACACGCGGGAGAGCTCCTCGAGGGGCTGGCCAAGTCTTTGTCCAGCCTGATCACAATTCAACTTCTCCCTCTGCCCCGCCCTTTCTTCCATGAGTTTCTACCCCTAAGACCCTGCCTGCCAAACTGCGTCTCAGTATCAGTTTCTGTTTTCACCCCGCCACAGGGCCATAATGAAGAGGGGGCCCTACCTGGGAGCGCCTGGGCTGCTCCTCCCACCTCTCGAGGGCGGCCAGGTGGGCGTGCAGGCCTGCACCCAGGTGGTTGAGGAAGACCACGTTGAGCGGGATGCCCACCAAGGCATAGAAGACACAGAAGACCTGGCCTGCCTCCGTGCTGGGCGCCAGGTTGCCGTATCCTGCGGGGGGAGGGGAGGAGTGTGCAAATATGGGAAAGAGAGAGTTCAGAGCTGCCTCCCCCACAGACTCTAGGTAGTCATCTTTCATCACCTCCTGGAGGAGAGGAGAAGCTCCTCTCTTCCCAAGAACATTCTCCCCAGCCCCTGCTAGAATGATCTCTATTTGTAAGAATCCTGCTTGTCTTTGAAAGGCCCATCTCCAATGGCACTGCCTCTAAGAAGCCCTCCTGACTGCCACCCTCCTCCTGCCTAAGTGGAGTGATTCCTCATAGTGCTTTGTGTCATTCCTGTCTAGTTTTTCCCTGGGGGAGGTGAGGGAACACAGCAGATGCTATTGGTGTGCTGTCCCCTCAGAACAGCTGGGGCATCACCTGCAGCCTGGGGGACAGTTCCTGTCCACCCAGATGGCTCTCTACTCCAAGTCCCTGCATCTCTCTGTACCTGAGAACGTGCGTAGTCTATGGGCAGGTTCAAAATACTAGAGTTAACACATCCGGGGTCAGTTCTCAACCATCGAGGGCAGGAGTTGGTAGATAAATAGCCTCATTTCCTCCCCCCTCACAGGCAATGTTCGAAGGCTGGGCTCTGCCTGTGCTCTCAGAGGGCCCCCGTGGGAGCGAGGCCAGTTGTCCTAACTGGGACCCTGTTCACCCATGCAAACATTGCTGCCCTTTCTCCTCTCTTGCTTTACCTCCCCACTTCTCTACTTGTGCTTCCTGGAATCATCTCCTAAATAAACCACAGTCCTGGTCTCAGCATCTGGTCTCAGCAACCGCAACCAAAACAGGGACTTCCCCACCCAGACACTTTACCTATGGTGGTGACAACCGTGCCTGCAAAGAAGAAACTGCTGCCGAAGTCCCAGTTGCTGGGGTTGGTGGAGTTGCCTTTGGGGTTCACACCCTTCACCCAGGCTTCCATGATCACCTGTTGGGGGGGGGTGGTGTGGGGTGGGAGAAAGAGGCAGCTGATGGCCCCTGCTGGTGGCCAAGCTCTCTGCTGTCATCTCACTTAATGATATTCTTAGATGGTCTTGTTTCCATTTTGTGGAAATGTAGGCTCTGTCCAAGTAGCTAAATGCCTTGCCCAAGTCCACTGCTTGTTCCACGGACCAGGGCTGACTGAGGTGTGGGCTGTAAACATGGGCTGGTGGAGGGGAACGGGTGTAAGGAGGCAGAGGAGGGTGCTTAATGAGTGGTCCAGGTGGGAGGTGCTGTCTGTGGCCAAGAGGGTGAGACGTAGATGTGTTGTGAGGACAATAGGAAGATTCCAGGTCGGATGTTCCCGGAAGAGCTTACTGGGGAACGTAGATTTGGGGGGCCACAGGGAAGCCATGGGGCTGCCCTCCCGCAGGGCTGATGGTGGGGACAGAAAACCCCGTTCTGGGTATTCCCGGGGAGTGGGCAGCCTTGCTCTTTGCTGCCCCCTCATGAGGCCCAGCCCATGCCTACAAGAGAAATTCCATCAGACACCAGGGCAAAGGTCGTGTATGTAGTGGTGTTTCTGTATGGTGTGTTGTACGCATGCATGTGCATGTGTGTTGAGTGTGTGTTTACGGAATCTGAACCCTGGAAGGCTCAAGCATAAGCCCCTCTGTCCCGAGGCCCAGCCCTCTTGGAGATGGTTAGTGATCCCTCCCCAGTTCCCTCCCCTGTGACCATGCCTTGTCCCAGGCAGCAGCACAGTCTTGCCACTTGATAGAGCCCCCAAAGCTAGAAGAGGGCATTGGGGAGGGGGCCACTCCGGCCTCCAGTTCCTGTGGGAACCTTTTCCCCACTGGCTGGGTGTGTATGCTCCTGGCCAGGGTGGGGGTGGCCCTGGTAGGCTGGGCCAGCCTGGGAGTCCTGACACAGGCTGTCTGCTTTTCTTCACTTTGGCAGAACTGGTCTCTTCACATGGGGACTTTGGTCTCCCTCCCGTTCCCACACACCCAGAGAGGCCAGGATGGAACATTCCGGAACACGCTCACTCCCTGGAGACCCTCACCCTTGGGAGCAGCTCTTGCTCTAGGCCCAGCTGTCTCCCACAGCCAACCTGAAGCACTCCATCCTGCTGAGGAGGGGCCTTGATTCAGCGAGGGTACTGAATGTGGGGCCCCCAGTGCGACCCTCCATTTTTCTGTAAGAATCTACACATGTAGAAAAAGCCAGACACGAATCCTGTGAACCGGGGCAAGGCCTTTTTCCTGTGGAGGCGTCTCTAACACTGCTTCTGGTACTGTTAATGGCTTTTTCCTCTTGTGAATTTTACCAGTAATGTGTGCTCTTCTGGAATCCTATTCCTGTCAGCCAGGCATCCCCTGGCAAGTGAGAGTCCCTCCCAAGGAGACTGAGGACGGAGGTGTCTTGGCTCCCCTGAGGAGGCCAGGGCCAGGGTGTTGTTATTCAGTGGCTGGGGCTGTAGTCAAGCCTATTTTTTAGGCTTGTTTTTTAGCTCTGTTTACAGAGCTAGTTAGATCCCAGCCACCAATCCTTCCCACACCCTCAGGCTCCTGGGTTTTGCGTCTAGTCCTAGGCTGAGGGAGGAGGAGGTGCCATGGGCTCCAGGGCCCGCGAGGGTCTTGGGAGGCGCCAGAGCCCTTCTCAGTCTTAATAGGGGTGCTATGGTGCCAGCCCTGTACTGCTGGAGAGCAAGGAGGCCTTGTTTCCTGGAAGAAAGGGCCTGGACTGGTCTCTCACATCTCTGGAAAGTTCTCTCTGTCCACCCCACCCAACTATCATCTTCTAGGTCAGCTGTTCTCCATCTTGAGGGCATGGGCATGGCCTGGAGGGCTTGTTAACAATAGGCTGCTGGTCCTGCCCCCAGAGCTCCTGATTTGGAGCGCCTGGGGTGGGGTGCGATGTCGGCATTTCTAAAGGACTCCCTGGTGATGCTGATGCAGCTGGTCCAGGGGCTGCACTTTGAGGACTGCTGCTCTAGGCTGTATCCTGCCCACCCCAAGGCCTTACACTTATGCTAATTCGTATGGTGAAGAGCAGCCAGCTGAGGGGTGAGTTCTGTCCCCAGTACTTAAGCCTGCAGTCTTGCCCACACTCCCCCTCTCTGTGGCCCGGTTTCCACCTACCAACTGGAGACAGTGATAGCCATAGGTCATTATGAGGAAACACGTATAAAATTCTTGGCTCCAGAGGATGGATCATGACCGGTCTACCCCCAGCATGATGACCCTGTTCCCCACTGTCTTAGGCACCTTGTAAATGCTCACTAAGTGACAATTATCACTCTGATGACTCTGCACTTGGCTTGTTCCTTTGTGGTGGCTGTTGTCTTTCACTGGGCCCCCTGGTCTCCAAGGCCGGATTTGCCATGCTTCTTGGAGAGAGGGTGCTGGGGCTCCAGAGTATGTGCAGAGAAGTAGGAGGGGCCCAGACATAGGGGGACATGCTCTGCCCCAGAGAGAGCCCCCTGTGGACGCCTTGCTGGTGTAGCCATCATCCTGCTCATCCTGCTCACTGGGCCGGGGAAGACCAGCATGGCAGCTGCTCCTGACCGTAATTTGTGTGTCCCACCCACAGCCCTCGAGTGTGGTCAGCAGAGGGAAGTGAGGGGGGTGAGGACAGAAGGATTAGCAGCCCCGGGTTGGGGTAGGGGAAGTATGGCGCATGGGAGAAGGAAATTTGCACAGTGTTGCTAACACTGACACACAGTTCACATTTATGCAGCAAGTGGCTGCTTAAAAAGTGCTTTTGATCCGCTGTAAATGTCTGCAGCACCTCTGAGATCATTCGGCTCACCTTTTAGATGAGGAAATTTGGGATCAGTGAGTTTGAGTGACCCGCTCAGTGTCACACAGCAATCTGGTTCTAGACCTGGGGCCAGAATCCAGCCCTAGGTCTCCCTAGGTCTCTGTTCCCGCTCTACACTGCTTCCAAACAAGCATTAACCACCCCTCCCCGGACTGATCGCCCTGGATCTGCCACGAGAACCCCCACTCTGCCCACCATCCCACACCAGCACCTCCCTCTCACCTGTACAAACTGCTCCAGGGCCCGCTGGTCCAGGCACGTGTAGTTCTCCAGGAAGCGCAGCTTCTCAAACTGGAACTGGTCCCTGGACTGAGCCTCCGCCTGCTTCTCCAGCAGCTGGAAGACAGTGGCACCAAGCAGCAGGTAGCAGACGTAGGCCAGCAGCAGGGGCAGCACCCGGCCACCCCAGCAGCTGCAGAGCCTGGCTTGGGGCATGGTGTGGCCGGGAATCTGCCGGGGCTACGGGGCTGCCTCCGGGAGGAGAGGGGGGAAGCGCCCGGGGACCCGTGCCCAGCCTCCTGCCTGCCTCGCCCTCCTCGTCCTCCTCGGCACAGGTGTCTGGAGGCCGGGGAGTCTGTTTGAACAGTGCGGCTCAGCGTGGCTGCACTAAGTGCCTCCAGCGCAAACAGGCCAGCCACCCCCCACCAGCCTTTTGGACCCTGGAGAGCACAGGTCGGTGGCATGGACCCCTCAAAGAGACCTACCGGGTCCTCCTGCGGTCGTCTTGTCTTACCCTCTGCCTACAAGTTGGATGGGTGTTTCTGGACCAAATCAGATGCTTTCCCCTTCATTCTGCCCAGGCCTGAGTGGGTGCCCTCCACAGCCCCAGCTTTTCACCCGTGATGGATGGCTTCGGGTCCCCACGCTGGGAAGGAATCAGGATGGGTGTGAAAATGCCTTGTGCTCAGTTGCCTTGGCTACAGAATGGGGCTGGGAGGATGGCCTGCCTATTGAGGGCCCTGAAGATAATAAACTGGGTAACAAATCAGGGCAAAGCAAATAGAGAACAGCCTTGACCAAGAACAGGAATAGGGTTGATGCTCCCAACAAGTTGTATGCATTTGCTTCATAGCTTTTGCTGAAAGTTTTTGTTTGTTTGTTTTTTGTTTGTTTTTTGTTTTTTGGCTTGAAATCCTTATCAGGTTTCCTCCAATACAATATTGGTGAGATGTATGTGAGTAAAAAAGAAGCTAAAATTATATCCTGGCCTGAGATGTTAACAGTGGCTTCGCTCTGGGGAGTGGAATGGAGGGTGTTTTCCTGTCTTTCTCTTCTTTGCTTGTGTGTGAATTTGCAATAGCTTTATTGAGATATAATTCACATACCATTTCATTCACACATTTAAAGTATACGGTTGAAGGGTTTTTAGTATTTTCAGAATCATGCAGCTATCTCCACAATCTTTTCTAGAACATTTTCATCAGTTCTGAAAGAAACCCCTGAGCATCCAGTCTGCCCCCTCAGCCTCTGGCAAAACCATTAATCTGCTTTCTCTCTCTGGATTTCTCTATACTGGACATGTCATAGAGATTCAGTCTGACCGTTTGTGGCCTTTTGTGTCTGGCCTCTGTGTAATGTATTTAAGGTTCATCCATGTTGTGGCATTTGTCAGTAGTTTATTTTTTTTTTTTAATGTTTATTTTTGAGAGAGGAAAAGAGAGAGAGAGAGAGAGGGAGAGAGAGAGAACAAGTAAGGGAGGGGCAGAGAGAGAGGGAGACACAGAATCCGAAGCAGGCTCCAGGCTCTGAGCTGTCAGCACAGAGCCCGACATGGGGCTTGAACTCACAAACCACGAGATCATGACCTGAGCTGAAGTCTTGCTGCTTAACCGACTGAGCCACCCAGGTGCCTCTACTTTATTCTTGTTTATGGCTGAATCATATTTCATTGCGTGGGTATACCAACATTTTATTTATCCGTTCATCGGTTGATAGATACTCAGGTTGTTTCCACTTTTTGGCTATCAGGAATAATGCTACTACAAATATTCACTTACAGGCTTTGGTGAGGATGTATGTTTTCATGTCTCTGGGAGTGGAGTTGCTGGTCACGTGGTCATTCTATGTTTAACTTTTTGAGGAGCTGCCTGGCTGTTTTCCAAAGGGGCTGCACCAATGTACGTTCGCACCTGCAGTGTGTGTGTCTTCCAAGTTCTCTGCTCACGTTTTCTGTGATGGGCTGTGGCCGCAGACAACACGAGCTGCCTGTCTACATCCTCTCCCTCCTTCCCAGCTAGCAGAGCCCAAATCGTGTGCTTGTGAGCCCCAGGCAACGGAGCGTGATCGGTCTAACCCATCATGATAGTCCTGCTCCCTGTGCTCTGGGCCGGGTTCCCGGGAGCAGCCCCGAGAGGGGGATTTGTGTGTGAGCAGCGGGGTAAGCAAAGAGCGATACGGATGTGGGGCAAGCAGGGTCAAACAGGAGACCATAGTCCCAGCTCAGCCTGGTTCGTGGAGAGCCCTGGTGGGTGATGCACACTGTTAGTCCCAGGTGGAGGCAGGGGAGCTGGGCTTTCACAATCCCACACCAGCCAGTCGTTGAGCCATCTCTGGCACACAGCTGGCAAATGGCTCCGGTAACCTGGGGATGGTCCACTGGAGTCCCAAGTGATCGGTAGGCCAGGCCATTGGAAGCAGAACCACATTAAAGAGGGCACAGAAATGGGGAGGAGATCAGAGGATGGACAGCATCACTCGCACCCACTTTCCCGGCTCTCTTGCAGCTCGGGTGGCCCTGTGACCCAGTTCTGGCCAACTGGGTGTGTGCAGAGCCAGTTATAGATGTGTGGGGCCAGGCTGTGCTGTCCCCGCAAAGGGCTCAGTTGTGGCTGGGCCCACCGTTCCCCCTCTGTGTGCCCTGAATGCACAGATGGCTGGCCTCATTGAGGGAAAGGTCAAGAGGGTTGCAAAGACGCTCAGCTGATTCTTTTTTTTTTTGATGTTTATTTTTTATTTTTGAAAGAGAGAAAGAGAGAGAGGCAGATGAGCAGGGGAGGGGTAGAGAGAGATAAGGAGACAGAGAATCCCAAGCAGGCTCCAGGCTCTGGGGCTGTCAGTACAGAGCCCGACGCGGGGCTTGAACTCACAGACCGTGAGATCATGACCTGAACCAAAGTCGGACGCTCAACTGACTGAGCCACTCGGGCGCCACTGATGCTCAGCTGATTCTTGCACACACCTATCTCTAGATTTCAAAAATGTTGGGAACATAAACCCTATTTGTTTAAGCCACTGTTAGGTATTCTGTTACTTCCCAATAGCTACACAAATTTTTGTCGTTGTTTTAATTGTTCAAGGCTTATTTGAGTTGGAAGAAATAGCAACACACTCCAGCTATCTGAAGTAATTGAAATAATTCGTGAAGGGAAGCCAGGAGCTGCCAGGCTTCTGGAGCAACTGGGCCTGTGTCCTCACTCTTAGCCATTAACAGGCTCTGTTCCCTCTCCTTGCGGGGTGCACCCCTCCACTTGCCCCAGCCAGCCGGCCATTCCCTCCCTGTGCTCTGTCCTGTCTCTCTGCCTCGGATTCTGCTCCAGGCCGCCCTGCGGGCATCCCGTCAGCATCAGCTGCTGCCCTTCTCTTCTTTCTCTTGTACTTCTTGTCTCCAAGGTGAGGCCGATGTCAAGAGCACCTTTTCACGTGGGCCACTTCACAGGTGTCTGGACGGCCTTGAGTCAAGCAATACCTTCAGCTGCTCTGCCCCAGCCAGGGGGTGGGGGCATCACCTGTACAGGTGTCACTTGGAAAGGGGTATGGGGAGGCAGATACTGTGGCCTCTGTGTCCAGGACAGGCCATGATGGTTTCGGTAATGAGAGAGAGAGAGAGAGAGAGAGAGAGAGAGAGAGAGATTATAGAAAATGAAAGCCAGGGGGAGATTTTTTTCCATTTTACCACTTCAAGTATGTGAATGATCAAGAGAGTGGTAGTGTCATAGGATTCTTAACCTGCTCTAAGGCCAGAACTAGAACAACAAATAACAGGGGGTGGAGGTGTAGGCAGGATGTGGAGGCCACCCCTGGGGAACATCCCGGCACCGTAACCAGTGCCAAAGGCAGCCAAGGTATCTCCGCTCCGAAGCACCTCATCCATCCCATGGTTGAGGGGGGCCCTGCCTGGGTGTGGCAGCTGCCTTCTCTGCAGTCCTGCTGGTTCTGGGTTCCCTGAAGTCACCTGTGGATCTCGAGCTACCCCTTACAAGGCTCTTCTATACCCAGAGCTTTCCCAGACAGCACCGTGGCTGGGATGTGGGCTTGTCTCGGAGGAGGAAGGAAGCATCAAGACTCCCCAGACTCACCCCTGACCGGTTTTTCTTTATGGTCTGGAGAGGTGGGACCACACAGGTTGACTACCATCATATCATCACAGACTTGCTACTTCCTGGCTTTAAGCTTGGGTTTGTAGTTACACCTGCAGGGCCGCGTAATAATCAAATCTTATTTTATTGCCCTAGAGAAGCTCAATGTGTGAAGAGTTCTCTTGTGTATCATTTAGAAAGCTCGTCCGTTGACATCTGGGGGAATCTCAGGCAGGTCTTAGTAACTTCTTCAGCCCAAGTATCCTCCACGGGTCTGGACATTGTCCACAGGCAATGGTGGTGGTTCCAAGGTGGAAGGAAATCAAGGGAAGAGTATGGGAGAAAAGGGTGGGTGCTGGGGGCCAGAGCTCTGTCTCTGACATGTTGAGGTGGAAGGAGGGCTGGGTTAGCCCCTAACTGGAGCCCCCTGCCCAGGTCCTGGCAGGTTCTCTAGGGTCAAGACACTGCCTTCACTTATGGCCTACCTATTGAGAACCTCCTGTGTGCCTGTTGTCCTCCCCCTGTCCTCACTGCTCACTCTCCCCTCTGAGGCTCCTTCCTCAGCTCTCCTCTGGTTGTGCCCCTCGTCTCCTGTTGTCACGTTCACTTTTCATGGACCCCCAAAGACTTGACTAGAGTTTAGGATGAGTCCTTCTCAGGAGCACTTCCATTTTAGTGTGTGTGTGCATGTGTGGGCGGGGGGGGGGGGTGTACTTATGGAAACCCCAAGCCCACAGAGCCAGAGAGTGGTAACATAATGGTGGAATTGGTGGGTGAGGGTCAAGTCACAAGGTCATCCTGCACCACAGAGGCAGCCCTCTTTCTCTCCACCTTGACTCATTCAATACATGCCAGTGGAACCCTCTGTGCTGGGGCCTATTGTAGTGACTGCAGTCGGCTGTGGCCTCATTTGGTCAGGTTTAGGAGAGAATCTGCTTGACTGTGGGGACCTCCCCTGCCCATCAAACACTCCATCTCCCACCCCACGGGGGCACTGCTCCGCTGTGAGTGACTGATGGACACGGGGCATGATTTATAATCCCTTTTAGGGAATTATTGCTGCTAATGGGCAGAGCCAATTTGTGCTTCCAAGTGGGGAGGGCAAAATCAATTAATGGAGAGTCTAACATGGCCAGGCCTGATGGCAGAGTGTGGCCTGACATCCGGCAAGTGATAAGGGACTTTCTGAGGCTGAACTAATAAGGAGATTGGAGGAAAAAGAAGAAAAACAAAACCCCTCTCAGATCAATTTCGTGTACAATGGGGAGAGAATGCAGAGTAAACAGAGCAGCTGGGCACGGGCCTCTTTCCATCTGGATGAGCCCTGAGATAAGGAAAAGGACAGGTTGCCACCCCACCAACCAACATCGGTATTCGCTTAGGGAGTCACTCAATAGACACATATCCGCACAAATGAAAAAGGGCACGTTCCAAACCGGAACCAAAGGGAGAAGATAAGGCCCACCTGCCCCGGGTACATCCCTTGCAGGGAAAAGGGCAAGTGGAAAAAAGGAGCCGTGGTTTCAGACCCTGCTGCCCTGAGCCCCAATGATTGGCAGCACCACGGACCCAAGCGACAAGTTCTGCATATGGTCGTCTGGGCTCCTGGACGTGTCCCCACGGTGAAGCTCCTGGATGTGTCCCCACAGTGAAGCTCCTGGACGTGTCCCCACAGTGAAGCATGCGGGAGAGCATCCTGTGTGGAGGCAGGGGTGGCACGGGTTTGTATAGGTCTCTGTCCTTGTGGCCAGAGAGGAGTGTGACCTCAACTGTGTGGCCAGAAGAGAGGAGGGAGAAGGCTGATGGGTGATTTGAGGGAAAGGCTTTAAACAAACAAACAAACACACCTGGTATTGACCTTGTTCAGATTTTCCATTGTTTTTTCTGTTGTTGTTGTTTTTTGAGCAGTAGGATTCGTTTCTCACATGAACTCTTTCCCTGCACTCCAGGATGGGCACTGTGAAGAGAAGGGCTCTCGTTGAAGTGGGGGATGGGGCTCCCACTTTGAGGGCTTGGATGCAAGAGCTCCCCCACCCCCGACTCGTGATTCTGAAATAGATGCCCTCGCTTAAATCGGATTTACCTCAGAATGGACTCTGAGGCAAAATTTGGGTGTGAGTAGTTCATGTGGGAAGTGGTCCCAGGAACCCATCCCAAGAGAGTGGGGAGGAGAGACAGGGTAGGGGGGCAGTCAATACAAGGTGAGTTTTTGAACAGGTATCTGCCATGGGCACCTGGGTCTCAGCCCTGCCAGGACCTCTGGGAGGCTGTGGGGCACACCTCAGAGTTGTCCTGGGGGGGGGCAAGGAAGCTGGGGGTGTTTGTCCACCAGCGCCTGCCCCTCATTAGTTGAGGATTTGCTCCAGGAGAGCTTAACTCTTGCGCTGCTGGCCTGCCCTGCCAATGGACCCAGAGTGTTCCTATGGAGGAAGAGGACCTTCGGGTAGAGACAGACGGATACTTGAGACAGGAAGCTGTTGGTGTGGATGACAACTGTTCACCAAAGCTACGTGGGACCTCCAGGTGGGTTGGGGGACATGGGCAGGACACAGCCAGTGTCTGTCAGACTCTTTGTTCTATAACTAAGTCATTAGTAGTTTTCTGTGTCATTGTGGTTTGTAAATCCTGCAGGGTAAGAGCTCATCTGTGGAGGTTAATGAAGGAATCGTTCAGCTTGTCAGACAAATACCTTTGGGAGACAATAGGAGTGGGAAGATCATGCCTCTCTCTTGTGATGGCCACTAAATTTGAAAAAGGCAAGGGGATTGTTAAAGGATCCATTAGACACCCTTTATTAAAGAAGCCCTTATGCCTCCTTATGTGTGCAGACTATGGAAAAACCCAGAGCTGCAAGATGCACTGGGGCAAAAGCAGCAATAAACTTGGGAACACATGGACCAGGATGTAGATGTGGGGTGTTGATCAGGATACAGTCCATCTTGGCCCCAGGGAGGAGCAGAGCCTTCCCAGGGCCTGGGAGATGAAGTGAACAGAGAAACTGAGAGTGTAGAAAAGGCCAGGGCTGCTGCTGAGTGTGTGGGATCCTGGCAAACATTTTTTGTGAGCTCCTGTCTATATAAGCAATTTGATTAAAACTGCACCAAATTCATGAGTCCATCTGAGGTGTAATAATGGTTACTGGTGAAGATTTAGAATGTTGTAGACAACAGGTACTTGTGGATTTGTTTGTTGTCCATTCAGTACGTGCGAAGACTCTTTGTCCTATGTCTGGTACTTTTCCTATGTGAGAGTCACTTAAGTCAGCAGGTCAGCACCATTCTGGTGGTCCAGTCCCGAGCGATGTCATGAAGGAAATGCTGCACCGGTCGGTGCATTGATCGTGCATTGATCATCACACCTGGAACTGGGAGTGCAGGGGGGAGGGGGCTGGTCTGGGGAAGGGCTGCCTTCTCAAGCTGAGGAGTTGAGGCAAGTGAGAGGGAGGGATCCCTAACCAGCTTTCTGTTTGCTCCTTGCTCTGAGTTCCCCCTCAATGTGCATAAAATGGGCTCAGCCCTGCTTACTGGCAGTTGGCGATAGAAACCCAAATAAAGCAGTTGATCCTAAAAAAGCTTGCTGCCTCCCTCCTTGTCCTGACAGAAGCATCCGGGGCCACATAGCCAGAAGCCATTTTCCACACAGGAGAAGGAACCTGTGTTAAAGGAAATGCTATTTTCCTCCTCCCACATTTTACCCACACATTGTCAACTTCCAACATTCACGGCCAACATCTCCTCTGCCTTATCACCCCGGCAGACCCTTGGACACATGTCTTGAAATACTCTCTCCCCCCATATTCTTAGATGACTCACATCCCCCAAGTCTCCTATTTGCTGTACTCCATGTTCCTATTCGACCTCTCAGCCCCACGCCTCTTCATGTCATTGAATCCCTGGCCCACCATTCTAGCTGTAAACCTGCCTCTCCCCACTTCCTCTCTGTGCCATGCCCCGGCTCTCACACTCTTATCCACCTTGACAGTGAGCCCAGGCCCATCCTATCCCACCCCAACTCCATCTTAGCTCAGATTCCCTTGTTTATTTGTTTTTTGTCCATCTCCCCAATTAGAATGTAAGTTCTTTTTTTAAAAAAAATTTTTAATGTTTATTTATTTTTCAGAGAAAGAGAGACAGAGTGTGAGCAGGGGAGGGACAGAGAGACAGGGAGACACAGAATCTGAAGCAGGCTCCAGGCTCTGAGCTGTCAGCACAGAGACAGATGTGGGGCTCAAACTCATGAACCACAAGATCAAGACTTGAGCCCAAGATGGACTCCCAACTGACTGAGCCACCCAGGCACCCCTAGAATGAGACGATTGGCACTTTCTCTGTCTTGGTCACCTCTGAGTCACCAGAACTTAGCACAGTGGATGGTACATCCTTGTTAAAAGAATGACCAGATGGATGAGGCATGTTTACATTTAAGGAATTACAAGGGGAATATTTCTGCCTATACATATATTTTAAAAGTTTATTTATTTTGAAACAGAGAGGGGAAAGGGCAGAGAGAGAGGGAGAGAGAGAATTCTGTGCTGTCAGCGCAGAGCCCATGGGGCTCGATCTCAGGATCTCACAAACCTTGAGATCATGACCTGAGCCAAAATCAAGAGTCAGATGCTTAGCAGACTGAGTCACCCACGTACCTGAGTCACCCATGCACCCCTTGCCTGTATTTTAAACATACACCCATTGCATTAAAAAACAGTCCCTGTCTACTTATTCAATCATCTGTTTCTATTTGTTTCTATTTCTATCAATTGGTTTTTCTCCTACAAACCATGTTTTCCTGCTTCTTTGCATCCTTGGTAACTTCTACTGGGTGCCCCTTCTATATTGTTAGGTGTTAGATTCTTTTTTTATTCCTTTAAATGTTTTTGAGCTCTGTTTGGAAACTCACTGAAAGCAGTTTGACTCTTTTGATGCTTACTTTTTAGATTTTGTTAGGCGGGACCGGAATAGCTTTGATCTCTGGCTAATTTGGTGCCACTTCCAAATGTATGCCACACATAAATACCTTATGTGTTTTCTGTTCAGTGACTTTTTTTGTGAGAAGGTTTCTCCACTGTGGCTGTTGGGAGTACTCCCAACCCTGTGTTATTTCTGGAAAATTTCTACTAGCTCCTTTCTGGTGGTTCTTTCTCCAGCCTTGAGTGATTTCCTCACCCACGTGCCTCGCCCAGCAGTTGGCTGAAGACTTGAGAGAACCCTCTGGAGATCTCCGCAGTGTGTCCGCACTCTCTGTCTGCAGCTCACTCACCTCTTGTACTTGGCCTTGCCAATGGAAGCCCCCTTGGCCTCCCTGGACTATAGGCTCCAATTCCTTAACTAGGGAAACCACTGGGCGCCACCTGGTGCCTGCTTCCAGGACTGCAGCCTAAGTACTGTGAGGAGCTGTAAGTTGGGGCAATCATAGGGCTCACCTCACTTGTTTCCCTTCTCTTGGGGGTTAGTGTCCTGTACTGCCTTTTCCCAGTGTTTTATTGTCTTATACATTTTGTCTAACTTTCAGTTATTTAAAGCAGGAGGGTAAATCGTGTCCCTGTTGCTCTATCATGGCCATAAGTGGTGGTCCTACTTTTTCATATACAGTGTTCTCTCAAGTGCCCTTTCAGTAGGCAGCGTGGATGGAAAGAGTGAACTCTGAGAAATTCTGCATCTAGTCATATATCATCCCTGGGTTTCAATATCTGTATCTGTTAGCTATGGCTACAGTTAATGCTTCATGACAAATCACCCCAAGGCTTAGTGGCTTATGACAACAAATATTTATTCTCATGATTTTGGGTCTTTGGATCAGCCAGGGTTCAGCTGGCCTGGGCTGGACTTGATGGGACGGCTCTGCTCCAGGCTACAGGTTCACTGGCCTTGGCTCCAGGCTGTAGGCTGGGCTCAGATCTGCTCTCTGTATGTTCTGGGATCTAGGCTGAAGGGGCACACCTATCCAGGGCATGTTCTTCTCAAGGCAGATCCCTGGAGTGTGAGAGGAGAGCCCAAGCCTGCACGCTCATGTCAAGCCTCCGCTTGTATCACGTCTGCTAACATCCCATTGACCAAGGCAAGTCACAGAGCCAAGCCCAAATTTAAGGGGTAGGAAAGAATACCCTGCCGCCATGAGGCTGTGGCAAAGCTTTGGATGTATAATTCTATTTCAGGGGGCAAAGTCTTAAGACTGGTTATTCAATCTACCACAGTTTCTGTATCTGCTTCCTAAAAATCCCTTGTAGCAGGATCTGAGCAAGCCACATTCTAAACTGTCCTCCTAACATCTCCTGTCAAGTGAATAGCAGAGCAAATTGAATTCTAGTAGGGACTGGGCTGGAGTCACCGGCCAGGCTGCTTTCCAGAAGATGTTTTGGAAAGCTCTACAGTTTGGCCTGGAGTGAACTCACATGCCCCACTGAGCTCAGGATTGCTGGAGAGTCTTTTCAGAGCATTGCATCCAGTTCTCCCATTTTAAAGGCCAGTGAACTTTGTGGAAGATGCACTGTGGTCAAGCATGTGTCCACATCAAAGGCCCAGCTTCCATTGGGAAGGGACATTTGGGGGCGGGTGTCCCTCTCCAGTTGCTGTACACACTTGGTATACGGCTCTCTCAGCAAGACACCATGGCCCAGCTGTCTGTTTTTCTCTCTTCTTCATTTCCTCTCCTGCCTTCAGTGATTGCTGCAGGAGGTGGGTTCACACCCTGCATGGGCCCACACCACACATCTCTGTCAATAAGGCCTTTGGATCCAGGAGATAAGTTCTCAGCAGGAGATCTAAAGTCAATAGACTCTAACCAGCTCTAGAGGGCCGAGGGCACTAAGGTGTGCCAGGCACACTGAGGCTGTCTCCAAAGACTCTGGCCAACTCCATGCTGCCTCAGGGCTCTTGAGACTGGGTGTCTGTGTTACACGTGTGCCCTGGGCACTCGGGGAGGCTTCTAGGATCTGGCTGTAAGGGCTCTGTTTTGGTCTTCCTGGGTTCTACAGACTTTATTGAGGACTTACTATGTGCCACAGGACTGTGAGGGCCAGGGAGGCTGGACCCTGCCCGATGGGCCTCAGTCACAGAGCCAGAGTAAAGGCATGGGCCAGATGCCAGCCCAAGAAGTCTGGGTTCTGTCTCTGCCACTCATTAACTGAAAGGGTATTTTACTCAGTGCCAACTTGTGCTGGGGACATAGTGATGAGCAAGACATGTAGGTCCTTGTTGTCATGGAGCTTTTAGTCTTGGGGGAGGGGTTGCAGGCCATAAAAAAATAAGCAAATAGAGATGATATGTCAGGCGGTGATGAGGAAAATAAAACAGAGAAATGGGATAGAGAGTAACTAGGGGGTGGCTCTAGTTGGGCGGTCAGGGAAAGCCCCCAAGGAGGGGACATTTGCCACTAACAAGCCCTTAGAAGCCAGCCCCTCCCCTTTGCTTCAGGGTTTCTAATATTATCAGTGAGGGTGTGGATTGGAGGGGCTGTATGGCCTGCCTGGCTTTGAAATGGGACCATCTACCTTCTCTCGCATGATCCTTTTACCCAGTCCTGGGCAGGGGGGACAGCAAGCCAATTCAATGTATTTTTCTCTCTGCTCTCTTTCCAGGGCGGCAGGTCCTGTATTCATAGGACAGAGATAGCAGGAATGGTAGACAAACACTTTTACTCAGCTTCATTTCAGATGTCCATCCTCTCCCCACTCCACACCTCTCCCCACCTACTGCTGGCTTGGGACCTTGCTGCCCCTGCCCTCTGAGGGCCTCCTGAGGGCTGGCCCACCCTCCCTTGGGTCTGTATCATGCAGCCAGGCCCCAGAGTGCTGCAAGGGCTCACTGAGGCAAGCCCCTGGCAGCTCTGTTTTCCCGGTGGGAACGGGGAGTTTGGGCCCAAGTCATGCAGAGCCCCAAGAGGCTGGGTGAGGGTGTGAAGCCCAAGGTGCCCACACCGCGCCTCTCAAGCTCTCTGCAGAACTCCTGGGAGCCATCCACAGCTCCTAGGGTGCAACGATGTCCTTGGACCCTGCAGGGTGGGTGACTCTTTAGAAATACGGCTGATTCAGGCACTGCCTATGGGTCATCTGGGCCATGAGGGCGATGGCAGAAGGTTTGGTTTGGGAGATCAGGACTGGCCATCAAGATGCTTTGCACTCCACTGCTTGGTCTTTGGCTCCAACGTCCTGCCTGGCTTGCCCCAGCCATTCCTGGGCTCCTAAACCAGGGGGTAGGGCAGAGAGCGGGCTGGTAGGTAGCTAAAAATAACAGATGATCATTTCTCCCGTATTCTACCAGCATGAGCCTCCCCTGCCACTGCATTATGATGGTACTATTTCATAATCTCCAAGGTTTAAAATCGGCCACTACAAGAGTGAGCAGAAGCCCTTATATAACCACTAGCACCCCGGCATTGCCTGGTCCGGCCAACAGCCCCAGTACCCACAGCAAGGATGGTGCCAGAAGCCCTGGCCCCAGCCTCACTGGCAGCCTCCAGGACACCATCCTTAAGGAAACACAGCCCCCTCTATGGGAACCCAAATCACTAGTTGCTCCCAGCAGCCCACAGATCACATCTGAAGTCAGGGCGAGTGAGAAGAGATGCCTTCCTTCATCTGTACTCCATTCTTGCTGCCACAGTGCACGGCCGGATGCTTACTGGAAACCTGAAAGGAGACAGGATGTCTTGGTTAGGCTGTGCGTGGGGGCACTGATTTGTCCCTGACTGAAGCGCATGGGAGGTGGCGGCGGGCCACTCCCCTTGGGTCTCAGTGCCCGGACTCCTGGGGGTTGCATTTATTCCCCCAGCAATGAAGGACGCAGCCTCCTTTGCCGTCTCCCTGAGCCAGGACCAACAGTCATTGTCCAGCCCCACTGACACCAAATTCTCCAAGAGATTCTCTTTTTGGTCCTTCTATTCATTATATTCTGCCTGACCACCATGGCCCATCCTGTCACCTCCCACGGCTGGACAGGGAGGGAGAAGGGCCCCTGAGGACTAGCCAGCACGGTCCCCAACCTGTGGTGCGACTGGGCAAATCGTGTTGGTTCTCTGGGCCTTACTTTCCAAATACCCAGGTGGACGGAGCAGATGAGGTGTCTGGTAGAAGAAAGGTGGCTGGCAGGGCTCCTTGCTTCTCCGAGTGTGCTCCGTGGATCAGCAGCATTGGCATCTCCAGGGAGCTTGTTAAGAAGTGCTGAATCTAAGACCCCACCCAGACTTCCAGGACCAGAATCTGCACTTTAACAAAACCCCTAGATTTACTGGCACATTAACGTGTGAGAAGAAATGGTATGAGTGACATAGTTAATTTGCTTAAAGTCTGGCTCTCATAATTAGAGCAGAAGGGCTTGGGAACACTGTTTAAGACACCTGCAGGGGGCAGAGAGATTGAGGAGTGGGGTGGCCGCGGCCATCTGCGTGTGGGCACGGGGACCTGGCAGCGGGTGGGGAATGTGGGCATGGTCTGCCTGACGTCGCTGAGGGAGAACCAGTAAATCTCTGTGCTGCACTGAATGTGGGAGGTGGCAGCGAGGGAGAGGTTGAAAACGATTCAAGGCTACGAGCCCTTGGTCCTTCAGATCTAACTCTGAGTGCAAGACCCCAGGCTGTTTAATTAAGTGAAGATGGTCCTTACTTTTCAGACATTCCTAGCTGTTCTAGATGAATCTTAGAGCGGGAAGGAAGGACACCAGGCACACTGGTGCATGTGAAGGGGATGTGTTCCAGTCACTCTGGACCCACGGTTCCCAGCTCTGCTGAGCACTGGAAACCCCTGGGGGTGGGGGGACCTTTAGAAATCGCAGGCCACTCCCAGGACAGATTAAATCAGAATCTCGTGGTGGTGGTAGGGGACCAGGTGACACCAATGAAGAGCAGGGCTGAAACCCACTGCTTTGTGGGCTCTCTGTTCCAAGGATGGTGAGGGCAGGTCCCGGGGACCAGCAGGCATGGGGCCGCTGAGCATGTCCTGGCTCCGGTGTTTCCCCTGCACCGCTGATGCGCAGCCTGGGCCAGGATGGGTTAGCACTGCCAGTGGTGAGGAGCAGAGGGTCTGAGCCGGCTCCCGCCCTGGACTGTCACTGCATCCCACATACGCTTGCCTGCAGTGGTGACCGGGGCAGGGGCGGGGCTGAGAAGGAGCGCCACAGAGCAGGGCTGAGTGCCACGCAGACCCAGACCTCAACCCCACAGAAAAGGTGCCATTTCTTTACTTGACGAACCCCAGTGAAGCAATGGAGCTGTCAGTCTGTACTGGGATTTTGTGACTGTAGGTTCCCAGACTGGAGGGTACGGCTACAGAGAAACCATTGAAAGGAAATCACTCCTCACCCTGTTGGGCCAGTTCCCACCAGAGGCCAGTTTCCCCGCTAACAGCTCCCTGGCGCTTGGCTGTTTATGAGGGACCTTTATGGACATTATCTCAGGAGAGGCTGGCCACCTTGACGAAGGGGGAATCTGAACGTGGCAGATGTGTGAAGGCGGGGGCAGTGACCTGCCTAAGGCCCACAGCGCTGAGTCAAGGAGGCCCGCGTTTAGGCCTCCTTCCTCCCAGTTCTGGGGCCTTTCCATTTTCCTGGGATGGATACTGCCCGGTGGGGAGCTGGAGGGTTTCTTGCAGTGGGGACGGTGGAGTCCAGGCTGGCAGGAGCCTCTGAGGCACTCCGCAGAGGCTCTGCCTGGCCCCGGCTGGAGAAGAGGGCAAGGGGGTCACACCAAGGTTCCTGTCCAGATGGAAACACTTCCAAACTCAGGGATTAAGGAAGGTTTTATTAAAAAGCACTCTAGAAAGGGGTTAACCTCATTTTCTCAGATTTTAAAGCCATCCTTGGCAGTTGGAAACAGCAGATTTGACACAGTGGATGACGAACGCCCCATACGGGGGATATATACCTGTCCACACGTGCCCCTGGCAGGGATTTAAACGTTCCACAGCTTTTCCATGAATCCTAAATCAACTAGATTCATCCTGGCCCTTGGTGAAGTGTGTGAGGTGGCGGGCGAGGCTTACGTTAAATCACCCTCTCTGGGCTCCTGCTCTTAGGCTGATAGTCACAAATTCCCCATAATGAGCACTCCTGAAGAAGCCCAGACAGACAGCGCCACTAAATTAAGAGCAGAGGGAGCCCAGGGCAGGGGAGAGGGAAGTGTTTGCTTTGGCTGGGGAAGGTGCCTGGGGCCCGGCCTGCATGTTTGCCTGACAGGGAGGCCTGATAAGTGGGCTGTGTGGAAAGTGCTGCGTGGTGGGGCCTGGCCATCTGCCGCACGTTGGGGGAGGCCACACCTGCTGGCCCTCTGGCCCTGACCTGGTGGAACCCTTGTCACCCTTCTTCAGCTTCCTTTGCAGCCACACAACCACTAAGAACCCAAGAATATTTTTTCTCCCCTTGAGAATAAAAATTGAACCCCTGAACTTTTGTTTTGATGAATTACTTCCAGGCTGCTATTTGTTTGGAGAACAAAGCTCCCAGCTGCAGGGCGGGTAGAGGCCAAGAGACAAACACCCGACCGACCACAGAGTGACTTTTCAAGGCAGCATGGCCAACTGGAGAGCACAGAAAAGCTGGGTTATCCTAGCTCTGCCATTTGTTAGCTGGGCAAGTTATTCAGCCTCTGTGTGCCTCAGTTTCCCCTCCTGTCAAAAGGGGGATCAGACTCTTGGCTCTGTACACTCAGAGCACCCCACCTTTCAGTACAGTTTTCTGTACCATCTGGGCAATGGCATTAGCAGGAGGATGCCATCTTGACACAGACCTTGGGTTTATGCCTCTTCTTGTCAGAGGGTTGGAAATAGTGTCTTTATGTGGGCAAAACCTGGGTAAACACAACCGAACAACGTTGCTGACGTGTAGACTTCTTTAAAGGGATGGATGATGGCTGATTTCAATGCATTTGTTCCAGGGGAGGGTTTCTTCCTCCACATATGTTCTGGACGCCATGCCCTCTCCTTCCTCCAAGAGTTTCCCCTGCAGGCTTGGCCCTCTTTTCCCTACCATCAGCCTCCTTTCTTCTCCCGGACCATTCCTCTCAGCACGTAAGTGCGTCTTCACAACCACTGCCTCCCTTCAGCCCCAGCCTCCCGACTGCCCCTCCTCCCAGCCAAGCCCTTGGGTCAGCTGTCCCCACTCACTATCTCTACTTTTGCTCCTTCTTTTCTTTCCTCAACCACCGCAATGGCCCCCTTATTCTCCCAGGTCCCCGTCCACAGGGCACTTGTCCAGGGCCATCATGACATGCAAAGTGGCCACCAGGCAGCATCCCATTCTTGCTTAGCCTTCCAGCAGCCCTGGGCTCTACCACCCCTCTCCCCTGGACCACGTTCCCCTGCAGGCCTGCCTGAGGCCACACTCGCTCCCCTGCTGTCTCTTCTCTCGCCCTGGCTGAGCCTTCTCAGTAGCTTTGGTGAGATCTTCCTGCTTACCCCCAAATGTCAGAGTGCCCCAAGGGTCTGTGTCAGCGATTAGAATAACCCTATTTACTCTCCTCAACAGGGATTCCACCCAGTGCATTCAGACCTTGCCACTCAGCTCCAGACTCGTGTTCAGGGGCCTACTTATCTCCTCTGAGATCTCAAAGGGCTACTGAAACTTGAATGGGCCAGCCGGAAATCTGAATTCCCCTAGCAACTTCCCTCTGGTGTCCACTCCGCCCTGCCTTCCTGCTGATGGCATCCCCATCCTGTTAGCTGCTCAGAACAGGTGCCCATGAGCCCTTCTGGCTCTCTTTGCCCTCACGACTCACGTCCGATCTGCCACTAGGTCCAGGCTACCCTCACCCCTTGCCTGGATCTCCCCAGGAGCCAGATGACTGTGCTAATCCCAGGCCTCTACAACCTCTGCTGTGTACAACGGCCAGAGTCAGCTTGCCAAAGTTTCGGTCAGACCACATCGCACCATGGCTTAAATTCTTCAGTGAGTTTCCCACTACATCAGGAATAGAAGCCAAGCCCCTTACCCTCGCCCACAAGGCCTGTTCATTTGGCTCCTGTTCTCGAGCTGAGCCCTTAAGTGACTCTGGCCTCCTTCCCACACTGTGACCAAGCAAAGCTCCCTCCAGGGCTGTTCACTTTCTACTCCTTCCGCTTGGAATGCTCACAGGACACTGCATGGACACTCCATTCTCACTATTCAGCTACGAGTTCAAGATTCCCCTCCCCAGGGAGCCCCCGCCCCCGCCCCAGTTAATGGCAGTCTTCCCTGTGGCTCTCTACCACATTATAGATTTTAGCTATTTCATAGCGCTTACCAGCACCTCAAATGGTCTCTATTTGTGGGTGTGTTCTCTGTCTCTCCCCCACCTCCAGAACGCCATGGAAGGCCATCCCTTACTTGGGATGTTCCATCCCCGTGTGCAGAACCCCTAGTGTCTCAGCTGCAGACAGTTGGCCATGAAACTGACTGTGGGCTTCCTGCAGCAGGTGTCAGTCATTATAGGATCTGAGTCTGCCATTTCATCCACCAAGGCGTTGACATGGGAAAGCAACACTCAACCTGCCTGGTAGCCTTTGGCTTACTGGGACGAGGCTAAATGCGAGGGGCCAGCATTAGGGGTCTTGGGTCTTATCGCTGTGGGTCTCTGGGGGAGAAGGAGGCAGGAGAAGAGAAGGCCTGTCCATAGCAGGGGGCAGCTTCCAGGAGGAAGATGGGGGAGGTGGGTGACAAAGGCCAGGAAGGGCCTTCTCTGCTTCTTCCTGTTGTCTGGAACACCACAAGTATTCCTTCTGTAACTGTTAAAGGGGTCCTCAGGCCTGAGCTTTCAAGTGGTGTTTACGTCTACAACTCATTGGCAAGAACCATGCTCCAATAGGAGAGTGATATTTCTAGCTAGGAATTCAAGTTACCAAACCATCACTCAGCCCCTTCCTGTATGGAGAAGGCTGGACAAAGGAGAGATGGCTTTGGGGACACAGAAGAAAGGGAGCTGAAGATCCGGAGGAGGGAGGGAAGCTTTGCCAAGCAAGGCGAGAGCACCTGGGCCCGCCACCCCCTTGGGTCTGTCTTGATGTTCGTGATGCTGTCTTCTGGAGCTTTTTTCCAGGAGGAAGCAGAGGCCAGGAACATGTGAAGGGACCACAAGTTCAGTCCTGTGGTTTCAGGAATATTCAGGAAGCTCACTTCTCACTCTGGCCTTCCCCCTTACCTCCCTCAAGGGTTGGTGAGCAGAGCTGGGTGACCTGTGACCCTGGAGGAGGAGGAAGGTGCACTTACATTTCTTCTGCAGAATGCTCTGTCTGGCCTTGATGAATGCCAGGATGTCAGAGTCAGTCTGGCTGTCCCCAGTGAGAGGGATAGATGATGCTGGCTTCTCAGGGATGCTGAGGACAAGCACATGTCACACATCACTGCACCTTACATTTGAACTCCATGCTTACCTTTCCGAAGTGCTTTCCATGTTCAGTAACCGGATCTCACCCAGGGGGCTGCCTGGCAGTCTGCCTCCTGACCCTTCCACCCAGTCTGTGCAGGAGCCACAGTGACCCTTTCATCACATCCTCCTCCTCTGGCTTAACCCTGTTGGTGGATTCTCCTCACTCTCAGAGTGAAATTCAGACTCTTTTCATGTGTGATCTGGGCCCTGGGCTACTACTCCGCTCCAGCCACCCTGCCCTTCTTTCTTTTAAAAACAATTTTTTTTAATGTTTGTTTGAGAGAGAGGGAGAGACACAGTGCAAATGGGGGAGGGGTAGAGAGAGAGGGAAACACAGAACATGAAGCAGGCTCCAGGCTCTGAGCTGTCAGCACAGCCCAACGCGGGGCTCAAACTCACAAACAGTGAGATCGTGACCTGAGCCAAAGTCAGATGTTTAACTGACTAAGCCACCCAGGCGCCTCAGCCCTGCCCTTCTTTCTGTTATTCTCTCTCTTTTTTTTAATATGAAATTTATTGTCAAATTGGTTTCCATACAACACCCAGTGCTCATCCCAACAGGTGCCCTCCTCAATGCCCATCACCCACTTTCCCCTCCCTCCCACCCCCCATCAACCCTCAGTTTATTCTCAGTGTTTAAGAGTCTCTTAATGGTTTGCCTCCCTCCCTCTCTAACTTTTTTTTTCCCCTTCCCCTCCCCCGTGGTCTTCTGTTAAGTTTCTCAGGATCCACATAAGAGTGAAAACATACAGTATCTTTCTCTGTATGACTTATTTCACTTAGTATAACACTCTCCAGTTCCATTCACATTGCTACAAAGGGCCATATTTCATTCTTTCTCATTGCCACGTAGTACTCCATTGTGTATATAAACCACAACTTCTTTATCCATTCGGCAGTTGATGGACATTTAGGCTCTTTCCACAATTTGGCTATTGTTGAAAGTGCTGCTACAAACATTGGGGTACAAGTGCCCCTATGCATCAGCACTCCTGTATCCCTTGGGTAAATTCCTAGCAGTGCTATTGCTGGGTCATAGGGTAGATCTATTTTTAACTTTTGGAGGAACCTCCACACTGTTTTCCAGAGCGGCTGTACCAGTGTTATTCTCTTACTCAATGGCTTTGCTTTGGTGGTCTCCTTTCCCCAGCCTGCTCTCCCCCCGTGACATTTGCATGGTTGAATATGCTTTGTCTCTGCATCTTCCCCATCTCTGGTGCAGCCCCCGCCCCTCGCCTTCCCTAAACCAACCCCATTCCACCTGAGGTGTCACTGTCTCCTTCAGCACCCAACTTAGATGGCACATCCTTTAGGACGTCTACCCAGTGCATCCCTACCCGCCCCCCCCCCCCCCCCCCACCATGGCTTAGCTAGTTCCTGGGGCAGATAAGTATTCTCCCTTCTCTCTGTAAAAACTGTTAGCTGAGTAAGTTGCCATGGCTGGAAAAAGAATACTACATTTCCCAGCCTCCTTTGCTGCTATGTGTGGTCAGGTGACCAGGTCCCAGCCAATGAGATTTATAAGAAGTGTGGGATTTCCAAAAAATCCTTTTAAAAAAGTAAGAATGTATGTGCCTTTATCCCTCCTCTTTTTCCATTTAATAACCAGCCTGCCCCCACAAGAAAATTCTAAGCAGTGCCCTCCTGGCTTGCAAGCCTCATCCTCATACAGCAGGTGATAGTATCCACTCTGTCAGAAGCCAGCGAGGACTGTCCACAATAAGGGGCTGTTCCCCATCACAAGTAGTTGTGTTGGCATCCAGCTGCAGTCAGTGACAAGGGCTCCCGTGGGGCTGCACGGAGTTGTTCCTTCTGTCTGGGCTCGGGGAGGGGCATGGCTGGACCTCACCCCTTAGACTGCTTGGGGGGAGAGTAGGGTCTGCCAGGTGAAGAAGGGTGCTCAGGTGTTCTAGTCAGAAGGCATAAAGGGCACTGCTGAGGAGAGGCCTTGACAGCTTTGTTCGGTCTGGAGTGAACGACTCACAAGGCCGAGGCTAGCTGGGCTTGTCAACTCTCTGCCCTTCCCGGCCTGGGGACCCTGTGGCAGGGCTATGTTGGAATGGCCAGTGGGCTGGCTCTTCTTTCCTTCAATGGCACTGGGTATATCTATTTACACAGACACTTGGAGCAATTCTGCCCGCGCAGGGCAGCAGAGGCCCCTGGGAGAAAACTTCTCTGCCTTGGGACTTGGTATCTGTGAGAGACTCCAGGGTATTCCTGGGGTGTCAGGGTGGAGGCCAGCCCTGGGCTGTGTCTGTGCAGCCATTGGACACGGGGCTCCTCAGGATGTGGGAGAAGAGCACTGGCAATTTTGACCCATTCCACTCATGGCAGGGGCTGTCACAGGCATCAGAAGGAGACGACAGACCTGTCTTCCAGGGAGGCACTGGTGCTGCTGGGCTCCCGGCTATGCGGAATGGGACAAGGCGAGGGCAAGATTTTCCTGGCGTTCACATCACTGTAAAAGGAAAATGACAAAAGGAAGAGGTATGAGAGGAGGTTTCCAGAAGAGAAATTTAGGTTTGTATTTAGGAGCCATAGGGACTGAATGTTTGTGTCCCCCAAATCCATACGTTGAAGCCCAAGCACCCAATGTGATGGTATTTGGAGGTGACGCCTTTGGGAGGTAATGAGGTTTTGAGGAGGTCCTGAGGGTGGGGCCCCCATGATGGTACCGGTACCCTCACAAGAAGAGGAAGGGAGATCAGAGCTCCATCTCTCTCTCTACCGTGTGAGGACACGGCAAGAACATGGCCATCTGCAAGCCAGCAAGAGGGTCCTTACCAGCCACAGAACACCCTAGTCGGGGTGGTGTGACGAGATAACAGGGATTTGTTTCTCACAGTTCTGGAGGCTGGGAGTCTGGGATCAGGGTGCGGCATGGTCACGTTCTCACGAGGGTCCTCTTCTGACAGACTGCCAAATTCTCATTGTGTGCTCACAGGGCAGAAAAAGAGTGAGCTAGCTCTCTGGCCTCTTCTTATGAAGGCACTAATCCCATCAATGAGGGCTCTACCCTTGTGACTTAAAGAGGCACCTCCAAATACCATCGTATCTGGGATTAGGTTTCAACACATGAATTTTTGGAGGATGCGTTCAGTTTATAACATTCTGTCCCTGCCCCCCATCCCTTCACCCCCAACAAATTCACGTCCTTCTCACACGTGAAACACGTTCCCTCCATCCCAGCAGCCCCCAAAGGCTTAACTCATCCTGGTATCAACTCTAAAGTCCAAAGTCTCATGTAAATCAGAGACGGGTGAGACTGGAAGTCGAATCACCCTGAGGTGGAATTTCTCACTGGCTGTGAACATGTGAGAGCAGACAAGTTATGTGTTTCCAAACTACAATGGTGGACAGGCATAGGTTAGACATTCCCATTCCACAAGGGAGAGAGAGGAAAGGAGGGAGGGAGGGAGAAAAGGAAGGGAGGGAGGGGGGAAGGAAGGAAGGAAGGAAGGAAGGAAGGGAGGGGTGATGGGTCCCAGGCAAGTTGGAAACCTAGCAATGCAAACTCTGTGAGAACTTAAGGCTTGAGAATAATCCTCTTGGGTCCAATGTTCTGCCTTCTGGATTCACTGGGGTGACAGTCCCGTCTTCTGGACCCACTGGGTAAAGGTCCTGCTGGGCTCTGCTGGGCAGGGGTCGTGCCCTCATGGTTCTGCTGGGAGGACCTGCCCCCACAGCTTTTGAGGGGGCAGTGCCCATTCCCACTTTTGAAATGGAAGAGGCAGCCAGGATGGTCTCTCATTTGCCTTCAGGGTCACTCTTCCCTTAACTTGGAAGAATAGTGCACATTCGTAGCAGAAGACCTGTGCATTTAATCCTCTCAATTGTCTCATTATCCTCATTATATAGATGAGGAAATGGAAGCTTAGGGAGGTTAAAGAAATTCTAAAAGTTACCGGCTGGCTGGTGGCAGAATATGAATCTAACCCATGACTCTGTGAGGCATCAGAATCTGTTTCTCAGCCATGATCCTTTATTAACTGGACCCGGCTCTGTGGGGTTCTGAGGAAGCATATGCTGGGGATGCATGGCTCACTCCTGGCCACACCGACTGAACAGCCCCTGGTTCCAAATGATAAGTCAGACCCAACAGGTGTCTGACCCACTCAGGCAGGTGCGGTTTGGCCCATTTAACTAGCTTGCCTAATGTGCGCACCTTGCCTTGGATTCCTGATTGCAAACAGCAGAACCCAACAGTGCTCCTTGGGAGGTGAAGAGGCCGGCCACCAAAGCTGTCCCAAGATGCCAGTGGCATGATGGGATTCTCTCCCTGGTCTGGGATGGTCCTGCATAGACACCATATCCAACCTGGGAGAGGCCTCAAAATTCCTCTGGCTGGAACTCTCCTTTACAGATGGGGGCACTCGGGCTGAGAGGTGGGCTAGGGATAGACAGGGCCACTGGCTTTGCCTAGCCTGCACCATCAGTCCGAGGCACTCCACAGGCCCTGCAACCTGCTGCCCCACCCATGGGTACAGCCCCTTCCCCAGCTCCGGCCTTCAGCCCTCTCCCATCTCAGTCCTCCCTGGGCCTGCCTCCACAGGTTCGAAACTGTGGGTCAAACAAACAGGGAAGGAAATCAGAGCCTGGGAATCCCTCCCACCCCCATGCCTGTTTCCCTGCATCCCAGACTGCAATGGCGGTGGGGAGAGATGGGGATCTGTGCTGTCTGGTCAGAGAAACTGTAGAACCAGAGGCAGCCATGAGGTGGCAGAGGCTCTGCGTGCTTTTCTTTGGAGAAAGTGGCCAGTGATCCGGGCTCCTTCTGAACGGTTCCTGGTGCAGGCCTCCGGAAGGGGAGAGAGGGCTTTCCGTTTTGTAGGTGCTTCGACTACACCAGGTCAAAGTCAGTTTGGAAATTGTAGCCAGTCTTGCCAGATCAGGTCACTGGCACTCAAATGGCTCATTAACTCAATGGATTCCCAACGGATTCCCAGTAGATCCTTGCTTAAGATTCCAGGGAACATCCAGGTACAAACTGTTGAGGGCTGGTAGCATGTGGAAGAGGGGCAGAGGTGGACAACGGACAGGGCAGAAAGGGGTCAGGATCATACTGTGGAAAGATGGGGGTATCCAGGACCCTCTGCAGAGGCCCAGTCGCCCAGCCTGTTGCCTCGACCATTCAGGAGGGTGGCATAATGTGAAGGCTTGGGGCTCCTGAGGGAGAGGACTCCTCCAGTCCCGAAGCTGCTCGAGGGCCCCCGGATGCCGCAGCTAAGTTTCTGGACCTTTAGGATCACACTGCAAGTTATTTTTGTTTTCTTCCCTGACCAACCAGCCTCTGACACTGCATTCGTTTCTCATATTGACATTCCTTCCGGAGACAGAACACACCAGCCATCAGAATTAACTACCTCTTTCCTAATAAGGATTAATAAGTGGTAGTAATAACAAGCCTCCTGGGTTGCCAATCAGAGTGTTGTGCATTTAGTGTGATCGGCCTGCAGGCACGGGGCATCCCTGGGGAAGTGATGAGGTCAAGTTTCTTTCGGAACCCGAGGAGCAGAGGACCGCCCACCAGGCCTGCAGTGAGTCCATGGACAGCAGCCTCTCTGGAGCTTGGGTGGAAACTGCCTGCTGGACTCTCACGCTCTCGCCCCAGCAGCTGCTCAATGGCACTGGTGCATTTATCTGCACGGAACGATAGTGTCAGAGGGACCTCGGCGCATTTTATAGATGAGATGAGGAGATCCCCAAGGGGGAGCTGCCTTGCTTGCTCAAGGTCCTGCTGATTGGAAGAAGTACAAGGAGGATTTCTCTCAGACATCCTTTGTGAAAGTCTACACCGAAGGGACTCCTTGCAGGTGACCAGCGGTCTCATCTGATGCACACCTCTGAAATTACGGGTTGCAGCTTCAGGGCTAAGGGTGTCTTGGCAGGCACATCCAGGGATCATCTTCAATTGGAACACCTAAGGAAAAGGAATATCCAGGGATGCCAAGGCCCTACTACTGGAAGGGGGGCATGATTCTTATAGTGGTTCCCCAAGAAGATTCTAGGAAGCCCTGACCAGTGGCTGATTCTTAGACTTCTTCCATGGCGGGCACTCTCTCACAGAAGCTGGGAGGTAAAGGCTGGTGGCAGGGGGACAAATGGACAAGCAATACAGAGAGGCAGCCTTGGCTGATGGAGACCAAGGGAGAAGGGGAAAGCAGCCTAGACAGGAAGGCAAAAAGAAAAAAAGAGGGAGAAAGGGAATGTAGGGTGGGGATACAGGTGGGCAGGGAGAGAAAGTGGAAGAAAGGGATGGAGAAGAATGAAGTGCAGGAGTGAAGCAGAGAGGGGAGAGGAGGTGGGGAGAGAGCAGGGGGGAGGGAGGTGGGAGGAACGGAGCCTGGAGTTCAGGACTACTGGGTAATCTTCGTGTTGCCAACCACAGAGTTAAACAACCCCTTTCCCTTTCTGTGCCTGCTAGTTAAACGAGGGGTTGAATTCAGGGTTTCTCGACAGAAATGGTGAAGGCAGACGGCAGGGAGTTCTGGTTTTCCAGTCAGAGGTTGGCTTTGTGAGCAAGTGTACATTTGCCTTTTGAAAATCCTGGCCCCTTGGGCAGATCAGGCCGTAGGCACACAAAGAGGGGAGAGCCCAAGGAGGAGGACCTGGCATTTCGCAGAACCTAAAGAAAGCACGGTTGAATGAAATAGCACAGCATATGGGCTGGAAACTGCCACCTCCTGCAAGTGCCCCTCAAGGGCAGTCATTGATGTGAGGAGTGAGCAGGGTGGCTGGACGCCGACAGGCCTGGGTTCCAATCCTGCCTTACCACTGACTAGCTGGGCGACCCTGAGCAAGTGAACTGAGCTCTCAGAGCCCGGGTGTTCTCATCTGTAAAATGGGGACAATGATAGTATGTATGTGGCACATTTGCTCAGTGCCTGGCCTACAGGGTTCCTGGAAACGACAGGATATTATTCCTGTGAGAGAAGAAAGCTAATGCTGTCTCCTCAGAGAATTTAAGGACATCAACGACTAATCCTGCACTGCTGGAGGTTTGCAGAGAATGTCTGAGGAACCATGACCCGGGCACAGGGTCTCCTCCCCACCTCACCCCTGCTAGAGCCTGTGAGCTCTTTTCTGTCAGCATTAGAAAGCATGTGGCAGTGATTTCCTTGTCAAAGGTGGAGCCCCCAGACCGCTCCCTTTCCAGTCAATAACAGGGACCTTTCCTCTCACCTATTGGAAACTTTCTGCCTACAATTTTTGGTATCTGAACTGCAGTGTGGGAGGGAATTTAGGGGTGCCAACCACTCACAGTTGAGGTGTCTTAGAAAATTCTGTTCAGGATATTTGGTTATTTCTGCTGAGGTTTAGAGGTCAAACCAGAGCACTGGCTGCCACCAGAGATGACAGGGCCTGATATTGCAAGGCCTACCTGGGCCATCTCCCCAAAGACCCTCCTGTGAGCAGCCATCAAAGGGGCCTGGGGTAGAGTTCTGCGAACAAGATTTTGAGAAAAGCTTCCATGGGTGAACTTTACTTTGAAATTCAGAGTTGTGAATTTCATTTGGCAGGCATGGTCTATTTCTACTGTATAGCCCTTGGAGTGTGTGTATTGGGCCTTCACACACACACACACACACACACACACACACACACACACACACTTCATTGTCTTTGAAACAAAAGAAAACTTACGAGATGGAGCTTCCTACTTGCTAGGCAGGGTATTTCTACCAGTAAGGAACTATGCAAGAGATCTAGAAAAGAGGCTGGGGAAACAACAAGGGGTTCTGAGCCTCATCACTGGGACGAGAGCTTGGTGTTGTGTGGCATACATGACAGACTCAGGACTGAGCCAGAGCATTAACCAGGGAAAGCCCTGTCCTCTTGGATGGGCCAATGTTTTTCCAACATGCTCTGTGGAATCCAGAAGTTTCAGGAGAAGGAGACAGCTATACAGGGGTTGCAAACTCAAGTGCTCCAGAGTTTGGCAGGTACCCAAGTGAATGCAGAGAGGGCCAGTATAGGACGCTAATGCTAAGCTGTCTGTATTGCTGTAGAGCAAGTCTATCTATGCTGCCTTTTTAAAGGATATTAAATTAATGGGCAGGTTTTTGGAGAAGTTTTAGGTTTACAGAGAATTGAGCAGATGGTGCAGACTTCCCATATAGCCCCCCTTCTCCCATCTTGTAGTTTCCTGTATTATTAACGTCTTGTATGAGTGTTGGACATCTGTTACAACTGATGAACCAATATAGATACAATGTTATTAACTCAAGGCCACAGTTTGTTTACCAGGGGGTTCACTCTTTCTGTTGTACAGTTCTACAGATTTTAACAAATGCATAATATCATATTCCCATATGTTTTGCTGCCTTAAAAATCTCTAGTGTTCCCCCATTCATCCTTTCCACCTCTCCCCTCTCACCCTGACAATTACTAGTTCTTTTACTGTCTCCATAGTTTTGCCCTTTCCAGAATGTCACATTGGAATTGCACATTAGGTAGCCTTTTCAGATTGCTTCTTTCACTTAGTAATACACATTTAAGTTCCCTTTATGTGGTTTCCTGGCTCAATAGCCATGAAGTAATGTAATAATGTGTGTCAACCACACTTGAAAACAACAACAAAAGAATAGTTTTAGGCTTACAGAAAATCTGCAAAGATAGTACAAAGAGTTACCATGTACCTCACACCCACTTGCCCTTATTATACAATCTTACACTGGTATGGTACATTTGTCACAACTAGTGAAACAATGCTGATACTTATCACACTAATGAAATAATGCTGATAATTATCATTAATTAAAGTCCATACTTTATTTGCGTTTTCTTAATTTTTACCTAGTGTGTTTTTTTGGACCTAGGATCCCATCCAGGCTAGCATATTACATTTTGCTGTCATGCCTCCTTAGGCTCCCCTTGCCTGTGACAGTGTCTTACATTTTTCTTGTTTTCGATGACCTTGACAGTTTTGAGGAGGACTGGTTGGGTATTCTGCAGCGTGTCCCCCAGTCGAGACTTACATGATGTTTTCCTCATGACTGGACTGGGGCGATGGGATTTCGAGAGGACCACAGAGGTAAAATGCCATTCTCATAGCATCATATTAAGGGTAATGTCTGGTATAACGCCCCTCCCACCCCAGTCAAGTAGAGTGAAAGCTCTATTTCACATTTCCCAACCTAAGAGCTCAGCTCCTATTCAGTCTGAGTCACAGGACTGCTCCTTGGTGGCATAGGCCGACACCCCACGCAGGCTGCCCTGGCCTCTGTCCTGACAGCAGATCTCTCTGGGGGACAGAGGATGGCCGAGGCATGCGTCACTAGCTCTACCCCCTGAGTTGTGTGGTTGCAAAGAGATAATAACGTGGGTGGCATGAGAAGGAAGCTGCCTTCAGAAGGTGGTGTGGGGGTAAGTGGAGTCCCTGCTGGATCATGCCGGCATTCAGGGAAACTGGCTCCTGGTTGTCCTCATGTGCAGGCCATCCTCCTGGGAGGCCGCCCACCTCTCTCCTGAATCTGTGCGAGGACAGTCTTTTAGCAGAGCTCCTTTGTATCCTGACTGGCCTACCACCAATATCCCCCTCCTTTCCAGTCCCCCCCACTCTCTCCCAAACTCTCCCTTCCACCTACTTCCAACCCCTTCTTCCTACTCAGGGGGCAGGACCAGGGCTCGTACAATGAAAGCGCTTGTCTCTTGTCACCATGGCAGTAGGTCTGCTGGCTGCCAGGTCAGGGGAAAAGGACTGAGGAGGTGTGCTCAACAGGCTTTGGTCACACACTCCTGGAACCACTGGCTTGAGTATCTGCAGCTAGTGTAACAGTACGAGGATTCACCATGGCGAATCAGGCAGCCTCTAGAGACCCCTACGCAGGGGAGCAAGAACAGGTTGAGGAGAGGCAGGGAAACTTTTCTTCAGCTTCACTCCTTACCTTTGGTTACAGAGAAGCTGAGACCTTTCACGCTGGGACTCAGGTGTCTGGGGAAAGGGCTTCATGTGATTGAGGGAATTCACTGCTGGAGAATTTACCTGTTGGCCCAAGGAGTTTCACAGTATTAGCTTGAAGCTGATGACATGGGAAAATGTCTTTGATGTATTTCTTAAGGTGAAAAAGCTAGTTCTATAAGTTTCTATATACAACATGTGTGGGGGAAACAATTAATCTAGACATTGTGATCACTATACTGATGGGCATCAAAATATTATCTCTGGGTGGCAGGATTATGGGTAATGTCTGATTTATTCTTTGTCCTTTTCTGTGCTAAGCCTTCCACTTTGAGCCTGTATTATTTACTTGTAGTCAGGAAAAAGTGTTTAACATGCAATCTGACAATTCTCCAGAAGTCCTCTCTGGTTTTGCTTCCCCTTGTCCCAAAGAGATGCTCGCAGAGGCAGGAGAAATCCACTGAGCACCTCCTGTAGAGGAACGGCTCCACCATGGTGCCCTGGCAACCTTGCATGTCTCCACACAGGGCTGGAGAGCAAGGCCTCAACTGTGGCTTCTCTGAATCTTGGCAGAATGCCCCGTGATTCTCCCAGAACCTGACAGCATAGCAGGCTCATGAGCAGCTGCTACAAGGCTATTTCCCACTTGCCTTCCTATCTCCCTGGGGGGTGGTCATGGGACCGTTTCTCATCACCTCCCATGTTCTGATGAGGTTTAAGGCTTTCTGCCTTGCTCCACTCAGCGTACATCTGCAGGCTATAAAACTGCCTAACGGCAGCATAGAATTAACTCCTCAGCAACAGGGTGCCCCATCAGCCCTACTGCAGTCATCTGGTCCATTGTGTTTCAGTGACACCCTGTGGGGCAGAGGATACACTGAGCTGACATCTTTGGCTACTCCGGCTTTTGCTGCCTATGTGAACAAAATACGCTGTCTGAATCCATCAGCCTTGCCCGGACACTTCCTGAGTCACACGGGATCACCCTCACCATCCGTTCAGTGGCTAACCTCCCTTGGGCACCAGCAGTGGCTGATGGCCTCGCCACGAAGGGGTCTTAACTGGAGAACAGACAGGACCCAGGGGTACTGCGAACGTGGATGGGAATCAATGACATTTTTATTTTTCCTAACTTCTACCTGAAATCTAGCATGTCTTTCAATGATACAATGTAGGCAACAAACCATAGTAGTATATGTAACATCAGTGACTTCATCACCGGTTAGAAATCACAAGATATTTTCATATCATATTACACTGTGGCAGAAATACTGAAATACTGTGTTCATCACTACTTTGAAATTATGTTAAATATTAATAAATGTACCTTATTAATACATTCGTAAAGTGGTATACATGTTTTTATACCATAACTTTGCTTTAAAAATATTTTGACAACTTTATTTCAGTCTTACTGGTTTTCTTTGTCATCTTGTATATTAAGTTTTATCCAAATATTCTTCTCTATTGTGTGGTAACATGGCTACTTGGCCGTGTGTCTTTGACCAAATAACTTCTCAGGCTCTCAGTTTCCTTGTCCTTGAAATGAAGGGGTCAGCTGTTAGATGATCTCTGAGAGATCCGCCAGCCACCTCCGTTATACCAGAGCTGAGGACTTACAGGAGGACAACTGGAACTGGGCGTTTGTATTAACGCTTCCTAACTTGTTATCTTGGCCTTCACAATATTATAGGGAGCTTCCAGGAATCTGTCTAGCAAATATGCAAACATTTATCTACAAACAGGCTTCCAGTGCAAAACTAGACACAACCTAAACACTAAACGATCAAAGATTAAGTGGATTAAAATAAATTCATATGATGGAACCGTGACAGCCATTAGAATGATGTAGAACAAGAACGTGAAAGAGCAGTCATGCTGTGCCGTGAAGTCCCAGAACAAAAGGTGTTTGTGACACTTGAAGACCAGTATGATTCTATTTTTATAAAAACATATGGAGGGGCGCCTGGGTGGCTCAGTCTGTTAAGCGTCTGACTCTTGATTTCAGCTCAGGTCATGATCTCATGGTTCGTGGGATCCAGCCCTGCGTTGGGCTCTGTGCTGACAGCATGGAGCCTGCTTGGGATTCTCTCTCTCTCTCTCTCTCTCTCTCTCTCTCTCTTTCTCTGCCCCTTCCCAGACTCAAGGTAAATAAATTAACTTAAAAAAAAACATATGGAAATATATGCATAGGAGAAAAAAGTAATATAATCCAACATGATAATATTGGTTATCCTTAAATGGTGGGGTTATGGTGATTTTTATCTCTTTGTGCTTTTCTCTATTTTCCAAAATTTCTATAACTTCCACATAAATTATAGAAATATGTGTTTACATATACACATGTATGTATAAACACATACATATATACAATAAAACCTTGGATTGAGAGTAACTTGTTCTGCTAGGGTTCCACAAGCCTAGCAAACATTCCTAATAAATTTTAACTTGACAAGTGGTGTCTTGTAATACATGTAGTACGTAAGCCGAATGTCACATGATCACAACTGAGCCAGTGGTTCTTGAAATTTGCTTTGATATACGAGGGCTTTTGGATTACAAGCATGTTTCCAGAATGAATTTTGCTCGCAAACCAAGGCTTTCCTGCATATGACTGTAATAAAAAACAGTCAACGCTGTCAATATGGTGTCGTGGGGTAACATTACACAAAGTGACAGTGGCAGGTCCACCGGTTTGGGCTCGCTTTCCATGGCCCACCTTTCTATGTGGCAGGCATCAGGGCACAGGGATGGTGGGCCCCTGACCATGTGCACTCCTCCTTACTAAGATGAGCACCTGTCTCCTGAGCCAAGGCTGAGAGCACGTGGGCCTGCCTCCGACAACCCCTCCCCAGCGGCCCTAACATTCCCCAGGCCACAGGAGTGGGGCAGGCTCTGGGGCGGTGGTGGGGGGCGCTGCTAATACCTGCAGGCTGGTGGCTTCCTCGGCCCACCAGGCTTCAAACTCCTTCTGCAACTTCACCTTGGCTTTGTCCATGAGCAGCTGCAAGTGCTCGATCTCCACCTTCAGGGCCTTCAGGCGTGTGAACATCATTTTATACCTACAGTGGAATCAGGGAAGAGCCTTGACAGTCACTGGCAGGAGGAAGGGCCGCCCACGGAGTGTTGCTGCAGGGCCTGAGCCTGAGGATCTGGCGGTGCCGCTCTGGTGCCAGGAGCCGGGACCCAGAGGAGCCCACGGAGGCCGGGGCCCAGGGCCAGGGCTTGAGTCCATCAGAGAGAAGCACAGCCAGGTGTTTTTGTCCAGCGGGCCCACGGGCTCTGTGTATGAGATGAATACCCCCTCCTTCCAGAAGGATATCTACCATTACTGAGCACTTACTAAGGGGCAGGCATTCCTCTAGGCACTCGACATATAAACACATTCAGACCTCGTCTTGGTCCCATGAAGAAGATGCTCCACTTTATAGATTTGGAACCTGAGGCAAGGAGAGGTTACATAACTTGCTCTGTGGCAGGGGGCTAATAAACAGAGGGCCAGGATTTGAATCCAGGCCTTCTGGCTCTGGAAACCACAGTCTCAACCACCACACTCTTGCGCTGGTTCACCTTCACGCTGAAGTGCGAAAGTTACAATACATTCGTCACTGCGTATATAAGTTTGGGGCATGCGACAACGAATCAGAAGTTGTCCAACAGGAAATAGCCCAACTGCCAACATATCTTGGCTCCTGAGATGACCCTGAGGCAGGAAATGTGGACTAAGGGGACAACACAGAGTGGAGTAAAGCCACCAGGAGAGTGGGTTGGGAAGAAACTGGGAAAAATAAACAGAGTGAGGGAGAAAGAGGATAACCCAGGGGCAAATCCACACTGGCAGGTGTGGGAGGGCAGCACAAGGCTTTCGGGAGGGAGGATGCTGGCAGGACACACGGTGCAGTCATGAGGAGTAGTCTGGGGGCTCAGAGTGGGGCTTTGTCCTCCCCAAGTCTTGGGTGGCAGGGATGTGTCGGGGGTGGGGAGGCCAGAGTGACCGGGTGGCATGTCATAATGACACCATAGGCTCCTCGAGGGCTGGGAAAGTGCCTTGTTTGCTCTCCCCAGGGCCTCCCCATGGCAGGGAGGAGAGAGCAAGCATCTGTCGAACGTGTAAATGAATGCATGAACTACAACGTTGGACTGGAGCGTTGCATGACATTCTGTGGCCATGCTAAGTATCAGTGACGGCCACGCGTCTGTTTATGCTGGAGGTTCCTTCCTCTGTTAGTGAGATCATTTTGGTACCCTAAATGGCTGCAAGAGGGTGTGATGTTCTCAGGACGCCCCGCAGATAAGGAGCCTCAGGAGGAAAGAGGGGTAGATCGGCCTGTGGAAGACCTCCGTGGTCATACTTCCTGACTCCCCTAGATGGCAGCAGCAGATAAGACTAGTGAGCTGCATGCAGTCTGGGACCTCAGGCTGGTCAAGGTGCCAAGTCAACCTCTCTACTGGCTCCAGGGCCCAGCTAGGCTTTCTGCTCCCGATTCCAACCTCATCCTGCCTGTGGTTTCTGCATCCCACATCTGTCTGCTCAAAGGCAGCACTCCCTCCAGCTATTTGAGGACTCAACTACTGGACCCACTTCCCAGAGCAGCTCCAGACCTGGGCTGGGGAGTGGCCACTCGGCCTGGCCCCGGGCGGCACATGGGTCGTCCCCGAGAGCTTTAGGAGGCTGGGGTCAGGGTGTGTGGGGGTGAAAAAGTGGGTACCTTATCTTTTCTTCCTCCAGTTGTGATCGAAGCTTTTCTTCCAGCAAGTCTGGCATAGAAGGCATGGCTACGTTTTCTGAGATGCCTGCGGAAGAGAGATGCCAATGGGTTACTCCAACAAGGAAGAAATGTAAAAGGAGGAGTGTGATATTTAGGGAAGAGGACAAAGTAAAGTGCATCTCAAGGTGAAAGTACCTCTGTGAGTACTTTCTGGGGCCTTTGGATGGGAGTCTGCTGCAGCCCCCTCCTTTCAGTGGCAATATCTGCTTGGCGAAAGCCTCGGAGGAGAGGTTTCCATGACTATTTCAGCTGTCCCTCCCACAGTCCAACATCTGTCACTGGAAGACAATTGGGCCTTACATTGCTACTAATCGTTTTACTGTTGAGTTCACTTGTTTCCTCTTGAATCCCCAGGGAAGATGCAAAATAGCATTTTCCCATCCTCTGCTAGAGAGCCCCTCAGAAACCAAGAAGACATCACTAAACTGTCTCACATCTGTCACATCTGTCTTCACACCAATTGAGGTGCTGAGGATCTCATAGCCTCAAATCATGTCCCCTGTGTTGGATTTCCCTCCAAAGCCGAGGTTCCCAAGCCTGATTTGCCCAAGCAGTGCTGACATGCAGCCAGAGCTGAGAACAGGCTCGGATGCCCTGCCCATGAGCCGGGGCAACAGGACCCTACCGAGGCCTTGGTGACGGTTGTGTTCCTATGCATGCCGACCACTGCTACAGAGTTGCCCGCTCTGGCTAGTGTGCTCCTCTGGAGCCCGGCCTCTTCTAGCCTGGTGGGTGGGGTCTGTTCACCCTCCCAGGGGTCTCTGCGGCTGCTCTGTACTTCCTAGCCTCACGGAAGGTGTCTTGGAAGTCGGACCACTCTGCTTCTTACTCCATGTAGGGGAGAATCTATTTTGGGCTGGGTGCTTTCTGGACATGATCAGACTGAATCCTTCTAATTTTTTTTAAATGTTTATTTTTGAGAGACAGAGAGAGAGTGCGAGCGGGAGAGGGGCAGAGAGAAAAACTCACACACAGAGTCTGAAGCAGGCTCCAGGCTCTGAGCTGTCAGCACAGAGCCCGACTCGGGGCTCGAAACCACGAACCGTGAGATCATGACCCTGAGCCAAAGTCAGACGCTCAATCGACTGAGCCACCCAGGCGCTCCAGACTGAATCCTTCTAGTACTCATTTGAAGCATTATTGCTTCCATTTTGCAGAGAGAAGGGCACAGAGGTTCAAAGAGGTTGACTTGGCCAGGCTAACTTCAGGAACCTGGATCCAAATCCGGTTTTGTTTGTTTGGAAGGGCCGTGGATTCAGAAATTCCTTCTGTTAACATTTCTGACAGATGGTCATCTGCTTTCTGCCCAAACACTTCCGGTGGTGGGGAGCTTACCGCTTTGCACGGTAACCCATTTCATTGTGTGCAGCACTGTTTCCTCTTACTTTGAGCTGAGACCTGCCCCTCTAACTTCTTTTTCCCCCTACTTTGGATCTTTGGAGCAGCATAGCATGTCTCCCTTCTTAATTTGACGGTTCTTTAGAGATTTTAACAACAGCAACAACAACAACAACATTACGTAAAAACCATGTATCGGGAGCTTTATTCACAGGCGGACTCTGCCCAGTTCCCTCACCTAAGGACTCAGTGACACGGTTGCTTTCTAACTAATCTTAAGGATCACAGTCTAAATCTGGACATAATACTCTAGATAGGTCTGAAAGGGACATGGTACAGAATGGCCCTCCAAGCTGTGAAAAATGTACATTCTATATTTCTATAGCAGGTAAATTACTAACAGTGACCATTTATCGAATGCCTGCTTTATGCTAAGTGCTGCCAAGTTCTCTCCGGCACTGGGCTGGTGCCCTGCTCACCTTATTATGAATTCTCAATATAACCAGGAGGGTCTTACCGTCTCATTTCAGTTAGATTCTGAGGCTCAGAGAGGGCTGTGCGTAACCCAAAGTCACACAGCTACTAAGAAGCAGAGATGGGATCTGAACTCAAATTTTTCTGGTTCTCAAGAGCTGAATGCTTACATCAGGCAGCCTCCCCAGCGCCGTTTTTGTTCTTCAGCAGCTCTGTCATTGTCATGGCCATGTCAGTTTATCACCGGCCTCTATTAAGCTTGTGGTTAAAGACTCACATTTTTTGTGAGTAGTTGTCAAAACACCTCCTATTTCAGCGTGACTGTCCTTTTGATCCTAAACTCAACACTTCCCATCTATTGGGGGGTTAGCCTTCTGAGAGGTCCTCATTCCGCCGTGCCTTTATTCTTTCCCTTTTGGCTGCCTTTTATGTCACTATCTAACTCCTTGATAAATATGCTAAGCAGATCAGGAGTCTGTCTTTTATCTTCCAGGCACCTGATACCCCCTCTCCCTTGTGTCAGGTGACAACTGTCTCTTGTAAACCCACCGGACAAGGGTCTTACTCCATCACCTAAACACAGGAGATGCAGATACCATTAGGCTCGCCAACTGAAGACGACCTATCACCCCTGCTGGTGCAGTGCCCTCCAGCCCTGAGGAGCTGGCTGCCTGTTCGCACGTTGGCCACGCTCCCCCAGGCAGAGGCCCGGAAGCCCCTGGAGGGCGGGGATTGGTCCCTCTGTTCTTTGTATCTCCCCTGTGCTTTGTTTAGGCTCCGCCTGTAGCACACACTCAATGCCATACGTGTGTACCGGCCCTTGCCCTCTGAAAAACGTCAGATGTGATCAACTGAAGATAGTATCTTCCCATCACACTGTTAACGGTAGGACTTGAAATGGACACAATGTTTTGTCGTCTCGTAACAGCTTCAGAAATGAGCAAACATATCTTCCAGCCTGTCGAAAAAGAAGAGCTGTGAATCTTCTTCCTCCTTTCAACACTTTTTGGCTCCACACCAAGGAAACCCCTGAGAAAATCCGTGAAGACCCTCCTCTATAGTGGCGGGCTGGGCAGCCTTCAGCTGCACTCCGTGAGAGGTCTCTGGAGGCGGGTGAAGGCAGGGCTACTGGATCCACCCAGGGGCGTCTCACCCAGCCTGGTGGAGGCCAAGAGGACTTGGTCTCCCATATAAAGGCTATGGCTGCCCTGGCATGAATGCAGAGCCCATCTGCAGGAGAGGGCTCTCGCCTCACCCCGTTGCTGGCTGTTTTTTCCCTGGGCATGTTGCAGACTCCCGTGGCAGATCAGTGGCAGGTGCCTTGGAGGTGTGTGGGTGTCCGGGAGCCTGGGGCAAGGACACCATTACTCTGAAAGCAGCTGACACAAAGATGGGAGACGATGTCAGCTACCGTTTGCGGGGCAAGCACTTGGTTCTATTCTCTGTGCTGCTTCATTTATTTCTGTCATTCTAGCTAGCAGATATTATCACCTGTGTTTTTCAGACAAGGAGACCAAGGCTTGTGTGACCAGGTAGCTTGCACAATGCCATAAAGCTACCAGATAGAAAAGGCAGCTTCGAATCCATGGCCGGTCATTCATTCGCTGATGGAACAAATGAGCTTTCCCCATTCAAGGGGCAGTCTTCTGGGGAAGGTGGACATTAAACCAACCCAAAATTGAGTTGATATAATGCCAGGGGCTGAAGGGCACCTTGAGGAGAGAAAGCTGGATAAAGAGGTGGAGGGCTGCTATGTTAGGTAGAGTGGCCGGGAAGATGTCTCTGAGGAGGCAGCAGAGACCTGAATGAAGGGAGGGAACGAGCATGCAGAAATCAGGACAGAGAGTACAGCGGTGAGTGCCAAGGGCCTGAGGTACATCTGCAGGGTACTTCTGAGGAAGAGCGAGAAGGCCAGTGTGTCTGGCCAAGTTGGTAAGGCAGAGTGGTGGGAGCTGAGGCCAGATGGTGTAGGACCTTGTGGGCCATGCTAAGGACCTTAGCTTTGAGAGAGACAGAGCCTGGAGCCTTTTGAGGAGAGAAATAGCTTGATCTATTCCTTTGATAGCTAAGTTCAGCAGTGTTTTGCTGATGGAGACAAAGCTGTTCCCAACTAAAGAATGGCTCATGTGAGTTGGCGCCAGGATGCTGTAAGCCTATTGAAAGGATGTGGGAAAGAAAGCTGGGGCAAGGGACCCCAGGGCAGCCAGAACGAGGGCACAACATATCCCCAGGACACAAACTGTCCATGTTGTCATGGCAACCAGTGGGCTCTTGCCAAAGGTGATGCCTGCTTAGTGAAATGCATTGTAACCCCACCAGGAGACAGCCCCTGGCTGCTTCTGATGCTTCCTGAGGTTGGGCTTATCAGTCTTCCCCGAAGAGAAAGGGGTGCTGGGAACTGAAAGCAAAGGGAACAAAAGCGGCTGAACAAGAACAGAGGAAGAGGGAGTAACTGAAGGCCATTCGGGCTTTGTAGGTCTCTGTGCCCACTGGGACTGTGGCCAGGGACAGAGCCTCCAGTCACCTGACAGGAGGCCCAGGGGGCCCTCCTTTCAAGCACAGGATTCTGGCTGCGACAGGAGCACAGGGGGTCACAGCCTGGAATGGCCTCTGAGGTGACACTGTGAATTGGCTCGAGCAGCCGGTTCCAAAGCAATACAAAGGCGAGAAAGAAGGGTTTTATTCCAGCAGCCGTAGATCTGAATGTCACACGAGCAGGAAGCCCTGAGTGGTCAGATAGTATCTGAAACTTCAAACGGGGTACCCACAGTCCCAGGCTGACCCTACCTCTGAAGTGGCAGTGTGTTCAGGGGTTAGCAGTCCCAGGGCAAGAGGGGCTCTTGCTGGGAAGGCTGGCCTCCTGTGGGCCCCTCCTGCCTGGCAGGATTTGGAGGCACTGAAAAGATCATTGTAACTCCTCTTACTGCTTCCCTATACCCTCCTCTCAAACACACACACACACACACACACACACACACACACACACACACACACCCCAAAACTCCTATTTGTTATTCAGTGTCTGAAATGCTCAGACTTTCATTTCTTTGGTTCAGTGACTCTCTACTGGGTGTACAGCCGGTCAAAGCACAGAGGCAACCGGGCCCTGCTCTAGACTGACTTAGAATTTTCCAGTAGGTTCCTTGGTAACTCTGATCTGTTCAGCCCTTGTTAAGAAACACTGCTCAAGATTTTGAGCCCAGGTTCAATACAAGTACTCCATGCAGGAGTTACAAGGAATGAAGACTCTGCAGAGGTTTGGATAGGATGGTATATGGGGCTAGCGTGTCCCTTTGTCCCTGTCCACCTTCCAGACTTTTGGGAGCCATAGTGGGGAAAGGGACCCAGGGGTTTGCAGCAAGGAAAACACACTCTTTGTAGGCCTGGGGCTGCCTGAACTTGGCCCTTGTAGGAGGTAGGCAAAATCTGAGTAAAGATATCCACCACCAGGCTGCTCCATGGATCAGGGATTTCCTGTGCCTTATCTTATATAATCTTCATAACCCCCACTACAGATGGGGGAAACTGAGCTCTGCCAGGGGAACGAATCTGCCCAGGATCGCACTGTTAGTAAGCAGAGCTGGGGTCAGGACTCAGTTCTGTCTCACTTCAAAGCTGGCGCTTTTTTCCTCTGGAAGTGAGTCTGATAATGAAGGAAGCCATGGGGTAGATCATTGAAGTCGGTATTGACTTGTCCTTGGTATTTGAAGGCACTGCCCTTTTCCATGAATGCCTTTCAGATCTGGGGCCGGGGCCGAGAGAAAGCCTCAGCTGCTTCTCGAGTGCTGGCCTGTGAAGACTGCCCTTTACTAACCGAAACCATGGCCCGCAGCCTGTTCCCACTTGGTATTTGCAGCTCGCCTGCTGGCTTGTGAGGAGTCTGCGCCTTTCCCAAGTTTAGCCGCCGGAATACCCAGAGCCAGCCTGCTTGTCTCCTTGGTTTTGTCCTAGGAGTCCTAAGGAAGGAAATACTGAAATCTCCAACCAGGCACCAGCGCCAAAAGGGCCCCTGTGGGCCTCTGAAGGCTTCCATAGAGCAAAGGCTACGGGGCCCAACATGGCAGCTGCTGGTCCAGTGCCCTACGTGGGAGGAAGCCATGAGTTATACGGCTCTACCATGGCAGACAATACCTCAGGGCCAGGGAGACATTCCAGCCTGGCCTCCTCGGCTATCCAATAATGATTCACTTGTTGAACACCGACTCTGGGCCTTTGGGGGCTAAACTATCTCATAGAATCACTCAGCCTCACCTGTTTGAGAGGTCAAAGGGTCTATTCTTATGGAGACTGATGGTGTCAGGGGCTCAATTACCACAATGGTCAGCAGCTCAGAGGCAAAGATCCTGGCTTTCCAATCAGACCATTTCCTGTTTAATGGCTCAAATTTATTGTCGGTCGGAGCAATCACACACTGACAGGTGCTCAGTGCCACCATCCATCTTGGTGTTGGTTTTTTAACACCTTCCCTGCCCGTGGCGGGTCAGACTTAAGGGTGTGATGAATGCCCTGCAGACACATGGCTGTGACTGATAATCTCTGGGGTGCACTCACACCCAACAGCCACAGGCCCACAGGCACTGCAGCCATCTTCCCCCCAGGGAGCCGCCATGCTTCAGTACAATCAGTACTCGTTGGTATGCCTTTTTGGGGGTGCCTGGGTGGCTCAGTCGGGTGAGCATCTTGACTCTTGCTTTTGGCTCAGGTCGTGATCTCACGGGTTCGTGAGTTTAAGTGCTGCATTGGGCTCTGCGCTCAGGATGTGGAGCCTGCTTGGGATTCTCTCTCTCTCCCTCTCTCTCTGCCCCTCCCCCACTCACATACTCGTATGCTCTCTTTCTCTATCTCAAAATAAATAGGCAATAAAAACAAAAAAGAGAACTGCTTGGTATGCTTTTTTAGAGCAAAACGCAATCCCAGGCACCCCCGTAGAAGGCTGTCTGCCGTCTCCTCCCACCAGAGTAACCTCCCCTGTTCTACTTTGGGATTCTCTGCCCAAGATCATGCCCCTGGATGGTGGCCTCTCCTTTGTCATTTGCTGCCTCTCTCCCCCCGTGTTCCTTGTGGAGGATGTGGACTGCACAGAGGGTCAGCGTGCTCCAGGGTCCATGTGGACTCACAAGCATACCCCAGGAGCATACTGCAGACACAGGAAAAGACATTTCTAGTGCCATTCCTCGCTTCAGCTCGGCACAGGTTCCCTTCCATGGTTGCTTCTGTTCAAATAGGAACTCTCCTCTCTCTCTGCGGTCCTTTCTGCTGGAGCCCCAGATCCATCTTTGGTTTGCCGTCAGCGTTCTCTGGTGCAGCCACTCAGAGCCTGGCTCGGCGGCCCTTCTTCTGAGGGTCCAGATGCTGCTCCTGCCGGCTCTCCAGCCCACTGAGGCTCCCTCACTCCTCAGCCAACTCACATTTCTGAACACAGGACTTCTCTCAAAGCCTGAGTCCCTTGGTGAGTCTGCTGTCTGCCACTCCGGCCTCACTGACTGGTGGTGACCAGAGGCTTCATTCTGAGTGGCTTTTCAGAAGGAAATTAGCAAGAACCTTAGCAAACCTAAAACCCAGTTCCATGTTTGTCACACTGGAACCAGACAGTCTGGAGTGTTCTCAGGACACTTACGACCTCTCAGGAGGGCAGTTTTTCTCATGCTGGTAAAAGGGAGCACGGGCCTTCCTCCTATAAAAACCCCTAATGATGATGGTTAGTGGCATTTGGTCAATCCTCTTGATTGGCTTATGAGAGACATTTCAGAACTTTTAGAAATTGAATTGAGGATCCTTAATAAAACTGTCTCCTGCCACTTTTGGAAAACTTATCTGCTACTAGCCAATTTGTAAATCAATCTGTTTGTTTCAAAAAAATTTATTACATACTAGAGTCAAAAGTGACTTCTGAGACAGACCACGCAGTAGAGCTGGCATATTTTCAAACATGATGGTAAGTGCTTGCTAGACAACCAAAATACCCCACATCAAGAAAAGGGCCAAGGCACCTGGGTGGCTCAGTCGGTTAAGCATCTGACTTTGGCTCAGGTCGTGATCTCACGGTTCGTGGGTTCAAGCTCCACGTCAGACTCTCTGTTGTCAGCATGGAGCCTGCTTCAGATCCTCTGTCCCCCTCTCTCCCCCCTCCCCCACTCACATGTGCTCTCTCTCTCTCAAAAATAAATGCACATTAAAAAAGAAAGAAAGAAAGGGGCCAAAAGAAATGTTTGAAGACAATTTCTTTAAAGAAAGCTCGCGGTTTGTGTTAAGCCTGCCTTATCGTCTTCACTGGGGGTGATGTGTGTGGAAGACCTTCCCCTTCCCTCAAAGGTCATGAGGAGGTTTGAAGACCACTCAGAAAGCTTGGTAAGAATCCTTAGGAATCTGTGCATGTGTGTGTGTGTGGGGTGGGGTGGTGTCGTGTGCGCACGCATGTGTGTATGTGCACGCAGCAGACAGAAATCTGATTCCCACCAGAGAACTCTCCAGCAGGGCCCAGGCTGGTGTGCCAGGAGCAAGGCCAGAGAGTTGCTGCTGTGCTCCTGTGGAAACAATGTGGGGTATAAGCTTGGAACAGAGTCCAGTTAAGGCCACCTTAGATCAGTGCTGTGCTGGTAAATGTTTAACAAGTTCGCTGGGAGAAAAAAAAAAAAGTCCTACAGTGTCGCAGCACTTGTGAATTTTTGTGGTGCAGCTACTCCCATCATGGCTGATTTCAGGCTACCAGCGTGATGTTCCTGCATGTGGATTTGGGAAGAGATGCACACGGTGAGCTCTCGTGAGCCACTTCGAGCTGGCTCCGGCACGTCACTTACACCCTTCAGCACACACTTAAAACTCACATCCTTTTTAGTGGGGCCACCCAGAGGGGTGATGGCATACGTAGAAAGAAACCTGGCGGTGGACTACAGGATGCATAGGGGCTGAGCCCTGCACCTATCTCTTTTGCTCCCCTAAGTCCCCCCTCCACCATCTACTCTTCTGCCACTCCCCACCTCCACCATCCCCCCCACCCTGTGGCTGCCGCTGGAACAATGGGATTCCTACCCCTTGCCTTCTGGCTGGGCTCAGACAATGGTGAGCATGGACAAGTGACTGGAGGGGTCAGAGGAGAGAGAGGTTGAGGTATTTATTCCCTCAGATGTTGCTGCAGGTGCCATGAGCTGGATGCATTGCTTGACTGAAGGTCATATCTCCTATCAGAAGGACTGAGCCTTTCTGCACAGCCCTTTCTGTCTTCAGGTTCTAGGAAGTACTCACTCTTCTTGCTCCCTCAGGTCTAGGAGCAGCAATGCTTCCTACCCTGCTGTTGTTACAAACTCTGCGTTTCTCTGCACTCTGCTAACACCTTTGCCAATAGGCTTTTCTTCAACAGTCTTTCTAATACCTGACTTGATTATTAACTTGAATAATCTGCTTCGTGTTTGGATCCTGACCCATAAAGGCTCAAAGTGGGTAAGGAATTGTCCAAATAAGGTAGCTTGCGTCAGGTCAAAGGACCTCCAGGGACCCATAAAAGTACCCCAACTGAGGAAGAGCCAGCTTGGAACATCTGTCAGGCCCAGAGAGCACAAAGCCACGTTACAAAGTACCAGTCAAGTGAGATCTTTACCAACTGCCTTTCCTCCTTCTCTCTAACTCCCTCTTAGAGTCTTGGGAAATCGAGCTTAGCAGGCTGAGGGAGGAAGTGACTTAGAGAAGGGGCTGAGTGCATTGCCTTTCCCCCCTGGCTGTTGGTCTTAGCTGGGGAAAAGGAGAGAAGTCTTAGCTTTGAGTGAAATTTGAACCGTTGAGGTGGTAGTTACAGTATAAAATGACTAATGTTTTTGGTTCTTGTTTGTTTTGTTTGTAATTAACAATGAATGAGCAACTGAGTTACTGGGCTGTCCAACTTCCATCCAGCACGGAGGCAGAACTGTCCCTACCAAGGGGACTGAAAGAGATGGTGGAAGAACAACAAGAGGTGGTCTTATGAGTGCCTCCCCTGCATTGCTCAGCATGTCAGGCACACTGACTGGTCTTTAGCTATTAAGCCCCTCCTAGAGGATACAAGTGCCTGGAGAAGGAAATGAGAAGTGGTAAATTCTCTGTTCTCATCTTTAAGCAAAACGATCCCGACACAAACAGTAGTGAGGAAATTAAGGTTAATCAGAATCGAATCTGGATTTGTGTTTTACTACCACTTCTATCACAGGGATTCCACTGAACAATAAATTTTGTTTGATCTCTGATTCCTTGGAATCTAAGCCTTCATCGAGTTCTGGAAGTTATTATAAACCATTTCAAAAAAGTTCAGAGAGTGATACAAATAACACCCACGTATCACATCTGTATTTGGAAAAATCTAGATAGTGTGCCACAGTTGTTCCGGTGTGTGTGTGTGTGTGTGTGTGTGTGTGTGTGTGTGTGTTTGAATGAGAACACTGCGATGTCAGGGGAGTGGTGAGTGCCTCCGTAGGGCCCTCTCCAATCCACTACCACCCCCCCCACCCCAAAGATAACACTGTCCTGTTGGTGCTGCACACCTTCCCTTCCTGTTGCACACTCTCACCCTGCATTTCTAATGTCCCTTAAAATTACTTCATTACTTAGCTACTTCTTGACCTAAGAGGAGGTTGCAAAGATGTTCTGTTTGTAAGTATTTGTTGGCCTATGTATCTGTACATATGTTTTATGCATTTTTCTGTTCTTATGCCATCTTTTTAAAGTTTAATTGGCTATTGAGAGAGAGAGAGACAGAGAAACAGAGAGGGAGTGAGAGAGGGAGGTGAAGAGACAGAGGGAGAAAGAGAGAAATCCCAAGCAGGCTCTGAGCTGTCAGAGCAGAGCCTGACTCAGGGCTCCAACTCATGAACCGTGAGCTCCTAACTTGAGCTGAGATCAAGAGTTGGATGCTTAACTGACTGAGCTACCCAGGTGCTTCTCTACTTATGTTATCTTTCACCATAACACAAGGCTCCCATTCCTCTCCCCTGATACACAATGATGACCATTTTGGAATTTACATGAATGGTATCATTCCACATATATCCTTCTGCAATTGTCTTTCTTGCAATCATCGTGTTTTTGGGATTTATTCACATTGCTACATGGAGTTCTAGTTTATTCATTTTTAATTCTCTATGGTGTTCCATTATATGAATATGAATTATATGAATATATCATATGGATATATCATACAATATGAATATATCACAGCTATAGCTCATTTCTCTACCTGCCTACTAGGGAACCTTTGGGTTATCTTCTGTTTTTATTTTTGTTTATTTGTTTGGCTGTTTGCTATGATAAGAACAATGCTGGTTTCCTGTTGATAGGTCTTCCTCAAACTCATCATCAACTTCTTTGGGGAAATGAGCTTTTGGGGCAATGAGTCTTATCTAGCTCCATTATGTAACAGAATTGTTCCTGGGGAACACTAAGACCTTCCCTGGGCTGGACTCACCAAGCACAAGTGGTGATTTTTATCACTTGTAAGGGGCCAGCCACAATACATTTTAGCCTAGCAGATGACATCAAGAGGCTAGAATTTTGTCTTCTATTTGACTGTTTATATGTTCATATATTTTATACGTTTATTATGTTATATATATATATATATACCATATATATATATATATATACACACACAACATATATATAACAAACATATATATGTTTAACATATATATGTATATATGTATATGTATATATATGTATATATGTATATATATAACATATATATATAACAAACATATACAACATATATATACATATGTTGTATATGTTTGTTATATATTCTATGTTTGTATATTATTGTCTATGTTTGTTTGTGTCCCCCCCAAATTCATATGTTGAAATCAAATCCCCAGTGTGATGGTATTTGGAGGTGAGGCCTTTGGAAGGTAATTAGGTCACAGGGTGGAATCCTCATGAAGGGGATTAGCGCCCTTATAAGAAGAGGTCAGAGAGCTAGCTTACTCCTTTTCTCCTGTGTGAGAACACAATGAGAAGCTGGAAGTCTGTGATCCAGAGGAAGATCCAGAACCATCTGGTCCTCACCAGAACCATCATGCTGTCACCCTAATCTCCAGTGTCCAGCCTCTGGAACTGTGAAAAAACTAATTTCTGTTGTTTATCACTCAGCCAGTCTATGGTACTTTTGTTCTGGCAGCCCCAGCTGACTAAGACATTGGTCAAATGCCTAATGCATTCAAAGTAGCATACATGGTTCCTGCACATTTGCATGATGAATAAAATGGCCCTGGCAACTGGATCATCCTTCATCACTGCTCAGTGGGAGAGACAGAGACTGTATCTTTGCAAGGTTGAGTGATTAATGCTGCCTGTGAACACAAGTGGGTAGAGAGACGTGAATGCGGAAATGTGGTGACCTCCACCAGTTAGGCCGACTGGTGCTGTTGGCCCAGAGCTGTGTAGGTTCTGTGGCAGGGGGCTGTGTCCGCTGCCTGGGCGTCTGGTTGTGTGGCTCCTGGCACTCAGACTCAGGGGCCATGATGATCTGCTGAGCATCTATGCGGTCCTTGGCTCCATCACTTACATGCCTCACTTAGGTACTCACACCCTGGGGAGTAGATGTTCTTCTCTCATGGACAGGGAAATGGAAATTCGGGAAGGTAAATGGACCAAGGTCACGTGACTAGCAAATGGTAGAGGCATGATTCAAGCAGGGCCCTCCTGATTCCAAGGTGAGTGTTCTTTTTACTAAATCACAACTGCAGTTCAAGGCTGATGCCCAGAGCCTCCTTCTGTTCTCCAGAATCGCTAGCAAGGCAGTCTGGAACTACCCAGAGGGAGTAGAGCCTTGGCAATTGGGAACTTGGCAGGGAAATGGTGTGGGGACTCCTCACTCCCAGCCTCCATCTTGAGTTTGGGAATCTGGCCACGTTTGGCTTCATGTCATAGAAGCTGGCCCTATATTCACAAGCAACTGTGGATGGAATCGACTCAGGTGGTGAGACTTTACCACTGGTCTTACAGAGCCACCTGAGTTCTTCTGGAACCAACTGAGATGCTATCTCAGCTTTGGGGGCAGCTGCTTCCTTTACATTCTGCTTTCCTCCAGTGGTCACATTTTGATCATTCCTTTCTGAGAAGATGAAGTCACCTCTAATCCAAGCCCTCATGCGTCCCCTCACCAAGGCTAATGTTTCCGGCATGTCTTAAGGAATTCTGTAATCACAAAGAGGTAAAATCGTGGCACCTGAGGGCTGAGGTGTGTTAGATTCATTTGTTCATTCAACAGGCAACCAGTGAATGCCGGCTCCGCTTCAGGATGTGTTGGGCACAGGATCTCGAGAAATCTCGGTGCTGGAGAAATCAAGATCCTCTGTCAAGGAGTGGAAATGGATGAAAGACTGAATAATGATCACACAGTGTGATAAGTCCTCTCCTAGAGGTATAAGCAGAGTCCTGTGGGAGTCCAGAGGAAACAGAGGTAGCTCTGGGGAGGGAAGCTGGGAATCTGCCTCTGGAAATGTCTTAAACAGGGTCATAAGGTCTGAAAGAAGATGTGTTACAAAACTGCAGATCATTTTCTTCAAACAAAGGCTTAATGGCAAAAAGAGAAACAGAAGTTGCCTCGGTTGAATCAGGGTGGGCAAAAATCCTGGGGCCTTGCCACTGGCACTCCCTAAGAACACCTGGGCCCCAGAGCACCCACTGTGAAAGCTGCTGAGGTAGATAATGCAGGAAGGTCCCCTCCAGTTCTGTCTCAGTCAGTGGCTCCTCTCCACAGCCTGCACTTCCTGGTTGCACATACCGTCTGGGTCAGACTAGGTGCTCAGTGAAGTCTGATCAATAAAGAGATGATGCTCCGGCCTTTTGCTTTCTCTCAGGCTTGTCATCCCCAGCAGCAGAATTCCACAAAGCATTTCAAGATTCAGTCTTCAAAAAACAGTTTTACACCAAAGGGGAGAAAGTGACAATGGCAGAGGCCTCTGGAAAGCAGCAGGCCACTGCAGGAATTCTGCTTGGGAGAAGAGAACTCGGCAGCGGACTCTAAGCTAGAACAAGGCAGTAGACTAGGCAGCCTGTGGCCTCAGTGCCTCTCCCAACCCTCCTCAAGGCCCCTGCTGGGCACTGAGAGCTGTCCCTGCCCCACTCTCAGGGTCAGGTAGTGCATACCACCCAGTGGCAATCAAGGGCCCATGTGATACTGCAGCCACAATAGACTGTTCTCAGGGGCTTTTGTTCAAAGGATCTCTGCTGCTTGGGTGGGGAGAGGGATGGGGCCAGGGAGAGGAGGCGAGGACTACTATTCAAGAGGCTAGTATCTGGTGGTGGGGGGGGGGGATCTCAGATGCCACTTGGAACCTGCCAATGTCATATTCATGGATTTTTATTTATTAATGATTATTATTTCTATCATCTGTGACAGTATATGAAAAACGTGCCTACAAATAGAAGCAATGGAATGTTCCGGTAGGTCAAGGGATAAATGGAGAGAAAGGTGTGGTGTCAGCCAACAAGGATAGCTTGTGTTGGGCGTATCTGTGAGCTCCTCAAGGGCAGCGATGTCCCCACCTCCATCTACCACAGGTAAGATAATTGACTGACCACCTACCCACAAGGGGCCAGGCCAGTCTGCATGGCTTGTGATCAGCGTGCAGCTCCCCAGGGCAGCGCTGTATCTAAGTGGGCAATGTCTGCAGCAGATTTCCTCAGAGACAGCCGGAAGTACTGGAGGCCCTTCCTGAACTTGGGCTGGAAGCGTGCGTCCCCAGAGGGCCAGTCCAGTGCAGGGCAAGGTGGGCAAGGGGATGGGGCTGGGGCGGTACAGATTATTTACTCCTAGGTCAGTTAGAAATGCTGAGGAATTGGAATGAATGTCTGCCTGGGGCTTCCTTTTCCTTAAAGGCCTCTTTGACCAAAACTTCCTTGTTCAAAAATATTCAGTGGCTCAACTGCCTGTAAGATAAATGCTCAGATTCAAGGCTCTCAGTGAACTGGCCCAACTCACCATTTTAGACTTTCCCTTGACTACTTCAAATCACTCCCCGACAAAGTCCTCTCCCTCCACCCTCCACACACAAAACAAACACATACCACACACACACACACACACACACACACACACACACATCGCTCCCTCACCCCCCCATTTCACATACATCCCACACTCAAACCCTACATACACCACCTCCTACACACACACCACATACACACACACACCCCACATCCCACACCCCCCACACATACCCCCACATCCCCGCTGCCCACATATACTACACACACACATACCCACACACACACCCCACATACACCACCTCCTACAACACACACCAAATATATATACCCCATACACACACACACACACACACACATCACACATCAGCCCCCACATACACCCCCCCACGCATACCACATACTCATACCATACACACAATATACACAAACCTCCACATACACCTCCTCCCCCCCACACACCCTCCACAGAACAACTACCTCCGCACTCTTCTCTTGAGTTCTCTGAGGTTCTGAATCCTGCCCATTCCTCATGGTTCAGCCCAGGCCCGTGGCCTTGGTGACAACTGCCAGGGGCCACTTCCTCTGCTGAGTCCCCAAAGCTCTCATGGCCTGTCCCTCTCATCTGACGCATTTCACCTACTGGTAGTGCCACATGTCTTTCAAATTTTAATCACAGGCATTTGGTAGAGTTTCGATGGCGAGCAGAACGAGAGCCTGGCACTGACCCAATATTGCTCAAGAGAGACACTTCAGAGAGAAGCCACAGCCCATGTTGCTGGGGCTGGCTTCGCCTGGTTTTATTCCTGCTCTGTGCAACCATCAGAGAGCAGAGTACCTGGAGCAGATTATCTCGGCCGCTCACATAAACGTTTTCAATGAGTTATGCTTTAATGTCAGGCCTCCTGCTCTAACAGAGGGTCGATATAAGAATCATCTGCTTGAACAACATTTCGGTATCTTTTGTAAAACTGCAGTTGAAGAATATCGTTCACCGTGTCACTCAGTGTCCTTTAATAAGGGTCTGCACAATAAATTCTGGTTTGTGTTTAGTTCCAAAAGAAATTCTATTTCTGCAGATAAATTAGTCCGCTTCCTGTTGTTGGAAAATGAAACCTATGTGGCTCTGGGTGCTTCTCGTTTTGCTCAGTGGCTAGATAAGACAGGGTCAAATTTATTGCCTCTGTATAGTAATAGGCTCAGCCGTGGGGTCCAAAAGCACTTACTCCTTCTACTTCTTTTAAATGGACTGATTTTATTTTATGCTCAGATGTCTCATTATACTTTTGCAAGATGTGTGAGTCTGGAAGTCATCTGGGGAGGTATTGATTTGGCCTATTTATTGCCCGTGCTGGCTGCTAGGGGTACAAAGATTCATTTGACTGCACCCAGCTTTCCAGGAGCTCACATTTCAGTGTGGAGAATATAGCTATGGAAATACACATTCTAAGACAAGGTGTGTGAGGCTGGGGGACAAACAAGGCTTGGGGAGAAGGGGCCAGGCAAGGCTTCATGGAGGAGGCCAAGGTTGAATTGGTTTGGGGTACAGAGAACAGGATAATATATGTATCTAAATCTGAAATTAGATAAAGAGTTACCTTTTCATGTATTTCCCCTTTACACTGGCTGGAGTAGAAACCCCTTGAAGGCAGGCATCAGATCTTGGTCCCTCTGTGAACTCCACCATGCCCTGAACAGGGCAGAGGGCAGTGCAGCATGGGGGTTACATTATATGCTCTGGACACGCGTGTGCATTTGTGTCCCTTAGCTGAGCAAAGTAAGGCAGGTTCACTTATCCCCTTTGGGATTTAACTGTAAGGTGAGGGTAATAGCAGTATCTCCCTCATGGGGATTTTAGGAGCATTAAGGAAGAGACTACATGCAGAGAGCTTAGACCCATGCCGGGCACAGGCTAAGTTCTAAAGAAATGTTTGCCGACCAGCCTCATCTGCATTACCAACAATAGTATACCATTCAGGGTGGCAAGTACAATAAAGAGGGAAAACTGCACATAACTAAATTCTGCAAAGCACTCTCAACTAGCTGAATCTAGTTCAATTAATATCATTTCCAAATGATGCCCAATTAAAAATAGCACTGGGTGGCTCAGTCAGTTAATTGTCTGATTCTTGAATTGGGCTCAGGTCATAATCTCACAGTTTGTGGGTTCGAGCCCCACATTGGTCTCTCCGTGGACAGTGCAGAGCCTGCTTGGGATTTCTCTGTCCCTCTCTCTCTGCCCCTCCCCAACTCACGCTTTCTCTCTGTCTCTCTCTCAAAATAAATAAATGTAAAAAAAAAAGCTTTTATTATTTATTATCTTATTTATTTTTAAATTTTTTAATGTTTATTTATTTTTAGAGACAGAGAGAGAGAGAGAGAGACAGAGCACGAGCAGGAGAAGGGAAGAGACAAAGGGAGACACAGACTCTGAAGCGGGCTCCAGGCTCTGAGATGTCAGCACACAGCCCTACGTGGGGCTCAAACTCACAAACCGTGAGATCGTGACCTGAGCTGAAGTCAGACGCTTAACCCACTGAGCCACCCAGGTGTCCCCCCCAAAAACTTTTAAAAAATAGCATTGTTTTCTTGTTTCCTGAAGTGGTGTGAGCAGTAGGCCCTCCTTTAAGTCGGGAGGAACATTTATTTGTTGATCATATTCATAGAACTGATCACTGCCGTTTCTCTTAAAGGACCCAAGCTCTGGCTGTTGTTACATCAAGAGGCCCCCTCGGCCAATGCCTCCCTTGCCCCACGTCTGTCTTCCCTGTTTTCCCTGTCCACTCACTTTCAAAAGGACCAGGGTTCATCAGGTAGGCAGTAAACGAAGAGAGAACCAGGATCTAGATATTCAATGAGGAAGAGGAGGAGAAGTCCTCCTAAGAGCACACACACGTGCACAGAACTGGCCTCTCAATGGGCGCTCATCTGTATGCCCCTGCTGTGGCGGTAAACGTTGAACAACTAGCTCTCTGGGGGAAAAGCGCCCCAGTTTACAATAACGTTTGTCAATTTCCATGGCATAAACAGTCCCAGTAGGCTGATTTCAAGCTGCCAGTGTGATGTCACTGCATGTGAAACTGGGAAGAGATGCACAGTAGCACACCCTAAGACAACAGTTCCATGATATAGACACGGTAGTGCTAAATAACCTCAAGGGCAGAGATAATAGTAAAATGTAGTAAATGACAGATGGTCCCCGACCTATGATGGTTCAACGTAGGATTTGTTGGCTTTAGGATGGTGCACGAGTGACACCCATTCAGGAGGAACCATACTTCGGGTGCCCCAGCTCCTGCCCGGCCACGTGAACACAGACAACCATTCTGCACCCGCACAACTGTTCTGTTTTTCCCTTTCAACACAGACTTCAATCAATTACACAGGATACTCAACACTTCATTATAAAATGGGCTTTGGGTTAGATGATTTTGCCCAACTGTAGGCTAATGTAAGTGTTCTGAGCACGTTTAAAGTAGGCCAAGCTGGGGCGCCTGGGTGGCTCAGTCGGTTGAGCGGCCGGCTTCGGCTCAGGTCATGATCTCACAGTCCGTGAGTTCGAGCCCCGCGTCGGGCTCTGTGCTGACAGCTTAGAGCCTGGAGCCTGTTTCAGATTCTGTGTCTCCCTCTCTCTGACCCTCTCCCATTCATGCTCTGTCTCTCTCTGTCTCAAAAATAAATAAACGTTAAAAAAAATTTTTTTAAATAAATAAAAAAATAAAGTAGGCTAAGCTAAGCTAGGTGTTTGATAGGTTAGGTGTATTAAATGCATTTTTGACTTGACAATATTTTCAACTGATGACGGGGTTATCAGGATGTAACTCCACTGTAGGTCAAGGAAGATCTGTAGTTAGGAAGTGATCAGTTTTGAGTATTTGTTGACTTTTTTTTTTAATATAACTTATTTAATTGTAAGTTTCTATAATTTAATTTTTTAAAATTATTTATTTTGAGAGAGAAAGAGAAAGAACGAGCTGGGGAGGAGCAGAGAGAGAGGGGGACAAAGGATCTGAAGCAGGCTCTGTGCTGACAACAGAGAGCCCAATGTGGGGCTTGAACTCACGAACTGTGAGGTCATGACCTCAGCCAAAGTTGGACGCTCAACCGACTGAGCCACCCAGGCGCCCTGTATCATTTAATTTTTAACAACAGCTGTGTTTTACCAGGGATCCCCAAATTTCCAAAATGGTAACGGTCACTCATCTGATGGGTATGGAGCTGGTTCCAGCACACCACTGAATCTGGCTTCCCTCCACCAATCTACAGTCTTCCACATGGCACCTTTCACATCACCATTAAATCCTTGCTCCTCTGAGATATGAGATTGCCTTTATACGAATTTTCTTGGACATACACCTCCTCTTACATACACAGACCTATTCTTACGCAAAATACGTGAGAAAACCTCTCCTGCTCAGCCTAGCTCTTGACCCCCTCTCGCCTCCCCACCCCAGAACAACCAACCAACCTGACCTATGCTTTCATAGAAATCTAGGAATATGGAGGCACAAGAAAGAAACAATACCAAAGGGAATACTTAAAATGGAGGGAGAGGGAAAGTAGAGAGAAGTAGACAAAGGAAGGAGAACAGAGAGGGGGAGGGCAAGAGCAGATGTAGTCACTGCCCCGTTCCTCCAATGGAAGCCTCAACTCAAGAACACCAGGAAACCAAGGACACTGAGCTGTTTTGATTCTCACCAGAGCGGAGCTGTGGGTCCTCGCCCTTGGCCCCGACACTAGCCTGGAGGGTGAGGGTTAAGCAGGAAACGGCTTTATAAACAATCTGTTGCAATGAGAGGTTTCTCTCCATGAGAAGAATTCTGGCACGTGGTCACTGGGGACACGTGAGCGCGGGTGGTTCTGAAGCTCTGTCAGACAAGCTCCTGAGAAGTTTGGACTGAAAACATGGCATTTAACCTCAAAATGGCAGCTGGGAGATGTTAACACTTCTTCTCTAATTGGGATAGTATGCTTTTAAAATAAATAGGTATTTCAAATGCTCTTAATTAGACTTCCATCCAAAGTGCTTTCTCTTTGAAGTCTGCTGATTACTTCAGGCAAAGCTGGGCCCTGTTGAACCTGACACCTGCTGTAATTCAGAAGAAGGCTCCCAGAGAGATGAGCAGAGGAATTAAGGAGAAGCCTGTGGTTAAAGATGTGCAGTCATTTCCCAAAGGCCCAGGCCTGTCTGGGGGCTGGGAGGGGTGGGGGCCCAGAGAGGATAGAGCACCTCTGCCCTGAAAGCCCCAATTATTTGACTGGTATTTTCCAGTCATTGTTTTTAGTTGCTCGGCATCGTGCAGACTGGAGAAAGGGCCAGATGGCAGCCCTGAGATGTGGGGCCCAGCGACACTCCTCAGGGATGACTCCTCATCCGGTGACCTACCCGTGAGGCCTGAAGGTCACCTTGGCACCGCTTCCCAATAGAGGTCCCCATGCCCTTCCCTAGCCCAGCCAGGGAGCCCTGGATGCTTGCTGGAGGAGGCGCTCAGCTCTGACTCCCTGCCTGCATCTCTGGCAAAGGGAGGCCCAGACCTCCTAGCGGCGAGGCCAACAGTGGGAAGTTCAAGCTCTAGTCAGTGTGCCTCAGGCTTCCTTATTCTGTGTTTCTGATGTAACCATTGGCTATTTGATGAGATCATTATTATTACTGAAACTAAACAACCCACTTCCTAACAGTCCAAATTCCTGGGGTCCAATGGGTCATCTTTATGACACTGGGGCGCTCTTCCATCTGCCCTTTAGAGGTCATGGATTTCTCGAACTGTAGGAAATTCAAAGGGCCAGGCTATGTGAAGGGGAACCCTTTGCTTGGAATACATGATTTGCTTATTTAATCAGAGCTCTGTAAGTGTTTGGTCCCAGGCCCACTGCAGAGGAAACAACGTGGCCCTGCCCGGGATACCTGCTCCCCCAGCCTTTCTGGGAGCTGAACTTTCCTCCCAAGTGACTTCCTTGGGTCACATATCAAAGGAGGCATTTGCTGAAGCTGTCTACTGCTTAAAAGGTGCCAAGGTCCTCTTACACTATCACTGTGTTCGTCAGTGTTTATATTATTACTGTATTAAGTGGGCCCATCACTGCTGGCAGTGAAGAGCATGGGCGCTGAGAGCCCCAGGTGTGGACTCGGAGACTTGGGTTCAAATCCTTTTCAACACTTCCTAGCCATGTGACCTTGGGCAAGTCACTGGATCTCCATCATCTAGAAAATGCACTGACTTCTTAGGACTATCGTGAAGGAGAAAGGAGACCATGCACAAATGGCAGTGCACAGCGGTGGTTCAGAAAACAGTAGCTATTTTCACCACCAATTGTTGCTGTTAGGATTAGTTAGTAGTAACTCTGGAAAGCTCAGAGTAGAGCCCTGAGGAGCTGGGACACAGAGTGAACTTAGGTTAGGGTGTGGGGTGGAAGGGTTAGGGGGATGAGGCAGCAGCTGAGAAGGTGGGGTGCCAGGTCCTGACAGCTGAGAGCAGCCACACAGGATGGGGTAACTGGTCCTAGAGAGGAGGGGCATCCAAAGGAAGCTGCACTAACTGCAAACCTTGCCTTGATTAACCTTCTTGAGGGTTCCAGATGGATTATCTTTGAGCTGGGTCTAGGTTTCCAAGACCCTACAGCTTGTATTACCTTCACCTTCTTCCTACAGACTTCATGTTGTACTCACCTAGAGCTACTTGCTGCATATGGCGCTGGGTGATTTCTTCTTTCAAGCGACCTGTCAAAGACACAAAGGAAAACCACTGGTGAGTTTCCTACAGGCTGCAGGAAGACTTTGCCTTCCAGGAAGACATGTTGCAAGCAAAAATTAAATAGAGCAAGGAAGACAAGGGTGGACATGGCTTCAAGAAGACCCCTTCCTTTGATGCACTGGATGGTGTTGGAAGAACAGACTGCCATGCTGGGGCCTTGGCTCATCATTGCAAATATGCATTTCACCTTTGGGTTCAATGATCTTTGTCTGTCACTCATAACCTTTGTTGGGCCCTATTCTCTTCAGTATTTCTGTCTACTATTAATGAAGGGGGAGGCAGGACTTGATCTTTTAATAATTTATAGGGACACTTTTAAATCTACTTTTTTATAAACATTGGGGTACAAGTGCCCCTATGCATCAGCACTCCTGTATCCCTTGGGTAAATTCCTAGCAGTTCTACTGCTGGGTCATAGGGTAGATCTATTTTTAATTTTTTGAGGAACCTCCACACCGTGTTTCCCAGAGTGACAGCACCAGTCCATCAACTGATGAATGGATAAAGAAGTTGTGGTTTATATATATAATGGAATACTACTTGGCAACGAGAAAGAATGAAATATGGCCTTTTGTAGCAACGTGGATAGAACTGGAGAGTATTATGCTAAGTGAAATAAGTCATACAGAGAAAGATACTGTATGTTTTCACTCTTATGTGGATCCTGGAAACTTAACAGAAGACCATGGGGGAGGGGAAGGGGAAAAAAAAGTTAGAGAGGGAGGGAGGCAAACCATAAGAGACTCTTAAAAACTGAGAATAAACTGAGGGTTGATGGGGGGTGGGAGGGAGGGGAAAGTGGGTGATGGGCATTGAGGAGGGCATCTGTTGGGGTGAGCACTGGGTGTTGTATGGAAACCAATTTGACAATAAATTTCATTAAAAAAATAAATCTACTTTTTTCTTTGATGCTGTATGAAATTGTGTCAAGTAAAAAAGATTGTGTATTTAGTGGATGATAACCTTAATAGGAACACAGCAACTGATCATTGGGTATGAGACATATGTTATTCCACATTGCATTATTAAAGGTATAGTGTGTAGTTGAAGAGACGTGATAGTGGTATACTCTGCATATGTACTTTGTAGTGGTCAGACCACATTTGGTATTTGTTCTAGGGGCTACTCTTCATAAGGAATGTTAGAAAATATTTACAGAAAATTCTGTTTAGGATGGTGAAGGATCTAAAACTATGGCATATGAGAAATACTCAAGGCCATGTGAGATGTTTAGATCGAGAAGAAAAGACTTGGAGGGAGAGGAGGATCAGAGATCATGACTGTCTTTAAGAATCTGGACACTGGGGCACCTGGGTGGCTCAGCTGGTTGAGTGTCCGACTCTTGATTTTGGCTAAGGTCATGATCTCAAGAACCATGAGATTGAGTCCCACTTGAGGCTCTGTATTGACAGCACAGAGCCTGCTTAGGATTCTCTCCCTCTCTGCTCCTCCCCTGCTCTCTCTCTCTCTCTTCCTCTCAAAATAAAAAAAATAAACTTAAAAAAAATCTGAATTGTCATTTGGACAACAAAACAGATTTACTTTTGTCCTACTCTTGAGGGGAGAAGTCAAGTTGAATAAAAACAGACTAGGGGCTCAATAAAGTTCACAATGAAGTTCACAGTGAAGACTGTCTCAATGTGGATTAAGTTGTCTCAAACTGGACTACATTTCCTGGCAGAGCAGTGGGTCCCTTCCTGACAGTGCTCTAGCAGAGGCTAGGTGACAATCTATGGGGCATTAAAGCAAGAACTCTTGCCCTGGGTAGGAGTTGGGGCAAAGTGACCTCCAGGGTTCCTCCATGTCTACTGCAATTCTATGACTTCGTGCTGGAAAGAGGGGTGAAGCAGCCGCCTGGGAGTTTGTTTATATCCAAGAGCTCAGCACACTTGTTAAAATGTCAGTGCTGTCTGCATTACATGTCCCATTTGGGGGATGTGATCGGGCCACTGTGGACTCTGAGAAGGCCTGGGAACTTCACTGCTCCTTTGTCTAATGTATTCCTTTCTTCATGTAGAATATATTCAATACCTCAAAGTTTTCA